>NW_026262593.1:68259946-69595571 GCF_021869535.1 Mytilus californianus | reverse complement strand
TTTTTCTTAACATCCAATCAGAGAGGAAATAAAGTTGGCGATGAAAATGGTGAGATATCTTTATTGTAAAAACTTTACTGAAGTTGTGTGTCTTGTAAATAGATATCCTTAGCACATACTTATAGAAAGTTCAGAGTGAATCAAATAAAATCACTAGCCACTGAATTAACTTGTGTAAACTCTTTGAGGAGATATAAATGGAATGGAATGTAGTTTTAACAACTAAATCGGTAGATAATTCTGAATATTTATTACTGAATAATATAATCTTCAGTTAGGGTTGTTTCAGTATAAAATATGTGGGATTAGGTATATGGTAAAAAATTCAAAGATGAAGGCATTTTTTCAGAATCCCCACTTGAATTTGTAATGTAAAAATATATTCTGGAATCTGGACCCAGCCACTAATCAAAATGTATATGCATAAACCTTCAATTAGACCCTCTAGATAAACTTTTTTCTGGAATATCCTTAATACTAGCATGACTAGATAGATACCCTTTAATTTCTGAAATAGGATTAAAAAAATGAAACGCTTAGTTCATCTATTTTTTTCTGGCAATATTTTAAGCTTCCAAATAATTTCATTTGATATTGGAAATGATATTAAAATACAGCCAAAGATGAACTTAAGGTCTGTAGACTGTATTGTAGCTGTACAATGTCATACCCAGATGTCCAGAAAAAACATCGCTAATCAAGCCTATAACTTTTAGCTTTCTTATGATTTTATGTTTTGATTTTAACATTTTTCAATAGAGCAATTTCAACAGATATCCCGATTACAGCAGCAGTTAGTCGACTCTGAAAGAAAGACCATGTCATACATAAAACGACACAACCGTGTACAGGTACCTCTAACACTCAATCCTCACTGGTCTAACATGCATGGACATTGTTCATTATTTATTTTGCATGCTAATTTTGGACTTGAACGAACCTCATATTAGTACATGCTAATCAAATTGGTAATCCTCCTTCACCTAAAATTTTAAACATGTTACAAGGCATGAGAAAGAATACATGTAAAACATCATGGTAAGTAAGGTCACACCAATGTCATTTTTAAAACTTTGACATTTTACATGCAAATATGCATGTAACCAAGTTTCCTTCTGAAAATTTAAAGGTTTAAATATGTGTGCATATTTGAAAAAAAAAGAAAAGATACATGACATTTAAGTCACATTAGTAATAGTTAAAAGAAAAGAGAGGGGTAGGAGGGGTGCCATCCGGAATTCCAGTTCTTTCCCAGATCATGAAATATTAATTCCTGAGTCCAAATAAGTGAAATTTCCTGCAAAAATAAAGGCATACTCCCTATGTCCTGAAAAAGATCTTTCCACCCCTCCTAAAGCTAATCCATAGAAATGAAAATCATTGGTGTGATCAAAGCACATGTTAAACCTATGTGTAGTTACCTCAGGTTGGAATAATAATAGTAAAATATTAGTTAGAAATCTCTCTCTAAATCAGTGTAAGATAATTTCTTCTTTCTTGCATGTATTTTCAGTATTCTCATTGGTAAGTTGTCTTTTCAATCTGTTGTCTTTAATGTTTTGTTTGTCTATGTAGCTTTTGTATTATTTTTACAAATCATGAATATAAATAAAAGGTGATGTATGACATACATCAATGAGAAAACAGCAGTATAGTTAAAGGTCAGATAAGTGTGGAAATAGATGTCATTTTTTGTGTGTAAATATAGATACAATGCTGGTCGATAACTGTTTTCTGTCCTGTAAATCTGTCAATATTTATGTTGACTGAGATTCATATATATAGAAGGTTAGTCACTTTAGGTCACTGTACTGCCTTCAACAATGAGTAAAACCATACCGCATAATTTATTGTTTGTATTTACAAAAGTGAAAACTTTGACAACAATGAACAATATTCCCTAATTCTATTTTTCCTTTTTAATTTGTGCATTATATTTCAATTATTTTTTCATAGAGTTAAAATTTTCTTTTCAAGTTTATAGATGAAATTACCTAATATGTTATTTTTAGATGGGCATTTCTATTTATTGCATTTTGATGATTTTAATTATTTCTTTGAAACTGTGAATGAAAAAAAATGTTGCTACTGACTTATTAAAATTAGCTTGAGTTTTTTTCCCTACATTGCTATACCTTAATTAGGAGATAATTTAATAGATTTTTTAACCTGGCCTATGTAAAACCAAGCTTAATGTAGACCAAGTTAAAATACTTAATTCAGTTATTGCCATCTAATATGAATATAAATTAAACAAAACTTTATCACAAAGTGTATAAAACCTGATTAAAAAGAGATTTCGTGTAAACATCAATTAGACAGTTGTCATGCAGCAGAGGCCTAATCATTCTTGAGAGGACACATGCTCCTACACTGTATGACAATATTATATTATATAGACACTTTTGGTGTTTAAGACTGTATGTTGACAACTAGATGTCCATTGGTTTTGTGCCATTGGGTTGCTGTGGACAATACTCCTGACATTAGTTCTATATATATATATGTGGGGATGTTAAGCAAACAACAATCAATCAATCAATTATATTTCTGCTAGGGTAAAACTTGCAAATCAGTCCAAATTACACTCATCAGTTAAAGATGATAGGAAAGTCGAATTCAATTATGTTTTATTAAAAGTATTGGTCTATGAACTTAAAGTGAACAATGTTCCTGCATGCTATAGACCAGTTAAATGAGTTATTGATAGTTAGTGACTTAAGCCATATCAATTAATTTTTTTTATATATATATATATATATATAATTAAAGATTCATGATGAGAGTGTGTGAAAAGCATTGACAGTTAAAGAAATGAAGAATATAACTACCAATACTTAAAATTTCAGTTTTAATGATTAGAATTTTTAATTGTCGTATTCATGTTTTGATGATAATATTGCATTAATTTTTTGATTGATTGTAATAGTACTAGTAGTGAAATAAAGATTTTTCAAAATAATAGTTTTTTAAAAAAATTTTCTTGTTTTTCTTCGTCTAGCTGTAGTAATTATCAATCAGATGAATAAAGCGGATAGTGTAAATTTTACTAATTATATATCTCTACAGGCTGACTACCACAATTTAATAGGAATAACAGCAGATTTGGTTGAAGCTCTGGAATCAACAGTCCAAGGAAAACCAGTAAGACAAAACAGATTGTTCATACTCTAGTAAAAGAACAGTAAGACAAAAAATATGTGCCTAAATTTTTAGATTCAGTTCGTCTGTCCTGTATCAGGTGAAAGTTTTTGGTAAAGGTTGTTTATCATGAAGTTATGATCACGTCAACTTGAAACTTATTACACATGTCATTATGATGTAAACTTTTAAAATTATATGCCAAATAATGATTTTGACTCCAATTTCACAGAGTACTCTGAAAAGGTAAAATAATTAAGCAAGGAGGGGGGGGGGGGGGGGGGATGGTGTCCTAAAGGACACATGTAACATGTTTTTGTTGATATATCTTTTTCAATACTTACAGGGAGATATTTTATTACAGTATATTTGGCAAACTGAAATTAGATTTGCTTTTTGTGAAATAAGATGACTAAGTTATAAAATTATATCATAAATGATTTTCTTTTGTAGATTAATTTAAAATAAGAGGAAACAGATTATAAATTCTATTGCTTCATTTTTAAAGATCAACCATACATAATTTCATTCCAGATTTCTCCTGATTATCTCCAAGAGATTTGCTCTAGACTATTTAGTGGACATATGCAGAATTCAGTTGATTTCACACGACCTGGTACAGCTAGTCAAATGCTTCGTCAGTCAATGGCTCCAACGTAAGTTTTATTTACCTGCAATTGAGTTTGTAGTGATAGCTGTGTTTTGATTTTGTTTGTTTGTCCATCTGTCTACAACTCTTAATAAAGCAGTGACTACAATTCAATAAAACTTTCAAAAAATCTGTAGTATCTACTTTCAATTTGTATTTCCTATTTAAGATCATTGATCCAAATGATAAAAATACAAATGGCAGAGCAAGATTATGAATTTGTGAGTTCTAGTGAAGAGGAGGTTTGTTGTATTGAAGAGGAAGTTTGTGAGTTCTAGTGAAGAGGAGGTTTGTGAGTTCTAGTGAAGAGGAGGTTTGTTCTAGTGAAGAGGAAGTTTGTGAGTTCTTGTGAAGAGGAGGTTTGTGAGTTCTAGTGAAGAGAAGAGAAGGTTTGTGAGTTCTAGTGAAGAGAAGGTTTGTGAGTTCTAGTGAAGAGGAGGTTTGTGAGTTCTAGTGAAGAGGAGATTTGTGAGTTCTAGTGAAGAGGAGGTTTGTGAGTTCTTGTGAAGAAGAGGTTTGTGAGTTCTTGTGAAGAGGGTGGTTTGTGAGTTCTTGTGAAGAGGAGGTTTGTGAGTTCTAGTGAAGAGAAGGTTTGTGAGTTCTAGTGAAGAGAAGGTTTGTGAGTTCTAGTGAAGAGGGTGGTTTGTGAGTTCTTGTGAAGAGGAGGTTTGTGAGTTCTAGTGAAGAGGAGGTTTGTGAGTTTTTGTGAAGAGGAGGTTTGTGAGTTCTTTGTGAAGAGGAGGTTTGTGAGTTCTTGTGAAGAGGAAGTTCGTGAGTTCTAGTGAAGAGGAGGTTTGTGATCTCTGCAAAGAGGGAAGTTTGTACACACACACATTTTGTGCCTGTATCAAGTCAGGCTACTGGACCATTTGTTGTTTCTGTTTGTTTGAACATGTATTTTTTCAGAGGAGTCGGTGTTGGTAGTTGATGTGGTCTGTTGTACTGTCCAGTATTTTTGGTGATTACTGTTATCCTTTTTTTATGACAATTTTAGGGTGTATATTAAGCCTGATTATTCAGAAACATTTACTTCCTAGATTCCTAATGAAAGAAGCATGTTTTTTGTAATGCAGTTTATATTATTTGAAACTGATCACTGATAGTGAAAAAAGTAATCTTTCACAGAGAAATAAGTCATTAACAAGAAAGTGAAGCTTTATAAAAAAAATTGTAACCATTTGATTGCTTTGAATAGCTACCTGTTCAATACAAAGACTACAAATAAAACAGATACTGATGTAGAATGTACACAGATGTATAGAAGGATTATCTTTGGTGAATATTCTATGTCTTTACGATTAAAGTATAGAATAATTTCTTACCCTGTCTAATGTTAAGTCATAAGAAAAGTAAAGTAGTCATTTTTCAATTTATAAATAAATGTCAAATTTAAGTTTCACAATATTCATTTAAAATTTCTTCTGTCATTATTAGAAACAGACAATAGTTTGAATTAAATCCTGTAATATTTAGAAAAACATATATGTTTATTTAGAATATATGGTGTCAAAAAGTTTCCATGGGAGATAATTCAGTAGAACTAATCCCTCCTTTTTTAAAAAGATTGGACTAACACCAACTGGGCCCTGAAGCTTCATAAAAACATATGTTTAGCTTAAAGTACATTTTGCTGAATATTTATGAAAACTTGACAAACAATTAACATAAAAGAACACTAAAAAAGTTAATTAAGATGTTTTCAAAAGTAAGCATAAAATGTTCAAAGGAGAAAAAGTTTAAAATGGATAATGGGTTATTTCCCTTTTAAACTTCATGAACATTTTTTTTTTAGCTAAAAGTATATTTCTATGAGTATTTTCCAATTTAGTATATAGAGAACTCTGTTACTTGTAACTCACAATTTGGAAGCTTAACCAGTAATCCTTTGTACATATATATGCTTGTCACAAAAACTGTTAAAAAACATCCAAATTACTGAATTTTTACAGGAATTCTTTGTCAGTTAGTCAAATCTTGCGCATATCAATTGGTGCTTTGTAAGTTCTGCATGAGTAATATTTAGTAACCAAGACTCCATACAGAGATAATGGATGTTATTTTGTCAGTGATAATCTTTATCAGATTCAATTATATTTTTAGATTTGAAGAAAACTAATTCATTTGATGAAGTTTTAACTTATATTAAACTTAAATTTTCTTTCAGTAATAATTTTAGATTAAGAATTGTTTCTTTGTGATTTATCTCAAATTGAAAATTAATTTTGTAATGTTTATTAAAAACAAACACCATTAAAAATATATTATTGATGTTATTTTCATTGAAGAAATGAAATTTTATTGATCATAAAACTTTTACAAAAATGTTAAGCTGCCATTGCGTATATTGAAGTTTAATACTACGTTGACATAAATATTTGTCTTTAACATGATATTTTATTGACTTATGTGACAAATCAGAGATAAAGATTTATATCCATTGACAAATGATTATATCCATTTTCTCTGTTACTTCCACACATTTTTACACATATTTCATTTATACATATTGACCTTTCAAAGTTGCATTTACATAAATAAAAGCACATATTTTTTTACAATAAAATAATTGATATGATTAGTCTTTTAGATTTAAATTATTCTCTCTTTGATATTAGTATCTTGCTATAAAACTGCTGTACTTTTTCTCCATACACATGACACTTTTGCACAATATTCTTCAATTTTTATACGACCGCAAAAAAATTTTTGTGGTCGTATATTGGTATGACGTTGGCGTCGTCGTCGTCGTCGTCGTCCGAAGACACATTAGTTTTCGCACTCTAACTTTAGTTTGAGTGAATGGATCTCAATGAAATTTTACCATAAGGTTCAATACCACAAAAGGAAGGTGGGGATTGATTTTGGGGGTTATGGTACCAACATTTAAGGAATTAGGGGCCAAAAAGGGGCCAAAAATAAGCATTTTTGTAACTTCCAGACATAACTTGTGTGTAAGTGTATGGATCTCTCTGACATTGTACCACAAGGTTCCATATCACAAAGGGAATGCTGGGATTGATTTTGGGGGTAATTGCCTCCAAATTTTAGGAATTAGGGGCCAAAAAGGGGCAAAAAACAAGCATTTTTCTAGTTTCATGACAATAACTTGTGTGTAAGTCTATGGATCTCTCTGACATTGTACCACAAGGTTCCATATCACAAAGGGAATGCTGGGATTGATTTTGGGGGTAATTGCCTCCAAATTTTAGGAATTAGGGGCCAAAAAGGGGAAAAAAACAAGCATTTTTCTAGTTTCCAGACAATAACTTGTGTTTAAGTGTATGAATCTTTATGAAATTGTACTACAAGGTTCCATATCACAAAGGGAAAGCTGGAATTGAGTTTGGGGGTAATTGCCCAAAAAGTTTAGGAATAAGGGGCCAAAAAGGGGCCAAAAATAAGCATTTTTCTAGTTTCCAGACAATAACTTGTGTTCAAGTGTATGGATCTCTCTGAAATTGTACCGCAAGGTAGCATACCACAAAGGGAAGGCTGGGATTGATTTTGGGGGTAATTCCCTCAAAATTTTAGGAATTAGGGGCCATAAAAGGGCAAAAAATTTTACAAGCATTTTTTCTAGTTTCAGGACAATAACTTGTGTGTAAGTGTATGGATCTTTATGAAATTGTACTGCAAGGTTCCATATCACAAAGGGAAAGCTGGGTTTGAGTTTGGGGGTAATTGCCCTAAACGTTTAGGAATTTGGGGCCAAAAAGGGGCAAAAAAACAAGCATTTTTCTAGTTTCCAGACAATAACTTGTGTTCAAGTGTATGGATCGCTCTGAAATTGTACTGCAAGGTACCATACCACAAAGGGAAGGCTGGGATTGAGTTTGGGGGTGATGAATCATAAGGGGGTTCAAAAAATTGGTGGGGGGGATTTTTTTTCTTTAAAATTTTCCATTTTAAATTGGTTATTTCTGATTTATATATAAAAGCAAATAATAATGATATGCATACATGTGAACCTCCCAACGGGAGTACAATAATCCCGTTTTCAGGGGTCTCCTCCCGACCTCTCGTTGAAGAGAAAAAAATCCAGTGTATGAAATTTTTTCCCCAACATATCATCTCAGACATCTGGTGTAACTGACATTACCTGAAGTTATATTTTACATGTAAATCAATTAGCATGCATAATTATATGGCTTCACTTGTCAGCTTGGGTGTCAAACTTACTGGTAATCAACAATTTTTACCTCAGGCTAACTGCCGTTGTGTAATAAAAACTTTGTGTATTTATTGGGTTACTTCTCTTGATTTATCCTGTTTTAAGTTTCTTTCCTTTCAATAATGTAAATTTTTAAAAGAATATGAATAAAATATAAATTGAACAAATAATCATAAAAGGATGGTAATTAAATAATCATAAAAGGATGGTAATTAAATTATTTTAAACGTCTTAGGACAAATAAAAAAATAATAATTTGAAAATTATTTGAGGGTTCTATACTTCCTTTCAAGACTTAAATTGAAATTTATATAATAACTATGACCCTTGATTCCATACCTTATATATATATTTCTTAATATGCAAATATAAACTAATTGCAATTGCTGATAGATAAACAAATGTTCTGAATGCAATGATTGTTCTATAGAATAATGATATAAAAGATATGAATTAAAAAATTTAAAAAAGATAGAGAAACTTTATAATTACAAGGGTACTATAAACATAATACATTCGGATGGAAAGTTGAAGAATACACACTTTAAAAGACAATTTTTACAGCACACGGTTACATTTACGTCAAAATTTATGTCGACTAAAAACCTCCTGATCTGAGTCCTAATCTCCTGACCAAAATTTCCCAATCTTATGATCTGAGTTTCACAGTCCATCACATGTATGGATATGGTTTGAATAGGTAAATTAAAAATTTTTAAGTTCTTAGACCACTTTCATTCTGTGTCAGAAACCTATGCTGTGTCAAATATTTAATTACAATCCAAATTCAGTGCTGTATCAAGCTTGAATGTTGTGTCCATACTTGCCCCAACTGTTCAGGGTTCGACATCTGCGGTCGTATCAAGCTGCGCCCCAGCGGAGCATTTTATTGAACATATTTTGATTGATATAGAAATTAAGAAATACCGCTTCAGTTTTCATTACTGACATTAGTCCAGATAGGTCTCTTTGGTAATGTCATTATGTTGAATGTAGGACATTTTGTCATAGAAACTATTGAAATGATGCGAAGGCAAGAGCTAGCAATCCTACATTATGTCAGCAACATTAACATTTAGGCTTAGCCTGTGGTTAAAGTTTTTTAGAAATTGATGACTTTGACAAACCCTTATGTAATTTTATGAACCTTGGCGAGAAGCATTTTTATGATCAAAGGACAGTATTCAAAACAAAATTAAGAAAATGTTTAATTCAATTTTTCGTATTTAACCTGTAAACGGACTTAGTTAATTTTGCAGTTAACATTCAGATATTGCAGTGAACATTAAGATGCAGAATATTTGGGGTGAATAAGTCTTCATATACCCAAATGCAAGGGAAATAAATGTATAATGTAAAACAAGGTCACATGCAATTTCATGTCATGCCAACCCTTCCAAAGAAACATTATTTTACTGTTATCATCAGTATGTTTTGATTAACTTGTGTCTATATGTAGGAAAGCCAACCATATGCACATTGGATTTTGTTTTAGGAGTAATCTGCAAGAGCCTGAGACATATACTGCCTTAGATTATGAAAAAATCAAATATGAAATGGCCAATGCTGAAGTGAGAAGGAAGGTTTTACTTCTACAGGCTATAAGATGGGTATGGATACATTTACTGCTACATTACATTTATAGATATATTAACTGCTTCATATCATTTAATGATTTATTTACCATTACATTACATTTGTAGATACATTTGCTGTTACATTACATTTGTAGATACATTTACTGTTACATTACATTTGTAGATTCATTAACTGCTACATTACATTTGTAGATACATTTACTGTTACATTACATTTGTAGATACATTATCTGCTACATTACATTTGTAGATACATTTACTGTTACATTACATTTGTAGATACATTTACTGTTACATTACATTTGTAGATACAGATACATTTACTGTTACATTACATTTGTAGATACATTTACTGTTACATTACATTTATAGATACATTAACGGCTACATATCATTTAATGATTCATTTACTGTTACATTACATTTATAGATACATTTACTGTTGAAGATATATTTACTGTTTTGGATACATTTTTGTGGTTTTCTGTTTTGATATTTATCAAATGATTAAATGAGCTATATTGGAACTCCATTTCGTGATATTTTGTATAGATAGGTGAATTAAAATTTCTTAGTACAGTAATAGTAATACATTGTGCTAGATTAAAATAAGATCTTTAAATGATTATGACTTTTTTATAAAACAAAATAGAGGAAAAAATACATTACCATTCACATGACTCCATTGCTTCTTGTAGCAGCATATTTTACTATGCCAATACAGTCAACTCCACTTGATCACATATTGGTAATTATTGATAACATAATTTGGTAAATTGCATTATTTTCTCCTGCACAAAACCATTTGCTATTCATCTACTGTTTAACAATCTGGTTATCTGCATAGTCTTACAAGTAACCTTTAGGTCAATTGCATAGAAAATAATCACCAGCTAGATATGTTTGGTTAAAACTGATGATTTTTTTTTACCAGAAACAGCAATTTTGTAAGAATAAATTTCTTGAATGCATTCTTATTTTCGAAGTACTTTTTTGTAGAGGTTAACACAGTCAAATCCACAACAGAGAGACTCTTCTATGACTACTTACAGAGATAATGATTTGTTAGGCTGTTCTGTGGCTGGGACACACAGGGTAGGTATTAAGGTGTTCTTGGCTGGGACACACAGGGTAGGTATTAAGGTGTTCTTGGCTGGGACACACAGGGTAGGTATTGGGTTGTTCTGTGACTGGACACACAGGGTAGGTATTGGGCTGTTTTGTGGTTGGGACACACAGGATAGGTATTAAGGTTTGAGGCTGTTCTGTGGTTGAGACACACAGGGTAGGTATTAAGGTTTGAGGCTGTTCTGTGGTTGGGACACACAGGGTAGGTATTAAGGTTTGAGGCTGTTCTGTGGTTGAGACACACAGGGTAGGTATTAAGGTTTGAGGCTGTTCTGTGGTTGGGACACACAGGATAGGTATTAGGGTATTAGGCTGTTCGGTGGCTGGGATACACCACATAGGAGTTAGGCTGTTATGTGGCTGAGACACACAGGGTAGGTATTAAGGTTTGAGGCTGTTCTGTGGCTGGGACACACAGGGTAGGTATGAAGGTGAGAGGGAATTGCAACACTTTAACCCTAAACAGAGACAGACACAGGAATGACTGTGTAAAAAGACAAATATTTTATATATCTTTTTGTGGAACACATGTATTAAATGTTGTAAAGAGCAAAGATGAATGCAAGCAGATCAACAGCAGATGCTTGGCTTTGAATACTTATAGATGCACTTTGTAGATTTATAAATATTAATTGGTTTCTAATTTATGTCTATTAACTGAAGTATGATCTGAACTCTTTTAAATATTTTCTTGAAAATTCTTAAGAGAAATTGTATATTTGCAGAAGAACTTTTCACCTCCCCCCTCCAAAACAAAACCCCAAAAGCAAGAATAATGAAAATAGAATGTGTGGCCAACAAATTGTTATGAAATTTGCACACATGTAGCTTTGCATAATAAAACAAAATGTTACCTTATCCAAGCATCATTTGTGATGTGAAGGATAAGGTGCATTATATGAAGAAGCCTAAGGGCTTTGAGGGTTAATAAGTGAACCTTTACTTTATGTCAAGGCCGCACGCCTTTTTTTCACAGCTGAGTGATTTTTTGTCTGACCACTACTATATAAGCCCGTGCAGAGACGTGACCAGCCTCTTTTTTAAAAACCCAAACCGCTATGGGCATTTATTGGTCTTAATATTTATTTTTGGGACGGGCGTATTACTGAATATATAATTTGGGAGGGTACATATTAACCCTCGAAGCCCTTAGGCTTCTTCATATAATGCACCTTATCCTTCACATCACAAATGATGCTTGGATAAGGTAACATTATATATCATAATCCTGGTCTTGCTCAGGTTAATAAGTGAACTCTTTGTAGCTCCAATAAATGCAACTTCCAAAATATAATAAGAAATAAATGGAAATTAATAACCAACTGATCTCATGTACATTACCAGTAAAAACTTGAACAGAGATATAAACAAAGAAATTCACCAAATATAAATATCCAACACAAAACTGATTTGAAAATCAGTCAAATCGTTTTGACAAGTTTTGTTTTAAGACGAACAAGTCTTTGCTCTCCAGTCTTTATTCCACATACTTTGCAATTTTATCAAATACCAAAATTAAGTCTAATTAGACCCAGTATAAAGCAAATCTTTCACCTAAAAATTCTTGTAGCAATGCAGAAAAATTAAAATATATGATTAATTCTTTTAATCTTGTTGTGTATTAATATGCATCACATGTAAACACAATATAATTGGAAAACAAATATTATTTGATGTCCATCACTAGTTCATAAATCTTTAGTATGTCCATACACGCAACACGATATATAAATAACATCGCAAAAGTCCAGTCACTACTCCTTCACTATTAAGAATCAACATCTGAAATAATGGTTCCTCCATCTCCAATCTGTTAGTTCCTCAGACAGTACATCTCCTGATGCAGAAAAAACCCTGGAACTGTATCTCTAAGTCACTGTCAGCATCAACGTGATCAGGCTGTAAAAGTATGATTAAATACTGAATGAACATAATTTGAATTTGTATTGTCTACCTTGATATCCTTACAGTAAAACTTTTTGAAGGTCTGAGCTGTTTTCAGGATATCATTTAATGATATACCTGCTCTTTTAGCTGCAGAAGAGGAGGCAGATCTGTATGAATGAGCTTTAAATTTCAACACATTTATGCCTGCATTAGACAGTACCAATTTTAACCATCTGGCAATTGAACAGCTTGTTACAGCTTTTAAAGTTCTGAATGAAATGAACAATTTACTACTTTTTCTCAAGTCTTTAGTTCGGTGAATATAATGTTTTAAAGTTTCAACAGGACAAATTTCTTTTTTCTGAAAGACAGGAATAATAACATCTTGTCCTATGTTTTTTGGTCGTGTCGTCTTTAATAAAGTTGTGACACGAAAAATAAATGATGTGCCTGTACTGAGAACAGAGTTTAAATTAAGACTTGCAAGTGTTTGTGATCTTTGAGCAGATGCTAGAGCAATTAAAGCAACACATTTTAGAGTTAACATTTTTAAATCCAAATCCTGTAACGGGTACAGAGATTCTAAATAGCTCAATACTTTGCCAACATCCCAAGTAAACAAATATCTTGGTCTTGGTGGTCTTAGATTAAACACACCCTTCAAAAATCTTTGAATATAACTGTTATTTCAAAAGATAAGTTACCCAATAAAGTCAGTGTCTGACATATTGGTGATTGACTATTTATACAGCTATAAGATCGTCCTTTTTGAAATAAAATGGACAGATAATCTAAGAGTAACTTTACAGATGGAGAAGTGGGACTAGTTTGTCTTGAATTACACCACAAAACCCAGCTTCTCCAAGAGTATTCATACTGAACATTGGTTGACTTTCTCCAAGATTTAAGAAAGATTTTTGTAGTTTTGTCTGAAAAACCTTGATTAAGGAGATGTTTCCTGAAACAAGACAGGCGATAAGAAACATTTTTCTTGTGTTCATTGTATGACTTTGATTGTTGTGTGCTAGAGTTAGCAAGTTTGACAACTGAGGCAATTTTACAGGAAAATCTGTTAATGCTTTCAATAACTTTGGATACCATAACTGAGTTGTCCATACAGGGACGATTAAACCTGCTTACCTGATCGTCTTCTATCTTTTGAAGTACTCTGCTGATTTGACTGAAAGGAGGAAATATATAAGGATATAATTTATGCCATGAAAATGAAAAAGCATCAGTTGCATAAGCATCAGGATCTGGAAACCAGCTTACAAAATTATTCAATTGTTTATTTAGCCTTGAGGCAAACAAATCTGTATCTGGTATGAAAAAATGTTTGGTTACTTCATTAAAAACTGATTCATTGAGTTTCCACTCTGAAGTGTCATTAAAGTTTCTTGATAAATTATCTGGTATAATATTTTCTTTCCCTGGAATATGAACAGCAGATAGTAAAACTTTGTTTTTTATACACCAATACCATATTTGTTTTGTTATTTCTAATAAAGGTAAAACTGATCCTCCTTGATTATTTATATAGTTTACAGCAGTGGAACTATCTGATTTTACACAAATATGTGTTCTTTCTGCGTGACATCAAAGTGATATTATGCTAAAATAGATAGCTTTTAATTCTAAAATATTAATGTGTAAACACTGCTCTTCCAAACTCCAATGACCTTGAGTTTGCTTTCCATGAAAAACAGCTCCCCAACCATTGAGGGAGGCATCTGTATGTAAATAATAACTTGGGGAATCATTTCTAATAGGTCTCCCATTAACTGTTTTAACATTTTCTAACCACCAAACTATTTCAGATTTGCCTTCTACTGAGATATTCAAAAATGAATTGAAATTATTATTTGATGTATGTAAAGCTCGTGTTTTGTCTAAATCTAAATATCTATGAAACAAGTGAGCATATTGTACTGCATAATGTGCAGATGAATAAAGTCCTGTTAATTGTGCTAGACTTCTAATTGATACTTTGTGAGCTTTAAGCATTTTCTTTGATAGTTCAATTATTTTCTGTACTTTCTCCTCTGGTAAAAATACCTTAAATATAATAATGGTAATACAATTTACTGAATCTATAATATATATCCCAAAAATATAATTCTATTGGTTGGAATAAAAACTGATTTTTCAATATTGATGTCAAACCCAACTGACTCTAAGTTTTAACCCTTTCTGTATTTTGGATTGCCAAATCAAAGTTTTCTGCTTGCAACAGGGAATCATCAATGTAAAAATATGAATCAATACCCATGCTCCGAATATGTGAAAATATTACTTTCAGTATTTTTGTAAATACTCTTGGAGCAGAAGCAATACCGAATGGTAGACATTGAAATTCATATAATTTTTCATTCCATATGAATTTTAAATATTTTCTGTCTGATTCATAGATTGAAATGGAAAAATATGCATCTGTCAAATCCAAAGATGTAAAAAAGCTATTTTTAGAAATTCCTTTTAAAATCAAATCTAGCGTTTCTTGTTTAAAATGGTGATAGCTAATAAATTGATTCAATGGTTTCAAATTAATGGCTGGCCTAAATTTTCCATTTTTCTTTTTTACTAGAAATATATTTGAAATATTTTTACTAGAAATATATTTGAAATAAACTGTTCTGATTCATCAAAAGATTCTTTGATAGCACCTTTCTCAAGCATATCAACTATTTCTTTGTCAATAAGGGCCTTTTCCTTATTGTTAAATTTTATAGGAAATGGAATTTTTTCCTGAATTGGCTTTCTATCAAATTCTATCTTATATCCCTTAATTGCAGAAATAATCCAATTGTCTTTGGTTAAATATTTCCAATTTGAAATAAAATTTTTCAGTTTACCCGACTTTGTTTTAATATTTATACTTTTATTTCTCACCTTTAAAATCTTCTTTTCTGATTGAAGGTGTTGGGTCTGTTTCCTCTCAATTGACCCCGTGGGTTCTGATAACTTTGTCTTGGCTGATAGCCCCTTCTGCCTAAAAAAACGGCTTCTTCCCCTGAAACTTCCTCTGTAATTTGAATTTCTACTATAGCTACTAGTAATGTTCTTGTTTATTTTGTTAATTTCATTGATATCTTTCAATCACTTGCCAACTTCATCTCCAAAAAGGCTAGAACCTACATCTTCATTGCGATTGCAAAGTTGGTGGTATTTCTTGTCTATGTGTGGCTTTAAAGACATCCGTCTTTTAATTGATAGCTCAAAGTGAGTATTGCTTAAAATTGCCAAAGCTTTAGAAATGTTTTCTCTCATTAGTTTTACATCTGGAGTTTTGGATTTCAGAATTTCAGCCACTCTTATCAATGGTACCATACAACAACCCAGCGATTTTTGTATAGTTTGCTGATTCAAATCAGCAGTTTTAGCTTTTCTTTCAAGGAATTGCCATATCTCAGCATTAACTGGGGGTGCTACCAGACTTTTACAATTTACAGGTATCTTCATCTCTCTCGTCATTACTGACACATCAGATTTCTTTTTACAAATATTGTCAAATACTTTAGCCAATGATTGGCTTACCTCTTCATCGTATTTTTCATCATCTTCAAAAATCTTAGGTAGTTCATAATCAAATTCATCATCTGATGCAACAACTTGAGGTTCATTCTCTTCATCATAAAAAATATTGTAATTGGTGTCAATCGCCTGCTCGTCGGCTACAGACTCATTCTCACAAAATTCCATGTCAATATTACTACTTGGTCTTTGTGACTTTTCATTATTCTGACTCAATGTGGATACCAGAGTATCCGACAAACCTTTAAATAGAGTTTTAAGTAACTCTGACTGGTCAAGCTGATTCTTTGCAGTATTTTTCTTTACTGTGCCTGTGGTTGTGCGAGGTTTCGTAGACGTAACCTTCGTAACTTTACCACGTTTTTTAATCGGACTTACTGTTATTCCTCTCCCTGATGGCAACTCGTTGTCCATCTCAGTCACCTGCCTTTTAGGTGTTTTTTGCTTGCTTGCTAAAGCCTTGCCTTTTGTAGAGCTTGTACTCTTCTTACCTTTCATTACTCAATTTTTAGTCTGTTGTTGTTTTTGTGTTTTTGCCATTCGGATGTCCTCGGCAATTAATATTTGTGCTTCCAGGTTATCCAACTCAGGGTCATTAATGTTCTCAACTTGAGAAAAACCAGAAAATGAAGCATCAACTTCTTCGTCTGACGCAAATAATTTTAGTATTTCATTGTCATTGTCATTACTGTCACTGTCGCTTAAACGCGATGTACAGCGCGACATAATTTCTGTATAAACAGCTGACAGATTCTGCCAAGTTTTGAAATTTATTTTCAATATTTCCGATTCGGATAAATTATTTTACAACAGAGTCTGTTGTAAAACTTTTATTTCGTGTTTAATCGAGTCGACTTAACCATGTGCGGCCTTTTAAAAAAGAGGCTGGTCACGTCTCTGCACGGGCTTATGTAGTAGTGGTCAGACAAAAAATCACTCAGCTGTGAAAAAAGGCGTGCGGCCTTGACATAAAGTAAAGGTTCACTTATTAACCTGAGCAAGCCCAGGATTATGATATATAATGACTACTTTTGTGAATAAGTTTTGACATTTTGCTTTCTGTACAACTTATTATGTTATATAATGAAATACATGTTATTTTTAAAGGATGCAGTGCTTGCCTTATTGACATCTAGTGATGAACTTGTAAAAGAAGGAGCTGCCAGATTATTTAATGCTTTTGCTTCTCTTTGTGCAGGTAATGTTTTCTGTCATCTATTGTAAACAACTAATTGAGGAATAATGATACTGTTATTCCTTTTCTAATTTTATACTCTCAAAATGTTCAAATATACAGTAAAAGTTGACTGCTATTGTTGCTAATGACTACAACCATCAACCATGGAATTGATGGCAGACCTTATCCAATCAAAGTTGGCGATACTAGGCTTGTTGGATTAGTATTGTCATTATACGACCGCAAAAAAAATTTTGTGGTCGTATATTGGTATGACGTTGGTGTCGTCGTCGTCGTCGTCGTCGTCATCGTCGTCCGGCGTCGTCATCGTCGTCAGGCGTCGTCGTCCGGCGTCGTCGTCCGAATACGCATTAGTTTTCGCACTCTAACTTTAGTTTAAGTGAATGGATCTCTATGAAATTTTACCATAAGGTTCAATACAACAAAAGGAAGGTGGGGATTGATTTTGGGGGTTATGGTACCAACAGTTAAGGAATTAGGGGCCAAAAAGGGGCCAAAAATAAGCATTTTCTAGTTTCCAGACAATAACTGTGGAACGGTGTATGGATCTCTCTGAAATTATACTACAAGTTTCCATACCACAAAGGGATGGTTAGGATTTGCTTTGGGGGGTTATAGCTCAAACCGTTTAAGAATTAGGGGCAAAAAAGGGGGAAAAACAAGGTTGTCCTGGTTAATGGACAAATACTTTAGTACAAAACATAATTTAAAGCAGTGTAAGGGAGATAAATCAAATACATCATTGAAATTATCTCCCTTACACTGCTTTTAAATTATGTATAAAGTAATGGTTAATGAACAATTAAGATGATTTAAAACAGTGTAAGGGAGGTAATCCAAATACAACGTTTTGGTTACTTCCCTTACACTGCTTTTAAATTATGTTTAAAGAAATGCATATTTATAAAGGAAGACCAGTAAAAATATCTGCAAATGTTGCATCTTTTTTTTTTACAAAAAAATCCATATGAAAGATTTGACACTATATTTTAAATTCTATTATAAAATAGATTAAGTTAGCACTATGGTAAATTTAAATGGGTAATTATGGTTTCGGGGAAAAAAGGGGGGGGGTAAAAGGAAATTGTGGGGGGTCAATTTTTTCTCATTTCAGATTTCAGAAATTAAAAAGAATTATTCTTCAAATATTATTTTTTTTTCAAATTTCAAATATTGAAAAATTTCAAGAAGTCATCTTTAATTGCACAGTATGGCGCATTAGATTTGTAAAATCTTTGACCACATTTATTAATTTGTTATGCCGAATCTAACCATGTATTTAGATTTTTAATTTTGGATCCAGTTTTCAAATTGGTCTACATTAAGGTCCAAAGGGTCCAGTTTTCAAATTGGTCTACATTAAGGTCCAAAGGGTCCAAAGTTAAACTTTGTTTGATTTTAACAAAAATTGAATATATGGGGTTCTTTGATATGCTGAATCTAAACATGTATTTAGATTTTTGATTTTTGGCCCAGTTTTCAAGTTGGTCCAAATTGGGGTCCAAAATTAAACTTTGTTTGATTTCAACAAAAATTGAATATATGGGGTTCTTTGATATGCTGAATCTAACCATGTATTTAGATTTTTTATTTGTGGACCCCGCTATCAAATTGGTTCATATTGAGGTCAAAAGGGTCCAAAATTAAACTTTGTTTGATTTCATCAAAAATTGAATTATTGGGGTTCTTTGATATGCCAAATCTAACCGTGTATTTAGATTTTTAATTTTGGGTCCTGTTATTTAAATTGGTCTACATTAAGGTCCAAAGGGTCCAAAATTAAACTTAGTTTGATTTTAACAAAAATTGAATTCTTGGGGTTCTTTGATATGCTGAATCTAAACATGTGTTTAGATTTTTGATAATGGGCCCAGTTTTCAAGTTGGTTCAAGATAAAACTTTGTTTGATTTCAACAAAAATTGAATATATGGGGTTCTTTGATATGCTGAATCTAAACATGTATTTAGATTTTAGATTTTTGGCCCAGTTTTCAAGTTGGTCCAAACTGGGGTCCAAAATTAAACTTTGTCTGATTTCAACAAAAATTGAATATATGGGGTTCTTTGATATGCTGAATCTTACCATGTATTTAGATTTTTTATTTGTGGGCCCGCTATCAAATTGGTTCATATTGAGGTCAAAAGGGTCCAAAATTAAACTTTGTTTGATTTCATCAAAAATTTAATTATTGGGGTTCTTTGATATGCCAAATCTAACCGTGTATTTAGATTTTTAATTTTGGGTCCCGTTTTTTAAATTGGTCTACATTAAGGTCCAAAGGGTTCAAAATTAAACTTAGTTTGATTTTAACAAAAATTGAATTTTTGGGGTTCTTTGATATGCTGAATCTAAACATGTGTTTAGATTTTTGATTATGGGCCCAGTTTTCAAGTTGGTCCAAGTTGGGGTCCAAAATTAAACTTTGTTTGATTTCAACAAAAATTGAATATATGGGGTTCTTTGATATGCTGAATCTAAACATGTATTTAGATTTTAGATTTTTGGCCCAGTTTTCAAGTTGGTCCAAATTGGGGTCCAAAATTAAACTTTGTTTGATTTCAACAAAAATTGAATATATGGGGTTCTTTGATATGCTGAATCTTACCATGTATTTAGATTTTTTATTTGTGGGCCCGCTATCAAATTGGTTCATATTGAGGTCAAAAGGGTCCAAAATTAAACTTTGTTTGATTTCATCAAAAATTGAATTATTGGGGTTCTTTGATATGCCAAATCTAACCGTGTTTTTAGATTTTTAATTTTGGGTCCCGTTTTTTAAATTGGTCTACATTAAGGTCCAAAGGGTCCAAAATTAAACTTAGTTTGATTTTAACAAAAATTGAATTCTTGGGGTACTTTGATATGCTGAATCTAAACATGTGTTTAGATTTTTGATTATGGGACCAGTTTTCAAGTTTGTCCAAGTTGGGGTCCAAAATTAAACTTTGTTTGATTTCAACAAAAATTGAATATATGGGGTTCTTTGATATGCTGAATCTAACCATGTATTTTGATTTTGGACATTGGACCATAATAGGTAAATTAAAAAAATTGAAGTTCTTAGACCACATTCTTTCTGTGTCAGAAACCTATGCTGTGTCAAATATTTAATCACAATCCAAATTCAGAGCTGTATCAAGCTTGAATGTTGTGTCCATACTTGCCCCAACTGTTCAGGGTGCGACCTCTGCGGTCGTATCA
Organism: Mytilus californianus; assembly: GCF_021869535.1. NCBI lineage: Eukaryota > Metazoa > Mollusca > Bivalvia > Mytilida > Mytilidae > Mytilus > Mytilus californianus. The sequence continues at coordinate 69,575,066 of NW_026262593.1, read as the reverse complement.
AGCTGCGCCCAGCGAAGCATTTTATTTTAATTATATATTCAAAAAGTGTAATCAGTTTATATAGACACATAAGGGAACTCCAATTCTGTAAATTCAAAAATCTATTTTACTGACATTTATTGTTCATGAGGGATTTTTTTTCCATTGAAAAATCTTGAATATTAATCACCAGCTAGTATGTTTTGAAGAAGGTTATGGTTTGAATCTGTATTTTTCTTTTCAATGATTTAGGTAGAACCTATCTTGCCCAGAACCAAGATTTATTCAAAACTTTGTTAGATAATTTACGAGGTGAAGAAAAAGAATCAGTCACAAGAGAAATGGTACTTGGAGCTTTACAGAAACTCTCTTTAAGGTATGAGAAAGTCTTAGATCATTGTCTTAATTTTTTAGATATTTATACATTGTACCACGGTATATACTATTTTATCATGTAAATTCCTCTTTTTTTTATATTTATTGCTGTAAATGACTTGCCATTAATTAAAACTGACATTTTAAACTCTGAATACATAGTTTGTATGCAATATTTTTGGATATAATAATCTTGCATTTTTGGAATCATAATCCTCAGAAACAAATCCACACAAAATTTCTAAATCTACATTTGTTAAAAAATAAAAATAAACAGAACCATTTTGGATGTAATGTATATGATGAAAGTTTTTATTAAGAATGATGCAATACATCTTGCTTAAAATGAACTTTTTCATTTTCACATCATAGGAGAAACTTACAGACAGCCATGATAGAAGCAGGTTTAATAGAATGGCTGGTAAAGGTTCTTGAAGACAACGATTCTTTATCTGATTACACGCTGGAGTACTCTGTTGCTTTGTTAATGAATCTCTGTCTCAGGACCTCTGGGAAAAAACGCTGCGTCCAAAATGCTGACCAGACTTTAAAAGTCCTTAGTGATTTACTAGGGCATGAAAATCAAGAAATCCGTCCCTATGTCAATGGTGCCTTATACAGCATTTTAGCTGTTCCGTCCATCAGAGATGAAGCTAAGGCAATGGGAATGGAAGAAATTCTCCGTTGTTTTATTAAAGAGGACCAGCCTGATATGAATAGACAGATAGAATTTATAATCAAGCAGCTGAATTCAATAGAGACCGTGGATGAATATGATTCTGATGATGAGGAAGAGGAGGAAGAAGAGGTAAGGTCAAAGGTCAAAGTTTTATCAGTAAAGTCATTTTCAGATCATTTCCGGGAAACTAAGGCTGACTAATTTTAGTGATTATGTGCATTACACATTTAAATGCTATCTATTTTTTTTCTCATGAAAAAAGGAACTGAAAGTGTTTATGACTTATTCCCATCTCTTAACTATTTTATTAAAATTACATCATGGCAAAAATAAGACAAGTGGCAAATTACATGTTTACATTTAAAAGAAACTGCTGTAAATTCAGAGAGTTTTTTTGTATGCCAATAATACAACTGGGAGAGTATCACAATAATAAGAACTTACATTCTAATATTTGATACATACATTTGTATGCAGCAATAATTTATTTCACATTTTATGTCCATTCTTCAAAAATTGCAACAATAAAGGCATGCAATAAATTCTGAATTTACAATATTTGCTTTACGTTATGTCTGTTACAGCTGTTGTCAACATGCTGTTTGTTATTCCACGTAAAGAAAACCCAGTTTTTAATATAAAGATAAAATGAGAAAACTATCCTCCAGAGATCATATGAAGTGGATATAAGCAATAGCGATTACTGTAATGTAACACACTACATGTTAAAGTGTCTGTACAAGGAACCATTACAGTGACTGTTAATGTATTTTTGATATTTAAGTGATTTTTTTCTGTTAAGAATGCTGTGTTTATGGCAGAGTGATATTTAGTGTGAATTAACAGAATGTAGTAAATGACACAACAAAATTAAAAAAAAAAATCTTTCAATTGTATATATAGTTTGAAACCTGAATATAATCATTTATAGGAAGATCAAGATGCCATGGAACTGGACATAGACAAAGATGAATCATTTAAACCAGAAGATAACGAAATGTCTGGAGAAAAACTACTGACCACAGAATATCTAGCAGCAAAAACTGGACCAATCAGACACAAGAAAAAGGTAAAACTAATAGTTTATGAAGAAGAACAATCAATTCCATATTTTTTGTCAAATGTTACTGCTCCCTTTTTTTTCACTTTAATATTAAACTAGTTGCACTTTATTTTAGCATACAGATTTAGTAATGGCCAATGAGTTATTACAAAGACCTGTTACACCTAGTCAAAGAAGAGCTGAAAATCAACCATCAGGAACACAGTATGTATATTAACAACAGATTTGATTAAGTTAAACCTTTTCTTCTCCGAGTCAGGTTTGTTGTTTTATCCAGTGTCTCGCTCTTTTTATTCAACTTCACATACACACTATGGTTTGTATGTATGTGTAAACTTTGTAAGTTTTGTAATTAATTGCACTAGGCTTTTTTTCGTATTACTGACTTAAATACAGAGTATATAACTTGTTTGACATGTTACCTACTCTGTGGTAGGACATTCTGGTACTCGGTCAAGTAAGAGCTACTGAAAGAAGTAAAATCAAACTTAATATCAGTGCAATTTAGGGGAAAAAATTATCTGTTTTGCAATGATTTTTTTTTTGTGTATTAAAACATAAAATTGATTTATAAGATTTGAAGCATACATGAATAAAATCACCCTTCAAACATCATGCTTACTGCCCATCTTTTATCCTTTTTAATGTGAAACTAGACCTTTATACTTTGATAGTTTCCCCAATTTCATGTATTTAAACAGAAATTAAATGAAAGAAAGGAGTTCAAGTGTATTTACAAAGATTAACAGCCGAGCAAAACATAGCAGAAAGTAAAATAACAAAATTACTGAACTCCAAGGAAAATTCAAAATGGAAAGTCCCTTATTAAGATGTCCAACCTTAGGAGAAACAACTTGCATACCATTTTTCAAAGACTTGTGTTTTTGCCTTTTTGAAAGTTGCCATCATTGGCTAATTTTGCAGTCATTGCTATAAACGATATTGTGTTTCATAATATGATTAAACTGAGGTGACAATTTCCCTCTGATTCTGTCTGAATTTGGGTTTATTTCAAGACAGAATGCAGCTTACCAGAATGGATTTCAGTTTCTTGTGCTTTTATGTAAAATTAATCCCTTTATTAGCTCTTGTTTGAGTTCCAATTCTTATTGTTAATATTTACTATTTAGGCCAATGACACCTGTGGTGACCAGCCGACCTCCATCCCAGAGTAGTGTAATGAGACCACCAACAAGAAGTGGGAGTCGACCCAATACACAAGATAGTCAGAGAGACACAGCTAGTAAGAAATTTGCATACAATTTTAAGTTTTTTAACCAGGAAGTATAATGTAAGCATGTGCTAGGTTTAAATTGAGATATGACATAAGGCTTGAAACACAGCCATTTCACAGTGCATTTCTTTTACACAATAATTAAATTTAAAAAAATGACACCTTCACTTTCTCAATAAATTTTTACAGTGAAGTGTACTACTTTTGGGACAAATTATATCAAAAGTATAGAAAACTTCATCAGCTCTAACTTAAAAATATTAACAGTTTTATGTTTATGGTGTCTTGAATTCACTTTGACAGCTTTAGACATACGCATTTTTGAGTTTTTTCAACTGGACCAAATCCATGCTTTACCTCAATATTCATGACCTAAATTATTTTACTGTGTAATTTCATCCCACTAGTGGCTATTCTATGCATAAAACATGGTGAAATAAATTAGAAAGGTGTATAAAACTGAAGTAATACACTGTCCACACCAAGGACTATATACTAATCATTCTCCACTTTATAATTGCCACATTGATATTTGATTTATTTTTAGCTCTTTTTCATTATTCAGGATTGTAATTTAAGTCTCTTAGAAAACCATCATTTTTCATACTGTAAATTCAGAATTTATTGCGTGCATTAATTATTGCGATTTTGTGATTTTAGACTAAAATGCGATTTTAATTTTTGCGATATTGAGAAAAATCATGTTTAATTCATATAAAAAATTTCAAATTGCGTGTTTAAATTATTGCGATTATAACCCTGTCGCATTTTTCGCAATAATAAAAACCTCGCAATAATTTCTGAATTTACAGTATTCTAGATTTATATTCTATGGTAACATTAGTGCAGAACACACAATACCAATCAAAAAGTAAAATCACAAAAATACCAAACTCTGAGGAAAATTCAAAACGGAAAGTCCCTTAGCAAATGGCAAAATCAATAGCTGAAACACATCAAATGAATGGATACCAACTGTCATATTCCTGACTTGGTACAGGCATTTTCTTATGTAGAAAATGGTGGATTAAACCTGGTTTTATAGCTAGCTAAACTCTCACTTGTATGACAGTCACATAAAATTCCATTAAATAACACTTCAACTCACATTTGGGTTTTGGAAGGTATCTTTTGTAATCAAACAACTATTTTGTTTGTTTGTCATCTGTTTATAATTGCCAGGGTTTTGCTATACTTTTGGTTCCTTATATAGCTCTCAATGACTCTCAATGTCATTTTGAATTTACAAATGTTTTAGCCTTGAGCATTACTGAACTTGAAGTGACATAATTTGTCACAATACACATCTTGTGCAATAAAACTGGTACAGTTGTCAAGGTATATTTGTTCTGCCTAACAGAAGTTCCCCTGGAAACTTTGTTATCAACAATGCCATAATATCTGTTCCTGTTGGAACAAATATTCTATACCCTTTATTCCGCAAGGGACAAATTCTGTAATATTTGTTCCAGTGAAAATATTATTACAGAATATTTCTTCAACTTGGAACTTGTATTACGAAGGAACTTCTATTGCATGACACTGTATAATATTATAAACACAGGAATACACATTAAACAAGATTTTTTTTGTATGGGCTAATCTTGTTTGAACTTAACAGTAGATTCACTTTTTGTATATAGCTGATAAACATTTTTAACTTTTATAGGAACAGAAGATGGCAGGCCAACTAGTAAGAGCAGCCAAAGGTCAACAGGAAGTAAAAGTTCTTTGAAAGCACCAAGTATTGCTGAGTAAGTTCATTTCAAGTCCATTATATTCATAGTACTTATAGTCACATAGAATTATCCAGGAGAAATCACTACCGATATTTAAAGTTAAGTGTAGAGATCCTCCACACTGAATTTTATAGATCAGTCCTATTCTCTCCTTTGTGTTTGAAATTATTGCTCTTAATTTCTAAGTTCAACCAAAGAACTTTAATAAAAGATTATCTATGAAGGGTGTGGTACATTCTGACTTTTAGTATTTGTTGTCATCTAATAGAAAAGAAAGGATATGAGGTATACATCCATGACACAAAACCAGTATGTGCACAGCAAAAAACACAAAAAGCAAAGGAACAGCGCTTTGATTGCTGTTCTTCATCTCAAAGTCACAGTGAGGCCTTCAACACAGAGCCAAAAAACTCGCACCTCACTGCAAGTTTAAGACAGCCCTAGCACCGGTTTGAGCGGAATTATCTGTCATTTTCCATACAGATATTAATCTTAGTCTTGCAGACACACTTATCTGTGGAGTATCTGGTATTCATCACTTTCTTGCATCAATCTGTTCTTTACACTTTGGTAAATATTATTTATTCATTTTCAAAGTTTTGAACATTGATTTATCTCCCTTTAGACACCCAGAATACAAACAAGCCTTTGGATCTAAGCCAAGGATTCTTAGAACTCCACATGGAAGGGAAGGCACACCATCTAATCCAGGAACACCACATCTCAGGACCCCAGATAGTTCAAGGAGGCCCACCAGCAGAGGATCAGTTGGTAGTCTACCTCCACAGCCACAGTACTCTGAGTCAGGACCAAGACCAAGTTCTGCTGGAAAGTCTGGTAAGGAACATGAAATTACATAAATACAGTGAAACCTGTCAAAATCAGACCCTTTGTTAACTGGAAACCAGTTTTCATACCCTTTGTTAACTTGTTTATTTAGTTTGTCGAAACTGTGCTCTATGATTCCTAGGCCTAAATGATATCAAGACCATTTTGTCAACTTTCACCAAAATCTTTATTTTTGGCATATTTGGGGTTTAAATCTCAAGGCTTTTTTTTTATAAGAAAAGCTGGACAAAAGTAGTTCTATTTATCATTTACATGTTTTATATTCATTAACTTGCAGCACTTGAATCAAGAGACTTAGAATTCCTGGCCAGATAGGGCTCTTACCAAACTTACTACTTTGTAACATTGCCTGACTGGTCTTTTATTTGGTAGGACCTTAATCTATAAAGTCATTTTTAACTATTGTCTATTCTGTTTATTTATTTTTGAGGATCATGATCGTAATAAGTATGTTCTACTGGCTAATTATTTATTTGTTAGTTCCATAATAATAAATTTGTACTGTACATACCAGGTCTGTTTAAGTATTTGCTAAGGACCCTAATTTTAATAAGTTTTTATACGCCCGTTTACGGGACGTATTATGGTATACCGTTGTCTGTCCGTCCGTCGTCAACATGTCGGACAGTAACTCAAAAACGCTTTAACCAATTTGCATGAAACTTTGGTGAATTGTTTATATCTATTGATGTGAGCTCCCTTTCGATTTTTATAAATTTTAGATTTTACGTTTCCGAGTTATCAGGTTTTATTCATTAAAAAAGGGGGGATTTTCCAGATTTCGGACAATAACTCAAAACACTATCACCAATTTGCAAGAAACTTTGGTGAATTGCTTATATCTTTTGATGTGAGCTCCCTTTTGATTTTAATGAATTTTAGATTTTACATTTCCAAGTTATGGGGTTTTATTCATTAAAAAAAGGAGATTTTCCAGTATTCGGACACTAAATCAAAAATGCTTTCAGCAGTTTTCATGAAACTTTGGTGAATTGTTTATATCTATTGATATTAGCTCCCTTTCCATTTTTTTATAAATTTTAGATTTTACGTTTCCAAGTTATGGGATTTTATTCATAAAAAGGGGGTGATTTTCCAGTTTTCGAACAATAACTCATTGTGCTTTGAGCAGTTTTCATGAAACTTTGGTGAGTGGTTTACATCTATCAAAATAACCTCCCTTTAGTTTTTTTATAAATTTCTGATATGACTTTAAGAAGTTATTGAACTTTATTCTTTGAAAAAGCGACAGGCGTATCATGTGCTCATGGCACAGCTATTTATTACTATTGTCTAACTGGTGTATTTATTTGTTAGGACCCTAATTTTAGTAAGTTTTGACTATGACCTTACTGGTGTATTAATTTATCAGGACCCTAATTTTAGTAAGTTTTGACTATGACCTTACTGGTGTATTAATTTATCAGGACCCTAATTTTAGTAAGTTTTGACTATGACCTTACTGGTGTATTAATATATCAGGACCCTAATTTTAGTAAGTTTTGACTATGACCTTACTGGTGTATTAATATATCAGGACCCTAATTTTAGTAAGTTTTGACTATGACCTTACTGGTGTATTAATTTATCAGGACCCTAATTTTAGTAAGTTTTGACTATGACCTTACTGGTGTATTAATTTATCAGGACCCTAATTTTAGTAAGTTTTTACTATTACCTACCGGTAACTGGTCTATTTATTTGTCTGGACCCTAATTTTGATTAGTTTTTACTATTGCCTAACTGGTGTATTTATTTGTTAGGACTGTAATGTTGGTAAGTTTTTACTATTGCCTAACTGGTGTATTTATTTGTTAGGACCGTAATGTTGGTAAGTTTGTTGAATTGTTGTAGGTTTGTGTATCTGGTGTTTTAATCCTATCACTTCTTAGGTAATATCTATTAATATTGAGCATCATTTTGTTGAGAGACCTTTTTTTCTTCTTCAAAATTTTATAAAAACAATCCCCTTTACAGATAATAAAGCATCAAGGATAATATTTCCAAAATGTTGTCACAACACCAACTTAAAACATTCCAAATAATAGATATTCAACTTTAGCTTTAATATTATATTCATTTTTGTGCACAAAAAAGAAACTACCAATAGTTCTTTAGATAATGAAATGATGAATTTACTCACATTATTTTGAAACTTTTTTTGTTTTATAACTTTCTAACTTACCCTCTGACAAAAGACCCACTTTTGTATTAATCTGTATTAAACCAAAACTAGTCTACATGAAATATAATTGCTTGGCAAAAATCATAGATTTTTAGATTGATTTAAAGGTAAAACTGAATGAAATGGTGCTCAGTGTAACAGCTTAAAGTTCACTTTTTATTTTTAATTTTGAAGTTTAATTTCCTTTTTTCTGATTGATTATTACTATTAACTTATTTTGTCATCACTTATATGTATATGAAAAACACAATATTAATTAATGTTAGGCAAATAGCAGACCAAAATGACTTTTTGTTTGGAAGAATTCACACATAGGAATGCTTATTCAGCCAGGGCGGTAGTAAACAATTTGTTCAATGAATAATGTAGTAAGAAATCTATGGTAATAAAAAAAGTAATAACTTAATAATACTGATAAAAGAGAACTGAAAGATACCAAATTAAAGGGACATTGAAACCCAAGTATAAAACAAACTGACAACACCATGGCAAAAAATGAAAAAAGACAATCAACAGTATACAAAACACAGCATTAAAAAATAAAGACTGATACTGATTAATGTGTGCAAACTATGATGCATCACAGAAGATTTGACTAGCCTGCAATTTCACTGAAGAAAATAATGAATTACATGTATTTTGAGGTCACTGATGAAAGTCATAGGTTAGGACAATTTTTGTCTCACTTGACGGAGTCAAAGAGCAAGACATAGGTATGCTGTTGTCGGAGGTTGCGGCGGCAGCGGTGTCAACAATGTATTAGTTTGTGATTAGGTCTAGTTTATGGTGAATCACAAGTGGTAGGTCAATCATATTTGGTATGCAGTTGTATTAGCATTGGCACATCTCATTTCCATGGAGATTATTTGGCCCTGCTCCCTCAGTCATGGTCTATTGACTTTGAAACTTTTGCTTAGTTTACATGTATTAGTTTGTGATTAGGTCAGTTTATGGGGAACCACTGGTGGTAGGTCAATGATATTTGGTATGCAGTTGTATTAGCATTGGCATATCTCATATCCATGGAGATTATTTGGCTCCACGCCCTTAGTCATGGTCTATTGACTTTGAAAATTTTGCTTAGTTAACATGTATTATTGAGTGATTAGGTCAGTTCAAGGGGAACCATTAGTGGTAGGCCAATGTTACTTGGTATTCAGTTGTATAAGCATTAGCACATCTCATTTCCTTGTAGAATATTTGGCCCCGCCCCCTCAGTCATGGTCTATCGACTTTGAAACCTTTGCTTAGTTTACATGTATTAGTTTGTGATTAGATCAGTTTAAGATGAACAGCTAATGTTAAGTCAATGATATTTGGTATGCAAATTTATTGGCATTTGCAAGTATCGTTTCCATGGAGATTATATAGCCCCACCCTCTCTTCATGGTTCATTGACTTTGAAATTTTTACATAGTTTACAAGTTAATGTTTGTGTTTAGGTTTGTTTAAAAGGATGACTTATAATAAGTCAATGGTATTTGGTATGCAGTTGTATTAGCATTGGCACATCTCATTTCCATGGAGATTGTTAAGCTATGTACCTCAGTCATGGTTCATTGACTTTGAATATTTGCATAACTTACGTGCTAAAGTATTGCTATTTTAATTTCAACATTTGCATAATCAAAATTACAAAAAGGCGAGACATATCTCTGTGATAACAGTTTATTATTCTTAAGAACTTCATTGTCCAAAACTATGATATGTCTAAGATGATATGTTAAGCCTGCAATTTCACAAAAGAAAATAATGCACTACATGTATTTATAATAAAGGTCATAGGTTAGGGCAGTTTTTGTCTCGCCTGCGACGAAAGTCACAAAAAGTGAGACATAGGGATTGCTTTTCCGGCGACAACGGCGACGGCTTTGGCGTCAACAGTTGCTAAGTTTTCTGCTTAAGTTAGTTTGATAGGAACTACTTGTGATAGATCATTGATATTTACTATGAAGTTGCATTACTATCAGTACATATCAGTTTGATGACTATTTCGAGGCCCTACCCCCTAAGTCATGGTCCAGTGACTTTGAATTGATAAGCAATTTTCAATGTTAAGTTTTCTGCTTAAGTTAGTTTGATAAGATATAGATCAATGATATTTTGTATGAAGTTGTATTACTATATGTGCATATCAGTTTGACAACTATTTTGAGGCCCTTCCCCCAAGGACATGGTCCAGTGACTTTGAATTAATTAGCAATTTTCAATGTTAGGTTTTCTGTTTAAGTTAGTTTGATAGGATCTACTTGTGATAGATCAATGATATTTTGTATAAATGTGCATTACTATCAGTTCATATCAATTTGACAACTATTTTGAGGCCTTGCCCCCTTGGACATGGTCCAGTGACTTTGAATTAATTTCTAATTTTCAATGTTAAGATTTTCTGCTTAAGTTAGTTTGATAGGAACAACTTACGATAAACAACGATATTTTTCTATTAAGTTACATTGCTGTCTGCACATTTAGTTTGTCGACCATTTTCAGGCCCTGCCCACTAGATCATAGTCCGGTGACTGAATTAATAAGCAATGTTGATACCCTTGAGATTGTCTTTTTCTGAATTTAATGGTGATAGGCGAGACATATCTCTGTGTCAACAGTTTATTATTCTTAAGAACTTCATTGCCCAAAACTATGATACGTCTAAGATGATATGTTTAGCCTGCAATTTCACGAAAGAAAATAATGAAATATATGTATTTTGAGGTCACTAATAAAGGTCAAAGGTTAGGGTAGTTTTTGTCTCGTCCTGAAAGCGAGACATAGGGATTGCTTTTCCGGCGACTACGGCGACAGCGTCAACAGTTGTTAAGTTTTCTGCTTAAGTTAGTTTGATAGGAACTAATTGTGATAGATCATTGATATTTACTATGAAGTTGGATTACTATCAGTACATATCAGTTTGACAACTATTTTGAGGCCCTGCCCCCTAAGGACATGGTCCAGCGACTTTGAATTAATGAGCAATTTTCAATGTTAAATTTTCTGCTTAAGTTAGTTTGATAGGATCTTCTTGTGATAGATCAATGATATTTTGTATGAAGATGCATTACTATCAATACATATCAGTTTGACGACTATTTTGAGGCCCTGCTTCCTAGGACATGGGGGGCCTCGGTGGCCGAGTGGTCTAAGTAGTTACTACTGTAATCACTAGCCAGTCAACACTGAGGTTGTGAGTTCGAACCCCGCTCGTGCGGGTGCACTCGACTCCAATCTTAATTGACTAGGATTGTCAGTTTTCCTATCGAAGGTCGGTGGTTTTCTCCGGGAACTCCGGCTTCCTCCACCAATAAAAACTGGCCGCCACGAAATAGCCCAAAAGCGGTGCTTAAAAGTGGCGTTAAAACACCAAAAATCAAAAATCAAATCAAATCCTAGGACATGGCCCAGTGACTTTGAATTAATTAGCAATTTTTAATGATAAGTTTTCTGCTTAAGTTAGTTTAATTGGGTCTACTGGTGATAGATCAATGATATTTTGAAGGAAGTCGCATTACTATCAGAACATATCAGTTCGACGACTATTTTGAGGCCCTTCCCCCTAGGACATGGCCCAGTGACTTTGAATTAATTAGCAATTTTCAATGTTAAGTCTTCTGCTTAAGTTAGTTTGATAGGATCTACTTGTGATAGATCAATGATATTTTGTATGAAGTTGCATAACTATCAGTTCATATCAGTTTGATGACTATTTTGAGGCCCTGTCCCCTTTGTCATGGTCCATTGACTTTGAATTCATTAGCAATTTTCAATGTTAAGTTTTTCTACTTAAGTTATATTGATAGGAACTATTTACAATAAACAACAATATTTTCTATAAAGTTACATTACTGTCTGTACATGTCAGTTTGTCGACCATTTGCAGGCCCTGCCCACTAGATCATGGTCCAGTGACTGAATTAAAAAGCAATGTTGCTGTCTATCAGATTTTCTTTTTCTGAATTTTATGCCGATAGGCGAGACATATCTTTGTGTCAACAGTTTATTATTCTTAAGAACTTCATTGCCTGATACTATGATTTACTCCTGACATATTAATCAGCTTATTTGATTATGAGGTTTCTTTAAACTGTGTTAATGATGTTTCAGTTCTCACGGTAGTTATGTATATCTTTTATTTTTTGTATACATGGATAAGCTTTGGAACGATGGAAAAGAAGGAACTTTGCATATTAATTCATGACAAATTCCCTACACACTCTGGTCAAAATCCAAAACAAGGGGACATCACTTTAATTGCTGATCTTCTTACCCAGTCATATTAAGGATTTCTAAATGGAGCTTAAGCTGCTATCTAATATGGAATTGTTTGAGGATTTTTATTCTCATTTTCCAGACTTTGGGAACTAAGTCATTTTTCAAATATTCAAATTTTCAGTATAGAGCATTCTCCATTGTTTAATAAACATTCTACACAACCCAGCCATTCAAGTCTTTAATCAATTTTTTTATTGTTAATAAATGTTCTCTTGTTAAAAATATTTAAGTTACCAAATCAGATAATTTTTTTTCTCCCAACATTTTTGTCAATAACTTTGTTTTTTTCATGAATTTTGATTTCAAAACATAAATCAAATCCAATGTTTAATTTTTCTTACGATGTGATTGTAGCTATATTAACTAAAAAAAAAGGGTTAGTAAAACAAAATGCACAAAAAGTACTTTTTTAATTATATATTCCATGTATTTCTTCTTTTTCATGTCTGCATGGTATTAAATATGTGATTACACTGCATTCTTAACCATTTATATGTTTGTTTTAATTTCACATTATATCATCTTCATGTATAAAAAAAAAAAAAAATAATTATATCATAATCCACCACATGCAACAAATTAATCGGAGCAATTACACGAAAACCAAAATATTAACTTGATAATAATCTGCAAGCAGACCCTTTTACTACAGAAAGATTTGTTTAATGTGTAATGCAAACAGTTATTTTGTTTCCTCTATGTCAGTTGAATAATAGGCTGTTTCCTCTATGTCAGTTGAATAATAGGCTGTTTCCTCTATGTCAGTTGAATAATAGGCTGTTTCCACTACATGGATTCAGTAAGCAGAGGTTTTATTCTTTTTTATGTGTACTGATGAGACTTTTGTAGGAGTTACTTTTCTATGTATTCTTTGAATGCTTTATATAGAAGTTCATTAATAAGTGTACTAATCAGTAGTTTAGAGGGGGAAAAAGTACCAGGTACTGTGTTTAAATTGAAGACCCAATTCAGTAATGAGCATTTTTTTTTTAAAGGAATGCTAAATCAACTGGGTATAAAATGAATATTGGATCAAATATATTTAAAAGAAAAGTTTTAATGGAAATACATTTGTAATGAAATCATAACAATCATAACAAGAGAACAGTTGCATATTTTTAAACAAACATGGATAAACATACACAGACAGAAAACACATTAAAATAAAGATTTGGGTTACACGCCAATGAAGGAAATTAAATGCTTTCCCATGATGATCCCCATAAGAATTATGGTGGATCATCACACCTTTAGGAATACAATTTTGATTTTTCCTTTGCAAAACATTAGAGAATTTCAAAAAGAAAAGTCCTGTAAAGGCTCTGCTGCAAATTTAATTGTTTGTAAATGCTGTGTTTATGATTCCTTTAAATGTTTATAGCAGATGACAGGAATTGCCATCAAATATGGCTACTACCATGACTAATCAAGGAAACTTTTACAAGGAAATAATTACAAATATTATTGTCAGAGAACAAACTCATTGCTATTGCTGGGGACAATTTATCCTTGTCATGTCAGAATTAGTAGTTAGATGACAAATATAGGCTTCTTGAATTCTCTTTACCAAGGGATAACAAAATGTTTCATCGTTGATAAAACTTATTAGTCCCCTACCGACGAAGTCGAAGGGGACTTTAGGTTTGCACTCCGTCCATCTGTCCGTCTGTCTATCCGTCAGTCCGGCAAATCAGCTTTCCACACTTTTTTTCTTTGTTCTTGAAGATATTGATTTGATATTTGGTATATATTTTTATCATGACAAGTTATAGATCAAGTTCGAATTTTGTTTCGGTCTGATGATTTAGTCCAGAGTTATGGACCATAACTCTGGACCATTTCTAATGTTAGAGTAGTATGTTAAACCATATCTCTGTACAAAGGGAGATAACTCACTTTTTAAACGACATTCTTTGTTAACTTATTTGAAGAATTTTTTGGCAGGTTTGTTTGTTATTTAGTATAAACTAATTTTCTGAATGCTATATATATATATAAAAAAAATTATGAAGAGAAATCCTTTAAATAGATAATAATCTATTTTTATTAATGTATATATTTCAATACATTACATTGTGTAGATAAAAGTTGTTGACATTTTATAGATAAGTTACAAATCTATATTAGTTTGTGACAAATGAAAGAAAAAATATTTGGAACTATTAATTATATTTGATTATAATTTCAAAAATAGATATACACTGTATTACATCATATCTAATTTTAGAGAACTATTAATCATATCTAATGTTTTTTTCATCATGCTAAGTATAAGATATTGATTGATAATTGGTATATAGTTTTATCATGACAAGTTACAGATCAAGTTCAAATTTTTGTTTCGGTCTAATGATTTTGTGCAGAGTTATGGTCCTTGGACTTGAAAAATTCACTCATATAATCAGTTTTCCACACTGTTTTTAGTCATGCTTGAAGATATTGACATGATATTTACTTTTTGTTTACACCATGACAAGTTATAGAACAAGTTAGCATTTTGTTCCAGTATAATGAATTTTTACCCGGTAGGGGACTATGTATTACCATGCAATACACTCAGAATGCTTGTTTTATATATTTTAGGTGGATCTATTTCTGGTGGATCAAGGAAGCTCTCTACAGGAAGTGCACACAACCAGGATGCATAGACAAGGGAGATTACTCATTTTAATGACTTGTGATAGTTCATAGAACATTCCATTTTTATATGACTTAGTTATATTTTAGTGCTATTTATTAATGTCTTTTATGAATGTTAAATGCAGTGACTTTGAAAAATGTGCATTTACTCTTCTCTAAATATGTTTCATCTGTTTAATTTTGTTCGTAGTTATAAAAGTCAGGTTGTACTGTACTTATATTTGTTAAAAGTCAGGTTGTACTGTACTTACATTTGTTAAAATCAAAGCATTTCATATTGGTACTTCTTGTACTCCCAATATTGTTAAGTTTATCTTGTTTTGAAATTGTATTTTTGAGCTCTTTGTAATGATAAAATTGGAATTTCAGCTATTCAGTAAATTTTACATTTGTATTTATTATATTTTGTGCTTTGAATGTCAGATTAATATAAATTGGTTTGCAATAACTGGAATTTGATCTTTGAAATTTTGATAACCTTGTTTATTTAAAAAAACAAATTTTAATTCTGTAAATTTGGAATAAAATAGTGTAAATTTTGTAGGTCTCTCTTTTACACACATGAAACTTTTGAATTAGGGGCATTGTTAACAATAGTTTTCAATTGACCCAATTTGAGCAAGAGTGAATTCCCTTTTGTTACCATTTTGGAGGTCAATGTGCAGAAATTCCTTCATAAATCACAAAATTCAATTTGTTATACTAGACACTATACTTACTTATTCTAAAAATATGGTTAGTCAAATAAGACAATCAACCAATTTACCCCTCCAAAATGGCAGCCAAGGGAAATAACTCAAACTAAAATTACATCATATTGAAACTCAACAAGCAAAAATGATCAGCAAGACAAGATCTACAAATAAGTCAACATGTTCGAAATTGTTAGTCAACTCTTTATTTGAGTTATTTCCCTTTAATGATTTTTTTTGGGCATTTTTGCTTATTATCTTGAAAACTGAAATAGATAGATTTAGGCACTACAAATAGCAAAAATGGTCAAAAAGACAAGATCTACAAATAAGCCTAATGACTGAAATTGTAAGTCCACTCCTTATATTAGTTATTGCCCGGTTGTTTTCCAATTTTTTGTGTGATTGTCAGTCCCCTTCCGACGAAGTCAAAGGGGACTTTAGGTTTGCCATCTATCCGTCTGTCCGTCTGTCTATCCGTCAGTCCGGCAACTCAGTTTTCCACACTTTTTTTCTTCGTTCTTGAAGATATTGATTTGATATTTGGTATAAAGTTTTATCATGACAAGTTATAGATCAAGTTCGAATTTTATTCTGGTCTGATGATTTAGTCCAGAGTTATGGTCCATAAAAAAACTCCATAAACTAATGTTAGAGTACTATGTTAAACCATATATCTGTACAAAGGGAGATAACTCATTTTTTAAAAGACATTCTTTGGTAAATTTTTTGGGATTTTTGTGGCAGGTTTATATGTTATTGGTCCATAAAAAAACTCCATAAACTAATGTTAGAGTACTATGTTAAACCATATATCTGTACAAAGGGAGATAACTCATTTTTTAAAAGACATTCTTTGGTAAATTTTTTGGGATTTTTGTGGCAGGTTTATATGTTATTTTGTATACACTAATTTTCTGAATGCTACATGTGTATATATATATATATATATATATACAAGTCTAAATTGAAAACAACGTTCAAACCTATGATTGCGTTGGATAAAAACCGCAATATTTATACGTGTGCATGCAAAACAAATTTCTTGGTAGAGTGGTCTAAATACAGCACAAACAACATTTTCCAAAAGACCAAAAAAAGTGAAAAAGTATATTTTAACAAAACGCATTTGACTAGCAGGTCGAACAACGGATGTTCTTAAACCCTGCTGACTGCCATGGCGATTGCCAAATAAACGGATCACCAGATGTAAAAATGGATCTTATTAATTAAATACCAAACAGAAAACAATAAACTTGCAGAAAAGATGGTATACCGCAAACATGAGGTGCAAAAATTTGTACACCATATCCGGATTTCGACAATTAATGTCTCTTCAGTGATGTTAGGAATCGAAACGGTATTTGGAAGGCCATATAATTTACCTCAATTTGGGATTGACTCTTGAATTTTGAAGAGTCAAAATAGGATGAACGGATCATATAAACCTGAAGGCAAATATAATACAAGCCCAAACGAAAAAATATAAACAAGTCTAAATTGAAAACAACGTTCAAACCTATGATTGCGTTGGATAAAAACCGCAATTTTTATACGTGTGCATGCAAAACAAATTTCTTGGTAGAGTGGTCTAAATACAGCACAAACAACATTTTCCAAAAGACCAAAAAAAGTGAAAAAGTATATTTTAACAAAACGCATTTGACTAGCAGGTCGAACAACGGATGTTCTTAAACCCTGCTGACTGCCATGGCGATTGCCAAATAAACGGATCACCAGATGTAAAAATGGATCTTATTAATTAAATACCAAACAGAAAACAATAAACTTGCAGAAAAGATGGTATACCACAAACATGAGGTGCAAAAATTTGTACACCATATCCGGATTTCGACAATTAATGTCTCTTCAGTGATGTTAGGAATCGAAACGGTATTTGGAAGGCCATATAATTTACCTCAATTTGGGATTGACTCTTCAATTTTGAAGAGTCAAAATAGGATGAACGGATCATATAAACCCGAAGGCAAATATAATACAAGCCCAAACGAAAAAATATAAACAAGTCTAAATTGAAAACAACGTTCAAACCTATGATTGCGTTGGATAAAAAACCGCAATTTGTATACGTGTGCATGCAAAACAAATTTCTTGGTAGAGTGGTCTAAATACAGCACAAACAACATTTTCCAAAAGACCAAAAAAAGTGAAAAAGTATATTTTAACAAAACGCATTTGACTAGCAGGTCGAACAACGGATGTTCTTAAACCCTGCTGACTGCCATGGCGATTGCCAAATAAACGGATCACCAGATGTAAAAATGGATCTTATTAATTAAATACCAAACAGAAAACAATAAACTTGCAGAAAAGATGGTATACCACAAACATGAGGTGCAAAAATTTGTACACCATATCCGGATTTCGACAATTAATGTCTCTTCAGTGATGTTAGGAATCGAAACGGTATTTGGAAGGCCATATAATTTACCTCAATTTGGGATTGACTCTTGAATTTTGAAGAGTCAAAATAGGATGAACGGATCATATAAACCCGAAGGCAAATATAATACAAGCCCAAACGAAAAAATATAAACAAGTCTAAATTGAAAACAACGTTCAAACCTATGATTGCGTTGGATAAAAAACCGCAATTTGTATACGTGTGCATGCAAAACAAATTTCTTGGTAGAGTGGTCTAAATACAGCACAAACAACATTTTCCAAAAGACCAAAAAAAGTGAAAAAGTATATTTTAACAAAACGCATTTGACTAGCAGGTCGAACAACGGATGTTCTTAAACCCTGCTGACTGCCATGGCGATTGCCAAATAAACGGATCACCAGATGTAAAAATGGATCGTATTAATTAAATACCAAACAGAAAACAATAAACTTGCAGAAAAGATGGTATACCGCAAACATGAGGTGCAAAAATTTGTACACCATATCCGGATTTCGACAATTAATGTCTCTTCAGTGATGTTAGGAATCGAAACGGTATTTGGAAGGCCATATAATTTACCTCAATTTGGGATTGACTCTTGAATTTTGAAGAGTCAAAATAGGATGAACGGATATATATATATATTTTTATTAAGTGAAATCCTTTAATTAGATAATAATCTATTTTTATTAAGGTATATATTTCATTACATTACATTGTGTAGATAAAAGTTGTTGACATTTTATAGATACGTTACAAATCTTTATTAGTTTGTGACAAATGAAAGAAAAAATATTTGGAACTATTAATTATATTTGATTGTAATTTGAAAATAGAAATACATTGTATTACATCATATCTAATTTTAGAGAACTATTAATCATAACTTATGTTAGAGTGTTATAGGTTTTCCTCACTTTTTTTCATCATGCTTGAAGATATTGATTGACAATTGGTGTATAGTTTTATCATGACAAGTTACAGATCAAGTTCAAATTTTTGTTTCGGTCTGATAATTTTGTGCAGAGTTATGGTCCTTGGATTCACTCAAATAATCAGTTTTCCACACTGTTTTTAGTCATGCTTGAAGATATTGACTTGATATTTTCTTTTTGTTTACACCATGACAAGTTATAGAACAAGTAAGCATTTTGTTCCAGTATAATGAATTTTTACCCGGTAGGGGACTATGTATTGCCATGCAATACTCTCAGAATGCTTGTTTTGAAACTATAATAGACCGAGAAACTTTAAATATCAATAATGATCCACAAGGTCTACAAATAAGTTGAAATTTCTGAATATTTTGGTCAACTCTTTATAGAAGTTAGTACCCTTAAAAGACAATTTTTACCAATTTTTCGAGTTTTTGCCCTTTCTGTTGAAAACTTTTATAGATAGATAGAAACTTTAAAAACACAAAACTGATTAGCAAAACAAGATCTGCAAAAAGGTCAGCATAGATGAAATTGTCAGCTGTCTATTCGAGCGTCACTGATGAGTCTTTTGTAGACGAAACGCGCGTCTGGCGCAAATACAAAATTTCAATCCTGGTATCTATGATGAGTTTATCTACTTATAGGAATTATTACGATAACTGAAAATTTTTACCCTTTTTGCATTTTGGGCAGAAGAAGTTAGAAGATATAAAAGAGAAACTGTAAACAGAAAAAATGATCAGCAAAACAAGATAAAAAAAAAAAAAATTTGGTCATGAACTTTATCCTAGTCTACAATGTTAGAGATTGTCCATTGTTGAAGTTGCACATAGACCTAGGTGAGTGACACAGACTCTTTAGAGCCTCTAGTTTTAAGATGAATTGATTATGTCAAATTTAAAGTTCACATTATACATTGAAATGGATGTGTCACAGTGGAAGGCAATGATTTCTTGTAACCAACACCTCAATTACTGACAGAAACGTGAACCAGTTTTGTTGGGTATGTTTTGAGTTCTGTTTTGTCCCTTCTGATTTTGCCTCTGGCTCACCTGTTACAGTCTGTTTTGGCAAATTATATCGGATGAAACTGTACCCTTTAAAATAAAGATAGTTTTGCAGTCTTTTTCTATGGCGTTTCAGTATATGGGTAACATTTATTGCAAGAATCTGTCTGCCATGACATCCGACAACTAGGTTAACAATTGATGTTCCCCTCTTAAACTTTGTCTTGCAAATGGCATTGCATAAGAAAATTTTGTTGATCGGTCATGGGTGGTCATTAACAAATCCAGTCTTCCTGTACTGTTGTTGTACGGACTAAAAGAGTTTCTAAAGTGAAATTTTGTAGGAACAGCAAGTTGATATATTCCTGCCTGCAACATTCATATGGCCTGATTTAGATTTTTATTGCTTAGTCTCGGCAATACAAAAATGAAACTTTGTTTTACTGATTTAAGTGTGGGTATGGTTTCAAAGAAATGTTTCAAGAAAAAAAAAACCCTTAAAAAATCATGAGTGGGTTTCAAATCAAGAAATTTGTGTGACGTCAATAATCCGGTATGTTGAATTACCTCTTGTAAGTCGGGTATCAAATTTTTGTAAACAGAAAGAAGTATGGTAAGCATGAATCTCAGTTATATGAAGATTAATCATGATTTGCTTTTAAATTATATTTTTGAAAACTTATGGTCCTACATCATGTTGATATTATGTACTTATGTTTTGGCATTGCACAAGGTCATGCTACATTGTGGGAGAACATGATTTATTTAGTAGTTGTTATTGGCTATTGGTTGATTGTCTTATTGACTTAACATTAAATACATTTTGTAGGGTTGAGCGCTCACAAACATGTTTCACCATGCCATATTCTGTATGTTTCTGACTTGTTGGGAGCCTGTAATGAAGTGGTTGTTGATGGTGCTGTCTGTCTGTTATATCTGTTTTTCTTGATTTTTCATAAATGAGGCGGTTGTTTAATTGTCTTGCTTGTGACGAATGTAGCAGAATGCAAGATAGGGATTACAATTCAGTGGTGGTGGCGTAAACTATTTGTATTCCGCTTTATATTTCATAAGGTAAAAGACCGAGAGGCTTCATACCTTCTATACAGATGACTTATGTTTCGTAGTTTCTGTCTGTCATAAGTCAGCTGTCCTTGACCACATTTTAATGGTTCAGTGAGTGCCTGAAAAAAATGAAGTTCTTTTGTCATGTAAATTTCTTACTTATTATAAGTAATAGGATAACTATATGTGGTAAATGGGTTCCTTGCAAGGTCTACATGTCCATCAGACAGGGTTCACCTGAACTAAACCCAATTCCATAGATCAGTGATCAAGGTTGAAGTTACATGATTAGGTACGTTTCTCAGATACTGTAAGCAGAAAATCAACTATATTTGGTGAATGGAATGATTGTAAGGTGTACATGTCTATCTGGCAAGTATCATTTGTCCTTGGTCAAATTTCAGTTTCAGTAATTAGGTCGACTTCTAAGATACTATAAGCAGCAGGGTCAACTGCATTTGGTGTATAGCTTGATTGTAGGGTGTACATGTCTGTCTGGCTTAGTTTATCTGACCTTGACCTCATTTTTGTGGATCATTGATAATGTTAAATGTATGTGATGCGTACAGTAAAACTTAATCTTTACGACTATCAACATAAAATCAATCATGGTTAGAAAAAGAGGCAATACATTTCAGCTTGTGCATCCTTTTCGTTTGTTTCAAATGTTTGAATTTTGTCATGTCAGGTTCTTTCATAGTTGACTGTATAAGGTATGGAGTCTGCTCATTGGTTAAGGGGGGCTTCGGTGGTGGAGTGGTCTAAGTAGTTCAAACACTGCATGACTAGCCTGTCATCACTGAAGTAGTGAACTGGAACCCCGCACGTGACGGGTTCATTCGACTTCAATCTTAATTGACTAGGATTGTCAGTTTTCCTACCGAAGGTCGGCAGTTGTTTCCGGCTTCCTCCACCAATAAAAATTGACTGCCGCGAAACAGCCAATAATGCTGAAAGTGGCGTTGAACACCCATCAATCAACCAATCATTGTTGAAGGCTGTACGTTGACCTATAATTGCTTAAATCATTTGGACTTCGATGGATAGTTGTCTCATTAGCCATCATACCCCATTTCCTTATTTGATATCATGTACGAAACTTTAGTGTTAGTTATCGTAATTTGCCTATTCCATCTAACCTGTCATAAAAAAAAAACGCTGCATGGTGTTTCTAGTTTTTTTATGGAATGCATTGTATCATATAATAATTGTTTCGATATGAAAAAAAATATCGCATTTCTATGAGAAAAATATAGCAATATTAATTTTCATAATAACAAAACTAAAAAAATATCGCATGCATGTAATAAAATATAGAATTAACAATCTATTTCACATGCTTATGGTTTAATATGCGATCGAACACATTTAAAGTGTATTCCACTGCCTTCGTTACATTATTGGTATATTATTTGTATAACTTCAAAATTATAGATCGTGGAAATAAGTTTCATTTTATCTTTATGCATATTTTCTCGTATAAATACAACATTGACATAGAATTATGCATGGAAAGTTATACCGAAGTTTGTACTGTGCGATTTTTCCACAATGCATCTCGTTTACCAAAATAAAATATCGCTACTTCACATAAGAAACGGTTTTCTCGATTATCACTTTTCATAGTTTGAAAGCTGTATGTACGTTTTAGCAAGAAAGTTTATCGGCAGGTCGTATGTATTCCTTCGGGCACCAATTGCGACCCTTCAATAGCACACTTGTTCCTGTGTGAATTTTATTTACAACGATGGTTAGCATCGGTGATTCGAGTGAACGGTGGTTTCACTCAGTATTGGACATTGTCGTGTGGGTTTATTGAAACCACTCACACATATTCTCGTTTTCCAAACAAAACGAACTGTACTTAAGAACTTTTCTTCGTGTAAACATCCAAATTAAACATTGTTCATTTTTAAAACCCAGAACATCCTCTGGTATTTCAACACTGTAGTTAATGGGATTCGTTATTTTTTTTTTAACCTTTTTACTTTAGTTTTATTCCTTTGGTCTTGTGAATAACAAAAAGGACAATCTAACTAAAATATATATTTCTGATTTAGTTATACTCATATGAGGGAGTTACGATTGATCGATATTTTAATTAGTTTGAAAAATGGGGTATTTCATATATGTTTACGCGGGGCCATGAATAATATCATATGTTATAATGTTTTGGTTTGTGAGAAAAATCAGCGTGGTGCGATACTTTTTTCCTGGTGTACAGTATATACAAGGATGTCATTCGATATATCGAGAGAAATGATTGTGAAAGAATAACTAATGGTGGTCAAGCATTGCGATCGGATCGTGAAAGATCTGGTATCGGATCGTGATTGCAATTAAGTGTAATTCTACTTCAAGATCTGTGAAAAATCTGCTGTATTTTCAAAAGGTTGAACAAATCAGAGAAAAAAATTATGCCTGTCAAAATGATTCAACTTCCTTAATAATACTGTGCACTAAGTTAAAGAAAAAATGCAGTACTTTTTAAGAAAACACAAAAGGCGACACACAATCATGTGAGAATCATTAAGAAAAAATCACGTTTTGTGTCTACAATGGTCACATTTTAATATATCATGATATATTTGAAACTAAATCCTTTATATTGTGTCAGATAGTCCAGTAAAATAAAAGTATGTTATTACTTGAAAAAGTTCATATTATTTTTGAAAAAGTATATTTTTGTTGATTTTTAATCAAAATTGATCGTGAAAGATCATTCAACGCATTATTTTGATCGTGAAAGACAAGGCGTGACCAGACTTAATGATCAGAAAACAGCATGTATTTTACCAATTGATATACTTGTAATGATTGAAGCGTGTAATTACTTACTTAGAACGTAAATTGATGCTTTATTTTTTATTTTTTTGTGATATATATATACATAAATATGGGTAAAATGCACACGTATAAAAATTGCGGTTTTTATCCAACGCAATCATAGGTTTGAACGTTGTTTTCAATTTAGACTTGTTTATATTTTTTCGTTTGGGCTTGTATTATATTTGCCTTTGGGTTTATATAATCTGTTCCTCCTATTTCGACTCTTCAAAATTCAAGAGTCAATCCTAAATTGAGGTAAAATAAATTGCTTTCCAAATACCGTTTCGATTCATAACATCACTGTAAAGACATTAATTGTCGAAATCCGGATATGGTGTACCAATTTTTGCACCTTATGTTTGCGGTATACCATCTTTTCCGCAAGTTTATTGTTTTCTGTTTGGTAATAAATTAATAATAAAGATCCATTTTGCTACAGCTGGTAATCCGTTTATTTGGCAATCGCCATGGCAGTCAGCAGGGTTTAAGAACATCTGTTGTTCGACCTGCTAGTCAAATGCGTTTTGTTAAAATATACTTTTTCACTTTTTTGGTCTTTTGGAAAATGTTGTTTGTGCTGTATTTAGACCCCTCTACCCAGAAATTTGTTTTGCATGCACACTTATTGCGGTTTTTATCCAACGCAATCATAGGTTTGAACGTTGTTTTCAATTTAGACTTGTTTATAAATATGGGTAAATATATATTTACCCATATTTAGACCTTTTTTCATTTAAGAGGCAATGCTATATGTAACTAGGTATCCAAGATAATAAGACCTTCAGGAGCGTAAATTGTCGAAAAGGAAATATCTTTGTATATATAATGCGTTATTCATCCACAAATGAGTGAAGCGAGAGGGGGTCTGGTGGTCTTCCTTTGGAAATGTCTTAATGTGTACGTTTTTACTTTCGTAAGGGTTAGATCAAAGAAGCTATAATATTTCATTTTCCATACAGGTGTATTGAAGATGTTTTTTCCATTAACAATACAAACGTTTCTAATTGGGTCCAATTAATAGTCATACAGCTTCCTCGGCCTTATTTTTTAGACATATATCCCGAATTTGACTACAGCGGTCATCTCAATACCAGAGTCTATGACAAACGAGATGATATTGAAATTATCAACTTTTCTCACCTTATCAGCGATTTACCAACTTCATCCGCGAATGGAGTATACATTTCTCAACTCATACGATTTTCAGGAGCTTGCAGCTGCTATTCAGAGTTTGTAAAAAAATAATGAGCTAGAGTTTTGTGAAAGAACATCTCTGTGCTGACTCTATGTAGCATTTTATCTACTTAACAGTTTTCAATGTATTTGTCTTTGTACTAATATGTTCCATTTGATCGTATGCCTCTTGACGTGGTTCGGTATATGTGCATCCAGCTTTAAGGTTTTTGGCTTTTGGCGTTCCTTATGTGGGTTGGTCCAGAGATGCGATTCGGTTTTTATAGTGTTGTTTCATTTTGTATACCCTTGTATTTATATTTACTTTTTTTTTTGTATTTTATCGGGAACGTGTATATGTCATTGTGTAAGGAGCCCCTTAAGTTTCAAGTAAATAATAATATTTTCGTTTGCCGGAGATTTAATCTGGTGCGCACTAGCTTGAAAAATCGTGCGCACGAATTTGAAACTCGTGCACACGACTTTTAATCTCGTGCGGACGACATTTGAAAACTGGTGCGCACGACTTTCAAACTAGTGTGCATCATTTTGAGAGTCGTGGGCACCATTTTTGAAAGTCGTGGGCACCATTTTTGAAAGTCGTGAGCACGAGCTTGAAAGTTGTGCGCACCATTTTGAAAGTCGTGCGCGCCAGTTTGAAAGTCATACGCACAAGTTTGAAAGTCGCTCGTGCGCACCAGTTCTTGAAAGTCGTGCACACCACTTTTGAAAGCCATGAGCACGAGTTTGATAGTCGTGCGCACTATTTTGAAAGTCTTCCGCGCAAGTTTGAAAGTCAGGCGCACAAGTTTGAAAGTCGTGCGCACGATTTTTCAAACTGGTGCGCACCAGATTAAATCTCCGCGGCAAACGAAAATATTTATATCTACATGACACTTTAGGGCTCCGTAATTATGCTTTACTATACTGACTGTATTCTCATTTTGGCTGCTGGATCCCAGATATAGCCACGTTAAACAATTATGTCTGTGTGGGTTCCTTACCCAATTTGACAATATTACGGAAAATTTAACAACTGTCATACAAGTGGGCGTATTAGCTAGCTAGAAAACCAGATTTAAACTACCATTTTCTTAGGAAAATGCCTGTCCCAAGTCAGGAAGATGGGAGTTGTTTTCCTGCTGTTTTTTTTAAACAAACTTTTTCCCAATTTTTACAAAAATCAACAAGGATCTTCGTTTTACAGATATGACTGTGCATAAAAATTAATGGAATTCAGATGAGACAATCTTAACTTTTTAAACGATATAAAAATTATGCAGGACGGACAGTTGGACTTATATTGTAAGAAGAAAACTAGTCGGTGTGATATTATCAAATAATCCAATGGCATTGAACCATCATAGCCCTATTCACAAACAAAAGTGAAGCGGAATAAGTCATACAAATCCAATCTTTTGATATACCAATTACAAATATAAATTATCATTTGTTTAAAGAAAGATTTGATCGTTTTCGTTGATTTTTTGCAATAACGAATAAGCGACAACAGATCTTTTACGATCCTTTTCACGATCATCAAAATGCGGTTCCCGATCTTTCACGATTCGAAATATCAAATTTTTACAAATATTACCGTTTTTGCAAAGTTTTTGATTAAACTAAATCAAAATAACTTTAAACTATTTTAAACAGTAATATTCAACGATATCTTTTTAAGAGAAAAGTAGTTTATGCATTTCAAATTTGAAAAAAACAAGTTTGTTTACATTTTTATTTCTCTGACATTTCGAAGAGCAATCTGCTTTTTGTAGTTTTGTAAAAACTGTTTACTTTTAAGCTTGATTTTTCGGATACTGATCATAATGTTGAACCATTTTGACAGACAGTTTTATTTTTCCAATATTTGTCATTATAATTGATTACATTAGATTATTTACTGACGTGGTTTTCAACAGAACTATCGGAACCAACTGTGCTTCTTTTCCCACCGACAAATACCTAGATTCATATAAGCCAGACTTCATAGTTCCTATAAACGTGACATAATGAAAATTAAAATTCAATAACACCGAATCTGTACAAAAGCATTTTAGAGGAGATCACAATTCTGTCAGTTATTTTTGTTCTGATCAGGACCTGATCAAGGTATTAAAAACCATACTTTTATTCTCTATTTGAATGATAGTAACTTGTCTCTTCAAAAATACTTTTTAAAACCAAGCTAGGATTTTAATAGAAAGGGATATAAAGTAATTGAGAAAACTATCAGTACGTTATTTCTTTAATTTGGGACACACTATTTTATTCTAAAATAGCCAGTGGCTTTTTTTTTGTTTTAAAAATCATGATTACAATACAATGAAATCTTAACCTTGTGGTCATTCATGCATAGTTACTAATTACACGGTAAACGTATGTACTGTGAAACTTAGTAGGTTAACTCCAGCAATTTGATTGGACGTACGAGGAGTTGTAAACATGTGCTAAATAAAATAAGTTTGGTGTTTTGTAAAATCTACTCACTTATATTATAGCTGTAATATTTGTGCAATTTGTGCCTGACATTAACCAAATCTTGAGTTTATAAATATAGGTAACACGGACAGGGAACTTGACCGTTTATATGCCAGTTAAACATAAAAAATGTTATTTTAAAAGGCGCTTGACTTCAGAATGAAAAGTATGGTAGCTGCTGTTTTATGTAAGTAAAGTATATTGAGATCACTATGTGTATACTTCTCTCACGTTTGTAGGACAGAATAATATAACCCATAGATAGGCGTTTTACATGCTTTGAAAACATCTTTTCTAATTTTACAGTAAAACTAGGCATGCTAAAGCTATATATATAATTTATTAAGTGAAATATTGATTTATGTTGCCCCTTGATAGTCTAGTGGAATAGGCATTAAAATGAACAACCAATAGATCAATTATAAGGTTACAGTGATGTTTGAAAACATTTTTTTTTTCAATTTCGTAGTATTTAAAAACGGAAGCTATAATTTATCGAAATGAAGATATAGGATCATATAGGTGGCACATTTCTTTTGCGTTAATTCGTGATGAAAGGAATAAAGCTTCTTAAGGTTCATCATAAGGTATTGAAAAATATGGTTTTGTTACATTACAAACGAGAACTGATGCACTTGTAAAAGTTTAAGGCATGGCTGAACCCTAATTGAATAAGATTCAAATGCATTGTATGCTTTAGAAAATTGAGAACTTATCTAGATTTTAATGTTTGAGTTTGGTTGACTTATACTGAATTACTTAATAACACATACCATAGGTACACCATTTCCTGTCATACTGTAGGTACACAATTTCCTGTCATACCATAGGTACACCATTTATTGTCATACTGTAGGTACACCTTTTACTGTCATACCGTAGGTACACCATTTCCTGTCTCACTGTAGGTACACCATTTCCTGTCATACTGTAGGTACACCATTTACTGTCATACTGTTGGTACATCATTTACTGTCATACTGTAGGTACACCATTTACTGTCATACTGTAGGTACACCATTTCCTGTCATACTGTAGGTACACAATTTCCTGTCATACTGTAGGTACACCATTTCCTGTCATACTGTAGGTACACCATTTACTGTCATACTGTAGGTACACCATTTACTGTCATACTGTAAGTACCCACTTTCCAGTCATACTGCAATTATCCCCTTTCCGCTCATACTGTAAGTATCCACTTTTCTATCATACTGTAAGTATCCCTCCTATTCTCTGATACTGTAAGTATCCCTCCCTTATCCTATCTTACTGTTAGTATCCCTCCACTTCCCTGTGTAAGTACCCGCTTTCAAATCATACTGTAAGTAACCTCTTTCCGGTCATACTGTAAGTATCCCCTTTCCAGTCATTTTAATAAGTATCCCCTTTCGTATCATACTGTAAGTATCCCTCCTATTCTCTGATACTGTAAGTATCCCTCCCCTATCCTATCTTACTGTTAGTATCCCTCCACTTCCCTGTGATACTGTAAGTACCCGCTTTCAAATCATACTGTAAGTATCCTCTTTCCGGTCATACTGCAAGTATCCCCTTTCCGGTTATTTTAATAAGTATCCCCTTTCTTATCATACTGTAAGTATCCATCCCCTCTCCTGTCATACTGTTAGTATCTCCTTTCCTTTCATAGTGGTAATACACTCTTCCCTGTGATATTGTAAATATCCCATTTCCTGTCATTCTGTAATTACACATTTCCTTTCCTGTCATTCTATAATTACCCCTCCTCCCCTTTCCTGACACTGTAATTACCCCTCTCCAGTCATTCTCTTATTTCTCCAATTACCTGTGATACTGTAAGTATCCCTCCTCTCCCCTTTCATACTTTAAGTATCCCCGTTCCTGTCATAATAAAAGTATCCCCTTTCCATCAAACTGACGGGGTCTCGGTGGCCGAGTGGTCTAAGTAGTCGAACTACTGTAACACTAGTCTGTCAACACTGAGGTGATGAGTTCGAATCCGGCCAAAGGTCAGTGGTTATCTCCGGGCACTACGGCTTCTTCCACAGAAAAAAACTGGCCGTCTAAAAGTGGCGTTAAAAACCAACCAATCAATTCTGTCAAACCGTTACTACCCCATTCCATGTGATACTGTAATTCAGTATCCCCCCTTTCCCTTTCATACGGTAACTACCCCTCTCCGTTCCTGACATAATGTAAGTATCCCCTTTCCTATCAAACTATTAATACCCTATTTCATGTGGGACTGTAAGTATCCCTCCCCTTCCCCGTGATACTGTAAGTATCCATCCCTTTTCCTGTCAAACTGTTAGTATCTCCTTTCCTGTCATAGTGTTAATACCCTCTTTCCTGAGATATTGCAAGTATTCCATTTCCTGTCATTGTTTTATTATTCCTCCCCTTTCCTGATATACTGTTTGTATCCGTTTCCTGTCATTCTGTTATTCCTCCAATCCCCTGTGATACGGTAAGTATCACTGCCTTCCCCTGTGATACTGTAAGTATCCCTCCCCTCCCCTTTCATACTGTAAGTATCCCCTTTCCTGTCACACTAATAGTATCCCCTTTCCATCAAACTGACGGGGCCTTGGTGACCGAGTGGTCTAAGTAGTCAAACTACTGTATCATAAGTCTGTCAACACTAAGGTGATGAGTTCGAATCCGGAACGTTGCAAGTGCGTTCGACTCCAATCTTAATTGACTAGGATTGTCAGTTTTTCCTGCCGACGGTCAGTGGTTATCTCCGGGCACTACGGCTTTTTCTACAGAAAACTGACCACCACGAAATAGCGCAATAGTGCTGAAATAAGCATTAAAAACCAACCAATCAATTCTGTCAAACCGTTAATACCCCATTCCCTGTGATACTGTCAGTATCCCTCCCCTTCCCCGTGTCAATGTAAGTCAGTATCACTCCCCTTCCCTGTGATACTGTAAGTCAGTATCCCTCCCTTTCCTCGTGATATTGTAAGTCAGTATCCCCTTCCCCTTCCCCGTGATACTGTAAGTCAGTATCCCCCCTTCCCTGTGATACTGTAAGTCATTTTCCCTCCCCTTCCCCGTGATACTGTAAGTCGGTATCCCTCCCCTTCCCCGTAATACTGGAAGTCAGTATCCCTCCCCTTCCCCGTGATACTGTAAGTCAGTATCCCCTTCCCCTTCCCCGTGATACTGTAAGTCAGTATCCCTCCCCTCCCTGTGATACTGTAATTCAGTATCCCTCCCATTCGCCGTGATACTGTAATTCAGTATCCCTCCCCTTACCCGTGATACTGTAAGTCAGTATCCCTCCCCTTCCCCGTGATACTGTAAGTCAGTATCCCTCCCCTTCCCTGTGATACTGAGAGTCAGTGTCCTTCCCCTTCCTTGTGATACTGTAAGTCAGTATCCATCCCCTTCCCATTCATACTGTAAGTACCCCTCCCTGTTCTTGACATAGTGTAAGTATCCCCTTTCCTGTCATGCTGTAAGTATCCCCTTTCCCGTCAAACTGTTAGTTCCCTATTCCCTGTGATACTGTAAGTATCCCTTCCCTTCCCTGCGTTACTGTAAGTATCTATTTCCTTTTTTGTCAAACTGTTAGTATCTCCTTTCATGTCATATTGTTAATATACCCTTCCTTGTGATATTGAAAACTGACCACCACGAAATAGCGCAATAGTGCTGAAAGTAGCATTAAAAACCAATCAATCAATTCTGTCAAACCGTTAATACCCCATTCCCTGTGATACTGTCAGTTTTCCTCCCCTTCCCCGTGATAATGTAAGTCAGTATCCCTCCCCTTCCCTGTGATACTGTAAGTCAGTATCCCTCCCTTTCCTCGTAATACTGTAAGTCAGTATCCCCTTCCCCTTCCCCGTGATACTGTAAGTCAG
This sequence comes from Mytilus californianus, assembly GCF_021869535.1. Lineage (NCBI taxonomy): Eukaryota > Metazoa > Mollusca > Bivalvia > Mytilida > Mytilidae > Mytilus > Mytilus californianus. Next base: position 69,543,611 of record NW_026262593.1, on the reverse strand, counting down.
TATCCCTCCCCTTCCTTGTGATACTATAAGTCAGTTTCCCTCCCCTTCCACGTGATACTGTAAGTCAGTATCCCTCCCTTTCCCCGTGATACTGTAAGTCAGTATCCCCTTCCCCTTCCCCGTGATACTGTAAGTTAGTATCCCTCCCCTTCCCTGTGATACCGTAAGTCAGTATCCCTCCCCTCCCTGTGATACTGTAATTCAGTATCCCTCCCCTTCGCCGTGATACTGTAATTCAGTTTCCCTCCACTTCCCCGTGATACTGTAAGTCAGTATCCCTCCCCTTCCCCGTGATAATGTTAGTCAGTATCCCTCCCCTTCCCCGTGATATTGTAAGTCAGTATCCACTTCCCCGTGATACTGTAAGTCAGTATTCCTCCCCTCCCTGTGATACTGTAATTCAGTATCCCTCCCCTTCGCCGTGATACTGTAATTTAGTATCCCTCCATTTCCCCGTGATACTGTAATTCAGTATCCCTCCACTTCCCCGTGATACTGTAAGTCAGTATCCCTTCCCTTCCCCGTGATACTGTAAGTCAGTATCCCTCCCCTTCCCCGTGATACTGTAAGTCAGTATCCCCTTCCCCGTGATACTGTAAGTCAGTATCCCTCCCCTCCCTGTGATACTGTAATTCAGTATCCCTCCCCTTTGCCGTGATACTGTAATTCAGTATCCCTCCCCTTCCCCGTGATACTGTAAGTCAGTATCCCTCCCCTTCACTGTGATACTGTAAGCCAGTCAGTATCCCTCCCCTTCCCCGTGATACTGTAAGTCAGTATCCCTCCCCTTCCCTGTGATACTGTAAGTCAGTGTCCTTCCCCTTCCTTGTAATACTGTAAGTCAGTATCCCTCCCCTTCCCTTTCATACTGTAAGTACCCCTCCCTGTTCCTGCCATAGTGTAAATATCCCCTTTCCTGTCATGCTGTAAGTATCCCCTTTCCCGTCAAACTGTTAGTTCCCTATTCCCTGTGATACTGTAAGTATCCCTTTCCTTCCCTGCGATACTGTAAGTATCCATTCCCTTTTTTGTCAAACTGTTAGTATCTCCTTTCATGTCATATTGTTAATATACCCTTCCCTGTGATATTGCAAGTATCACATTTCCTATCATTGTTTTATAACCCCTCACCTTTCCTGACATACTGTTAGTATCCGTTTCATATCATTCTGTCCTATCCCCTGTCATTCTGTTAGTATCCCTGCCCTTCCTTGTGAAACTGTAAGTATCACTCACCTCCCTGTTGTTTCTGTAAGAATTCCCTTTCCTCTCTTACTGTAAGTATATCCTTTCCTGTCATACTGTAGGTATCCCCTTTCCTGTCAAACTGGCGGGGCCTCGGTGACCGAGTTGTCTTAGGAGTCGAACTACTGAATCACTAGCCTGTCAACACTGAGTTTGTGAGTTCGAATCCGGCACGTGACAGGTGCATTCGTCTCCAATCTGAATCGACTAGCATTGTCAGTTTTCCTACCGAAAGTCGATGGTTTTCTCCGGGCACTCCGTCTTCCTCCAACAAAAAATTACAGACCTCAACGAAATAGCGCAATAGTGCTGAAAGTGGCGTTAAACACCAATCAATCAATCCAACAATCCTGTCAAACTGTTAATACTCCATTCCCTGTGATATTGTTAGTATCCCTCCCCTTCCCTGTGATACTGTAAGTCAGTGTCCCTTTCCATTCATACTGTAAGTATTCCCTTTCCTGTCATACTGTAAGTATCCCTTTTCCTGTCAAACTGTTAACACCCTATTCCATATGATACTGTAAGTATCCCTCCCCTTCCCTGTGATACAGTAGGTATCCATCCCCTTTTCTGTCATACTGTTATTATCTCCTTTCCTGTCAAAGTGTTAATACTCCCTTCTCTGTGATAATGCAAGTATCACATTTCCTGTCATTGTGTTGCTATCCCTCCCCTTTCCTGACATACTGTAAGTATCCTCTTTCCTGTCATTCTGTATGTATCCCTTCCCCTCCCTGTGATACTGTAAGTATCCCTCCCCTTCCCTGTGATACTGTAAGTATCCATCCCCTTTCCTGTCATACTGTTTAAATAGTATCTCCTTTCTTGTCATATTGTTAATACCTTCTTCCTGTGATATTGTAAATATCCAATTTCCTATCATTCTTTAATTACCCTTCCCCTTTCCTGTTATTCTGTAATTACCACCTCCCCTTTCCTGACATATTGTAAGTATCCCTCTCTAGTATTTTTGTGATTCCTTCCTTGTGATACTGTAAGTATCCACTCCCGTTTTTGACATACTGTAAGTATCCTTTCCAGTTGCTGACATACTGTAAGTATTCCCTTTCCTGTCATGCTGAAAGTATCTCCTTTCCTGTCAAGCTGTTAATACCCTATTCCCTGTGATACTGTAAGTATCCCTTCCCTTCCCTGTGATACTGTAACTATCCATCCCCTTCTTTGTGATACTGTAAGTATCCATCCCCTTTTCTTTCATACTGCTAGTATCTCTTTTCCTGTGATAATGTTGATACCCCTTCCCTGTGATATTACAAGTATCCTATTTCCCGTCATTGTTTTATCACCCCTCCCTTTTCCTGACATACTGTAAGTATCCCCTTTCATTTCCTGACATGCTGTAAGTATCCTTTTCCAGTCATTCTGTTATTCCTCCAATTCCCTGTAATACTGTAAGTATCCCTGCCCTTCCCTGTGATACCGTAAGTATCCCTCCCCTCCCCTTTCATACTGTGAGTATCCCCTTTCCTGTCAAACTGTAAGTATCCCCTTTCCTGTCAAACTGACGGGGCCTCGGTGGACGAGTGATCTTAGTAGTCGAACTACTGAATGACTAGCTTGTCAACACCGAGGTTGTTAGTTCGAATCCGACACCAATCTTAATTGACTGATTGTCAGTTTTCTTACCGAAGGTCGGTGGTTATCTCCGGGTACTCCAGTTTCCTCCGTCAAGAAAAAAAAACTGACCGCCACGAACTAGCGCAATAGTGCTGAAAGTGGCGTTAAACACCAATCAATCAATCAATCCTGTCAAACTGCTAATACCCCATTCCCTGTGATACTGTCAGTATCCATCCCCTTCCCTATGATACTGCAAGTCAGTATCCCTCCCCTTCCCTGTGATACTGTAAGTCAGTATCTCTCCCCTACCTTTTCATACTGTAAGTACCCCTCTCCGTTCCTGTCATACTGTAAGTATCCCCTTTCCTTTCATGCTGTTAGTATCCCCTTTTCTGTTAAACTGTAACGTTAATACCCCATTCCCTGTGATAGTTGTAAGTATCCCTCCACTGCCCTGTGATACTGTGTATCCTTCCCCTTCCCTGTTCTACTGTAAGTATCCCCTTTCCTATCATACTGTAAATATCCCCTTTTTTATCATGCAGTACGTAACCCCTTTCATGTCAATCTGTTAACACCCAATTCCCTGTGATACTGTCAGTATCCATCGCCTTCCCTGTGATACTGTAGTATCCATCCCCTTCCCTATGATACTGCAAGTCAGTATCCCTCCCCTTCCCTGTGATACTGTAAGTCAGTAGCTCTCCCCTTCCTTTTCATACTGTAAGTACCCCTCTCCGTTCCTGTCATACTGTAAGTATCCCCTTTCCTTTCATGCTGTTAGTATCCCCTTTTCTGTTAAACTGTAACGTTAATACCCCATTCCCTGTGATAGTTGTAAGTATCCCTCCACTGCCCTGTGATACTGTGTATCCTTCCCCTTCCCTGTTCTACTGTAAGTATCCCCTTTCCTATCATACTGTAAATATCCCCTTTTTTATCATGCAGTACGTAACCCCTTTCATGTCAATCTGTTAACACCCAATTCCCTGTGATACTGTCAGTATCCATCGCCTTCCCTGTGATACTGTAGTATCCATCGCCTTCTCTTTGCTATTGTAAATAGCCCTCCCCTTTCCTGTCATACTGTAAGTATCCCCTTTCCTGTCATACTGTAAGTATCCCCTTTCCTGTCATACTGTAAGTATCCATTTTCCTTTCATACTGTCAGAATCCCCATTCTTGACAGATTGTTATTCCTGTCCATTCCATGTGATACTGTCAGTATCCTTCCCTTTGATACTGTAAGTACCCCTCCCCGTACCTGACATACTTTAAGAATCCCCGTTCCAGTCTTTCTGTTATTCCTGCCCTTCCCTGTGATACTTTCAGAATCCCTCTTTTTCTCTGTGATACTGTAAGTATTCCCTTCCCTGTGATACTGCAAGTTTCCCTCCCTACTCCGATCCACCTGTAAGTATCACCTTTCTTCACATATTGTAAGTAACTCTTTCATTCCCTGTCCTACTGCAAGTACCTCTATTCATTCTGTAAATATCCCCTTTTCTGTCATACTGTTTTTCTTTAAGTACCCCTCTCCTTTCCTATCATCCTGCGTGTACCTCCTTTCCTATCATCCTGCGTGTACCCCCTTTCCTGGTATACTGCGTGTATCCCCTTTCCTGTTATTTTGTTAATACCGTCTTTCTTTTCATACTATAATTACCCTTTTTCCTGTTTTAAAATGTACTGAAATTCCTTCCCTGTGATACTGTAAGCACTCCATTGCTGTCATACTGTTTATATTGGCACTACCTCTTTGATTTTAAAGTCAAATCAATCTTGAGTATGAATCCGCACGTACAAACGCATGCACTCACGCAATAGACATACGGTCTTCAAAAAAGAGGGGTGTCTATGCTATAAATGTCAAGATCTTAATCGAGTATTGAAATGTAAATAGATATAAGAAGATGTGGTATGAGTGCCAATGAGACAACTCTCCATCCAAGTCAAAATTTATAAAAGTAAACCATTATAGATCAAAGTTCGGTCTTCAACACGGAGCATTGGCTCACACCAAACAGCAAGCTATAAAGGGCCCCAAAAATTACAAGTGTAAAACCATTCAAACGGGAAAACCAACGGTCTAATCTATATAAAAAAATCGTAAGGGTTCCGCGGAACCCAGTGTCTCGCCTACTTTTGCTGTTAATCGCAGGCTCAACAAAAATGAGGAAAAAAATTAAATTGTTTTATTTAAGGATCGTTTGTTTGAGTTTAGAAATCTAAAAATTGGTTTCCTCTGAGTTGTTATTTTATTACAAATGATAAAATCCGCAAGTTAAATCTGTTAAATTTCCTTGTGCAAAAGTCTACAGACTGACATCCAATCAATAGAGCTTTATTGCGAAAAAAAATTGATAATAATACTTAAGATGATAAAACACCTATAAAAGATTTACATTTAACGTGGAATGGTGAGCCATAGTTATTCCTTGACTGAAAAGTAGGATTTAGATATACTTAGCCCACCCAAAAAAGAAGAAATTCCATAAGTATATCAGGAAAATAACTGCCATAGGTTCTTGCGAGAAAAAGTAACAAAATGAATAAAAACTAAGAAAATGCATTATCGTGTGAAAAACTGTATTGTTACGTTACTGTCGAAGGAACATTTATCCAAATTCCATTCTTATTGCTCTCGGAAAAAATGTGCCATTTTGTTATAAGATCATGTTGACTGTCGGATTGGTCAAATCGGATCCAAAATGATTTGTCTAGATTACAAAAAAAGTACTATATCACTGGCATTCACATTTTACTCCGAACTGAACACCACTGTCACTATAAAACATAAAAGTCTAAAATATATTAATATGCAGCCGATGCGGGAAGGGGACTCAGTAATTTAAATGTCATTTAAACATAAAACAAAATTGTGTTTTAAAAAGGCTGGATTGATACCAGATCAAACAAGATGACACCTTATGGTGTAGATATGGTATATATATCAATAATACTGAGTGCTAGTCCTTTACATTTTTATAGGGCCAATTTAAATGGAACATTACAGGCATAAGTAGTTTAATGGCAGTGACCACTGTACACCTTTTGGAAACATATTTCTTAATGTCAAGACTTCAATAGTAAAATTATTATTTTTAGTAGAATTTTGTCCAACATAATGATTTTTAAATAATTAACACACTTTACTTACTCATTAAATTTCAGACACTAAAATTTGTCCAAAATAGCCTGTGGCACTAATGGCTCCGAACATAATACCTTGATTACAATTCAATTTACACAAACATTTACTAATCATAAAATATAAATGTCACCTACGTTGATATTTCAATATATTTGACAATTCAATTGCAACCAGCTATATTGGAATTACCAGGTAACCACCGAATTTCTTGGCGAGTACTGACAAATGCCTAGGAATGCATGCACATATAAATAAGACGCATGCATATTGTATATGAAGCTTGGTAGCGTACTAGCCTCGATAAAAAGCCGACTCAATGTACCGTGTAGTAGAGAAGAAGGTATCTCTTAGGCATCATGCATCTAATTTGCCACTGTGCGTGCCCCCACTCGATCAATTTTATATAACTGTTATTGTGCACAGACAAAATATATTTCATTGTAGAAGTCTATAACATTTCATGCTTTATGTAATACGATATACCACATCGTAAATGATTGGATTTTAAGAAGTGTTAAATGGTCGTACAAGTAAAATGTCTCATGCCATACTAAGTTAGGGATGAGGGAGGGATAAATACCCTGCCACGTCCGGTCTGTGTTTTTGTTTGATGTTTTTCTGCTTTGTATCGATCTGATGAGTTAAGCCTTTTTCAACTGATTTTTATAGTTTGTTCTTATGTTGTCCTGTTACACCGCTGTCCAAGGTTAGGGGAGGGTTGAGCGCTCACATTTTTTGATGTGACTGGCAACGTCAGGAGCCTGTAGTTCAGAGGTTGTCGTTGGTTCATGTCTGTCATATTTGTTTTTCTTAGATTGTTTTGTTATAAATTAGGCCGTTAGTTTTCTCAATTGAATTGTTTCATATTTTTCATGCCGGGCCATTTTATAGCCGACTATACGGTATGGGTTTTTCCGCTCATTGTTGAAGGCCGTACGGTTGCCTTGCTTACATCCACTTCATTTGAACTTGGGTGGATAGTTGTCTGATTGGCAATCATACCACATCTCCTTATTTTTATAGTATAGCAAATTCTCACAATGATCTAGAGACGCCAACTACTGCTAGGGGGAAATAACGGGAGATAATAAACCTGTCAAAATTCCTGACCATAATTTTTCTTGCGTTAGGTCGCGTCAACCATGTGACGTCATCATTAGATATTATGTGACTAATTAATCTTAATTTTAATCAACTAATTGCTTTGGAGGATAAACTCATCGTAAAAGAGAGGCTAAAAATACCAAAGGATATTCAAACTCATAAGTCGAAAACAAAGTGTCAATGGCATGGCAGAAAAACGAAAAACGACGAAAATACAAACAACAGTATACAAAACACAACATAGAAAACCAAAGACTTAACAACACGAACCCCACCAAAACAGGGGGTAATTAAAAGATAGTGTTAAAATTGCCGGATTCGAAACTACCAAAATCAGATATTTTATTAGGGATTTTCCATATTTTATGAAAATATAGAAGCGACGAAAATTAAAGGTACATGTAGTCAAGGTCGTTAAACACGCCCTAGTAGTAATAGGGATTCGTCAGTCCTAAGGTGAATCGCGCCAGATTGTATGCGATTTAAATGTATGGAACGCCGCATTACAATAATAAGATGTGACATGAAAAATTTACAGTATTATGTTTCTTAATTATATGAGTTATAATCAAATAATAAGTGTTATGTTTGGTAATTATTTGCATCGGCTCTGGGATCGACGGCGTGCGCATGCTCGACTATATGAGATTAAAAGGGGGAATATTTCTCATATGGAGGTCAACCAGAGCTTCCCTGAGACGTTTCAGTCACCGACACCGTAAGATCAACTCCGTTGTGGAAGATTAGGGCGGTGGTCCTAGATGCTCGCAACTCTACACAATTGTTACAAGCAGAACTGCCTAATCTTGTAATCTGGGTACTTCAGTGAAAGTGACTTAAACGTTATTGCATACAAAAAGAGGGAGTAACATATTTCAATTTAATGTTCTCGAAAATTTGAAGTCGTCTCCTCCGCTGGAATGGTGATCAATAAATCACACTAGATAACTCCGTGGTCACATTTGCATAATGATACACTATGTAGTTGTGGTGTGGTCGTCAGTTTGCAAAGATTTTCGCTCAAACCGGTGCAAGGCGCCGTCTGAAACTTGCAATGAGGGGAGAGTTTTTGATCCGTGTTGAAGGTCTCACTGTAACTTTGAGATGAAGAATAGAAATAAAAGCGCTGTTCCTTTGCCTTTTGTGTTTTAGCTGTGCATGCACCGATATATAAAATAATATGAGAAACATCTGTACATCATTAATCAATAACGCCAATTGATAAGCCGTAATCAATAAAACACTTTATGATGAGGTTATCCTCCAAGAAATTAATTGATTAGTCTCATAAATACTTAATGATGACGTCAGTGGGTATCCTCATTGTGTATCCCCTTGGGTAGCATCTCTTAAAAGTTTAACATTAACACAATGTCGCTTTAACTATTACTCTCCTCATTACTGATATACTTTTTTTTTTAGTTCTTCTGATGTTTGTGGCAGACAATAGACATTTGCAAAAAAAGTTTACAAGTTCAATATTTCTAACATAAATTAAAAGTTTTATTTCGACTCTGATTAAAATATTGTTAAAAGTTATTTTCAATTTGAAAGTTTTAAACAAATATAGTTATTTTTCTAAATCGTTTTACTCCACCGAAAATAAAATTTTTCTTAACTAAATATCGTAGAAAAAACCAAACACAGTATATAGGGTTGTGCGTTCGCTACATGATCGCATTTAATATAACATATTTAACATATCTACAATCAGACATACATAAATGCATCAAAATTCACCATAACAAGTCGATACGAACTGAGAAGGTAATATATAAAAGGTTATTTGGGGTTGATGGGTGGGAAATAGTGTACCAAAACTAACTTCTGTGTCGTAACTATCTTGTAACGAACGTTGAATTGCCATTAGTCAAGCGCGCCTTAAATTTTCTTTATATACTGACCGCCGAGATCGTCCGTGCAGAAAGGAATTCAATGGGTATTACCTTATCTAATTTAAATATTGAAAACCGTTATGTTAAACATAGGACCGAAAAGAAATGTAATGATTTAAAATTTTGACTTCAAATCAAACGAATTTGAAGCGATCAATAATTTAAAGAGTTAAGCAAGCATGGATTTTTAATAGCAATTTATGAATGCTAGTACTTGATTTTCCTTCGTCGGTGTGCCTGTGATGCCGGATTTTTTAATAAGCTGTGATAGATCTCTTATAGTTATTTGTGTGCAATACTCGAAGTAGTTACGTCGTTCAAAAACAATTTTCCTATTTGGCGACAGAAGTTTTATCTAGTGACGTCACAATTTTTACGGGAACGTCTGTGATGTCTAGTTATAGCGGACAAATAGGGATAAGGTGTAAAAGCAAATAGTTCTTCATCTTTTCTCTACTCATAATACGCTAAAAATACTCCCGGTATCTCCTTCCGCATGATTGACGACATTGAGCATCAGTACAAGTCAATTAATATTAATTGATTAATTAATTAGGGTGCTTTTTCATAGCTCAAATTAAAGAGAAATAAATTTACAGTACAAGATTCTTTATTTTTTGAGAAGGAAAAGAAGAAGTTGAATTAATTGTTGATGGAGAAACAATCACCGTCTTTGCTTCCATATAACGTTTGTATATATGTACATATGCATTATGTAATATTTATTGTTGTGTATCTCTATACCAATTGTAATTTGGTTTGTTGAGAAATAAAGATATATATATATATATATAAACAATCACTGTCTTTGCAGACAATGAAATAGCCAAAAAGATCCATGCCAAAGGTTTTTAAGCATTTATGAAGATATATAATTGACAACGCCAAAAAATTAAAAGAATTTGCTACACAGTATAATATGAATATCATAGTCACAAATATAAAACAAAACCACTGCATCAAAAGAAATTCTACTATCATTTGTTGTTGGTTTTTTTTTATATATATTATTTATATGTTCACCTACTATTGCAGTCAAATGAAATATTAGTTCTTCAACTTGCAGTATAAACTTTCGTTAATATTTTTATATGCTAGGTCATAAAAGTGCTACAATAAACTTTAAAAAGGGTGATCTTACATTTTATTTAAACACTTACAACCTTTGGTATGTATACAAGTTTTTTTTCTCTCAACAGACACAACCTTGTTCAACAAGATCATTCAGCAGGCTAAACATGGCAAATGGAAGGAACAATAAGACACTAGTAGTCAATTTTCAAAGCCACTACCAAAATGTCTATCCTCCAGCACTTCAGGCACATCTTTGATACCAGTGTCAATTTCTACATTCCCATCGTGGACAGCAGAACCAATTATTTCAGGTACACCACGGACACAACAATCTAAAACTTCAGGCACATCTTTGACACCAGAGTCATACACGTCAAGCACTAAGGAAGCATTTCAGGCACATTTTTGACACCAGAGTCAAACACTTCAGGCACATCTATGACACCAAGAGAAACCTCCGAGTACAGGTAACTCACTATTTACTTTTAAGCTGTGCATTTTTAATCGAGACGTTGAATAAATTACCTCCCCTTTAATAACAAAAAAATATGAATCCTCAACCATTTTCTCTCTTAAACAACCCTAAAACAGGACTAAAATTATTTTTAAATGAATATAGGATGGTATACTTCAATCAGACAGTAACCCACCTACAAAAACAACCAAAAGACACGTAGTGGGCAAGAAACAGTCTTGAACAAGGTATTAATTTAATATGTAAAGCTTAAATGGTCCCAAGTCTAGACTACAAAAGTGTGTATAGATTAAATACAAACATTAATACAGACAAACTTTGCAAAGTTAAAGATATTAAGATGTGACGTCAAACATACACGAGTGTTATATATGTATGCAAATACAAATTAACATATTTTTGCATTTATACATGGATTTATCCAATAAGAAATAATTTTGAGTACTTCCTTATTCATCGTAAATTATGGGCAAACAAAAGACAAACAATAAAAATCACATTTGTGAGCTAGAACACACAGTGAACTATGCATCTATTTTTAGAAGCAGATCGACCAGGAACAACAATCAATCTTAATTCAGATGATGAATCATAAAAAAAGTGGTCAAAGAAGAATGAAAAGGTACTAACTAGCATTCAATTTATCTGAAGACTTTGCACAATTTTTTTGCATTTGTTTCTAAAATATCGTTCTGAAAATGCATGAAATATTTGCCACTTTATTATGCAAACAACAATCAATGAATATATACAATACCGTATTATCCAGGCATCAGTGAAACATGTCAAACATGAACCTGCATTATATGGTCTGAACAGTAGTCTCATAAATTAAAAAAAGCTTACAAAATTGTTTCAAATGTGTCCTAATCATGCTTAAAATAAACTTTGTGTTTAAATTATTATCTATTGCAGATGCGTTAAAATTCTATGACCCAGATGCCAAATATTTATGGTTAGGACTTCACCACTGCTTGTACACGACTTCCTGTCATAATGGGATTTAGGGAACGTCTTCAGGTGACAGGAAGGCAATTAAAAAAACGAATGGTACTTCACAGAACTTGCATACAACTATACATTCCCTGAACCAACACCAAGATACTTTATATGGTGCCGTAAAACATGGGAGTTTAAATTGCATCCAGCTGCAAAAATGGATTTTGAATGCGGGTAATGTTTTTTTTCGCTAGTTAAAGATATCTAAAAGTTCTACAATTTGTAAATACTTTAACATTTGAAGCAACTAAAGAAATTGTAGCAGTTTCATACAGTTTATTCTGAAGCCCTTTTCTAGTTTCAGAAGAATGTATATACAAAACCTATAAATAAGCATTCAAAATTAAGTGCCATTATCAAATCTTCAAATGGGTGTATCACTGTTCAACAACAACAATCAATCAAATCATACAACAGGTGGTTTTAGGATGCATCAAGTTCTTCTGATTAATTTGCTTTTGGCATAATATATTCATGCATGCAGGCTGGATAAATATCTTATTCTCTGCTTTAATAGTTTTATCAAATTTCATTGAGAAAATTGATTGAAATCATACTTTGAAAAAAAATAGCTATTTAATTTGTTAATTCATCACTATATTGTACATACCTCTTGCCTATTACACTACCAGTCTTACATGTACGAGAAAATGTTAACTATCTTCCATGTTTGAATGTACATACTGTATGTTAGGTGACAATGTAAGCTTTGAACATAAATTTATTGGGAAATTTCATAACAGCCGTATAAAAGCAGGTGACTTTAATGTGCATGGTCATACCATTTGATTCTTTTTTTTTAATTTCAGTTCGATTTTCAACATCAGATATTACCCAGCTTATAACCAAATCGACCGAAGATGTAGAGAGGAAACAACAGGAAAGGATGGCTCTACAAACAGAACTGGTCAATGTCGTGAAAGACTCTGTATAACAAAATCTAGAATTGGAACTTTGAATGAAAACAAAAACTGTTTCAATGATTACATAGCACAGGGTTATTTTAATTTTTATTGGAAGTTTGTGATTATGACTTAAATAAATGACACTTAAGATAGGTTTATTGAACTGAGATATTTTTTCTGAGGAAAAGTTGTGAACTGTTGATTGGTGTTGATTTTCAAATTTATTTAAAATATTATCTTATCATTTAACTTGAAACTTATGTATATATTCTGTTTCCTGATTAATTCTAGGAAATAGCATGAAATATGCAATTCATAATTTAATTCCAACATAATTTTGATTTAGGTTATGGATACCTTTCGTATATATTTTTGGATAAATACTCAAAATTTGCCAAATTCTGCCAAACTTGCGGTTTAAGGCTATCTTCAGGCATTTAGAACTTGGCCATAATATTGTAAGATTCTCAAAGTGCCCACATGGAGTTGTGAAACTATTACATTGATTAAAGATTGACATACCTTTTGAAACGCGGCCCTATTGTGAAATAAGTTCGGAGAATATTGGCACTACCTCTTTGATTTTAAAGTCAAATCAATCTTGAGTATGAATCCGCACGTACAAACGCATGCACTCACGCAATAGACATACGGTCTTCAAAAAAGAGGGGTGTCTATGCTATAAATGTCAAGATCTTAATCGAGTATTGAAATGTAAATAGATATAAGAAGATGTGGTATGAGTGCCAATGAGACAACTCTCCATCCAAGTCAAAATTTATAAAAGTAAACCATTATAGATCAAAGTTCGGTCTTCAACACGGAGCATTGGCTCACACCGAACAGCAAGCTATAAAGGGCCCCAAAAATTACAAGTGTAAAACCATTCAAACGGGAAAACCAGCGTACTAATCTATATAAAAAAATCGCAAGGGTTCCGCGGAACCCAGTGTCTCGCCTACTTTTGCTGTTAATCGCAGGCTCAACAAAAATGAGGAAAAAAGTCAATAAAAATATTCCTTTAGATACTAACTGCAGACTGTATTTAATGTTAACTGGAAGAAAAACTAAGTCGATTTATAAGTAATATACGGAAAAACAGGAAATAAATTTTTACAAAATTTCCTTCTAGATACTTGCTTTTGATCATAAACAAGCTTCTGTCCAAGTTTGGTACAAATCCAGGATAGTTTAAGAAAGTTATAAAATTTTAAAAACTTTAACCACAGAGTGAATGTAATGTTAACTGGCAGAAAAACTAAGTCCATTTATAAGTAAAATACGGATAAACAGGTACAAAACTTTAACAAAATTTCCTTCTAGATACTAGCTTTTGATCATAAACAAGCTTCTGTCCAAGTTTGGTACAAATCCAGGATAGTTTAAGAAAGTTATTAAAATTTTAAAAACTTTAACCACAGAGTGAATGTATTGTTTCCTGGCAGAAAAACTAAGTCCATTTATAAGTTAAATATGGAAAAAATAAAAAAACATTTTAACAAATTTACTTCTGGATACTATCTTATGATCATAAACAAGCTTTTGTCCAAGTTTGGTAGAAATCCAGGATAGTTTAAGAAAGTTATCAAAATTTCAAAAACTTTAACCACAGAGTGAATATTTGTGGACGCCGCCGACGACGTGTAAATTGAATTGTAATCAAGGTATTATGTTCGGAGCCATAAGTGCCACAGGCTATTTTGGACAAATTTTAGTGTCTGAAATTTAATGAGTAAGTAAAGTGTGTTAATTATTTAAAAATCATTATGTTGGACAAAATTCTACTAAAAATAATAATTTTACTATTTAAGTCTTGACATTAAGAAATATGTTTCCAAAAGGTGTACAGTGGTCACTGCCATTAAACTACTTATGCCTGTAATGTTCCATTTAAATTGGCCCTATAAAAATGTAAAGGACTAGCACTCAGTGTTATTGATATATATGTAGGACTCTAAAGTGCGATGGTACTCTAAAGTGCGATGGTCACGCTAAAGTGCGATGGTCTACGCTTAAGTACGATGGTGTCTCACGCTAAAGTGCGATGGTTGTTTGTTTGCTAAAGTACGGTGGTATATCAAGCTAAAGTGCGATGGACCAATAAGGTAAGGTTCGAGGGCTTTAAAAACGTTAAAGAACATAAGATGTAAAAATAGTCCTTTTGCAAAATCTAGTATTCTGAGGTATACCATATGTGATAGGCATTATAATCTACTGGTAGGCTGAGTTATTGTTTCTAAATTTAGAAGACCGACCACGTAATAATTGCTAAAAAGGTAATTTAGGTGTAAAAAAATACTATATTTCTTGTAAATGAATTTTTAACAATTCGGGCGTATTAAATATTGTGATAATTGGCGTAGTTTACCATTCACACAGTCTATCACTAATAGGAACACCTCCCCTTACAGTCGTCATTATAAATTACAAATACAAAATTCGATTATTGTCGGAATATGTAACATTTATTTGTTTAAGCTTTAATTTAAATGAGAGAAAAAGGCGATGTTCGCCGAGTTTTCTCCTTTTTCGTAGCGACTACACATACATGTTATATTTTCCTATAATGTACAAACTAATATTTAAGACGACAATTTATAATTTACGCATGCAAACATGTACCTTTATTTTACCAATGTTACTTTTTAAAGCCACAATATTTTAACGGGGACCGCAAAGTAAACTGCAACATATACAATGATTTAAATTTATCCGTAAGCTTCCAATAAAAGCACGATACAGGATATGTATGGGAATACTATTTTGTATCTAAATAGTAAAAATGGTCGACTGCAGGATACAAGTTCTTCTTCCAGCTACCGAAAAAAAAAACACATTTGCTTCAGACGTCAAAGCACGGTTAGGTTTAAATTAATTATTTATAAGTCATTGACATTTGGTTTAACAGTTGTTAATCAAATATTAGTAATTTTTCTTCCCGAGTGTTCATTTTCAGTTTGTATAAACGACTGTTAACGTCATAATCAAACTACGTTTCTTACGTCTATACTTTCGCGGACCATCGGACTTTAGCGTATGGAGGCATCGCACTTTAGCGTATACCATCGCACTTTAGCGTGACCATCGCACTTTAGCGTCCCCATCGCACTTTAGAGTCCTACATATATACCATATCTACACCATAAGGTGTCATCTTGTTTGATCCGGTATCAATCCAGCCTTTTTAAAACACAATTTTGTTTTATGTTTAAATGACATTTAAATTACTGAGTCCCCTTCCCGCATCGGCTGCATATTAATATATTTAAGACTTTTATGTAGTATAGTGACAGTGGTGTTCAGTTCGTAGTAAAATGTGAATGCCAGTGATATAGTACTTTTTTTGTAATCTAGACAAATCATTTTGGATCCGATTTGACCAATCCGACAGTCAACATGATCTTATAACAAAATGGCACATTTTTTTCCGAGAGCAATAAGAATGGAATTTGGATAAATGTTCCTTCGACAGTAACGTAACAATACAGTTTTTCACACGATAATGCATTTTCTAAGTTTTTATTCATTTTGTTACTTTTTCTCGCAAGAACCTATGGCAGTTATTTTCCTGATATACTTATGGAATTTCTTCTTTTTTGGGTGGGCTAAGTATATCTAAATCCTACTTTTCAGTCAAGGAATAACTATGGCTCACCATTCCACGTTAAATGTAAATCTTTTATAGGTGTTTTATCATCTTAACTATTATTATCAATTTTTTTTCGCAATAAAGCTCTATTGATTGGATGTCAGTCTGTAGACTTTTGCACAAGGAAATTTAACAGATTTAACTTGCGGATTTTATAATTTGTAATAAAATAACAACTCAGAGGAAACCAATTTTTAGATTTCTAAACTCAAACAAACGATCCTGAAATAAAACAATTTAATTTTTTATTACACTGTACATGCTTCATACTGACAAACTTTTGCAATAAGGCAAATTATTATACCAGCTGATAAGTTTGATTTAAAATGAACTTCATGAGTTTAACAGCCGAACGGGATAAGTCGAGGTGACCATGTGTCAATACCTAAGCCAACCCTTGAACAAGTGAAAATGAATAAAAAATTCGTAAGGGTTCCGCGGAACCCAGTGTCTCGCCTTCTTTTGCTGTTAGTCGCAGGCTCAACAAAAATGGGGAAACAATTATTAAAAATTTTCCTCTAGATACCTTTTTTTGATTGTAAGAAGCTTCTATGCAAGTTTGGTAAAAATCCAGGATGTTTTATGAATCTAATAAATGTTTTAAAAACTTTAACTGCAGACTGTATGTAATGTTAACTGGAAGAAAAACTAAGTCCATTTATAAGTAATATACGGAAAAACAGGAAATAAATTTTTACAGAATTTCCTTCTAGATACTTGCTTTTGATCATAAACAAGCTTCTGTCCAAGTTTGGTACAAATCCAGGATAGTTTAAGAAAGTTATAAAATTTTAAAAACTTTAACCACAGAGTGAATGTAATGTTAACTGGCAGAAAAACTAAGTTCATTTATAAGTAAAATACGGATAAACAGGATTTATTTTTTACAAAATTTACTTCTGGATACTATCTTATGATCATAAACAAGCTTCTGTCCAAGTTTGGTACAAATCCAGGATAGTTTAAGAAAGTTATTAAAATTTTAAAAACTTTAACCACAGAGTGAATGTAATGTTTCCCGGCAGAAAAACTAAGTCCATTTACAAGTAAAATACTGAAAAACAGGAATTTTATTTTTACAAAATTTACTTCTGGATACTATCTTATGATCATAAACAATCTTCTGTTCAAGTTTGGTAGAAATCCAGGATAGTTTAAGAAAGTTATTAAAATTTCAAAAACATTTAACCACAGAGTGAATATTTGTGGACGCCGCCGCCGACGACGACGACGACGCCGACGGAATGTAGGATCGTTATGTCTCGCTTTTTCGACTAAAGTCGAAGGCTCGACAAAAACGAGAAACGAGAAACGCTTATGAACCACATCAACAAACGACAAATACTGAACATCAGATTCCATTTAGTTCTCAACAATGTTAAGATTTTAAAGCCTAGAAATAGTGGAGAAGGATCTGCTAGTTCTGCTTACCCTTCCGGAGCACATGAGACACCCCCACCCCACCCCCAGGTTCTGGTGGGGTTCGTGTTGATCAAGTTTTAATGTAGTGTTTTGTGGACATGTTTTTCTTTTCTGTGTCTTTGTTTTTGCCATGACGTTGTCATTTTTACATCGCGATGACCTTGAGGTCATTACGATGTATTGCTATCGCCTAGATTTCCATTATGTAAATTAGTTTTGGGTTTGTAACCGATCTATAAACATGATAAATATGCGCACATAAACGAGTGCAAAATAACATTCCTTGTCATTTGATATAAATACATCTCTTCAATGAATACTGATAAAAATATTTTTGTTTACAACATAAATTAATAATGTGAAAATATTTTGTAGTTAGATATATATATATAAGTAAAAAATCATTGATAATATCAATGCACACGTACCGAAAAATTGTGTTAAAGCATGCGGAAGAATATCTCAAAGAACGTTTTGCGACAGGACCGGTAACTCTGTAATTGTTTTTGCGGGAAAATATGAATGCCTACTAGTATCCAATCTTAGAAAAATCGAATTTTTACAGAAAAGTGTCCACCATGCACTTGCATTGCACTATTATTAGAACAGTAGAATAGAATGATATACAAACGGATGCAAATCATATATATATGTAACTGTTATTTTAATATAGTATATAACAACAACAGTGTATACTGATTTGTATCACTACAATATAATAGTTATTACGGTGAAGTTGAATTTCCTGTCATTTATTCATCATACTCGCACGCACTTGTCTAGAAAAAAATATATCTCTGTACATTAACCTCAGTTTCAGGTAAAGAGATATGTTGTTTTTTTTCTGAGACAAGTGCTTTTGACCATCCTCAAGAACTTGTGGTCATCCGATGTACAATACTTCAGTACTTTGATTCTTCGTCTTATGAGTGTTGAATGTATAAAACAGTATAATATAAGGTTTGGCGCCTTCCTCCTCCCTTAATCTACACGTAACCGCTTCCCCTTTTTAATAGTTCGCTGATCCACTACTGATTTAGTATAAAGAACCTAAATATTAGGTATCTGTGATTTACCTCTTTCGAACAATGCATCAAGATAAATAAAACAATTACTATTATAAAAATTGGGTAAAATACATGAATTTAAAATGTTATGCATTGGTTGAATCATGGCATGATTTAGAAAATAAATGATGTCTTGCTTTTAAAATTAGAACTATCTAACACTAGAACAAAAAAGACTGTTGAAAATATGAAAGGTCTACGCTGTGAAAATTTAAGGAAAAGGGACAACCAACGCATACTGTTTACACAAGAAAGGGGCACATGAGTATAGAATTATAGTCACTTAAACTTCTCCAGTCGCGTATTGGGAAAGGGTGTCTGTTTGACTGTTTTATACACAATCAGGTCTGATTGAAATGAGAACATTCATTGAATGCATTATCTCTTTCGATCCTCTGTGACCATGGAACCTAGCCAATTGATTAAATGTTATATTTGTCTTAAATGTGGCTGAAATTTTTCACACTCGACGTAAGAAAGCAACTGCAATTTCTTCTTTTAGTCTACATGGAAATGGACATCTGCATGATTTATTCGCAAGCCATTAGCTCTTAGGTTCATCCGAGTTAACAGTACGTTAGTACTTTGATTTAAGTTTATAATGAAGTCAGTTTAACAAGAAATTTCTTAACTATAAATCAAAATTTATACTGCTATAGTCTTTGGTACCGTGTCGTCTGCCATTTGCCTTTAAAACATATATAGATGATAATCACTTACTTTTCTTAAACAAAGCACAAAGTTAAATTTTAATTTATATAAAGCACCAAATAGCAAAAGAACCAAAGGAACTCAATGTCCTAATTTCTTTGAAAAAGAAATGAATAACATTAAGATAGAATATTTTAAAGTTCCCCCTTTTTTCTGTAATGGAAATAAAATGAAATGAACATAGATATAACAAAGGTAAAAGTAAGACATGTAGCTGGTACTATATTTATAATTAACATTTTGAAAACTATACTGTTCAAATAATCGAAAATAAGACTTTGGAATACATTCACTATAAAAATCTAAACATATAAATCCAAATAGCATATGTACTTTCATTACGAAGAATTTAAAATTCGTATCTAGTAATATTACCTGCTTGTTTAAAGAAAATTTAAACATCTGCTTGATACAACAGTGATAATGCGTGTTCGTGAATCCCTCAATTTCGTCAAGTCATTCGTCAAATCAGGCAATTTAATTTTCGTTTTCATTTATATCCTTTGACACAATTTGCAATTACCTACCGATCTTCTATTATGACAAACTTAAATCTTGATTTCTTTAATATCTTATTAGATGCAAACTTATTACAGCACACACGCATCTTCATAGAAACATGATATCGAGGAACGTAAAATGTAAACGTTTTATTGTATTTCGACCTTCACAGAAGCATATATATGCCCGTCCCAGTGTCCGTACCCCATATGAAGGGATATTTTCATTTTTTGTTTTAATATCCGACTTTCAAACAATATATTGTATATAATAGTTTTGAATAACATATTTAAAACACATACATATATTAAGGAAACGCATTTAAAACAATACATATAAGGAATACATAAAAAAAATACATATAAGGAATACATAAAACAATAGAATATTAAAAGAAATTCTATATAAAAATAAGGAGATGTGGTATGATTACCAATGAGACAACTATCCACCAAAGTTCAAATGAAGTTGATGTAAGCAATTATAGGCAACAGTACGGCCTTCAACCATAAGAAAAACCCATACCGTATGGTCGGCTATAAAAGGCCCCGACATGAAAAATATGAAACAATTCAATTTAGAAAACTAACGGCCTAATCTATAACAAACCAATTTACGAAAAACAAATATGACAAACATGAACCAACGACAACCACTGAACTACAGGCTCCTGACTTGGGACAGGCACATAAATAATGTGGCGGGGTTAAACATGTTTGTGAGCGCTCAACCCTCCCCTAACCTGGGACAGTGGTGTAACAGTACAACATAAGAACAAACTATAAAAATCAATTGAAAAAGGCTTAACTCATCAGATGGATACAAATAGAAATATATCTAACAAAAACACAGAGTAGACGTGGACGGTTACTTGTACATCCCAAAAACGAAACTCAAACTTTCAGATTCACTGAATAAGAATCCGCGAGAATACTGGAACTTTAAAAAACTAAGATCACAAGACAACAAAAATATTTGTGGAGATGAAGATTTAAAAGAACTGTCAAGGAACAGTGAAAGCACAATATAATATTTTCAAAATCAAGGAAAAAGTAAATAATTTAAACAACTTAAAATATATAGAAGATACTATTTATTTCAACCCAGACGTCAATTTTCTTAATCTTAAATGTTAACCACAGGATACTATCCAACTACTCCCGGTTTTTGGTGGGGTTCGAGTTGCTTAGTCTTTAATTTTCTATATTGTGTTTTGTGTACTGTTGTTTATATTTGTTGTTTTTCGTTATTTGCCATGGCGTTGTCAGTTTGTTTTCGACTTACGAGTTTGAATTCCCTTTTGGTATCTTTCGCCTCTCAATGAAATTCTGCGTATATAACTTTAGTACATACATCAGGTGACAAATGCAATCCGAGTAATTATAGAGTAATTTCCACATTCAACTGTATATCCAAAGTATTTAGCAGTATCTTAAATCAAAGAATGATTAAAACCCTGGGAAAAAACTAATTCCCAGACATATAGTGTAGAAATATTATACATGGATACATATTATTCTTATTATAAAGCTAAAGGCAAATTAAAATCCCAAACAAAGATATCTATAATTTCCATATATGGACAGGACTCCCTTTGAAAGGTTCGTAGTTATTTCTTTAGATATATTCTAGGTACAAAAAAGACATCCTCTAATTAAGGGGTTAAAGTTGAACTTAGTAGACAGCTAATAGAAAAATATATAAAAACGCAAACAATCCTTTATTTAGCTAGAAAAAAAAATTCTGAAAACATAAACCTATACCAAAAGAAAGTTATACATTACGTAAACTGGTCCACTTTTATCAAAGATTCTACGCAAGAAATGAATATTGACATGCAAAAAAAAAACCAGAATGCTGTAAAGATATGTATGAAGTAAGAAAACTAAAGACTTAGGTTAAGAATATTTCAAGCAACTTTTATTCAGAACTACTCGAAAATGAAAAAGACAAACTTTTTCAATATAAAAGCATTTGCCCTTGACCCTCTTATGGGTGTAATTTGTGCTTAGTAAAGATTATTCAAGTCAAACAAGACCAAGAATTCTATCTAAATATATATTGAATCCAAGCGCTAGTTTTGTAATTGAAAATAAGATTTTTTGTTATTATTTTTATTCTGGAGACCCCTTTTCACCTTTGGGCAGTAAATTCGTCTTGCAACATCGTTAATGTAAACGAGCGGTTGGATTCAATATTTTTCTTTTACAATCGGTTGTTCACTGCTTCAAGATCGTCATTTCAGAACTGAAAAAAAAATCAACGGTATATTTTTTCCCTGTAAGCATATGCAGTGGTAAGAAAACTGTCTACGCCTCCTTTGATTCTTTCACAATAGTTCTACACAATTTAACCTCCAACTTTGTAAATAACTTGAAGTGGGTGAAAATATCTCTACTCGTTTGATTGGAAGTTGTGATTTTTCCGGACAATTATTGAAATGTTGAATTTTAAATTAAACATGACAAAAAACCAAACTGAAATACTAAGTATCTCGTAGTATTTCAAGAGTGCATATCAAAGCTTTGTCAAAATTTCAACTTGATATGTCTTTTGTATTATATGATTCTAAGCAGTAACAACTCAAGTAATATTGTCTTTTTCAAGTATTTATCAATAATTATCTAGCAACATTGTACGTAAAAAGAAGTATTCAAAATAAAGGCACTTGGTAAGTGCACCGCGCTGAAGTACGTTCATCATTCATTTTTCATTATTCAAAATTCAATAATGAATAATGAAATAGTTCACTATTCACTATTCAATGTTAAGTGATGAATAATGAATAATGAAATAGTTTATGTTTCATTATTCAAGTTGAAGCGGTGAATAGTGAAATAAAAATAAAAAAAATGACTGTCACACTATAGCTATATCCCGTATTTCTAAATTAGTCTTTTTGGTGTTGTCTAACAAATATTCAAATTGATATCAGAAAAAATAAATAAAAACACTCTTTAAATTTTAATTTGATTTATTTATCTGGTTCTTAGTTTCGGAGGATAAACTAGTGGGTTTGCCTAACTATTTTTAACAGAAATTCCTTGGTTCAATGTATGGACGACCTGAATACCAAAACATATATATATAAATTAAAATACTCTATGTGGTCTTTTTTTATTTTCACTGGACCTTTGCTATTCTTCATCCTCTAATTATAGATATAACAAGTCGATTGTTCAGCAATGACCATTAGAGGGGTAACGGAGGGCCTAAATGCCAAAATACGCGTGAAAATTAAGAAATAGCCAATTTTGAATAATGAAATGGATATTTTGAATAATGGAATGGACTGCTGCGACCCTTTAGCCCTTAATTATTGATATACCTTATACCTCATTCGAAAGCTTATTAAGAGAGAAACAAAAGGTATATAATCAATATGTTCCGCAACGCATATTTGAGGAGTAACGAATGATCTAAATATCGAAATACGCGTGAACATTAAGAAATAGCTTATTTTGAATAATGGAATGGACGGCTGCAACCCGTCAGCCCCTAATCAAGGAAAAATTTATACACCAAATTAAAGCTTATTGATAGAGGAATAAACTGAGTATAAACGATATGTGCCGCAATGACCATTAGAGGGGTTACGGAGGACCTAAATGCCAAAATACGCGTGAAAATTAAGAAATAGCCAATTTTGAATAATGAAATGGATATTTTGAATAATGGAATGGACTGCTGCGACCCTTTAGCCCCTAATAATAGATATACCTTATACCTCATTCGAAAGCTTATTAAGAGAGAAACAAAAGGTATATAGGCAATATGTTCCGCAACGCATATTAGAGGAGTAACGAAGGACCTAAATATCGAAATACGCGTGAACATTAAGATATAGCTTATTTTGAATAATGGAATGGACTGCTGCAACCCGTCAGCCCCTAATCGAGGAAAAATTTATACACCAAATTAAAGCTTATTGATAGAGGAATAAACTGAGTATAAACGATATGTGCCGCAATGACCATTAGAGGGGTTACGGAGGGCCTAAATGTGAATACGCGTGAAAATTAAGAAATAGCCAATTTTGAATAATGAAATGGATATTTTGAATAATGGAATGGACTGCTGCGACCCTTTAGCCCCTAATTATAGATATACCTTATACCTCATTCGAAAGCTTATTAAGAGAGAAACAAAAGGTATATAGTCAATATGTTCCGCAACGCATATTTGAGGAGTAACGAATGATCTAAATATCGAAATACGCGTGAACATTAAGAAATAGCTTATTTTGAATAATGGAATGGACTGCTGCAACCCGTCAGCCCCTAATCGAGGAAAAATTTATAAACCAAATTAAAGCTTATTGATAGAGGAATAAGCTGAGTATAAACGATATGTGCCGCAATGAGCATTAGAGGGGTTACGGAGGGCCTAAATGCCAAAATACGCGTGAAAATTAAGAAATAGCCAATTTTGAATAATGAAATGGATATTTTGAATAATGGAACGGACTGCTGCAACCCGTCAGCCCCTAATTAAGGAAAAAATTATACACCAAATTAAAGCTTATTGATGGAGGAATAAACTGAGTATAAACGATATGTGCCGCAATGACCATTAGAGGGGTTACGGAGGACCTAAATGCCAAAATACGCGTGAAAATTAAGAAATAGCCAATTTTGAATAATGGAATGGATATTTTGAATAATGGAATGGACTGTTGCGACCCTTTAACCCCTAATTACAGATATACCTTATACGTCATTCGAAGGCTTATTAATAGAGGAACAAAGAGTATATAGTCAATATGTTCCGCAACGCCTATTAGAGGAGTTACGGAGGACCTAAATGTCGCAATACGCGTGAACATTAAGAAATAGCCTTTATTAATGTTATAACCAATAAAATCAATCTTTAAATATTTTACTACTGTGGTAAATTTATAACCTTAAAAGATAAGTTTGTTGATATGATCAATTTGTTTACATTAATCGTATCTAATTTTACGGGCTTTATAAACAACATCGCCATAACAATTAGGGTGTGATATTCCACTTTTAATAAAAACTCTACAGAATACACCTATAAACTAAATATTTGTATCTATGAAATAAATACGTGTGAACATTAAGAAACAGCCTATATTAATGTTATAACCAATAAAAAAACAATCTTTAAAGATTTTACTACTGTGGTAAATTTATAACCTTAAAAGATAAGTTTGTTGATATGATCTCCCGCCTCCTCCTTTTTGTTGGAAAATTTGGTTGATTATACTGGGAATCACTGAAGCATGACTGGAGCGGGTCCCCTCTAAGGCAGCCAGTGGGCCCCACTTATGAAAATTTCGGGATCCGCCACTGCCAATTACTGTAAATGTTTTAAAAGTATCAATTAAATGTAATTCAAACGGATCTTTACTGAGTTTGGCCATAAACTGTGATTTATAACAGTACAACAAAAAGTCTTAAAGAGGCGCAATTGTGCCCATCGGAATACCTACATAATGTCGGTAACATTTATTGCCGAAACGTACATATGTGTTGTCAAGAAGACAGTTTAAAGCTTTAATCATCTCATTACATCATTACAGTAAGCATATATAATAGAAAAGCAAAGAATATGGGGTATGACACAAAATCAGTACATGCATAGCAACAAAAAAAACCCAAACACACAAAAAGCAAAGGAACAGTGCTTTCATTGATGTTCTTCATCCCTAAATCATAGTGAGGCCTTCAACACGGAGTAGCATATTTCCCGTTTTCATTACAGAAGAACCTTTGTATGATTTGAAGCAATTAAATCTGCGACCATATGGTAATATAGTCTATAGAGTCGAAAATATCATAACTGTCAACCGAATTAAACGGACAATCAAAAGCACGTAATTTATCTAAAACATCCAAATAGTTTATGACACTCCAAAAAAAAGTTAATTGCATTACTTTTTATATGCTTTATTACAAAAATTAATAACAAGTTTTGTAATATAAGTAAGGGGACAAATTAACAGCCAACAAAGATTAGAAGTAGAACATTTGCTAGAACCCGAGAGGAAACAAAATATGAACGTTTTTTTTGTGTGTAGTTTAGGATGTCAATACATAGTAGGGACTTTCAAATTTCAGAGGAGTCCTCTAGCTGTGCGGTGGTAGTGACATGGTTATTTACTATTTGACTATCAATGTATGAAGTGTACGGTCTTGAATATATTTGAATGAGTAATTTCATTCTTAAGGACTTCCGTGACGTATTTACGTCATACCACCACCACATCGTTGGCTGCTTTGTCGGCAGGTACGAACACAAAATTCTTTGCGATTACTTAAATTTTGTTTTTAGTCCTAAATTGGAAGTATTACTTACTTTTGTTTATTTCTTGATTATTTTCAAAATGTGATATGCGGATATCTACAATATTTAGACATTTTAATATTGAAATATGAATCAAGTGACTTTTTGTCAGATTTCTCTTGTTTACATCAATTTTTACAATAGGATGAAAAAGAATCTTTAATGACCTGACGACACACTTTCCAATTTATTTTCGACGGAAAGCAAAATTTTATCTCTTTTTTTCCGAATGTTTATAACTTATAGGAGTATTAATTTCTATACTGACGTCTTATGTAACTGACGAATAATTAAAAATTAAACTTGTACTGGATTTTTGTATACGTATAAGAAATTATAGGTGGTTCTTAATTATCAAAATATGGAGGTATAATGTTTTGAACGGTAGAGTCATTAAAAATACTAGAAAAACTAATGTAAATGTATTTTATTCTAAGAAAATACCTTTTATGATCTTTGTTTATTCGATGGAATAGTCTATGGTGACAAACAGCTGTAATGCTACGTGAAAACATGTATATTGGATTAAAACACGATTTTTTTTTTCATAGGATGAACAGTCAGCAGGGTTTAAGAACATCTACCTAGAAATTTGTTTTACATGCACACGTATAAAAATTGCGGTTTTTATCCAACGCAATCATAGGTTTGAACAATGTTTTCAATTTAGACTTGTTTATATTTTTTGTTTGGGCTTGATTTATATTTTCCTTCGGGTTTATATGATCCTTCATCCTATTTCGACTCTTCAAAATTCAAGAGTCTATCCTAAATTGAGGTAAATTATATGGCCTTCCAAGTACAGTTTCGATCCCTAACATCACTGAAGAGACATTATTGTCGAAATCCGGATATGGTGTACAAATTTTTGCACCTCATGTTTGTGGTATACCATCTTTTCCGCAAGTTTATTGTTTTCTGTTTGGTATTAAATTAATATTAAGATCCATTTTGTTACATCTGGTGATCAATTTATTTGGCAATCGCCAATGGCAGTCAGCAGGGTTGAAGAACATCTGTTGTTTTACCTGTTAGTCAAATGCGTTTTGTTAATATATATTTTGTAACTTTTTTGAACTTTTGGAAAATGTTGTTTGTGCTGTATTTCGATCCCTCTACCTAGAAATTTGTTTTCCATGCAAAAGTATAAAAAATGCGGTTTTTATCCAACGCAATCATAGGTTTGAACGTTGTTTTCAATTTAGACTTGTTTAAATTTTTTGTTTGGGCTTGTATTATATTTTCCTTCGGGTTTTTATGATCCGTTCATCCTATTTCGACTCCTCAAAATTCAAGAGTCTATCCTAAATTGAGGTAAATCATATGGCCTTCCAAGTACAGTTTCGATCCCTAACATCACTGAAGAGACATTATTGTCGAAATCCGGATATGGTGTACAAATTTTTGCACCTCATGTTTGTGGTATACCATCTTTTCCGCAAGTTTATTGTTTTCTGTTTGGTATTAAATTAATATTAAGATCCATTTTGTTACATC
Source organism: Mytilus californianus (assembly GCF_021869535.1). Lineage (NCBI taxonomy): Eukaryota > Metazoa > Mollusca > Bivalvia > Mytilida > Mytilidae > Mytilus > Mytilus californianus. The sequence goes on along the minus strand of NW_026262593.1, from coordinate 69,516,017 downwards.
TGGTGATAAATTTATTTGGCAATCGCCAATGGCAGTCAGCAGGGGTGAAGAACATCTATCGTTCTACCCGTTAGTCAAATGCGTTTTGTAAAAAAAATACTTTTTCACTCATTTGGTCTTTTGGAAAATGTTGTTTGTGCTGTATTTAGACCCCTCTACCAAGAAATTTGTTTTGCATGCACACTTATCAAAATTGCGGTTTTTATCCAACGCAATCATAGGTTTGAACGTTGTTTTCAATTTAGACTTGTATATATATATATAATATATTTAAAAACAATGGTAGACATCAATTATTGTGCAAACTGGTTCAAATGCCAATCAGTTAAATACATAATATTTATAACGAGTTCGAAAAAAAATCGTGTTTTAGTCCAATATACATGTTTTCACGTAGCATTACAGCTGTTTGTCACCATAGACTATTCCTTCGAATAAACAAAGATCATAAAATGTATTTTCTTAGAATAAATTACACTTACATTATTTTTTCTAGTATTTTTAATGACTCTACCGTTCAAAACATTATACAAGTACCCGGCCACGTCCACTTGTATTTGTATTATTTGTATTTTTATCCATCTGATGAGTTAAGCCTTTTTCAACTGATTTTTATAGTTCGTTCTTGTGTTGTACTGTTACACCACTGTCCTAGGTTAGGGGAAGGTTGGGATCCCGCTAACATGTTTAACTTCGCCACATTATGTATGTATGTGCCTGTCCTAAGTCGGGAGCCTGTAATTCAGTGGTTGTCGTTTGTTTATGTGTTACATATTTTTTTTTCGTTCATTTTTTGTGCATAAATTAGGCCGTTAGTTTTCTCGTTTGAATTGTTTTACATTGTCATTTCGGGGCCTTTTATAGCTGACTGTGCGGCTTTGCTCATTGTTGAAGCCGTACGGTGACCTATAGTTGTTAATTTCTATGTCATTTGGTCTCTTGTGGAGAGTTGTCTCATTGGCAATCATACCAACATTTTTTATATTACCTCCATATTTTGATAATTAAGAATTACCTATAATTTCTTATACATATACAAAAATCCAGTACAAGTTTAATTTTTAATTATGCGTCAGATACATAAGACGTCAGTATAGAAATTAATGCTCCTATAAGTTATAAACATTCGGAAAAAAAGATAAAATTTTGTTTCCCGTCGAAAAAAATTGGAAAGTGTGTCGTCAGGTCATTAAAGGTTCTTTTTCATCCTATTGTGAAAATTGGTGTAAACAAGAGAAATCTGACAAAAAGTCACTTGATTCATATTTCAATATCAAAATGTCTAAATATTGTAAATATCCGCATATCACATTTTGAAAATTATTAAGAAATAAACAAAATTAAGTAATACTTCCAATTCTAGGACTAAAAACAAAATTTAAGTATCGCAAAGCATTTTGTGTTCGTACCTGCCGACAAAGCAGCCAACGATGTGGTGGTGGTATGACGTAAATACGTCACGGAAGTCCTTAAGAATGTGATTACTCATTCAAAAATATTCAAGACCGTACATTCCATACAAAGTCAAATAGTAAATAACCATGTCATTACCACCGCACAGCTAGAGGACTCCTCTGAAATTTGAAAGTCCCTACTATGTATTGACATCCTAAACTACACACACAAAAAACCGTTCATATTTTGTTTCCTCTCGGGTTCTAGCAAATGTTCTACTTCTAATCTTTGTTGGCTGTTAATTTGTCCCCTTACTTATATTACAAAACTTGTTATTAATTTTTGTAATAAAGCATATGAAAGTAATGCAATTAACTTTTTTTTGGAGTGTCATAAACTATTGGGATGTTTTGGGTAAATTACGTGCTTTTGATTGTCCGTTTAATTCGGTTGACAGTTATTATATTTTCGACTCTATACACTATATTACCATATGGTCGCATATTTAATTGCTTCAAATCATACAAAGGTTCTTCTGTAATGAAAGCGGGAAATATGCTACTCCGTGTTGAAGGCCTCACTATGATTTAGGGATGAAGAACATCAATGAAAGCACTGTTCCTTTGTATTTTGTGTGTTTGTTTTTTGGTTTTTTTTTGCTATGCATGTACTGATTTTGTGTCATGGATGGATACCCCATATTCTTTGCTTTTCTATATATATGCTTATTGTTGTACTGTTATAAATCACACTTAATGGCCAAACTCAGTAAAGATCCGTTTGAATTATATTTGATTGATAAATTTAAAACATTTACAGTAAATGGCAGTAGCGGATCCAGAAATTTTCATAAGCCTAAGAGGGGGCATGCTTCAGTGATTCCCTATATAATCAACCAAATTTTTCCAACAAAAATTCTTTCATAGATACAAATAGTTAGTTCAAAAGTCTGGCTGTATTCTGTTGAGTTCTTATTAAAAGTGGAATATCACACCCTAATTGTTATGGCGATGTTGTTTATAAAGCCCGTAAAATTAGATACGATTAATGTAAACAAATTGATCATATCAACAAACTTATCTTTTAAGGTTATAAATTTACCGCAGTAGTAAAATCTTTAAAGATTGTTTTTATTGGTTATAACATTAATATAGGCTGTTTCTTAATGTTCACGCGTATTCCGACATTTTGGTCCTCCGTAACTCCTCTAATAGGCGTTGCGGAACATAATGACTATATACCTGTTGTTCCTCTATTAATAAGCTTTCGAATGACGTATAAGGTATATTATAAGTTATCTACGTTCATATCCGCAGATATGGATATTTTAACACCCTGAAGTAACCAAGTACACCCTGAAGCGAAGCCGAAGGGTGTACAGGGTACTGAAGGGTGTTAAAATATCCATATCTACGGATATGAACGTAGATAACGAATTTATCCCCGGTCTTAGTCCAAATATTGCGATTTTTAGAGAAATTCAACCACAAAATGTAACGTGAAAGCAACGTTTTTTTATTTTTTAAAAATCTTTTATTGAAATTTGGGAATTTGACATATTTTTAACGGGGTGTAGGGTACTACCTTTGGTAGAACCCTACAAGTAGTCAAATACAAGACATTTTTAATCCAGAGACAGAGAAACGGGAATGGGTCGAATTTGGCGCTCAATGTTGTGAGAGTTACATCATAGACGGTGTGACGTCAACGTGGGTCATTTGCATAGCTAGGTCAGTAGTCCCATTCATTGACAATGTGGCAGCCAAGTGATGCATTAACTAAAATGAGTGCAAATGATCGACATAATAAGATAAAATCGTTAGTTGATTAAATATTTAATTACAGACATCATGGATAATCTACAGAATTCGATATTTTACAAGGAACAACCATGCAACTAAGGAAAACGCGAGTGATGTTCCCCGTTGTAATGGGTAGCAACGTCCGGGTATATGGGTTAGCAACACCCAGGGGCTATGGGTTTTGTAACGACGTGCGTTAACCAATCAAAATCCTAGAAATATACTACGCCGGGGCTAACTATAATTAGAGGCTAAAGAGTCGCAGCATTCCATTCCATTATTCAAAATATCCATTTCATTATTCAAAATTGGCTATTTCTTAATTTTCACGCGTATTTTGGCATTTAGGCCCTCCGTAACCCCTCTAATGGTCATTGCGGCAAATATCGTTTATACTCAGTTTATTCCTCTACCAATAAGCTTTTATTTGGTGTATAAATTTTTCCTCAATTAGGGGCTGACGGGTTGCAGCAGTCCATTCCAATATTCAAAATAAGCTATTTCTTAATGTTCACGCGTATTTCGATATTTAGGTCCTTCGTTACTCCTCTAATATGCGTTGCGGAACATATTGACTATATACCTTTTGCTTCTCTCTTAATAAGCTTTCGAATGAGGTATAAGGTATATCTATAATTAGGGGCTAAAGGGTCGCAGCAGTCCATTCCATTATTCAAAATATCCATTTCATTATTCAAAATTGGCTATTTCTTAATTTTCACGCGTATTTTGGCATTTAGGTCCTCCGTAACCCTTCTTATGGTCATTGCGGCACATATCGTTTATACTCAGTTTATTCCTCTAACAATAAGCTTTTATTTGGTGTATAAATTTTTCCTCGATTAGGGACTGACGGGTTGCAGCAGTCCATTCCATTATTAAAAATAAGCTATTTCTTAATGTTCTCGCGTATTTCGATATTTAGGTCCTTCGTTACTCCTCTAATATGCGTTGCGGAACATATTGACTATATACCTTTTGTTTCTCTCTTAATAAGCTTTCGAATGAGGTATAAGGTATATCTATAATTAGGGGCTAAAGGGTCGCAGCAGTCCATTCCATTATTCAAAATATCCATTTCATTATTCAAAATTGGCTATTTCTTAATTTTCACGCGTATTTTGGCATTTAGGTCCTCCGTAACCCGTCTAATGGTCATTGCGGCACATATCGTTTATACTCAGCTTATTCCTCTATCAATAAGCTTTTATTTAGTGTATAAATTTTTCCTCGATTAGGGGCTGACGGGTTGCAGCAGTCCATTCCATTATTCAAAATAAGCTATTTCTTAATTTTCACGCGTATTTCGATATTTAGGTCCTTCGTTTCTCCTCTAATATGCGTTTCGGAACATATTGACTATATACCTTTTGTTTCTCTCTTAATAACCTTTCGAATGAGGTATAAGGTATATCTATAATTAGGGGCTAAAGGGTCGCAGCAGTCCATTCCATTATTCAAAATATCCATTTCATTATTCAAAATTGGCTATTTCTTAATTTTCACGCGTATTTTGGCATTTAGGCCCTCCGTAACCCCTCTAATGGTCATTGCGACACATATCGTTTATACTCAGTTTATTCCTCTATCAATAAGCTTTTATTTGGTGTATAAATATTTCCTCGATTAGGGGCTGACGGGTTGCAGCAGTCCATTCCATTATTCAAAATAAGCTATTTCTTAATGTTCACGCGTATTTCGATATTTAGGTCCTTCGTTACTCCTCTAATATGCGTTGCGGAACATATTGCCTATATACCTTTTGTTTCTCTCTTAATAAGCTTTCGAATGAGGTATAAGGTATATCTATAATTAGGGGCTAAAGGGTCGCAGCAGTCCATTCCATTATTCAAAATATCCATTTCATTATTCAAAATTGGCTATTTCTTAATTTTCACGCGTATTTTGGCGTTTAGGCCCTCCGTAACCCCTCTAATGGTCATTGCGGCACATATCGTTTATACTCAGTTTATTCCTCTATCAATAAGCTTTTATTTGGTGTATAAATATTTCCTCGATTAGGGGCTGACGGGTTGCAGCAGTCCATTCCATTATTAAAAATAAGCTATTTCTTAATGTTCACGCGTATTTCGATATTTAGGTCCTTCGTTACTCCTCTAATATGCGTTTCGGAACATATTGACTATATACCTTTTGTTTCTCTCTTAATAAGCTTTCGAATGAGGTATAAGGTATATCTATAATTAGGGGCTAGAGGGTCGCAGCAGTCCATTCCATTATTCAAAATATCCATTTCATTATTAAAATTGGCTATTTCTTAATTTTCACGCGTATTTTGGCATTTAGGTCCTCCGTAACCCCTCTAATGGTCATTGCTGAACAATCGACTTGTTATATCTATAATTAGAGGATGAAGAATAGCAAAGGTCCAGTGAAAATAAAAAAAGACCACATAGAGTATTTTAATTTATATATATATATATGTTTTGGTATTCAGGTCGTCCATACATTGAACCAAGGAATTTCTGTTAAAAATAGTTACGAAAACCTACTAGTTTATCCTCCGAAACTAAGAACCAGATAAATAAATCAAATTAAAATTTAAAGAGTGTTTTTATTTATTTTTTCTGATATCAATTGAATATTTGTTAGATAACTCCAAAAAGACTAATTTAGAAATACGGGATATAGCTATATAGTGTCACAGTCATTTTTTTTATTTTTATTTCACTATTCACCGCTTCAACTTGAATAATGAAACATAAACTATTTCATTATTCATTATTCATCACTTAACATTGAATAGTGAATAGTGAACTATTTCATTATTCGTTATTGAATTTTGAATAATGAAAAATGAATAATGAACGTACTTCAGCGCGGTTATATCCTGTGTTGAACACCATCTTATCATGAATTTTTTTTTTACCAAAATGGGAAAAAAAATAATGTGGAATGCTTACCATATATAAAATATAATGATACGTTATCATGAAATAATATACGATTTACAAGTACAGTAGTTTATACATGCTTCCCCTCTGTTATGTAGAAACCACTGTTATTATAAAATCATATGAATAAGAGTATGAACACATCAGTTAAGTGAAAATAACTGGAAATTAGAAGAAATTAAAGACAATCTAATTATTAGTCTTCGTCAAAATGCCAGATTTTGATTGGTTAATACGAGGGAGACAATTTACTCTATCCCATGGCAAATACTCTATTACCCTTCACGGAGACGCTTGCTCAAGTGTTCGCTTTAATGAATACTGATAATTGTTATATACAAGACGTCATAGTTTATAACTTTGAATTTGAAATTTAATAGACAGTAATAACAGAACATTAAGTATAATAAATTAAATATAAGAACAGAGTTCCAATGTCCCCCGCGTTGCACATATTTTATATTTTCAAAAGGTCATAACTCTTTTAAAAAAAGTCGATCGGCCACCATTATAGAACTTGTCCGAGATATTGCTGATATTAACCTATAGTATAAGTTTTATAAAAATCTGGCAAGAATTGTACCCGTGAGAGCGCTAACGATATTAACCTATAGTATAAGTTTTATAAAAATCTGGCAAGAATTGTACCCGTGAGAGCGCTAACGCCTCCATTTTCAATAAATTTAATATTTCCAAGGGGCATAACTCTTTTAAAAAAGTCGATCGGCTTCATTATAGAACTTGCCCGAGATATTTCTGATATTAATCTATAGTATAAGTTTTATAAAAATCTGGCAAGAATTGTACCTGTGAGAGCGCTAACATGACCGGACGGACGGACGGACGGACGGACACACAGACGGATACACGGACGGACGCCCGGTATTTCCATGTCCCCCGCAACGCGTTATGCGGGGGACAATAACACATATCTGAGAGGGTGATAGAGCAGTTTGTTACCCCTCGAAAAGACATTGTCAACCTTGGTTTCGCCTCAGTTGACAATGTTTTCTCGAGGTAACAATCTGCTCTATCACCCTCTCAGCCATGTGTTATTTATATACTATACACCTGGAGAAAAAAATGTCCATGCCCCATACACCTGTGGTTTCACGTACGGACGAAACTGTCGACAGCATAAAGGTGCTTAAAACTTACTCGAGATAGTGAGGGCAAGACAATTAACAAATATACCAAGGTTCAGACAAAATGTAACAAAGATAAAGGATTTCGGTTAATAAGTTGTGCCGATTTTGGTTCAGAGAACGAGCTGTGTCTGTTAAGGAAGTTAAAATTTATACGAAAAATACCTATATGGTCTAAATACTCATATGGTCCAGCCCGTTAATAACCAAACGAGTATATACTCATATGGTCATGACCAATTGCGTGCGGTCCAAATACTCATATGGGCCGGAACATATACATACTTTGTACAACTATTCACACATTATCATTTTTGCATATCTTAATCTAATATGTATAATGTATTGTATTGTTTGTATGCATGTTTGTAAATATAATCTATTGTTACAAACTGTTTAGGAGTATAAGTTTGACTAACTTGTGTCTCATTTAATGCAAATAAAATGTATTCAAACTAAACACTTATGATCCTACATCCTGTCGATACAGATATTTATAGTGTGTCATTGCAAAAGGTCTTGCTTTTCTCAGACTGTTTATGGACTCTTTACACTAAATCCGTTGGATGTGTATTGATTGATATTTTAGTCTTGGAAATAAAATAGAGAATGAAAAGGGGAATGTGTCAAAGAAGCAACAACCAGACAAAAGAGCAGAAAATGGTGAACATTTGTATCATTTACCATAGTAATGACAGAACCAGTGCTTAAGTTTAGTTTAGTTGCACCTATTTAGAGTTCCACATGTTCAGTTATGACATGTTAAATTAGCACGGAAAGTTCAATAACTAAGCTATTACATGTTCTTATTATGTAAATATAGGCACTGACTTTGTCACAAGTAGGTCTATAGATAAGACATATTTAGGTTGTTTGTCAACCAGGTAAGTCAACCTTTTATAGCTGACTATCCGGTGTGGGTTTTTCGCATTGTTGAAGGTCAATAGAGCTTTGGTGGATAGTTGCCTCATTTGCAATTATACCGCATTTTCTTATTAGTAAAAGGACATTCATATTATCCCATATAATGCCGTTTTAGTTCTGATAGTGTTTTCTAGAACAAGTCTATACTTAGAAGCAATATCGGTCTTTCCAGGACGTCTTTCCATTTTATCCGCACTTATCTTGGATCTCATTTTCATAAAAGAAACCTCAGTGATATTGTAAAATAGAGAATAAAACCATCGGTAATTGTTTACCAACCAAATATTAACCACAATGCTTAAGACACTTTTTATCATATAAATAAATGGAGCCATAATGATTATACGTCAGTAAGACAGCAACCAAGCGACGCAAATAATCAAAAGACATCTAGTGGTCAACATTTAGTATGCAATATGTCAAGGTCTAATTCTAAGAGGGTCTAGATAGGATTTACAGAAAAGAACATAATGGCCCCCCCAAACATAATGAATAGAGAAAATGAGCAACTATAAGAAAAGAGAATTATGGGAGGCAACATTATAAAGAATAACTGTGGAAAATAAAAAACTTGGATATTACAATACTGATTACAGAAAGGAACGATATGCTAAATAAAGAAATCATTTAACTGCAGACAAATTTAATAGTAAAATCTTGTTCAAGACAAATTTACAGAATACGCGCTATTTTCAAAGATAAGGTAAAATGCCATCAAAATTTAAAGAAAACAGAAATCAAAGACCCCCATCCAGACCCTGTTTTATGTGTTTATAAAATTTATGAATAAAATTAAAGAGAAATGATCAGAGATCTGCCATTAACATCAAATTCTTCAAGTAAGTAAATCATCAACAGTATAACCTAGTCATTGCATTTACAGTCAAAACTGTAACGTTGTAGTTTACTTTGTACACACAAACATGTTATGGATTGATACCCCATATCCTTTGTTTTTCTATTAAACTGAACCATTGGGGGAGCTCATCAGGTATCACTTGTCTCAATAAAGCTAGGTAGGCAATTAGTAGACTAAAAAATAAACTTTTTAGTCGCTCGCAACATAGGTTTTGCCTATCAACATGTAACATTATTTCAATATAAGGACAATATTGTTTTCCTATTGAAGGGTATCTTTCGTACAATTACAAGTTATCTTTCATTGTTTCCATTTCTGTCTGTAGGAATATGACCGCAATGTTGCTATTATTGCTGGTACTTCCGGTCTTGACACATGCAGACATGACAACAACCATGACTAGTGTAAATGACTGGGGTGGTAGGATGGAAGGTCATTTCCGGTTCCAAATAACAGAGGAACTTAATGGATGGGAATGCTTTATCACGTTCTCCAGTCCAATTACAAAGATAAATGTAAATATTCAAATTCGAATTACTTTTCTCAACGATAAAATGGATACCAATTTGTTCGTTTGATTTTATTTTGTTCATCATCTTAAAACAGCAACCACGTGTTTTAGAATAGGAAAAAAGAAATCTATTTATTGATGCAAACCTACGGACGACATTAAACTATAAATTCAAACGCCAAGGATTTCAATATTAAATTAAATACACTTTACATAGAGTACAGACGCGCGTTTCATCTACAAAAAACTCATCAGTGAGGCTCGAAAAAAGTTAAAATTTCGTAAGGGTTCCGCGGAACCCATTGTCTCGCCTACTTTTGCTGTTGTCTATGTTTTCAGACGGAATGAAGGATTGCTATGTCTCGCTTTTGCGACAAAATTCGCAGGCTCAACAAAAATGGGGAAAAAAATATTAAAATTTTTCCTCTAGATAGTATCTGTTGATTGTAAGAAGCTTCTGTCCAAGTTTGGTAAAAATCCAGGATGGTTTATGAATCTAATAAATGTTTTAAAAACTTTAACTGCAGACTGTATGTAATGTTAACTGGAAGAAAAACTAAGTCTATTTATACGTAATATACGGAAAAACAGGAAATAAATTTTTACAAAATTTCATTCTAGATACTAGCTTTTGACCATAAACAAGCTTCTGTCTAAGTTTGGTAGAAATCCAGGATATTTTAAGAAAGTTATTAAAATTTTTAAAACTTTAACCACAAAGAGAATGTAATGTTAACTGGCAGAAAAACTAAGTCCATTTATAAGTAAAATACGGATAAAACAGGATTTAAAAAAAAAAAAATACTTCTGGATACTATCTTATGATCATAAACAAGCTTCTGTCCAAGTTTGGTAGAAATCCAGGATAGTTTAAGAAAGTTATTAAAATTTCAAAACTTTAACCACAGAGTGAATATTTGTGGACGCCGCCGACGACGACGACGGAATGTATGATCGCTATGTCTCGCTTTTGCAACAAAAGTCGCAGGCTCGACAAAAAGGCCAAATAAAATACGAATATGAAGAAATTCCGAAATGTTTTGCCAAATACAGCTAATGAAACTATTCCTGAAATATACCTTTGCAATAAAGAAAAAATAAATCTACTAACGGTATGTCATTTATTTTTATTTTGAAATTACATTTACAACCATATTATTGCAGCAATGGATGGGCGACGAGATTGAACATTCAACTGATAACTCGGTTCATATACTGGTTAATCGAAGACATACTGGTGTGAAGAAGATAGGGGACACGTTGGATATCACTGTCCAGCTTGAATACAGTGGAACAAAACCAACAGGAACAGCAGTCCTGAAAAATCTGGGAGTTGATACATTCACTGTTCCCCCATTACCAAATAGTATGTACGGTACTTTTGAATTCATAATTGATCTTTGCGAATCCACAGCCGCGTGACATTGACTTTAAGATACATAATTGGAAGTGACATAACTGTCATTTAGTATCAGATTTGGAGCTTTAAAAATGATCTTATCCGCCATATTCATTTGATTGTGCATTTATCAATTTGAAACTGTAACACTTAATAGTCTATTCTTTTTATGTCCCATTTGGTCGTATTGCTCCTCCCTTTTGTGGGTATTCATCGTTCCAGATGAAGGTAAATCCAGAAAATCCTTTCAGACGGACACAATTATATAATGTGTTATTTTCAATTTTTACCGAATAATTGCGTTTTAAAAAATTGCTAAAAAACTGTTTAATGCAATAGTAGTCAGAATTTTTATAACACCCCGTAATGGAATATCTTTGTATTCTTCATAATTTTAACGATGATTGCTTTGTATAGTGATAAAGTGAAACAAGTTCGAAGAACCCTCCCAACCCCCATGAAAACAACAACAGCAACAAACATGAATTCTAATCATTTCATTACATTTCATTGATAATGTATTCAATGCTGTCATACAACATTATTCAAAAACATTAGTTTAACTAATAGGAGAAATAACAATATAATTTGTATCTGAGCTATATTGGTCGGTTCAAAAGCTATATCTCTTCTTTGTGTTTTTGTTCTGAAAACTGCACAGGTACTTGTCTCAGAATTTTTTTCCCCTATATACCTTAATATAACAAAAAGTACTTAACTCGCATTTTTGAAAAATGTCAGCCGGTCGCGAAATTCCGTTATATGCCGATTTCTCGGTTGTCAAACCCTCTAAAACTTGTTATGTCGTAAATCTAAATTGATTTTTCTACACAATGGTGTATGACACGCCTACTTTTGTTTTTGGAATCATCCGTAGCAATCCTACCCAAGTATGTCAATCGTAATTATTTCGTCTACCGACGCCAACTTGGAAATATATGTCTCGCAGTAAAAGGTATCTTCCCACATCGTTGTCAATATAATGGAATTTGATGCGACTGTCATACAAGTGAGAGGTTTAGCTAGCTATAAAACCAGGTTCAATCCACCATTTTCTACATAAGAAAATGCCTGTACCAAGTCAGGAATATGACAGTTGTTATCCATTCGTTTGACGTGTTTGTTTGTTTTTTTTTGTTTTTTGATTTTGCCATTTGATTGGGGACTTTCCTTTTTGAATTTTCCTCGGAGTTCAGTATTTTTGTGATTTTACTCCCACTCTCTTTATATATCTCGAATTCCGATTGGTCAAATTTATGGGAAGGTCTTAATGTTTCTCGGAGTTATCTGATCTTATTTCATTTCATACGTAAAGTCCAGAGAGAGTCTGAATGACATTGACGTAATGGGAAAATTTATGTCTAAAAAAAGAAACTCGTAACTTATTAGACATACCACAAATAACAGTTGTTAGATTTTTTTTCACGGTACCTTATACAATTTTACTTACTGGGTGATAAGTTCTATTTAGACAAAACTTAATAAGTTTTTTTAAAATAATTTTTATAATTAATCATTTACTGCGAGTTTTGTATTTCCAATCTGGCGTCGGTAGACGAAATAATGACGATTGACATACTTGGGTTGGCCTGCTACAGATGATTCCGTCAACAAAAGTAGGCGTGGTATACACCATTGTGTAGAAAAATCAATTTAGATTTACGACATAACAAGTTCTAGTGGGGTTGACAACCAATAAATCGGCATATAACAGAATTTCGCGACCGGCTGACGTTTTTAAAAAATGCGAGTTAAGTACCTTGTGTTATATTAAGGTATATAGGAAATTTTTTTCTGAGACAAGTGCCTGTGGAAAACTGTACTGGTATTTCATGCAAATAATGACATCGCTTGCTTCCTCTAGAACTAAACTTGAAGCCTGTTATTCGTTTTGCTTTATTTATTTCTAAACTCCATAATTTGCTGTCATCTATAACAAAAACTACTATTCTTTTTCTGTTGTAAAAACTGTGCTGCAGCTACTTACTCTTATATGTTTATGCTTTTAGTAGTACTTTATTTCAATATGCTTTGAACTTGATATCTTCTGCTTTTAATGTATGTATGTGCTATATATCTATATGCTGCTTGCATTTGTCTCTTCTTTGCATGTGCTCTGTCTGTATTGATATCTTCTACTTTCAGTTGCTTCATTTGTATCTGTTTATATGTATATGTTGCTTTGCTTTTCATACTGCATGTGCATTGTATGTATTGATGTGTGCTGCTTTGTATGTATTGATGTGTGCTGCTTTGTATGCATGTATTGATTAATTGGTGTTTAACGCCACTTTCAGCACTATTGTGCTATTTCGTGGCGGTCAGCTTTTATTGGTAGAGGAAGTCGGAGTGTCCGGAGAAAACCACTGACCTTCGGTGGGAAAACTTACAATCCCAGTCAATTAAAATTAGAGTCAAGCGGAATTCGAACTCACCTCAGTGTTGACAGGCTAGTGACACAGTAGTTCGACTACTTAGGCCCTCTGTATGTATTGAAATGTGCTGCTGAATTTGTATTGCTTGTATGTGTTATATTTATATATTTGCTGCTATTCTATAATTGATTTGTTATGTTTTATATATCAGTCGGTTAAAGAGCTCTAACGTTCTTTGTATGTATTTATGAAAACCCGGCTTTAAATAAAGATTACTTACTTACTTAGAACAACAGTCCATTTATTGAATATGTATCTTTAAATGCTCTCTTAAAATATGGTACTTCATTTGTCTTAACGTCTTTTGAAATAATAAAGTTATAGCTGTAGAAATACGACCGCCATAAATTCCGTGAATTTAAATATTGGGGTAACCTTTAATTCCTTAAAAAGATTCTTTAAAAAACGACATTTTATAATAGTTGTCATTTTATTATTTCAAATAATTCCATGGTGTTGTCAGTTGTATTCGACTTTAAGTTTGAATGTCCTTTTTGTATATTTCGCCTGTCATTCCAGAGTGTATATCATATTATCACACGTGCTACTCATATAAAAGAACCAATTGTTTTCCCCCTCCAGATGATGGTACAAAGTATAATTATGATGAAGTCCTCGAAAAGTCAATATTATTTTACGCGGCGCAAAGGTCTGGCAAACTTCCGGCAGATAACCCTATACCATGGCGAAATGATTCTGCTCTGCTTGACAAAGGACAAAATGGTGAAGATTTAACCGGTGGATGGTATGATGGTATGTATTTTTGATTTGAAAACTACGAATCTAAATAGATTTTCGAAGGGCACTTTTTTATTGCTTTTTTTACATTCATGTATATAAAATGCTTCAATATTGTAGGTGTTTTTTCTCTTTAGTATTGGCTATGTTTTTCGTAGAGTTATGATTTCTGATTGTCCTTTAGTGTCTTTAAATTTGTCTTCAACAAGATACGCAACATTGTCAGCTTATCTTCTGAACAGTAATTATTATATAGATGATTGTAACCTCGGAACTATTACACGGAGTATGTCTGTTAGCTGGAACACATACTAGGGGGAATCGACCTTTGAATACCTGCAATACAATGTGTGTATGTTTTTTATTATTATTATTATTATTAGTTTTCAATATTTTAATTTAATGAATCAATGTTAAATAATAGTTTTTTACAATTGCAGAAGAAATTAATAACACAATACAAAAGTATTCACGGATATTGAAACTATTTCGGTAAAAAAGCTCATTTGGTTACTCTCTTCAGTTAAATCATTTGTCATAAAATAGTTTATTAGCTTAATAGTCAGCTTGAAAGAAGAAGAAAAAATAAAATAATTACATGTATTAATGAATTTAACAATTAAAGTTGGGTTTATCGTCGATTTTGTATCAATACAGAAATAACTGTTGTGCAATAATATTGATTGTTATTTTCGGTACTAGTATTGATTTTCAACGGTCACATTCACATATTTTATCATTTAATTCAAGTTTGAACCAAATGCAGCTACCTCCTGGTCAATTTATATTCAATATTTCTATGATTAGGAATTCATGGAGAAACACAAAAAGGAATGGAAATCCGTTGAGCTACATTTTTTTTTCAAAATTCACACATATATAGATGTTGCATTCCTTTGAACTTCATTTTTCGGAGATTTATGAAACATCAGGTATAACTTCCTCCTTCTCATACATAGAATGAGATATACTCGCCAACCGTTTGCTACCACTAAATTCATAAGTAATAAAATCGCTGACGAAGTAATTTGATTTGATCTGATGTTCTTCAATTTAGCAGCAACTCAAGGGCCGGTTAGCTAGCTATAAAACCAGGTTTATACCACCATTTTCTACATTAAGGAAATGCCTGTACCAAGTCAGGAATATGACAGTTGTTTTCCATTCGTTTGATGTGTTTGAGCTTTTGATTTTGCCATTTGATAAGGGACTTTCCGTTTTGAATATTCCTTGGTGTTCGGTATTTTTGTTATTTTACTTTTTACAGCTCTAAACAAAAGAGATTGTACTGCTTTCAATGAAACTTGTCATGGAAGATTATATGAGAGAATGTTTTTTCATTCTTTCATTTATGAAATGTTACTAAGATCTAATGGTAAACTGCAATGCATCGCCAATAAAGATAACAAGGATAGTCTTTGAAATAATCTATATAAAATATTGAGATGTGGTATGATTGCTCATTAGCCAAACTTTTCGCCAGGAACAAAAGAACGAGTAGCGGGGTTAAACCTGTATAGAAGCGCAATGGCGTAACAGCACAACATAAGAAAACTGTAAACATCAGTTGGAAAGGATTTGTATCATCAGATCTGCACATACTGTTTTTAAGTATATCATACTAAGATATAATTTCTATATTTAATTTCTTTTTTTTATATAAAATATTTTAACTACATTTTTTGATGCATTTTCTCGATTTACTCTTCGGAACTATAACCAGAGCGACGTGGCACATTGAAAAGGTCATAAACCACGTATAAATAAGATCAATTGCATAATTGTTTTATTTATAAAGTCGGGTATACATATAACAATACAAACATAAGCTCTGTAGAGCTTTTAACCGACATAACATGTGATAAACATAAGACATAAAACACATAAAACAGAAAGCACATTATGCAAAGCATAACTATTGTTATTAAACCACAGCAAATTATAGCAAATAACAAGCAAATCGAAGTATATAAAAGCAAACATAAAATGCAGACAATTGACATTCATGCAGTAGCTATTAAGCACTAAAAGAATTTCAAGCATTTAGAACAAAACAAAAAAGTATAAAACAAAAATATAAAAGCCAGAGTATATAAGATAAATAAATGTTCTACAGCTCACTCAGATCTGCAGGAGGAACACTTTACACGAACTGCCCTCCCAATTAGCAACCAAACTTTTAAACTAACCAAAAGGTATTTCTTCCCTTATCTTATTCGGCAGTTTGTTCCAGAGTTTGGCTCCTGCAAATCTGAATGACTGTAGCTCATGGGTAGTTGTCCTTACCCTAGGAATGTCATCTATATTATCATTTCTGAAAGAGTAACCACAGTCTTTAATTCCAATAAGATCATGTAAATACAGTGGACATTGTTTATTAGCAATTCTATGTACCTCTATTGCTATCATTCTAATTCTCTCTTATTTTTAAAGTTTGTAATTTTGATTTAGTTAACAGTTGTTGATAATCCTACAATGTATTCTATTCAATAGTTCTGTACATTTAATTCCAGATTTTTGTCAATTTAATTGGGCTTTTGGTGAACCGTTTGGACTATATAATATACACGTGTTTTATTTCCTATTGTATTTCAGCTGGAGACAATGTAAAATTTGGGTTCCCGATGTCTGCTACTGTAACAATACTTGCATGGGGACTTCTGGAGTTCAAGGACGCCTATTTCGCAAGTGAGGAGCTAGGAGAGATGTACGACTGTATAAGGTGGCCATTAGAATGGATGCTAAAATGCCACACAGGGAAAAATGAACTTTATGTCCAGGTAAAAACATCAATTACTTCCGATTTTTGGCGTAACAAATGTCTATACTAAATATTTAATTCTTACGATTATTTTGAAATAAATTTTATTTCTCAATTGACCTTTATTTTGTGTCATTTTTTTGTTGAGCCTGCGACTTTTGTCGCAGAAAGCTCGACATAGGGATAGTGATCCGGCTACGGCGGCGGCGTTAGCTAACTTCTTAAAAGCTTTATATTTTCCAAGGTGGAAGACCTGGATGCTTTTTACTTTGTATATAGATGACTGGTGTTATGAAGTTTCCGTCTGTCATATGTCCATTGTCCTTGACCTCATTTTCATGGTTGAGTGACTACTTGAAAAAAAAGTTAAATTTTTTTGTAATGTTAATTTTTCTCTTATTATGAGTAATATGATAACTATATTTAATACGTTCGTACCTTGCAAGGTCCTCATGCCCGTCAGACAGTTTTCATCTGACCTCGACCTCATTTCATGGATCAGTGAACAAGGTTAAGTTTTCGTGGTCAAGTCCATATATCAGATACTATAAGCAATAGGTCTTCTATATTTGGTGTATGGAATGATTGTAAGGTGTACATGTCAAACTAGCAGGTGTCATGTGACATTGACCTCATTTTCATGGTTCAGTGGTTAAAGTTAAGTTTTTGTGTTTTGATCTTTTTTTCTAATACTATATGCAATAGGTCAACTATATTTGGTGTATGGAAATATTTTACAATGTACATGTCAGTCTGGCAGGTTTTATTTGACCTTGACCTCATTTTCAAGGTTCATTGCTCAGTGTTTATTTTTTGTGATTTGGTCTGTTTTTTCTTAAACTATAACCAATAGGTCAACTATATTTGTTGTATGGAATGATTGTAAGGTGTATATGTCTGTCTGGCGGGTATCATCTGACCTTGACCTCATTTTCATGGTTCATTGGTCAATGTTAAGATTTCCTGGTTAAGTTTGTTTCTTAGATACTATAAGCAATAGGTCAACTATAATATTTAATGCATAGATTGATTGTAAGGTGTACATGTTTGTCTGGCATGGTTCATCTGACCTTGACCTTATTTTCATGGTTCATTGGTCAATGTTTAGTTTTCCTGTTTAAGTCTGTTTCTTAGAAACTATAAGCAATAGGTCAACTATATTTGGTGTATTGAATGATTGTAAGGTGTACATGTATTTCCGGTTTGGTTTATCTGTTTATGTGATACTTTTAGTAAAGCTTTATATTTAGGACTATCAACATAAAATCAATGGTCAGTAAAGAAGGCGAGACATTTCAGCGTGTGCACTCTTGTTTATCAATTCATGACTTCAGTAATTATTTGAATACATAGGTTGGTGATGGTGGAAAAGATCATGCATTTTGGGGAAGACCGGAAGACATGCAAATGGATAGGCCCGCATTCAAAATAACTGAAACTAATCCAGGAAGTGACGTAGCAGCAGAATATGCTGCTGCAATGGCTGTGGGATCTATGGTGTTTAAAGAAAAGGGTAGAAATCTTATAGATAATATGAGATAAATTTAAAGATAAATGTCTCTTATTAAGGATCTTTTGTGTTTAAAGAAAAGGGTAGAAAGCTTACAAATAAGATAAGATATATTTTAAAATAAATGTCTCTTATTAAGTATATATGGTGTTTAATGAAAAGGGTAGAAATCTTATAGATAAGATAGATATATTTTCAATCATGTTTCTTATTAAGGATCCATGGCATTTAAAGAAAAGGGTTCAAATCTTATAGATGAGATAAGATATATCTTAAGCAATGTTTCTTATTAAGGATCTATGGTGTTTAATTATTGATTTCTTTACGCCACATCATCACAAAAAGGCTATATCGCGGCCTATGGTGTTTTAAGAAGAGGATAGAAATATTAAAGATATCATTCGATATATTTTAAGCCATATTTCTTATTAACTACAAATTATTGTGTATACAGCATTGCATATTCTTTTTTTTACATAAAAGACGCAAAATCAGAGCAACACTTATAAAGACATCTTTTTAAAAAAAAATTTGAAGTGTTCTGGAAATATCATAAAAATAAGAATATAAAATTACAAGTTTAAAACTGATTAATGTCGTCTGTGGAATTGGAAGAACGTTGGTATTTTCGTTAGAATTGTTTCACATTTTCTTTGTCATGTCGAGGCCTGTTATAGCTGACTATAAGGTATGGGTATTGCTCATTTTTGGAGGCCGTACGGTGACCTATAGTTGCTTAAAGTCGCTTCATTTGGACTGTGTTGGATTACTGTCTTATTGACAATCATACAACATCTCCTTAATTGATATAATATAAAATTTACGTAAAAGTTTTCCCTTTTAAGGATTTTCAAACCCTGCTCTTCAATTTGTATACGTAAGAATGCTCATAAACTGGAAATGTTTTACTTTTAAAAGGCTAGATTTTGAATGAGATCTACATATCAACATGTTTTTGACGAAAAGTCTTTCCTATTAATCATACTCCTTAGAATTTTACGTTCTAAAACATTTTAATAATCAAGCGACCACAATCATGTATTTATACATTTGCGCATTAGTATGCATATTATACGTTAAGATATACGAACAAACATTCATGATCAGTTAAAATACCAAAGCGTATAGTTTTACTTCCCGCCACCCTCAACAATTTAGTTTAAAGATTTTCTTTGGTCGATAAACACATGTTCTGTCAAACGCTATTTTATGTGCATCAAATGATAGTTTTCGTAAACCGTACTCGGTTCTGTAAAATGGTCATTGTCTTGCAAGCTGAGCTCCCATTTAATGAATGCAATAGGGGAACCGAATATTTTCACCGAAAACAGTACAAAGAAGACAAGTCAAACTATCAAGTAAGTTCAGCCTTTCTTAAAAGGTAAGAAGTCCTTCAGAGTATCATATTTTATTGTTGATTGGATCTTAAATACCCATACTGTAATGTTATTCCTTCTCCTGTACGGGACATGTTCATAATTGTATATCTCATTTTAGCCAATAGAACCTTAGCCACATTTTAAAGCAACCATTCAGAACTGATATTTATGAGGTAATGGTTTCATGATGGCCTGAAAATCGAATGAAACTAATAGCTTCGCACCGTGATGCGAAGCAACTAGTATCTGTCAAGCAATTGCGGGTAGTGAAATCTCGTTCCATCTGACCATGGGAACTAGAAGTACAACGCATAAAAAATAACGTATCTAAAAGCTGTGTATAAAGCAAGCAAACACACTTAAAAAATGTAAATTACAAGATATTGTACGAAATCTGATATTTTCACAGTCACGTTTACAACCGATCATGATTACAATATAGTCTAATAATGTGTTCTAATATACTTTATGCAATATGGTAGATGCTTGTTCATGAGACACTGTAAGATGACTTCTTCGTTAACTTTATTGTAGATCCAGTATTTTCAGCTAAGCTATTGGCTCATGCAAAACAGTTATACGATTTTGCAAAGACGTATAAAGGTATTTACAGCACAAGTGTTCCCGAGGCAGCCGCTTATTACAGGTAGGCATGCTGTACAGGAACGTGGTCCGTTGTTGTTTCTTTTTTTAATTAAGAGATTTTTGTTTTGCTTTAAGGAAATGTGTGTTTATTTCTTTAGAAATTTTTTGATAAAATTTATGTAGAGCTTAAACTTTTGTACAGATTGTTTATTAATGCAAACAGTGTGTCGACCTTTAACATGTCTTTTTTCTCAGTAAATTGTGCTATTAGGATTTTGTATAAAAATAAGGAGATGTGGTATGGTTGCCAATGACACAACTATCCACAAGGGACCAACTAACGTAGATGTAAGCAACTATAGGTTACTGTACGACCTTCAGCAATAATTAAAACCCGTACATCAAGTAAGATTTGAAAGACACCGACATATTGAAAAAATTCAAACGAGACAAACCGGTGAGCGTCCTGATTTCTGCTAAAATATTAGTAAAAAAAAACCCGCACAAGACAGCCAGCAACCAACAACAACCACTGAATTGCAGGCTCCTGACAAGGGACATGCAGATACAGAATATGGCGTGGTTAATATAAAAATAAGGGGATGTGGTATGATTGACAATGTGACTACTTTTCCGGAAAGCGCTTCGAACGTACGAAACTTATAAAATGTTATTTTCATTTAATGTATATCCAAAATTAACAGTCATTCGTAAGGGCCTTTTGTCTTTGTATATTTATTTGACAAAAAAGACAACTAGCTACCTTAATTCAAAAGACGTCACAGTAAACGTTTACGTCATATATAGTAAATAAAAAAAAAACCACACATTTCCATTGAAATATTATACGTTATATATAAATATATAGATCGGTTATGTATGAAGATGAACTATCATGGGGAGGAGCCTGGCTGTACATGGCAACCAATGATTCTCAATACCTGGACGATGCCGAGAAAAATTATCAGACAGGAGCGGCTTGGGGACAATCGTGGGATGATAAAAATACAGGAAATATGGTAAGATGTCGGCCGGACTGATATGCACAAATACTGTATCTTATTTGTCAAAAGTAACATAATCAGAAACACAAAGCCATTTCTAAAAGTGATTTGATAGGCTTTGAACCTATTGATATGATCGGATACTGTGGATTCATTTATATTCGTGGGTTCCAATTTTCGTGGATTAAGGAAAAAATTACTTTTCGTGGATATTTGATTTCGTGATTATACAAAAGTCTACATGCAAGCCTATAGAAAAAAATGTACTTCGTTGAATATTTGAATTCATGGTTCACCTATACCCGTACAATCAACGAAAATTGGAAGCTAACAGTGGTAATAAAATATTGGTAAGACGATTCAGACTGTGCCGAACCGTAAACGATCCGTGAATAGAATTGAACAGGTATAAATACGTGAAATGAAAAATATTAAGAAGTAAGACAATTTTAGTATTAAGATTAGGTGTTTGACTAGCAGTAATACATTGTCAGAAAATATAAGAAAATGTATATGGTATATTCAACCAACTACCTGTTATATGACCTCTTCCCCGCCGATAACTATGTTTATTGTATCGTTTTGCTGCTGATACATCACGGAGTCTATTTAGAAGTTGTGAACTCAGTCACAAATATGTTAAATCTCGCTAACTGTTCCCCTCTGAAGCCAGATGTCTGTAGTTTAGTTGTTATGATTGTTGTCATTAGTTGACAGCGACGAAAAAATTTCGACAACACGGATTTGAAGGATATTTTACAAACCATTAGAATATGCGGATAGGAACTGGATATCAATATCCAAAATGACATATGTAACTTTTGTACTTTTATACTTTCCAAGATATAGTAAATTAAGAATACAGAAAATATAGGTACGATTGTAAAGAACAAACATAAATATTGCAAAAGAGTTTTTTATCTTAGACTTTTATTTGTAGAAATCATGCTTCTTTGATTAGTTTTCACGACTTGTCCTTAAACTTTCCGTTTTATCTATCTAATATTGATGAACGGTCACCGAATTTAAGTATGAAAAGTTGAATTTTCTGAGTACGAGTATGAGTATGAATAGTTGAATGTTCAGAGTATAGATGTTAGTAGTTGAATGTTCAGAGTATAGATGTTAGTAGTTGAATGTTCAGAGTATAGATGTTAGTAGTTGAATGTTCAGAGTATAGATGTTAATTGTTGAATGTTCAGAGTATAGATGTTAGTAGTTGAATGTTCAGAGTATAGATGTTAGTAGTTGAATGTTCAGAGTATAGATGTTAGTAGTTGAATGTTCAGAGTATAGATGTTAGTAGTTGAATGTTCAGAGTATAGATGTTAGTAGTTGAATGTTCAGAGTATAGATGTTAGTAGTTGAATGTTCAGAGTATAGATGTTAGTAGTTGAATGTTTAGAGTATAGATGCTAGTAGTTGAATCTTCTCAAAAGAAATGAAATATGCATCCCAACCTCATTTTTCAATGTTGTTAGATATGACTGATACACTGAATGACTTTTCATATTAATACCGAATTTGGTGACCCCATAGACTTTTTGTATATCTTTCAAATGTAATTTTTAGTGTCTACATATTTGTACTTCTATTTGCAGAATTTTTAATTTGCTTTATTATGTAAAGTAAAAATTTACACATAATATGTTTTTTAAATATTTATAGCAGTTTTAAAAGCTATAGTTGCTTGCGAATTGTTATACCAGTTATCATTCGTGAGTTCCCCGTTTACGAAAATGTTCCTTAAGTGCTTTTTACGAATTTTTATCAATATAAGTTGAGCCATTAAGCCTTTCACGATTCCATATATGATGTTTACAGCTATAGATCTAGATATGTAACGTCTTTGTTATTTTTAATTGATATTATTTCAGATTTTACTGTATAACATAACAAAGAAAGACATCTACAAACAGGACTTAGAGCAGACTTTCAAGAACTGGATGCCGGGTGGAACCGGTGGTGATGCTTTACCTTACACCCCAAAAGGACTGGCTTTCAGACTACAGTGGGGATCCCTTAGATATGCTTGTAGGTTCATGTGTACTGGTTCTATCCATCAAAGAATAAAGAGAAGACCCCTTGTTATCTTTTATGTATTATGATAATTTCTCACAATATGTTGTATTTTCATTTTTTTTTTACCAAAAAGTGCAATAGTTGGCATATAGATTTTTTAGTTTGACAAAATTAGTATTCTGACTTATCTAACAACTCACACAATGTATAACAATATAAGCGCCCTTTTAATTGTCCCCCGCGCAACGCATTGCGGGGACATAGAAATACCGGGCGAACGTCCGTCCGTCCGGTCTTGTTAGTGCTCTCATATGTACAATTCTTGCCAGATTTTTATGAAACTTATATTATAGGTGTAAATCAGCAATGCCTTGGACGAGTTTGAAAATCAGTGCCGATCAATTATTTCTAAAAGAAGCTCCTTGGAAACATTAATTATATGGAAAATTGCATCGTTAGTGCTCTCATTTGTTCAATTCTTGTCAGATTTTTATGAAACTTATATCATAGGTTTATATCAGCAATGTCTTGGACGAGTTCGAAAATCAGTGCAGATCATTTATTCTTAAAAGAGTTATGCCCCTTGGAAACATTAATTATATGGAAAATTGCATTGTTAGCTCTCTCATATGTTCAATTCTTGCAAGAATTTTATGAAACTTGTATCATCGGTTTATATCAGCAATGTCTTTGACACTTCGAAAATAAGTTCTGATCAATTATTCTTAAACGAGTTATGCCCCTTGGAAATACTAATTATAATGGAAATCACATTGCATTTGCTCTGAAGCCTTCATTTCTCTAAGATATTAATAAAAAGTTTTAAAGAAAAAAAAAGTTTTTTTTTTTTAGTTATATATATATATTGCCCTTGTACCTTGGATAGATAAAATATGTGCAACGCGGGGGACATTGGAACTCTGTTCTTTTATTGAACTACAGGGGCGGATCCAGCCATTTTTTAAAAGGGGGGGGGGGGGGTTCCAACCATATCTCCCCATTCAAAAGCATTGATCGTCAAAAAAAGGGGGTTCCAACCCCCCTCCCCCCTCCCTGGATCCACCACTGAACTACAAGTGATAAATGGCTAGACAGAACATATAACAATGTTTTGTAAAGGAACAAATCGACGTACTCTCCCAAACCTATCTAACCAAGGCCTTCTTAAAAAGATGTCGTCTCATTATCACAGATTTTATATATTAAAGAAGATGGATAGCAGATGTTTGTTAAAATAGTGTTAGTACAGGAACAACATTACTGACAAAAATTAAAGTAAAAACTGTCGACGACTTAAGCATCTCCTAGTTATACAATTCCGGTGGCTCTTTAATTAAATGTTTACTTTTTCGCAAGTTTTTTGTAAAGGGGTAGGCCCGGTAAGACCCCCTTTTGGCCCCAAAATATAGCATTTTTACCAATTTGTTGAAATGTAAACTTTTAGCTATTTATTGGAAAGTAGAATACTTTTGCTACATAAATATTGGCTGTTTTTGACAATACAAATCAGGTAATAGCATCATTAATTCATGCAAAATTACTGAAATCTTCACAATTCTAATATTTGTGCTAATTTTAAGACGGTTTTTGTCTAAAATAGAAGTGGCCGCATCTGTGTTCAGTCTTAATATTTAAATATATGTTGAACTTGATGATATTATATAACATATATAAAGGTTGAGGCTGAACACGAATGCGGCCACTTTCATTTTAGACAAAAACCATCTGAAAAGTGACGTTTTATGGCATATTTGATAGATTTTTCATATTTAAGCTTGAATTTGAGCGTCTTTAATGACCATATCAGTTTAAATCTTTTACAAAAAACGAATTGAATCGACTGAAGTAGACACTCAAGTGTTTTTAAAATGTCAAAAATCTTCCATCAGAGGTACCTCAAATTTTAGGCCAAAACTAGCCCTTACCGGACCTTCTCCATTAATCGCAGAGTCATATATCGAGAAATAAGTATCAATGCCGATAATTCGACAAGACTTTATATTTTCCAACGTCTTAACAGGCACTTGTCTCTGAAAATTTCCCACCCCATTCACCTTAAGCGCCTGTGAACGTCTACCATAATAATTTTCCGAATATTACTAACCTTGCTGTAGTGTACACAATTCTTTGTTTAATAAATAAAATTTATAATTTTCTTTGTAAAATTCTTCGTTAGTTAATGAATTTATTCTCACCACATTATAGCTAATATGGCATTTATGGCTTTACTTGCGGCTGAAGTTGGTATGCATCCTACAGAATACCGAAAATGGGCTAAAAGTCAGATCGGATACGCCCTTGGAGACACAGGAAGAAGTTTTGTAGTAGGCTTCGGTGTTAATCCTCCATCAAGGCCTCACCACAGAGGAAGGTACGTATATATATTTTATTTTATTTTTATGTTTTTGCTTTTTACTCTGTCTTCGTTCTTGATTATAGTACAAGAACTTTTGCAGAGACCAACCAACCATTTGTCACATAAAAGAAAAAGAAAATAGTCAGTTTTGTACATTAGATTTAATCATTTTTATGAAATAGAAAGAAATACATAGCCTATCGTCATCCGTCAATTTCCATTAAAAGCACTAAAAAAAGAATACGCGTGCGTTATAAATGATAGTGTCCCTTTAACATAAGTTTTGTTAGTCGACCTGAATAATAAAATATACATTCATTCATGAAAATATTGTTTTCTTTTGAAGTATACAATTTCATAAATATTGTAACATTTCTATAATAACATGCCAGATGCTTAAGAAAATTAACATATCTTAAAGAAATTAATTGTAACTATTCTGTAGCTCGTGTCCAATGATGCCCGGGCCATGTTCTGACCTAAACAAGCAGGCAGATGCCCCAAATCCCCACACTTTATTTGGTGCCTTGGTTGGTGGTCCTGGACAAAGTGATCAATATAGAGATGACAGAAATAATTACATAAATAATGAAGTGGCATGTGACTATAATGCTGGATTCCAAAGTGCAGTAGCAGGTACGTATACTATCATGTGACTACAATGCTGGATTCCAAAGTACAGTAGCAGGTTTGTATACTAGTATGTGACTACAATGCTGGATTCTAGTGCAGTACCAGGTATGTATAATAGCATGTGACTACAATGCTGGATTCCGAAGTACAGTAGCAGATTTGTATACTAGCATGTGATTACAATCTGGTTACCAGTGTGCAGTAGCAGGTATGAAAAACAGTATGTATACTAGCAAATGACTACAATGCTGGCTTCCAGAGTGCAGTAGGTTTTATGTATACAGGATATATACCCTTCCACATCCTGTCTGTTTGTTTGATGTTTTTCTTCGTATCGATCTGATAAGTTTAGCCTATTTCAACTGATTTTATAGTTTGTTCTTATGTTGTTCTGCTACACCACTGTCTCAGGTTAGGGGAGGGTTGAGTGCTCACAAACATGTTTAACCCTGCCGCATTCTTTATTTGCCTGTCCCAAGCCAGGAGCCTGTAGTTCAGTGGTTGTCGTTGGTTGACGTCTGTCATATTTGTTATTCGTAAATTGTTTTGTTATAAATTAGTTCGTTAGTTTTTCTCAATTGGATTGTTCATATTTTTCACGTCGGAGCCTTTTATAGCCGACTATACGGTAATGGTTTTTCTCGTTGTTGAAGGCCGTACGATTGCCTATAATTGCTTACATCCATTTTATTTGAACTTTGGTGGATAGTTGTCTCGTTGGCAATCATACCACATCTCCTTATTTTTATATTGATGTCGTTTAAATAGTGGCTGTCATATTGATGTAGTAGTTACGTATATACACTAATGTATATTGCAATGATATAACGATAGCATTGAAGCTCTTTAAATTCGCACTTGATTTTGGCATTTACTTTTTTTATTCGGGACCCTCTAATAAAAATTTAAAACAACACTTTATAGTTTTAAGCGTCCGAAGCGCTTTCTGGATTTACCGTCATCAGGAACGCTTAATGTCGAATATTATTTTAAGGATTTATAAGAACCGAAACAGTTAAAGAGCTATGTGACCAATCCAAAAAGGACACAAAAATAACAGCCAAATTCATCTAAGGTCAACTTTGAAACCTTAGATTCGTAATGAGTCTTTTTTAGACAAGAAATGCGCGTCTTGTGTACAAAATTAAAAACCTGGTATCTCTAATGAGTTTTTTTTATTGACATTCAGATCGTTGAAGTATATACACGTAGTATATGTTTATAATTACGCAGCAGCAGGTCCTTTCACAGAAATCTTATGAGTAGGAATACTGCTTATAGTCATGACTATTTTATAAGTACAGATTAGGGTCACTTGTAATCGTAAGGAGAGTCGCTAGTTGCAGAGGGGCAATTGCAGATGTATTTCATATGATTGCACTACACCATAATATAATGACAAATATGAGTAATCTTTGTACACATTGAAATTAGATAAAAAAATTAGATACACTATATTATTGTGGCGATTATGGTTTAATGCTATTAACACGTTCGATTATAGCCACGAAATAGCTATGAGCAAAATAGCAAAAACGCAAAATTATAATCATACCTACAAAAAAAATGGGAAGTTTTCAAACGTTTGACTTGATTCGTATCTGATGAAAAATAATTCGGAAATAAATAGGCCATGTAATAGATGTATTACCTGTAATTGTTCATGGTATGTTCAGTACTGATGAAGATGATTACCTTAGCTGTATTTGACAACATCTTTGGGAATTTAAGGTCCTCAATGATCTTCAACTTCGTACTTTATTTGGTCGATTCGAGCGTCACTGATGAGTCTTTTGTAGACAAAACGCACGTCTGGCGTACAAAATTTTAATTCTAGTATTTATGATGAGTTTATTTACTATAGAAAGTAAACATTGTCCTAGAAATGAAAGTATTAATGCTGAAAGCTTTTTTGTCTCTTGATTCATAAACATAAATTTATTAACTATCGAATGTCCTCCTCCAAATAAACTCAAGATAGTGGTTTTTATGATGTCATTAAAAATGTTTCTTTTTGTTTTCCGACATCATTTGCAGTTCTGCTACTGATAAAGTGCAAAACTTGACAGACCGATTCATCCCGACAGTGGTGTATCTCATTCTCACATCCGGTCATACATGATGGTACTATAAGTTATACAAATAAAACTAAGGAGATGTGATATGATTGTCTATGGGACAACTATGCAGCAAAGCTTAAAATCATAGGAAAATGACGTAAACTACAGGTCACAAGTTCGATCTAAAACTCATCTCGTTTGTTTTGATAAATGTGCAAAGCAAAGCAGATTTTGTTTCATCTCGGATTTCAAGTTTATAAGTTCTGTTCGGTTTTAGTTGTAAGTATTCTCTATTTCATAAAATCTATTTTTAGGTTTGAAGTCACTGCATCTTCGTAATATATTGGACAGGTAGCCGTTCAACATACACCCTTTATAGATATCAGAATAAACATTTAAAGAACGAGTAATTGTTTTATTGTTTGGATATGAAACATAATTTATTTTCTTCATTTTCATTAGAAGTATATGCAATCAATAATGCATCTTAACTTGCATGTTCTTTGTTATATGACATTGTTTATACTGAAGCAAAGCAAGAAGCTTGCCTATTGATCTTAAGATTACAAGATATTATCAACTGACAATCTACATTTCGATATGGAAGAGACAATTGTTGGGTAATCAACCGTTAACACAAGTTGATCCCAATCACATGTTAATATGCCTATTCAAAGTCAGAAACCCCCTCGGTGGTTGTCTTTTTTTGTATCTTATCGTATTGATCAATTATGTTGAAGGCAGATCGTTGATAATCTGGGGCAGCAAAATAAATTTGGTATTACGAAATTTTGCATTAAATCTATCAAGACTTGTTTCGACTAGCACCAGTTTAGAGCATGGCATATGACACATACACATATCTTGTTCTTGAAAGGGAAACATCATACTTTGTAAAAAAAACCCACTCTGATTCAAACAAAAACTTCCTTGAAACTTACACCATCAAGATGCTTGTTTTTGTAATTGATAACACATTTGTTAGGTTTGGAGGACTCGTTTTTCAAAAGACAGTCGCCATTTTTTGTTTCTTTATTCATATGAAGCGCACTTCTGAAAAAGAATAGAAAGAAGCTAGCTTTATGCTTTAACTTCATTTCCAAGTCCTCTTACTGAAAATTTTTAAGTGTGGTGACTCTTATGACCGCATTTATCCAATCTAACTTTAGGATACCACGGATACAGTTAAGTCTGCCTCATGTATTTACTTACATCTAGAAATTTACAATGGTGGTATGTTGAGTACTAAACTGAAAACCTGAAGAGATGAATCCAGTTTTCCAATTATGAAAGTCCTATTTCTCTGTAACAACATTCCAGAAGCTTTTAAATATGTTACATACATTGCATATCTACCAGTGGATACGATATTATAGAGCTTGTGTTTCTAATCAGAAGTTTGCAGCTGACTAGGAAGCTATTGAACTAAGGGTTCCTATTGGGAAAGTTAAAGTCGTTCCTTCGAATATTTTACGGTCGCCATCATGATTTGGTTGCACTTTAAGGAGATCACGGATACCTTCAACTTGTCGTAGCCACAATCCTGTCATATTGTTCTCGATTGTGACATCGTTGAAGCGACTAATCGCTCAACTTTTATATGATATGGACCACATATTACTACTGTAGCTAGTGAAAAAGGAACTTCGGATGAATGCATGGCTCAGAAATGGTATACTTGATATCGTCATTTATTCATAGTATTCATTTTTGAATAAATCGCAATCAGAGAAATTTCGTACAAACAATACAAATATTTCGGACCTAATTACTATTTAAAAAAACAACGGCAGACATTATCTGTAAACCAAGCTCTGTTCTTTACCTGTTAATAAATTACATGAAATCCATTGTTCCACTACTACTAAACTGTTCAAATAAGTCCTATGAAAATAGTGAAATTAATTACTTTTGGAGTGTCAAAAATTCGTTGGAACTACCCTATATACCACTTTGCCTCATAATCTCATTAAGGAAAAATTCACACACCTAATTAAATGGGCATTTAAAAAGTCAGAATGCAAATAGATATGTTCAAACTCTTTTAGGTCATCTTTTTTTGTAATAACAAACAAAAGAATTATGTCAATTAGACCTTTGATACGATAACTGCACTTGAATTTTTACTAGATATCATTTTTGTTCGCTATGGAGATTCCGTACATTGTCAGGTTATCGGAATTCCAATGGGGACTAACTGTGCACCACTTATTGAGGACCTGTTTCTGTATTGATACGAGTTACAATTTATGACTATAAAATCAGCAAGGACCCATCGAAACGACATCTGATACAAAAATTAATAACACTTTTAGATATTTGGATGATATATTGGCTCTCAAAAATGACGACATCAGCATGTACACTTAAGAGATTTATCCTGCTGAACTGGCTTCAAATATAGCTAATACTAACAATGAACGCTGCCCTTTCCTGGATCTTGAGATCTATATCTTTAACGGGAAGCTCAATATCAAAATTTACGATAAAAGAGATAATTTTTCATTTCCTATTGTTAATTATCCATTTTTAGATGGTGCCGTTCCCTTGTCACCATCTTATGGTGTTTATATATCTCAACTTGTTCAGTTCGCTCGTGTATTTAATAACGTATTTGATTTTAACGAAAGAAATCTCTGTATTACTGAAAAATTATTACACCAGGTTTTCGATATCACAAACTTGTCAAAACATTTACAAAATTTTATCATCGGTACAAGGACATCATTGGTAAATATAAATCAACGTACAGACATCTTATACGTTCAGGTATTTCACATCCAATCTTTTAAAGTAATATTCTATACAAAGCACAAAAATGTCGTTATTCACCTCAAAAGCTAACCAAACCTTTAAACAGACTTATTCAGAAGGGATATAGTTACGATACTGTTGTCAGGTCATTAAAGATGGCATTTTTTGGAATTTATATTGATTCACTAATAGGGTCTTTGCATCGGAAATAAACACATTTATTCTAAAACCAGTTGTTGGCACGATACGGGTTATGTTCGTCTCGTATATTTTATGATGGTATGATACTAAACCCCTAACGGAAGGGATTGTGCTTGATTTTCATATGATGAAGACATAATCTTTCAATCAGTTTAATTGAGGTCTGGAGCTGGCATGTCAGTAACTGCTAGTAGTCCTTTGTCAATTTATGTATCAATGTCATTTTGCTTAGTTTCTTCTGTTACATATTCTAACATCGGACACGGCGGACTTCTTTTAAACTGAGTTTTACTGTGCGTATTGCTGTGTGTTTGTTTATTCTATATTGTTCAATCCCGCCGCATTTTTGCGCCTTTCCCAAGTGAGGAACCTCTGGCCTTTGTTAGTCCTGTATGTTTTTTTTTAAATTTTGGTTCATTTATATGTTTCGGTGTTTAACGTCCATTTTCGCTGAACTAGTACACGTTTCTGTTTAGGGGACAGCTGAAGCCTGCCTCCGGGTGCGGGATTTTCTCGCTGTGTTGAAGACCCCCATTGGTGGCCTTGGACTATTTTCTGCTCTTTGGTCGGGTTGTTGTCTCTTTGACACATTCCCCGTTTCCATTCTCAATTTTATTGATTTTTTTGTTCAAACACCACCGAATGATTTTACTAAATTGGTCTTCAAATGATGGAAGATTTCATTATCTTTATATAATGTAATTGAATTTTCTTTGTGATAAACATATGTCATGATGTCTCAGGTAAAATTATTTGATTCCCGCCAAATTGCAATATCAGTAAAAAGGTTAAAAGTTTGTCATATCAAAGGATATAGCACAGACGGAGCAACATATTTCAGAAAAGATAACAAAAAAGTAAGTTTTTTCTAATTACCAACAAAGAACTCTAACTTAATTGATGCATAATGCATAATGTCTTCACATAATGCCTTCACATAATGCATTCACATAATGCCTTCACAAAGTCTCAGGTGATGCGAGAGTCGTCACTATGTCTGTCTCCTTTTTACATGTAAACATACTCGTAATGTAATGGAACATATGGATCGAGGTAAAGCGTCATCATTAATGTACATATGGTATACTTATAATAACAATAAACTATTTTCATCTTAGTAGGATCTTACGAAAAGATAGCATGTATAGAAATAAGGAGATGTTGCAAAAAATGAAAGCAACACGTTAAATAATTTCATGCGTCCGAAGCGCTTTTCTGGATTTACCTTCATCAGGAACGCTCAAAGCCGAATATTTGAAAGCCGAGAATGTATAAGAACCAAAACAGTTGAAGAGCTATATAACAAAAAATATGATTGCCAATAAGACAATTATCCACGAGAGTTCAAATGAAGTGGATGTAAGCAATCATAAGTCAATGTACAACCTTCACCAATGAGCAAAACCCATACCATGTACATAACATGTTTACTCCACTTGGTAAATTCTGGCGTTTTTAATTTTATTTTGAATACATTAACTATTTTAATTGCAGAAACGACTGCAAAATTCAGGTAACTTTGTTAACTGAGTATTCATCATCCGATGTCTTTCGTTCGTTCTTGTAATATTTTCCTTCATATTCAAATATTTAATGAGCAAGCTCTGTTCTAATTCACTTAGCTTTAATGTGAAGATTGTTGTATATCGAGAATATTAGACCGACATTTTTAGAACAGACCCGAGTCGTAACAATAAAAGAAGGAATGTGAAGGTGATGTATTTTAAAATTCATGTTACAAATCGAACTTTGATTGCTGTTCTTCAACTTAATATCACTGTGAAGCTTTAACTTACTTAGCAAATTGATTGGATTTATAAATCTTTGCACTGTAAACAATGTTGTATGGAAGTAAATCTTACAATGCTGACAAACAGAGAACATTTAGTAAAAACTTCATATCTTTAAATATTTAACCACTTGTAAAGAAACGCAATTTACTTAAATGTAATAAGACACTAGGGAAAATAATTACATTATTAATGAAATTATATTCCATCAAATAAAATGTGTCTGTGCAGGTCTTTCATTAACCAATACACATCTCTCCACTTTTCTCTTCAACCAATGGCAATTCTTCGACCACATTAAAGTCTGAAATCTAGTCTCTTTATAATGTATTAACGTAGTTTTAGGTGTATTGCTGATTTCATTCTATTCATTATGTAACCTGCTCAAAACAGAGATAACATTGCATGCTAATCTTACATTTACACATAAATCTGCATACTTCTTTTAAATGCTACACTGCATGTCAACAAACAAATACCGATGAAGTTTAGAAGATAAACGCCACCCCTTAATACTCTTAACTTTTTTATCTTTCTTTTGAAGAAATGCACCCGCTTACCTTTTGTTAAACATCCGTTGTAATATCTAATAAAAACAGAGATACAGCGAGGGATATCTAAATGAGATACGACACAGAAAAATAAAACGCATCTTATAATCAACTATGGTATGCCACAAAAGACGTGTATCTACGCAATGTGTGAAGCTCGCATTTGCCATGAATGAAATTCAAAATAAAAATATCGAAATAGAGAAAATTAGAAAAAAATAATCATCAAGCTTTAACTGTAAGAATTGAAACGGGATATCACATCCTAAATTTTACGGTGATGTTGTTTATAGAGCACATTAACTTGGATATAATCCATGTAAAATCATTGTTCCTTTGAATAAACTCATTCTTAAAGTTATCTATTTAACACCGTAGTAAAATATATTGATCATGTTGATAAATATTTTATCGGTACTCACATTGATTTTTTTAAAATTAAAAACATTACTTAAAAAACGGAACGAATGGAAAACAACTGTCATATTCCTGACTTGGTACAGACATTTTTCGACGAAAATGGTGGGTTAAACCTGATTTTATAGCTAGTTAATCCTCCCACTTGTATGACAGTTGTTTAAAGTTCTGCATCACATAGTTCTATATGTTGACTTAAATCATTAACTCTTTTGAAAATAAAAAAAACCTTGTACAATCCCCCAAAAAATGTTTCAAACACCCGAGGTCTCTTGTTTATTTTTTATTTTTTTACTTAAGATGTAACTAGCACATCTTTGAGATTTTTGAGTCTGCGATAATCAATAACAGGAGATGATAGCAAAATTTCTTTTAAGGAAGCGTCATTTCCAATAAGACACCAGTTCGAGCGGACAGTAGATGAAATGTCAGATGTTTTGATCTGTTAAACATAAAGTACAATAATATAAGCTGCAAAAATATATTTAAAGTAATGTACGATAAGCTGCAAAAATTTCTAACCGGCATCAGATTTCACCTGGATGGCTGCACGCACGCGACTGGTGAAGCTAATATGTATAGAGAAATATTGCGTGAATATATCAAATATAATAGCTACTGTGATAAAGGTACAGTCTTAGGCATTTATATATACATATATATGTCAAAAAGCCTACAGTTGTGATATTCCAAATCAAAACACAAAAGGGGGAAAACATTATTTAGTATCTGTTTATAACAATATGAGTATGATTTGTGTCATTTAGGATGCCTCTTGGAACCATCTAGACATTCATGTGAAGATCATAAAACAGTCAATCCTTGTTTGAAAAGTAAATAGGTTGAAACTTAGTTTATATGGTTGTTAACATCCATAGATCTTTATAAACTCTTCTACGTACTAAACTTAGAAAATGCAAAAGTAAAAGTAAACAAAAAAAAAATAAAGAAATATATGACTTAATTAGTGTAGAAATATCAAAATCCATTGTGTCTGACGACTGAAATTTGTACACCGACCGTCCAAACTAAACACAATCAGTTGTTGTAAATTGTAGCATTTTATATTCAAAAACGTCCATCTATAATTTCCTTTCTACACGCATTTTTGAAACCTAGTTCTTCAATTACACATGTAAAATGATAATTGATTCCATTAAAATCTTGGTATCTAACACAAAAAATTATACAGGTATGCTCGGTTTGAAGTCTAAAAACATTTTCTTTTGTCTGTGAGAATGGAAATGTTTTTTATGTAATATTTTGTGTTTTCCTTGTGAAATCCAGGAGAGAGGTTTGACAGATACATGAAGTAGTAACAAAATAAGTATATGTGCTTTGATTGCCAATGACACAAATGTCCACCAAAGATCAGGTTACTGTGCTATTCAAGAAAGAAGGAAACCTAAATTTCATTGATATGTCAAAGAAGCCTTTATTACTGAAATGTTATTTAGGTTAATGCAATATCTGTAATCATGCATCTGGAGGAAACGATTTTAAAATATTGTTTTGTATTTAGTTTTTTGCTGTGAATTGTAAACAATGGGAAACTGCCTCAGAAAACTTAGAAGCTCAGACCCAAAAGACAAACATGGTTAGTATATCAACTATTAGTGCCTTTAATTTTTTTGTTCCGATTAAGTCAAAAAGTACTAACGAAAATATTTACCTTATTCCAAGGTAAATTGAAAAAGGGGAATCCATAAAACTGGCAAAATCAAACAAAGACTTTACCAACCAAGGGAACGAATGGAAAACGACTTTCATAAGTCTGACTTGGTACAGGAATTTTCCGAAAAAAATGGTGGGTTAAATCCGGTTTTATAGCTAGCTATAGTAATACGCTGCGTTGATAAAAAAAAAACTATTACATGTTTGCTTGCTAAGAGAATTCTGAAAGTATAGTCCAGTTTTATTCGTTAGATCAGGATAAGAACTAAAAATTGTTAACAGCATCTTGTTTCCTTTTGCCTGTTTCTCATTTTAAAATTCCATGCAAATCAAATATGAGTTATGATGATAGTATGCCGATGTCCATTCAAGTAAGATGTTGAACGTTAGGTGACAATTAAGTTTTAAAAACAGAAATGAACAGAACTTCTGTTTTGATTTGCCAATGCATTTTATAACGTGTTCTAACGATTGCAAAACAAAATTAAAAAAATTGTTTGATAGACGACACTATAAACGTTTGGTAGATGCAGACTTCTGACTTTCTGATTGATATCTTCTTTCACAACACCTGAAATTCAAATATCATTTAGAAGTTAACAATTATCCTGTGCGTGCATTATTTACCCAGCTATTATTTCGAGAGTAGACAGGATGTGACTTAATTAAACAAAAAACAACTAAAGACATGACATCATTACTGAATACCTCATGGAAAACAAATAAGATATCGACGAAGACAACCATTGACTACGTTGCCGAATTCAGGCGAACAGACGAACTTGCAAAAAAAAAAGTAAAATAATAAAAATACCGAGCTCTAAGGAAAATTCAAAACGGAAAGTCTTTTATCAAATGGCAAAATCAAAAGCTAAAACACATCAAACGAATGTAAAATAACTGTCGTATTCCTCACTTGGTACAGACATTTCCTTATGCAGAAAATGGTGGATTAACCTGATTTTATAGCTAGCTATATAAACCTTTCACTTATATGAAAGTCGTATAAAATTCCATTATATTGACAACAATGTGTGAAAAAAACCCAGACCTAATAGGTAAAAATGTCAAAAATTAGGATACAGCAGCCAACGTTGTGTTATTGTCTTAATCACTATAAAAACAAACAAATATGTCAACAAAGAAAAACAAAATCGCATATAGACAAAGCACATAAGCAAAAATGAAAGACAAGAATACAAAAAATGACTATAGCACAATAACACAATGGCGGGGTGTATAAGTACCGAGCCATGCCAAAAGAATATTACCAAAAATGGACTCAGCACTTCTGTATTGACATGAACTATCATTGATATGGTCATAATTACAAATTAACTGTTTACAAAACTTTGAATTTGTGAAAAACTAAGGGTTTTCTACCCCAGGAATAGATTACCTTAGCTGTATTTGGTATAACTTTTAGGAATTTTTGGTCCTCAATGCTCTTCAATTTCGTACTTTATTTGGTTTTTTTAACTTTTTTTTATTCGACCGTCACTAATGAGTCTTTTGTAGAGGAAACGCGCGTCTGGCGCAACTATGAAATAAAAGAACACTATAACACGTAATTAATATGATAAACAATGTCAGTACCTAAAATCTATACTTCAAGACCATCATGTATTATTTGTGAAGTTGATACGGAATATTTATCAACAAATTCTTGGTATCTTCTGATGAACTTTTTTTTAAAAAAGATGAGACGTTCTTTGACATAACCCTGGTTCATCAACTTTCTGTACGTTGACGTTTATAAATAAAATTGAGAATGGAAACGGGGAATATATAGTCAAAGCGACAACAACTTAATCAAAGAGCAGAAAACAGCTCAAGGCCACCAATGGGTCTTCAACACAGCGAGAAAATCTCGCCCCCGGAGGCGGGCTTTAGCTGGATCCTAAACAAAATACCGAATGAGTTGGGAAATGTATATCCCATATGCAGGTGAAGTTGGTACATTGCTACTAAGGTGGGCGAAATTGATAATTTCAAAATTAAAATCGTGTCGTTTGTCATAGATTCTGGTACTGAGATGACCGTTTATGTCAAATTCGAGGTATAAGTCTAAAAATGAGGCGAAGGAAGACGTGTCTGTTGTTACTCTAATTTCTAGTTCTGGAAGATATATTAATGGAACCCAATCATAAAAGTTTGGATTATTAATGGAAAGAACAGCATCAATATATCTGAATGTGAAATTAAATGATCTTGCTTTTTTTATCTTCTTGTTTTTGACAAGTGTCTGAAGGATTTCCGACTCATATGAAAATAAGAAGAGGTCGATAAGGAGAGGCGCACAGTTCGTTCCCATAGGAATGCCGACAATTTGTTGAAAACATCTACCTCCAAATTCAACAAATATGTTGTCAACAAGAAACTCCAGCATACTGATCACTTGTTCCTCGGTGTAGCATACTACTGTTGCCTTTATTTACCTTTTTGTTCACTATTAACAAAATATTCCGTATGGTATCCCAAAACAATAAAGACATTTTTATATTGAAAAGCATTGTAGATTATTTCTTATAAACGATTTTTCAATTTGACATGGGGAATGGTAGTATAAAGGGTTGAAAAATCAAAGGTTTTGATAGAAGTAATTTCAGAGATGATCGAGATTCAAAATTATCCAGAAGTTCTTTACAGTTTTTTAGAATCCGCATATGGTTAATACCACTACGAATGGGTTAAACTTGTTCCAGTTAAGTAGCAAAATGACACGTCTTTGTTCTTCATCAGTAGAAACAACAAAAGGTATAGAGAAACAATTATAACAGTCAGTATAATAAATAAAAAAAAATCGGGTTCATAAAATTAATCTTTTGAAAAAGGCAACAAGACTCCTTGTACTTTAATAAGACCATTGTTCTTCTACAAAAGTATTACACAACTACTAAAGGTGGAGTCCACATTTTCCTCTGAAATAATATATATAAACCCTGCGCACTAATATTTCATCCATCACTAAAGAAAAAACAAAACAAAACAAATAAAGTATTCAAACTATGTTTTATTTTGCAGATAAATCTATCAAGACATAATGGTTTCTAATTATATTGGATAATTCTATGCATTTTTGTAATTTGTTACACTACAAACCCGTAAAAAAACAGTTGTCATTAAATCGCTTACAGTTGAATCGCGTTCAAACAAAATTCCCCTGTATATAAAATTCGTAACACATAGTTTAAAAATTTATATCCATAGCCATGTAGTTAAATCTTTGTCACCGTACAAATATTTTCATAACTAACGTCATTTCAAACACATTTATTTCAAAACCGATAAGAACTTTTAGTACTCAAAGTTTATAAAAGTGCAACGGTCACTTTTAGGTTTGGATAAGCGATCGTAAAATAAGATAATAAATTCCTTCGGTTTAATTGGGTTTGTATGCAAACAAATTTACCCTGTACATAAATGCCTATAGTATTGAAATAAATGTACCGACTTGTGTTTTTGTGGTCATTATCAAGTTTAGCCTTTCATTTGTATCGTAACATACAGAAATCAACAAATCTGTGATTGAAATAGCAGAACTGGTCCCCATAGGAACACCAATACTTAATCATGTACCTAATATCTAAAACGAATTATAGCATGGCATTGACTCATCAGTTTTAAGAGAGCAACATGTAATCTGTGATAACTATCAGACTTAAATTTAGTGATTTAAATCGTTTGTCATAGATCTTAGTTTGAAGTCGTCCATCAGTGTCAATCACATGAATCAGAACGCTTTTTTTTAGTAGCATCTTTAATTTCAAGTACACTGGAGTATATGAGTTGCAAGCACTTACTGAAGTGTGGACTGTTGAATGACATGACATTATTAATATAACGATCTGTTAAAGTGGTATTAAAGAACCTCAAAAGATTTTCCCTTTTGGTAGAAGGCTCTGTTTGAATTGTATTTCATATTAGTACAAAATTATGTCGGTCTGTAAGGATGCACAATTAGTATTCACTTGAATACCGATTTTCTGTTTGAATAACAATTGAACAGACACAACAGATATGTTGTCGGCCATAAGTCCGTCATAATATTGTCTTCAATACATTAGTTGTTGGAATCAGTGTGGTTTTTATCAAATATATTTTTCATGACTAAAACCAATAACTTGAATCTACGATTTCCATTTGGTAGAAACAACACTGTTAAATAAAAATAGATAATGAAACGATACTATGTTACTCCCATAAAACTTTTAGTAACATCTAAAATGTAACCAATAACAGAAGTGAAAAAGAGCTTCAAATCACGAAAAAGAAATTTTGAACTATTGTTCTTGTGTTGATAAGTAAAAGGGCAATACAATTCAATAGTTTTACAAGAATTTTAAACTAAACTAAATAAAGACCACCAGGTTCGACGAAACAATCATTCACATATAGCTCCTAAATACTTTGGAATAAACTACCAAATGAAATAATTCTATGTGAAAATATTAGTTCTTTTTAAACAAAATGTGAAGATGTTTTTAGGTAACAACTCTCTCATGTCTTTAATGTTTGAGCATGTATAGTGTTTAGTATTGTTTTCTTTTTGTATAGACACTCATTTAGCATAAAAGTTGAATTATGTGTAGAAAAATTGATATGTTTGTTATTCTTGTTCTGCATGTTGTTTCTGAGGGCCTCGAGGTTGAATAGCGAAGGCTTATTGAGTCTCCCTCTTTAAGCGAAGTCATTATTATCATTAATATTATTACTAACCGGGCCGACATATTGAATCCATTATAACTTTGTAAAATGCATAGTACACATTTTATAGAGCAAACATATAGCATGTGCCAAAAGAGACATTGAAGCACCCAACCAGCTAATGTGTCAAAAAAAAACAACAACTGCAAAACGCCAATTTCTAAAAATAACCATAAGTGTTGAGGAACCGAACTGTTTATGAAATAGTTTAAACATTTAAAGATGAAAATGATATTTTTTGCGTCACCAATTATCCAAAATTCAATTCTGAACAAAACAGTAAATTAAAAATATAGGATAAACAGCAATGATTCATCAACATTTAAAACACACTCATACAAAATTATCTTAAAGTCAGCATATGTTCTTCAAAGATAGAAGTGTGCATTTTGTATAACGTAGAATTCGAATGTGCTTCTGAATGCATAACTGAATAGGAATTTTATGCGACTGTCATACAAGTAAGAGGTTTAGCTAGCTATAAAACCAGTTAATTCACCATTTTCTACATAAGAAAATGCCTGTACCAAGTCAGGAATATGACAGTTGTTATCCATTCGTTTGATGTGTTTGAGCTTTTGATTTTGCCATTTGCTTATTAACTTTCCGTTTAGAATTTTCCTCGGAGTTCGGTATTTTTGTTATTTTACTTTTTGATCCATTTTCATATAAAGTGTTTAGGTTTGGTTCATCTGGTTCAAGAGATCGAAGCTGCTACTCAGACTTTGTAAAACGTTATAGGTGTCTGTGCAAACATTTAATGAGCCACAGTTTTGTCAAAGAACGTCCATTTTCTCAAAAGTTCAACGAAAAGTACCAATATCTTATTGAGAAAAATTCAGTGTCTTACTCACAAATGATACAAGATTGTCTTGAGTTATAGATTGTTGGTGCTTAATTTGTGTATCTTTTCATTTTACTTTAATTTCCCCGTTATTTGTCTTCTTGCTATTATGTTTCTCTTTGTCGTTTGACTTTTGAATGTATTTATACATCCCGCCATCATGTTTTTGACTATTTAACTCTGGGAATTCCTGGTGCAAGTGAGTTCTGCGATTCGGACACAAAGGGGTTTTACAGAATTTACTACTTTTATCTTCTACACCTTTTTTTGTTGGCGTCTTTGTTCGATAAATTTATATGTTTGTTTGAATTTTTTACGTCTACCACTTTTCGTTGTCAACACAAATTTCAAATTAACTTAAATGACAATTACAAAAGTAGTTTGTTTTACACATTCCAGGTAACAAAACGAAAGAAGAACAACAACAGAAATATGCAATTATAGAATATGAGCAGGCTCAGGTTCATATAGTAAAACATAAATCACCTATTTTTATCAATCTGCGAAAACGTATTAACCTTATTCCACTAAAAGATAGTGACCTTGGAA
The DNA here is from genome assembly GCF_021869535.1 of Mytilus californianus. Taxonomy (NCBI): domain Eukaryota; kingdom Metazoa; phylum Mollusca; class Bivalvia; order Mytilida; family Mytilidae; genus Mytilus; species Mytilus californianus. The sequence continues at coordinate 69,474,097 of NW_026262593.1, read as the reverse complement.
TCTGGGATTGTATTATCACTAACAGTCAGTTGGTGTTTACAGACTGTAGAAATAACAGGTTAATAATCTGCTTTGAAGATGGCAGTGGTGTACGGTATTTACCTCTATCATGGACACCAAATTATATAACAGAGGTAGCTATAAATATTGTTGCTGTATCCAGTCCATTGGATAAAACAATAGTAGAAATGAGTATATCCAAAGGTTATATCATTAGAAAAATCAGAACAAGTAAAGAATGTGAGGGATTGTCATGTTATAAAAACAAATTGTATGCTGTTATTGGAAATCAAATACATGAGATAAACCAGGAGGGTATTGTAACACGGACAATACCATTACCGTCTGACAACATTTACTACATTACAGTAGACAAAGATAAACTGTTTTATACTGATTACACAACGTTATATTGTTGTAATTTAGATGGTAAAGTTATATGGTTGTTTGAAAATGAGGAAAACAAATATCTAAAGGGCCTAACAACAGACAACGAGGGAAGCATATATGTTGCTTGCCATTATTCCAACGATGTAATTTGGGTGTCTTATGACGGAGAGAAACATAGAAATTTTTTCACAAAATCAGATGGGTTGAAATATCCTACTGGAATACAGTATGATAAAAGAGAAAATATCCTACTTGTTTCTAATTTTAGTGACAACATGGCATTTGTGTTTGAAGTGAAATATAAATAAATAAATGTTTACTCCTATTTCAACAGATTTCAAAGAAATACGAAACATTTTAGAATTTTTATGATGCTTACTTTTACAACTGTTTTCCTTAATCTGTTCAGAGCATTTTGCTTTGCTTTGCTTTTATATTATTTTAATTTCTTTTTTCTGTGTTTGCTGTCTTCGTTTTACAGAAGCAGTGAATGATGTAATGAATATTTAAGGTTGTTTACAATACATGTCATGTGGTATATGCCATTCAGTATGTAGTATTTAGAATTTCTATTAGGCAAAACTTAGAATATAAAAGTTTTCCGCAATGGAGCATTTTTAAATGACATCTCTTTAGTGAAAACATATACATGTAATAGCACTTTCTAGGGCTAATAAAACAATACTTTCTTCTGAGGTGGATTCGTTTTATTTCTTGACAAAATCAGGACAATAACAATAACTAAATAAAAAATACCCTGCAAAATAAATACAATAGTAAGATTCTGACCTTTTTATCAAATAAATAATCTGGTACATAGGTTTCTATCCAAGTAATATGATAAACAAATGTTTTACTATTAGAAATATAAATAAATCAGTTCTGCATGTCTTTACAACAATATGCTTATATTGTTGAGCGTATCTGACATAGTTCAGTCCATATGCACTTAACGACTCATATTATATAGACAAGTCTAATATACGAAAAATGACAAAAGCGGTTAACACAAACTTTAACATAAGCAAATTAACAAAACTAAAAGCAAAAGCAGCATGCTGTATAAATGCCGTAAGCATAAAGTAGCAACAAACAAAAATACGAACATTACAAAATTGACACTTAGCTTACCTCGCATGAGGTGCATAGGCCTCCTGAATTATCTAATTGGAATTAAATCACATCTTCCCAGGATTACTTAAAAATATACCTGTATAACAAATAAACAAATTGTAATCGATGTTTTACTGTGATAATCCACCTGTTTACGATATGTACTCTTAGTTAAAATAATCAATCAATACCACATAACTTTTATTACGTTTATATCTTTACCTTTAAAAGTATTTAAAGCATTCGTACCGGAACACTCGAATTCTCATACAATGTGTATTAAATTAATTCTTTACCAAATTAGTTAAAAGTACTTTATTTATGAAAATATGAAAATAACGTCTCTTAAACCATTTAATCAAATATAATACTTTACTGTACTTTATCTATTTTTTTTTTATCATTTTAAAGCATTCATCTCGCATTCAACATTTACGCATCGGCCTTTCATTCTAAACATTCATTCTAGGTAAAATAATACAGGCGGAAACCCAGTTGATTAGAACAAAAGAATCGAAGCTCTTTGTTAGAGAAGGCGATAAATGCTTACTGTAACGTTTACTATAGTAACAAAATTTTTAAAAGTTAATAGAAACAAATAAAATGACAGTTTTCGGCTAAATTACGAAGTATTTTATCATAAAAACACAATTTGCATAAGTTTTCAATTTATCTATTACATAATTAAGCAGAACAATTGGATATCAAGTCGACGACATGGGTGTCTATTCAGTTGGATCTAAAAATGCATAACCTCCGATTTTTTTTTTTACAACGGACGAAGAACATATCAATCTATTTGTTCCTTAATTTTCGTTTCTGCCCTTCCATTTTTTAACTCAAGAAAAAATTCAAAAAAATGGGTAACAATTGCATCGAAAAGATAAAATCGAGTGCACCTTTTTATGTTACGGCGTGTTTGAGTTAAATATTTTGTCTTGAAAACGTATAAAGCAAGAGTATTTAATACATCATCTCGCTTCAGATTCTATTATTTTTATATATCAAGGCTACAGGTTGACTTTATAACATCGAAAGTTCACAGTACTAAAAAATTAAATATATGGGTCAAGTGAAATACCTTTCTAATGAATCACAAAAGCAGAGTAGGTGTGTTCCAATAGAAAATTTTTACTAAAAGTACTTGACGACTGACTTTTAAGTTGGATCTTAAAAATGCATATCTTCGGAAAAACTTCATTTTTTGTGTGTGATAATTAGGATTTATAGTCTTCAACCTCTGAAAATTTTTAGTCTTCCCTTCCACGAAATATTTAATTAATACACCTGGCATATAAGGATCGTAATGGTGCTATGTGGATAAATTTATCGGTTTTCAAGAGCTAAATTGGAAGCGCGTCATCCCTACAATGGCTTCCATTTTTACGATTGTAAAAATGAACTGGCGTAATGGGGAGATAATTTTGACGAAGTAGAATCCTGACTGAATAAATATCTGGACTATTAACATATAATTAGTAATAGAAAAAGATAACTGACCTGTATACAGAATATAGAACACTAAGAAAGAATGTTACTTAAACTTAGAATTATATCAAACACATATGTCTATGTCCACCAGTATATCAAAAAGTGATAACCAGTATAAAGAACAAAAGAAATATAGCGCCAAAACATAATGACCAATAGAAATAAAGAAAGTGTGCGGTCCAATGAACCATGAAAAGAAAGCCTTTGAAGTAAAATACAGTGAAACCAAAGTTACCCAAACCAGTAGAAAATTCGTCTGTCAATAAGTCCAAATGTCAAGAGGAAATAAAATGAACTATGAAAATAAATATACTAATCAATTAATTACAATCTGTAATTAATATACTCATACCTTTTAATTAATCAATATAAGTCATATCCTATACAAAATACAACACTATGAACTAAATATAAAAATATACACAATTACTGTAAAACCTACAGTCTACCACATACTCCCCCAGCTGTTAAATGACGTCTCGTCATTTCTTGGCTGACGGTGTCTTGACAATGTCGAGTATGATCTTCGCTGTTTCTGACTGTAAATCCCGGAATAGATGAGGAATTGAAAATAGAAAACGAACTTGTTCATAAATTGTACTGTTACACCACTGTCGCAGGTTAGAGGAGGGTTGGCGCCTTAAAACTAGTTTAATCCCGCCACATTCTGTATGTGCCTGTCCCAAGTCAGGAGCCTGTAATTCAGTGGTTGTCGTTTGTTGCTGTATATCATGTTTGTTTTTCGTTCTTTATTTTGTACTTAAATCAGGCCGTTAGTTTTCTCGTTTGAATTGTTTTAAATTTGTCATTTCTGGTGCCTTTTATGCCTGACTATAAGGTATGGATTTTACCTATTTTTGAAGGCCGTACGGTGGCATATAGTTGCTAATTTCTGTCTCATTTTGTCACTTGTAGAGAGTTGTCTCATTGGCAATCATACCACATCTTCTTATTTTTATATTCATTTGTATTCTCAGTAAATGTTCATTTGAAAACTGCAGATCATTTGACATTTTCTATGAAAATAAATGTATACAACGCAATATCATTCTATTTCATAAAATTGTCGTGTCTGTTCGTTTCCATGGATGCGGGATCAGGTATCGTAGACAACGAAATAATTTTGAGGGTTCATTTTATGTTTGTTATAATTTGATTGTTATCAATTTTAATGCACAAGATGCACACTTCGGGAATCAATGTTTCTCCAGTAAAGCTCGAATCCAAAACCAAAATCGAGTAATACAATATATTAAAGAGCTGACAAAACCAAGAAGGGCCAAAAGTAAAGCCAAACTCTGACGAGAAATCAGATCGACGTATAAGGAAGATACATTCTTAATTTAAAATCTTTTCCAAATTTTTATAACAGCAAATAAAAATAAAACAATATCCGTTCAAGCACAAACAGTCATCCAGCAGAAGTATCGCCCAGTCATAGTAATAATATGAATGGTACCAATTTGAATAACGAGATGTCCTCTTCGCAATTAATGTCTCTCCAGTAAAAACTGCCAAATACTAAATCACTTGAAAATCCAAAACTTATTCAAACATTAAAGAGCTGATGAATCCTCGTAACAACCGTATTTGATTGATTGATTGTTGGTTGCTTAACATCCAGTGGAAAATATTTCATGCATATTCAGGACGAGAACAAGTTAACAATACATACAATAGGTAGGTTCTGTAATAGGGGCTTCCGGAATTAAGGTCGGAGAAAGTTAGACTGCACGGGAAATGAGGGTATATTGGATAGGGACAGAAGTGTAGCCTTGCAACAGGTCACCTACGGACCCCTCAAAGAGTTGTTGCAAGGGTTCTTTACTTGCGAAGAGTGTGGCACGCTCTTTACACGAGGCATCGGATTTAACGTCCCCATTCTGACCGGACGTGGCTGCAAATTTGTACATCCCGCACAGCCAAACGGACGCCCCACTTTAGCAAGGGTTTTACTGCCGGTCGGAGGAAGACCAATGGTGACCATACTTCTATTCTCAGTCACCCTTGGGGGCAACCGTACTTGAAGCACACTCACTTCAATAAAACTACTTAAACGGTTTGTCAATATCGAGTCTCTGTTGCATTCCATTATTGATAAGCTACTTACTTTTAAACTATCCCCTTTCGGTAAAAACAACTTGTTAGCAACGTGTCGCTACGGAACGCGTTTAATCATCTTACTTTTACTTGGAATGAGTAACGATTGCCATTTAGAAATTAGGAACTGCTTGCATATCCTTTCATATCATATTTCGTTGCTTAATTTTATCAAAAATATAGAGATAAGTATACCGCCATGAATTTAATAAGGAATGCTTTTTTACACCCAGTTGTATGTGATTATATCATTATGAGTTGCCTTTTAACTTACTGCATTGAAATTCTGTATATTTTTATATCAGTAGTATTGAAAAATTTTCTATTTTCAAAAACTGTTAAAGATTTTGCTGTATAAAATAGGCTTTGCACAGTCACTAGTTATAAAGTGTAAGACGTGAAATCATATCAACCTATAAAGTTGATTGAGTACATTAGGTTTATTTTCACTAGTGCGTACATCATTTGATATGTATGTGCTGTTCAATATTTGTTTTTTTTTGTATATAAACTTTTGTTTTCGTTGTACATAATACTTTACACTAAAGTGAGTTTTGTTGCCTTTTATTTAGCTTCTGTAAGTCTATTGAATGGTTAAAGGCGGAATGCTAAGACATAAAAAATAATTTAAACACAGTCACTTGTTACTTTATCTTTGTAAAGTAAGGAACATTTATAGTGGTTTTCTTATGTCTTATTTTTATATGTAGTGTAGTATTATGGGAAAATTGGTATTGATTATAATTATATTGGATAGTGTGTGTCAAATTATTAAAGAAATTCCTAGATTATTGTCAATGTACGTCTCGCTATATAATAAACACACCTCTCTATGTTGATAACTGTATATCGACTTTGGTATCTATCTTATTTGCCTTTACATCTAGTATTATGTCCACACAACCGTTTTTTTTTCGTTAAACAGTGTTAATTCAAAGTTAATTCATAATAGAATGCGCATTATTTAGATAAAGATTTACAAATAAACAAAAGAATAGCCATTCCATAAATTTGTGTTTTGAAAGTCTTACATTCATGACTTAAATTTGATTCTTTATTTTTTTGGGTCTACAATTAGAAGATCAGTTGTCGATTTTTTTCTTTAAGTTAAAGGAACAACATGGTATACGGAAATCACCCATGCTTATCCTTCATGAGCATATGCGTTCACCTCAGGTTTTTGGCAAGGTTCTTGGTGCTCAATCTTTAGTGTTCTATGTAATAATTTTTTTGTTGTTGTTTGTCGTATATTTCAATGTTTGTCATGGTGTGTCTGTTTAATCAGACTTAGACCTTTGATACGTATAGCATCTTGTCTCTCTATTCTTTAATTACAAATCAAAGATTTTGAAATCTTATGTTCAAAGCTGTACATGAAATAAAGTATAACAAAAATACCGAGCTCTAATGTAAATTCATAAAGGTTAAGTCCATAAAAACTGACAAAATCAAACGTTATTAATCATCCGTTTTGTCCAAATTTTCAAAAGAAAATTTAGAAACTCTTCATTTTAACAATTACATATGTGTATCTTTCTATTAAACATATCAGTTAAATCGCTTATAGCTACAGATTTTAGAGCTTACATGATAAAAACGTATTCCATACAACACTTCGCACAGTACTTATACATCCTTAGATTTCAATGTGTTGGCTTTTGGCGTTCCTGATAAAGGTAAATATAGCAAAACGTTTCGGACGCATACAACTTATAAAGTGTGATTCTAATTTTCTAGCACTGGGTCGATACAACTGCTAGTTGAAATAAAGTCCATTAGAATATCATCAGCTCAGTTGTCAGTGCTTCGGTACTGGCAAATTTAATAAATATTGCCGTTGATAAATTTTTAAATCAGTACAAACCAAGCGTCCATTTCCTTCAGGCAAAGTTGACCTCAGATGGATTTGGCTATTATTTCAAGGAACCTATAGCTCTTGGCGTGTTTCGGTACTTATATCCTTGGATTTCAATTGTTTGAATTTGCTTGCTCCTGAAGAATATAAATCCAGAAAAGTGCATCAGACCAATAAAGTGTATAACATGTTATTTTGATTTAGAAGGTGTATAAAACGTCCAATCTTCCAATACATTGATTGGTGATTGCTTTACGCCGCATCAGCATCTTTCAATACAAAGTCAAATAATACAAGTTGTGCACTATTTTTGCTTTATATTTTTTTGGACAAACCTTATGTTGAGGATCATTAATTCTATCGGAAAAGTCTTGACACGATCAAGGGTCGGAATAAAGTTTTTAAAACTGCCTTTTTTCATTAGATATTATTTCTTTTTAATACGGAAGCGTATTAGGGACATAGTAAAAATAAAATTGGCAATGAATTTTTTTTTAAATCTCGAAATTTTGACTTCAACTTGAAATTATGACTTTTTAAAATCTTTTAAAAAGTCGAAATTTCTACTTTTTTAAAACTCGAAATTTCTACTTTTAACTCGAAATTTTAACTATTCAAATCTCGAAATTTTGACTTCAACATGAAATTTTTACTTTTAAAATCTTGAAATTTTGACTTTTTTAGAACTCGAAATTTTGACTTTAAACTTAAAATTTCGACTTTTAAAATCTCGAAATTTCGACTTTTCAACACTGAAAATTTCTACTTTCCTCAGTTTTTATACGTTTGCGATTATCACATTCACAGTCAAAAGTAAAATCACAAAATACTGAACTCGGAGGAAAATTCAAAAAGGAAAGTCCCCAATCAAATGGCAAAATCAAAAGTTCAAACACATCAGACGAATGGATAACGTCTGTCATATTCCTGACTTGGTACAGGCATTTTCTTATGTAGAAAATGGTGGATTGAACCTGGTTTTAAAGCTAGCTAAACCTCTCATTTGTATGACAGTCGCATCAAATGCCATTATATTGACAACGATGTGTGAACAAAACAAACAAAAACAATAGGTAAAAATGTCACAAATAGGGGTAAATAGTCTAATTCGGTAGGTCATATTTGTGAAAAGGATACGGGATTGTAGTAACGACATAAGGAACATATCCGATTTCATCTGTGAAACGGATATTCCATAACGGTCCAACCAACTCGTGATGGCGTCCGTAAAATTTACAAAGTGATGATTTTAACTTCACCATTTGGAACTCTTGGTTTAAAAATGAAAATTCACAATTGGGAAGCTGAAATCATCTCTTTTGTCGTAAAATTTTGTTTTCAACCGACCCTCATAGTCAATTTCTAGATATAAGTCATAATCAAATGGCAAAATCAAAAGCTCAAACACATCAAACGAATGGATAACGTCTGTCATATTCCTGACTTGGTACAGGCATTTTCTTATGTAGAAAATGGTGGATTGAACCTGGTTTTATAGCTAGCTAAACCTCTCACTTGTATGACAGTCGCATCAAATTCCATTATATTGACAACGATGCGTGAACATAAAAAACAGACACAATAGGTAAAAATGTCAAAAATAGGGGTACAGCAGTCAACATTGTGTTATCATCTTAATCACTATAAAAACAAACAAATGTAACGAAGAAGCACAAAAAGGCATACATCAAATTTAACATCATTGTGCTTATATTATACGATTTTATTTATCTATGTAAAATCCACCCATAAAGGATGGAAGGTTTTAAGTACTGGTGTAAAATCGCGCGTTTGAAATTCGCACAGGTAGACATAAAATAATTTTGTCGTTCAAAGTATGACGGGATGCATAAATACAGAGTCACGTAAAATGGATATCACAAAACACAGACTTAACAGTAAAAGTAATATTAATAAATTAAATAATTGTGTGGTTCAAAGTCTGACGGGATACATAAGTACAGAGTCACGTCAAATGTATATCACAAAAAAACAGACTTAACAGTAAAAGTAATATTTATAAATAAAATAATTGTGTCGTTCAAAGTATGACGGGATACATAAGCACAGAGTCACGTCAAATGGATATCTAAAAAAACCAGACTTAACAGTAAAAGTAATATTAATAAAGACAAATAAAAGAATACTATAACACGTCATTGAGATGATAAACAACGTCAGTACGCAAAATCTATACTTCAAGACAATCGTGTATTATTTGTGAAGTTGATACGGAATATTTATCAACAAGTTATTGGTACCTTCCGATGAACTTTTTCAGAAAAAGGACGAGACGTTCTTTGACATACCCCTGGTTCATCAACTTTCTGCTCAGACACTGGTGACATTTTACAAAGTCTGAGTAGGAGCTGCAAGCTCTTGAATACCGAATAAGTTGGGAAATGTATATCCCATATGCAGGTGAAGTTGGTATATTGCTACTAAGGTGGGGGAAATTGATAATTTCAAAATTAAAATCGTCTCGTTTGTCATAGATTCTGGTACTGAGATGACTGTGTATGTCAAATTCGAGGTATAAGTCTAAAAATGAGGCGGATGAAGCCGTGTCTGTTGTTTCTTTAATTTCTAGTTCTGGTGGATTATATTAATGGAACACAATCAGAAAAGTTCGGATTGTTAATGAAAAGAACATCATCAATATATCTGAAAGTGAAATTAAATAACCTGGCTTCTTTGATCTTCTTGTTTTTGACAAGTGTCTGAAGGAACTCCGATTCATATGAAAATAAGAAGAGGTCGGCAAGGAGAGGCGCACAGTTCGTTTCCATATTTATATTTATATCAGCAAGCAGAGACCCATATACATCATAAACTTGATAAGTATTTTTTAATAAACAAAACCATTTGAAAGAGGTTATTTTAGATAGAAAATCTTTTTTTGCTGAAGAATAAATGTAATATGTTTCACGTACATATATCTACTTCAAGTCTGGACTTCAGATATGTGTATCAAGACAACTACGTTATTCCGACACACCTACATGTATATTACGCCATACTTTTATTCACAGTCTAATATATAAAGACACGTGTTAATAGTTATGTCATGAGACTGCCAACTTGTAGAGTTTAATTAATGTTTCAGAAAAAAGAACCAACATTTCAAAATTCCAAAAGTAGAAAATTGAGCAGCTCATGAGTCGTCCTGAATTTGCATGGTATATTTGCCACTTGATTTACCATTGTTTAAACAAGGCAAAGTGAGTGACTTGCGTTGGGGAACCCAACAGGCCTTTAAAACCAACCATAAAACATGGGATGTAAAATGTCCTCAGATCTGACGATCCTATGACAGTATTGTGGAAACTAAAACATGGAATATGCGAAAACAACATTTTTTTCTGTCAACATGCATGTTCTTTCCGAATGAAACACTTCAATACTAAATGCTAATCCATATCATAATTTAAGAACAAAACCAATTTCTGAATATGAATTGCCAAAATGTGTGGATGACGCTTTAGTAATTTGCGTCCATGTCTCCTCTTTTTAAAATTGTAACAACTGTGTTTTGTATACAAATATCAAAGTTTAAATACTTAGAAAAAGTAGAAATTTTTAGATTTTAAAAGTCGAAACTTCGAGATTAAAAAAGTCGAACTTTAAAAAGTAAAACTTTAAGTTAAAATCAAAAGTTCGAGATTTTTAAAGTTGCAATTTTGAGTTAAAAGTAAAAATTTTGACTTTTATAAAGTCGAAATATCGAGTTTTAAAAGAGTAAAAATTTCGAGTTTTTGGTACCCGTCGTGTTGTTCATGTAAGTACAAACCCGGTGATTGTTTACTTCGGTAGGTCACATTCGGGGGAAAGGGACGAGATTGTAGTTTCGACAATCAGAACATATCTGTCGACATCTGTGAAACAGATATTCCATAACGGTCAACCAATGGCGTCTGTAAAATTTTCGAAGGAATGATTTCAACTTCACCACTTATAACACTTCGTTTAAAAGCTTCCTTGTGAGCAGCAACCCTCTATCAAGGAAATTATGATAGGAAACACAAGCCTTAGAATATCATATCAACTGGGAGATATATACTCCGAATGCAGGCGCTGCTGGAATGTTGCTACAAAGAGATGGAAAGTTCACAATTGGGAAGCTGAAATCATTTCTTTCGTCGTAAAGTTTTGTTTTCAACAGGCCCTCATTGTCAATTTTTAGATATAAGTCAAGATATGAGGCAGGCTTAACTGTATCTGTTGTATCCTGTATCTCAAGTTCGATGGGATAGATGCGTTCAACATAGTCACCAAATTTTTAATTATTTAGTGATAGGACATCATCTATATAGCGGAAAGTGGTAACTTCTTTCCTTTCTTCCTACGAAGTTCCTGTATGAAGTCAGCCTCATATGAATAAACCACAAGTCGACAAGAAAAGGAGCACAGTTTGTTCCCATTAGAATGCCTATTGTTTGTTGAAAAGCACGTCCTCCAAAACATAACAAATATGTTGTCAATCTAAAAATGAAGCATCTTGATAATGTAAATTTCAGAGAATTTTTTTTTAATCAGAGTGATTTTTTACAAAGTACGATTTATCCCTCCCTAAGACAAGAAACTTTTATCTACGTAAGCCATTCTTTTTTTGAAGCAAAGCATGACCAACTCTTTCAATTTTTCTTTTAGTTTGGAATTGGGAATACTTGGGTAAAGTGTAGAAAATCAAATATTTTAAAACTGTTGGCAGATGAAAGAGTCTTCGATTGTATATACTCTAAAAGATCTATGAAAATTTTAGTATCCACATCTGATTCACACCACCTATAGAATAGGTAGTTTCACAATAACTTTGATTGCTGCTAAAATAGATGTTAATGATTTAGAAAACGGTTTCGTTGAGCACTTGGAATATCCAACAATATAACGTTGTTTGTAAGGATAATACCTAATTCATTTATCAAGCAGTTTATGTAGTGATTTAAACAAAAAGGGTACATAATACGCCTATTTCTATAGAAGAAAAAAACTTCAAGTACTCGGAAAGAGGTTTGTGTTCTTACCGGCCGCCAAAGCAGCCAACACTGTAGTGGTGGTATAACTTAAATACTACACGGAAGTTCTTAAGAATGAAATTATGAATTCTTCTACCTTCAGGTCCGTGCTCTCCACATAGAGTCATGTAGTAAACAATCATATCATTATCAAATCCCATCCTAAGGCCTCTTTTGAATATTTGAAGGTCCCTACTATGTTTATGACAGTTGTTTTCCATTCATTAGATGTGTTTGAGCTTTTGATCTTGCCATTTAAAAAGGACTTTCCGTTTTGAATTTCCCTTTTTTGTTATTTTACTTTTTAGTTATCTAAACAACACAACAAATCCATAAAATCTTGTTTCATCAGGCCTCCGTTAAGTGTTCTACAACTAATTTTTCATTAGCATTAGCACATCTCATTTCCATGGAGAATATTTGGTCCTTACCCCTCAGTCATGGTCTATTGACTTTGAAACTTTTGCTTAGTTTACATGTATTGGTGTGTGATTAGGTCAGTTTAAGATGAACCACTAACGTTAAGTCAATGATATTCGGTATGCAAATGTATTGGTATTTGCAAGTTTCATTTCCATGGAGATTATATAACCCCACCCCTTAATTATGGTTCATTGACTTTGAAACTTTTACATAGTTTACAAGTTAATGTTTGTGTTTAGGTTTGTTTAAAGGGAACGACTTATGAAAAGTCAATGGTATTTGGTTTGCAGTTGTATTAGCATTGGCACATCTCATTTCCATGGAGATTGTTTAGCCCTGTACCTTCAGTCATGGTTCATTGACTTTGAATATTTGCATAACTTACATGTTAAGGTATTGCTATTTTAATTTCAACATTTGCATTATCAAAATAACAAATAGGCGAGACATATATCTGTGTTAACAGTTTATGATTTATTAACACTTTACACTACACTTCCACACAATTTTATTTAACAAAAATTTTCCTATTCAACTGAATGTTCGTTTGAAAAATCTGAATGCAAATTTATTTGTTTACAAATCATATAAAGGCTTCTTCTCAAATGCTAGGTATGCTTACTGGCGATGTGATTAGATGATTAAAGCTGTAATTTTTCTCCTTTTAGTTTATCGATAGGTTGTAGGTATTCCTATGGGTACAAATTGCGCCCCTTTAATAGCAGACTTGTTCTTGTACGGTTATGAATCACAGTGTATGGCGAAACTCAGTAAAGAACCGTCTAAATTCCATTTAATTGATAAATTCAACAACACTTACCGTTATCTTGATGGTATTCTTTTCATGAGATAGTCAAGCATTTTCTAAATATACTGCCGAAATTTACTCAAAGGAACTTACTTTAAATAAATCAAATATAAACGATTATAACTCTCCTATCCTTAAAATATTTCAGTTTTACACGAAAACCTCAACACTAAAACTTACAACAAAATGGACAATTTTTGCTGTCCCTCTTGTGCATTTTTTTCTTTTTTTGGATGGTGATGTTCCTTTGGCACCATCTTACGGTATTTATATGTTCCAAACTCATTCGCTAAGCTCGTGTCTGTAGTGAAGTTTTGAATTTTAATGAACGTAATCTGTGTATTACTGCTAAGTTATTGAGTCAAATTACCACAAGTGACATAAAACCTTTACTAAATTCTTCCATAGATACAAATATTTGATTTGCAAGTTTCTATAATAAAACTTATTACAAACTGGATAACACATTCTAATTTTTACGATGATGTTTTTTAACGAGCCCGTATATTTAGATACGATCGGGATAACTTATCGATCCTTTAAATAAGCTTATCCTAAAAGGTTCAATTCAACACTGTAATAAGATATTTGAAAATTGTTTTTATCGGTATAAATATTGATTTTGTTATCAGTCAAATAAAGCCTAACTAGATATTATTGTTATACACATATGTTCATTCACGGTTCTATAATCTGTCGGTATCTATATTTTGACATTGCATTAGGTAAGGTTTTTCTCTGACTTTTCAAGACGTCTTTATACTAAATTCATTTGATGTTTGATGTTATTCAGTGGTTGTCATTTGTTTCTGTATATCACATTTGTTTTTCGTTTATTGTTTTGTACATAAATCGGGAAGTTAGTTTTCCTCGTTTGAATTGTTTTACAGTTCTCTTTCGGGACCTTTTATATCTTACTATGCGGTATGGGTTTTACCGATTGTTACAGGTCGAACGGTGACCTACTCTTGTTAACTTCTATGTCATTTGGTCTCTGGTAGAGAGTTGTCTTGTTTGCAATCATACCACATCTTCTCATTCTTATAGTCACAGAATTTTTCAATACACGTGAAATGTGCTAACAAATTTGTCATCAAAACAATCTTTATTATTTTATACAACAAACACAAAAATGTTGTAATGAAAGATTACTGTGTCTTAAAGTATTTAACCCAATACAAATGATTATAATGATAAAAACAATACTTAAAGTGAGCTACATTAAACCAGTTCCATACCAATTTTTTTGTAAACTCTGCAAGAACGTTAGTATTACTTGTGTTTGTGTTATTACGCAATCGAAGAACAGTGACTTATAATTCATTTTCTATTATTTAAAACATTAAATCTACAATTATAAAATGTTATTTTCATTTACGATTCTGCAGAAGAATTTTCCTCATTTCCTCTATTTTCATTCCCGGTTGCTATAGTAGTACAAGTGATTTCAAGATTGCCTTCAGTTGTTAGCAAAAAATTTAGTCCTGTCTGTTCTGGTCCTGTTCTACTTTCATTTTGTGATCTATCCCATCAGTATCTATCCCATCAGTACTGTCTGTTCTGGTCCTGTTCTACTTTCATTTTGTGATCTATCCCATCAGTATCTATCCCATCAGTACTGTCTGTTCTGGTCCTGTTCTACTTTCATTTTGTGATCTATCCCATCAGTATCTATCCCATCAGTACTGTCTGTTCTGGTCCTGTTCTACTTTCATTTTGTGATCTATCCCATCAGTATCTTCTGGTCCTGTTCTACTTTCATTTTGTGGTGGCTTATGATCTATCCCATCAGTATCTATCCCATCAGTATCTTTCCAATCCTTTTCAGCGTTTCGTATATAAAAGTTTTTAGTTACTATCACACCATATCCATCACTTCTGACTGGGTGGTCTTGACACAAGTACATATACTTCCCTTTACCAATATCACTAGGCTTTATGGACACATATGCCGTGTCTTTAGCTTTTTCGGGGAAAAAATCAATCCGAGAAAACCTTTGTACGACTGAAAAGCCAATCTTTGAAGTTTGCTCGAAATTGCCATTCGCCGTTTTAGAAAACTTTCCCAGAGCAATATGTCTATAATCATCTTTGGCACTATCTGATGAAACTCTTGCAAGAACGTTAGTATTACTTGCATTATAAACTGTAACAGGTTTCCTCCATGCCATTGTGTACTACAATAAGAACGTAATTTAATAAACTGGCTTATATATTGTGGCATGGAATATATTCAATTAAAAGATCAGACAATAATGTTGTAATGAAAGATTACTGTGTCTTAAAGTATTTAACCCAATACAAATGATCATAATGATAAAAACAATACTTAAAGTGAGCTACATGAACAAAGTTTTAAAATACCATTCTTAAGATAGCAACTTTAATGATTAATTAACCATTTTCTCTCTTTCGGTCCTTTTTTATCAACAATTCTTAAGCAGACAAGTAGAAAAAATTGCCCTATGCACACTGTATTAACATCCACGTAAACTAACGTATAACTCGCTATGTATTTTGGTGAAGTTTCTATTATTCTTGTACTTTGGAGTGACAGTTTATTTCATTTCATGATAATATTTGTAAATTGATTGTGTATTGATCTTGTATTCCTAAAATACAACATTGTTAAACGATGCAACATGGATCCTTTAAATGCCCTGTTTCACATGAAATCATGAAATCACATTGATAAGTGTAAAATTATATTTGCATCGAATTTTTTCTTGTAGTTATCAGTTTTATCGTATCTATCTAAATAACAAAAAACTCTTCACAATAACCCAGAGCTCTTGACCGATCATGCCGTTCTTCTTTAGTGAAACTTTATCAAAGAAATAGTAACAACATAAGTTTTCACGAGAAGCAAAACATAAGATCCACAGAATTTTGCAATAATTCAAAATTGAATTATTGGTTTAAATGAAAGTTTGTCTTCTAGAATACTTGGAATTTAGGACAATGCTATCAATATATATTTGACCAATTTGGAATAAAATATAACCTTCGATATTCCCATCCAGTTCCGTTTAGCTCATTAAATCATTCTATAGTATATTTAGCAACGAAGACTTCAAAAACAACTAAGGTGTTTGTCGTTGCAATTGTTTTTAAGATGTAAAAAAGTAAACTTAATGATATTGTTTATACCTTTTTAATGAAAAATGTATCGATCAGAATAAACAAAAAATATAAAAGATTCCATATTCGATTAAGATACGTGATACTATTAAAAAGTATCTGTTCTTCTGAATAAAGCTTAACTATTTTCAGTCATATTTTTGAGAAAGTGGTGACACATTAGAAGCGGGTCACGGTTCTTACGTTTTACGTCATGATTTATGCATGAATCGAATTGATTAAAGCATAGAATAACGATAACTTCTAATAAATGATCAAACTGGCCATAACACTGTGCTTATTTCGAGAAAAGGGCAAATGCTCTCACTGAGTATAATCTTATGGCGCTTTATTTGGTAGTTCATCCCATTTTATCAGGGATTTATTTTGTCATTTTAAAAATGAAAAAAAACAAAATACTGTAACAAAAAGTACTATAATCTGAAATATAATTGTTGGCTTAGATGAATATGAATATAACAAAATGTGGGGTTTTACATTTTATGTCATTCAGTTTTATGAATATGATAGCAGTCGATTGAGTGTTTGGTACGTATTCATCAATCGTTTTGTTATACAAACATGATGCTTATCTTAGACTATTGTGGTAGGAGTGATATTCTTTTGGTCACATGTTGATATTATTTCATTTCAAATTTGCAGTGGCCTCAGTGGCCGAGTGGTCTAGGTAGTCGAACTACCGTATCACTAGCTTGTCAACACTGATGTTGCGAATTCGAATCCCGCACATGGCAGGTGCGCCCAACTCCAATCTTAATTGACTTGGATTGTCAGTTTTCCATCCGAAGGTCGGTGGTTCTTTCCGGGCACTCCGGCTTCCTCCACAAATAAAAGCTAACAGCAACGAAATAGCCCAATAGTGTTGTAAGATAAATCAATCAAATTTGCAATTTATATTATCCGTACGATGCTTCTATGTGCTATTACGGTATATTCAAGTACGTTACCACCACACACATGGGGTAAACAAAACCTGTTGCTATGGAAAATCCCAAAACGTGGAAAAGGGGTAAAATTCTTAAAGCAACACCTTCAGATTTTAATAATCATTAAATAAATAAAGACTGTTACCCAATTCAGTGTTTGATAGTCAACTTGTTGTGTATTGTTGGCAAACTATGTAACTGTGACGTGATTTAAACTTTTTCTCATTGTTCATAGCAGTTCATTTAAAATTTTGAAAAAAATATAATTTGATTATTCAACTCAAAATATTCTACCAATCAGAAATTTAAACCAAATCATACTGTAGTAAAACCACAATTAAGTCATCGAAGTCCACAGTTATAAAATAAAGCACGCTAAGAATCCTATGAGACTTGCAAATTCAGGTTTTGTATTTAAATATTGCTTAAAATTTCTACTCGAATATTTATTGAAGCACCTCATTTGAAAGGTAAAATCGTCATTTGTGAATTGAACTAAAAATGTATCAATGTGTGTACCTACAAAACATAATTAGGATTTCTTTGCTTAATTTGGTATCCATCATTCTAGATCAAAAGCAAGCAATGGTTTTTTCGAATAACGACCATTAAATTAAAACTACATATAATTCTTACCTATATGACTTAATCTAAATATATGGCAAGCCGTCGAAACTATGTTTAAAACTTCGAAAAGATTAAACAATTAGATTTTTAATAAAACACACTGAGATTAAGATATTTAAAATCACACACTTAGAATTACAAATCACACACTTAGAATTACAAATCACACATTGAGATTTATGAAAAACACGTTGAAAAAGTAAACACTAAGATTAAAACAATAAACAATAAGAATTAATCAGTCCACTGAGAAATAAAAATTATACCCGGAGATGAAAAAATAAAAAATAAAAGGTTTACACTGAGATGTGTGCGCACACTTTATGCGTACATATCTCATAACCAAAACAATGGTGTGTTTGCATATGTATCTGAGGTTAACTAAAGCTATGATTACTCTAAGTTACCTCAGGCCACCTATCGTTGAAAACTGTGATAAAGAAATCATGTTTACGGTACACATGGTACAGTGTCATTCAAATCGAATTCTTTGTTGACTAATTTCAGGAGTACATGATAACCTCAAAAAGGCATAAGTTGATAAAATTTGTGTATTTGTGTCCGATCTGTTTTGTGTCTTTGAGCAAATAAAATGGTTATAAACTAACCACTAGTATAAAAAAATAAGGATACCAATTATCCAAATTTGGAGAAAATTTGAATATGTCTTTAACTTCCCTTTTAGTACATTAATTTAGTACTATCAGTTTTGCAGCAACCAAGTAGTTTTATTTTGCATATATTAGCACAGGCTACAAATTCCAAAAACATAATTCAGATTTCTAATATCATGTCCTTTAACGGTATTTGTTTGAGAGAGCCAAACCATGATGATTTCTGCTGTGAAAATAAAGTTTTTGAATGCTGGTATGCATCTTGTAATAAAGAAAATGAGTCTAAATTTTCTTAGTCTAAGGTAATAATTTAAAAATAGATTTGACTTAGTCAAAGTGCATACAGTGGAAACAGACCAAGTTCAGATATGGCTGCAACATTTTTTTTTTGTGCCAACCCAGGATAAATTTACAAAATTTAAGGTGTAGCTTTTCACAAGATAAATTCAAATAAATTTTATCTTATTCGATCTGGTTTCCATATCTAAATCTTGCTACAAATGGACGAGATGAGCTCGAAATCTCACTTCCATAAAAAAGAATAGGCTTAATAGTATGATCAAAAATATGTATACTAGTTTTTAAGCTAGGATTTAAAGATAATAAATATTTTCTAAGTTTAAAATTTGCTTTTAAAGCCTTCCTGTATAATTCATTCTGAGCATAGGAGAATGTATCTGAAGCACTAAAATACACACCTAGATATTTACAATGTTGTACACATTCTATATCTAATTTTTAATCATTTTTTCTTTGTATTTAAATTGGAGGCGGATATGTCTGCCTGCTTTGTTGAAAATCTCAATGTTCGTTTTATTTGGGTTTAGAGTAAGACACCAATCTTCACAATATTTTCCCATAATATAAAGTTTTGACTGATAACCAGCAGCTGTCGTAGATATTAAAATGATATCATCGGCATATTACATCAGACAATGGATAGGTCACCCATTTATTTTAACAGGGTCTAGAAATTTTTCCAGATAGTTTGGAAGGTCATTGATCTAAACAGGTTTGGGCTGATATTTAACTCCAAGCTGTATAGGGATAAATCTGTAATGCTATTCTTAATTCAGGATTTGCTTACCTCATACATTTGCTTAATGATATTGTAAAATAATGTGCTTACACCAATTTTTAAAAGCTTGATTTCCAATCCTGTGTGGAAAACAGTGTAAAAAACCATTTAAAAGTCAACAAAGCAGGCATACACCCTATCATCTTTTGAATTACATTATTCATTAATAATACATTTCAAAATAAATAAATGATCACAAGTTCTAGCCTTTCTTATAAAACCTATCTGACACTCATGTTACGACACAAGTTTTCCATCGGATAATATTTGGTCAAATATAAATGTATGCAATAAGTTTAATATTTCATATACTTTTATTATAGTTTATTGGTATACTTTCTAGCTACTTGTGGTGTGAACTATTATCATTATAATTATTGCCAACGTTCGGGTGATACTGAGTTATCAGAAATGAAACGATTGCAACTGTCATTCAAGTAAACTATTTTTAAATCTGCAGAGCCTTTGACAACAAATCACTCCATTTTGAAACCACCTCAACCTCTCTTTATATTATATATTTTACTTTTTTCAAAATGGTCTGATCAGACATTTACGTTCACTTAGATCCCGTGTCTGGACAATTTTGTCTGTTATAAATTGAATCTTACCTTAAAACAGGTGCAATTAAAAATGAAGTGTGCCCCCTTCTATTCAAATTATGAATTCCTTTGTGACGATGTTAGTCTTACACGTGTATTTCATATGTGTCTTTCGATCATTTTTGTTATCTGTACATATTTCTTTTTGTCTTTTATCAGTACAATAAAAACAAGACATTTTATCTTTTATCTGTACAATTTAAACAAACATAGTTCTATTCGATACAATACAAGTGTTTAGGTAAATCAGACATGTCAAAGATTTTCGTCAAATTTTGCATCCACTGCGTAATGTTAAATTTGAACAGAAAATCGAAAAAATAATGGATTTATTTCTTTTGTATTCGGACAGATTGCTGAATGAATTCTTTCAAAATAGGTGAATATTTGTGTAGAAAGCACGTAACAGCTGTTGGTTGGAGACTTTAAGTAAGGAAAAAGAAAACAGAAACGCTCCTACCAAGTTTTTATGAATTCTTATTATACGTTGAAATTGCAATTGGCTCATGAAATCACTATTATTTTTCAGAGGCCAGTTAAAACTGAAAATCATCAGATCAACGCAAGCAAGACATTTATAATGATTAAGTGAGTATAACATCCCGTAGTCCTTGTTGAAAAGATGTTAGACATTTTCCGAATATATATCAGTTTTTAATTTTTGTAAATGTAATAATAGTAAACGGTATTGCCAGGATTCACGGAATAACAGTGAACTGTAGAGTGAGAATAACTGTCGAACAATATGATTACGAAAAATATTTTATTTACAGATGAGACGTCCATTACGACTTTACTTTTTTTAAGGTATTTAAAACTTTGTTGTATCTGTTTCCCTGTTAACGTATTTTGTGTGATTATGCAAAGTTACATTCATTGAAGTCATTTACATTGAAACATATTCTAGCAAATTCTACAAGTTGTGAAATGACCATGCTATTGGTTGAGACAAGAGGGCAATCGCTGTACAATAAAAAATAATAAAAAATAGTGATGTCATAGTTGAAATTGTCCTTCTTATTGTATATTTTAGTGCTATTCTTGTACATTTTTAAACAAAACTCACCAAAAATAAAACGGACAATATTGACTATTTGCTTCATTAAGCTGAAGCTTTTTGGATAAATAAATATATTTTGAATTTACTTGGAATTATACAATGGATAATCGTTGGTTTGGTATAAAAAGTATAATAACACAAATACTGAACTCCAAGGAAAGTTCAAAACAGAAAGTCCCTTCTCAAATGGCAAAATCAAAATCTCAAACACATCAAATGAATGGAAAACAGCTGTCATATTCCTGACTTGGTACAGGCATTTTTGTATGTAGAAAATGGTGGATTAAACATGGTTTTGTAGCTAGCTAAACCTCTCACTTGTGAAACAGTCGCATAAAATGCCATTATATTGAGAACAATGTGTGAACAAAACAAACAGACATAATAGGTAAAAATGTCAAAGACATCACGTGAATGAGCCAAATTGTTGAACGGTAACTTTTGACGAAACAATGGGTATCCATTGTGAGCTTTTCTGTTGTCGTTGTTTGAACAATTACTGTGGTGTCTTTTTTAAATAATAGTTATTTAATTAAACAGACCCTATTATCGGGTAATTGAAATAACCACTTATGATCTTGAATGGATTACTTGATAAAACTCAAATTTCGAAATAAGAAATGCGTCCATAATTTACAAAATAAGACATATTCCAACAATTCTTTATGAATTAATGCATACAATGTATGTAACTGAACATCTAAGACAAATCATAACTCATCTTATTTATCGCTCATAGTAGTTTTCAAATATGTATTTGTAAAGATAGGTATTAAAAAAGATGATACTACCAATCTGTGTGTAGAAAGGACACAATTGAATGTTATTATTTCTTTAAGTATTGATATATTGGAAACAGCCAAACAATTAACAAATTACTCGGAGATGGAAATGGGGAATGTGTCAAAGAGACAACAACCCGACCAAAGAGCAGAAAACAGCCCAATGTCACCAATGGAGGCGGGTTTCAGCTGGTCTTTATAGATAAATTCAAATACGTGACTGGGGAATAGATATATGGTAACTTTGGTCTTCCTCCGGCCGTCAATAAAACCCTTGCCGAAGTGGGGTGTTCGTTTGGCTGTACAGGATGTATAAGTACGCAGCACACTTCAGGTCAGAATGGGGACAATAATCCGGTGCCTCATGAAAAAAGAGTGCCACGCTCTCTGGACGGTAAGAACCCTTGCAACAACTTTTTGAGGGGTCCTTGGTGGCCTGCTGCAAGGGAAAATTTCTGCCCTTATCCAATATACTCTCATTTTCCAGTAACAGTCCAAATGTCTCCGACCTTAATTTCGGACGGCCTCTATTATAGGACCTACCTATTGTATTTATTATTCATTTTTTCTCGTCCTGAACACGCATGAAATATTTGCCACTGGAAGTTAGGCAACCAACAATCAATCAATCATTATAGATAACAGGAAACACACAAAATAAAAATGCAAAAAAAAAACAAGAAGAAAAAAAAGAAAAGGAAAAAGATGAATCTTAAATATATAAACATTTGCTCCAAGCAGTAATTCTAGAATCCGACAAAATCTCGTTACTACTAACTTTCGTTATACGACAGTTGTTTTTACATATATGAAGTCACAAGCCCTATTTGTCTGTTGTAAATGTGTGCATCAGGTTTATAATCAATATCTGGTCACTAAAAAGTTGACAGACGAGTTAAAATGGAAATCATACTTAATTTATTGTATAAAATATAAAAAAAACTATTATTTGCTCATTTAAAAATAGAACCCTCAGACGGCGCGAAAATATAATACTGATATACTTAAAATAAGCATATTATCTTCGATCAATGTGTACCCGAGATGTTTCATCGGTGTCCTTGATATCAATTACACATTACAGATTTCATAGATGGAGTTCAATTCCCATAGCCGGAAAATTCAGTTGCAGAAATTCAAGGCAAGTTCGTGAACTAATTCTACATACATGTATGTTAACAGGAATCAGAAATTAATCTATTCAAACCTAAAGTAAAAGAAAGGCGAAAGATACAAAAGGAATATTCAAACTCATCAATCGAAAACAAAGTGAAAATGTCATGGCAAAAAAAACGAAATATGACGAAAAGACAAACAACATTTCACAAAACACAACATAGAAAACGAAAGATTAAGCAACACGACCCCGGGATTGATATCTGGTGATCCGGAAGGGTAAGCATATCCTACTCTCTACATATGACACCCGTCGCGTTGCTCATGTTAGTACAAACCCGGCGATAAGTCTAATTCGTAGGTCTAGGAAAAGAGTACGGGATTATGGTAGCGACAATTAAAACATATCGATCGTCATCTCTGAAACAGATATTCCATAACGGTCAACCAACTCGTGATGGCATCCGTAATATTTTCGAAGAAATGATTTCAATTTCACCATTTGGAACTCTTGGGTGAATAGCTTCATTGTAAACAGCAACCCTTTATCAAGGAAATAGTGATAGGAAATGCAAGCTCTGCATGCAAGCTCTTGAGTATCGTATTAATTGGGAGATATATTCCTCATATGCAGGCGCTGCTGGAGTGTTATATAGAAATGGAAAGTGTACAATTGGGAAGCTGAAATCATCTCTATTGTCGTAAGGTCTTGTTCTCAACCGACCCTCATTGTCAATTTCTAGATGTGAGGCATACTTAACTGTGTCTGTTGTATCTTTTATTTCAAGTTCAAGGGTATATATGTGTACAACATAGTCATCAAGCTTTGAATTATTTAGTGAGAGGACATCATCTATTTAGCGGAACGTGAAGTTAAACGATGAAGTTATTTTTTTTTATTCATCATCTTTTTAGCGGAACGTGAAGTTAAATGATGAAGTAATTTTTTTTTATTCATCATCTATTTAGTGGAACGTGAAGTTAAATGATGAAGTCATTTTTTTATTCTTTCTTCGAAGATCCTGAATGAAGTCACCCTCATATGAATAAAGGAACAAGCCGACAAGAAGAAGAGCACTGTTGGTTCCTACGGAAATGCCGATTGTCTTTTGAGAAACACGTCCTCCAAACGTAACAAATATGTTGTCAATCAAGAAATCAAGCAGTTTCAGAGAATTTATTGTTTGAATTAGAGTGAATATTTACAAAGTACGATGGAATGGGGGAATACTTGTGTAAAGGGTAGAAAAGTCAAATACTATTGCAAGAGGAAAGAGACTTAGATTTATTCACTCAAACAGATCTTTGGAATTTTCAAGTATCCACATCTGATTCACGTCGTCCCTAGAGTAGATAGTTTTACAATAAGTCCGGATTTAATTGCTGATGAAATTGATGTTAATAATTTAGAAAGAGGTTTCGTCGAGCACTTGGAAGACCCAACAATATAACGTTGTTTGTTGTTACACTTATGTAGTTTAGGTATTCAATATAATGATGGAAGATCCACTTTTTAAAAATTTTTGGTTTAAATTCCAAAGGAACAAAGAACATGTGATTATTCATGATTGCCTCCTTGGTAAGTGTCGTAGGAGTGTATTGACATTAACTGTAACAATTTCACATTACCAGAGTGCATATTGGTTTTGCCGTGGCGTTGTCATTTTATTTTTGACTTGTGAGTTTGAATGACCCTTTGGTATTTTTCGCCTCTCTTTTAATGACTCAAAATATTTGAAAACCAAAAACTTTTTTTCAAAAAAATTTAGAGCTGCCAAAACCAAAAAGGAAAACAAAATATAGCCAAAGCTGGGCACGGAATAAGAGCTTTGCATGAGGGAGATATATTCCTTAATCTAAAATGATTTCCAAAATTTTTCAACAGAAAATATCAATAACATATATATAATATCTGTATTTTCATGACAGTACCAAAGTACGTTGAGTTTCTAAGTGAATTGTCAATACCTAATCCTTTTATCAAGCAGTTTATATTATGTGATTTACACACTAAAATTATGTTGTTTGGAGCCTTATATGCGGGGACAACAACATAATTATTTGGCATGGAGGTAGGACAGGTGCTTAGCAACATTTTTCTCTTTAAAGATCGATCTATCATGTGTGTTCATAGACCAATCCAGTTTTTTCAAATCTAATTTGTATCAACAACCTCACAGCTTGAACTCATTCGGAAAGAGTATCTACGTCTTAATTTTGGAATTAAGCCAATTGCCTGGCATAATTCTCGACTTAATCCATCAGTATTTTGAAGTTTCCAATCGATGGATTTAGGCTCACGATATTTCCGGCCTTTGGATAACACATTTCGCAGAGAAGTGTTATTGGCAATTTTCAGGTAGCCATAAATAACGTGGCCAGTTGGATTTATGTGCATTGGGAGCTAACACAGGTGCCATCAGGAAGGTTTATACTTGGAGTCGTCAAAGTTGAGACCCTGCAACCCGTGTTTGTAATTAAACATTTTAGTTGCAATTGGTTTGGTTTATGTATAAAGAAAGGCAACAGAAGTATACCGCTGTTCAATTATGTAAAAGAGATGATCTTTAAAGAAGTGAGATATTTTCGAGTGAACTGATTTATGATGAAGGATATTGCCCAAGTTAATGTAGTTAAGCAATCAAAATGAACAATTCAATAAAATACGTTAACTCTGGTTCATCGACAGATCTATGAAAAGTTAATTTAAGAGAAAAGAAACAACGACTTATGAAAAGAATGACGTCACAACAATGACATAAGGCAATTAGGTTTTTGAAACCAGGATATTTACCAAAAGCATTCGAATCTGACTAAAATCGTTTAAGTTTATTTTTTTTAATTTAGTCACATGTCAGATAGGCTTGAACTTTATTAGTGTACTTATTGTTTTGTTTTTTTTTTAAGTTTCAGGTGATGGTGTATAAGATCTGATTTTTTTTTGGGGGGGGGGGGGGGGGGGAGGGAGCACATTAAATTAACTTACGTTTGTTTCTAAAGAGAGTGCCATGCTCTCCCAGGCAGACAGTGACCTTTTGCAAAAAGACCTAACATCATTAGAAGATTGGGAGAATAAATGGCAAATGAGCCTTAACGCAAAAAAATGCATAGTAATCAGAATATCACAGAAGAACAAAGAAGTTAGATACCTCATACAAACTTCACGGACATACACTAGACAATGTTGATGCCAGCAAATACTTAGGCGTAACCATCAGCAACAACCTATCCTGGGATAGACACATAGACAACATTGTAGGCAAAGGAAATAAAACATTGGGATTTATCCGACGAAATCTAAAAGACTGCACTAAACCAGTAAAAGCAGCAGCATATACAGCCATGGTAAGACCTTCAGTGGAATATGCCTGCACAGTTTGGGATCCATCAAGCCAAAAAAATCAAATCGTTAGAACAAGTTCAAAAAAGAGCAGCAAGATTTGTCCATAACAACTAAACAGATCGAACACCTGGTTGTGTAACATACATGGTAAAACAACTACAGTGGGAAAGCCTGGAAGAACGTAGGAAAACCAACAGACTATGTATGATATTTAAAATCCAGCATGGGATAAAAGATAAAGGCAGACAAAAATATCTAATCCCCAACGACAGCCGGAACAGAGGTAAAGGCCGCTTTTATCAAGAAAGAACAAAAACTGACACCTATGGACAGTCATTCTTCCCAAAGACCATTAGGGATTGGAACCAACTTCCATCTAAAGCCACCTGTGCCGACACGATAGAGGGATTCAGAGCTGCTCTGAAAGGAAGTAAACAGCACAGCATGTATATAGTTTTGATTGTAAATTGGTGAATGTTTTAAATGTAAATAGCTTCGAGAAGACTAGCTGTGTTGCCCGACACTACGCAAAGTTTTCACGGGACCATACACATTCATATATGAATTCGGTTCCTTACTTGGAAGAAGAAGAAGAAGAAGCGTAAATATGACGAAACGCTAGGAAGTTGGAACCTTATTTTCTTAATAATGTTTGAATCCATGTACAAAGCATGTCAGTAACCCTACTTTGTACTAGGCCAACAATCTGAGCCTGATTGTTCACAATGAAATAGTTCACAGGTAGACATGTCAGCCTACGCAGACATATTATTCTGACTCCGAGTCAACCAGTCTTTGCTCTTACTCCTAAATACAGGGTACCTAGCGGAATAGCAGCAAAAACGTATGTTTAGGTCTTTGGTTTGTCCCCGTCGGAATCAAACCCTCCACCTCCAGCACTCGGGGGGAGCACACTACCAAAAGACCACGAGGCGGTCGGAAAAAAAGGAAAATTACAATCAATTTTGTAAACCACGTGTTACCGTTTGTTTACCATTTATTTGTTACTAACCTAATGACCTTAATATAAACTAAATAAAATGAACTATATTTCGTTCTGGTGACATCCCCCCTTTTCCGAGAATTATCTGAATCAGCACTTAGCGTTTACTTAAAATTATTGTATTTCTAGTTCCATCTATAAAATGATAGAATAAGAATGCTGTGTATTGGACTCGGTGTATTGTATATATTACACGTTAATAAATAGATACTAATAAAATACAATCATGAGATGAAAGTATATATTGTCTCCGCGGTGTTAAGGAGATAAATAAATATCGTTTATACCATTCGTGATATGTGATAATTCTTGAAAACTGGATTTAAAATTAAAAACATATAGGCTTATAATGATTTAATCAAAATACGGAAGAACACATATAAATATCTTTGGAACAATTATTCTATAAGAACTATTTTACAAAATAAATGTATTCAATTTCATGTATTAATCCCATGTTAACTAGATGAAAAGAAATGAAACGTGATCGATTGATGATGTAACATAACTAGTGATGCGATGTATTATAGTAGATTCAGACTCAAGGTATACGTACTTCATCAAAACAAGATTAACCCGCCCACTCAAATATTCATGATTATTTACTGATTTATATTTTCACGACAAAACATGTTAATTTTACAAATATATGTTCTTCAAAAAATATTTCATGAAATTTCATTGATAATATCAATATATATGACGCGATAAAGAATATTGTTTAGCACTCGATAACGTCAGCGTATTTAAAAGAACATTGACAAATCGACATAGCATATGTTCGGATTCCCTCAAGGTCAACCTTGTAAAAATTAAATATCGCAGACTAAAATATCAATCAGTATACATCCAAAATCCAAAGGATCCAAAAAGACTATATCAACAGTCAGAGAAAAACATGACCTTGTGCAACCCCCAAATATATGTATCGACAGATTGAAGTATCATGAATGCACATATTTGTATAACAATAATATTTGGTTGGGTTTTAATTTATTGATAACAAAATCAATATTCATACCGATATAAACAATATTCAAATATGTATTTGCAGTCTTCACTTGGTAGCCTTTTAGAATAAGTTTATTTAAAGGATCGATTAGTTTACTCGGATCGTATCTACATTTACGGCTCGGTAAACAACATCACCGTTAAAATTAGGAGGTGCTATCCTGTTTGTTATAAATTTTCTACAGGTACAGCCAAACTTCCAAACCTAAGCTTTGTGTCTGTGAAAGAGTTCAGTATAGGTTTTGAGTCATTTGTGTTTACGAAATCATTGACATTTACTACAAGAGTTCTACTCCTTCAGAGCTGGGGATGACACAGTCCATCGGGGAGGACACCAGTTTTTATCATTTTTTGTTACATATCTTCAGTTACCTTCATAAGGTATGAGTACAGCGTTCGAACAATAATTAAATTTACGTCTTATCACAATATAATCTTAATAATATTTTATATTTGGCAAATTGTATATTTGAAATAAAGAACCCACTTTTTTCCCCATTTATTCTTCGCTTCTTAAATATCCTATTACTTTTTTAGTTCAAGCTTACTTATTTTGTCTCCTTAAAACATATGCATCGCGATGAAGTACAAGTAAAGAAGTGCCAACTGTGATTCCATTATATTTCATTGTAATTCAACAACATAACAATATATGGCTGTTACTTTATTATTAAGATAGTTTAAACCAACTCATTTGTTACATGTGAAGTGTTAAAATGTAAACACAACCTTATATCTTAATTCATAGTATACGGGTTTTTTTTTATAAATTAAAGGAGGCAAATTCAATCTTGAAAACTTCTTTGCATTTACCCTCCGTTGATACCCTCTATAGCACTAGACTGACAGGAAAAGGGTCCAAAAGCAGTAATTTCTGTAAAAATAGGATAAGTTCATTTTCTAGCTTTTCTCATGAAAATAACCGTTTACATTTGGCGCGTCCGAAGCGGTTTTCAAGATTTGCATCCATTTGGGACTATCAATACTACAATTAAAAGCCAAGGATGTATCAGTACATACACACGAATAGTGCGCTTTGACCAAAAGGGACCTTACATGTAATAGCCAAATCAACCTTTGTTCTTAATAATTTATCAATTTATCAATGGAGAAGGCGGACATTACAAATGGGACATTTAAAACTCAGAAACTTACAACGCAATGGCAACAAAAACCCGAAAAAAACGACTGAAAAGAAAATAAAGAACACACTACATAGAAAACTAAAGACTGAGCAACACGAGCCCCAATTAGAAACCAGGGATAATCTCAGGTAAGAGACATTAACTACTGAGCTGTTGATACTTAAGGGGAATAACAGTCCATCAGTAACGGAATCGAAGCAGTTCTAGAAAGAAAGAAAAAAAAACCTTTTTAAAGCCATAATCATCTTATGTAAAATTTGCCTGTGGGAGTTGGAACCTCAGTTTCTTAATAGATGGAACTACAAGAACAATTAATAACGGAGAAACAAACAAACCAGCAAATATGATATGCTCCGGAATTTCCGATACTGCACAAACGGGAAATTGGCGATTTTTAATTTCAGAATTATTTTCTTACTTTGTCTTGCAAATTTTCACAATTTCCATGCATTTTTTTCATATCAAATATAAATCAAGTGATTTTTATCATATTTCTCCTGTTTATTACAATTAAAACAATAGGATGAAGCTAACACTAACAGATTTGTAAGACTGTTTTTCTATCAGATAATAAGCTTTGTCTGACAGTTATCTTTAAACATATTTTTAGTTGATCGTAAACTTTCATCAGCGGTTTGATATGCATTATATTATTGAATACTTTGTTGAGAACGTGTACGAAATAATGAGTGATTTAGTTCGACGTGGTTTCCATAACATATCAGAAAACGATTACAGTTATTGCAGTGTAGCAGTGTCCCAGCTAGCAGGGTAATTGTTGACTGTGTAATAGATTATAAATCTCCTCTTTCGCCCATGACACTGGTTTCTTCACTTTCCTGACCTTGAAACTTACTTAAACAAACACCACCAGATTTGGTAGCATTATCATATCATTGTAACATTCACACTTTTTGATGGAAGTGTTACCATATTTACCTTTCAATCTTACATCCATGTACAATTCCCCTATAATAAGATACGATCACTACATGTATGATCATAAAAATCTTAAAACGTAAAATATGTTATTTCTCTATGTGCATAGGTGCACATTGTTGTCATTCAAATAAGATCCTGTTAGGTTGAATTTTTTGAACTGTGACGATGTCCAGACAGTGATACTAACCAATCACTCGGGATATGTGAATGATGCAAACATTGACATTGTACATACGTTTACAGTAACATCCGTTTAACAGGGACGTAAGGACATATATGTCATGTTCTTATTAATGTTCATTTCATTTTTGTTGTCATGTTCAGGTCAGTAATATGATACTATTTAACAATTGAATTTACATGATGTGAAAGTATACACATATATGTGTGCGCATTGTTAGCTAAAAACAGCTCACATTTTTAGATTAGTAACTTTTTTTCTGTTTATAGAGGTGGTTCTACTTTATTCGTGTGCTTTGCACACGAATAACCAAAAAACTATTACAAAAAATAAATCATATTTTCAATTCATATCAAGGTAGTTCCTAAAATCAGCATGTAAAGGCAGCTAGTATATAAAACGTAAAATATCTATTTTTCTGACTAAAATAAAAAGGTACCGTAAAAAAACCTATTGAATTCATTCTTTTTTATCATGCTAATTATCGGGTTGATAAACAGTAGATGTTCTATCGGTTTTTTGGTGTTTTTTTTAATTGTTTCATGATTCCCATTATATACATGTTACTAACCAACAAGGTTAACAATGGTCCTTCTTTCACAATTCAAGACATCACTACAGTTGATTTTTATAGAAAGAAGGTAAAAGTAAAGATTGTGTAACTTGAAAAACTGTTTCCGCGAAATAGCTTGTGCTATAGTTTGCATACAACGAGATTAACAGTTTGGCCATTGTCAATATTAATACAAAATTATGAGTTTCTACCTCAGGAAATAGATTACTTTAGCCGTATTTGACAAAAACCTTTCGGAATGTTGGGTCCTCAACGCTCTTTAACTTCGTATTTTATTTGACATTTTATTTTTTTTTTATTCGAGTGTCACTGATGAGTCTTTTGTAGACGAAAAGCGCGTCTGGCGAACAAAATGATAAGTCTGGTATTTATGAATTTATTTCATATTTTGTAAAGGGCATACAATATAGTGTTGGGACAAACTTTTAATTCATGTGAAAGCTCACAACTATTTGAAATCACGCCCACTATCGATATATTCTCTAAATAAAAGCAAATTATACAAATATAGATGATCATAACACTTCCTCGTTTCTTCGCAAAATTGCTTTAAACATTTTCCATTGATTATGATTTCTCCAAGATATCAGTTTCTTTTTATCCTCTTGTGTTAATTCCAGAAAAAAACTCTTTTCCGCAATATTTTGAATTTATATTTGATCCGATTTGTGTTAATGTTATTAGGTAATTATTTCAAAAATACCTTACTACTTCATAACGAAAGTAATTCCCAGCCATGGTTAAAGTGAAAAAAAAATGGGCACTGATAATCTCATGAATGCGTTTCGTAATTACCTCCGTCCTCTAAGAACTCAGTGCTACTTTTTATAGTTCATCAAGTTGTAAAAGAGTTGATTTTTTGTTTGAATGGTTTCAAATTTTGTCATGTCGGGTCTTTCATAGCTGACTTAATAGTATGGGTTTTGCTCATTGATGAAAGCAGTACGCTTGTCTACGTATGTTTTTTCCGCCTTACAGAAGTTACCCTGGACAATGCCATAACATCTGTTCCAGTTGGAACAAATATTCTATACATTTTATTACGTTAGGAACAAATAATGTAATATTTGTTCCAGTGAAAAAAATATTAGATAATATTTCTTCCACTTGGAACTCACATTATGAAGGAACTTCTATTTCAGGACAAGCTGTTGACGTATAGTAGCTTTCATCCCCGTCATCTGGAAAGTTGTCTCTTTGGAAGTCATACAACATATTTTTAAATCTAACCCCACCCCTTTACTGCTTAACACATTGTGTGTTCATCATACTGTACACTTTTGTGAATTGATCTGGGAATTGCCAATAGGTGTAGCAATCGTTTGTAACACTTAATTTAAGTTTGAAAAATCATATTGCAATTATTTGAACATTTTCTCCATTTAAGTATTATCAACTGAAGTAATTTTTTTCTCAATCGTCCTACCACCACCCAAACACTCTTATAGCATCTTGATTTAACTGTCCATCTCATGAAGATTCGGATTTTTGTGTGTCTTCTTTATTCCCTTTCTAAAATTATCTCGTTCTAGATACCTGATTATCTTTTTCATCACTTTGTGCCTGTTTTCGTTTGTATCTGTTGTTGTTTAGTGTAAAACATTTCCAACGTGAAAACTTGACACCTTTCTACCATTGAACATTCTTCCGTTTTATTTGTAGGACAAAAAATCAACAATGCTACTGCGCAGTGTAGCGGCTTCTCTGAAATTTCATTGGTTTTGAAATATTAGCATAGTGTGGTCCTCTGTCGGACTTTAAATCGTACATTTTATAAAGTCCAAAATGTCTGCTCTGAAGAATTATTGAACTTGATGAAGTTTTTCTAACCACAATATTTAAACAAATGGTAGTTATTTACTTACTTTCTCACTAACTTATCCTCTTCATCCGGAATGGAACACAAGGCGGCCACATGCTTCTTCCATACTTTTCTGTCCTTTGCAACATGCTGAGCTTACCCAAATCTCTTGTACTTCAGCAGCAACAGTACTCCAGGTGATAGAGGTCGGCCTGGTTTTCTCTTTCCTATAGTTGTCCAGTTGAGAGCTACTTTTGATGCTCTTCCACTTGGCATTCTCAGAACAAAGCCTAGCCATATAAAACGTCGTTAGTTTGATATAATGTTAATTGGACTGTCCTGTACTTCAGGTTTATGAATTAAATGCATCCTTGATTTTATTGGCATAAATATTGATTTTGTTATCAGTAAATTAAAACCATACTAAATATTACACATATGTACTTTCACGGTACTACAATCTGTCGATACTTATAGTTTGTCATTGCACAAGGTCATGTTTTTCTCTGACTGTTAATGACGTCTTTACACTAAATCCATTGGATGGTGGATGTGTACTGATTGATATTTTAGTCTTAGATACATGATTTTTTTTTCATTAGTTGTTATTGGCTTTGATCTAGCTGTCAGTAACTGCAAGAACTCGCAGATCTGTACTTTTTGGGATGTACAAGTACCCGTCCACGTCCACTGTGTGTTTTTGTTAGATGTATTTCTATTTGTATCCATCTGATAAGTTAAGTCTTTTTCAACAAATTTTTTATGTGCCTGTCCCAAGTCAGGAGCCTGTAGTTCAGTAGTTGTCGTTGGTTCACGTCTGTCATATTTGTTTTTCGTAAATTGGTTTGTTGTGAATTAGGCCGTTAGTGTTCTCAATTGAATTGTTTCATATTTTTCATGTCGGGGCCTTTTGTAGCCGACCATACGATATGGGTTTTTCTCATTGTTGAAGGCCGTACGGTTGCCTATAATTGCTTACATCGACTTCACTTGAACTTTGGTGGATATTTGTCTCATTGGCAATCATACCACATCTTCTTGTTTTTTTAGTTGGATATGTCTGATAATGTCCATGACCAGTGCGATCTAGCTTAATACAATTAATGAAAATAACGAAAGGAATCAATGCAAACAGCAAGACGCAATACAGCTAACTCACAGGTAGAAAATCAATGCTCTGACCCTAATAGGGTTCGATATTTCCCACCATTGAAATAAAAACTTTTAATCCTTATTCTAAGATTGAAGACGATAAGTAAAATACATTTCCCCTCCCCCACTGCCAACAACACCAAAAAAAAAATGAATAAATTACCTCTCAAACAAATTGGAATTCTAATTTGTACTAGTATAAATCGGAATTCTGATTTATACTGCTTAGAATCCAGAACTCTAGAATCAGAATTCTAATATCTGCTAGTAGAAACTGGGTTTTCCAGATATGTATTAGGTGGATCCTTGATTGTACTTTTTTTTAGTATTTTTACATGATTACTTAAAAAAACATAATAAAAAGAACATTTTGATTTACTTCATAGTGGTGTAGACTTATAATTAAAACCTGTCTTAATTTCTAACAAACATTGTCGGGGTGAAAGGACATGCTATTATAAGGGCGTTAGTCAGCCTAATTCTTCACTGAAATTTGAATTTCAAATTCAAGATTTCCAATTACATGTACATGTATGTCTATTGTAAAGTTTTAAAGTTTGTGTTGTATTTACAAAATTGATTGATCACCAAAATGCTATACATAATGTTATAATGAATGAGCGGATAATCTTTTAATTTTCTGGAGGGGTTTTGGAAATGAATATTAAGGCATGGTAGTAAGATCTAAACATACAAAATCATTTCGCCTATGACAGGATGGATATGAATGTTTTGCCCCACAAAATGTAGGAAATAGATGTGTACATGAAAGTTAACTCATTTGCACGGAATAAATAAGCTGACCTTACAATTGGTGAACAGGAATACTCCCCCACCCCAAATCTCAATGTAACAAAATGTCATTCTCTAAACACTTTTGAAAGAATTCCAAGAAAGTCTGCGTTTCTGTACTGTATTATTGATAGTGGCATTTTATTAGGTCTTTCCATTTTTCCGTAGAAAAACCATTTGATTTTGTTCTGATTATTTTTTTTTCTTCCACCTAATTTTTTTCTTGAGAGGTTTTGTTGTTTCGCAAGATGTCGCTTTGATATTTGGTAAATGATATCGGACAGATTATACGCTTTTGAAACTGACACCGCTTAACCGTTCACTTTACTTTGTAAGAGTTATCTCCCCGAACACTGTTTTTCTTGTGCAGACTGCGACAAAATTATTTTACCAAATTGCTCATTATATCCTCCGGTTGTCGAGAATATTTTTGATCGAAGAGATCTGAGGATTCCATATGAGAGTTATTTCCTTTATGTATTCGACATAAGTGAAATATATTAGTAACTCATAAACCATAAATGATAGAGACCTATGCTCTTTTGATTTGGGGTCCTTGGTCTGCCAAAAAGAAAATAAGGTCAAGGTCAAATGTCAAGGTCGTGTTTTAATTTTTTGCATTTGCTAGTGCATGCTACTCCTAAGAAACTGAAATATATACCGACAAAAGATTTTCACTAAATTGTTAATTGCGATATGTTGTAACAGGAATTTTTTTCTTTGAAGCTGAACGGTTACATTTTCTCCACTGGAATGTTAAAAAAAAGATGTATGGGAATATAACTTATAAACAATACATAGTAGAGATCCAAGGTCTTTTAATATGAGGTCCTTGCTTCATGAATTTCAAATTAAGGTCAAGGTCAAAGGTAAATTTGAAGTTCTAGACTTTGACCTTTGCTATAGCTTCATATTGATACATGATAAAGCCTTTGGGTCTTTTGCATTTGGTAGGAAAAAACATAACTTGAAGAAGTCAACCGGGTGTGACATTAAGTAAACCGGAAGCAGCCATCTTTTGCATTAATTTAATATAAAAGTATCTAGAACCATATAGTTTTGGAATCAGAGTCAAATGACCTATATATAATACAGGAAGTGACATTTTTTCAAACTTGAAGTAGCAATTTATCTCCATGATTTTAAGCAAGAGTGTATAGAAACCATATTTTTTTGGAATCAGTTTGAAGAAACTATCGCCTTACATCAGAAATAACATTTTGAACAGGCTTTAAATATTTCCATATCAAAATATGTGCATGTGGGGTAGAAAGAGACCTTCAATTGTTCTCTGAACAATTAGTTTTTAATTATTATTATTTTTTCTTTTCGTATTTTTCTGAAATACTTATAATAAAAAAATTAATCCAGTTAATTCTACTAAAATCCAGATTCCTCTCCGCAAAAATCTGCATATCCCCATTTCTACTAGTAGATTATGGAATTTTGATAGATGTGTACTGCCGTCCTTGATAGGATCAAGATCGTGTTATCTGTGGCTGGATATTTATCTTATCACGAATACAATCAGTTATCATTCAGGGAAAGACCCGATTATTCCATTCTCAATCTGACTCTGATTTGTATCTTTCGCAGGGTCAAAAAACGACCGAATCTGTCCTGACAGCGTCCCGATTCTTCCACATACGATCCGACAGAGATTAGACAGTAAACCGACACAGAAAATTATAACAATTTTGATCCGATACAGCAGAATCTGTAGTAAGATAGTTGAGTTTGAAATCCAACAAGGCAAATCGGCTGAATTTCCCGAATGTGACTGGACGAACCTTAATGTTAAAGTGCTTGACTGACCTCTCCAGATCATTCCTGATTTGAAGGACCTGTAACAAAATTTTACGATTGCGTTCAGATGATGATAGTACATTCCAGATAATTGAATTGAGAATAGTAGTCCTACATTTTTACTTTTTCACTTTCCGTGTTGTAGCGCAGTTTGATCTCAAACGAGATACAAAATCGGGTGATATGTGTGAACGCCGTTTAACTCAAAATTCAGATTTCTACAAGAAGATATTGGAATTCTATTAAGTACTAGGAGGATTCTAAACCTTACTGAATTCAAAGTTGAACTGTGACAGTTAAACTAATTAGAGTCAACATTATTTAAAGATCACCCTTATAGTTTACCTGTATGATAGGTAGTCTGTACTCGTATTCTGATTTAGAGTCCTACGGTTATAGTAAATCTCTATTAGCATGATTAGGAAGGTCCGAATATATTGACAACATTTGGTATCTTTTAAGGATGAAAATCAGTTCATATGGATTTGGTAGTAAGCTTTGCAGTCTATAAATGATGATGTTATTAATGCGCATATCATTTCTACTGTCTTTTACGTCAGGTCAGTAACACATTTTACAAAAGATTTATGTTGAACATGCTTATATAAATAAATATATTTGTTTCCTTTTCCAGTGCATATTTCCGGTCAATTTTAATTTAAATAGATGTCTTATTATTTATCAGTCTTTATTTGCTATATTGTGTTTTTGTTTACTGCTGTTTGTCATACGGTCGTTTTTCATTTTTTGCCATGGCATTGTCAGTTTGTTTTCGACTTATGAGTTTGATTATCCCTTTTGTATCGCTTGCCTAACTTTTATGAGAAACATATTTTATTACAAAAAAAAAACAACATGGAATAAATGTATTTTTGTTATCTTCTTCAAATCGTGTAATAGTTTTGTTTCAGTTATTCTTTGTTGATATTCATGCTGACTCTCAGGCGTACTTTTAAAAAATATTTATTTACTTCATTTTTTGTTTATTGGGAAATGGTTAACACCATTTTAATAACTGAAACAACATTTTATAGCATGGGATAGAGATACTTTTACAGCAACTTTAACTTTGCCTTTAAACGATCATGATAGCTTATTATCTGTGAAAAATGTTGTCAAATAAAACTTCAAATACTTCTAACACACAAAAGACGCACTAAATGTACAAAGTATAATTGTCATCTTTTAAGCATCTAAAGAAAATTTTTTAAATATTTTTACATATTAGACAAATACATGATAAAACAATCTGATTGTGACGTCATTAAATTGACGCAAGATTTTAACAGTGTTTTGGCAAAATAAGAAAAATTTAAAAACAATTTGGTTGGATGAATAAAAGAGCACAAAGTATGTTTTGCCAGTGAATAGATAAACATAACTATGATTTGAACTTGATTTTAATTTGTATCAAGGCTTAATCACACATAAGGATTTTACTGCCGTCCTTGATAGGACTATTCCCGATGGAAATTTGTAAAATTCAGATCAAGATCCTGTTATTTGTGGCTGGAAATTTATTTAATCACGACAACAATAAGATATTATTCAGGAAACGTCCCGATTATTCCGTTCTCATTCTGATTTTGATTAGATTTGTATCTTTCGCAGGGTAAAAAACAACCAAATCTGTCCTGCAGCGTATCGATTCTTCCACATATGATCCGACAGAGATCAGACAATGACCAGACAGTGAACCGACGCAGGAAATTATTTCGATTTTGATCCGATACAGCAGAATCTGTTATAAGATAGTTGAGTTTTTAATCCGACAGGACAAAATGGGCCGAATTTCCAGAATGTGACAGGACGAATCTTAATGTCGGAAGGGCTTAACCGAACTCTCCAAGTCATTCCAAATCCATAGGACCTGTGACGAAATTTTACGATTGCGTTCAGACGATGATAGAACATTCCAGATAATTGAATTGAGGATAGTAGTCCTACTTTTTCACTTTTTCACTTTTCGTGTTGTAGCGCAGTTTGATCTCATACGAGATACAAAATAGGCTAAGTGCAAACGCCGCATAACTCAGAATTCCGATTTGTACCAGAGGATATTGGAATTGTATTAAGTACTAGGAGGATTCTGAATCTTAATAAATTCTAATTTGTACTCAAACAGTTAAATTAATTAGAGTAAACATTATTTTGAGATCACCCTTATAGTTTACCTGTATGATAGTAGTAGGTAGTCTTATTTCGTATTCGAGGGGCCTCGGTGGCCGAGTGGTCTAAGTAGTTACTACTGTAATTACTAGCCAGTCAACACTGAGGTTGTGAGTTCGAACCCCGCTCGTGCGGGTGCACTCGACTCCAATCTTAATTGACTAGGATTGTCAGTTTTCCTATCGAAGGTCGGTGGTTTTCTCCGGGCACTCCGGCTTCCTCCACCAATAAAAACTGGCTGCCACGAAATAGTCAAAAAGCGGTGGTCAAAAGTCGCGTTAAAACACCAAAAATAATAAAATAAATATTTCGTATTCTGGTTTAGAGACTGGCGGTTATAGTAATTCTCTATTAGGAAGTTTCGAATATATTAACAACATTTGGTTACTTTGAAGGATGAAAATCAGTTCATATGGATTTGGTAGTAAGCTTCATAGTCTAACGATGATATTATTAATGTGCATATCATTTCTACTGTCTTTTTCGTCAGGTCAGTAACACATTTGACGAATGATTTATGTTAAACATGCTTATAAATATATATATTTGTTTCCTTTTCACGTGTTTCCGGTAAAAAAATAATTAATTTAAATAGATGTCTTATTGTTTATTAGTCTTTATTTTCAATGTTGTGTTTTTGTCTACTGTTGTGGCATAGTCAGTTTGTTTTCGACTTATGTGTTTGAATATCTCTTTGGTATCTTTTGCCAAATTTTATGAGAAATATCTTTTTTATTACTAAAGAAAACCACATGGAATAAACGTACTTATTATCTTTTTGAAATTAAGTAATAGTTTTGTTTCAATTATGCTTT
The DNA here is from genome assembly GCF_021869535.1 of Mytilus californianus. Taxonomy (NCBI): domain Eukaryota; kingdom Metazoa; phylum Mollusca; class Bivalvia; order Mytilida; family Mytilidae; genus Mytilus; species Mytilus californianus. The sequence continues at coordinate 69,434,222 of NW_026262593.1, read as the reverse complement.
GTTGATATTCATGCTGACGCTCAAGCGTACTTTTTAAAAATATTTAACTTCATCACTTTTAGTTTATTCGAAAATGGCAAATATCTTTTTAATAACCGAAACATTTTACAACCTGGGATAGTCATACTTTTACAGCATCTTTAACTTTGCCTTTAAGCAATCATGATAACTTTTATCTGTGAAAAATGTTGTCAAATAAAACTTCAAATACTTCTAACACACATAAGACGCACCAAATATACAAAGTAAAATTGTCATTTTTTAAGCATCTTGAGAACATCTTTTAAATTTTAAAATATTAGACAAATTTTCATAAAACAATCTGAAATTAAACTGACGCAAAATTTTTTATCAAACCTGCAATGTATTATTAGAGTACATAAATTCAGCATTTGTAATAGTGAAATTCAGAGAAATTTGAAATAACTTTGATTAAAGTGCCAATGTTGTCCCAAACTTCTCCTTATAAACAATGGTACTTACAAGTTATGTATCCTGACACATTATCAGATATATGGTTTGAAATTAACTCACAAATTCAATTTTTGACTATTTAAAGTTCTTTCAAGATTCATTCACTTTTGGGGTTCACGATGTTTGAAGGTAGTGAGTTTGCGCAATAACTTCAATTTTACGACTACTTAGTTAAAATTAACAAAGTGTCGAGCATACGTTGAATTATATTCAAAATAACAGACAGAAGATAACATCACATTAATGTAAAAAAAAAAAACATTAAAAGTTGAAATCCAGATCACAATTCTCGAATATTGTCAATCACAAATAACTTCACAAGTATTACTACCATCAAAAACAGATGCCAGTGTGCAGTTAACACGACATATCTAAAGTTTGTAACAATAAGAACATACTACCTTGTGATTAAAGACGAATATGAGTCAATTTCTATCAAATGCAGCATTAGAAAGAAGTCATTAAGTTTATATTTCTTGTAAATAAAATATGCGATCAATTGTGACATGCTAACCTAATAACGGTTGACCAATCAGTGAAGGTGACCGTTACACCAAATAACGGTTGACCAATCCGTGAAGGCGACCGTTACACCTAAAAACGGTTACCAATCCGTGAAGGCGACCGTTACACCTAATAACGGTTGACCAATCCGTGAAGGCGACCGTTACACCTAATAACGGTTGACCAATCCGTGAAGGCGACCCTTACACTTAATAACGGTTGACCAATCCGTGAAGGCGACCGTTACACCTAATAACGGTTGACCAATCCGTGAAGGCGACCGTTACACCTAATAAAGGTTGACCAATCCGTGAAGTCGACCGTTACAATCTTACTTTGATTATATCCATCATGGTTGAATGAACAAATACAGATGTCAGTGTTCAACCTTTTGAAGAGGTTCTTAGAAGCGATCATGTCCTGTGTTTAACACACACAAAAATGATCGTAAATATACTGAATTGTCTATTTTAGTCGTTCTTGTTTTTGTGAAACAGGAACCATCTGTGAAGTATCATTAAACGGCATAGGTATAGCGTATAATCATACGTCTATGGTATACTGAAATGGAAAATGTTGTAGGTAACATCCATTAATACTATGTTGTCATATAGTTTTGGATTAAATTGTATTTTCTGTCAATTTATTGACTTAGATCAATGAATAAAGGAGACCTTGGTTGTACAGTAGCATCCTTGTTTACTAGCCCATCGGAAATGTACAGATATTATGATTCAGATGAGTGTCATCGTGTATTAAGAGCAAACTAACATTATAGAGTTGGCTGATATCTTTTCAATTTTAACGATAATCCATCGGTTAATTTAATCTTTGATGAGTTTTTATACAATCCGCAAGAAACGGTGTTCAGATTGAAGCAAATTGTAATTCCAATAGTCTGTTTATATATCTGTCAAACACAAAGACGTCACCGATTAGTACTTCAGCATTCTGACAATATAAAGGGGACTTTTTTGTCAATCGAACTTTTTACACATTCCGGACAATTCGTTATTTCTGCTATCACGACATAATAAAACATATTTATGTCCTGTGAAAATCGCTTATTTTTCAGGTACATATTTAGATGAAATAAAAACGAAAATAAAGTGTCAAACAGCCTTTTCAACAAAAGACAAAAGGATAAAAAAACCTTTTGTTGAGAGTGTGTTACGCTTTAGCTGGGGGAAAAAGACGACACACGAATCTATGTTTAATTTTCAAATTGACTTTAAAGTTTATCCCCTTCGCTTTGATGACAGTTTCAATACAAATTCAAATTTTTCTTGAAGGTTAGCAGTCGAAATTTATAAACATAAACGCTACAGACTTGACTTTAAATGAAATACATGCCTTAAGAAAAACGTTACATAAGATTTTGTCAAGGACATTTAAAATTTATTTATTTCAAGTAAAGATCACCGAAAATTAGCATGCAAAATGATCGTGTTAACATTAGGAACTTCAACTAATAAACCATTTATTTTTTTCTAAACAAAGAGCGATTATAACGACGACACACAATTGAGGTTTGGTAAAAATTCCACAAGAAAGCTTAAATTATAGAAGTAGGTCACACGAAACAGCAATTAGGAATATTCTTTGTGAATAGGAAAATAGTGTTTGAGTCCGCATGCTCATCATCAGTGACGATTTTAAGAATATTGGCTTCGTAGGTAAAAATGCAGGACAATTTCATACAATAAATTCAGTAAACGTATTGCATTTATTTAAGGAATGACTGTAATATTTTTTCTGTCTATGAAGAAATAACATAAAAATGTGGTGCACGCTGAATAACCCGCGTAGCGGGTTATTTTAAAGTGTGCACCACATTTTTTATGTTATTTCGAATAGACAGAAAAAATATTACAGTCATTTCTTATAATTTAATTCTAAATTCCATTTTAAACCAGAGTAAACCATGAAAAAACGTTGAAGACGTCACGGTCACATGACAAAATTATGTCTATGAGCTGATAAACAAAACAACGTCAGCCAATCAGAAGACGCGTTACATCCAAAATTAAATTATAGGACCATATTAATATAATTTTATGATAAAGTTAAGTTGTATTGTATATTTGGTGTTTTATATGTATAAACCCTTAACTTTAATCAAAATAAGTAAAAAAAAATGAGAAAAAAACACTTGGTGATGTATGTATGTGGATGATATGTTTGTTTTAAAAGAGAGGCGAAATATATTAAGGGATATTCAAACTCATAAATCGAAAACAAATCCCATTCATAATTTGTTGAACAAAAACACGTCCATTTTAAATACCACACACATGTGGAGGACATTATTCTACATTTTTAGCAGCCACTCATAGTAAAGGTCAATGAAATCAGTATCAGTATCGGAAGCATAGCTTAAAGCGGAGGTTTGTGACGTCATCAGACTTTTCCCAGATAAGCATTTTATATGGCTTTTACTGACATTTACCCCATAATCACCTATTGTTTAATTGTTTATTATTTTTGTCTCATTGTCATATATGTCTAACCTTTATTTAAGTAGTTATAATATATAGTTAATAATCAAGGATTTAAAGGTTATTGTGGGTATACCCATAAAAATTTCGCCGAGCTACTGTATTTCAATTACGAGGTTTCACGTACATGTATTAAAACTTAGACGAAGTTTACCTTTCCTTAGACCGGTTTGACTATTCTGTTTGAGTTCTTTTTCTACGTTGTTGTCATCAGTATTATTATTCATTAACAGTGTGATCCGGAGTGTGTTGAAAACAACAAATGCGTGCACGACAAAAAAAAGATAAAAAATAAGTTACACGAACAGCAGAATTTTCGCTCAGGTTGAAGTAGGGTCGATTCTGTAAAATTTCATCCATTAATGCATGCACAATTCGTTATAAAAAATAAGGAGATGTGGTATGATTGCCAATGAGACAACAATCCACCAAATGAAGTGGATGTAAGCAATAATAGGCAATCGAACAGCCTTCATTAATGAGAAAACCCATACCGTATAGTCTAAATTTCAGGGCTCGGTAAACAACATCATCGTAAAAATAAGAATTTGCTATCCCGTTTTCTAGCCAAACTTCCAAACCAAATATTTGTATCTACGGAAGAATTTAGTAAAGGTTTTAAGTAATTTGTGATAACGATATCCCTGACTTAATAATTTACCAGTAATACATAGATTACGGTCATTGAAATCCAAAACGTCACTACAGACACGAGCATAGCGAACGAGTTATGATATATGAACACGTAAGACGGTGTCAAAGTACAGTGTTTATATTGTTGTGAAACGTAACGCTAAGAACAAAAATAGTCCAAATTTAAAATGGACAAGAAAATGGGGTCAAGTAATACAGTCCTTATAAAAGATTAGAAATACGGATATGGGATACGTAGAATTGTTAATTGTTTTCTCTCGAAAAAAATAATACTCTTTTTTATGATTTTGTGTGTATATCTTTTATGGAAAACCAGTTTGCAATAGTTGAACAAAATTGTAAATGATGCCGGAAAGGTGCACGTATTTGAAGATTTTCAAAGTACAATAGCAAGTTCAGATGATTTAATTTTCAAATTTTGTTCCTGAAAATGTTGACTGTACTTTTTTTTTTATTTATTTTGTAATTGTTTAAAAAGTAAGTTGGAAGTAAACCTTACACGATGTTGGTTGATATCTTCAGCAAATGTTAGGTCTTTTCGGTGTTGAGACTCACAAAGTATTTAGACTGTGCTTCCCAAAACTCTGGTTTGAGCTTAATCAATAGAAAAAATAACAGAAAAATGTGTTGTAGCGTAAGCATACGGTTATTTAATCCTATCTTTTAGTTGCAATTATATTATCTATTGACAAATTAGAAATAGAATATTCCAAATATTTGTTTAACTGAACAAAAATATTTTTATAAGATTTATCTACCATTTTACATCTGGTAAATACTTTTTTAAGCAATACTGCTTCCAAGGAAAAATCATTTTACAAATAGATTTTAATCTAATATAGACGTCGTCTCTCTGTGTACATGCTTTCTCGGTTGGTATTGCTCAATCGAAATTTCTGTTGGGGTTTTGTGGATAGTTGTTTGTCTTATGATTTGTATTTGATGCCCAATATTTGTTTCTATTCTTCGATTTATGACTAGGGGCCTCGGTGGCCGAGTGGTCTAAGTAGTTACTACTGTAATCACTAGCCAGTCAACACTGAGGTTGTGAGTTCGAACCCCGCTCGTGCGGGTGCACTCGACTCCAATCTTAATTGACTAGGATTGTCAGTTTTCCTATCGAAGGTCGGTGGTTTTCTCCGGGCGCTCCGGCTTCCTCCACCAATAAAAACTGGCCGCCACGAAATAGCCCAAAAGCGGTGCTTAAAAGTGGCGTTAAAACACCAAAAATCAAAATCAAATCGATTTATGACTTGAATCCCCCACCCAAACGGTTTACATCCTTTTCAAAAAGCTGGTGATAATGAATCCAATAAGCAAATTTTATATATTTTGAAAATGGTCTTTTTTCTCTATATTTGAATTTGACATGTTTGGAATTGAACTGGTAAATGTAGCTTTAAACCAGGTTTAATCCACCATTTTCTACATAAGGAAATGCCTGTACTAAGTCAGGAATATGACAGTTGTTTTCTATTCGTTTGATGTGTTTGAGCTTTTGATTTTGCCATTTGTTGAGGGACTTTCCGTTTTGAATTTTTGGAGTTCGGGATTTTTGTTATTTTACTTTTTTGAAACGTTTGAAATGAAGACAGTCATCTTGAATCTATAATACTAGTTTCGTACATGTATTCATGTGTTCTACAAAGTGTAGTGATAGAAGGCATATACTAATGGCAAATACAAGGATATGTTTCATTTATTTGATTAAAATTATTTTTATTGAAGTACACAAAAAAAAACTTTTTTTAATAATGTAGCCACAGACTGGAACAAGTTTGCAAAAGACAGCCTCAAATCAGCAATAAAACCTGATGTCAACACCAATGTTGCCAAAAACATCATTCTGTTTATCGGAGACGGTATGGGTATGTCTACCATAACTGCTTCTAGAATATACAAAGGCCAAAAACAAGGACGACCAGGGGAAGAAACAGTCTTAAAATTTGAAGAATTTCCACATGTTGCGTTGTCAAAGGTAAAAGTAATGTATGAAATATACTCAAGGATTGTAGGTAAAATAACAAAATAACTTCAGTAAATTTTAACACTATTCGGCAAACTTATAAAAAAAAGATGGAGTTGATATAAACAAAGTATATTACTTTGATGTTAAAAAAGATGAACACTAATAGCTGTGATCGTATTTGTTAATACTTACAGAAGATTGATATTAACACCATACATTCAAATGTCAATGTAAGACACCAATTTCAGTTACTACATACATGTAAATATGGTCAATTTTTGAAAACATACAATTAAACAAGTGTAAAAATATACCTAAATGAAGGCGTTTTCTTTTCCTAATGAATACTACCGTTCAATGTTTAGATACTTTTACATTGTTTAATCTCTAGAATTTACAGCCTTATTTCTTCATCGGCAACAGTTAGTCTTTTCTATCCAAAGTATTTGATAATACAACTCAAATCAAATCAAGAGTGCATTTCTTTCTAACACAAACGATGCAAACGGCTTAGCGCACACATGTTTTGATCACTTGTTTCTAACATACGTTTGCAAAGTTTACATAAACTTTGACAAACTATGCACTCGCTAAAAATGCGTCTACAGTTTGTCGTTCATCGTTTGTTGTACAAACGCTACATTTGTTTCAACTTCAACCTGATTAAACGATGTATTTGTTTCTACGTTTGCAAAAAGTCTGTTTACCAACAACATGTGCATGCATTATTGGAAGTTCAAACAGTAAACACTGATTTAACGATGTATTTGTTTCTACTTTTGTAGCGTTTAGAAAAAAAACAACAAATGCCACACAACGTTTACAAAATTTGGTTAGAAAGAAATGCACTCCAAATCAGTGTATTTCGTAATCAAAATGTCCTTCAAGGCATATCAATTGCAAACAAGAGAATAAGAAATAGGCATACATGTTCTCATTGGCACTCATACCACATCTTTTTATTTCTTTTTACACATTCATAGACATTACGTGCATTTAAACATTCTTATATGAAGACAAATAATTTTTGATAGAAGAGCCAACTGGGTAAAAGAAAAATAACCCCACTCTATATATTGTTAGAAAAACCTATAAATAGGTGTGTCAATTTGGTAATTTTTTTTGCCAGAGAAATTTACGACTGCAACGTCAACTGCTAACCAAGTAGTACAGTTTAACGCCAAAAATGTTACCTATATACTGCAATTCCACAGAGTCGACTGCATATAACTGTTTTAAGCCGCATAATTGCTAAAAGCAGACTGCAATGGGCGAGACAGAGGCATACTCAGTTATCTCACAAAACTGAACTTAAGATATCACCACAGAAATGGTCAATCATTTAGGCGTTAGTGTTAAGCAGTCTTTGACAGGGAACACATTCATTATAAGGAAAACATGGATTTCAGTGCATACCACATGATTTGCAAATTAAAGTGGCGTAATCAATTCAACTTCCACATTGAAACTTTATTTAGACGATGAAGTAATGAATGATAATTTTGTTTACATATGTATTTAACAAGTATTGCTATTCGAAAATGAAAAAAAAAATAAACAAAATAATCTCTTGTTGCGTTTTTATAGCCCATCTGTATATGTTATTTGATGTTCACGTTCGTCGTTATTCTTTTACATATTGTTCTTAGGTTTATGGTGTTGATCGACAGGTACCAGATTCTGCACAGACAGCTACAGCTTTGATGGGTGGGGTTAAGACAAACGTTAAAGTTATTGGATATACTGAAGATGTTAAAACTGACAACTGTTCTACGGAATCTATAACTAAAAGGGTGTATTCTATTTTAGATCACTTCCAAAATGCAGGTAGGGATATGTCCTATACATAACTCTGTAGTATTACTTGTAAATGAGTTCAAACGGGGTTTTTTTTTCTAATAATACTGTAATTTATATTGACTAATAATCGATAGTTTCAAACATTCAACATGTATAATTGACCATGATATCTTAATATTTTACATTTTCACAAGATCCAAAACTAGATTTTAAAGTCATTTACAATAACTTTTCATTTAATATCCGTGTACGTGTTTGACTTCACATACAGCTCCGCATCACGTCCTTGGACGTAATGATACTGTAATGATTTATGTAAATTTTGTAGATTTAAGAATGACAATATCTTTAACGGAATATGTATAAGTGGCTTTGACATAGTATGATCTTGTTAATGTTTGAAAAACAATGAAAATAAAAGGTAGTTTCCCCAAACATATGGTAGGACAACCGTATATTAACAGTTGTTGTTACTGCATAATTCTTTTTCCAATTTTTATAAACTTTACAAGGAAGAGGAACAGGAGTAGTGACAACAACCAGACTGACTCATGCTACACCTGCAGCTGCCTACGCCCACTCAGCACAGAGATATTGGGAGAATGATAAAGACTTGATTAACGCAGGAGTGACTGGTGGTTGTACCGACATTGCTTATCAACTTGTCAATGATAATTATGATATACAGGTGAGATACTCTTAATAATTGTAATTATAATAAGATGTTATATCAACAAAAATAACTGATTATCCTTCCTAATCATCTCAATTAAGAACTGGTGAAACATTGTGCTAATGGGATTAGTGTTAACGTTAGTCTTCATAATTTGCGTGATGTCATGCGATCCTTTCTAACATATTTTTGTTTGGAATTTTCATAAATTTTCTTTTACAATGTGCGAAGTAAATATCAGGTGAAATGACCGTCGATGACAATATCGAAAAGACACAACAAGACTACGGACTTTTACATAAGAGGTAACAGTAATACATTGATGTTCAAAACTTGTAAATACATTCGCATTATACAAATCAAAAGAATGTAAATCACAGGAACTTCAAGCGGAATAGAACGATAGTGCCTCGACGGGATAATTGTCTTTGTATGCATTCCCCGCCATGCAAAAATAAGGAAAAGTTCTCAGATCAGACAATTAATCGGGTACTTTAAGATATAAGACCTCAAAAAAGTAACTCGTGAATTGTAACACATACATGTTGTATTGGTCAACCAACTCGCATTGTAACCGTAAAACTTGTGTAGATTTGATTTTTAGTCGTTTTTTCCTCATAACCTTGCTGGAGTAATATTTATGTTAGCAAAACACCCCTGTTACTAATCAGTGATATCTTTTTTCTCGTGGAATTAAAGAGACTAATGTCAACATTCTGATAACCTTATTTAATTCGAGAAAAGAAATGAAATTAAAAGGGAGATCAATTTGACACTTTAGACAAATAACTAAACCACTTGACACTGTTGCATCAATGACTGTTACATGTAAATTGTAATTAGCAGGTTATGAAAACACGTGCATCTAAATACGTCTATTGGTGGCCTCGTTTCACAAATAAGTAATCAAATAAATGCTTGTCCTTTTAGAAGTTATCATTTAGTCGAGTATTAACGTTTACGGAATCAACCATATCAAAACTAAACAGCCTGTTACTGCTAAGATATATTGAACGGGAAATAAAGAACGTATTATATATTGCGTATTAAAAAGTTGACTAAATATTAAAATGAGGAGATGTTGTGTGATTGCCAATGAGACAACTGTCCACTGAAGTTAATATGAAGTGGTGATCAGCATTTGTAGGCCTTCAACAATGAAATAATTCAAACGAGAAAACTAGCGGCCTATTCTATAACAAAACAATTAACGAAAATCAAATATGACAGGTATGAACCAACGTCAACTTGGAAAATATTGTGTATGACGGAAAACAAAAGCATGTCCAAAGAACAATATTGCGTTTATCAATTTGATCTATTAATTTTAAAATCATCAGGTAGCAATGGGAGGTGGAAGACGAAATTTTCTGCCAAACACAACTACAGATCCAGAGTATGGGAAAATGGGAAAACGACAGGATGGACTTGATCTTACTATGGTATTGTCTTTTAAGACACCTGTACATGAAACGTGATCTATTTTTTTCATGGATTTGTTTTTTTTATTTCATTTTAATTCATCCTTTTTATTCAATGCTCGTTTTGGAATACTGCATTGCATTAGAAAAAAAGCAGTTGGATATCTAAATGATAAATGCATCAATAAAAGCAGAAGTATTGACCGAACAAATACAAGAGTCCTCATACTAGTTAAAGTTTTACCCCAGACCTAACTACTTATTATACTTGTCATAAACCCAGCCTATAAATTATATATTACCACAATCATTATTATTGTTATTTTTATTAATAGCATTATTATTATTATTATTGTTATTATTTGTTTTGTTTTTAATTTTCATTATTATTGTTATACGGTCATTTTGATCCTTACATTATATAAAATGCCAAACTTGAAAAAATTACTCATGTTATTATTTTCAAATATTTTATGTGCCGTAAAAGCTGTTCTGTTCAGACATTTCTCTTTTTTTAACAAATCAAAGCTGTTCAGTCACTTTTTAGATAATTCTACTATTGAACATTCTTTTATTGTATAAAAAAACAGCATTTACCCTGTAATTACAAATATATTTTAAAATATCTTGAATTCTAACTGTACACACATTGCTGAAAATTTTACATTATCATTCTGGTAGAATAAATTTGTAGTGCAGTTTGGTATATATCGATACTGGAATGCGTTAATTTCGTATTTGCATTATTTGTGTGAAATAATTTACTCTGTATAACTCCATACTTTACTTGAGTGTTCTATTTATGTTGGTCTTATGAGTTTTCTGCTCTCATACATTTGGTCACCAGCGTTTAGGATTAATGCTATTCCAGAAACACGTGTTGTGCATACTGAATTAAAATCGTTTGCTTTATTACGATTACTATAATTATCATTAAAGAGATGGAAAGAATTGCAATTGGCAAGAGGTCGAAGTCACCAATACGTGTGGAACAATCAACAATTTGATAGCATAAACCCAATGACTACTGATTATGTACTTGGTATGTATGGAAATTGAAAATATCTCGATACATTTTAATCATAAGTGTAAAACACGTTGTGTGCATACCAGAATTTTGTATTGTATTCTAACACAGAGAGGTGTACGTCTCTTTCGTTTTTTTCTTTATCTTTTTTTCGGGGCATATTTAACCAAATTGACATCAAAAGGGCAGCATATCTCCTTACCTTTGTACAATTATTCCTCGGTGTACAGTTAATTAGGAATTGAAACAAAATAATGTATGGACGAAGTAGATACAACTATGTGTGATAGAAAAGGACAAATCCTACTTTGTGCTGAAAAAATCCCCACTTCTTCTGACAAACTGACATCTTCAGAAATCTTTATTGACAAAATATTTGTAAGGTTTGGTGGACGTATCTTTTCATCAGACAGTCTGGATTCCTATGGAAACTAACAGCACTTATACATGTATGTTCGCCTACTTGTTCATTTATCCGTTTAAAGAGTAGACTTTTATACAGGTGCCATCTAAGTGAAAAGAAAAACATGCTTGTTACACTTTGGATTACGTGTTTTTCAACACACTGTCGGCATTTCTATGAGAAAAAACTGTGTTCCTCCTCTGACTGACTTCTTTCTCCTTTATTCGATGACGCAGAAATCCAACACAGGCTTTACAAAAAGAAAAATAAGAAGCTAGCTTTATCCTGAAATGTTGAATTTCGCAATTCAGCTAACTGTTGTCTCGTTGAATAGTTTCAAGATTAGGAGAATATGTTATTTTTCATTAATCAAAAGAGAGGACTCAAACTTTTCCCATTGCGAACTTTCCATTTTATTCAGAAACAATCCAACAGCTCTTGCAATCGAATTATACGTTTCCAAGTTAAAACAGTACTCCAGGGTTCTGTGTTTCATAACATGAGTTCTGTTTCATATCATGAATCAATTGATAAGGATTTACTGCTTACAATGAAGCTTTTGTACAAAAGGCGTTTAGTAGTGGAAAACATGAGAAACGTATGTGAATGTGCATTTAAATAGGTATATCTGCTGTCAAGACATTTTGTATTACATATATATACGGGGTCTGTAAAAAGGACCAATTTCTTAAGGTACAAATGTATGCTGTAAGAGCCCCATTGTCAAAACAATCGCGGTATTCAAGTCAACAAAATATAATACAAAACACATGTAACACGAAGTTGTCAACCATTGGATTACAAACTCATTGGTACAGTCATATTCAGCACTTGACGAGTTACACATGAATGATAGCGCTTAAATCTCTCCTCTTAGCCGTTACATTGTTTTTATTCCCTAAACAGCGCACCCTTTAATGTATGGAGAGAGCTGTCATATACAACCATATTCATAATCAAACCTAATCATTTGATACAAAAATCGTCATAATTGTTTTTCGAAAAATGGCCGTGATTTTATTCAAATTTCAGGTAACTTTTTTTCTTTACTTCGAAACATTTTTTCGGGACCGTACTCAGATGCATTATCTGTTATAAGATCGATCCGCCTATGTCTTTACTTTAGCTAAATCAAGAGCTAGGATAAAATCGGAGAATGCATATTACCAAGCAAGTGTTACGTTGCAAACCTTTGTTCTACTGTATTCCTTTTTGGTATTTACGGAGTATCATTATAATCAGTCCCTTTTAAGATACCATTCTCAGGGACGCCTTTCTGTGTTTTTTTGGATGGCGTCTTTGTGTTTATGTTTCATTGAGGTATACTTACCCTGGTATCTATGAGGAGTTTGTTTTTTACACCTTTTTGTATTGATGTCAGATATTTTAAATGCATATCTTGTAACACTTTCTTAGGTTTGTTCGAAAATTCTCACATGCAGTATGAGGTAGATCGTAATACAAGTTCAAATGGGGAACCAAGTATAGCTGAAATGACGGAAAAAGCTATAAATATACTAAAAAGAAACAAAAATGGATTTTTCTTAATGGTTGAGGGTGAGTAAATAGTGTTTCCCTTAAAAAAAATAATTTCTTGGGGTATCTAAATATATGTTAATCAACGGGTTTAAGTAAGAAAGTATGAATTATCGAAATTGTGATGTTAGATATCATTAAAGCCAATTGTAGTGATATGAAATGTAAAAAACAAAAACGATGTAAAAAAAAGAAGAGAAAAATAAACAAAAACAACCAAGAAAAAGGGTAAAACAATAGAAAACAAACATCTCTTAATAAAAAAAGAACAGCTAACAAGGAAATGTTTACAAATGTTATTTAAAGGAGTTTCGACTGTACTGTAAAAGGAAGCAAAATGTATTACGAAACTTTGTAAAAGCAATAAATTGCACCCCAAAAGTGTGCATTTAGTGGATTTTTCTTCTGAACAGAAACAGTTATAGATAAGTTAAACAGATTATATCCTTTGATCTGTATAATACTTTACCTCAAAGTGAGGGGAAAAATGGAAAACATTATCTCAATAGGTTAAATAATTATACTTTGCATTTAGTTAATTTAAAGAAAATATATGGTTTTGAAATAGTTAACCTGAAGTTAATGTGACGTGAAATAAGGTTTATTTAACAATAAACTAACAGTTGTCCATTAATATTGTCTATCAAATACATTTTTTGTTCAGGTGGTCGAATCGATCACGCACATCATGACACAAAAGGAGCTTTAGCACTAGAGGAAACCTTAGCTTTTGAGGAGGCTATATCTACAGCTTTAGAAATGACTGACAAGAGAGAGACATTAATTATCGTAACAGCTGACCATTCACATGTCTTCTCCATTGGTGGATACACGAACAGAGGCAATGATATTCTAGGTATGATATTATACAATTATTGACTGTTGATGAGGTTGATAAACTATTGTATCAACTGATGTTATAAATCAATTGTTTTATTATATGACTTTATGATCAATCTCAAATTTTCTAGCATTTCTTAAAAATATCAGATCAGATCACAGAGCATAGATACAATTGTCACAAAAGCGCCTTTGATTGTTTCCACCTTTAAAAGAGATGGCGAAAGTTACCAAAACTCATAATTAGAAAACAAAGTGACAATGCCATGGAAAAAAACGAAAAACGACGAAAATACAAACAACAGAACACAAAAAAACAACATAGAAAACTGAAGACTCAGCAACACGAATCAAACCAAAAACAGGGGGTGATAGTAATAGTGCTTTGCGATTTTTTTCTTTTGTGTTTTCTTATTCTTTTAAGAATAAATACATGTAATTACTGTGCAGTCTTAAAAACTATATGAAGTAATATTATTGAACGATTTTATTTTGATGGGTGACATTGGGTCACTTTTGGATATCTTAATTCCAGATTTGATGAAAAAGCAAAATATACAAGAATAAGATAATATAGAACTACCGAATATTATCTGAAATATAAAATGTGTGTGTGCAAGTAGAATATAAGGCTGTGCCGAGCATTTATTTCCTATTTGGAGGCTAGCACAGATGAAAAGTATGTTTTGGGACAGTACATGGTTGCTCATTTTATACTTCAACTAATTAAACTGTTAAGATTGAAATACTTTTGCTAAAATGACGATTATGAATTTGAAACTACGTGAAAATTCCGCAATCCATAAAATTTCCAGGACATCAAAGATGAATCTTTACGAAAACACATTATCAACGTCACAAACAAGACTTAATAAAGTCAAAGTGTATGTGGTCAATTCATTTGATTGAGCAAATAGAACATTTGCAGTATAAAATCAAATTCATTTATTTTCTGAAGTTTTAGTCAAAACATTTTAATAAAGATGCTACATGTGGAGAAGCTTATCCTTATCCTTCCGGAGCATATAAGATTTTTAGCTTTTTAGATTTCGATGTTGTGTTGTTCCCTACTGTTGTTTGTCCTTTTTGTCTTTTTAATTTTTGCCATGACGTTGTCAGTTTGTCTTCAGCTTGTGATTTGAATGTCCCTTGGGTATCTTCCGCCGTCTCTTCTAACACCAGTAACATAATTTTGTGTGATCTTATAGAATCAATAATTTTATTCTTTTTAGTTATATGTATAGCTTGACTATTGTTTAACAATCTACACTAATATTACACGTATTTTTCCTAAGGACTAGTGGAACCATTTGACGCCGAACCTTCTATTGACGGAATGCCGTATACGACTTTATCATACGGCAATGGCCCAGGAACAAATTTTACAGCAGGGCGACAAAATCTAAGCGGTATCGACACAAGTAAGTTAGAAATGATTGTTCTAGTTTAATATCTTGCACTACATTCATTTTTTTTGTTATTCAAATAGCCTAAGTTATATCTAGAATAACTTGCGGAATATGACGACAAGCTCTATATTACGACGAGCTTAAACAAAAAATGAATTCAATAGAGTTTGTAGAATTTTTGATATATCACTAACATTACACCAGCAAAACTTTGCAACAACCAATCAGTGGTAAATTAAATTTATGATAAACAAAAATGCTTTTTTTTACTTATACTGATCTCAAGTTTGTGTACATGAAACTGGCGCACAGTGTTAAGCCTTTCCTTTATTCCGATACGTCCACATCGAATAATTCAGTAATTATCATCCACTTCCATGTGACGTTTTTAATTGGCCTTATATAATCTTTAAGTCAATACAGACCATTCTCATGTGCTGAATATTACATATATTGAATTACCATACCAGTGATTAACAAGGTTTGGTGTGACTGCAAGAAAGTGATTTGTCACAACTGAAATAATCGGTAGAAAAGCTAAATCTGAAAGTTAAAAGGGGAGTTGAGATTTAATAAAAAAAAATCTACCGGGCCAAATACACATTGGCGGTTGTCTGATGGTATATTTAATGTGTTTTTGTTAAAGAAATCGGTACTTTGATAGTGTCTGTTTTATTCATACTAAACATTTTTAGACACGGGACTTTTAAGGGCTGTGTGTGTTGTATAGACACCTGTATATTTATCTCTTATATGTCTTTTGGTTATTTGTGATCGCCTTAACCCATACTAGAAAATTTAGATTGAATATGACATTCATCACAACATGCTAGTGCTCCTAAAGTGTAACCATTAACTTGGGCTTCCGAAAAGGTTGGAATTTTTGTCCAACATATGCAGTCTCACAATTTTTTTCAACCATTGAAGTTTTATACAGGACATCAACAGAACCAAAATAAAAAAATATGGAGATATGGTTTGATTGTCAAGGTGACATGTTCTAACTATCCACCAGTGACGTGTATATAACAACTTTATATGTAGTTCACCGTACGCCCTTCAACAGTGAGCAAAGAAAACCAATACCGAATAGTAAGCAATAAAAGGCAAGTTCTTTTTAGATCATTAATCAAGGCACTCAAGTGTTGCTGTAACTCAAATATCTGTGTTAGAAGTAGTTTAGAAAATTTGAAAACGAATAAATCGCACGACTTAAAATGAGAAAAGAAATGACATCAAATAATGGTGTAAGAATCTGTATTTGCTCCTTTCACGTGTAATCCGTTCTGGGAGTCGGGTTAGAGTGTTATATTTAATGTAAATGATCTCTTTATCTCATTATCAGGCAAAATGATGAGAAAATGAATTCAAGAATGCTGGATACCCCTGTTTGTCTTACAATGATGTACTTGTATTTTTGTTATTATTTTTTTATAGGATCGTTTGATTATATTCAACAAAGTGCTGTACCATTACAATTCGAAACTCACAGTGGAGAAGATGTTCCAATATTTGCTTCCGGTCCTGTTTCGTACTTAATTCATGGCGTTCAAGAACAACATTATGTGGCTCACGTTATGCAGTATGCTGCTTGCGTAGGCGATTATGCTAATGACTGTGATAGACAAATTGAAACTGTTCAAACTTGTGCCGCTTTTCATATATCTTACAAAAGTAGTATTTTCCTTATATCTTTTCTGATTTATTCATTTTTTTCGTGATTGTTGAAAGGCTGTAATATATGACGGTTAATAAGATATGAGAAAATCGGCACGGTATGGGTTTTTTCCCCGTCGAAATGCATTGTCATTATTTGTTATTAACAGATGCTCAAGTTTTCATTAGTTGCCAAAATATTTTAGTTAATATATTCACGCTGGAAAATATTCACTTTTACTTGTCTTTAAAATATTCGGCTTCGCTTCGGACGCATGAAATTTATAAAGTGTTGTTTTCATTTTTGTATTTGTATGCTTTAAAGAATTATCATGGTAAATAACCACAACGATTTCAATAACGAATAAGTTAATTAGTTCGACAATATCATAGACTATTTAATCGACCATATTTATGTATTTTGGTAAACTGATATTCCAAATCGATAGACCAATGGGTACTCATTGTCCACTGTAAGCCGTCGATTATTTTCTGTAATGAATGGAAGCAGAATTTACATCAATCCATATAACATACAGGTAGAGAAGCTTTAAAATTATTTTCAAAGATTCATGAAAACCGTATATCACTGTTGTTATTAAAATTGTTAATACATGAAATTGTTGACTGTCTTTCGCTTTGTAAACAAGGCAATGTACTAATTCTAATACAAACATAGGGTGCACATGCTTGATGCCTTAATTAAATTTGCAGCGTAATCGGATTTGAATGACTCTCTAGATCAAAATCGACATTTCTATGGGAGGTGCTTGTCGTAAAACATAATAATAAAATTGCAAAATAACTTTACTTTGAAATCGTTAAACGGTTGATTTTCCAGAATTGTTTGGTAGAATTAAATCAAGATGGCTGACTTGCGAATTTGTCTTGCAGATCCGCTTCAAACGAAAAATAGTTTTGAATTTTCCCTTTTAAATCGAACTTTATTCTTTTTATTTCGAACTTAAATTAAAATGCACAACTCGTACTCAAATCTAACATATTAAAAAAAAAGTAAAACAAGTGAAACTGCGAGCTACTGCTCACTGATGATACCCCAGCCCAAATATGCATTTGTTGTTGAGTGATGAATCTAAAAACGCATCACACGGTATAGCTGACTTATATAAACCCTGAAACCAAATTTCAGAAATCCTTATGATGTAGTTCCTGAGAAAGATGTGACGACAAATATTCATGGGACGGACTGATGGACGGAAGGAAGGACGGACGAACGGATGGACGGACAGACAGAAGTAAAACAGTATACCCCACCTTTTTAAAGCGCGATGTTTCCGACGACGGTGGTGTTAACAATTGTAAAAGTTTGTGATTAGGTCATTCAAGTTAGGAGGAACCATACATGACAAGTCTATGATATTTTGTAGGCAGTTGTATTTGTAATGGCACAACTCATTTTTACAGATATTTATAAAAAAAATATATTGACTGCCCATGAGACAACTATATCCACCAGAGACCTTATGCTACAGGTAAACATTGACTATCAGTAATTAAGGAGTGCAAAGTCCATGTACAGGATTCTAGAGTCTTGTTTATTTGGTGCAGGTAACAGTTCCTGTTTCAAATCGAAATTCATCTTTGTTATTTCAAGGAAGAAGAAAAAGTAGAAAAAGATCAAGAGTGTCCATGTCAACAAATTTTGATTTGTTTATTCCTTATCGTTGTTTATCGTGCACAATTATACGCACATCCGCCCGTTCATGGGTAATGTCGATGAAGTCAATGACACCTCTTGCACAGATGCGTTCTACAAATTTAGGATCTGTAAAAGCTCCAGCTAAGATGTGTTCTGTAATATCTGATATAGCGCATTTTGTTTGTTTTGGTTAAAAATCACAAGAAACTATAGCGATGCTATTTTATTTTCATTGCCAGATAAATTAAAATTCGGTCAGAGGGAAAAAATCAATTACATGGAAATTTGGAATTCCTAAAGTGCCTATGCTTGATCTTCTATCCCATTCTACCACCTTGATACACATTTAACATCATATCTTTCAAAGTAGTCGCCCTTAAAAGCAGTCAAGTATTTAATGGACTGGACGACTCATTGCGTACTTTGCACTGGAAATGTCCGTCATTTATTTTCCTTATATACAATGAGACCCTTCACTTTGGAAGAAATGATTAAAAAAATCAAAAAAGAAATAAGATGCACAAACAATCTTTGTTAATATATAAATACAAAAATAAGAAGATATAGTATGATTGCCAAATGCGACAACTACACTGTAAATATGAGTGTTAATAATAGAACACTGATTGAACTATTTTTTGTAACACTTTTTGAACGTGTAATGTTGTTCCAAATGTTAACACTAGTGTTACTCAATTGAATGTGTGGTGTTCAGTTTTTAATGCCTTTGTGTTTCATTTTTGAACACTTGATGTTAAAAGTTCATAACACTTATTATTCAACTGTTTAATCATATTGATAGTTTAATCAATATTTGATTGGTTGAGACTATCCCACGTGTCATTGAACAAATCTTCATATTCCATTCTGAGGATCATATTCCCCTCTGAAATGTCGGGATTACTTCGTGCGACGTTACGCGCGATTAATGTACATAACGTTTTGAACTTCTTATTCTTCTTAAAATAGCAAAAATCATTATCATGTTCAAATTTATTTCAGACGATAAAACAAACATGCTTTAATTAAATTAATAATTAAATTTTGATCCTTACTGTCTATCAATGGGTATGTCGTGTTTAGTTTGACTTACAAAAACAAGCGGATACGAAAAAAAATGTATGCAAAATAATATTTAATGCATTGATAGTAAACACAGCATAGGCAGTGGAATAAAACATTCATTTCCCTTTGCCTCGGGAGATATGAAGATTTGCTCACCCTCGAAAAATCATATTTCCCTCGGGCAGAGCCCTCGTGAAATATGAATATTCTTGGGTGAACAAATCTTCATATCTCCTTCCGGCACTGGAAATAAATGTATAGTGTTCAACGATTAAACGTGTCCGAATGTTCAAAATGTTAACACGTCGACGCGTTCAACAGCCCTGTAAGTGTTCAGATTAGGAACACCAGATGTTCACTTTTAGAACAGTTGACTAAAGTGTTCAAAGTGATGGTGTTAAAATGTTGAACATGTTCTGTTTTCAAGCGTACATAATTTTCCATAAGTACTCAACTTAAACTGTTATAATTAAAACTATATAATTATTCAATTCAGGCAAAATAACAATAAATACATCTTTTAACGAGTAATTCTTTATGTAATCAAATGAGCATATATGAAAGAAAAGTACATCTGACGTCTTATGATATCACAAGTAACAGAAGTTACATCAGTGAAATCACATACATAATTTTTATTTGAAAACTGTCTCACGGGTGTCATTCGGTTTATCGAGAGAAATGATCGTGAAAGAATACCTAACGGTGGTCAAGCATTGCGATCGGATTGTGAAAGATCTGGTTTCGATCGTGAATGTAATTAATTGTAATTTTACTTCAAAATCTTTTGAAAAATCTGTTGTATTTTCAAAACGCGGTACAAATCCGAAAAAAAAATTATGTCTGTCAAAATGATTCAACATTCTCAATAATACTGTGCAATAAGATCTATAAAATATGCAGAACTTTATGAGAAAACACAAAAGGCGCAATACAAGTCTATGGGATTCATTAAAAAAAGAACACGTTTTGTACCTATAATGACTACATTTCAATATATAATGATATATTTGAAACTGAATCATTGGTGTGACAGATAATACAGTAGAATAAAAGTTTTTTTCCCTTGAAACCGTTCATTTTGTTATTAAAAACACTGAATTTTGTTGATTTTTCATTAAAATTGATCGTGAAAGATCGGGCAACGCATTATCACGATTGTGAAAGACAATGCGTGACCAGACAGACGCAGGACGTTTGTGTTGTTTTTTTTACCTGTAACACAAAAGGACATTTCCGCTTTTAACTTTGATACACCTGAACTGAAATTGACAAGACATTTGCGCTTTTTACCTATAAAAGTTGTATACCTGTAATCTTTAGAAATTTTACCAAAGTCATGGAAAGATGTTCACATATTCTTTGAAAGTTCATCCGAACAAACGAGAAATTCAGAAAAAAATATTAGGGTAAACCAGACATATTATAAAGAATATATTATATACGTTTCTGGGGCGCATTAGATTTGCGCGTAATTTCGGGATTCATTTCTGTTTACGTTTGCGCGCAGCCTTTGCTTACATTTGCGAATATTTCAGAGTAAATAGCATTCTGTTTCATTTTTTCATCGAAGGGCCTTTAATGAATAATTTGATTCAGTTTGTAAAACTACACCAAGACACACACATGGAGTTTCGTCTGTCAGAAACAAATCGGGGAGAGGGGGAGGTGATTTGTGTACGATGGAACTACTTTCCGTATAGACAGAACACTTAAGTCATGGGATATTTCATAGAGATGCATAGTAAATAATTGCAAAGTTATTTCACCGGATTCCCATTTTCCTCCAAGTCTTTGGGCATCCAGCAGAATCCAAGCGTACTACGTATATTTTTGAGCATGTTACGACGTGTGAAATTAGTACTTTTAATCTTTAGATTTACTATTTTCTGCATTTTTGTCTGTATATTGTTCCAGGACTAAGTGCGTGTGCGTAATAAAACAGACTCGAAAATAATAGTTGAATAGATAAATAAGTATAATCTTCTTTATTTACCCGAGCTTACCTCTAAAATAATGCGCGCAAATGTAATCAAAAGCTGTGCGCAAACGTAATGATTTTGCGCACAAATGTAATGGTAATGCGCGCACCGGTTTCTCGGTAAACGATAGAAAAAACGAAACTTTTATGGATGGAATAATTAAATTTTGACCGAAATTCTTCAATTAGCTTCCTTATTAGTGGATTAAAATTGGAAAATATATTCCTCTTGTGGTTATTCTGTTGCATGGAAAGTTCGAGGAACTGTACCATCATAGTTTATCTAAGATTGTTTCAATTTGTGAAAACCGAAATTTTATTTTTAAACCACCTGCTGTACCTGTTGAATTTTAGAAAGAGTCATGGTTGTTATTAGGAATTTACTCATCAACTCTCTTGGAGTGTTGTCGTCTTCATCTGACACAAGCATAAAGGAGAAAGGTTGATGCTTTTAGTTGTAAATAAATGTATGAATTTTTTTGCGTTTTTTTTTCTATATTAAATGATTGTTTATGTTATGTTGAGAAAGCGCAAATGTCCTATTGAGAAAGCGCAAAGGTTCTATTTTTTAAAGTGCAAATGTCCTAAACATTTAAGCGCAAATGTCTATTTAAAAAGTGCAAATGTCCTGTCAAAAAGCGCAAACGTCCCGCGCCGGACCAGACTTAATAATCAGAAAACAATATTTCTTTTACCAATTGATATATCTGCAACTAGTATATATATATATATATATACATCTTTATTCTCATAAACCAAAGTCTGTCGTTAAGTACTTTTAGTAAAAATTTGTTATTCGAACATACCTACTCTGTTGTTATGAAAGGTATTTCACTTGACCCATATATTTCATTTTTTAGTACTGTAAATTTGTAATGTTATTATATCAACCTAGAGCCTAAATATATAAAAATAATAGAATCTGAAGCGAGATGATGTATCAAATATTTTTCTTTTGTACGTTTTCAAGACAGAATAGTCAACTCAAACACGCCTGAACATAAAAAGGTGTACTCGACTTTCTCTTTTCGATGAAATTATTGCCCATTTTGGGGATTTTTCCCCCAAAAAACTGTCGCCGGGGGCAGAGATGCAAATAAATGCTTTAAACAGATCAATCTATTATCTTTCTTAGGATTTTTTTTTCGGCGGAATTTATGCTTATGCACAAAAAAGATCCACATGTATTTGCACCTACCACAATCGACTGTTTTGTGAAAATTTGTCTATAATTAAAATGTTTACAAATATCTCGTAGCTCCATACCATAATCCAAGTACAAACACATACATAAGATGCATATAATCCTAAATTAGGCACTTTCATTAAACTTTTAAATCCCATAGAAACAGATGTAAACAATTCATATTTACCAACTTGGCCTTTTTTCCCTTCTGTAACAAAGAGTTTCATTTCTTTTGTTTAATTTCAACGGGGTTTCCGCCTGATTTAAAACCCGCAATTTGATATTAATTTCTAAAGGATATCTACAAAGTTCTCCATAGATCATGAAATCTGGCGTTGACTTCTTTACATTCAACAAAATTTTACAAAATTTAAGGTGGACGCTTTCAATAACAGAATTATTGCCGACTCCCCAAACTTCACATCTAGTGAAGCGTGTAATTATTTTGATTAGAATGGACATTAATACTTTCATTTTTTTTTTTTCACTTTTTTTTAATTCAACACTTTTCCTTCAAAGTTATTAAAATAACTAAAAACGTGTCTAGAAAAGTTGATCTACAAGATAAAAGGACCTTCAGAAGCGTAAAGTTTTGAAAAAGTAAAAGTATATATGTATCTGTAATGCATAATGCATCCGCCCTGGAAATATATGCATGTGTACGTTTTTTTGTTGTTGTTATGTTACCTTCAGTTATAAGGAGTATCGTTCATGCGTACATCGTATGACAATATTGGCTAATTAATTGTTTATTTCGTGGCTGCGCTGACATAAACTAAAAAGGTTCCAAGATAACGTTATTTATACTATAAATATCAATTTATTCTGGTATCACCTAAGTTGAACAAAGGTATACTCGATTGTTTGATCAGTTTGTTCACAATAGCTTTACGTCATTGTACCAACTTAGTGGGGAAATTACCAATCAACGTACCTCGCGTTCGAGTGTGCATGATGCCAAGCTTGAACTGTAATTTAGCCGATTAGGTTCTATTCTCAATCTTAAATTTGTATAAGAAATCAAAACTTATGAAGGATGGAAAATAGGACTGATATTGCTATAAGGCACCTAGTCGGTTTGGTATTATAAGATAATCAGATCTAATGGCATTGAACGATTATAGCCCTTTTCACGGCAACAAAAGAGAACCGGAATGAGTCATGCAAATCCGATATTTGCTATACCAATTAAAATATAAATTACCATATAATTAAATAATAAGTTGAACGTTTTCGTAGCATCAGATCTTTCACGATCCTTTTCACGATCTTCAAAAAGCGGTACACGATCTTTCACGATCCAAAAAATCAATTTTTTGTAAATATTTCCATTTTTGCAAAATTTCTGATTGTGCTAAACACAAAATAACTGTAAGAACCATTTGAATAATTAAAATGGAATGACATTTTTCAAAGAAAAGTTGTTTATAGTCATTCGAATTATGAAAAAAAATCTTGTTTGTTTACATATTCAATGTCATTGAAATGGCGAGGAGCAATCTGCCTTTTGTAGTTTTGTAAAAACGGTTTACTCTCAAACCTTGATTTTTCTCAGATACTGATCATTATGTTGAACCATTTTGACAGACAATTTTATTTTTTTGTAAATTTGTCCGCATAGTTCATTATATTAGATTTGTAATTGACCTTGCATGTCTTCTCGATAAAATTGAATTCACGATCCTATACCAGAGCTTTCACGATCTAATCGTAATACTTGACCACCGTTAGGTATTCTTTAACGATCTTTTATCTAGATAAACCGAATGACACCCGTGTGTCTTAAATATATCACGAATAATGATTATATTTTCCTACATGACTATAGTTACTACATCCTCTGTATCCTAACCAACAAAGCATGTCAATGTGATAAGTAGACAGTTTGTTTGTCACAACGAAAGTATAAAAATTGAAAATTACAACAGTTCTTGCACGACAGCTACTTCCTTGACACTGCATGGTGTCATCACATACAATGAAGGTTTCACTTTTCAGCGCATCTTTACTTTAAGCTATCAACTGGGTGGAACTGTGTGTGTTGTTATCAACTTTAATGTCAAAATCATCTACAAGGAATGTCTATAAGCCTATATATAATGCAAAATAAAATTTAAAAATAATAGTAGAGAATTTTTCATAAAACATCAAATTCAGCAATGCTTGTTATGCTTTAATGTTGATATATATGAGAGTCTGAGAAGACAAAAGAGTACAAATTCTACGGCAATGAAATGAGGGTTTTGACATTAAAAATGACAAAAGTCTATTTCTTGACCTACTCTGAACAGATAGAAATGATACACCCAGCTAAGCTATTGATATACATATATTGTCTATACCTTTTTTGACTGACATCTTTCTATTTTTCCACCACTTTGGGGCATTCAGAAATGACCTTCTTTGGATTTTTGGGTACCGTACCGGTTCCTAATTCAGACATTTTAATCTAATGATTCCTGCAAAAAAGACGAATGCATTTTCTACGTCTGTTATATGTTGACGTCAACAGTCTATAACAGACAGACCGGTTATTTTTATGAAATCATCAGAGCAAAGCTGACAGTTATTTACGTTTATATCTAAAGCCACCTCTTTAATTCGTCTTTTTATGTTGCATAGTTAAATTTTCGATATTAAGGTTATGTATATTTCACACATATATATTATGCTGTAATCGTACTAGGTTGAATTACAAAAACACAATATCACCCGTTCGCGCAAGCTAGTATTTTTTTTATTTCTTTTTTATTTATCTCGCATGAGAATATAACGAAGAAGCCATCGATCTATACATGGAGATTATTCTAAGTTACTCACTTCTCCAATTCTCTTCTTTATGTGTATCCATTCTTAGTTTAACCGCCTAAATCGCCGGCCGATATCTGTTTCCGGTTTTGGGTATCCTGGTATATTTTTTTGAACACGAGGTGTTCAAAATTTCGAGCGATTTTGAACACGGCTTGAACATTTAATGTCCAAACAATGAACGGATCATGAAATAAGATAAACATCGACATATTCTTATTGCGATATTAATATCATAACAAGCCTCATTGATATGCATAATTATGTCACTTATAAGTAAAACTTGTAATACATTCATAAACTATACATAATATGCCAGCTTGGAAGTTTTATATTTCACAATTACTAAAATATCAACAAAAAATTCACGAGATCAACATCCCACGTATAGATTCATATTTTTTTTTAAAGAATTTGCGTTTGAATTGGCCAATTGGAAGGAAAGAAAAAAAAAGAAAATCGGACTATCTACATCTTTAGAACAGAACTTGAACGCCGGTGTTCACTGAGTCTGAACACGGGTGTTAATATTTTGATCACAAACGTAACATTTTGAACACTTCTCTGAGCCTGGACATTTAATGAACATGTGGCATTAAAATATTGAACATTCGGTGTACAAGTTTTGAACGCGTCCGGACGCGTCAGGCGTCTGTTATATTTACAGTGTATCGAACAGAGTTCAAATGACTTGGATGTATGAATGCAACTATATAAAAATAAGAAAATGTGGTATAATTGCCAATGAGCCAACTCTCCACCCAAGACCAAATGACGAAGAAGTAAGCAAGCATAGGTCACCATACGTCTTTCATCAATGAGCAACACCCATACCACAAAGCAAGCTGTAAAATGCCGAAATGACAAATGTAAAACGATTCAAACGAGAAAACTAACACCCTGATTTATGTTCAAAACAATAAACGAAAAACCAGTTTGATAAACAGCCACAAACGACAACCATACAATGTCAGGCTACAGGTATAGCCAAATTTCCACACCATATTATTAAAAGTATGTCGCCTTACCCGGACACATTATTCTGACTCCGAGCCGACCAGTCTTTGGTCTTACTCCTTAATGTTGCGTGCTAAGCGGAGTCAATTTTAAAGCCCCAGCCGGGTCAAACCAAAGACTTTAAACTTGGTATTTGCTGCTTCTCCACTTAGCACGCGGCAGCAAGGAGTAAGAGCAAAGACTTAATTGGTCGGCTCGGAGTCAGAATAATGTATCCGGGTAAGGTGACATGTCTTTCTGCGGACTGTTACATTGTAAACTAGCATGTTAAATATCGAGCTCAGCGTGTTGGTTTAGCACAAAGTAGGGTAAATACTTATACTACATTAACATGTTCTCGTTCTAATCATGTATATTAATTTGCCGCAGGATGTTTAGCAGCCATCCATCATCATCATACCATAGTATTCACCGTTCGGCCTTCAACAATGAGCAAAACCAATATCGTGTTGTCAGCTACAAATTGTCGTGACATGAAAATATGTAACAGTCCAAACCCGATTTATGATAAAACAATAAATGAGAAACAAATATGATAAATAGCAACAAACGACAACATGCTCCAGGTGTGGGACAGACACATAAAGAATATGTCGGGGTTAAACATGTGAGTTACTGCTCAACCCTCCCTTAACATGGGACAGTGGTGTGACAGCACAACTTTAGAATAAACTGTAAAATTCAGTTGGGGGGGAGGGACCACAAATTCTTACGACAGAGTGAAAAATAAATAAGATATATGTATGTTTAATTTAAAACCAGTTCAAATCATTCGATAAATTGGAACATAACACATAGAATTTAGACGACGTTTTGTCCTATTTTCGTCGCCCTATACATGTATCTTCGTGTACACAGTTTATTAGTATTACCAAGGAATTAACATCGAGTCAATATAATACTTCCATACAATTAAGTGTTCACGTTGTCAAATTTTGTATAATTATGAATAGGGAAAAATAAGGAATACAAATAAAGAAAAGAGAGTAATGGTGTGCACGCGTATAAGGAATAACTGTGGAAAATAAAATAATTAGCCAATGCAATACTGATCACAGAAATGAACGATGTACAATATAAGAAATCATCATTCTACTTACAGAAAAATTTAAAGAATACAGAAATAAAAGACCCCCACTTAGACCCTGATGTATTTCCACATGAAGAGCATCAATTTATGTATTTATTAATGAAATGCACATTTATACCCCGAGGGGTTAAAGGCATATAAACAATACAATACAATATATATATACACAATGCAAAAATCATAACATATTAAACATCATATTTAGCAGTAGTAAAAAAGCATCAATGATTAATATAGAGATATATTCGAGTTTTTTTTTTATCAATTTGAATGCACAAAAAAATATATATATACATGCATATAATGCACTTGACATAAATTTATTAACTTCTATTTTATGTACAGTAAAGGTTATTAAATAACCATCAATCATTTCCATATCTTCTCCACGGCCGAATAACTCTTTCCACAACCTGTTTGCGATCGAATTAGAATAGCACACTAGTGAAAAGTAATAAATAGGCCATTGACTGATATTATATCATAAATCATTAGCCTGGTACCAGTGATGAGTTTATTTCCAGTACATGATCACCTCTGTCTATTCAGCATGGTATCTCTTTTGGCTTTTCTGCTGCTGTCTATAGTAAATGCAGGTAAGGGTTATACGATACTCTTACATATAAATGACTTAAATAACATGTTAACCTAATTGAATTAGAATTAGAATAGGCTTCTGATAAATCAGGCCTAAAATTCATCTGATATAGAAATAAACGGTCTTTTTTTTAAGTTATAAGATATAAAAGTATTACAAATGTAGCACTTGACAGAAGCGTGTCACTATTAAAAAAATAATGAGATGTAGTATGATTGCTAATGAGACAACTAGAAGGTTCAGGTATAAGGTTAGGGCTTCAGTTAAGGAGGGGCTTAAATTGCACTTTAGGTGGTGGTGCAAAAAAATTATATATGTCTGATGAAAAAATGAACCTATAGGAAATCCAAACAACCTATATATGCAAATAAGCTGTGCTGGTATTGCTAGAAGTTCTTAAATTTCCACCTTACAAATGTATTACAACAATTGATATCTCAAACGGAATGTTTTATGGGTAGCTGATATAAGTGTAAACTTTGTTGCTGTTATTTCTTCTTTTTTTAAATTTCCTGTTTAACGTGTTTGACTTTCAACAAAGATTAAAAGATAAAAAAAATAGTTTTATTATTTTTATTTTCTATCACTGCTTGAAAGCGGAGTAATCAAGTTTGACCAGATTTACTTGTCAAACGAAAAAAAAACATTTGCTGTTTATGAATATTTATGAGGTCTTATTTTGCGTTATCAACTTTACGTATGTAAATAATGTAGATCTTGTCAAGATTCAGTACTCGATCAGATATGAAGTAAATTAAAGTACATCTGACGTCTAATGGTGTTTGCTTTGAATACATTTTGTTTTCACCAATTACTGAATATTTTGTAACCCCTCACGTTTCCCCTAGGTATTGCATTATAACAACTCGGTCGAATTAAATATAATATTTAGAAGCATTTTCAAAACATAACTTTTCTGTACACTTTTGTCTTTTTTTTTCAAATTTGTGTAACTTATTCTTCAATTAGTCCGACATACACTTCACGTGAACAAACCTGAGACATTTTTTTTCCTCGAAAAATAATATTTTTTTCAAACACTTTTAGGAAGAAACAATGCCTATCTTCGTTTTGTCCCTAATTTTGATTTATGATGCGATATTATACATTTTTAATATTTAAACGAAATTCATTTATGAAAATGCTGTTACATTGAAATTTTAGTAAGAAATCTATAATACTATATGAGAGGACTTGGTTTTTTTTTCGTCGTTTCTCTAACTACCAGATTAAATGAACAACTATGATTCTGTGTCCTGATGTTAGACGATTGTAGTTATTCATTCTCACTTCCCATTATTTGGTTTGGATTAGTTCATTACATCAAAATAAAAATAAAACCCGATAGTTCACAAGTGAAATTCATCCTGCATTTTCCTGTATTTATATTTGATCTAAGACAAATAGAATTGAAACAAACTGAAAAAAGCAATCGAACATGACTGCAGTCGAGCTTTAAACATTAGTAATTACTGCATATACTTTATCAGTTGGCAATGTTATTTTGAAAATAAATATGATAACCCAACTTAATGTTCTAGTATCCTTTATTCTCATTTTATATAACTGAACTTAGTTCCGCGCTGAAACTCTTACTGGCGGCAGAATAAAGCACCTTCGCTAAAAAAGAACAATCAACCGCAATCGTGACTTAAAACAACTTTAAATGCGCTGATTGTATATGAATTTGGTAAAATATCCGAGCTGTATACAAAAGAGAACCACTATTGTAGTATGCCTTATATGGATACATTTGTCCACAACTGATGCCAATAGAGTAGCAATAGAAGTGCGGTACTTTGGGTATCCCTTTGTTATATTAAATGTGAAGACACAACAGAATGATACACGATTTGGCAACAATTAAAGTCTATTCTTTTACTGTATTTCTGTGTCATTTGGTCTCTTGTGGAGAGTTGTCTCATTGGCAATTATACCACATCTTCTTATTTTTATATTCTATATATATAATTTAATTTTGGATGTAACACGTCTTCTGTCTATCAGCTCATAGACATAATTTTATCATGTGACCGTGACGTCATCAACGTTTTTTTCATGATTTACTCCTTAAAAATGGAATTTAGAATTAAATTATAAGGAATGACTGTAATATTTTTTCTGTCTTCGAAATAACCTAAAAAATGTGTGCACACTTTTAAATAACTCGCTACGCGGAGTATTCAGTGTGTATAGATATAAGAAGATGTGGTATCAGTGCCAATGAGACAACTCTCCATCATAGTCAAAATTTATAAAAGTAAACCTTTATAGGTCACAGTACGGTCTTCAACACGGAGCCTTGGCTCACACCGAACAGTAAGCTATAAAGGGCCCCAAAAACTTACTAGTGTAAAACCATTCAAACGGGAAAACCAACGGTCTAATCTATATAAAAAACGAGAAACGAGAAACACTTATGAACCACATCAACAAGCGACAACTACTGAACATCAGATTCCTGACTTAGGACAGGTGCAAACAAATGCAGCCGGTTTAAATGTTTTAATGGTACCAAACCTTCACCCTTTTTCTGAAACAATAGTGTAACATCACAACATAGAAAGACACACTATAAAATATCAACTGAAATAGCTTAACTCAATCAAAGGACATATTAACACCATTGAACATACACTGAACAAATAAATTTGACCTATGACACAATGTAAATACAAAATAAATAAACTAAGGGAAGAATAATAAAAGTAACATATTATATCGGCAAGAAATGTTAAACAATTAAAGAAAATCAATATGCTCGAACAAAAATACCATCCATTTGCAATAACTTTAAACACAGGTAAATGAAAATATTTTTTTTGTTAGGTATACGTGTACAGTACCAATAGAGAAAGGAAATATTTTTACAAAATAAATAATTTAGAATACACCACATTTTTGATGTTATTTCGAATAGACAGAAAAAATATTATAGTCATTCCTTAAATAGATATAAACAATTGCCAAATTAGATGAATACAATTTATTGCTATGATAACGAATAGGCTGCTTACGATGTCCTTGTGAATCTTGTTATTTTATGTAATCTCACTCTTTACTTAAATGGAGATCTACAAAGCATTAAAACCCTTGGCTACGCCGCGTTCTTTAAATATTCATAAAACATGACCAAGTATTGTCTAACCTATAATTGATATTTACTAAACAATGTTGTAAAATATCTGGTGCTCGGGGCTTTATGTACAATGTGGATGTAAACATATAAATACACACATTTTTTTAATAGCAAAATGTTTTATAATGATATCAGACAGGTGTCATATATCCATTCATAATATAAAGTCTATGTACATATTTACATGTCTGTGTTATTAATGCATATCAAAACACATTCTACGGCGTTAGTTAGAATGAAGTGATTTTTAAGCGAGATTTGCATGTTTGAATACGTACAGACATATTCACTAGAACGCTTATAATGGGTGATACTTACATGTTCAGCGGCAAATATTTCGTCTATGTAAGTTGTTAATATTTAATTGAGCCTGACTCGTCTGATTTTTCATACTATAAGTCGGAAACTGACCATCTGGATGAAAACATGTTACTTTTCCTAGACACTCTGACTCCGAGCCGACTGTATTTTGACTTTTCTATTATCTGACATATGATATGTGCTTCGTGGAAAAATAGTAAAGCAAATTTCTTTATTTTTTTATTCCACTCAGTCAGGAATTGAATGTTGGACCTTCCGGATTCAAGACAGAATCGTTACACTTAAACTAAATCCAATTGGCTACATAAGTACATCTAATCTAGTGTGTACAAAGTGACCATAAGCGCCTCAGAACGTTATATCATTAGTATTCTTCTTCGTGTCTTCAGTAAGAATATGTTAGGTTTATACTATTTGGTTATTATTTACGAAATATATAATTGGTAACAAATCTTTTCTGATGGCATAGAATCTTAAATCTGGATGTACTGCTAAAATTGGCTAAATGAAAACAAAATAGAAAATTCGAATCATAAGGAAAATTTATCAGAAGTTGACTTACTACGGGAAGAGCTTCCGAGTTAAATATATATATATGTTGTGTACAAGTTATCATTTTGTACAAATTATAATTTGTATTTTGACTCTGTACAAATTGTAATTTGTACAAAAAGTGCTTGTACAAATTACAATTTGTACAAAATTTGACTAAAATTCACTTATAACTTGTACAATAATTTATCGCGTGGATTTTGTGATAAAAAAGTATTGATACACACTATGGAAACTTTTCAATACAATTTTTCAAGTCATATTGATTCGTGTATATTGCCTTGAGGTTATAAATTTAACTCCTGTTCACTGGTCTTTATATCTTTATTCTCATAAAGCCAATGCATTACATCGATACAGAGATAAACTGGTCTTTCAAATGGTCATTTACAAAATTAAAAGTTAAAGTGTTCACTAAAATGGCTAGTATTGTTGATCAGGATAAATTCTATCAAGAAGTTCAGCAATTGTGTCTGAAGGTTTGCGCTTTGTGGATCAACTAGTACAACTATTAAAGTTGTATCAGAGGAAGTCGAAAAAGGGCATTGTCTGGCCAACAAATTCAAGCGGATGTCCTAACAAGAAATACAAAACAGAAACTGAGCAAGTTATCTGTTGGAGACAATGTCCCAATTCCACAGTATGACTGAGCACCGATCGATCCGAGTAATATACAAGGTGTTGTTGTGGAAGTAGGAAATGTTGGCTATTGTGTAGGGACAATAGCTGGTAATATATCAGGAGTCTTAAGCAGAAACCAACTAGAATCAATTAATGACTCTTTTTTTGTCTGTTACACAATTTCTTGATTTACAACTTTCCCTGAGGGAAGCTGTCAAAAAAATTTCAAAAACTGGTGGGCAGGATTATCTCTCTTGCAAATTAAGGCGATTGTAACAATTCGAATTGTAAATGCAAAAAGCAGAATGTATTGTGTAATTCGAGGTGTCATGGTTCGCACTTCTGCTCCAACAAATAAGAGCATTGTTTATTATGTATACACTACAAACCAGTAAAAGTCTGAAATGGCCTATATCTGTACTCGACTGTACTGATTTTTACTCGACCAGTCTGAATTGGTCTGAATTTTACTTAATATTACTCGACCCGGCTTAACCATACTCGACTGTACTGATTTGTACTTGACCCTTATCTTTGCTATTGAAAATAGTCTAAACTATTACTCGACCAGTCTGAAACAGTCTTAACCCAGTCTGGACCAGTACTCGACCAGCTCTCGACCTATTTTTTCAGTCTGAACCATACTCGACCAAAGGTCTGAACAATACTCGACCAGTCTGAACCATACTTGACCAAATAACCTCTTCTTTATAATTTTGATTGTTGAAATAACTTTCTCTTTAACTTACATGACAACAGCCACAATTAAATAAAGATATATATAAAAACATTTTTTACATTCTTTAATAATACATGATTCTCTTAGATTTGGCAAATCGAGATAGTTAAATTATCTAATTTTAAAGTCTGAGTCTTGTTAAATAAAAGACTTTTTTACCTGAAAACCACACCTATACTGAGGGTAATAAAACCTTATTAAAAATAAGGTGCTTTTTGTTTGGCATGTGTTTTTTTTTTAAACAAAACTTGATTTTCCTAAATTCCTAAATAAAAACGAATGTAGGACAGAAAGTCACAGGACAAAAAGTCACAATTCAGTTTTGAGGTAATTTTTCTTTGAACATTTTTGTATTTTTCTTGAAACAATATCAATAATGATCAAATAATTGTTAAGAAAACAAAATGTTACAATGTCTTGGTACTTAAATGGCTTCATGGTGCCAAGAAATATATCCTTTGCATGATTAAAATTTTATAAATCTTTATTTATCAAATTAAGTCTTATGAACAATTTCCTAAACTGTAAAATGAATATGTGTCATAAAAAGTAAACATTTCAAGATCTTTCTCATAAATATTCAATCAATTGTATACAAATTATTTGTGACTTTTTGTCCTATCAAATTTGTGACTTTCTGTCCTGTGACTTTTTGTCCTGTGACTTTCTGTACTTAGGTTTCATGGTCATATACAATAGTTATATAACTATCTTTTTAATGAGGTAACAACAGCCAACAAAATCACTGACATTGTTTAACCTTATATCAGAAATATATCTATTCCTATTCATAATTTGGGATATATTTATATATATTTTAAAAGGGATAAAAAATTCAAGAAATGAATAAAATTTTTCTTCTGATTAGGGGTAAACTATAAAGTAATACATCCTGCTTGACGCACACTGATTAAAAAGATCACACCTGGTCAGAGAGTAATAAATTTTAAATAACATCCATTGAAAATTACAACATCCTGTAAAACTTAAATAACAAGGCCTTTGAATTCACTAGATAAGTAATACACGAGTTTAAGAAAAATATGGTTTTCTTTTTACCTGTAAAACACCTGTACTGAGGTAATTAAACCATTAAACCTTATTAAACTGCTTCTTGTATGCCATGTCTTTAATTTTGACAAAACGTATTTAAATTTAATTAAAATAAATTTCTACTGCAACTTTGGAATACATTTCCTTTTTTAAAAGGTTATCAAGGATAAAAAGATGAAAGTTTTATTATTATTATTATATTAAATTTTTGATTTTACAAAACAAAGGTGTCAATTCTAACATTTATTAAGTTGCTTTATATACTATTTTATATATATTTTGATAAAAAAAAAAATTGAATAACATTTAAGATATTTGAATAATGGTTCAAAGTTATAGTATTTTTGATGCATAAATCAATGTGAACATGATATCATGTATATGAAAATTCATTTAACGAACTTAATTTATTACATGATATTTTTTTAATCCAACCAGAAATTTGATCACCTTGTTTTATTTTAATTTTAAATGTGATATACATTTTATATATATATATATATATATGAATAACAGTTCCTAAATTAATGAAAAAATAATATAGATAGATACAAAAAATAGGTCTAGGTTGGTTAAGACTTGGTCGAGTATGGTTCAGACTAGGTCGAGTATGGTTCAGACTAGGTTGAGCATGGTTCAGACTTGGTCGAGAATGGTTAAGACTATGTCGAGTATGGTTCAGACTCGTATAAAATGGTAAAGTACTGGTCGAGTAAAGGTCAAGTACAAGTTCAGACTGTTTAGTATGGTTCAGACTACAGTCGAGTAATATCAAGTAAATTTCAGACCAATTCAGACTGGTCGAGTAAAAATCAGTTCAGTCGAGTACAAATATAGGCCATTTCAGACTTTTACTGGTTTGTAGTGATAGTATTGTAAATGGAGTTATCAGTGGGTTTCATATTGATTCATAATTAAAATTAAAATTATTTTTTATCATTTGATTTGAAACTTATTATATGTAAAATATTGTACAAGTTATAAGTGAAATTAAGCCTTATTTTGTACAAATTATAATGTGTACAAGCACTTTTTGTACAAATTACAATTTGTACAAAGTCAAAATACAAATTATAATTTGTACAATTTTTTTGTACAAATTATAATTTGTACAAAATGATAACTTGTACACAACATATATATATATTACATAGTCTCAAATAGTAACCATTAAAAAACTAGTGACAAAGCTATTAATTTGTCATGTTCGGCATTGAGTGTAATCTGGTGTGTTCACTAGATTTAGTAATTGTGAAGACAGCTAAGAAGACAACATTGAAACAAGTAATCATCAGTTTTGAACTCACTGTTTTAATATTTAAGGTACTGAAGACTGGCATAAAATTGCAAGAGATCTTCTTACAGAACAGTTAAAAATCGAAACCAATACCAATAAAGCTAAGAACGTAATCTTGTTTATTGGTGATGGAATGGGAATGCCTACCATAACTTCTGCCAGGATATATAAAGGTCAACAGATGCAAAAGACTGGGGAGGAAACTGTCTTCAAATTTGAAGAATTTCCAAATGTAGCTTTGTCAAAGGTAAGCAACAATCATGCATACACAGTTACACTGCCAATGTGTGATCTACAATCATACACACACAGTTACACTGCCAATATGTGATCTACAATCATACACACACAGTTACACTGTCAATGTGTGATCTACAACCATACACACATAGTTACACTGCCAATGTGTGATCTACAATCATACACACACAGTTACACTGCCAATATGTGATCTACAATCATACACACACAGTTACACTGCCGATGTGTGATCTACAATCATGCACACACAGTAACACTGCCGGTATGTGATCTACAATCAAACACACACAGTTACACTGCCAATATGTGATCTACAATCATACACACACAGTTACACTGCCAATGTGTGATCTACAATCATACACACACACTTACACTGCCAAAGTGTGATCTACAATCATACACACACAGTTAAAGTGCCAATGTGTGATCTACAATCATACACACACAGTTAAACTGTCAATATTTGATCTTCAATTATACACACACAGTTAAACTGCCAATATGTGATCTACAATCATAGACACATAGTTGCAATGCCAATATGTGATCTACAATTATGCACACACAGTTACACTGCCAATGTGTGATCTCGCAGCATGCGATGTATATTTTTTCAGGGATGCACGCAGTGTAAAAACTAATAAAAGACACCATGCTGGTAATTCAGTACGTTAATCTAGCATACAAGTTGATTAGTACATTGTAACGGGTAGACAGACGGGTAAATGAAAAATAGACTGTACTTTTTTTTGTAATCAATGTCTCATTTAGTTTTCAACATAGAGTCTTTAAACTTTACAGAATGTTTGTGCATTGCACTCATTTTGAGACTTTGTTAAGGATTCTCCTGATGGTGAAAATTGGTCAATTATCGGCAACATTTTTGATAGAGGGACCCATTTCGTGTTCCCCTTCTACAGTGATTAGAAATTTTGTATAGACACTGAAGATGTTCATATCTCTTTCTATACTCAATTTGATAAATTTTACAGATAGTGAAACTTATAAAATTATCAGCACTGCTTCCATTTGAGTATGTCCCTTCCTCGATAGCATACATGTTACATTTATCTCCTTGGACACATCAGGTTTTGTTTACCTTTGCTAACTGGAAAACAAAATCGTTTTGCATCTCGGCCAAATGATCATAGTCATTGGCCTAGTTTATTATTATTATTTTACTCATTTTATTTTTCATTTTCAAAAATTGACAAAAACTTCAAAATTGCAATTAACTATAACAAATAACAATTAAATAATTATCGTTATATTGATAAACAGTAATATGATGAACGATCCTCCAAAAGATACATTTTTCTTGTCACATTTACAAATTAATGTGCATGAATATGAAGAAATTTTGACTGAATACGTTTTTGTTTCAGACTTACGGAAGTGATAGGCAAATACCAGACTCATCTCAAACAGCAACGGCCCTAATGTGTGGAGAGAAGGTAAATTTCTATACCATTGGTGTTAACGACAAGGTGTCACAAGGAGACTGTGCATTGGAAATACCCAGTAATAAATTGACGTCTATATTGGACCATTTCATCGCAGATGGTAAGAAAGACACAAGTTATTGTTGTCTGTAAATTTTGATTAGAGATTAGAATAGCCGGTAAGCATGTGTACTCTTTAATATTTATAATACTAAATGAGAAGACCCTTTATTTTGTGTATCGCTTCTCCATTTCCACATCAAATCAATCAATATATATTTCTACCCTAATGGTAGTTTGTTATCCTCGGTAAAGATTATTTATTTTAGGCAAGTTACGAAATAATTAGGAAAACTAAATGATTTCCGAATGTCTCTTCCGTCATTACCCCATCGCCGTTTTGGAATTGTATCCCTGCATGCTTCTTTCGCTCGACTCCTAGCCTGGTATCTAGGGACAGACATTTTGCCTTGCAACAGGCCACCTACGGACCATTTAAAGAGTTGTTGCAAGGGTTCTTAACGTGCAGAGAGCGTGGCACTCCCTCTACATCAGATTTAACATCCATATTCTGACTGGACGTGGATGCGTATTTATAAATCCCGCACAGCCAACCGAACGCCCCACTTCGGCAAAGCTTTTACTGTCGGTAGTAAGAAGACAAAATCGACTTTATTTCTATTCCAAAAGTCTATACGAATGTCTAATGCTCAGTAAATGAAACTAATATGCAATGCAGATAAGATGGATCTAAATTCATGATTTTATCCTAAGCCAGACACCTAATGTTACATTTACTATTATACAATAATGCATTTGTAAAAAGTTTGTACATGTACCCTGACGATTTTACAACATATTTTACTCAAAATCGACATTTTTAAACTATACATTGTTGTCGAATTTTACATTTTTTTCATCAATATCTCTTCAAACATTATCATATTCATATTCATCATTCGCCAAGTTTTTCAATAGATATTGCCTTATCAAATCAAGTCTGATATTGTTTTTATCCACAATCCACGTCAACATTCCTTTGAATCAATTTGTTGATGAAGGGAAGGGAAATATTTCTGGGAAAGTATCGACTATACTGCACGGAGTTAACGTTGGAGACCTTTATTGATTGATTGACGTTATCTTGGTCTCTTGTCATATAGTTCCTAAAAGGTATTTAGGGAACTGAAGAGACTCATCTCTACTGTTCCCTTTTCCTTTTTCTCTGACACAGTTTGTATAAGATAAGATGCCAGCCGAAAGCAAAAGCCCTGGAAAAGACATTTTAACAGTACTCGTGACGGTAACCTATACAGAAACTTTATTTCATTTTATAATTTACCTACGGTCAAGGATTTTGCTGGTATTTGGAAGTTCCAATGTCTTTTTAAACATGTAAACAGATATTTAAACATGTCTTATTACTGCAGTCTATAATACTTTTCTCTTAGGACGATCTGGAGGGTTCGTTACAACAGCAAGACTGACGCACGCAACACCAGGCTCGTCTTATGCACATACAGCTAATCGTGCATGGGAATCCAACGAGAAAATGACAGATGTTCCCCAGAAATGTAAAGACATCGCTTACCAGTTTGTATACGATAATACAAAAATCCAGGTAAATTGTTTGTTTATTACAATATTACGTTCAACATGTTAACGACTGCTACTGATCTCCAATGGTTGGTGTAATATACATGTAGTATTTTAACTTATTACTCCGATAAAAATAGTGAAAAAAAATGAATATTTTCTTGTATGTTTCGGAGATTTTTTGCTTTAAGTGATTTTGATAATTTTGACAAACAATCCTTTGGAGAATGATAAATATGAATGCATTTTTTGTTGCAAATACTATGCAAACTATAAACAAAGGTTACACCTTCCGAATGCACCATTGTTTGACAGATTCGTTCAGAGCTTCTGGTGTAATAATGTTCCACATCAAATGATTTATAAAAATAGAAAAAAAACCCGCTGAGTGTTTTGGACTTGGAAGAAAAAAACAATAGAAGCAAGAGGTAGCGGGCGGGTGAACGGGGCTGGCTCCCGTTAGCCGCGACTCTCTTGTCACGTCTGGTGTTTTGGACTTGAGGAAAAAAGAAAGTGTTTTTCTTCTAGAAATTTATTATTTTATTCATACATTTTAAACTTGCTGATTTTTACTTCATTACTTTGATATATTGTGCTTAAAATGCTCGGTAGAATGTCATATTGGATACTGAACAAATATTTGAGAAAACATAGACACAATAATAAGGGTATATTTACGTATACTTTAAAAATCAATATATATTGTGACCACCTGTTGCGTCCTCGCACTGTTCTACATCTACTTGGCATGCATCGAATTGAATTTAAAAATCAAATTGTAACAGATTTCACGATTTCTACTGTATTTATACTTTACACATACATCGGAGCTTCATACACCTACAAATGTAAAAAAAAAATCATCATAACAATTTGGCGTTATTTAACATTAAAGTTATTGTAAAGGGGGTTAAAAGGCCTTGAACCATTACATTACAGTTTTTACAAGATTGTTTATAATGATATCACGTTGACGGGTCATTTTACCATGTTTACAGTAGATTTCTATCAGGTTTCCATTCATCAACAATGTTAAATATTGACTGTTTTTTTTTTTAAATTTATAAAATCGTCACAGATCGCACTCTACGTCCTCATACCCAGATGCATTTAAATGGGTTTCCTTTCTAACTGGGTGATTTGATTATACCGATTATGTGCTATAAAGGTGTATTTCAAATGGCCTGATAAAGAACATAATAATAAAGAAATTTGACCAGGGGCATCATCTTTAGTAATATAAGCTATCAATGATTACACGAAATGTAATAAAATTGACATCATGTGTGTTAAACTGACGTATAGCAGCTAGATATGAGACTTATTCATCATGACAGGACTGTATTAAAGTAAGCTTCTTGCAATTGTAGTCTTTATCGTTTGATATGACCAGAATATTAGGAACCGTATATCAAGTTCATGAATACAAATCAGCCACTACGTTTTATCCTCCCGAATAAGAGTCTCCAATCACAAATTGTTAGTCCGCTATGGATACTTAGTTTGTCTTACAATTGACCGTCGTTCTTTATATGATACTGTACGTTACGTGTTAATAAATATTGACCAATAATTTACAGTTGAACGAGTGAATGATTAAATAATTG
Source organism: Mytilus californianus (assembly GCF_021869535.1). Classification (NCBI taxonomy): domain Eukaryota; kingdom Metazoa; phylum Mollusca; class Bivalvia; order Mytilida; family Mytilidae; genus Mytilus; species Mytilus californianus. The sequence continues at coordinate 69,393,322 of NW_026262593.1, read as the reverse complement.
ATTGATTGGCTGGTTGGTTGGTTGCTACTTAACGACTATGCTGAGCCTGACTCAGCTAGTTTAACCAAGGGTTAATCGCAATCTCGGCAAATTATAAAAAATAACAACTTGTGTGTGAATATTGCAGATTATAATTCCACCAGAAGGGATACAGCAGTATTACAGAGTGTGTATTGTTTGATAAACTGAAGAAATAAAAATACAATATTTTACAATATGTACGAATGAAATATATGAACGTTAAATGCAATATTAATAAAAGAGTCAAAAACGAAAGTAGAATTTGCAGTTCAATTCAAAGAAATAAACAATTACAGTTCGTATTTGTTGAATAAACGTGTAGTTCATGTTAACGGAATTAAAAGAATATATATTTAACAGTTTATAATCGATTTGGAACGTACTTGACGGTGATTGTCACAATATCCACAGGATCAAATTTGTCGTGACATCCATTTGCAATTGAAAGGCGAGGAAGAGAAAGTAAACGGCAGTACACATACGGAGAAGTCCAGATTCATTTCCGGAAAATATGAATGTCTGAAAATACAATCCAATAAATGTTATAATTAATATAATTGCGAACTTGACTTAGCATACTCCCCGTCTGAAATCTATCTGATATCACTATTCCATAAAATATAACACATGTGAATGTCACTATATAGATCCAAAATATGTACATATAATTATACAGGGTTGTTCTCTACGAGAAGAATCATGTCCACGATAGGTCGTGTGTAGGTTTTGGCTTTCCCATTTACGATTACTCGTACTTCTGCTTTCCGTACATGTTCATCGGAACTTTTAAACGAGTTCACTATAATTCCAACGGGCCACTGGGTACGGCAAAGGTTTTTGTCCTTTAGAAGAATGACGTCTCCTTCGATGAGATCACGGCGATCTTTGGTCCATTTTCGTCGTTGTTGTAGTAACGGCAGGTACTCTTTCTTCCAACGGGACTAGAAAACACTGGCCAGAGCCTGTACTCGTCTCCATTCGGCAAGATATAAATCACGTTTGTCGAATTCTCCAAGATGATTCGAAGTGAAGATGTAATCGGTCTTCTGTGTCAATAACATAGCAGGAGTTAATATTAACGGATTCTCTGGATCTGTCGATACCGGTACCAGAGGTCTAGAGTTTACTATTGCTGAAACATCTGCCATTAGAGTGTTGAGCACGTCATGCGTTAGGCTTCTTCCGGCTGCATTTAAAAGCATAGAATCAAAAATTCTCCTGTTGATACCAATCATTCTCTCCCAGGCTCCACCCATGTGGGACGAATGCGGCGGATTGAAGATCCAAGTTGTACCAGAATTGTACAGAAAGTTCTTGAAGGGTCCATCCTCAACGTTGATCGAGTCAATCCTCAAGTCGTCGATTGCGCCAATAAAGTTTCTTACACGGTCAGATCGGAAAATCTTAACTTGGCCTCTTATAGCGGCGAATCTCCTGACGGCGTTTATGAAGGCTGAAGAGCTCATTTCCTCGATTAGTTCGATGTGAACAGCTCTTGTCACTAAGCATGTGAATATAATTGCCCAACGTTTTGAGTTAGCGTATCCACCACGTGTTTTACGTGAAGCAATTGTCCAGGGTCCAAAGGTGTCTATTCCAACGTTGGTAAACGGAGGTGACGGTTCAAATAAAGGCAACAGTAGTATACCGTGTTCATAATTCATAAATCGATTGAGAAAAAAACAAATCCGGGTTACAAACTAAAACTGAGGGAAACACATCAAATATAAGAGGAGAACTACGACACAACAGAAACACAACATTAAAATGTAACACACACAGAAACGAACTATAATATAACTATGGCCATTTTCCTGACTTGGTACAGGACATTTTAAGAAAAAAAATGATGGGTTGAACCTGGTTTTGTGGCTAGCCAAACCTCCCGCTTTTATGGCAATGTTAAATATAACATTAAAATTTCAAGACGGTCCTCTGGCAAATCAGACATGATTTGACACTCGGTTTTTCCTCTTAGTTTGCGGCATGTCACACATTTGTGAATAATAGAAGAGATCAAGCGTTTTGCTCCGACGATCCAGAATCCTGCGGATCGAATCGCTCCATCTGTGAAGTGGCGACCTTGATGTTTTATCTTGTCATGGTAGTGTCGGACTAATAATGTCGCTACATGATGGCGTCCAGGAACGATCAATGGTTGCTTTTCTCAAATGTTCAAGTCAGATTTGACAATACGGCCTCCTATTCTTAGTAGTCCTTGGTCGTCCAAAAACGGATTGAGGTTGGCTATCGGGCTTCGTTTATGAATTTTTTCCTTACGTCGAATGCTATCTATTTCTTCTCCGTAAACTTCGTGTTGTGCAGACATTAAAATGAAGTTTTCGGCATTCGAAAAGCTTTCTGCAAAAGTCACTGATTGTGGCTGTCATGTCCCGTGTAAACAGGAGAAACGTTCCAAACGGGCTATTGCTCGCACAAGTGATGTCCAGTTGGAGAATTGGTTGAATCTATCAGTTCCGATACCTTTACGCTCAGGTGTGGCAAATGTTTTTGCAACATTAACAGTTGCACGGATTTCTCTATCTTCCTCTGGATCTATTAATTGATATATGTCCTCGGAATTCTCCTCCTGTTCTGAGAAAAGAAGTGGTCTCGGTCCCAATAACCACTCACCACTATGAATTTTGTTGGCTTGTACTTGTTCCCGAATCTGCGGGATTACGGTTAGTTGGTACATAATTCCATTGACTTGGAGAGCTAAATTTTCTTATTTTCTCTACTCTATTGGCGACGTAGATAAAGAACCGTCTTGCCTCGTTACTGATGTAACCTAAGACCACTTTACTGTCTGTGTAGAATTTCACGGTGTCTATGTGTAAATCTAAATTATCCACGATGGTTTGTGTGATCTCAACTGCTAATACGGCAGCAGATAGTTCAAGTCGTAGAATAGTGTGACCACTTGTTGGTGCAACTTTGGCTTTCCCTAGAATGAACCCAATGTTTAGATATGCAACAGCTGCTATGTCTTTTTCTGACGCATCATAGAAGACATGTAACTCCTATGTGGTGGTTTTGCTGAGATACGGCACGTAGGTACGTGGAATGCGCAATGTTTCAATAGCTATTAGAGTATATCTCCAAGATTTCCATTCAGCTGCTGTCTCATCAGAGAGAGGTTGGTCCCAGTCGACGGTTTCTGATACTATTTTCCTTAGTAGGAGTTTTCCTTGTATAATAACAGGCGCTAAAAATCCAAGAGGATCGTAGATGCTGTTAATTGTTGATAAAATTCCTCTCCGAGTGATCGGTTTGTTTTCTGATGACAATTGAAATAAGAAGTTGTCAGTGTTTACGTGCCAGCCGAGTCCAAGACTACGTTGCAGGGGTTTGCTGTCGACATATCTAAGTCTAGATCCTTGAGATTTGAAGCCAAGTCACTGGCATGAAATGCAGACATAACTTCCGCACAATTAGAGGCGAACTTGTGAAGCCGTAAGTTTCCATATTTTGCTTATGCTTGCTGTGTGTCCTTAATGAGCTTAACAGCTTCCTCTTTTGTAGGACATGACGTAAGACCGTCGTCGACATAGAAGTCTCTTGTAACAAAGCTAGTCACGTGACTGCCGAACTCTTGTTCTGATGCCTGAGCTGCTTTTCTGAGTCCAAGCGTAGCAACAGCAGGTGACGGACTATTTCCGAAAACATGAACCCTCATGCGGTATTCGACAAGGTCGTTGTCTTTATGCCATAAAAATCTCAAATAATTTCGGTGGTCTTTTTTCTGACTACAAAACAGTGAAACATGTGTTGAACGTCTGCAGTTACTGTGACCATTTCTTTCCTGAAACGCATCAGTACTCCCAAGAGATCATTGGTCAAGTCTGGACCTGTTAGCAGGACGCTGTTAAGTGAGACTCCGTTACATTTGGCGGAAGAATCAAACACACCCCTTATCTGATCGGGTTTCTTCGGGTGATAAACACCAAACAATGGTAAAAACCAGCACTCTTCAAGGTCGTCCAACGGTGGAGCGAGCTCTGCATGATTATTGTCTAGAATCTTACTCATGAATGTAAGAAAGTGTTACCGTTTTACTGGGTTTCTATTTAGACTGGCGTCTAACATATTAGCACGATGAAGAGCTTGTGGTCTGTTGCTTGGCAATGGCTGTCTTCGCACTCGGAACGGTAACGGTGCAACCCAACTTCCTTCCGAGTCCCTCGCAAATTCGTTGTCCATCTGCTTCATGAATATTTTGTCTTCATATGACATTCCAGGCTTATCATCGTCCATAGTTTTTTCAAAGAGTGGCGATTGTAAATCTTTCTTAACGGGGTCTGTGTAATTTTCCCGAATGTCAAACTTGCTCGTGCATGGTTGAAACGTTGACGGTTGTCCTGTAGGTAAAATGTTGGTAATTTTGACGTTTAATTCAAAAGGCACGTGCTGCTTGTTAATGCAAGTCTCCCCTATCACTACCCAACCCAGCTTCAACTGTTGTGCATATGGAGTTCCGGGTGGTCCTATGCGCTGGTCAAGGACGTGATGTGCCTCTATAAGGTCTCTGCCAATTAAGAGAAGAATTTGGTAATGTTCCTCTATTGGTGGAATGCTTCCTCTGAGTTCTTTTAAATGAGGGTGATGCATTGTGACTTCAGGAGTAGGAATTTCGTCCCTATTATTAGGAATATGATCACATTCTATAAGTACAGGGAGGTCAAATTTGTCATTACCATTTATTGATTCCATGACGAAACCTCTTCCTCTTTTCCCGGAAGTGACTACTCTGCCGGAACATGTTGATAAGGTATAGTTCTCTGGTTTATCTTTTACGTCGAAAAGATGGAAGAATTCGGGCGATGCTAGTGACCGGTTGCTTTGGTCATCAATGATGGCGTACATCCAGATAACTTTGTCCTGGTTATCCTTGTGATAAACATTCACAGGTAGTATTTTAGCACAAGATTTCCCGCTATATGTATCCTTGTAGATCTCAGTGCAGGTAGAGTAAACTGAGGTTGACTTAGTTTCAGCCGATTCTGTTGGCTCCCCGCCGTATGCTTGTCCGGGCGAGCTAGACTGAGAACTTGCAGGTTGCTGTGGTCTAGTGATGTGAAGTGCGGTAGTGTGTTGTTTACTTCCACATACTTTACAACTTATGCGTGCATTGCATTCCCGGCTTTTGTGTGTGGTGGAATCGCAACACTTGTAACAAATATTGTTTTGTTTCAAAAGACCTTTGCGTTCCTCCATTGACTTGGCTCGGAACGCTCGACACTCATTTAAGGAATGCTTTGTGTTGTGCAGAATACAAAGACCTTGTTTGCTGGCGTCTCCAGATTGCTGCTCAACCGCTGTTTTATGGGCACCTACTTTAGTCTCAGGGTGAGACGTGAACCTTGGCGCAGCACCTTTTGTATTTGGTGTGACTTTTGACCCAAAGATGAATCCAGGATCGTTTTTAATTTTGCTAATTTCACTAATGAATGCAGATAACTCTGTCAAAGGCGGAAAGCAAACGTCGTGGTTCAATTTATATCTAGATGCCCTTGTAATCCACTTTTCCTGAAGTCCATAGGGTAGTTTTTCAATGATAGGGTATATTCCAGATGGTGAGTCAAAATAACCCAGTTTGGGATTTTCCTTGTGATATTCTATTTCTGATAGAATATCAGACAGTTCATAGAGACGTGCGTTGTCCTTGTTCGTTAAGGTTGGAAAGTTGACAAGTTTACTCGTGAGAGAGGCCTCTAACATTTCCGGAGCACCATACCGCTCGTCAAGCCTCTTCCATAATCTTTGTATGCCTTTTGTAGGGTTATTGGCGTTTGACGCTCTCATGCTAATGGCATGTTTAGCAGACTCTGGCCCGAGCCACTTGATCAGTAGGTCAATCTGTTCAGAGTCAGAAACTTGTAATTCGTCTGTGACGTTTTTAAAGCTAGCTTTCCATGTATGGAAGGATTCTGCCCGGTCGTTAAAGCTTGTTAATCGAGGGAACAGCAGGTCCTTACGTAGGAGAAATCTTGTTATCTCCGATGTAGGATTGATTTGTTGCTGGTGTGCAACAGGGATCTCCTCTGAAACGCCCCGTTTTTGGTGTACAGCAAGGATCTCCTCTGAAACGTCTTGTTTTTGTATGTCAGTTACTTTTCCCAGATCCGGGATCAAAGTAACTTCTGGTGACTTAGTATCTGTAGGCAAGACAGCAGGTGTCTGTGACTGCAAGTTCAATGCCACGGATGGCACGAAGTCTGGTGCTTCATGACTTAGCTCAGCCTTAACAGGAGTTTGTTTTTTCCTTTGAGGGCCTGTCACTTCATGTACGGCAGTTGGTACAGGGTACTTATTTACGAAATCTTGCACACGTTGGTGCGGGTCTTCTGTCTCGTCAGGTAAATCGTCTAGCGCTTGGCTGTCGTCGTACTATAGGATACGAGCCTCGGCTTCAGCGGCTGCAGCTTCTCTCTGTGCTTCGAGAAGGTTCAAATTGGCCTTAAGTTCAGCTTTTTCCCGGCTTACACGCGCAACCTCTTGTTCCAATTGAGCTTTCCTGCGTATTACCTCCTGTTTTGTTTGAGCTTTTCTTTGAGCGGCTTCCTGTTCTGATTGAGCTTTTCTTTGAGCGGCTTCCTGTTCTGATTGAGCTTTTCTTTGAGCGGCTTCCTATTCTGATCGGAAGGCGTGTTGCTCCATTTCGGCTTTGACTTCCGTTTGTCTGAACAGAGCTTGTTTCTCTAATAAGGCCTCCTGTTTAAGGATCAGGGCATGTTTTCCGGCAAAGGCTATTTTAGACTTAGCAGCCTCTGCTTTGGCACGCTTCCTGCATGCTAAACTTGACATATCAGAGACGTTGGAGCTTCCGCTGTGTGAGGTTTACTTACTTTTAGATGTCTTCGTTTTCGTAGATTTAGCCTTTGTCAGGGCGAGGCGATGTTCGTGTAATATTCCATGGCAAGTTCCACTTTGGACAGAAGAATATCTGTTGAAAGATTACATGTGTCAATGTCTTTAAGGCTGTCCAACGTTCTGGTATTCTTCAAAAATGTCAGGTACTCATCTATGAGCCTATGATAATTGGTACAAGCTTGTACAATTTTGTCCTGTGCTGTTAGCAGATGCTGGAGCTCGCTAGGAGGCGTGGCCACTTCCAATAACTGGAATTCAATACTTGACCAGAGGGCCTCTAGTTCTTTATATAACTTGTCACGTTTTTCTGTGTATGCTCCTTTACCTTTATCCGTGAGTTCACGTACTTGCCTAGTCTCTTTTTTTTTTCTTGACGCTCAGGGTCGTCTTGGCGTTCTGCGTGTTCAGGATCCATGTTTCCTAATCAACTAATGGATAGTAAGATTAAACATAAACTGTTGCAAACGTTGGCGGTTTGCTGCCTGGTATACACAAGCTGTGTTGCAGTATGTCGTTGTAACAGTTGCGAACGATGCTACGTTGTAGTTCCTTGTCTGGATACGTATAGACAGGTTGTCGTCAATTTACTATGCTCAGCCTGACTCAGCTAGTTTAACCAAGGGCTAATCGCAATCTCGGCAAATTATAAGAATAACAACTTGTGTGTGAATATTGTAGATTATAATTCCACCAGAAGGGATACAGCAGTATTACAGAGTGTGTATTGTTTGGTAAACTGAAAGAAATAAAAATACAATATTTTACAATATGTACGAATGAAATATATGAACGTTAAATGCAATATTAATAAAAGAGTAAAAAACGAAAGTAGAATTTGCAGTTCAATTCAAAGAAATAAACAGTTACAGTTCGTATTTGTTGAATAAACGTGTAGTTCATGTTAACGGAATTAAAAGAATATATATTTAACAGTTTATAATCGATTTGGAACGTACTTGACGGTGATTGTCACAATATCCACAGGATCAAATTTGCCGTGACATCCATTTGCAATTGAAAGGCGAGGAAGAGAAAGTAAACGGCAGTACACATACTGATAAGTCCAGATTCATTTCCGGAGAATATAAATGTCTGAAAATACAATCCAATTAATGTTATAATTAATATAATTGCGAACGTGATCCAGCATAACGACCAGCATCAAATATCATATGCACATTTAAATCATTAACATGTAACATGAAATACCCTGATGTGTATGCATGCTACATTGTAGCTCATAAGGTGACGGTCCACAGGATGAGGTGATGTACTGATTACCGACCAAGCTTGCTGTAACGCGTCCATTTTTTGATAAACAGAAAACACAGATTTGAAAGTTTTAAACTTCAGGAAATTCGGATATAACAGGTTCATGACATTTTTTTGAAAGTACAACAATTCATTAAGGATAATTCACGGTATGAATTAAGTGAATATTGATACACGAAAATCAATATGGCATCATATACATTGATTTATTGTACCAGCATACTATTATCAGCCATAACATTAATGTAAATTAAGAAAATGTTGGTGGGGAAAAAGTTATTTTGATGGTATTGCTTCATAATCAAGATTTGCAACAGTAGATTTCATACACGACTCTCTTCTGTAACTGTTTGATGATTGCACAGACATTTTTGTCAGGAAAACAGCGTTCATGGCAGGAACTAAACTGTCTAAAGTGCTAAGTGCTAAGTTTAAAACTGAAATCACTACATAAGGGAAACGTTTTTAGTATAACAATTTTATGGTCCTAAAATGTTGGTTCTTATGTTAAAACTTGAACCTTGTACTTGTTACATTTTTCTGTTTGAATAGGTAGCAATGGGTGGAGGAAGAAGACATTTTCTACCTAACACCACAAAAGACCCGGAGTATAACACCAAGTATGGACTAAGAGTAGACGGGCAAGATCTTACAACAGTAGGTGCAACTGACTATAGATTGTGTGAAGTTGAGTCACATCACGTGAAATTATAGACATGCAAAGGTCAAGCACAATGGTTGATCGTCTCTCCTAATTTATTTATTTATTTTTTTTGTCATTTTTTTTTTTTGTTTCATTTACAAAGCGAAAACTTGATCTCATGTCTATTGTTATCTATAACTTTCGACCCCTTTAAACGGACACGTTCCTTTTTTTTTTTTTATTTCCCCTTCTGTTTTTTTTTTTTTTTTTGTTCTCTGCATTAATTCGAAAGAACAAGGAAAACCCATATTTGGTACAATAAGCCAAAAAAAAAAAAAAAAACAATCCTATGACGTTTTACACGCGCTATGAAATTTGAAGAAAATGTGTATTATTTATATCATCAAATTGTTTCAAACATGAATTAGAATAGGAGGTTCATGACCCTGAAAAAGATCAACCTTGAGATTGGAGAAAAATGTCTAGCAAACACATTTTCATGATAAAACTAAATAAAATTTACGTTACACCGAAAGTGACTATACAGATATTGGAAGTACTTAACTATCTCCTTTATCTCATATAGAAAAGTCCCTAGCAACCATACATTTTAAGATTCAATGTAAAGCAAGCTATATTCAAATGAAGTATAACTTAAACGAACGTACCAACCTTTATTATGGTTACAGATACCACAGACTTTTGATTACTTCATTCTTTACACCTGGTAACAGCATCTAATCTTATAATATAATTTTCTAGTAAAACGGTATTTATCACCATACATTTAAATGCAATGTTGAATAAAGAACTGCAAATGATATCTTTAATCTTTGGACATTTTCTTTACCCTTTTACATGTAACAACAAGGGCTACAGACGTGACAGACTCACTAATTCAATGAAAATAGTCCTTTCGTCCGATGGTCAGAAAATTGTAAATACTTACTCGACTCTCACAAATATTGACGATTTCAATTACATTTTATGATGAGACTTCATAATACCTGATAGGAGTGTTGTGTCTGGTTTTTTTCTTCAGCGGCTATATCCAACCAACAGCTGTATCTACCTTAGCTAGTTTCTTGTAGTACCAATAATATTTTGACCCTACCTTTAGAACTATGTACCGTATTTTATTTTCTTATCAAGGTAGCAATCAACCTGTTGGTAGCTGCACTGTGCATATGTTATATAGTGTGTTGTAGGTTTTAAAAATACAAAAAATTGGTCTAGATAGCCAAAGGGGTGGTTTGTGCGGATCTCACTACATTCTGTGCATAATTTGAGCCGTCTGGACCATGTGATGTTCATTGATGTTTTTTTGAAGAACGTTTTTGGTTGGTATGGTCTGTTTTACTGGCGATTCCTGCTATCCCTATTTATGTATTATGTCATATGTCACTACGATCTATTTACCTGGAATTAACTATTATCCTCTCTTAATCATAGAAAGAAATTTACAACTATAGGATCTAATGTAAAGAAAGTTTTACTATTACACGAAAATAAAAAGACAAACTTTTTGTAATCGAGAAATAACTTATAACCACCGTTATGTAATAAAAAGGCACCGTATGAACCTATTTGTTTTGAATTAGTATTGAGTAAGCTATCTTTTGACATTGGAAATGACTTTGAGCAAATAGAACATGCCATTTACAATGCAACTCTCTTATCTAATAAAAACATAAAAGAAAAAACTATATATTTTTAGGTCAGTAATTATAATCCTCCTTCGAGACATATTATGTGACTTTTTAATGCCGATTTGTTTCTCTCTCTCGCGTTTATTGAACACTTATAAGCAGGTAACAAATTTTGAATTTAGTACAACCTCTTCATATTTCAGTTGAAGTTTACATGTATCAGTTTAACTTGATATGAATTTGAAGGTGGAAAGACCTGAAATTTACACAAAGAGAAGATGTTTAATACCTAAGATTGAAATTGTTTTTTTTTAGGAATGGCAAAACAAGCAAAGTGCTAAAGGACGGAATTTCAGATACGTTTGGAATAAAGGACAGTTTGATTCTGTAGATCCTCAGACAACAGATTATTTACTTGGTTTGTGAAATTATGAAAACTGAAATTCTTCAAATATTATACAAACCCAAAATAATAACGGACTATTCTAAATATGTTCTTTTGAGGGTCAAACTTTATTTGCAAAGTCAGGTGTAAAAACGATTTAAAAGCCACAGGTATATGACATAAAGACATATATTTGCAGAAGCATGTCTTCTTTGCCAATAATCCAACCTCCGAAATACATGATAATACATTGAAAATGATAGGGAATGTAAGAGAGTATAGTAAATGTAGAATTTGTTGCTATTTTTTAATGCGAAAAGTGCAATTGAACTCGCATATTTAAGTCAGATTGCAAGACGTGTGAGCAGTATTTCTAATATTGAAGTTCCATATTTTTCGGATGATCAACAATGGCAATTATATATTGCACACAATAGTTTTTAAGGTTATTATAATAATTGTTTCTTTTTGCATTTTAGGTCTTTTTGAATACAGCCATATGCAGTATGAAGTTGATCGTAACACGACAAGTAATGGAGAACCTAGTATTACTGAAATGGTTGAAAAGGCTATCAGAATACTTAAAAAGAATTCTAACGGATTTTTCCTTTTGGTTGAAGGTCAGTTTGCAATTAGTTATATGGATGATTTTTACATTGATTTTACTATGTAATATTACCAGTTTTCAATATTTGGTTGTATCTTATACAACCTCCTTGGTTTTACCAAAAATTTGATGCGACAGTAATTTACCGATGTTCTAATCTCTCACATTGATAAAGAAAAGACAAATCATGGGAACACACAATAGGCGAGGGAATCGCATGAACTCATTAAGGAAAGAGACCGGGTGCGTCGACAGAATAAGCATAAACTGCTATGTATGCATCATATGCCATGCTTATCCCCACTAATTACTGCTGTTATACACTGATTTAATGTTAGAGTCTTCCCTTTACTGTGCTCGGTCAACTAATCATACCTGATTATTCAATCTTGCAAGGTTCGTCACACTAAAACAATACAAATAAAATTGAGAATGGAAATGGGGAATGTGTCAAAGAGACAACAACCCGACCAAAGAGCAGAAAACAGCCGAAGGCCACCAATGGGTCTTCAACACAGTGAGAAAATCCCGCACCCTGAGGTGGGCTTCAGCTGGCCCCTAAACAAAAATGTGTACTAGTTCAATGAAAATGGACGTCACACTAAACTCCACAACATATAAAAGAACTAAAATTAAAAAACATATAAGACTAAAAAAAGATATTATCTTACATCTGGGACATATCAGAACAATAAAGCATTGACAAAATTTAAGAAAGATATGTAATTTTTAGTCTATTTTGCCACTTTCCTTATTTTCAAGTAATTTTCATGAACATTGAAGGATTTCATCTGTTTTAGCAGAATACGATTTCGACATAACAACATACAAATTTTCTAAATAGGTATAATTAAGTTCTCTTCAATAGGTGTAAATGCAAGAGCTTAATAGTAATTAAAAGATTTCTGTATTGCCTGAAAATCATTCTCGGTTCCACCAAAGCTCGAGTTTAAAATGTTTCCTTCTTGTATGTTAATACATAAAATAGCGGGGTGTCCTTTGGCTATGCAGGATTCTACGTCCAGCCTAAAAAGGAACGTTCAATACTATGATTCGTGCAGGGATAGTGCCTCGTTCTCTGCAAGTTAAATAGCATTTGCAAGTTATTTCAGGTGTTCATAAGTGACATATTGCCAGGTAAAATATTTCTGGATATTGAACAGGCACATTATTATTTTGAAAGAAATTATTTTTGTCTGTAAAGTAAAACGTTATTTTAAAACTGTTTGAAAAATATATAAAATAAACAACAAATAATTTCACTAATTAACCACTAGTTTTTTTGAGACTTAAATTTTAAAGACAATAGTTAGAAAGAAAGTTTTTTAAAGATTTTTAATGAAATCCCGGAATACAAAATATTTAGAAATAATGAAATCCATAGCAATGAAAATCCATAAACGGAATTTCGTACTTTCAGGGAGTAACATCGATATTGCCCACCATGATACGCTCGCAGCTAAAGCCTTAACAGAAACAGTGTCATTGGATCAAGCCGTCACCAAAGCACTAGAATTGACCAATGAAGAGGAAACCTTGGTTATAGTGACAGCTGATCATTCTCACGTGTTCAGTATGGGCGGATATAACTACAGGGGAAACGACATTCTAGGTATGTATTTTTTTATACTACAAATAGACCTTCATTAAGTCCCAGGAAACAACATATTTAAATTTGAAAAAAATTTGTTAAAGCGTTTTCATGTTATTGTGCTGACACTGTTTGGCAGCCGCCCGTAGGCTAGCCCAGCCGCCCGCCGTACATCACCATTTTAATAACCGATATTTCCTTCGAAAATCCGGTAAAAAAACTGAAAACAAATCTGAGCATTACATAACCAGCTGATAATTCTTTTACACAAACGTGATGATGTATCTGATAAGAATCACTCCAATCCTTTTAAATATACATGTAAAGCAGTGGTCAAGCTTGTGCCATCTCAGGATTTGCAGAATTTTCAATGAATATACATTTATCGACTAATTGAATATATTGGGTAATGGGATATTTTTTGCTGACATAATTTTTGGGTATCCGATATGCGAAGTCTACTGTCCAACGGATGAAAATTGTTAAGTTTATAGAATTCATTGTATTATATATATACAGCAAACTCTGAATTTGTAAGGCATACTCGGGCTAGCAGGTCAGTTTTGATGGGCTAGCAGTTCTTCCAACAGGGCTAGTTAAATCCTGCTACCAATTAGCCCTGGGCTAGTGTGATGTAACAAAATGTTTTAACCCCTGAATAAAATAAGATTTGAAATATACAGTACATGTATGACCAATTATATATCCCTGAAAAAGACATCTTTTTTGTTGTTCTCAAATTAATGTCCCAATATTATTGGCTTCTCTAATTGATGTCTTTTTTACAGACTAGCCACAATGAAATCAAAGTTTTATAAAATGATAGGTTGAACTCATACTAAAAGGTTGTGAAAGATATATTTCAAATCTTGCAAATACATGTAATAATACATTTCAGCAATTGGCTGTACATGTACTTTTAGTTTTTTATTTTGTCTATTGTTTGAGATTGTGTATTGACCTCTAGACGTCTTTCAATTATCTTTGGCAGTGGGTTGTTTTCTTATTGTTGTACATGTATATTAATAATAATCCTCGTGGCATTTACTTAAATGAATATGAAAGAAATATGACAAAAGTAGATCGAGAGGATGAACTTCTTACACCAAAATATTAATATGCATAAGGTGATGTTGATGGTGGTCTTATTGTAATTGTCTGAGGTTTGACCTTTTAATTTTAAGCTGTAACATGCCCAAGATTTAATGTCAATAGACCAGGACAACCATGACTAAGGGGATTGACCAGCTAATCCCCATGGATGAGATGTTGTAATTCTGATACATGTACAACAACACACCAAATATTATTGACTTAAATGTACCAGTACTGGTTCCCAACAAACTGAACTAATCAGATTCAGCATATAACAGAGCTCCACATAAGAATTCACAAATTGGGGTTGTTACCCATTATTTTTTATGTAATTGAGTGAAATAGTTTTTCAATTGCATTATTAACTCCATTTCACCCTTCAAGCAAATATCAAATTGGTTTTTTCACCACCAAGCTCTATAATGTATTGGGTTTTTTCATCATCAAGATATTGAATTTAGGCATGTTATAATGAAGGTATATCAAACCAAGATGTTCATCCATGATTTGAATATATTTCTTTCATTATATATGTGATGGCTGTTTTATTTGAATTATACCTTGATAAGCAATTGTTCGTTTAATTTCAGTCTGGTTTGTTTCAACTGTTCAGCCAGTTTTGTATTTTCTCTCAAATTTATATAAACTGGTGTCACTAGTGGGGCATGCAATAACTTATTACCTTTCTAGCACATTGGATCACCCTTCAGTTTATTTGGGGTACATTATAGGTACACGTGTGGCTAAGTTTTAGATTTTTATGCAGTACTTGTGAACATTGGATCCTGTAAGACAGTTTTGCCAGTCCTATCAACTGTTCTCCAGACTTACTTTAAAAAATAATAAATGTGGATAGTGTCCACATGTGGACACAGATGATGCCCCCGCTTGCATATCATATAGATATAAATGGACATAACTGAAGAACGGTAAAAGTGACGCTACCCAAATTTGAACTTGATCTGAGTTTTGTGGTAATAAGCATTGCATTGTGTGTAAGTCTCATAACATTTTGTTGGGGCTAACTTAAGTAGAGAACAGAAACTAAAAATTCAGCAATTTTCTATTTGTAAACACGCATAACTCTAGAACGGTTGTGTATAAGTTTTATAACATTTGGTTGAGACAAACTAAAGTTAGAGAACGGAAACGAAAAATTCAGCAATTTTTATGTTTATAAAAGGACATAACTCAAGAATGGTAAAAGTGTCGCCACCAAATTTCGTACTTAATCTGTATTATGTAGTAGTAAGCATTGTGTATAAGTTTCATAACATTTGGTTGAGGCAAACTAAAGTTAGAGAACGGAAACAAATTTTGGGACGTACGTACAAACGGAAACAAAAAAATTGTACTTGATCTTAGTTTTATGGTAATGAATATTGTGTATAGGTTTCATAATGTTTGGTTGGGGCAAACTGAAGTTACAGAATGGAAACCAAAAATTTTGCAATCTTTCGATTTATAAAGGGGCATAACTCAATAATGGTTAAAGTGACACTTCCCAAATTCAACTTGATCTGTGTTTTATCAGTGGAAGTCAAAATTAAACATTGCATTGTATAAAGCATTGATTGTAGTTGATTCAACTATAATCATGGACAAGGGAAGATAACTCCAATTTTAAAAATTACTTGATATTTAGAAGAAAATAAAAATTTTGCAATTTTTCCATTTATAAAGGAGCATAACTCTAGAACGGTTAAAGTGACGCCACCAAAATTAAAACTTGATCTGTGTTTTGTGGTAATAAGCATTGTGTATAAGTTTCATAACATTTGGTTGAGGCAAACTAAAATAAGAGAATGGAAACGAAAAATGCAGCAGTTTTTCCATTTGTAAAGGGGCATAACTCTAGAAGGGTAAAAGTGACGCCACCAAAATTCAAACTTGATCTGTATTTTGTGGTAATAAGCGTTGTGTACAAGTTTCATAACATTTGGCTGAGGCAAACTAAAGTTAGAGAACGGAAACCAATTTTGGGATGTACGTACGTACGTACAGACGGACAAGGGTAAAACTTTATGCCCCCTCCGCTACGGCGGGGTCATAAAAAAATAGTTGGATTTAGATATACCTTAAACCTTGACTGGAACGACCAGGTAATATAGTCACCCTGGTCGCATGGTTTTCTGTCTGGATGAGCTATGCATGAACCCATGCGTCCGAGGAACGCTTCTTAATAACACTAGCTGAGTTTTGTTATCATAACTATCCCTCAGCTATCAAAAAGAAGCTAAAATAATAAAATTGAGAATGGAAATGGGGAATATGTCAAAGAGACAACAACCCGACCAAAGAGCAAATAACAGCCAAAGGTCACCAATGGGTCTTCAATGTAGCGAGAAAATCCCACATCCGGGGGTGGGCCTCAGCTGGCCCCTAATGGGGCTGAATAGTGAAATTTGTGTTTTAAATAAATATTTCTCAAGTAATGAACATAGAGATGTTCTCGCTCGGACACGCACTCCATGAAAACATGCTTCTATTTAATATTTTTACTGGAAATTTACTTTCGTTTTAATTCATTCATAACTTCATTGTCATAAATCCCGAGCAATACCAAAATAATTATGATCACTTACACTACAGTAAGTTGATAAACACAGAGAAGGTCGAAATCTATTTACATCAGCACGTTTACCTTTTTGAGCAACAGACAATTTCAACAGAGACCCAGATCAACCATTTTATGTAACGCTCTATTTTAAGATCGCAAGGAAATTTCCAGTTACATGTATCAATATTACAAAAATAGATTTACGGGATGATAATGTATAGATAAGGGTAAATAATGCACAGGAAAAGGACTAGAAAGGTTGAGAACCCATGGTTTTCATATATAATTGGGTTTTTGAACGCTGCTTTGGTTAATTGCGTTGGGTTTTCAATTGTGTTTATTGCGTGATCACGCAAATACGCAGCTTATCTGGAGCTCTGTAATAAATATAAACTAATAATATTTGGGGGCAGCCTCCTTAATATCAAAAGAATGAGATATTCAAATGCTCCTTCAACTGCATTATAGTACACGTACATACCATGTTTCAATGACTTCCCTTAAGTGTTTCCAGATAAACTAACCTACATGTACATGTAAACAAACAGTAATGTGGTCTAGATCTTATTTCATCGGTGGAGGAAGCCGGAGAGAACGGCCAACCATTGGTTGCATGACTGACAATCATAGTCAATAAAGATTATATTTGAGTCAAAAATTGTAACTATAATCTTTAACAAAATAGTTAACGCCATTGGCTATGCCAAAAACAGCACACATTCTTTTTGTACCTTAGTTAAGCTTTGAAGACTTTGTTGCAGCAAGACAAAAGAATAAGACAACTTTCGAGTTAATTGTATCCCTCAAAAACTTTGGTTTAAGTGAACATCATTCCTGCGTTTAGGGGCGTCGTCACTTCGATTCCTATGTTGAGCGATTGGTTGAAAAAAAAATAATGCTTTATTGCACGATTCATTTTCGCAAATTAAATTCTTATAATTGAAATCAGCACATCTGTCATTAGAAAAATGTTCTTATGTACCTGTTGGAACAAACATTATTTCTAGTTCATCTTGACGATTACGAAGGCACTTGATGAACTTTAATAGTGCAGGGATACAGGCAGTCCCCTCTATCTAGTAAATGACGTCATAAAGGTGTGTATAATTGACGAAATTTTCCAGCAAACATAACATTAACTCTAAAGTGGTCTATTGGGAAAGGGTTCCTCACCTACAATTGCAGCTGTCAGTGTTAATGTGTAATGGTGTCTGTCAAAAAAATAAGTCCATCTATTAGTGATTAGTTTACAAAGTATTGAACATGTTTGTTGAAATAATACACCTTATCGCTATTTGTCTGCCATTACTGGACATCACAAAGGTTCCTGTAAAATGTTGACGTTATAATACAAAATATCTGACGCCACAATCGAAAAGTGATTGTTGTACGACGTCAATAGTTCAAACGGGGCAGATTCTCGCGTCAACCGGGACAGATTTCCAAATAGCGATAAGGTGTATATTTTCAATGTGTTGCTTCATGCAGACTATAGCTATATACACTGTACATACATGTATATATGGATGATGATGTTGTCTTGAAAAAATTTCATGGACATATTAGTTCGAGACAAAAATTTGGAAAGACAAATAGGTGAAAATCCTGTAGTTTTTGCAAAATCTTTAAAAATAATCCAAAATTTGGAATGATATGGAAAGTACCGACACGTGTTCGTTTCGACTTTTGTTTACAAAAAAAAATGTCACGTGATTATTCAATGATGTCAGATTCATTATCCGCCATCTTTATGTGTACCGTACAAATTCCTCATCATAGCCATTTACCCTGTATAAACTTGAACAAATTGAAGATATGTTCATGGTTACATTTTATATACAAAGATATTGCAAATACAGATAATTCAGAAATTATTAAATGGTTAGATATTAAAATCAGAGAAAAATGTCAGTGACCCGTATCGTCAAGGTTCACATTTTTGTCCATTGTCTACATTTCTAAGAAATGGGAATGTTACTTACCGCTCTCAATGACAAAGGTCAACAGCACCCATACAAATGAATTGTCAATAATGCTCAACATGCTCAACAGAATTTCTGAAAACAAACGTCGAAGAAGTCTCATTCATGGGATTTTTTTGGCGGGATAGATCCTTACTCACTATCGGATTTTATGTAACAACATTATATAGACGTTCATTTAACAATCTGTCAGTGTTTTCTCTTCTTCTGATATATAGTTTCAGCTTCATTTAAAATTGAAGATTACATTAGGATTAATATATAACCTTTAGAGTAGCTGCACTGAGGAATTACATTTTAGCGGAGGAACTGTATTTACAGATATGTTGTGTGAATCTTAGGGATCACCTCAGTAATTCCACCAATCAGCGGAATTTTAACTTTGGGAATATCTATTTTTAATGCAATTTTTTGCACACTTAAATAGGAATGATTAAAAAACGGAATGTTGTTAGTAGATACAAAACAGAAAATGATGAACACTTTAAGCAAAAGATGAATTGGATCGGGGTTCTGTGTACTCACATTATTTGTACAACTCTCCTTACTCTTGGTAATTTTTGGAATTTCCGTGACCTAAATGGTTCGCGAAAATTAATATTTTTATATATAGTATAGTAACTATGCTATTAACGCAGTCAACATGCATATTGACCGTATAAATATTTGAGATATACACTCACTGATCGTATATATAACGTCTTGGTTTTGACGTTGATAATGTGTTTCTTAGAGTTTTATTTATCTCAATAAAGAATACAGGTTCGCGGAATTGCTATGTCGTTCGCTTCAAATGTAGAATGGTTGGTTTTTATCCGAAATATTTCATTTTAAACAGTTGTAAGAGTTGTATTTTAAAGAGAACAACCATATATTGACTCGAAACGTCAATTTTTATTTATACTGCGCTCGGTAGAGCCTCGCATTCTACATGTTTCTAAATCTTGCAGAGACAAATTTTATATTTTGAGACAAGATATGGTTATCCTATATGTATTAAACGGAGTGTTCATATAGTTGGAAATAAGATATGAGAACGGTGTGCATGAGACCGCATGAATTCTTTAGAAGTAGTAATGAGTCTTTTGTAGAAAAAACGCGCGTCTGGCTTACACAATTTTAATCCTGGTATCTATGATGAGTTTATTTACATGTTTCGACAAATTGATTCAAAGGCAGTTGTAAAAAGAGGTCATCTAAATCTAAACTGTGTCAATTCCTACAGAAAATTGAATAATAAAGAGTGAAGATATATGTAACATACTGAAATATATTTTAAAAATTTCACATATTTCCATAAACTCAAAATACTCTTCATCGCGCTATATAATGATGGTGAAGGAATTTGGATACACAATTGCCAATATTACTTGTTTTTGTAAAATTTTACGAGGAACGTCATTAGCCAAATTGATTTAATTTATATCCGAAACAAAAATCATAGTTTTACTTTCAATATAATGAAGGTTTTGGTTTACGGTGTCCATCTTATACATTTTTGGGATGAATACTCAAATTCTGCTTTTTGTTTTATATAAAATATGATTTTTTTCACCCAATTTTCTTTTCAGTTAATTCTTTAATGCTACAAAATTACTGGTCTGTTTCGCATTTTTGTTCTATCTATATAGTTTTTTAACATCATTATAAGGTTTCTTATGTTTTTTTTTCTGTTTTCTCTAAGATCCCAAAAATAAACTACATAATTTCTATGCTAAGTAGAAGTTCAATGTGCACTTTTGTACATGTCCATCTATTTAAAAAGATATTCCCATACGTCAAATACTTTTGGTCAATTCGAGAAAATTTGTTCCATGGTTTCTTTTGAGTCCACACAGAAAGTATTTTTGTTGCTTTGTATAACTTCATTTGCGCCTCTCCTTTTATTCATATTCATGAAATACTATCTATGTAGTAACAACCCAAGATAAGAGAATGTATTACACATACTTTTGCCCTTTCTAAGTACTCAGATTCGAAAATCGAGTGAAGAAAGGTCATCATAAAAATAAGGGTGTGTGGTAAATTGCAAAAAGACAAATATGAGCAATTACCGTCTATTATATTACTATTAGATGTCTTGCCTAATTGGTGCGCGACTCTACGCATATGGAATAAAAGTCATTTGTAACTATTTAATCAACTATTATTTACCTCTGGAGTAAATGTAATGAAGCTCCTATATGGTAATTGTCAATGGGTTTACAGCATATATACTATTATAAAATAAAGTTGTTACAATTCAGTATGAAAAGAGGAATATCAAAGAGAAAATTAAAATAATTGTGTTTACTTACACACCCATACAATGTTACGCTGCGTTTAGTATTCCATAAAAACTGCCGTAACCAGTTAAATATTAAACTACATCTTACTGTTGCCTCTCGACTGAACAAGAATCCGATTGGTCAACGTTAAAGAGAATTTGTCAACGTATATTTGTTCAGCATAACAGAAGTTTCCTTGTACAATTTGTTATAAATAATAATATTTATATTTGTTCCTGTTATATTTGTTCCAGGGAAAAAAATATTCCTGAATATTGCTTCGATTAGGAACATATGATGATAAAAGAACTTCTATTTCATGACAAAGCATCTGTTCAATATTTTATTTTCAAAATACGATCTCGTCTAGAAAAACATACTTTCGATCTCTAATCAGATTGACTAGAACTTCATTTCTATAAATACAACAAACCGAGCTTAGTAAAATGAAAATCAAAGAGTTTGTTTTAAAAAAAAGCATTTTTTTTCATATTGATGTAATGAATTTGATTTGTGTAGTCCCATATTTTATCATCAAACAGTCAGTTTGCAAATCTGTCAATCGTTTCTATTGTATCATGCATCTGTTGACCTTACCTATCAACAGAGAGTTTACAAAAATCAAAAGAAACTATAATTGAATATTGTAAGTATAAAGATGTATTTGATTGATTGATTGATTGATTGGTGATTGCTTTAAATCGTATCAGCACAAAAATCTATATCGCGGCGAAAGATGTATTTCCAACAAATATGTTGTTGAAATTTTTTTATGCTTGCCGACATTTTTTTCCGGAAGCATAAACATGCAGGTGTCGCTTTGTCCATCCGCCATTTTCCCGTTCTCCCGTTCGTCCTTCCTATCGTTCCTATTGTTACATGCATCTGTTGACATATTCACCTTAACAAAGAGAGTTTATAAAATTTAAAAGACCGAAAATGAATTAAATATTTTAAACTAAAGTATAAATATGCTTTTACAAACAATGATGATGTTAAAAAGATATATCTTTTTATCCTCTCGGAAAAAAAATTCAGGAGCATATATATGGTCGTCGTTTTGCCCATCAGATTGTGTTTTCGTTCGTCGTTTCTTCCGCCTGATCTTCCATTTTTCTTTCTGTCCGTCCTCCCTTTTTGCAAATGAGACAACTGCCATTAATCAAAGAACAAAGATGTGAGTAGTCCGCCCGCCCATGTGTTCGAAATAAATGCTTTCCGGACGGTGGCTCGAGTTTCCCTTGCTTGATTTGAACTAAACGTTTATAGGTGGAAACATAGATGGGGAACAGAATCCTATTGGTTTCCTATTGGGATCAATTTTTCAAAGTTCAAGGTCACTATTACTAAGTTAAAATTTGTTTAGAAAAAAATGCTTTCCGGATTATAACTTGAGTTTCACTTGCATAATTGGAACGAACCTTAAATTTATGTTAGATATAGCAAAGGGAAAGTATCATATTTTGATTTGGGGTCCAGTAATGTCAAATTCAAGATCACTTTTAAAAATAGATCTGTTCGAGAGAAAATCTGGTTCAAAGCTGTTTAGATAGACTTAGAATATAGAATATAAAAGTAGAAATTGCTATTGGTTGTTTCTGTTTGATTTATTGATGTACACTTGTTGGCGTTCATAAACTTTAACAATACACTCATCAATGATACCAGGATTAAAATTTTGTACGCCATGTGGTTATAAGTAGGAAAGGTAAGAAGCCAATCTAGCCCAGTATTTAGGTTCACATACCAGATTAAAATGTATTGCAATTTCACCGTAATCTTGGTCTCTTATCACAAGAATTTTGGTTTCTTTTCTTCAGAATCTTAGTTCTTTATGAATAAACTCATCATAGATAGATACTAGGCTGAAAACAAAATATTTATTTGCCAGACGCGTGTTTCGTCTTCAAAAGACTCGTCAGTGACGCTCGAATCAAAAATATCTGAAATACTTTTATTTTATAATTTTAAGCAATGTTTTGGCATGTACCCCCAGACCATATGTACATTGTATATATTTTTCAAAGAAGTGCACCAAAATGGTGATGACCAGCAATGATTTTTTTTATGGGAGCCTCGGTTTTTATCTTTGCTGAAACACGAACCTTTAACTGCTGCGTTCTAAAACATCTCATAAATTGCCATTTTAACGATATATGCATTTTGAAAGTCTTTGGAAAATATTACCAGTGAATTTAAGGTCAATTTTAATGCACAGAACATATATGTCTGATTTCTTGTAGGACTAGCGAACCCAACTGACTATGAGCCACCATTAGATGGAATGCCATATACAACTCTTTCATATGGTAACGGACCTGGTGTTAATTTTACAAGTGGGAAAAGGCCTAATCTGACAAACGTTGATACAAGTAAGTTTATTTTTATAGTTGATAGTTGAATATTTTGAATCTGATATATAACTGATGTAATTTGTCAAAGTATAAATAAATGGATGCTTAAGACAATGCAAATAAGGAGAGAAAAGAGGCAAAGACCGAAGGATAACATGAAAACAATTACAAATATTTGCCTATTCATTCCCCGATCTGTAGGTCTATTGATGATTTAAATCATAGTCTACAAAGTGAAAAACATTGTTTAATAATGTGTTTAAAAAATGTCGACATCAATGCTTTAGCGATAATGAGGACCAATTTGCAAAGGAAAGCTACATATTATAACAAAATAATGTCCACTTTAAACAGTGAATAAAAACTTGCCAGTCAAAATGTGAAGTCAAAACTAAATATACGTTGCTGTGCTTATTGATAAGGCTGAAATTTGACTTTTGTTTTGCTTCCGATTGTGATTGTGCTAGTTCCTGACAAAGCAAATGAAAACAAAACACTTATTAAATTTGGTGCATCCGTAGCAATTTTCTGGAACGCTCAATTCTAACATTGAGAAGGAAATCATATATCAATACTTGAATACTTAAGGAGCTTAAAGAATAGTCACAATCCAATATTGGTAATATTTGAATGAGAAAGCTGGAACTTTATTTCTTGATAATATCTACATTAATCAACAGAAAATTGAACTAAGTATGTTATAAATCATGTCAGTACCAAAACACTGATTTCTGAACTGTTGATATCCTCCGGGACTAGCAGTCCATCAGCATCCCCAGTGCAAGAAAATGAAAATGATACTTGATGAATTGGGTACGTCCGATACGATTTTATACTACATTTTACTTGAAAATGTAAATAAGTTCATAATCCGCCCAGTAAATAATAAGTGCACTCATACCACATCTTCTTATATCTATTTAACCCAATAAGGACGTATCAATTGCCATATCATCAGATGCATAACAATAAATAGTAAATTAGATTTAGAGGATACAGTAACCGAGCGCAAACGACGAAATTAAAATCGAAATACAGATGATAAGAACAGGGATTAGACAAATCTATGACACTTAGCAATGACAGATGTATGCGGATCCGAAAAAGGAAACACGTATCAGTAGAGAGTACATAAAACGAAAAGATTTCGCAAATTGATCTCCAAACATAACTTGAAATGATAACATTGTTCCTATTACCTGCTATATTCTTTTTCAAATATCTTTTCCATTGTACATTTTGTTGAGTATTTATATGATGTAATTGTTTAACTTAATTTAATTATTAACTAAGGACAATAAAAAGACGGACAATCTTTTTTTTCCAAAAATACAAGTAAACGTCCTGCTTTCTGAATATTTACCTTTGAAACATTGTAGCTACCTTCGATTACATACCTCAAGCTGCAGTCCCAGTAGAATATGAAACACATGGAGGTGAGGATGTCCCTATATTTTCCAAAGGACCAATGGCACACTTGCTTAACGGTGTAAAGGAACAACATTATGTTGCCCACGTGATGCAATATGCAGCTTGTGTTGGGGACTTTAAAGATGACAGCCATTGTAAAAATACGGAACCTAAACCAACATGTTCTGCTTGTTTGATTACATGGGATCGAGTCACATTTTTCCTGAGTTTAATAGGGATTTACCTTCAACAGTTTTATTTTGTGTGATTGTTTTTAATGTTGTGTAATCTTATAACAAGCATTCATTGAATTGTCCATTTGGCACAACCGCTGGTGACAACAAGTATGTTAATTATTTGTATTTTTGTATTTTGTATTTAAATTGTGAAAACTGTCCTATCATCTCAAACCAAAACCAACACATGTATAAATCAGAGGTTTAAATCATTTCTCCTTTTTTTAATCTTGATTTTATGTTTTCATTATTTCACCAGGTAAGTCATTATTATTATCTCTTATGTGTCTGGTTTCCCGTCCTGCTGATCAAGTGTAGGAAAAAACCTACAAATCTGTTCAATTATCTCATTAGTAAAATCATCGCCATCAGTTTTAATTTTCTCAGTTGTAACTAAGCATCCACTCACTTTCTATTCTTTGTCTCTCTTAAATTTGTCAATGCTTTAGTGTTTTGGCTTCTAGTTAATTATGTTTTTTTTTTTATTTTCAAATCGCAACCCGAATTTAAGTTCTACATATTTTTTTGTTATTCTTTTTTACTATCTTCGAAATCGTTAAAAAGTCATAAATTGACGACTCGATGTAGTCGATGAGTGACGATTTCATGTCAAATATGGGTTTTAAGCATTGCCAGTTTATGGTTTCTTTTTCTTATTTCCTTTGTAATATGTGATGATCCAACGTGTGGTAAAAATCAAATGGCCAACATTAAAAAAGACTAGCCGTACTGTGTCAATACTTTACAAAAGAAAATGATATTTTGCAAAAATTGCTTATCACAGCCTAGCCTTTATTGAAGAGAAATAAAAACCTTACCCGTCCGATACGTATTTATTTTAAAGTTGGAAAAAATACTTTACTTTTGGCTATAGTTCGTATTGTATTGCAATATAATTCATCATCAAAACTGTAGAGAATCCGACCGTAGAGAACAGGTACAATATTTAACTTAAGGATAAGAAAAATGTTTTAAAATATATTGTTAATATCAGCTTCAGTACAGATGTCAAGCTTTTAACTGGGATATTTGAATGGCCCAACAATAAAGAAATGCGTGATAGCAAGTTAGAACATTAACGGCATTTGAAGGCACTACTGGTGTTATATGATAGCTAAATTACACTGATTACAAAAATATATAGTTTCTTTAGTGTTTTTGCTTGAAATGAGGAATTCAATTTGCTACTTCCGGTTTATACAATGTCACTCCGGTGTCGTATGCGTGGTTACTTTCTGTTGATTCCAAAAATTTATGGTATCTATGTACTTTTGCATGAAATTAGTACAAAAATGGCTACTTCCGGTTAACCGTTGTCCAGGTTATTCGTCTCTTGGCCGACAGCAAAAGACCCCATGGATTTATCATTTACTAGTATAAAACTTTCACCTCTTAATTATATAATAGAGTCTAAAAAGGGAAATAACTTCTATGAACGTCATCGGATTGGTTTAAACTAAGGTATCAAATATTTGCTATAATGTCCCAATTGTTTTGCTGCAATTTGTTCTTTGTTTCACTCCTTCAATTTAAGTGCAATAACATGACATGCCAAAGATAAAATCAAAAGACCCCATGTTTCTAATATGTATGTATTTAAAAACAAAAATCTTTAATTAGATATTTAACGGTAAAAAAAAGTACAAAAGTATCCAGAGGGCTCCACCTAAATTTATTGTCGTTGCGTCAAGTTAAAACTTTCAATTTGACAAAAATCATTTGTCAATAATTTTTCTAGTCATGACCTTGACCATGACCTCAATTTCTCCTTATGGACCATATGCTACCAAAGAGCTCATATCAAAATATTTTAGGCCACTATGACTTACAGTTTATGAGTAACATCGATGTCTTTTATATAGAATAAAAACTGGAAGTAAATTTTTTTCGAAATACTAAGGATTTTCTACCACAGGAATAGATTACTTCAACTTTATTTGGCAAAACCTTTCGGAATATTTGGTCCTCAATGCCCTTCAAATTCGTTCTGTGATTCGAGCGTCACTGATGACTCTTTTGTAGACGAAATGCGCATCTGGCGTACAAAATTTTAATCCTGGTATTTATGATGATTAGATATAAGAAGATGTGGTATGAGTGCCAATGAGACAACTCTCCATCCAAGTCAAAATTTATAAAAGTAAACCATTATAGGTCACAGTACGGTCTTCAACACGGAGCATTGGCTCACACCGAACGGTAAGCTATAAAGGGCCCCAGAAAATTACTAGTGTAAAACCATTCAAACGGGTAAACCAACGGTCTAATCTATATAAAAAACGAGAAACGAGAAACACTTATGAACCACATCAACAAACGACAACTACTGAACATCAGATTCCTGACTTAGGACAGGTGCATGATGAGTTTATTTATATACATCTACCAGTTGATACGATAATCCAGAGCTTGCATTTCCTATCATTATTTTCTTGATTGAGGGTTGCTACTCCCAAGGAAGCTATTGCATCAGAGTTCCAAGTGGGAAAGTTGAAATCATTCCTTCGAAAATTTTACGAACGCCATTACGAGTTGGTTGACCATTATGGAATATATGTTTCACAAATGACGACGAATATGTTCCAGTTGTCGTATCAACAATCCCGCTCTCTTTTCCTCGAAAATGACCTAACGAATAAGACTCATAACCGGGTTTGTGCTTACATAAGTAACACGACGGGTGCTACATGTGGAGCAGGATCTACTTACCCTTATTAGTACTTATTAATTTATTTCGTTTATTGTCTTAGTGATGTAAGGACTTATAATTTGGGAAGTTAAACGAATAACTAAGCAACCGGTCTATTTGTGACGAAAATTATAAAGTTACCTTAAGTATGCTACGAAGTTCTAAGTTTGTCTGTTAGGAAGTCGGCAAATGATTAAATCCATTAAATGTTCACATAACAAATTCTACTTTCACTTTCGTTTGTTAAAGAAGTACGCTAATTACGGTTGTAATACGGAAAACGATTTCCGATGTTTTGGTACTGGTTCCGATCCTTTCTAGTTAAAAATTAAGTGCTTGATATTAAAGTACTATAGGCGTTACATTAAAACATAATAGTAATGCGGAATATGTTTATTTCTGTTTAGAGATTATATGCATTTTGGTTAGAGATTATCCTAGTATATAAGTAGAGTTTCTCACAGCGTTAGGAAGTTCGGTCGTCAAAGCTCGCAAAGTAAAGACTAAAGAAAAGGTAATTATAACTATTTCTGAATAAGAAGTAGCTTACCAAGGACCTTTGGTTAAGCTTTCATAAGCAAGAGCCAATTGTACTATCTGAATAAGGTGGTGACATATTGTCCTGTGGTATATAGTTAAGGTGACAACGTAATACTGTCCCTTTGGACCAGTGACACCTTGGCCCTGAACAAGGACCAGGGACGCACTGGAAATCATATTTTCATATTACCTTTGAATCAAAGAACTAAAGTACTGTAAGGCAAATAGGTTAACAGTCATATATCTAATTTTGAAGTAAGGTTAAGTCACAGTTCCAATAAAGCGTCCCTTGTGTTGTACTCCATTGTTAGGTTAAGGGTTCCATTTAGTATACTTACCGGAAGTAATCTTTTTATTCTCGCTAGGCTTTTATATCTAAAGTTAATTTAAGTATAGGAAACACGTTACCATTTGTAAGGGTTAGCCAACGATACACAACAAATCCAGGGAAGTAACCCTGGTACGGATCTACGGGTACATAAAGTACCATCTGGCGTGTAGGACCCCCTGCACGTTACAGAATTTGGTGGCAGCGGTGGGATTTGTTCGCTGTATTGTTGGTTATTTAGATATATCAGTCAGTATATAGTCAGACCTCAGTTTTCTTTATAGATATAGATAAAGCCGCAAATTTGTCTGCCCAATTGTCTAGGCTTGAGAAAAATCTTCAGGACACCTTGTCAAGGAGTCGTCATTCACATTCTACACCCATTCCCGGGTTTGCAAGTGACTCAGGGATTATTACTACACAGCGTAATGACCAAACGTCTGTTGACAAAACAACTCCGATTCAAAGTACCCCAGTTGGTCCACATTATATAGGTATTGGCGCAAGACCGAATGTCTTCCAAGATGTAGGAGCCTAAAATCAGTTGAAACCTCATGATATTCAAATTGTTAAGGAAAACCCCGTCAACTTGTCCGATAAGAAGTCACCAGCGAAGGCCCCAGGGAAAAGCATGAGTAAGCGTAGAGATATTAAGGTTGCAACGTACGATGGGTCAGGTGATTGGAATGACTACCGGTCACATTTTGAGGCATGTTCCTCTATTAACGGTTGGGATAACCTAGAGAAAGGGTTATACTTAGCGGCTTCCCTAAGGGGTCAGGCTCAAGGTGTTCTTGGGGACTTGTCAGATGACAAGAAAATTCATTTTGACCAGTTGGTTCGATCTCTAGAAGAGAGGTTTGCTCCCCCAAATCAGTCCGAGTTGTACAGGGTACAATTGAAAGAAAGGAAGCAGAGGGCTTCAGAGTCGCTTCCTGAGTTAGGACAAACGATACGCCGGCTGGTGAATAAGGCGTACCCCACTGCCCCAGGGGAAGTCAGAGAAACATTGGCTAAAGAACACTTCTTGGATGCATTGATTAATACCGAAATGCGTATAAAAATCAAACAATCACGGCCCCTTGACCTTAATTCCGCTATTTGTTTAGCTATAGAGTTAGAAACGTTTTACAAGGCAGAAAAGCAATTTGAAGTAGGGAAATCCCATTTAAGAGTTGTAGAAAATAATGAACAGGTGGTAAGAGAGTCGGAGTCTCATGATAGGTTGTCAGATAAATTTGAGGGCATGTTAGCAGCTCTCAATGATGAATTGGCAAGTATGCGTAAAGAGTTAGATGAATTTAAGAATAAAGCCAACATGCCTGGGCCAGCTGATAGGTCGAAGTTTCTTTGCTTTAATTGTGGTAAACCCGGCCACATGGCTAGAAATTGTAATGCTCCTATAAATAGGAGACAGAACAACCAAGGATCGCCAGGACCTTCGGTTAGGCGTACGAACAAACGTAGTGGTAAACGGAAATATAAAACTTTGTACCTCGGCTCAAATATACATAACAATGAGGCAGGGCTCTATGTAGAGTTATTTATAAATGGAATCCCTGCCAAGTTTCTTATTGATACAGGAGCTACAGTTAGTTTGGTATCGGATACTCTTTTTGAGAAATTTAAGTCCCATGATAGGCCAAGTGTACGACAGGTCACTCAAGAAATTACAGTAGCCAATGGCGAGTCTTTAAAAATCATTGGTAAGGCACTGTTTTCTGTTAAGTTGGGAAGCTTTCACACGGTCATTGAAGGTGTTATAGCAGGTTTGTCAGTGGAAGGTATTCTTGGACTAGATTTTCTGCAAACAAACGGTTGTAAAGTTGATTTAGGCAATAATGTAATGGAAAGGGATAATCAACAGATACCTTTATTACTACAGGGAAAGTTAGGCGTTTATCGGGTGGCAGTCAAAGATAAAGTTAGCATAGCCCAAGGTCCGAGGTATTAATCCAGGGCGAAGTACTGAACTATGATTCAGCTGTTAAGGTTACTGGCATTTTTGAACCAAATGAAGAATTTCTTGAACGAGGAAAGGCTCTTGTAGGGAAGTCTGTTGTAACGTCTGATAAGACAGTTCATGTTAGGCTGTTGAATAAAAGTGACAGTGTCCAAGTTTTAAATGTCGGTACTGTGGTCGGAAATCTCAGCGGAGCTGAAGTGGTTAGTCAGGTAGACAATGACAAGGATTATGCTCTTAAGAATGAATTGGAAAAGTGATTAGATAGGTCTAGTGAGAATCTTGGACATAGACAAAAGGACAAGGTCACAGAGTTGTTATTGGAATTTAAGCATCTTTTTGCCGCTTCGGATTCGGATCTTGGACAAACAAATATTGTGAAACACAGGATTGACACTGGTGCTGCAAGGCCAATAAAGCAGCCACCACGGCGCACCCCAATAGGTCTTAGGGAAGAGGTAGATCGACATATTAACGATATGTTGGAAAGAAACATTATTGAGCCTTCGGAAGGACCATGGTCCTCCGGGATAGTTTTGGTTAGAAAGAAAGATGGGACCACTAGGTTTTGCGTAGACTATAGACAGTTAAACGCGTGTACTATCAAAGACGCGTATCCTTTGCCCCGAATTGATGATTCGCTGGAGCAGTTGTCAGGAAACAAGTGGTTTGGATTTATGTTCTGGATATTGGCAGGTAGAAGTAGAGCCATCAGATCGCCCTAAAACAGCCTTTGCCACACGGAAGGGTCTCTATCAGTTTCGCTGTATGCCATTTGGTCTGGTTAACGCCCTTGCCACCTTTGAGCGGCTAATGGAGAATGTTATGGCAGGGCTCCAATGGGACATTTGTCTCATATATCTAGATGATATCATAGTTATGGCTTAGACTTTGGACGAAATGATACATAATTTACGCAAGGTTTTTGTAAAGTTACAAGGCGCAAGGCTTAAACTCAAACCCAAAAAGTGTCATTTGTTTGCTAAAAAGGTTACTTTTCTCGGACATGTTGTTTCAGAATCGGGTGTTGCTACCGACCCCGATAAAATTAAGTGTATAAAGGAATGGCCAGTTCCCCAGAACGTGACAGAGCTCAGATCCTTCTTGGGTTTGTGTGGTTATTATCGCCGGTACATAATAAATTTTTCAGATACGGCTAAGAGCTTACACCAAATGACCGAAAAGGGTCGCGAATTTCTGTGGACAAATGATAGTCAGGAGGCTTTTGAAAAGCTGAAAGGCAAATTAGTCAGTGCCCCAGTCCTCAGTCATCCTGACTTCTCCAAAACATTTATTCTTGATACGGATGCAAGTAACAGAGCGAAAGGTGGTGTTTTATCACAGGTTATTGATGGTGAGGAACATGTTATTGCATATGGGAGTCGGACCCTTTCAATAACAGAGCGCCGGTATTGTGTTACTAGGCAGGAACTGCTAGCCGTGGTCCATTTTGTTAAACATTTTCGGCATTTCTTGAACGGTAGGCGGTTTATTATAAGGACAGATCACAGCTCATTACAATGGCTCATTAGATTCAAAAACCCAGAGGGTCAACTAGCCCGTTGGCTTGAAGTTATAAGTTCATACGATATGGTTATTAAGCATAGACCAGGTATCCAACATCGCAATGCCGATGCTTTGAGTCGTATCCCTTGTAAGCAGTGTGGCTTTGTCGAGAACTGGGAAGCAGTTGGCTCAGTCGAAACGGTAAAATTTCAGGGGGCAAGGATGATGATCTTGAGCTAGATATAGGACAATTGCAAGAAACTGACAAGGACTTGCAGACTGTCATAGGATGGTTGACTACTGGCTCAAAACCTTCATACTCACAAACCGGCAAACACAGTTATGTTGTTAAGTCCCTTTGATCCCAGTGGAATGTTATGAAGGTTCAAGATGGTATATTGTTTAGGGAAGACCCGGAAACAAATTTGAAACAAGTTGTCATACCAATGAAGGAAAGACGTAAAATTCTCGAGTTTGCTCATGATAATAGGACAGCCGCTCATTTGGGCATTAAGAAAACTTTGGCTAGGATTAAGGAAAACTTTTATTGGCCAGGTGTTAGATTATTATTATTATTATTATTACAAGGCATTTTCAAAGCGCATTATATAATACTACAATTACTCTAAGCGCTTTACATGTTAAAACAAATATACACAAGTTCGTACAAACGCGAAACTACAAAGTTAAAAATAGACCAAAATATGTTTAAAAGCATACAACATCAAATCAACTATCAAAAGTTAAGACTCTAAAACTTCATCAACTTGGTTAAAAATTAAATAAAAGAATTATCAATGAATAAGTAAAAATTTCAATACTTGTTATCTATCAAATATTTCTAAAATTGGTGAATGCTACTACTATTCTGTATTTAAAAATAA
This sequence comes from Mytilus californianus, assembly GCF_021869535.1. Classification (NCBI taxonomy): domain Eukaryota; kingdom Metazoa; phylum Mollusca; class Bivalvia; order Mytilida; family Mytilidae; genus Mytilus; species Mytilus californianus. The sequence continues at coordinate 69,360,467 of NW_026262593.1, read as the reverse complement.
GTTACTAAAAGACATAGGCTTATTATAAAATGTTATATCAAAATATACAGAAACACATCAAATCAGACTAAAATGTACTAAATATTACTTTAGCAAATCAACATCAGTCAAATACATTCAATCACGGTTCCAGGTCTTAACTATAAGAGATCCACAAATGCAACTTTGAATAAATGCGTCTTTAGTCCTTTCTTGAATAGTTCTAGCGATTGTTCATTTCTAAGATTTGTTGGAAGGCTTTTCCACAGAGTCCCGGCCGCCACATCAAACCTCCGTTCACATACATTTTTGTCCGTGCATTTTTTGCATTTTTTGGCATCTTGATTAAAGCAGCATTTTCAGATCGCAACGATCGTGCTGGTTTGTAAACATGTATGAGTTCACTCAGATACGCAGGTGCAAGTCCATGCAAGGCTTTGAATGCGTAAAGCAACAGTTTATACTGGCATCGGAATTTAAATGGTAGCCAATGAAGAGTCATAAGTGTTGGAGTTATATGTTCAAACTTCTTTTTGCGGGTTACTAGCCTGGCAGCGGTGTTCTGAACACGCTGAAGTTTGGATAGACTCGAGGCATTCACACCATACATAAAAGCATTACCATAATCAAGTCGCGACGTGACAAGAGAGGATACAAGCGTCCTCCGTTATATATGATCGAATCCGTCCTATGTTACGAATCTGATGGAAACAGGATTTGGTAATTGCATTGGTCTGTTGCTGCATGCTGAGGGTTTGATCGAGAAAAACTCCTAGATTTCAAACACAGCTAGATTCACTTAGTATAGTTCCATCAAAATTCAGTCGCAACTTACTTAGACTTTTGACTTTGTGTTTTGGAGCAAACACAATCAATTCGGTCTTGTCCTGGTTTAACTTTAACATATTTGTACACATCCAAGTTTTAATATCTTCCAAACAAGCTTCTAGGCGCTCGGTAATGTCATCCCAATTATCTAATGGTTTGATGACTTGATAAATTTGTGTATCATCCGCATAACAGTGGTATGCCATGCCATGCGTCTTACAGATTTCACTAACCGGGTACGAAAACATGGAATAAAGTCTTTGTCCAAGCACGGAACCCTGTGGGACACCATATTTCAGAACCATATTGTCGGAGTGAACAGATCCAATGGAGACACATTGCGACCTATTAGTCAAGTAGGAACGAAGCCACGACAAGGCTGTTCCAGATATACCAAAAGTATACTGAAGACGATTGAAAAGAATGTCGTGATCGATCACGTCGAACGCTGCTGAGAGATCCAACATCAGCAATATTACACAAGAGTTGTTGTCGAATGCGTGTGTAATGTCATGATGAACGCGGATCAGTGCTGTTTCAGTTGAATGTCCGGTGCGATATGCTGACTGCATATCGTCATGTAAAGAGTTCAACATGATATGAGATCCAAATCTCGTATCAACAACTCTCTCGACAACTTTGGATACAAATGGCAAGTTTGACACAGGGCGGTAATTTTTTAGAACTTCTTTGTCTAGGTTTGCTTTCTTTAGTGAAGGCCGCACAACTGTCTCTTTGAAAGTTGAAGGTACTATCGATTCAGCCAACGACATGTTCACTATGTTCGTAATAACAGGCGCTAAATTGTCTATGCACTCTTTGAGAAGGTGTGTTGGCAAAGGGTCCAGTTCACAAGATTTGGATGGCGCTTTCAGAATAATTTTCTTGACATCTTCGAGTGTTGCAGGAGGTAGAACATGTAAATGCACGCCCTTGAATTTCTGATCAGCTGATAGCTAATTACGAATTCCCGACATTTCGCCGATCGATGCACATAATCCATTTCGAATGGTATCAATTTTTCCAAGAAAAAATTCACAAAACCTATTTGCTAAATCCTTTTCAGGAGGTGATACTTGGAGTTACATTGCTGGTTGTTCAATATGTAATAAGAGAAAGAAACCAATTCCTAAAAGAAAGGCCCCAATGCAAGTTAAAGAGTCAGGTTATCCCATGGAGAGAATTGCTATGGATATCCTTGGGGAACTCCCCGAAAGTGACAAAGGCAATAAATATATATTAGTTTTAAGTGACTATTATACTAAGTGGACAGAGAGTCACCCCATGCCCAACATGGAGGCAACTACAGTTGCAAACATTCTTATGACCGAGGTTATTTCTAGGTTTGGGGTACCAACTATTATCCATTCCGATCATGGTAGTCAATTCGAGAGTCACTTGTTTAAGGAAATGTGCAAGTTGATTCAGATAGAAAAGACCCGTACGACCCCTTATCACCCGAAATCTGACGGGATGGTAGAACAATTCAATAAAACTCTCGCTACAATGCTTACGGGGTATATAAATGAATATCACTCCAATTGGGACATATTACTTCCTTATGTCATGGTGGCCTATAGGTCCTCTCAACATGAGACCACTGGTTACACCCCCAATAGATTAATGTTGGAAAGGGAAGTGTCTACACCCCTAGACTTAATATATAAGTTACCATCCCAAGTAAAGGCAATACCTCAGAATCAATGGGCATGGTAATTACAAGAACACATGGAAGAGGCACATCAGATTGTTCAGAGACATGTCTCTGGACAAATGTTAAGGCAAAAGAAAAACCATGACAAAAATGTCAGTTGGGCTAAATTTGAACCTGGCAACATGGTTTATGTATATTTTCCCCTTAGGACCCCGGGTTTGTCACCAAAGTTCACTAATCAGTGGCGTGGTCCATATAAGGTGATTAAGATAAACTCAAATGTCACATACACCGTCAATTGTGGGCGTAAGGGAGCGGGTCAAGTCATACATGTAGATAGGATGCGCCCTTGTCCCCAACAAATACTAAGGGGGGAAAACCTTGTCGACGAACAAAGCCCTGAGAAAACAGGCGAGTTAGAATCAGAGATTCAAGAAGAAGTTATCATTGACTCTTTGCCCTTATTGGATCTAGATGATCATGAGGATGTAGATAATGATAGGCCAAGGAGGTTTAGAAAACCTCCATCGTGGATGAAAGACTACGAACGCTAAATTGTGTGTTTTGAGTTGTAAAGAGACAGTGTAAATATATATTTTTAATATTAAGTATTAGTTTTATAATTGTAGATCTAAATATGGTAAATACAAAGACAACGCCAGCAAAGTCCTCGCAGGAGATTTACAGATGTCCTGTCTGTGGGGATAGGTTTTCCACAGCAAAAGAGTGGGGTGACCATATAGTCAAATGTTACGAGGAGAAGCGGGTGTCCACCTCTTTCGTTTGCAAAGAACCGGCATGCACTTATGCAGCCCTTCTTGAAAGAGATCTCAGAAGGCACAACAAGAGGAAACACCAGAAATCAGCAGTATCTGTGCCAGAAAGTGATACTGATTCAGATGAAATTCAGTTTAGTCAGAGACCGACTGCGTCATCCTGCATTGATGTCACGTCGGCCACTCCGGAGATAGCACCAGTGAGAAAGCCAACCAAACCTCTGCCAGTGTTTGGCTCGGCCAAGAAGAGGCAGTTGATGGACCGCCTGGCAGATAGTGTGGTACCGGTTAAAGTACCGAGGACTACTGCCACCGCAGTAAGAAGTAATTTATTAGTGGCTTCCTCTATAACGTCTCCAGTATTGTTCACAAGTCCAGTGGCACATACACATGTAACTTCGTCGCTTGGAGGTGGCATCTTTCGTCAGCCGACTTGTGGTTTGGTTGTTCCTGCCAAGAGGACGATTAAAACACAAACCCCTGGGGCGATTGCTCATCACCATCTTAAAAGAACTGTTAGAACCTGGTATGAAGAAGGTGTAAAGGTGGAGGAGGCCAAAGAAGAAACTTGGGACGACTGATTAAACATTACACACCGTGTGTACATAAATTCTACATGAATGCCAAGGAGGCTGCATGTCAGTACTTCGTGTCAGAATATGTGGACGAAGTTAGTTATCAGTTTAGGACGATTGAATACTTCCCAGCAAACACAAAAACATCTTTAAAATGTTTTTAAAATGTTGTGTCTAATGTCATGAAAATATCACAAAAAAACGTGAGAAAAACATTAAATGTATGGTAGAATATATATCGCTAAAACGTTTTCTAAAATATTTTCTAAAATATTTGCATAATATAATTAAAATGTTGTAAAGAAATATCATGATAATGTGAAAAACAATGGCGTATAAAACATTTTGATAATCTTTTAAAAAACATTTTCTAGAAATATTTTCTGAACGTTTGAAAAACATCATGAACATCAAATAATGTTATAAAAATGTTTTTTGGATGATTTCTTGCAAGTGAGACTGTGCCTAAAAAATGTTTTCAAAATGTTTTAAGAAGATGTTTTTGGTTGATATTTAGATCATATCAATATAAAAATTTCTGTACTTTTGATTGAGTTTCCTGCTTTTTTAAATAACAAATCATTAGTTAAATTAATTTATACACAGTGAATAATTCTATATACAAACAAGAATAAATCAGTTGTTTTGCTAAGCATATGAAATTCACAATTCAAAGTCTCTAAAAACAAGAAGTATCTACAAATTTTGACACATCCAAAATGGCAGACACAACTCATCATGGTCAAGCCACTTACCAAATATGAAGTCATTCTGTTCATCAGCATTACTAATTAAAGTAATAAAAAATTTGAGAACATTCAACATTTTGAAATACAATGTATAAGCAAACAGGAAACAGGTGCCAGATACAAAAAATGTTCACACATCACAGTTCATCACTATCAGGCAGCTCATTAAATATGAACTCATCTTTATCAGCAGTTTTGGGAAAAACAGTGATGAAAATATTTGTTGGACAAAATCCGACAAATATAGGTGAACAGACGACAGACAGTAAAAGAAAGCCCACATTCCAACCACAATGGTATAATGTTTAGTTTTTCACTCTCAACTTTTATTACCTATCTTACACACATCATGCATATGTCAACCTGAACATGTATGACATATATGCCATTGGACATTATGCAAACATTATACACATTTTTAAGTTCAAGTTACATTGACTAAAGCTTGTGTCCCAAATTCAGATTTTTCAATACAACTTCTCTTTCTAAACTAAAACGCTACACTTCTAATAGGGTTACATCTTAAGTCAATAATCATTGATAATTGGCTGAAGAGATGAGAACAAAACACCATTTTACATCAACTATTTGATTTATTTAAGAATACATTGAAAAAGTCAATCAGTTGTCTTATTCAAAATCACTTGGAATGTCTTGTAGTGTCTTATATCTTTTCCTTGCTGTGCCATGCTTCTGAAAAAAAAAATTAATCTTACATTCATATATAAACTTCTTGCACATTCCTTTATTATAGAACGATTCACGTTGCCTGAAGGATATACATCCCCTCCCCTTTAAACTTTTGAAACAAATAACGATGATAGTCTGTCAGAAGGGGATGATAAATGTCTGACCGTGTTAAGAGAGCAATATGCCACGCTGAACTTCATTTAGTTATTAAAAAAAAACACATAAATAACTTTAGACTAGATTTTTGTGCAGTCAAGAGTCTTATTTCATTATACTTGTTGATTGTTGTCTATCATATTTTTTTTCTTTTATTGTTTTGTATAAATCAGGTTGTTGTTTTTCTTGTTGTTTTTTAGTTTTCATTAAATGCATTGTATCATGTAGGGGCCTTTAAAAGCCCTGCTACATAATGTCATTAAACATCTTATTGTCCTTTTAAGTGTTAAACTATGTAGAGTGACATAGTTTATAACTTGTCATTTATCTAAGGGTATATGATACAGTCCTAGAAGTATACTATAGGCACATTATAACTTATCGAAGTGTTACGCATTGTTTTCGCAATGATGATAATAATATAATTAACTACCGAGAAACACACAGATGTCATTAAATGAGTTGTTTATATGTATTTGAAATACTTCAAAGGAAAGCAAATATGTTGTTTATGAAAGCATACTGTTGGACTAAAAGATTGATATAAATAAACAACTTGTTTCTATTTTGTCACAAAAAAAATAATTTATTCAAATATCCAGATATCTTTTCTGTATTGTATGCCCTTAATCTTGAATGTAATGCATTGTTTATGCTAAATATTTGAATTAAATATGGAATAACAGTAATTCTGTATAAAAATCTTACTTCAAAAAAAAATTCTCCTGAAAGGTTGTAGTGATTCCAAAGAACCTGCGACACTTCCAAATTGTAAACCTGCATATTGAACTTGTCCTTTGTGGCTTTTCTTTTAGCTCCTGTTAAAAAATAAAAGATACATTGTATGTACATTGTGTGTATGAAGCAATAAATATAATTTTAAGCAACAGTTTATATTATCTTGCTTGTACTGAAGTCTTACATAGTCTTTGTAATGTTCATTAAGCTGTTAACACCGTGTATCATCGTACAGCGGATATAGGTACTAACCAAGCGGGCATGAACGATTTTGAACTGACACGGTAACGAAAATCTTTGTTTTGTTTTATCAACATTCAGTGTACATTTCTCAACATCTGAAATTCCTGCTCCAAAATAATTTTCGCATCGATTTTTTCCTATTTATAAGACAATTTTTATATTCTAATAAGAACAATTAACTTGTAAATGCACAAATAGTTGTGAATGTCAACACCAACTTTCAATTTCAATACAATTGTCGAGACATTTACATGTTTTACCTGAAAGAAAGCTAATACATGGCAAAAGTAATAGTTACCAATCATAAACCTACCTGTGATTACTCATTCCTTGAAACTTTTTGGGTAATAAAAGAGTATGAAAATTTTGTTTTTGTGTACGGTGTACAGAAACTTAACTATGCACTGTACAGAAGGATTTATGTGGTCAGCTAAACACCGTACACAACGCTTCTTTTCGGAATAAAATATCGAAAAAAACATATGCATGAAAGATTTCAATGCCAATTATTGATACAACTATACTTATTACACATGCACAGTGGCCTTCTATCAGAAAAAGAGAATCAATGAATATAGAATTATATCTGATGAGACGAGTGCCAACTTCTTTGACAAGTATTTGCACATGTTTTTAGTAATCGTTCTTGTTTTGGGAAAATAACGAGACATCTCTAATCATCAACCTACGACCAAATCATTTCTTAAAACAACAACTATGTTTAGATTGAGGTACACATTGATATTATGTGAACAAAATAAAGATTTTCGTTACCGTGTGAGGTCAAAATAGATCACGCCCGCTTGGTTAGTACCTATATCCGCTGTACTGATGATGCACGGTGGTTAAGGGAAATTTAATTTACTGTTTTGCAAATACATACATACACTGATTTTACTAGAAAAAAAAATCTCCATATTCACATGGTGCTTATATTAGTGTTATTGTAACTTGTTTGTGTGCCTCGGAAACAAGGTATTGAGTCATGCTTATTGCAATAGTTGTTGGTTTAAGTCGGTCAAATTTCTTTTTCATAATGTGTATTTAATGTAGGCAGTTAGTAAGTTGTTTTGTTTCAATTGTGTTGAGAAAAATTTAACATTTGTTTGTCAAGGCTTCAAAGTGGACTATATGGCATTGGTTTTCTCAGTTTTGAAAGCCGTACAGTGACCTATAATTTCTTTTATCCAAGTCATTTAAATTCTGGTGGATAGCTGTCTCATACACCTTATCGCTATTTCAGTATTTGGAAATCTGTCCCGCTTGAACTTTTTACGTCAGCATACGTCATACAATAATACACCTTATCCCTATTCCCGCTTGACCCGAGAATCTATCCTGCTTGAACTTTTGACATCAAACAACAATCACTTTTCCATTGTGGCATCAGATATTTTTTATGATGACGTCAAAATTTTAAGGGAACTTGTGACAGTTGTGTGATGTCCAGTAATGGCGGACAAATAGCGATAAGGTGTATTACTTTCAATTGTGGTGTCAAATATTTTCATATATGACGTCAACATTTTATGGGAACTTTTGTGATGTCCATGGCCAGTAATGGCGGACAAATAGCAATAAGGTGTATTGGCAATCAAACACACAAGCCACATATCCTTATAAATTTTTTTTATATCAATGAACAATTCATAATTGGTGTACGTAGATGCTTGAACAGTTGCAGATTTAGGGGCCCCGACCCCCTTATGGAGCTACTTATAAGATAAATGTATAGACTATTTACAAGTATCACTCCAAACGTTTGCTTGCCTTGGTCAGGGGCCTCCTTTTTTCAAAACCTTGATCCGCACCTCCAGAAACAGATGCAATTTGGTTCCGATTATGATTGAACACACACAATGAATGCACAAGTTTCATCTTAACAGATTAATCATTCTTACCAAGTGAGTATATATCGCGTAACAAACAAACAAACAAGTTTCTTGTCTCTCTTTGCTGATATCCTGTCTTCGTTTCGAAATTCAAATTTCAAAATCATTTCCGGTGATAAAACAAAAGTCGATTCCAGAAAAGGTCGGTTTTCCGTAAGGCATATAAATCATACGAAAATTGAACTTAGTACAGTTACAGTTTTCATTTCTTAATTTCTAAAATATACACGAACGAAATGAATAAACATCAAAGAGAGGTGGTTGTTTATTAATACATTATTGCTTAATTTAATGTTGACTCTTTTGAATTTTAATATAAGAAGGAATAAAATCTGACTTCAAGGATCTTCAAGATATCAAGTAAGGATTTCAACTTTAGTATCTTGCTTGTCGTGATATTGATGAAATGTAGTAAAATATCTTATCCTGAAAAAAACGAGCTAATTCCACAAAACGTTGTTTGTGGGGTTTTGAATAAAGTTTAAATAAAATGTTATTTTTATATCCGTAAAATGTTGAATAAAATATCAGTAAGACTATTAAGTAATGTGTATGTCAGAATATTTTATAGAAAACATTTAGCTGATATTTTTCAGATGTTTTATGTAAAACATTTTAATTTTACGTTATAAAACATTTTATGCAAATAGCAAAACTATATTTTCTGTAAAACATTTTTTTTGCAGAATGTTTTTTGGATATTTGGAAAATATTTACTTTAAATGTTGTTAAAATATAAAATACCAATTGAAGAAAATATTATTTTTTTATATTATAAAATATCTACGGGATATTTTAGAACAATGTTTGAGAACATGAATAAAAGATATTAGCAAATAATATTTTGTTAATGTTGTAAAAACATTTTACTTAAATGTTAGAAATAAAACATTTCAAAAACAATAAAATAAACATTTTTTTAATGTTTAAATGATATCTTATTGAAATATTTTGTGAGAGACGTCCATATGACATTTAAAAAATGTTTTTAAAATGTTGTGTGTTTGCTGGGTTAGTTATCAGACTGTGAGAGGACACATTATATTATTTTAAGTGTACTATTATATGGTAAAAGATACCCGATATTATTCTTGTGTTTAAGTTCTAATTTTATTGTATGACCGTCCGGTCGGACTGGGGACGTTAAATCCGATGCCCCGTGTTCAGGAAGTGTCACGTCCTGTGCACGTTAAAGATCCCTTTGTAGAGTTCGTTAAGAGTAGGCTCCTTGGGGCCGCTACATAGGCTAAATTTTTGCAACCAGGATTATTTCGGAAAGTTAAGTTTCCAGTGACAGTCTAAAGTTTCCCTTTGACACCGGATTTACGATCCAAATTGTTAGTTATTAATTTCAGTTCTGATGCCCACAGCCCATAGTGTTTTTGTTAATATCTTTGTTTAGCTAAGTATAAGGGACAAAGTGATATATGCCTTCGGTGTTTAAATTTAATATAGTAAGGGTAGGGTATTAAGTTAAATAGTTTTGTTTGGAATCCATTACCCATAGTAGTAGACTAAGTATTGATAGGAGCTGGTTGAAATCTGAGCATATGGTAGATGTATTGTCTACGAGTTGATATGGTGGACATTTATTTTGTTCGGTTAATTTTGTATAGTACCATGGAGAGTACTTTGCATTTTGAGAACATGCTCAGTGGTTACTGTAGAATTTATAGTTGATAGAGTTTGGGTCTGAAAAAGGGCCAGAGGTCGATGATTAAGCTCATGTATTGTAAATGCATTTCTTTTGAGGCGTGGGTAATGTGACGAAAATTATAAAGTTACCTTAAGTATGCTACGAAGTTCTAAGTTTGTCTGTTAGGAAGTCGGCAAATGATTAAATCCATTAAATGTTCACATAACAAATTCTACTTTCACTTTCGTTTGTTAAAGAAGTACGCTAATTACGGTTGTAATACGGAAAACGATTTCCGATGTTTTGGTACTGGTTCCGATCCTTTCTAGTTAAAAATTAAGTGCTTGATATTAAAGTACTATAGGCGTTACATTAAAACATAATAGTAATGCGGAATATGTTTATTTCTGTTTAGAGATTATATGCATTTTGGTTAGAGATTATCCTAGTATATAAGTAGAGTTTCTCACAGCGTTAGGAAGTTCGGTCGTCAAAGCTCGCAAAGTAAAGACTAAAGAAAAGGTAATTATAACTATTTCTGAATAAGAAGTAGCTTACCAAGGACCTTTGGTTAAGCTTTCATAAGCAAGAGCCAATTGTACTATCTGAATAAGGTGGTGACATATTGTCCTGTGGTATATAGTTAAGGTACGGATCTACGGGTACATGAAGTACCATCTGGCGTGTAGGACCCCCTGCACGTTACAATGTACATATTGACCGGTCTCTCGCTCCTGTAGGAGTTCATTTCTTCATGTTTTTTTACCTTGATTTGTATCTTTATAGTATACTGTAAACCAACTAATTTTCGCGACTTTCGCGAGAAGAAAAGTAACGCGAATACAAATCGTCGTGAATACGTAAAACTTGGATCTTTCCTAATTTAACTACATCAAATAATTCCGAAAATCGCAAAATTGATTCGCCGCAGTGGTGGAATAGAAAGGACTAAACGCGAAACAAAGTATCTGCGAAAATAAGTTGGTTCACAGTAAGCAAGATAATGATAAGCCCTTTCTTCTTGATTAAGTACGAGCAACTAAATTTGGTTATACAGCCAATATTGATCCTATCTCTTTACATCAAATACTAGTTCATTGTGTGAAGTAATTAACTTCAAATTTAAGAGGATATACCTAGGGTATTTGAGACAACTCTTACAAATGTATTGGGAGTTATTTGTGCGTTTTAACCTAGAAGTAATTGAAACACTGTGATCCAGCGTTTATATTGTTTATATTTGGTTATGAGAATGATGCAGGAGAATCTCAGAAAATTGGACAAGTTTGACTTCTCCAAGCAATAAATTAAGGAATTATATTTTTTCAAGACATGAAATGCTTTTGAAAAAAAAACTATGTACTGAGGAGATTTTGGAATGAATCTTGACATCATTTAGATAAAATCTTTAAAGGTTTGGGAAAAATTGAATTGATAAAAATTGGATTGAATGATGAGTCATAAGGTTTTAGTACTAAGCTATTGGTCGATAGGCTATTCTTAACTGATTGTCTTTGGTTTTCAAATACAAACGGCAATATTCTAGAAGATATGATCTGAACAGTCATCCTAGTACAATCTAATGCTAAGAAGTAACCTACATTAGCACAAAGATAATACTTAGATAGTGACAGGCTGCCAAAACATTCAATTTAGCGTCTGCTGGTCCGATGACAAGGGCATTTTGAAGTCTTGGGGAGGAAAACCAATATTACTTTTTTTTTTTAATGTAGATATATCAATTCGTCCTTATGGTAATCGTCGTACTATGTTTCTACTACACATTTTAACAGTCATGGGTATTCCTAATGAGAGCATGTGCAAAAGCACACAATAATATACGTCTACAAGTGTTTTCGATCGCTATTTAGGGTACCCCAAAATCGGTCATATTCAATATACCATAAACATAAAATTCAACTATGGCTTTGGCAGATAATGCATGGACCCTACTCTTTCAATGGTGTAAATATGATAAAAATAAAACGAGAGGAAAATTTTGGGGTTACCAAGGACTACCCTCTTAAATGTTCAAATAAAATGAATTTTATACCATATTCAAAAGTTCATTTAACCTCCTATTATAATTGTATCGGAATATTAGAAATTTCCATTTCTTACCAACCGAGGATCCAGTCATCTGAGTTTTGGTAAGAGTATTAGCGTATCATGTTATTATGTAGGCTATATTTTAAAATTCTAAAACTTCTTTCTTATTTACATTGCTCTAGTGATGTTTTTGAGTAATTTGAGTTATTAATATTTACATAATAACATTAATGGTACCAAATTTACTGCACTTGTAAACTTCAACTTATTTTGAGTTTTTGTTTGTTTGTTCCAAAATTCAATTTTAGTCAGTTTCAATCATAAATCCTTTCAAGCTGATAAATGTGCTTCTGGGCGGAAACGACTCATTTATAGAGTAAACGAATAAAATATGTTTCATCTAAAACTAAAACTAAAACGTGTTAGTGACCTTTGATATAATTTTAAAAAAGTAGTCCAAAACCAAACTAAATCACAACTGATTTTATATTGCTATTCATTCCTCAAATTTGGAACTTTTGGACTTAGACCTACTCCTACAATGTTATTTATACAAACATCACGCTTTCATCTGTGAAAGTGTGAGAAGAGGCCTTGGACAATCATATTTGTTTTTAATTCTTTCCAAGCACCTATTTACTAGTACTTAAAAAAAATGGGGGAAGCAATTTTATAAAACCTTGGATACAGACGACTCTTTATTGTTAATAAGACCCGAAATGCATATTTTATCTGAGATACCAGTGAGTTCTAGAATCAAAACTACTGTTTTCGATCTAATAGAGATAATGAACTTATTGTTCAAACATTAATTGCAACACCATCTGTTCAATTTCCACATAATTATAATTGAAACTACATAAAAGTATCACTTCCGATACGACGTACGCAATGGGAAGACATCTGTCATATGATCTGGTGGTTAGGTGCTAAATACAATTATCTTCATATTCTTGAAATAAAAACTCACCGAAGATACATGGATTATTAAATGCCACGCTAATTAAGCATTTTGTTTTAATAAGACTAATCAGTGGCGCCCGAATCAAAACAACTGGAAAGCCAAGTCGAGGTTCATTAAAAAAAATAATAATAATTCTAATTTATTAACATATTTATTTATCTTTGAGTAATAAGAATGCAATTCGGTTTTAGACCTTAATAAAAATCTTGTGGTGCCCTTTTCGAGTTATCGAAAAAAAAAAACCCGATAAGATGAGTTCTACAGATTGCTGAAAAAGCCAGAAAAGGCCCTAAAAGACCATAACAAGGTACTAAGGATCGCTGACAAGTATGATTTGGTGATTGGGGACATTGTGGAGGAATATATGGACGACCCCCTGACAGACATCTCGGAAGAGACAAGGTGCGTGATGAGCAGAGGAACAGCCCTTTCAACAGCAACAGCGATTTTAACGCTGATAAAGGTAACACTGATCTTTGCTTGGGACTGTTACATTATATTCAGAAGAAACATCTAAAGGTAGATCTTCCTACCCTCCCCAGAATACCGATTCTCGTACAGAAAACTACGTTGGAAAAAGAGCCACGACAGATGCTTTTATTGCAACACAGGTCATCAGGTTTTGTATTCACATGAGCAACACGACGGGTGCCACATGTGAAGCAGGAGCTGCTTACCCTTCCGGAGCACATGATATCACCCCAATTTTTGGTGGGGTTCGTATTGCCCATTCTTCAGTTGTTTTTGTACTGTCTTTTTCTTCTTATTGCCAGGGCGTTGGATGTTTATTTTCGACTTATGGGTTTGAATGTTCCTTGGGAATCTTTCGACTCTCTTTTGCTTAACAGTGTCCATGAAAAGCCTAGAGATTCCAAAACGGAATGCATTATTGAACATGTTAAAACCGTTAAGTATGTACTTAACTAACAATATCTAAATTACGAATATGAAAATTTAAGCAGTTCCTCGGGCACTTTTTGGTTCTGAAGTTTTAATAGTAATTTTAAGTTTTGGGAAGATACTTTACAAGCTAATATCTCTGTTTTAAATGTGCATTTATTTAATTGCATTTTGAAAATCCATCTTCAGCTCATTTAAACATTAATATGTCAGCTATCAAGCATGCTTTCTGTTGATACAGCTATTAAAAAATTACTGGACTGATGGCGGAGTAGAAGCATAACATTTTTTTCCATCTCTGAGCAATACATTAACTTTTTCCGTCAACGCTAATTGAAGAGAAAGGTTAAGCCTTGACCTACGTCACGTCGATCAATTCATTAAAAAGTAAAAAAATAAATTTGGAGGAGTTTCCTAAGCTATCAATTATGTAATTGAAGACAGATTTAGGTTAAATTTTGATCTGACATCTGTTTATCATCACATAAGTAAACACGATGACAAAAGAATTTATCTAGGGTTTTCTAAAAAAATTAAGATGTTATTAGTAATTTCGTTTTCTTCCACATTATCTTTTGGCCTCTTTACAGCCGCCTTTTTATAAACGTTTTGCGCACATTAGTAAAGCATTGGCGTTCACATGGATCTATGGTAGTTTTGTATATTTGTATTTGAGCGATGGTTTGGGGTCTGGAACATGATTTCCTTTGGCTGCTAAGATGAAGCAAGATCTGAAATCTTCCGCTTTCTTTGGAAATAAAGACATAAGTATTTGGAAACCTACCAAGAAGCTAATTTTGGGTTTCGTATAGGAAGCACTCCGAAAATTTGTTGGTTAAAATGACATCAAGGTTTTGAATTGTGTTTCACCTATAGTGAAATACTATGCAGATTTACCGGTGAAATTTCCGAAATGATTCACAACCTTCTAAAAATCTCTTTTCGAATACTTCTTTGCAAGATGAAATAGTTTACACAGATACCAGCAGTTTTGCATATCCAGGATGTACAGTCGAGACACTAAAAGAAGTTGTTCACAAAATGTGGTAAAATAATGAATTAAAAAAGAGTTCTTTTTAAGAGAATTAAACGCAGTTTTCATAACATTGAATTTTGTGATTCAAGATTTTCATGGTCGTTTGTTTAAAATAAATACAGATAATCAAAATGTTTTTGAAATTTTAACAGCTTGAACCATGAAACTCGAAATACAATTATTAGCAAATGAAATATTTAGTTTATGTGCGCAAAACAGTATTTCATTAGAAGTTGAAAGGTCCAAAGGGAAGAAAATCAAATGGCTGAATTCTATATCAGTTATCCATTTTAAAAATTGTAATATATTATGAGATCCCTTTAGTTTAAATATATTCTATTTACTCAAAGTAAAATGGACAGGACACAAGTAAACTATACTTATCTTATACTGAGATCCTTTTACTTGTGATTTATTCGCGGATTCAAATAACAATTTACTTACGTTTTTTTCTCATCCAACTGGTGTCCCTGAAGGGGAGGTGTAGACGCTTTCTTTTATGATTGGTCGTTATATAATTGTTGGATTGTACTGCCTATTGATTTAATCAGTAGGTCAGTTCTACACTTGTCAAAATGTCAATGCAAATGTGCATTGGTTTTGCCAAAATGGAAATCGTCCGGTTTTTTTGGCCAATTATATTGTTTTTTTCCAAGGAAAGTATAGTTTGGCAAAGTATTAACATTTCATACATCTATCACAAAGTCCATCGGATACATAAACCTAGCGGGTTTTTCCAAAAATTATCAAACTAGTTTTGCCACTGAACATCTGTCCTTTAATATATACTAGATGTATACTTTGATTTTACGAATTACCAAGTTTCAGTTATTATCGTTGTTACATTGATCAGTAAACATACCTGTTATTGTTATTATAGTTTTGTATCCTGTAATGGGTTTTCCCTTGAAGGGATTTTAGAAGGATGCATTATGTGTATAATCAATATTGTGCCCGCGAAGTGACTTTCTCGTTTTGAGATTAACGAACTGTTTGCATCCCATGTTTAGTTTATATTTTATTTATTTTTCCCTGTGATAGGGCTTATTTTTATTGAGATGTGAAAGATATATTCTCTTATAGGAATAAAATCGATTTTTTTCTCTCGAATAACATATATGAAATTTGTCTTTAATCGTTATTTACTTATTCTGATATCTAGTATTTTGTTCATTTTTAGTTTTGTAAAATACACGTTTCTTTTAACATGGTGGATCTGTACATGATTTCAAGCTAATCCGATTTCCATGCATAAATTATCCAAAGTCGTCTGACACTGTAAAGAGAATGTAGAGATCTCCATACAGGATGGGACTGAATAATTTTCAGTTCTTTTAAATTTACATATTTCAAGGAAGATGTGGTTGAAGCTTCTGCATGGAGTGAGTCTGACCATTTATTATGCACTGTTTGTTTTTTTTTTGCAATTTTTAAGCTAATTTAGACGGTGGATTCTGTTTGGTTTCTTCAATAGTAGGTAAATCATAAAATTTCAGAGTGTCATTTACTTGTCCAAAGAAGCTATTCATGTTTTCTGAATTCATAGCAAGTTGCCTTTCAAGTAGAGATTGGATAGTTTCATTATTGCAGACCGCAATATGACGTAAGAAACCGAGCTGACGTCGATGTATCTCAGCCTCTGTTGAAAGGGCACATAGAAGAAGGTAAACAGAACACAATGCAGTCCTTGTTGGGAGTGTTTAAATTTTCCGGAGAACATCATTACGAAATTTCGTAAGAATGTTTGTAGTAGTTTTGTTCAAAGGAGGAATTTCAATTCCATATAACAATATAAGAATGGTATATCTTGTAACCAACGATAGGGTCATTTGTGCCATGCATTCGAGTGTTTAGAAGAGCATACATTGTACGTCTGACTTGACTAGTACGGTCTTCAATATTAATTACGTTCTCTTTGATTTCAGATTTAATAATCCCAAGATGCACAGTCTGATTAGTTGGAGATATGTGCATCACCAAGTTTCTATGTAAGGTATGACAATTGACAATTGACAGTTGAGATTTTTTTAAAATACGACTGCATTTGTTTTTTTAGGATGAACTGTGACTCTGTCGCGACGTGTATGTTGATTTAATGTGGTTAACACGATTGAAGCTCGTCGGTGTTGCTGGAGATAAGACTAATGTCATCAGCATAAGTAGGACAACCTATAAATGTATGTACTAGTGTGTCCAAATTTATTATCCTGTAGTACTTTGATAAGATCATTGATATATAACCTTGTAAAGAAAGGGGGATATGATTTCACCTTGACGCAAGCCTTGTCTTATAAGGAACTGGTCACTTATTCCTCCTGTCCATTTTATTTTAGAGTATAAATATTGGTATACATCTTTTATATTTAACATTGCCATAAAAGCGGGAGGTTTGGCTAGCCACAAAACCAGGTTCAACCCACCATTTTTTTCTTAAAATGTCCTGTACCAAGTCAGGAAAACGGCCATTGTCATATTATAGTTCGTTTCTGTGTGTGTTGCATTTTAGTGTTGTGTTTCTGTTGTGTCGTTGTTCTCCTCTTATATTTGATGTGTTTCACTCAGTTTTAGTTTGTAACCCGGATTTGTTTTTTCTCAATCGATTTATGAATTTCGAATAGCGGTATACTACTGTTGCCTTTATTTACTACTGAACAAGAGAGTGGGATGAATTCATGTTTCATAGAATTAGTTCAACATTATGATTAGATTGACGACGTCAAATGCCTTCTGACTATCTACCGTGACGAAATAAAGAGCTAACGAAGGTATAATTTTTAATTCTGCCTTTGATTCTGAAACAAGGAGTGCGGCCAGAAGCGTCAATAAACCGGATGTGAATCCAAATTGTAAAGGACATTGATTCAAGTTACAAGATAATTTTGGAAGTATAACGTTTTCAAACAGTTTTGTAAATACTGGGGTTACTGCTCTACCACTGTAATTGTCCATTAATCTTGAATCTTTTTGTTTCGTTAAGACGGGAAATAAAAGTCCTCCTTTTAAGATAACTGGAACCTGCTTGTCGCCAAGATTTCGATAGACAATAATTCAGTGTTCTCCTTTTTTCACTAAGGTAAGGTGGATGTTTAGAAAAAACACTTGCAACCGGGTGGTTTTTTTTTTTTAAACATTTCCAACCGGGTTTTTTTTTACTGTGGGTGGGGGTCACAAAAAGAAGGATTAGTATTGTATTCACATTTAATGGAATTGAACAAATATAAAAAGATGTAATCACATAAACTGTCAAATGTTCTTCTTTGATTAGATTTTTTTCAATAATTTAAATTATCCCTTTTTTCTCTTCATTCATTCACTATTTTATGCATCAGCATTGATTTAACAACAATAGACTTAAGTTCTTTGTTTCTTTGTCCACACTTCTTGATACTATTTATCAAAATATGTCTCTTTCTTAAATTTCCCCAGATTTTAAATAGCCATTTAAAGTCCTGTTCATATTTATCTAAGCTTGCGTGCCTTTTCCGTTGTTTTGATGCTTTTTTTCAATTTCAACAATTTCAATACAACTATCCGTTTTAGTTGACTTATTTGGCCTAGAATTTACCTTATCACTATCGTGATCTTCCTTTCTCTTCCCCCGATTAATAAAAAAAAACATTGAAATTTGACGATCGGCCATTTTTGTCAATGAAAACAATCAGCGAAGCGCGATTAGTATTTAAATTTTTACGGTGCGGAACCGAAAAAAATCCGGAATTTGGAAACAAAATCCGACCACCTCCTAAAATAGAAAGGTGGTCGGCATACCCGGCTTAAATGCCGAATGGAAAACTCTAATTTTACGGTATAAGTAAATGACCAGAAGCTTTTAAATGATCTGCTGATATTCCGCATTCGTCACAGGCTTTACCGGTATTCAGATTCGAGATTGCATTTTCTACCTCTAGGGCTGTCACTGATTGAAACTTGCTTTTGTCCGCAGCATAGATATTTTATATAAGTTCGTGTCTACATCTGCTTAAAACAAGGAAGAAAGATTCATAGTTATTGTACTTTGCGTCAGGTAAATCTTCGAAGTATTTAAAAAAAAAACAGTGCCTCTTTTCTTCTGGAGTGTAAAAATCATTTCCGTCCACGGAGATGCAACTTGGTTTCGCCGATCAATTTCCTCTATTTTTTCTAATCAGACGATGAAATACATCTGTGTTTTGATTATTCATAATTTGTTCATAGAGGGATTTTCGATCAAGATATCTATCTTTACAAAGTTGAAGTCGTATATCTCTTTGAGCTGTAATCTTAATTCGTTTGAGTGTTCCTTCAGGACTACCTTTAGATATCCCAATTCAAAAATGCTTCTTTGGTCTTTCTCAATAAAAGATGTAACTATGGAGAAGCTTCTCAGCAGAGCCCTTTAGCTGAATGACTTTTGCAGGAGTGGAGACATTTGAAGCTTTGAGAAGTGATGACATTAGAGATTTGAAGCAATCTAATATTGGTAGATCATGTGTTTTTAGCTCATTATGAAGCGTTTCTTGAAAGATATCTAAATTTGTATTTGACAACTGAATTTTTCTGGCCGATTCTTTTATTTTTTTACACTTTGCTAGATTTAACTTGAACGTTTAAGATGGCAGAAACAGGAGTGTGACTTGATGTGTTGATTCCGCATGGCTCACAAGTTTTGTAGTCTAATATTAAGTTGACATTATTGGTCAATGAATAATCTATCTGAGAAGTTGTAGCACCTGTTTGATGAAAACATGTTTGTTTGATTGATTATATTTTCTGTAAATTGTGCGCAAGAGTAAATTGATGAATAGCTATATCATGTTTGTTGTATTTCCTTTGATGTAAGAGAGTCCCATTGAGATAACCCAAAATGATAACTTCAAAAACATTACTATACAGTGCCAGTATATAGTGTATTATGTTTAGACATTCCATAAACTCAATAACTGCATTTACCGAAGGATTCTTAGTAAGTCTACGAGTTTACAAACGATTTGTTCATTTTTCTCATCTAATTTAGTGAATTTGCTCGAAAGATCTGTATTCCAGGCTATGCAAACACCACCCTCCCCTCTGGATAGATTAAAAGCCGACATCGGATCTATTGGGTCTGATCATTTGATTGTATAGTTTTTGTCTTTACGATAATTGAATATTTCATACTTTTGGAATTCAAAGAGCCAATGCTCCTGCAAATAGATGATATCAAAAAGATTTGAAAGCTGTTCAGCATATGATACATTAGACTTGATGCCTTCAATTTGCAGGTGGCAATGCTTATTCTCTGCTAGTGAAGATCAGTTGGGTTGAATCTGGCTGTTTTTCTGGTCTTTGAGGGAGCACCAAACAACCATGGTTATCTTTTGATGATTTTATCGGTTGCTGTGTAGACTTCAAGATAGGGATATCGTCTTTAAACTTTTACCCATAACTTCACATAGATGATGTTCTTTCACTAAATAATTCAAAATTTGGTGACTATGTTAAACGCATCTATCCCATCGAACTTGAGATAAAGGATACAACAGATACAGTTAAGTCTGCCTCATATCTTGACTTACATCTAGAAATTGACAATGAGGGTCGGTTGAAAACAAAACTTTATGACAAAAGAGATGATTTCAGCTTCCCAATTGTGAATTTTCCATATTTATGTATCAACATTCCAGCAACGCCTGCATACGGAGTATATATCTCCCAGTTGATACGATACTCCAGGGCTTGTATTACCTATCATGATTTCCTTGATAGAGGTTTGCTGCTCACAAGGAAGCTATTAAACCAAGAGTTCCAAGTGGTGAAGTTGAAATTATCCCTTTGTTAATTTTACGGACGCCATCACGAGTTGGTTGAATGTCGTAATTACAATCCCGTCCACTTTTCCCGAATGTGACCTACCGAATAAGACTTATTACCGGGTTTGTACTAACATGAGCAACATGTGCAGCAGGATCTGCATACTCTTCCGGAGCACCTGAGATCACCCCCAGTTTTTGGTGGGGTTCTTGTTTTCAGTCTTTAGTTTTTCTATGTCGTGTTTTGTGTACTCTTGTTTGTCTGTTTGTCTTTTTCTTTTTAGCCATGGCGTTGTCAGTTTATTTTCGACTTATGAGTTTGAATGTCCCTTTGGTATCTTTCGCCCCTCTTTCACAGGAAAGTTCAACAGGCGAATTGTCCCTACTTTTGTTATGTATGGTTGGCTTGAGATTTTGATCATATTGGATAGAATCCGTAACAGTTAGTCCCTGGAGACTTAGGTCAATGTTATTCGATATGAGATCTTAGGACTTTTGAGTCTCAGTGATATCATTTAGACGCTTCTTATTTGATGCTTCTCTCTCTGCTAAGCAGGGTACACCTTATGAATTAATGTTACAAGCCCGTCCCCTTTCCCGAATGTGACCTACCGAATAAGACTTATTACCGGGTTTGTACTAACATGAGCAACACGTGCACCAGGATCATTGACTATAATGACATCATGGTGGTTGATTATAAGATCTTTGAACTGTGTCCTGTTCAATAGTTGTATCTATTATCTCTGAGTTTGGGTATTCCGGTTGATTGATATCTGATGATTGTAAGTAAAGTCAGTTATCCGAGTATAGCTTGCGATATAATATTTACCTTCTATAATATTTGGATAATATCCAGCACAGACGAAATACAACCATTTTTTACATATTCTGCACTCAATGGTATTGTCATTTCACAACAGATTGGACATAAATCCATCGAGAGATTTTGATCAATAGGAGTTGGATCTTGGTTGGATTCTATCTGAGAGTTAGCAATTGTTAATTGATTTGAATTGTGATGACTATAGTTTGGATTGGTAGATGTATTAGATTTAGTATGTGTGATCTTTTGTTTAGAGCTATCAACAGAGAGGTCTTCAGACTTCAAGTAATGATGAACATTGATCGTTTATAATCAACAGATCTTGATAGTGACTCTTGACTGACATACATAACTTGTCAAAAATGTCAGCCCGAAAAAGATCAATTTTGTTGCCATTAATAACCATTTGTGATGTTGTATGGTATAAGTTAATGACAAATGTTTATGCTTTCACTTGACTTCCGTTGCTTGTCTTATTGTAAACTCTGATACAAGAGTCAAAATGAGCCTTCTGTCTTTCTTGATCCAGGACAACACATGGCTTGTAAGCTGAATTATCACAATTCAATAGCTCTATAATACTTGTTTTTCGCTAATTCATATGCAGCAGTGCTAAATTTAATAACTAAATTGCCGGATTTCATAGTTGCAGTAATATGTTCGATTTGACAATAAGATTTTTTCTTTTGTAATGCATTTTTCTTATATAAAGTAAACTGACGTGTAGCCTCTATATGCAGATTGCGAAGATTGTCTTTTTAGCCTCTTTTCTTTATCCATGACTCAATCTACACAGCAATAATCAACTGAACTTGTAAAGTTATAGAATATAGACCATTATGTGATTTATGAATGTTTAGCGTGGAAAAACCCACGCTTACTTTTAGACTCAGCAAGCCCATAATACAGGTACGATATATAACAGTACTTTATAGCGTTATATAAATAAATACTAATATGTGCAGTATGAAGGAAAAATCCGTAAAAAAGTTTAGAGTAGAAAACCCACGCTGACTTTTAATTTGATAATGATATACAGCTCTATAAAAACACGGAACTCGCATAGACATGTGCCAATTTTTTAAATATCCAACATGTGTTTTATGAAAGTTAAGCATATAAAGGCCCAAGCTGACTTTTTTAATTTAGCAAACAACTATAAAATAGGTACGATTTATCAATTGGTAGATTGATGGAAATAATGAATTTCTTAAGACCAGCAGTCTATTAGACACTGTTTAGATAATTTTTAGTAACCAAGCTTTATCAAGTGCGTTAGCACAGTGAATACCATCTGTATAAAGTGTGTAATGGTAAGTAGATCACAATAGTGTTTGCGGTTAGTATTGGCGCAATAATTTGAGCACTTACACATATCACAGAAAACTGTTGTGAGGTATGCGCTAATAATTGATTAATCTCTCTGATGAGACCTTTAATGAAGTGAATCTGGTTTTATAATTGACTATCACTGTCTGTAAATGAATATGGGTTTGTGTTTCTGTGAGAACGAATGTATATCTAAATATAGTATGTAGGAATCTCTACGATTGAGACCTGACAACTAGGAAATGTTTCCTTTATCAACGTAACAAATTCCAGATATATTTGATGTAGGTATGTGACTACACTATTATCTTTCGCAGTCTATGTATTTTTCCAATTTTTGTGGTGAGGTCGCATGTATCTATCCAAATGTTTATCCACATAGGACATATAGACTAATTTTTTGTTCCAAAAAAGTAAAAATAACAAAAATACCGAACTCCAAGGAAAATTCAAAACGGAAAGTCCCTTATCAAATGGCAAAATCAAAAGCTCAAACACATCAAACGAATGGAAAACAACTGTCATATTCCTGACTTGGTACAGGCATTTCCTTATGTAGTAAATGGTGGATTAAACCTGGTTTTATAGCTAGCTAAACCTCTTACTTGTTTGAGAGTCGCATAAAATTCCATTATATTGACAACAATGTGTGAAAAATACAAACAGACATAATAGGTAAAAATGTCAAAAATTGGGGTACAGCAGTCAACATTGTGTTATAATCTTAATCACTATAAAAACAAACAAATATGTCAACAAAGGAAAACAAAATGGTATATAGACAAAGCACATAATCAAAAATGAAAGACAGGAATACAAAAAATGATCATAGCACAATAACACAATGGCGGGATGTATAAGTACCGAGCCACGCCAAAATGATTTTACCAGATATGGACTAAACAAGTTTCTTTCAAGCCAGGTAAATGACTCTTGTGCATTTGAGCCACGTTTAACCCACCATTTTATGTTGCTTTGGATAGGGTCAGTTCTGTTGACATACCATCTTATGCTAATGCCCTTACTGTCTGTGAGGATGCAGGTGAAAATTGCATGTTAGAAGGAGGCACACCTGATTTGTGCTTGATTATGAATTTCCAAAGTTCTCGCTCATGAAGGATGTAGCTCAATCAAGAGTGAGTATAAAAGAGGGACGAAAGATACCAGAGGGACAGTCAAACTCACAGATCAAAAACAAACTGACAACGCCATGGCCAAAAATAAAAAGACAAACAGACAAATAATAGTACAGATGACACAACATAGAAAACTAAAGACTAAGCAACACGAACCCCACCAAAAACTGGGGGTGATCTCAGGTGCTCCGGAAGGGTAAGCAGATCCTGCCCCACATGTGGCACCCGTCGTGTTGCTTAGGTTATTACAAATCCGGTAAATAGTCTAATTTGGTATGTCACATTCGTGAAAAGGGAAGGGTATTGTAGTTACGACATAAGGAACATATCCGATATCATCTGTGAAACGGTTATTCCATAACGGTCAACCAACTCGTGATGGCGTCCGTAAAATTTACGAAGGGATGATTTCAACTTCACCATTTGGAACGCTTGGTTTAATAGCTTCCTTGTGAACAGCAATCCTCTATCAAGGAAATCATGATAGGAAATACAAGCCCGGGAATATCGTATCAATTAGGAGATATATACTCCGTATGCAGGCGTTGCTGGAATGTTGCGACATAGAAATGGAAAGTTCACATTGGAAGCTGAAATCATCTCTTTTGTTGTAAAGTTTTGTTTTCAACCGACCCTCATTGTCAATTTCTAGATGTAAGTCAAGATATGAGGCAGGCTTAACTGTATCTGTAGAATCCTTTATCTCTAGTTCGATGGGATTAGATTCGTTCAACATAGTCACCAAATTTTGTATTATTTAGTGAGAGAACATCATCTATATAGCGGAACGTAAAGTTAAAGGATATTGCTAACTTCTTATCTTTCTTCCTAAGAAGTTCCTGTATGAAGTCAGCCTCATAATAATAAAGAAACAAGTCGGCAAGAAGAGGGGCACAATTGGTTCCAATTGGAATTCCGACAGTCTGTTGAAAAACACGTCCTCCAAACGTAACAAATATTTTGTCAATCAAGAAATCAAGCATCTTGATAATGTCAGTTTCAGAGAATTTTTTGTTTGAATCAGAGTGATTCTTTACAAAGTAGGATTTATCCCTCCCCAAGACAAAATATTTGTATCTACGTTCGCCATTCTTTTTAATTAAACAAAGTAATACCAACTCTTTCAATTTGTCTTTTAGTTTGGAATGGGGAATACTTGTGTAAAGTGTAGAAAAGTCAAATGTTTTAATACTATTGCAAGATGAGAGAGTCTTAGATTGTATGTACTCTAAAATATCTTTGGAATTTTTTAGTATCCACATCTGATTCACGCCACCTCTAGAATAGGCAGTTTCACAATAACTTTGGAGCCCGGCTTTGATTGCTGATAAAATAGATGTTAATAATTTAGAAAAAGGTTTCGTGGAGCACGGTATATGTCACAAAACCAGGTTCAACCCACCATTTTTTTCTTAAAACGTCCTGTACCAAGTCAGGAAAATGGCCATTGTTATATTATAGTTCGTTTCTCTGTGTGTTACATTTTAATGTTGTGTTTTTGTTGTGTCGTTGTTCTCTTCTTATATTTGATGCATTTCCCTCAGTTTTAGTTTGTAACCCGGATTTGTTTTTATCTCTATCGATTTATGAGTTTTCGAACAGCGGTATACTACTGTTGCCTTTATTTGAGTTTCCACATGAATTTATAAATTGATATAAAGGAGTATATGGTTACAACAACAACAAGCCACTATATCGTCATGCAACAAAACCAAGCAAAGTATTACAGGTCCTCCATGTTTTCCTGTAAAAATGGCGTACGGTAAAATGTTCAAATTTAAGATTTTTAAATTGCTAAAATTGATCGGAAAATGTAGAATTTCATAAAGGTACAATACGATGCAATTGAAAATGTTTTGGACACTTAAAACGTTGTATTGATGTGCAGATAACGATAAATTCTATAAATATTGGTGCTCTGGAAAAAACGTGTCTTCCTTGTGCTCTGTTCAATCACTGATCACAATCTAATGTGCATTAAGAGTTTTTTTTAAGATTTATGCTCAAATCTACTGATGTATTTTCCTCTATTATAACATGATCATGACATGAGTGTTAACACGAGTAAATTAATTTTGACTTGCCTAAATGATTTTCATTTTCTATTAAAAAAGAAAGTGCTGCCCTGTCATTTTGATGTAACAAGCAATAACGTGTAAAAATTTAGCGCCACTACCTCTCAAAGGAGTGTTGTACCAAACATGTGATAGAAATTATTGAACAATATACAATGTGGTATCAGAATGCCAAAAATTAATTTAAAACATAAAAGGTAAACATTTAGAAATTCTGATTGATAAAAGTCGAGCGTTTGATTTTTGTTTAGGTTTTATGGACTTCTCTCTTTTTTTATAGCCTTGGATTTCTGTGTTTTGTTAAAACGTTATTGCTATACCTATGTATAATTCTCTACTTTTGACATGTACATTTAAAAACTCAATGGGGTATTTAACTTCTTTCAGATGTTATTGTTGTCTGTAATATGTGTATACATTCGGTTGCTACCTTTTACAACCTTGAAGAAGCTCACAATAGTTATAAACCGATTACTACTTTCCACAGAGGTGATTTTAAGATACAATAGATTGACAAATATTTAGGAATTTATTATAGAAAGATCGGAGGTAAGTTTTACTTTCTAATCAATCTGAACAAGCTAGAATAACAAGCAAATCAGATCGGTTCAGGCGATAAGTAGATAAAAAAACCGTTTGTTGTCATTTATATTACTAGTAAGTTACCTGTATATGTGGTATGGTGTTTAGAGGTAGACCTAACCGATTATGAAAGAATCAGTCGTCGTTTTGATATTTTTACAATATTCAGATCGGTTAGGTTTCTCGTTACTTACTAGATACTTTTGTTTGGATGGATGGAAATAATAACAACGTCACAAGATTGGAAAAAAACTTGCATGTCATTTTCAGAATTTACACTTAAATGTTGAGGTAAATATATGTCGATGCCTTTCGTCAACATTATACATTTTTTAAAGACAGTCGACACATTTTGATTAATAGATCTCTATTCTTAAAGAATATCTTATTTCAAACTTACCAAAAAAAAAAAGATAAAGGTCTTAATAAAAATCGATATGATTGTTAAATACTTTGTCAAAATGTAGTTTATATCATTATATTTTCAATAATATGATTAAAAAGTATGCGCGACTGATTTTTTTTTCAAGCTGCAGGTTGTTCAAAATTGTCAAATTTTGTAAGGCTTTTACACGGCAAAACACTTTTGTGTGATAAAAAAATGAAGATAAAAGAAGAAATTAAAAAAATGTATATGAGAAAATAGCTGTGATAAATGCTTTTAGAAAATATAAGAAAACTTGAGGCCACTATTGCTACAAAACAAAATAGTACATATGCACAATTTATATAATAATGTTGTGTTTAACATTGACTATGTGAAAATAGTAGCCAGGGTGAGAGACAATAGTGCACGACCCGAAGGGGAGTGCACTATTGTCTCAAACCCTGGCTACTATTTTCCATAGTCAATGTTAAACACAACATTAATATCATTATTATACTGACTGTTTACTATTTTGAATAGTGACAATAGTGTATTTCAATGTAAAAAAATGCCATTTATGTAACCTTATCAACATATATTTGCTGTCTTAACGAGACTTTGACTTTGTCTTCATAGCTGCTAGAAAGATTAACAAAGGAATTGATTCAATAGTATGTTTTGAGGTGAAATGATTGATTTTAACTCTGTATCTGAATATAAATCATTATTGATATACAATAGAATACTGGTTGGCCTGGTGCTAGAAGTTGTGTTAAACTTGCTATAAGGTTCCAGCGGTTTGCTCATTGTTGAAAGCTTAAACTCATGTTCAATTCAAGATGAAGAAGTACAATTAAAGCATTATGTCCTAGATTTGTTTACCCTGTATTATTTTGGATTTGTCTCAAGAAGGTGTACTCCAAACATCTTCCATTTCATTTATTAACCTTCTCCACAGTACTCTATAACTTAAAAAAAACAAGTAATATTAACAGTAAATTTCATTTATTACAATTTATCTGTAACAAATGACTATTTTGGTTTCAATAGCAGTAAACATATGTAAACAAATATAAAATAAAGTTTGAACAGAAACTACGGTATTTTAAAGTCTCTTAAATGTCCGCATAATTCAAATAATATCTACTACAATGTATTTTCCATTATTGTTCAAATTCAATTATTGTAATAGTTGATATTAACAGTACAATTTGAAATATTCATCAATGGCATCATCTTCATTTGCTTTGGGGCACTTATTTGGTGGTCAGAATTCTCCACTGATTGGCAATAGTCCACCAAAACATCATCAGGTAGTCCCAGAAAGTCAATGATATCTGGATCATATGGTGCAGTTTCAACTGAAATAATTTAAACAAAATCAGCTTTTGAGTGTGAACAAAGTACCAATACTAGTAGATAACAAATTATTCTAGTTGAACATAAAAAAATAGTTGCACAAATAGTTCTTGGCCATATTTACACATATAGCGGTACATCATTTGTACTATCAAAAACAAGTAAAAGCGTACATTCATTTTTAAATGTATTGAAGAATGTTGAGACATAAATGTATTTACATGTGTTAAATATGTAATTAATTCACCTGAATGCCATTTTGTTCATGAACTCCATTATATGTAACGGGACATGTAGGAGAGTGACTTTAAGGAAGATCTCATTGTTGAAGACTATGTGACAAACATTTTGTCATTTATTTCATGTTGTTGACCCAAAATATATGTTGAATAGTTAATACTATTTCAATAGTACCTGAATACAAAAATAAAAAGGAGAAAACACCTTGTCTCTTACTATTTCTAACAGCAGAAACAGTCTCTATTACTGGTAGTGGTATTGGCTGTTCATTCTCATCCGATGTGAAGGTAGAAACAGTCTTTTCCTGGGACAAACTAACTGTAATATAAAGAATTCAGTTTGCTTTTGCACCATCTTGCATGTAAGGAGAACTATTTATATATTATATACAGACTATATGTACAAAAGGAGCCATATGAACAGTTGTCTTATCTTGAAACAGTACAACCCAAGTTTAGTGGCAAATATTAGAATACAATTATCGATGTGATTTTATTGTGCTATAATATTTGATGGGAGTCAATGCTACAATGTAGTGTACTATATTTCATGGTACCAACAAAACAAATAAATACATGCATTTCTCCTAGGTTATTTTTTCTTTGCATTTCTTTGATTATTTTGAGAGTTTACATGATTATACTTACAAGTTACACTCCTACTTTCTGTCTGTTGTAATGTTCCATAGGTACATTTACTTAATGCATCAGACATACTCTTTTTCTGTTTATCTGAAATGTATTTATAAAAAAACAATGAAAACATTTATATGAGTTCAGAAAATGATTGACAGACAGTAAAATTAATTTATAAACATGCACAATAAAATAAAGAAATGTACAATAGTCATTAGAATAAAGAATATATAAATATTGTACTCAGTCATTTCACACATTTAACCCAATACCGGATAAACTCAATTATGATATTGAAAGCAGAAATATTCTTACAATATTGTCGTAATTCAATGTATATTTTTGTTATTATATGTACACATGATGTACTGCGTAAGATATATAGATATATTTTTTAACTGTATTCAAATTTGAGCAATTGCACAATGAATATTAAATATTTGTGTAGCATTTACCTGAAGTATCATAACAATAGCTTGATAAAGATGCCTCATTTCTGTGTCCACTGATAGTCTTGATGTGACGGGATTGGAAGCCACTATAGTCCAGCAAGGTTATGCATGTGGACCGGATACAGTGGTTGGTGTATTCTCTAGATAGTTTTGCTGACTTTGACAAATTCTTCATAAACACTTTTATGGTGTTTTGTCCAATGTGTTCGTTCCTGAACCACATATCATCTTGTTCACTGTATGAATTCTTTGGGTGCAAGAATAATCTGTTACTTGCATTATTGTGTTTCTTTAGATATTTAACAAAAGACTTAACAGGACATCTATCTGTGCCAGTAGCATACATCATTCCCCCTGTACCCTCCGTCTCATTTGTAGTACCTTGGTGGTTTTTTGTTAGTTCTGTTGTAAGTTTACGGACATACATCTGCCCTTTTTGATCCGAGTCAACTTTAAATTCATCAACCTTCAATTGTGAGAGATTTTCTTGACCCCTTCTGCAGAAATATAAGATTGTCTCGAATATAGTTTTATTTAGGAGGCCCTGAGGAGTTGACGTGTTTAAAACTAGTGGGTGTTCATAGAGCATTTTCAAATCCTCCAGTGAGATAGCCTTATGGTGGGTGACAGTTCCTTTCCCCTCTTCTCTCGTTTTCCTGAGTAGGGAAGTAAAATTGTCGTTCGCTCGGGTAAATTCAGGGTCGGTTATTATGTCAAAAAACCTGTCGTTCTCCTTCAGATATCTATTTATGCTCTGTCGTATGGCTAGAAGAGTGTTTTTCTTGTAATATTCTTGACTTTTATTTCGGATGTTGGCATAAAAATCTTGCAATAAATTTGCGATTTCATCTTTTGTGGCTTCCAAAATGTCAATTTCCATACCTCTTTCAACAATGAAATCTGACAAAACTTTAACAGCAAAATTTGTTTGTTGACCAGTTTTCTTGGACTTAAAGTTCTCTTTTCTAAATGTTGTAGGGTCGTCTTGACCAAACCGCGACATCTTGCTTGTTTTGTTTTTTTGCAGACGACAGTATAGTCATTAAGCGACTTTAATTAGTGGTTTATAACATCGTTATTTCAAGCGCACATATGATCAGGCTAATAAGTCCAGCCCACTTGTCTGTCAATGCAACAAAGCTCCGCCTTTTCGCGTGAAATCAAACAATGATTGACGTTAAAATCAATAGTCTATTCCAACAGCAAGACATACTATTTTCGCATAGTGCAGTTAACGCTATATATTTCTTTTAAAAACTATGCAAAAATAGAGTAATTTAACTATAGAAGGACATTCATACAGGAAGTATAATAATGTACAATAATTACGAAAACATTCTATTCAAGATATTGTATGTCCATTCAAACTTTATGGTCACTAATGCAAATTATCTTGAAAAAGTAGACTTTACTTTAGTAATATGTATGAAAGAGTCAAAGAGAAAGCATGGAATTTGATAAAGAACTCGAACTAATATCAAACTTCAAAACCGACCGAAAATAAAACATTGAGATGGAGCGTGGACATCAACATTCACATTTAAATAAAAATATAAATAATAATTTAAAACGAAGCCTTTAACTTTACGTATACATTTTTCACACAATGTTATACAATACAAATGCTTCTGTTTTTAAACTAAAAGAAATCCAAAATAAGTATTACTAAAGTAATTTTGATGTTCATAAGTCCGACTCATGCAAAGCCAATAATACGCAAATTTCTTAGGCCAATTCCAGTTGATAGAAATGAAGCAACTACGTAAAATATATTGACCGTAATCCCTTTTTGATTAATGTGTATTACAGCTAAATAGGTGTATGCACAAGCCCATATATAAATAAGGACGTTATTTGGTGTATTGAGGACTCAATCCGTTGATCAAGGGAACGTTTAAAGATCAGCTGCGATTATAATGAAATATGTACACTTCATTTCATAATGAAATATACTTGTGGCAGATTCGTGTATCACTGTCAATATAATATGCTAAATTTCAGGCATAAGAGAAACTAACAAAGGCGTGTAGTTGAATCATGGATTTGTAAGAACATAATGTAAATGAATGCATCGTCCTATCTGTTATCATTAAAAAACTTTTTACATTGAAAAACAAAATTGCCAGTTTAATCAAGTACACAAAGTAATGTTAACATTGAAATTATTTATTTTTAACATGAGCAGAATTTTGCGTATTTAAAAAAAAATGGCCTGTTGATGTGTAGCCTTTTCTAAACTCTAATATCTATTGAATGTTCGATTAAGTGTAAAGGTTACGCAGTTTACTTTTCTAAGACTCTCAACTGTTGAATATGGAAAAACTTAATGGATGTATCTTTAAAATTGTGTAAAGGGATGGGAGTTGTTAGCTTATTTGAAGATATTTCATTCCTGTTCGAATTTATCATAATTCATATCAACATCGACAATGAAACGGAAAACGAAAGTGAGAACTGTTAAATGGAATATGTGAAAACTTGCTTTTCTTATTCGTCCATACAGAAAAATTATGAAGATTGGAAAGAGCCTCTGATCGCCTTTCAGTTTTATTCAAAGATAACATGCACTGTACTATTGAATTTATCATTGATCTTTTAGAAAGGCTAGACCATTTCGCCAGGTACTCAACACTGTTTACCAGAACAATTTGAATACAAGAAAAACATCTTTTCAAATCATTATAAACGGACCATTAGCATACTCTATTAACGTACTTAAATCATATGTTGATTAACCTAAACCGAAAGACGTCCTTGGTTTTAAAAAAGAGGCAGAAGATACCAAGGGGGCATTCAAAAAACATAAGTTGAGAAAAACTAACAACGCCATGGCAAATGAAAGACGACGAAAATACAAAAAAGTTCACAAAACACTGAATAGAAAACTAAAGGCTAAATTACACAAATTCCTCCAAAACCTGGAGTTGATGTCAGGTGCTCTGGAATGGTAAGCAGATACGTGATCTTACTCATCTTAAGTACAAATCCGGTGATGAGTATCATTCGGAAATCTCATGGAACGATAAAGCAGACAACAAACATAAATTCATATGCACAAAAGTCCCCGACGTCATCTATTGACAATGTTTCAGTGGTGCTGCCAAGTTTTGGTCTTTTAACAAAAATCCATCCATAAAAATACATCAACAGACTTTTCAATTGTGCAACGTAATTGAATAGAAACAGATTTTGAGGTTCAATGGAAATTGATGTTATAGTATATACATATTGATTCTAATTTCGTCATGTACAATAATAAATGATATTAAAAAGTGCAAATTTATCAACAAGTATTTTAAAAAATTTAATAAGAAACAATGGTAGTGCTTTTATATAAATCCATTCCCAGTGGAGGGGGATTAAAAATAAAATGAAAATGAAAAAGTTTGAAATTAGTAGGCAATAAGACATCCCTAGTAAAATAAATGCATAAAACACAAAACCCCAAGTCAAACCCCTTTCGTATAATAATGCTGAACATTTTAAACCCCCTTTGTCTATATGTGTCAAAAACTACAGGCCATCCCTTTTGTATACCAATGCAAAACAAAGTATCAGATGCCATTTAAAAGACAATAACCCAAGGTCATCCTTCTTCGTCCTATTATCTATCGTTTTGTTATAATCATTATTTACCACAATGAACGACCTTTGGTTATCGTATATGATCTCAGATCATTTGGATTTTTTACATTTTCTTATTTAAACTGTTACGTTTTATACAAGTGTATGTTAATTTCTTATTTGATGTGCAAAATATTTGACACCCTAAATAATATGATGAGCTTTACGACCAAAAGGCATACTAAAATAATAGCCAAATTTCTACTTTGCTTAAATTGTTTGAACCTTGGTTTCTTAAAAAACATCCTAATTTATCAACTGACAATTTACGAAAAGTGTGTTTTATATCATGTCAGTACCGGAGCACTGACTTCTGAGCTCATGATACCCCAGGGAACTAACAGTTCAGCAGCAGTGGTATCGACCAGGGCTAGTAAATAAGTTTCCATCTGGATTTACCTTCATTGAGAATGCTCAAAACAAACTATTTGAAAGCCAAGGATGTATAAAAACCTGAAAATATGAGGACTTATATATAGAAAAGTGTACCTAAAATGAATATACAAATTCATTGATGTAAGCACCTATAGGATGAACGTTTATCTATAAGAAAATGCTGACTTTCCTTGTTATTCTGGATGGAAAACATTGTTTTGGTTATTATCAGAAAGATTATGCTAGTTACGTCCCGGTCCTGAACGATGTTGATGTCCACTATAATATTAAACATGGTCATAAGAATCACATCTAAAACAAGGAGCATCATTTTTTACACTGAATTATGATATAACAGACGTAAAGATGAAACATTAACTTGTATTGTAATTTTTTTTTTATACGTGTACGGAATAATATTAACACAATATAATCACAACAAGGAGATATAACGTTTTGAACGCTAGAGTCATTAAATACACTAGATAAGTTGATGAGTTCAATACATTTGTTAATGTATTTCATTCTAAGAACATGATATGAGGTTTAAAGAAGAAGACGTGATATAATTGCCAATGAAACAACAATCAACGAGTCCAACTGACGACCATTTATGACATTTTTTAACGATCAGTGATAATTTGTTTAACGATCAACATACAACCTCCAACAATGAGCATCACTGATACCTTATAGATTCTTACCTGATACAGTGATGATATAACACGGCAATCGAACGAACTGTAAAAATCCGTTGGAAATGGCTTGACTCGTCTGTTTCACACGAGATACAAAAAGAAACTATTATGAAGAAAAAGACACAAAGTACCTATCTAAGAGTACTCACAGTAATTGAAAGTTATTTCAAAGCAAATAACAACTTATAAATAAATCATGTTTTCCCAGACTCAAGTTTCAATCAGTACACATCTAACGGATTTAGATTAAAGACGTCAAAAGCAGTCTGAGAAAAGCATGACATTGTGCAATGCCTAAATATGAAATGTACTTAATTTCGACACGATGTAGGAGCATAAGTTTTGAAATATGTATAGCAAAACATATTTAGTTACGTGTCTGTTTTAAGTTATCAAAAACACAATCAATTTTAGTACCGATCAAAACAATGTTCAAAGATCCTACTACGGTGTTCAAATGATATTAGTTTATTCAGAGGACCAGTTTACCTGGATATAAACAACGTAACCGAGATACAGCGAACGAGATGGGAAATATACACACCGTAAGAAGAGGCCAAAACAACATCACCTTAAAAAAAAGATGAATGTTTTCTGAACGTCATCAGGATGTGGTTGACCGTTATGCAATATCTGTGTCACAGCCCTGTCAAGTTCTGCAGTTAAGTTCAGCCTAAGACTATATGTTCATAGTACACGGAAATCTTTACTGAATCTAAGGTGTTTATGTTAAATAACATAGTCAATAAATAACATGGTCAATCTTCTTTTAATGTGCTATTCATATTTAACCTAATAAGGAGCAGACCCATTTGATGGCAAGTGGAAGTGTTGCTTTAACCTGCAGTGAGTAATACAACGGGTGTCACTACCTGCCTTCCCTACTGGATCACACAAGTCATCCCCATTATTAAATGGGTTTGGAATGCTCAATCTTTAGTTTTCTGTTTATTGGTTGTTAACTGTTGGTCTTTCTTTTGTACCATGGTGTTGGGTTTTTTATTTGACCTACTAAGTATATTTTTTATGCTTTCTTCGTATTTTTCTCTCTTTAACAATGATATAGATAAGACACTTCAAGAAGCACTACAAGATAGTAAATGGAATTTTTAACGATCAGTGATAATTTAATAAGAAGGAGACGAAAGAAAGAAACGAATATGTTTTAGACTAAAATTGGGCCCGATTTTAGTTTTAATTTGTTTTTTTCTCAATCGACTTATGAATTTCGAATAGCGGTATACTACTGTGGCCTTTATTTAGTTATACATAATCAAGATGTATTAGGCTGTTCACGAACCAAATTAATCCATGTTTTAATTAGGATGGATTTCTTCACATTTCATTTGAATTATCACTAAGATCAGAGTTGTCATGTTTATTATTAATCCGTGTGAAGAATTTTGAATAATTCTTTTTTGTTATTAATTAATCATCTAAAAAATTTCCCAAAGTAGGCTAAGTTAATTAAGCTTACAACTAAATATTTTGTGAATTCTATTTCTCTAAGACAGAGCAGATTAAAGTTGCGTTTTTAAAAGTCGATAGCTCATCATACCAAGCAAATAAATCCTGCTTCCAAAACATTCCAATTGTTAATGTTTTGATAACAGTTTTAAGCAACTTTCGTAACCACAATCCCGTACTCTTTTCCTCAAATGTGACCTACCAAATAAGACTTATCGGGTCTGTACTTACAGAAGCAACACAACGGGATCTGCTTAACCTTCCAGAGCACCTGAGATCGCCTTGGTTTTTGTTGGTGTTCGTGTTGCTCAGTCTTTAGTTTACAATGTTGTGTTTTGTATACAGTTGTTTGTGTTTTGGTCGTTTTTCGGTTTTTGCCATGGCGTTGTCAGTTTGTTTTCGACTTACGAGTTTCAATGATCCTTTTGTTTCTTGTGTCTCTTTTCTGTCACTTACTTTTCTGTAAAATAATAGGAATATTTTTTTTTCCATTTCATTTTCTTTTCTTATTTGTCAAATTTAATTTCTTTGCAAATGATGTCGAACTGAAGGAAAGAAAATAATAGAATTTACATGAATGGTATGTAACATGGTAATAGTTGTCAAATTATAAAGACATAATCTAACTTCTATTTTCCAATTCGATATATATATATATATATATATATGATTGTAATAAGAACATACGGTTAATTTTCTCCTTGATAACATTTATGTACGTTTCGACAATAAAGTGTATCAATAAGTTGTAGGTATTCCTATGGGTACAAATTGTGCCCCTTTAATAACAGACTTGTTCTTGTACTGTTATGAAACACAGTTCATGACCAAACTCAGTAAAGATCACGTCTAAATTGCATTGAATTGATAAATTCATAAACACTTATTGTTATCTTGATGATATTTTTTGGTTAAATAATTAAGAATTTTCTTTAAATACTGCCGAAATTTACACAAAGGAACTTACTTTAAATAAATCAAATATAAACGATAATAACTGTCCTTTCCTAGAATTAGATATTTAAGTTTTACACGGGAAACTCTTTACTAAAATTTACGACAAAAGGGACGATTTTTCTTTCCTTATTGTTAATTTTCCTTTTTTTGATGCTGATGTTCCTTTGGAACCATCTTACGGTGTTTATATTTCACAACTCGTTCGCTATGCCCGTGTCTGTAGTGACGTTTTGGATTTAAATGAACGTAATCTATGTATAACTGGTAAATTATTAAGTTAGGGATTTCGTTACCACAAATTACTTAAAACTTTTACTAAATTCTTCCATAGATACAAAGATTTGGTTTGTAAGTTTGGCTGTACCTGTAGAAAACTTATTTCAAACGGGATAGCACATCGTAATTTTTACGGAAATGTTGTTTGCCAAGCCCGGAGATTTAGATACGACCCGGGTAAACTAATCGATCCTTTAAATAAACTTATTCTAAAAGGTTACAAATTCAACACTGTAATTAGATCTTTGAATATTGAATATTTTATAGATAATGATTTTGTTATCAGTAAATTCAAAACAAACTAATATTATTGTTATATACATATACATACTCACCTTCACGGTTCTACATTAAGCCATATTTAACTTGTATAGTTTGTTCATATGTTGTACTGTTACACCACTGTCCGAGGTTAGGGGAGGGTTTGGGCGCCCGCTAACATTTTTAACTCCGCCACATTCTGCATGTGCCTGTCCCAAGTCAGGAGCCTGTAATTCAGTGGTTGTATTGTGTTGCTGTATATCTTATTTGTATTTCGTTCATTGTTATTTAAATAAATCTCAGGCCGTTAGTTTTCTCGTTTGAATTGTTTTACGTTTGTCATTGCTCATTGTTGAAGGCTGTACGGCGACCTACAGTTGTTAAATTCTATATCATTTGGTCTCTGGTGGAGAGTTGTCTCATTGGCAATTATACCACATTTTCTTTTTTATATATATGTAAAAGATCAATGGCGTTACTGGTAAATAAATGTTAGTCTCAACTGTTTTTTTTTTAAATCTTAACATCATCTGAAAATTCTATAACTATAACCGTTAAGTCTTGTAAAGTTATTTTTCATATATTTTCTTATTGTTGATTCAGAACTATTCAAACTTTTGCTTGCAATGAAGCCACAACTGTAGTGTTGTCATGATTATCCCTTATTCAGGTAAAAACACGTACATTATTATGTACAAACCACAAAAAACGGACTTCAAAAAACAACTGCCTTATTTCAATTTTATCATGCATTTTTCCTGTGAAAAAAATCTTACTCGATCTCTTTCAAGTTTTTTGTGTTATGAATGAATTAAGTTGAATTAGCAGGAAACACATTGCAATGTCTCATACAAAAGAGGTACGATAGGATAATAGATATGAAAAAGAAAATGGAATGTTAATACTTTTAAAAGTGTGTTTACATTTTTAAAAGAAATTATTTTAGATAGGTATTTATGGATTTAAAGATGACTTATTTTTCTTGCAGATCCTGATCTCCAATATGGAGATGATTTTATATTTCGGTTTAGCATCTATTTCTGGAGTCCTTTTATGGCATTTCCCTTTCATCATAACATTGTTGTTTTGTATATATGCAGGGTATTGTTTAGTCTTGTATGTTTTCCAGTACCAGGGCAAAGAAGCTATAAATGGTAAATATATTTCGTTTCAACTGATAGAAGAAAAAACCCTCATAATTCTATTTTTCAATGTAAAAGTTGTTGGGTAAACCAGGTATATAGCTGTTTACTAATTCACGTCATCTGGTATCTGGCGGATTATTTTCACATCGACAATCACATTAAATCTACTAATTTTTATATTTGACCCATTGACAATATATGAGTCTCTGTCATTTGTTGAGGGACTTTCCGTTTTGGATTTTCCTCGGAGTTCGGTATTTTTGTTATTTTACTTTTTTCTAAAATATTGAACAGCATATTTAATTTTAATGACTATCTTTTATTTTATTGTGTAATCTGCTCGTAATTATCTCCGGTTTTACTTATCATGAGCTACACTTATGTATCAGCTTACCCTTCCAAAGAATCTGTGATCACCACAAATATATAGGTGTGTTTGTGTTGCACAGTCTTAACTGTTATATGGCTTTTCGTCGTTCTTTTTCTTCCCCTGCTAATTGTACCGACCATTTTTCTTCGTATTATGATTTTTTTTCTCTTTGTTATATTCTGTTTCTTATTTTGAACTATATGATTAGTTTTCTCATCATTGTATCGAAGAAAATGTTACGAATGTAATTGTGTGTAGTGATGAAGCTAGTTTTAAATTCACATATATTGGAATATGGTTTTGACTTTTCAATTAGTTGATTGGTAATACAAATGTAGGATCTCCTAACAGACAATAATCTTTTCAAAAGTATCTAAAGTGGTACACATTCTTGTCCGGAATTTTGTATTTAACAGTAAGTTTATAGTTATGAAAAATACTATAGAAAAAATTTGAAACTGCTACGACAGTTTCAAACATAATTGATTATCATTTATTGTTCACTTGACCCGGTAAGTGCGAGCCAAGAACGTCCATTTTGTGCTCATCCAGTAATGATTTGTCCAGACTTTGTACTACTGTGCTTTGATCTCATATCCAAAATAAAAATAAGGAGATGCCAGAGACAATCTGAAAACGAGGTACTTAATGAGAAGACACATGGTATTTCTGGATTTTCTTGATTGTCGAAAAAGTGAACCACAATAAAGACATTGCAGTTTTTCTATGCGAAATTCTTATTCTCTTAGCGGAAATTAACCTTTTTTTCAAATGTATGGTGTTTATATTTAACTGTTAGTTTACTTTTAAGGCAATCGTTTCCAAACTAAACACTGGGGTATCAAATTATTTGCGTGTAATCTTTGATGAATAGTTACAACAATCGACTGGATCGATGCACTTGCTGATTAACGTTAAGTCTCTGAGTATATCACCAGCTCAGTTTTTAGCGCCACTCTGCTGACATGAAATATCAATGAAACGGTCAATTTCTGTAAATTTATAGTCTATGTAATGCTGAATTATTTAGAACGCAGGTGCCACATGTGGAGCAGGATCTGCTTACCCTTCCGGAGCACCTGAGATCACCCCCAGTTTTTGGTGGGGTTCGTGTTGCTCGGTCTTTAGTTTTCTATGTTGTGTTTTGTGTACTATTTTTGTCTGTTGGTCTTTTTTTTTTTAGTCATGGCGCTGTCAGTTTTATTTTCGACTTATGGGTTTGAATGTCCCTTTGGTATCTTTCGCCTTTTTTTTTCTTCTTGCGTGCCAAATTTAAAGTATGATATCTTTGATAAGCTTTTAAACATACTTTTGTTAAACAGTGTGTCCTAACTTCATACTGGATTTGACAATTATTAGATATTTATATGTTTGTTATTATGAAACTGATTATATAAGCAAAACTGTCAATTCTAACAGTCCAATTGACTTTCTCTTTCTATTGCGATTATTTGAATTGTTAATGTTGGAAAATTTAATATTTAAAAGAAAATTTCTGAGGCTCAACATTTAAGTCACGTTCCGTTATAAAGATATGTCCTCTCACTCATTAGTTCAAAGCTTG
Source organism: Mytilus californianus (assembly GCF_021869535.1). Lineage (NCBI taxonomy): Eukaryota > Metazoa > Mollusca > Bivalvia > Mytilida > Mytilidae > Mytilus > Mytilus californianus. The sequence continues at coordinate 69,320,096 of NW_026262593.1, read as the reverse complement.
GTGACCATCGATTTTGAAATAAAGGATACCACATATACGTTTAAGTCTGCCTCATATCTTGACTCATATCTACAAATTGACAACGAGGATTGGTTAAAACCAAACCTTACGACAAAAGATATGTGTTCAACTTTCCAATAGTGAAACATTCCAGCTGCATATAGTGTACATATCTCAAAGTTGATACGATATTCCAGACCCTGCTGTTCATATCATGATTCATTTGATAAAAGTTTACCTCTTACAAGGAAGCAATTGAACCAAAGGTCCAAAATGTTAAAGGATGCAGTCATCACAAGTTGGTTAAGCGTTATAGTATATTTGTGTTACGGATGACAATGGATGTGTTCCAATTGTCGTAACCACGACCCCGTCCTATTTTCTCCGATTGTGACATCACCGATGGAGGCAATCCGTCTAATTATATTCTTACAAGAGCAACACAAAAGGTTTTAATTGTGAAGCAGCATCTTCTAACCCTACCAGAGCACCTGAAATCAACCCCGTTTTTTACGGGATTCGTGTTGGTCAGCCTTTAGTTTTATATGTATTTTTCAAAACTTGATTGTCTTAAGGTCGTTTTCCGGTTTTTACGGCATTGTCAGTTTCTCTTCGACGAACGGAATTTAAATCTGCCTTTAGTATTTTTCCTATTTTCTGCCTCATTTAAAACTATAAACTGGAATATTGTAGTGAAAAGATTAATATTACTTGTATAGATGTGACTAAATGCTATATCTTTTTTTTTAAAGTAGATTCGGAGCACTCATCTCAAAGAAATAACTACTTCAAATTAGTAGCCTTGATTGTTGATGTATCATACATCGTTCTTTGAAAGTACATAGAAGAGCAAGTTATAGGATCGGACAATTTTGAGTCATATCTGAACACAATAAGAGCTAAATACAGCATCTTCCATATATATAAAATAACACCATGCTGTGAATGTAAGATAACGAAAATAAAAAAAGAAAAGCTTATTTCTGAAAAACAGTTTCAGATGTTATATAAATGTGATGAAAACAAATCTTTATCGGATCATCAAAAATATACCAGGGGTAAACTATCTCAAAATTGCATCTGCTGTTATTCTGCAGTACAGAATGTCAATGTGAGAGTTCTCGATATAACACTATCAAACCATTTGATTAAGAGGTGTGGAAAGCAGGCATTAGGACTTGAAGTGTGGATGAGAACAATAACCAAAATTAGAAATAAAATTTTTCATCATTCTGATATACAAGAAATGACGGATGACAAATTTAGCCGCAGATGGCAACAATTAGAAGGATCGATAATGGGTATAGCCAACCTAATATCAGAGGACTTTGCAAAGGACATAAATGGGAAAATAGAAAAACTCAAGCAATTAGTCGTAATTTCTGATCAAGTGTTGCAGCATGAGAGATTATGTCGAGATTATTGGAAAAGTAAATGTGCTGAATTCGAGGTACTATTCATATATTTAAGACATTTAGATTTATCAATTCAATTTGACATTAGGGAAAATTAAAAAGATACCTCACGGTTAGTCGAAAATATTGTCAGACACGTAATGAATAGAATTGTTAAGAATTGATTAGGACAAAAAAACATACCCAAATTACATCGTATTTCCTATTTTAAGATAGCCTTGAAATAGTCTTTTTGTGCCGAGGCGGCGTAAAGCAAGCATCAATCATCTATCTCACGAAGATATTAATAATACACAACAAAAAGGGCATATGAAGACTCTTGAAATATTCTGATATATTCTTTCCATACTCTAATTCACCGATAGCATTTCCGTATGCAGTGACATTAACCACGCGACCTCTCGATGGAACTTCGGAAACCGCACAGCGCAAGTGCGAGGGAAACCCGTTATTAAAGAATGTAAACAAACGTGCACTGTGAGGTTAGTGTTAACTGATTCTGAAAAAACAATTGAATACACCAAATCATTTAACAACTGTTATGGCAAAGTCTAATTAACAAATGGAAACGCATGGAAAATATTAAAAAAGACATAACATTGCTCTATCAACTCGCTTATTTTTCACGTGGACCATGATTGTGTTGATTGATCATCAAGGTCACGACCCTGTAAACTTCGGCAATTAATACAAAAGTTGATGAGCAGCTAAAGAGTTTTAAAAATATTTCTTGTCGATTATGCGTTATGGGTTCGTTATATATGTTACAAAAGGTGCATAGAGAACTTAGTTTAGTATACAAATGTATATGCACATATATGTAGCCTAGGTGGTCGAGTGGTCTAGGGCGCTGGACACTGTGCAGGCGGTGTTGACACGATGTCACAGAAGCAAGAGTTCGAATACCGCTGAGGGAAGAACAAAAATGTGCTCATCCAAATTTGAAGATCTAACATTGTTGGGCTAAATTTGAGACGAATTATGTATACATATATCCTAAATATGAACGTCTAAAGCCTGGTATTTCTTAATCATAAGAAATCAGATGGACAATGTATAATTTGCAGTTGTCACTACACATAGGCAGATATATATATATATATATATATATATATATATTGTTTTCTGTCTGGTAATAATTTAATAATAAGATCTGTTTTGTTACATCTTGTGATCCGTTTATTTGGCAATCGCCAATGGCAGTCAGCAGGGTTTAAGAACATCAGTTGTTCGACAATGCGTTTTGTTAAAATATACCTTTTCACTCATTTGGTCTTTTGGAAAATGTTGTTTGTGCTGTATTTAGACCCCTCTACCAAGAAATTCGTTTTGCATGCACACGTATAAAAATTGTGGTTTTTATCCAACTCAATCATAGGTTTGAACGTTGTTTTCAATTTAGACTTGTACATATATATATATGGAAAATGTTGTTTGTGCTGTATTTAGACCCCTCTATCAAGAAATTTCTTTTGCATGCACACGTATAGAAATTGCGGTTTTTATCCAACGCAATCATAGGTTTGAACGTTGTTTTCAATTTAGGCTTGTTTATATTTTTTCGTCTGGGCTTGTATTATATTTGCCTTCGGGTTTATATGATCCGTTCATCCTATTTTGACTCTTTCAAAATTCAAGAGTCTATCCTAAAATGAGGTAAATTATATGGCCTTCCAAATACCGTTTCGATTCCTAACATCACTGAAGAGACATTAATTGTCGAAATCCGGATATGGTGTACTAATTTTTGCACCTTTTGTTTGCGGTATACCATCTTTTCCGCAAGTTTATTGTTTTCTGTTTGGTATTAAATTTATAAATTTTTAAAGATCTATTTTGTAACATCTTGTGATCCGTTTATTTGGCAATCGCCAATGGCAGTCAGCAGGGTTTAAGAACATCTGTTGTTCGACCTGTTAGTCAAATGCGTTTTATTAAAATATACTTTTTCACTTTTTTGGTCTTTTGGAAAATGTTGTTTGTGCTGTATTTAGACCCCTCTATCAAGAAATGTGTTTTGCATGCACACGTATAGAAATTGCGGTTTTTATCAAACGCAATCATAGGTTTGAACGTTGTTTTCAATTTAGACTTGTTTATATTTTTTCGTTTGGGCTTGTATTATATTTGCCTTCGGGTTTATATGATCCGTTCATCCTATTTTGACTCTTTCAAAATTCAAGAGTCTATCCTAAAATGAGGTAAATTATATGGCCTTCCAAATACCGTTTCGATTCCTAACATCACTGAAGAGACATTAATTGTCGAAATCCGGATATGGTGTACTAATTTTTGCACCTTTTGTTTGCGGTATACCATCTTTTCCGCAAGTTTATTGTTTTCTGTTTGGTATTAAATTTATAAATTTTTAAACATCTATTTTGTAACATCTTGTGATCCGTTTATTTGGCAATCGCCAATGGCAGTCAGCAGGGTTTAAGAACATCTGTTGTTCGACCTGTTAGTCAAATGCGTTTTATTAAAATATACTTTTTCACTTTTTTGGTCTTTTGGAAAATGTTGTTTGTGCTGTATTTAGACCCCTCTATCAAGAAATTTCTTTTGCATGCACACGTATAGAAATTGCGGTTTTTATCCAACGCAATCATAGGTTTGAACGTTGTTTTTTAATTTAGACTTGTTTATATTTTTTCGTTTGGGCTTGTATTATATTTGACTTCGGGTTTATATGATCCGTTCATCCTATTTTGACTCTTTCAAAATTCAAGAGTCTATCCTAAAATAAGGTAAATTATATGGCCTTCCAAATACCGTTTCGATTCCTAACATCACTGAAGAGACATTAATTGTCGAAATCCGGATATGGTGTACTAATTTTTGCACCTTTTGTTTGCGGTATACCATCGTTTCCGCAAGTTTATTGTTTTCTGTTTGGTATTAAATTTATAAATTTTTAAAGATCTATTTTGTAACATCTTGTGATCCGTTTATTTGGCAATCGCCAATGGCAGTCAGCAGGGTTTAAGAACATCTGTTGTTCGACCTGTTAGTCAAATGCGTTTTGTTAAAATATACTTTTTCACTTTTTTGCTCTTTTGGAAAATGTTGTTTGTGCTGTATTTAGACCCCTCTATCAAGAAATGTGTTTTGCATGCACACGTATAGAAATTGCGGTTTTTATCCAACGCAATCATAGGTTTGAACGTTGTTTTCAATTTAGACTTGTTTATATTTTTTCGTTTGGGCTTGTATTATATTTGCCTTCGGGTTTATATGATCCGTTCATCCTATTTTGACTCTTTCAAAATTCAAGAGTCTATCCTAAAATGAGGTAAATTATATGGCCTTCCAAATACCGTTTCGATTCCTAACATCACTGAAGAGACATTAATTGTCGAAATCCGGATATGGTGTACTAATTTTTGCACCTTTTGTTTGCGGTATACCATCTTTTCCGCAAGTTTATTGTTTTCTGTTTGGTATTAAATTTATAAATTTTTAAAGATCTATTTTGTATCATCTTGTGATCCTTTTATTTGGCAATCGCCAATGGCAGTCAGCAGGGTTTAAGAACATCTGTTGTTCGACCTGTTAGTCAAATGCGTTTTGTTAAAATATACTTTTTCACTTTTTGGTCTTTTGGAAAATGTTGTTTGTGCTGTATTTAGACCCCTCTATCAAGAAATTTGTTTTGCATGCACACGTATAGAAATTGCGGTTTTATCCAACGCAATCATAGGTTTGAACGTTGTTTTCAATTTAGACTTGTTTATATTTTTTCGTTTGGGCTTGTATTATATTTGCCTTCGGGTTTATATGATCCGTTCATCCTATTTTGACTCTTTCAAAATTCAAGAGTCTATCCTAAAATGAGGTAAATTATATGGCCTTCCAAATACCGTTTCGATTCCTAACATCACTGAAGAGACATTAATTGTCGAAATCCGGATATGGTGTACTAATTTTTGCACCTTTTGTTTGCGGTATACCATCTTTTCCGCAAGTTTATTGTTTTCTGTTTGGTATTAAATTTATAAATTTTTAAAGATCTATTTTGTAACATCTTGTGATCCGTTTATTTGGCAATCGCCAATGGCAGTCAGCAGGGTTTAAGAACATCTGTTGTTCGACCTGTTAGTCAAATGCGTTTTGTTAAAATATACTTTTTCACTTTTTTGGTCTTTTGGAAAATGTTGTTTGTGCTGTATTTAGACCCCTCTATCAAGAAATTTGTTTTGCATGCACGCGTATAGAAATTGCGGTTTTTATCCAACGCAATCATAGGTTTGAACGTTGTTTTCAATTTAGACTTGTTTATATTTTTTCGTTTGGGCTTGTATTATATTTGCCTTCGGGTTTATATGATCCGTTCATCCTATGTTGACTCTTTCAAAATTCAAGAGTCTATCCTAAAATGAGGTAAATTATATGGCCTTCCAAATACCGTTTCGATTCCTAACATCACTGAAGAGACATTAATTGTCGAAATCCGGATATGGTGTACTAATTTTTGCACCTTTTGTTTGCGGTATACCATCTTTTCCGCAAGTTTATTGTTTTCTGTTTGGTATTAAATTTATAAATTTTTAAAGATCTATTTTGTAACATCTTGTGATCCGTTTATTTGGCAATCGCCAATGGCAGTCAGCAGGGTTTAAGAACATCTGTTGTTCGACCTGTTAGTCAAATGCGTTTTGTTAAAATATACTTTTTCACTTTTTTGGTCTTTTGGAAAATGTTGTTTGTGCTGTATTTAGACCCCTCTATCAAGAAATGTGTTTTGCATGCACACGTATAGAAATTGCGGTTTTTATACAACGCAATCATAGGTTTGAACGTTGTTTTCAATTTAGACTTGTTTATATTTTTTCGTTTGGGCTTGTATTATATTTGCCTTCGGGTTTATATGATCCGTTCATCCTATTTTGACTCTTTCAAAATTCAAGAGTCTATCCTAAAATGAGGTAAATTATATGGCCTTCCAAATACCGTTTCGATTCCTAACATCACTGAAGAGACATTAATTGTCGAAATCCGGATATGGTGTACTAATTTTTGCACCTTTTGTTTGCGGTATACCATCTTTTCCGCAAGTTTATTGTTTTCTGTTTGGTATTAAATTTATAAATTTTTAAAGATCTATTTTGTAACATCTTGTGATCCGTTTATTTGGCAATCGCCAATGGCAGTCAGCAGGGTTTAAGAACATCTGTTGTTCGACCTGTTAGTCAAATGCGTTTTGTTAAAATATACTTTTTCACTTTTTTGGTCTTTTGGAAAATGTTGTTTGTGCTGTATTTAGACCCCTCTATCAAGAAATTTGTTTTGCATGCACGCGTATAGAAATTGCGGTTTTTATCCAACGCAATCATAGGTTTGAACGTTGTTTTCAATTTAGACTTGTTTATATTTTTTCGTTTGGGCTTGTATTATATTTGCCTTCGGGTTTATATGATCCGTTCATCCTATGTTGACTCTTTCAAAATTCAAGAGTCTATCCTAAAATGAGGTAAATTATATGGCCTTCCAAATACCGTTTCGATTCCTAACATCACTGAAGAGACATTAATTGTCGAAATCCGGATATGGTGTACTAATTTTTGCACCTTTTGTTTGCGGTATACCATCTTTTCCGCAAGTTTATTGTTTTCTGTTTGGTATTAAATTTATAAATTTTTAAAGATCTATTTTGTAACATCTTGTGATCCGTTTATTTGGCAATCGCCAATGGCAGTCAGCAGGGTTTAAGAACATCTGTTGTTCGACCTGTTAGTCAAATGCGTTTTGTTAAAATATACTTTTTCACTTTTTTGGTCTTTTGGAAAATGTTGTTTGTGCTGTATTTAGACCCCTCTATCAAGAAATGTGTTTTGCATGCACACGTATAGAAATTGCGGTTTTTATACAACGCAATCATAGGTTTGAACGTTGTTTTCAATTTAGACTTGTTTATATTTTTTCGTTTGGGCTTGTATTATATTTGCCTTCGGGTTTATATGATCCGTTCATCCTATTTTGACTCTTTCAAAATTCAAGAGTCTATCCTAAATTGAGGTAAATTATATGGCCTTCCAAATACCGTTTCGATTCCTAACATCACTGAAGAGACATTAATTGTCGAAATCCGGATATGGTGTACTAATTTTTGCACCTTTTGTTTGCGGTATACCATCTTTTCCGCAAGTTTATTGTTTTCTGTTTGGTATTAAATTTATAAATTTTTAAAGATCTATTTTGTAACATCTTGTGATCCGTTTATTTGGCAATCGCCAATTGCAGTCAGCAGGGTTTAAGAACATCTGTTGTTCGACCTGGTAGTCAAATGCGTTTTGTTAAAATATACTTTTTCACTTTTTTGGTCTTTTGGAAAATGTTGTTTGTGCTGTATTTAGACCCCTCTATCAAGAAATGTGTTTTGCATGAACACGTATAGAAATTGCGGTTTTTATCCAACGCAATCATAGGTTTGAACGTTGTTTTCAATTTAGACTTGTTTATATTTTTTCGTTTGGGCTTGTATTATATTTGCCTTCGGGTTTATATGATCCGTTCATCCTATTTTGACTCCTCAAAATTTAAGAGTCTATCCTAAATTGAGGTAAATTGTATGGCTTTCCAAATACCGTTTCGATTCCTAACATCACTGAAGAGACATTAATTGTCGAAATCCGGATATGGTGTACAAAAACCTTTGCACCTTTTGTTTGCGGTATATCATCTTTTCCGCAAGTTTATTGTTTTCTGTTTAGTATTAAATTTATATTTGAGATCCATTTATTACATCGGTGATCCGTTTATTTGGCAATCGCCAATGGCAGTCAGCAGGGTTTAAGAACATTTGTTGTTCGACCTGTTAGTCAAATGCGTTTTGTTAAAATATACTTTTTCACTTTTTTGGTCTTTTGGAAAATATTGTTTGTGCTGTATTTATACCCCTCTAACAAGAAATTTGTTTTGCATGCACACGTATAAAAATTGCGGTTTTTATCCAACGCAATCATAGGTTTGAACGTTGTTTTCAATTTAGACTTGTTTATATTTTTTCGTTTGCGCTTGTATTATATTTGCCTTCGGGTTTATATGATCCGTTCATCCTATTTTGACTCCTCAAAATTCAAGAGTCTATCCTAAATTGAGGTAAATTGTATGGCTTTCCAAATACCGTTTCGATTCCTAACATCACTGAAGAGACATTAATTGTCGAAATCCGGATATGGTGTACAAAAACCTTTGCACCTTTTGTTTGCGGTATATCATCTTTTCCGCAAGTTTATTGTTTTCTGTTTAGTATTAAATTTATATTTGAGATCCATTTATTACATCGGTGATCCGTTTATTTGGCAATCGCCAATGGCAGTCAGCAGGGTTTAAGAACATTTGTTGTTCGACCTGTTAGTCAAATGCGTTTTGTTAAGATATACTTTTTCACTTTTTTTGGTCTTTTGGAAAATGTTGTTTGTGCTGTATTTATACCCCTCTAACAAGAAATTTCTTTTGCATGCACACGTATAAAAATTGCGGTTTTTATCCAACGCAATCATAGGTTTGAACGTTGTTTTCAATTTAGACTTGTTTATATTTTTTCGTTTGGGCTTGTATTATATTTGCCTTCGGGTTTATATGATCCGTTCATCCTATTTTGACTCCTCAAAATTCAAGAGTCTATCCTAAATTGAGGTTAATTGTATGGCTTTCCAAATACCGTTTCGATTCCTAACATCACTGAAGAGACATTAATTGTCGAAATCCGGATATGGTGTACAAAAACCTTTGCACCTTTTGTTTGCGGTATATCATCTTTTCCGCAAGTTTATTGTTTTCTGTTTAGTATTAAATTTATCTTTGAGATCCATTTATTACATCGGTGATCCGTTTATTTGGCAATCGCCAATGGCAGTCAGCAGGGTTTAAGAACATTTGTTGTTCGACCTGTTAGTCAAATGCGTTTTGTTAAAATATACTTTTTCACTTTTTTGGTCTTTTGGAAAATGTTGTTTGTGCTGTATTTATACCCCTCTAACAAGAAATTTGTTTTGCATGCACACGTATAAAAATTGCGGTTTTTATCCAACGCAATCATAGGTTTGAACGTTGTTTTCAATTTAGACTTGTTTATATTTTTTCGTTTGGGCTTGTATTATATTTGCCTTCGGGTTTATATGATCCGTTCATCCTATTTTGACTCCTCAAAATTCAAGAGTCTATCCTAAATTGAGGTAAAATTGTATGGCTTTCCAAATACCGTTTCGATTCCTAACATCACTGAAGAGACATTAATTGTCGAAATCCGGATGTGGTGTACAAAAACCTTTGCACCTTTTGTTTGCGGTATATCATCTTTTCCGCAAGTTTATTGTTTTCTGTTTAGTATTAAATTTATATTTGAGATCCATTTATTACATCGGTGATCCGTTTATTTGGCAATCGCCAATGGCAGTCAGCAGGGTTTAAGAACATTTGTTGTTCGACCTGTTAGTCACATGCGTTTTGTTAAAATATACTTTTTCACTTTTTTGGTCTTTTGGAAAATGTTGTTTGTGCTGTATTTATACCCCTCTAACAAGAAATTTGTTTTGCATGCACACGTATAAAAATTGCGGTTTTTATCCAACGCAATCATAGGTTTGAACGTTGTTTTCAATTTAGACTTGTTTATATTTTTTCGTTTGGGCTTGTATTATATTTGCCTTCGGGTTTATATGATCCGTTCATCCTATTTTGACTCCTCAAAATTCAAGAGTCTATCCTAAATTGAGGAAAATTGTATGGCTTTCCAAATACCGTTTCGATTCCTAACATCACTGAAGAGACATTAATTGTCGAAATCCGGATATGGTGTACAAAAACCTTGCACCTTTTGTTTGCGGTATATCATCTTTTCCGCAAGTTTATTGTTTTCTGTTTAGTATTAAATTTATATTTGAGATCCATTTATTACATCGGTGATCCGTTTATTTGGCAATCGCCAATGGCAGTCAGCAGGGTTTAAGAACATTTGTTGTTCGACCTGTTAGTCAAATGCGTTTTGTTAAAATATACTTTTTCACTTTTTTGGTCTTTTGGAAAATGTTGTTTGTGCTGTATTTATACCCCTCTAACAAGAAATTTGTTTTGCATGCACACGTATAAAAATTGCGGCTTTTATCCAACGCAATCATAGGTTTGAACGTTGTTTTCAATTTAGACTTGTTTATATTTTTTCGTTTGGGCTTGTATTATATTTGCCTTCGGGTTTATATGATCCGTTCATCCTATTTTGACTCCTCAAAATTCAAGAGTCTATCCTAAATTGAGGTAAAATTGTATGGCTTTCCAAATACCGTTTCGATTCCTAACATCACTGAAGAGACATTAATTGTCGAAATCCGGATATGGTGTACAAAAACCTTTGCACCTTTTGTTTGCGGTATATCATCTTTTCCGCAAGTTTATTGTTTTCTGTTTAGTATTAAATTTATATTTGAGATCCATTTATTACATCGGTGATCCGTTTATTTGGCAATCGCCAATGGCAGTCAGCAGGGTTTAAGAACATTTGTTGTTCGACCTGTTAGTCACATGCGTTTTTTTAAAATATACTTTTTCATTTTTTTGGTCTTTTGGAAAATGTTGTTTGTGCTGTATTTAGACCCCTCTATCAAGAAATGTGTTTTGCATGCACACGTATAGAAATTGCAGTTTTTATCCAACGCAATCATAGGTTTGAACGTTGTTTTCAATTTAGACTTGTTTATATTTTTTCGTTTGGGCTTGTATTATATTTGCCTTCGGGTTTATATGATCCGTTCATCCTATTTTGACTCTTTCAAAATTCAAAAGTCTATCCTAAAATGAGGTTAATTATATGGCCTTTTAAATACCGTTTCGATTCCTAACATCACTGAAGAGACATTAATTGTCGAAATCCGGATATGGTGTACTAAATTTTGCACCTTTTGTTTGCGGTATACCATCTTTTCCGCAAGTTTATTGTTTTCTGTTTGGTATTAAGTTTATAAATTTTTAAAGATCTATTTTGTAACATCTTGTGATCCGTTTATTTGGCAATCGCCAATGGCAGTCAGCAGGGTTTAAGAACATCTGTTGTTCGACCTGTTAGTCAAATGCGTTTTGTTAAAATATACTTTTTCACTTTTTTGGTCTTTTGGAAAATGTTGTTTGTGCTGTATTTATACCCCTCTAACAAGAAATTTGTTTTGCATGCACACGTATGAAAATTGCGGTTTTTATCTAACGCAATCATAGGTTTGAACGTTGTTTTCAATTTAGACTTGTTTATATTTTTTCGTTTGGGCTTGTATTATAATTACCTTCGGGTTTATATGATCCGTTCATCCTATTTTGACTCCTCAAAATTCAAGAGTCTATCCTAAATTGAGGTAAATTGTATGGCTTTCCAAATACCGTTTCGATTCCTAACATCACTGAAGAGACATTAATTGTCGAAATCCGGATATGGTGTACAAAAACCTTTGCACCTTTTGTTTGCGGTATATCATCTTTTCCGCAAGTTTATTGTTTTCTGTTTAGTATTAAATTTATATTTGAGATCCATTTATTACATCGGTGATCCGTTTATTTGGCAATCGCCAATGGCAGTCAGCAGGGTTTAAGAACATTTGTTGTTCGACCTGTTAGTCAAATGCGTTTTGTTAAAATATACTTTTTCACTTTTTTGGTCTTTTGGAAAATGTTGTTTGTGCTGTATTTATACCCCTCTAACAAGAAATTTGTTTTGCATGCACACGTATAAAAATTGCGGTTTTTATCCAACGCAATCATAGGTTTGAATGTTGTTTTCAATTTAGACTTGTTTATATTTTTTCGTTTGGGCTTGTATTATATTTGCCTTCGGGTTTATATGATCCGTTCATCCTATTTTGACTCCTCAAAATTCAAGAGTCTATCCTAAATTGAGGTAAATTGTATGGCTTTCCAAATACCGTTTCGATTCCTAACATCACTGAAGAGACATTAATTGTCGAAATCCGGATATGGTGTACAAAAACCTTTGCACCTTTTGTTTGCGGTATATCATCTTTTCCGCAAGTTTATTGTTTTCTGTTTAGTATTAAATTTATATTTGAGATCCATTTATTACATCGGTGATCCGTTTATTTGGCAATCGCCAATGGCAGTCAGCAGGGTTTAAGAACATTTGTTGTTCGACCTGTTAGTCAAATGCGTTTTGTTAAAATATACTTTTTCACTTTTTTTGGTCTTTTGGAAAATGTTGTTTGTGCTGTATTTATACCCCTCTAACAAGAAATTTGTTTTGCATGCACACGTATAAAAATTGCGGTTTTTATCCAACGCAATCATAGGTTTGAACGTTGTTTTCAATTTAGACTTGTTTATATTTTTTCGTTTGGGCTTGTATTATATTTGCCTTCGGGTTTATATGATCCGTTCATCCTATTTTGACTCCTCAAAATTCAAGAGTCTATCCTAAATTGAGGTTAATTGTATGGCTTTCCAAATACCGTTGTGATTCCTAACATCACTGAAGAGACATTAATTGTCGAAATCCGGATATGGTGTACAAAAACCTTTGCACCTTTTGTTTGCGGTATATCATCTTTTCCGCAAGTTAATTGTTTTCTGTTTAGTATTAAATTTATCTTTGAGATCCATTTATTACATCGGTGATCCGTTTATTTGGCAATCGCCAATGGCAGTCAGCAGGGTTTAAGAACATTTGTTGTTCGACCTGTTAGTCAAATGCGTTTTGTTAAAATATACTTTTTCACTTTTTTGGTCTTTTGGAAAATGTTGTTTGTGCTGTATTTATACCCCTCTAACAAGAAATTTGTTTTGCATGCACACGTATAAAAATTGCGGTTTTTATCCAACGCAATCATAGGTTTGAATGTTGTTTTCAATTTAGACTTGTGAAATATTTTTTCGTTTGGGCTTGTATTATATTTGCCTTCGGGTTTATATGATCCGTTCATCCTATTTTGACTCCTCAAAATTCAAGAGTCTATCCTAAATTGAGGTAAAATTGTATGGCTTTCCAAATACCGTTTCGATTCCTAACATCACTGAAGAGACATTAATTGTCGAAATCCGGATATGGTGTACAAAAACCTTTGCACCTTTTGTTTGCGGTATATCATCTTTTCCGCAAGTTTATTGTTTTCTGTTTAGTATTAAATTTATATTTGAGATCCATTTATTACATCGGTGATCCGTTTATTTGGCAATCGCCAATGGCAGTCAGCAGGGTTTAAGAACATTTGTTGTTCGACCTGTTAGTCACATGCGTTTTTTTAAAATATACTTTTTCATTTTTTTGGTCTTTTGGAAAATGTTGTTTGTGCTGTATTTAGACCCCTCTATCAAGAAATGTGTTTTGCATGCACACGTATAGAAATTGCAGTTTTTATCCAACGCAATCATAGGTTTGAACGTTGTTTTCAATTTAGACTTGTTTATATTTTTTCGTTTGGGCTTGTATTATATTTGCCTTCGGGTTTATATGATCCGTTCATCCTATTTTGACTCTTTCAAAATTCAAAAGTCTATCCTAAAATGAGGTTAATTATATGGCCTTTTAAATACCGTTTCGATTCCTAACATCACTGAAGAGACATTAATTGTCGAAATCCGGATATGGTGTACTAAATTTTGCACCTTTTGTTTGCGGTATACCATCTTTTCCGCAAGTTTATTGTTTTCTGTTTGGTATTAAGTTTATAAATTTTTAAAGATCTATTTTGTAACATCTTGTGATCCGTTTATTTGGCAATCGCCAATGGCAGTCAGCAGGGTTTAAGAACATCTGTTGTTCGACCTGTTAGTCAAATGCGTTTTGTTAAAATATACTTTTTCACTTTTTTGGTCTTTTGGAAAATGTTGTTTGTGCTGTATTTATACCCCTCTAACAAGAAATTTGTTTTGCATGCACACGTATGAAAATTGCGGTTTTTATCTAACGCAATCATAGGTTTGAACGTTGTTTTCAATTTAGACTTGTTTATATTTTTTCGTTTGGGCTTGTATTATAATTACCTTCGGGTTTATATGATCCGTTCATCCTATTTTGACTCCTCAAAATTCAAGAGTCTATCCTAAATTGAGGTAAATTGTATGGCTTTCCAAATACCGTTTCGATTCCTAACATCACTGAAGAGACATTAATTGTCGAAATCCGGATATGGTGTACAAAAACCTTTGCACCTTTTGTTTGCGGTATATCATCTTTTCCGCAAGTTTATTGTTTTCTGTTTAGTATTAAATTTATATTTGAGATCCATTTATTACATCGGTGATCCGTTTATTTGGCAATCGCCAATGGCTGTCAGCAGGGTTTAAGAACATTTGTTGTTCGACCTGTTAGTCAAATGCGTTTTGTTAAAATATACTTTTTCACTTTTTTTGGTCTTTTGGAAAATGTTGTTTGTGGTGTATTTATACCCCTCTAACAAGAAATTTGTTTTGCATGCACACGTATAAAAATTGCGGTTTTTATCCAACGCAATCATAGGTTTGAACGTTGTTTTCAATTTAGACTTGTTTATATTTTTTCGTTTGGGCTTGTATTATATTTGCCTTCGGGTTTATATGATCCGTTCATCCTATTTTGACTCCTCAAAATTCAAGAGTCTATCCTAAATTGAGGTTAATTGTATGGCTTTCCAAATACCGTTGTGATTCCTAACATCACTGAAGAGACATTAATTGTCGAAATCCGGATATGGTGTACAAAAACCTTTGCACCTTTTGTTTGCGGTATATCATCTTTTCCGCAAGTTAATTGTTTTCTGTTTAGTATTAAATTTATCTTTGAGATCCATTTATTACATCGGTGATCCGTTTATTTGGCAATCGCCAATGGCAGTCAGCAGGGTTTAAGAACATTTGTTGTTCGACCTGTTAGTCAAATGCGTTTTGTTAAAATATACTTTTTCACTTTTTTGGTCTTTTGGAAAATGTTGTTTGTGCTGTATTTATACCCCTCTAACAAGAAATTTGTTTTGCATGCACACGTATAAAAATTGCGGTTTTTATCCAACGCAATCATAGGTTTGAATGTTGTTTTCAATTTAGACTTGTGAAATATTTTTTCGTTTGGGCTTGTATTATATTTGCCTTCGGGTTTATATGATCCGTTCATCCTATTTTGACTCCTCAAAATTCAAGAGTCTATCCTAAATTGAGGTAAATTGTATGGCTTTCCAAATACCGTTTCGATTCCTAACATCACTGAAGAGACATTAATTGTCGAAATCCGGATATGGTGTACAAAAACCTTTGCACCTTTTGTTTGCGGTATATCATCTTTTCCGCAAGTTTATTGTTTTCTGTTTAGTATTAAATTTATATTTGAGATCCATTTATTACATCGGTGATCCGTTTATTTGGCAATCGCCAATGGCAGTCAGCAGGGTTTAAGAACATTTGTTGTTCGACCTGTTAGTCAAATGCGTTTTGTTAAAATATACTTTTTCACTTTTTTTGGTCTTTTGGAAAATGTTGTTTGTGCTGTATTTATACCCCTCTAACAAGAAATTTGTTTTGCATGCACACGTATAAAAATTGCGGTTTTTATCCAACGCAATCATAGGTTTGAACGTTGTTTTCAATTTAGACTTGTTTATATTTTTTCGTTTGGGCTTGTATTATATTTGCCTTCGGGTTTATATGATCCGTTCATCCTATTTTGACTCCTCAAAATTCAAGAGTCTATCCTAAATTGAGGTTAATTGTATGGCTTTCCAAATACCGTTGTGATTCCTAACATCACTGAAGAGACATTAATTGTCGAAATCCGGATATGGTGTACAAAAACCTTTGCACCTTTTGTTTGCGGTATATCATCTTTTCCGCAAGTTAATTGTTTTCTGTTTAGTATTAAATTTATCTTTGAGATCCATTTATTACATCGGTGATCCGTTTATTTGGCAATCGCCAATGGCAGTCAGCAGGGTTTAAGAACATTTGTTGTTCGACCTGTTAGTCAAATGCGTTTTGTTAAAATATACTTTTTCACTTTTTTGGTCTTTTGGAAAATGTTGTTTGTGCTGTATTTATACCCCTCTAACAAGAAATTTGTTTTGCATGCACACGTATAAAAATTGCGGTTTTTATCCAACGCAATCATAGGTTTGAACGTTGTTTTCAATTTAGACTTGTTTATATTTTTTCGTTTGGGCTTGTATTATATTTGCCTTCGGGTTTATATGATCCGTTCATCCTATTTTGACTCCTCAAAATTCAAGAGTCTATCCTAAATTGAGGTAAATTGTATGGCTTTCCAAATACCGTTTCGATTCCTAACATCACTGAAGAGACATTAATTGTCGAAATCCGGATATGGTGTA
Organism: Mytilus californianus; assembly: GCF_021869535.1. Lineage (NCBI taxonomy): Eukaryota > Metazoa > Mollusca > Bivalvia > Mytilida > Mytilidae > Mytilus > Mytilus californianus. Next base: position 69,303,394 of record NW_026262593.1, on the reverse strand, counting down.
CAAAAACCTTTGCACCTTTTGTTTGCGGTATATCATCTTTTCCGCAAGTTTATTGTTTTCTGTTTAGTATTAAATTTATATTTGAGATCCATTTATTACATCGGTGATCCGTTTATTTGGCAATCGCCAATGGCAGTCAGCAGGGTTTAAGAACATTTGTTGTTCGACCTGTTAGTCAAATGCGTTTTATTAAAATATACTTTTTCACTTTTTTGGTCTTTTGGAAAATGTTGTTTGTTCTGTATTTATACCCCTCTAACAAGAAATTTGTTTTGCATGCACACGTATAAAAATTGCGGTTTTTATCCAACGCAATCATAGGTTTGAACGTTGTTTTCAATTTAGACTTGTTTATATTTTTTCGTTTGGGCTTGTATTATATTTGCCTTCGGGTTTATATGATCCGTTCATCCTATTTTGACTCCTCAAAATTCAAGAGTCTATCCTATATTGAGGTAAATTGTTTGGCTTTCCAAATACCGTTTCGATTCCTAACATCACTGAAGAGACATTAATTGTCGAAATCCGTATATGGTGTACAAAAACCTTTGCACCTTTTGTTTGCGGTATATCATCTTTTCCGCAAGTTTATTGTTTTCTGTTTAGTATTAAATTTATATTTGAGATCCATTTATTACATCGGTGATCCGTTTATTTGGCAATCGCCAATGGCAGTCAGCAGGGTTTAAGAACATTTGTTGTTCGACGGGTTGTAGCACAGTAAATAATGTATAGTGGCAAGTAGGATGGTGTACCATTCAGATCAGCTATGTTTTGTCCGTCGTAAAGGATTATAATGTCATTTACCATGCCGCCAAATCAAATAAAATTTTTATTATCTACGTCTAACAAATGTGAAACTTTAGGACAGACTTACCCTTGGTTATACAGGGCTAACACCATAATTTATATATAATACGTCTCAAATTGAGCCTAATAATGTTAGATCTGCAAATTTGCGTTAGCAAAATGTTGTTCTTCCCTTAGCGGGATTCGAACCCCTGCTTCTGTGACATAGTGGCAACACCGCCTACACTGTGTGTCCAGCGCCCTAGACCACTCGACCAACTAGGCAATATATATCATTCAGTAGAATCGCTACTTTACAAAAAAAAAATATACCCGGTATGAATTCTGAATAATATATTTTAAGTTTTATCCTGACCACTGTTCTTATAAGAACATATATAAAAACAACTGAAAAAATCAAAAGTAAGAATTAACCTTTCTAAACAGTAATATTTTTCCTTAAAGATATCTTTTTCAACTTTTTTGTAAAAGAGACAATATGAGCATCGATGGACATGACAACGAGATCTCATGAAACTTTGTGAAAAAGAAACAAACATCAAAGAAACACCCATTACAATTTCATGACCGTGACTTGGGAATCGATATTAAAAGTTAAAAGATTTCACAGTCTTAGGTCTGAATGCTTTTCTACTACCTACTTATTCTGCTTGGAAATATTACTGACACTAAAACATAATTAAATTTTAGACGTTCACCTTTTCAGTAAACGCCATTACTGGTGCTAGTCATATAACAAGCTGCTTTAAAATTCGTTTACTTCTGCAATTAACCCATGTACAAATGGTTAACAACAATTTCCGCTGTCATTGAAACTGATGTCTGCTAATGGAATATAATGTTTGAAATCGTGACGTCAGACTAGATCAAAACTATAATGTCATATCATTTCATCCGCTTTGAGATGTTTTAAAGATCTTTGGAAATAAAAAAGCTATTACATATCTAATGCCATGCTTTTAAAAAAAAGCTACTTTTTGTCCAATAACAAGCCTTTTAGAAAAGCTTCTAACGTTCTCATTTCAATCATTTCACAAATGCAGTTACAAGCTTTCTTTATTGCAAGCTTTTTAGCTATAACTTGTCCAATTACAATTTCTTTTGCAATTACCAAAGATGCAATGTTACCATTATTGCATTGCATTGTAACTAATATTTAAACCCTGCGTATGTTTTCTTCCTAAATTTTATACAATAGTTGGTCATGTTTAATGAATATCTAAAGCCCGAGGCGTACCCGAGTGTTTTAATATTTATAAAACATGACCAAGTATCGTCTGACGAATTTAGAACAAATTTACATCTTCGAGTGACGTAACAAAAGTATCCTTTCCCATTGTAATATTAAAACCTTAATATGAGACTACTTTTAAAAGTATTAACATGGTAAATAAAGGGGATGTAAATCATGTTTAATGGGCATTTCAACGAATTGAATGAAATAGCACTGAGATAAATTGTTAAAAACTTAGGTTTTTTCTGCTTCGGGTAAAATTGAATACTGATATATCTCAAAATCTTCCATTTAAAAAAAACCTCATAATATTCTTTAAATCAGCTTTCCGAAATTTGTATATTGTTTATGACAAAACTTAATCAATCAATATTAAAATTAAGAACGTTCCATGCAATATTCAAAACTCAACATAAAATGTTTGTATAATTCGATTGTCTTGTTTTCATTTATAATAATTAGGCAAACAACAGTACTCATGATTTTTTTCTTTTGCTCTTTTCCTTTGTGATTGTACACTTCATTTAGTGTAATTTTCAAGAGTTCACGTTCATTGTTAATTAATCTACAGTGAAAAGTCATTCACGTGTAGCAGGAACAACTCTGCTGGAGATTCGGGGATGCGGACCACAGCTTGTTCTAGTTTGTGAACTGATTTAAACGGAGACGATGGATGCCAAGTGCTATTTAAATATCTAAGTGAATGAAACCAAAAACTGTGAAACTATATATAATAATTATAATTTATTCAACAAGTACAACTTTTTTTAAAGAAATCCAAACGTAAAGAAATGGAGCATTCAATGACTTTAATATTACCCGTATTAAGTAGGCATGTGGCATATTCACTAACCTTAAAGGGGGATTTGGAAATGCACAGCTTTCCTAGGTTGGACTGAACTTTAGTCCTCAAACAATTCGACTTAACAATTCCAAACCGATTATATGAAATTTATAAGTTTTTCAAGGAAGGTTATAAATGATTTGCAACGATACAAATTCTAAACTTTAGAGTATAAATTAAAATCTTTAACCAATGAATTCAAAATACCAATATCTATTCAATTTAACAAATATGTACTAAATAAGCATCATGTAACTTATTTAATAAAGAAATATGAAATTTGGAGTTTAAACAAGGGAGATAATAATTATATAATAATACTGTATGCTACACACGTATAGGATTTTACAGTGCATGGAAAGTCATGTACTATGACAAATAGAAGGGGAAATACTGATTTTCCATTGGGCAAGAAGGGGTCAGAATATTAATAGTGATATGGATTGTACATTTCGTCTTCTTTCTGTAAGGTATGATGTATGCAAACAGTTTACCCAAATGTTGCAAAACACTTGTCCTACCTCCATGACAAATATGTTGTTGTCCCCGCAGATAAAGCCCCAAACAACATCGTTTTTGTGTGTAAATATCATTACATAAACTGCTTGATAAATGAATTAGGTATTGACAATTCACTTGGAAACTTAACATATACCCTAACGACACTTACCAAAGAGGAAATCCTGGATAATCATAGGTCTGTTCTATGTTCCTTTTGAATTTCAAACAAAGATGAAGAACTGGATCTTCCATCACTGTATTGGATACCTAAAATTGAAAATTGAAATGGGGAATGTGTCAAAGAGACAACAACCCGACCACAGAGCAGACAACAGCCGAAGGCCACCAACGGGTCTTCAATGCAGCGAAAACTCCCGCACCCGGATGCGTCCTTCAGCTGGTCCCTAAACAAATATGTATACTAGTTCAGTGATAATGGACGTCATACTAAACTCCAAATTATACACAAGAAACTAAAATTAAAAATGATACAAGACTAACAAAGGCCAGAGGCTCCTGACTTGTGACAGGCGCAAAAATGCTAAACTACATAAGTGTCCTTACAAACAACGGTATATTGCTGGGTCATCCAAGTGTTCCACGAAACCTCTTTCTAAATTATTAACATCTATTTTATCAGCAATCAAAGCCGGGCTTCAAAGTAATGTGAAACTGCCTATTCTAGAGGTGGCGTGAATCAGATGTGGATACTAAAAAATTCCAAAGATCTTTTAGAGTACATAGTATTAAAACATTTGACTTTTCTACACTTTACACAAGTATTCCCCATTAAAAACTAAAAGACAAATGGAAAGAGTTGGTATTACTTTGTTTCATTAAAAAGAATGGCGAACGTAGATACAAGTATCTTGTCTTGGGGAGGGATAAATCCTACTTTGTAAAGAATCACTCTGATTCAAACAAAACATTCTCTGAAACTGACATTATCAAGATGCTTGATTTCTTGATTGACAACATATTTGTTACGTTTGGAGGACGTGTTTTTCAACAGACTGTCGGAATTCCAATGGGAACCAATTGTGCCCCTCTTCTTGCCGACTTGTTTCTTTATTATTATGAGGCTGACTTCATACAGGGACAACCCCAAGGGTGACTGGGGTATAGAAGTATGGTCACCATTGGTCTTCCTCCGACCGGCAGTAAAACCCGTGCTAAAGTGGGGCGTCCGTTTGGCTGTGCGGGATGTACAAATTTGCAGCCACGTCCGGTCAGAATGGGGACGTTAAATCCGATGCCTCGTGTAAAGAGAGTGCCACGCTCTTTGCACGTTAAGAACCCTTGCAACAACTCTTTGAGGGGTCCGTAAGTGACCTGTTGCAAGGCTAAATTTCTGTTCCTATCCAATATACCCTCATTTCCCGTGGCAGTCTAAATTTCTCCGACCTTAATCCCTTAATCTATTACAGATCCTACCTATTGTATTTATTGTGAACTTGTTCTCGTCCTGAATATGCATGAAATATTTGCCACTGGACGTTAAGCAACCAACAATCAATCAATCATACAGGGACTTCTTAGGAAGAAAAATAAGAAGTTAGCAATATCCTTTAACTTTACGTTCCGCTATATAGATGATGTTCTCTCACTAAATAATACAAAATTTGGTGACTATGCTGAACGAATCTATCCCATCGAACTAGAGATAAAGGATACTACAGATACAGTTAAGTCTGCCTCATATCTTGACTTACATCTAGAAATTGACAATGAGGGTCGGTTGAAAACAAAACTTTACGACAAAAGAGATGATTTCAGCTTCCCAATTGTGAACTTTCCATTTCTATGTCGCAGCATTCCAGCAACGCCTGCATACGGAGTATATATCTCCCAATTAATACGATATTCCCGGGCTTGTATTTCCTATGATGATTTCCTTGATAGAGGATTGCTGCTCACAAGGAAGCTATTAAACCAAGAGTTCCAAATGGTGAAGTTGAAATCATCCCTTCGTAAATTTTACGGACGCCATCACGAGTTGGTTGACCGTTATGGAATAACCGTTTCACAGATGATATCGGATATGTTCCTTATGTCGTAACTACAATACCCTTCCCTTTTCACGAATGTGACCTACCGAATTAGACTATTTACCGGATTTGTAATAACATAAGCAACACGATGGGTGCCACATGTGGAGCAGGATCTGCTTACCCTTCCGGAGCACCTGAGATCACCCCCAGTTTTTGGTGGGGTTCGTGTTGCTTAGTCTTTAGTTTTCTATGTTATGTCATCTGTACTATTATTTGTCTGTTTGTCTTTTTATTTTTGGCCATGGCGTTGTCAGTTTATTTCGATCTATGAGTTTGACTGTCCCTCTGGTATCTTTCGTCCCTCTTTTACACCGTCGCCATCCTTGGCAGCAAATTTGTACACTAATGTAACACTGTAAAGAAAATACTTTGGTAACTGGCAAATCATGAATTATTATGAATCTACAGATGCCACACATTTTCATTCAACTCATTATAAATGACTGTTAACTTTAGTATCTTCTGTATAATTGTGTCTGTTGTAGCTTATATTGTTTTTAATTGATAGCATATATCACTATGTATTGACTTTTATTTTATTTTCTAAAGCGAATGCAAATGGAAGAAATGAAAGCAAATACAGTAGAACTGTGTCAAATTCACCCTGGAAATACAAGTGAATCAATTGAAATGATGTGTGTAGAAGTATTTAAAAAAATATGTAAGTTAACATTTTAGCTTAATTTTCATTTCTACAATTATGATTGTCTTGTTAATACTAGTAGCTGACCGGTTTGAAAATATATAATTTGATGAAGATTGAAAGGTCATACAGGTCTAGTCAACGAACTAAACCCAATACCCGGAATTTTCGTTAATTTTAATAGCAAAGTGACACTTTAAGCTCTCCGTACTTACCGATGATGAAAAATGTACGGGCAATCCCTTTGATATAATCTGAATAGATACCTGGCATGTGTATAAGCAAAATGTTATATCAAAAGACCACTTTCGAGTTATATTCCTGAGCCGGGAAAGTCCGTCAATTATGCGTGCCTTTATGACCATTTACCAGATAGATGGGACCGCCTGTATCCCTGCACTATTAAAGTTCATCAAGCGTCTTCGTGATCGTCATTATGCAGAATAAACTAGAAATAATGTTTGTTCCGTACTTAATCACAATTCCCTAATAACAGCAGTGCTGATTATCAATTATAAGAATTTAATTTGCCGAATGATTCGTGCAATAAAGCATCATATTTTTTCAATCGCTCGCTCAACATGGAAAGGAAGTAACGATGCCCCTTAACGCACGAATGATGTTCACCAAAACCAAAGTTTTTTGACGGAAATGCAACGAACTCGAAAGTGGTCTATTGAATGATCAGGAAGTTTCGCCATCATTCAAGCGGTCGCCGGTATTCTTTAGAAATATATTATGACAATCAAGCAGGCACTTTGAGCCCTTAATACACATCGAAGGTAAAAAGTGTCCATCCATAGTTTTTAGGAATATGAAATGTAGGGTTGTGGGCACAAAATATACCATCAGATACGAATATCAGTTCATATGTTCTTTATTCTTGTTAATTCACATTAAAGGATTAAGTGTAATACAAAAATAAACAAAAAATCAACACTTTACAATAACATAATACACACATTGACAACACAAACATATGAACATAAATGATCTCGAATCGTACTTTTAATAATACTTTCTTATAGTTCCTATGTGATTATTGATCAATTATTTAATGCAGACAACAAAATATTTGTCTTATACCAGGTCTATAAACTGTATGTATCCATATTAAACATTTCTATGTTTTCTCTTTTCACAATTTACGGTATCTCAAATGTCATAAATAAATGGTCAAAATACTCTTATTAAGTTTACTAAGAAACTTCTATTAAATACACATATTCTTTGACTCATTCATAACAAACATGCCGTATTGGTTGACCAGGGTATTCTAATACAGCTTCAAAAATGTATGACTTCAAAATCAGTTTCAACTACATTCGATAACAACAAAAATAAGGGCTGTTTCAACAAATGGAAGTTTTTAACGACCTTGACTGGCTATACAGCCCTTGCACGGTCGGCTAAAGGCTGTTTTCTACTGGGGACAATAATATATAAAAAATGCTTACATACATGAAAGTGTTGATTTCTAATAAGATAAGATAACCATCTTTGGTCGCAATATACCGGGTCCTTAATTGTGGTCATGTAAGAACACAATTATTTTATAAACTAACCACTGTAGACCTAAGTGGTTTCAAAAAATGTCAAAATTTTCCAAAAATATTTCAGACATTAGACATACTGTTTGTTAAAGTATATAGTTACTTAAATGTCAAACATATATCTACACAATTTCAAGTCTGTCTTATCAATGGTATGAATAATTATTAATGATTGTCAATATCAGCTTCTAGAATTAAACACAGTTTTGCAATTGATCTGTTCAATACAGTAAAAGCAGTTTTCACCTTCGCTATTCGTACTGTTCCAAATTTGTCCGTAATGACTTCCAAAACTCGTCTCATTGTCCATGAATTTTTGGGGTGTTTTCAACAATAAAAACAAGATCATCGACTTTGAGATTTCTTTCCTTCTTGTTCCATTTAGCTCTCTGATGTAATAAAGGTAGGTATTCTTTAGTCCATCGACTCCAGAATAAGTCTGATAAATATTGCACTTGGCACCACCTTCTTAGAACATAATTGTCAGATTTAACGAATGTCCCGGGAGGAGCACATTCGCCTGAACGAAGAAGCAGAAGATCATTTGGCGTTAAAACGTTCAAGTCATTCACACTATTGGATATTTCTGTGATATGACGACCATTTAATATATCTTCAACTTCACAAAAATATGTTTGCAAGTTTCGTCATCCAAACGCAACTTTTTTTCTTGCAAAGTGGAATACAAAACCTTTCTCATAGACCGAATGAGTCTCTCCCATTCTACACCAAAATTAGATGCAGCTAGAGGATTAAATTTTATGATTTTATGATCAAGTGCTTTTGTCTAAGTTCAGTCAAAATAGCATTTTTTCCTAAATGTCCGATAGATTTATGAATTCCTTGTATAATAAGATACGATATTCGGGATTGTTTTGGCTGTACTAATGGATGTTTCATCGTGTCAGTTAGATTTGATCTCGCTAATCTCCCACCAACTCATAGGATCCCTTCTTCATCAATAAATGGACCAAGCTTGAACAATGTTGACGTTTGCTTAACATCCAACTTATCTTTTAATCTCTGTACTTCATCATCGAAATGTTGGTTTTTAAAAAAACGAATGATAGTCTTTTCTTCGTCGTGTATATCCTGTACTTTTACAATACAAAGTTTTAACTAAGTGCTTCGATTCATTTAGTCGCTTACGTCGTGCTTGTGAAGGTAACTTATTCAAATTGTCCTTCGAAGAAATGACATCTACTTCATTCTCACTGACTAAGTCGTTATTTCTTCGGATTATTTGCTTAAAATTGCTTACGGCCTTCAACAACCAAGCTACGATTCTTTTCAGCTTGTCAAAGTCACAACAATCAGAAATCAAGGTTTCAAAACTGTAATATGTATTGTCTGCAATTGATACATTAACCACTCGTTTGACTTCCGAGTCATTATCTGGAATTTTCAAGTCCATAGATACTTGAGGCCATTCATCCTCTGGCAACCACAAATAATCTGGGCCCCTGATCCATTGATGATTTTGTTGGAATTTCGAAATTGTCATTTCACGATAAGCAAAGTTGGCTGGGTTTTGCTTCGTATTCACATAATTCCACTGTACATTATCGGTAGCCTCATGTATTAAAGCATGACGATTTGCAACAAACGTATGATAGCGCGATATTGTTATGCTATCGGTCCTAAAGAATACTTTATCGATTCTGTAATTTAATTCTCGCAAAATAACTTTGCTCAATCGCACTGCTCTTGCCGCAGCAGTTAATTCCATTCTAGGCACTTTGATTGTCTTCAGAGGTGCAACTCGTGATTTTCCGAGTACAAATGAGCAATGTATTCTCGCTGTATCATCAATTAAACGAAGATAGAAAACCATGCCGTAACCGATGTCACTGGCACCTGAGAAACAATGAATCTGTGATGATATTACTTTTTCGAAATTTGGCGACTTATAGCACCTGTCAATCTCACATTGTCTAACTCGTTCAGCTGATTTAACCAATTGTTTCAATTTGTTCTCATCATTCTCGTTAATTTCATCGTCCCAATCTACTTGTTGTTTGCATAAGTTTTGCAGTTTTGACCTTTCTATAAGTACAAAAAGGTGATGCGATTCCTAGCGGATCATACACAAAACTAACGACTGATAATATTCCTCGCTTAGTATGAGGATGATCGTTGGTATTTATTTGAAATCCTAATAGTCTCTTTCGATGTACCAAGATACTCCTAGCGCTCGTTCAACAGATGATTCGTTCTCAAAAATAAGCTAATTTTTGTCTTTTGCACGATTTTGATCTGGTATTGATTCTTTTACAGTTGAACGTTTGCTTACCCACTTTGTCAAATTAAAACCACCTTTGTTACAAAGCGATCTAACACCATCGACTAACGATATTGTTTTGTCGTCTGATTCAGTTGATACTAAACAATCGTCTACATAAATATAGTTCAATATCGTTTCTGCAGCTTGTGGATCGAATTGGTTTCCATATTCCTGTGCAGTTTGTCTCAACGCAAAATTACAAACACTTGGAGAAGATGTAGCTCCAAAAATATGAACTGTCATCCTGACTTCTGGCTCACTGTTAATGTTTGCGTTTGGCCTCCACAAAAATCGCAACAAGTTTCTATCTTGCAGTAGAACATTCACTTGGTAGAACATACTTTCTATAACACCTTGTAAAGCAACATTTTCAGAACAACGGAATCGTAAAAGTTATTAGCTAGGTCTGGTCCTTGCAATCATCTCGGTTTAACTCAGTTACTGGAACCTTTTCAGCATAACCTTTCGAATAAAGATTGTTCATGAAGGACACGTAGTCGTCCTTGAACTTCTGGTTCTTTATAATCTTGATTCTAAGTCCTTTAAGATGATTAAATCCCTGAGACACATTGTTCGGAAATTTAACCTCTTTGTTTCGAAATTGTAAAGCAAAAATAGTGTCCATCCTCGAATATAATAGACTAATTTACTTTTTTCAAAAAGTAGTTGTCTTCAATGGAGTTCTCTTTTTTGTCGTCAATAAGTAGTTCCGGAAATCCAAATTATTTTATAGATTTTCTCACAAGATAGTCAAGGTTATTATGACCCTGTACTTCGTAGATTGCTGTAAGCTGTGCACGATTCACCACATCATTCGTTTTTGTATTTGTTTCAATTCTAATTAAGTTCCATATTATCCAACCTAATCTACTCCTTGTTGCATGAGGAGAACCTGCTGGTCCAGTAGCAATGTCATATGGCGTGTATGTATCATGTACATTATTACAAATCATCAAGCCGATAGTACCACTAATATCAGGGAGTGCTATGTTGTTCAGGTGAGGCCACTTTACAAGTTCTGCATTTGTAGGAATATGCGTTTTGGAAACTGGCATTTTATCCTTAGTATACACATTAGGTAAGTTTATAACAGAGTTCAATTCGAGGCCTTTTATAGCTGACTATGCGGTATGGGGTTTGCTCATTGTTGAAGGCCGTACGATGACCTATAGTTGTTTACTTCTATGTCATTTGGTCTCTAGTTGAGATGTGTCTCATTGGCAATTATACCACATCTTCTTATTTTTATAGTTTATATTCAATGCATATGTATACATCTTATGAGGAGTGCCCATAGTATTCATTGAAATTTCCATCTTTTTTCAATTACCACCTAACTGGTGAATAATCTAATCTCTTCAGTGCAAAGAGATATACTACTTCCGGTGTCGAAAAACGCATATGTTTTAACAGCATGCGATCTGTTTGTCAGTTTCACTTTAACAGGAACAATAGCCATTGCACAGGAAGTATATGAGTCACCGGCCCCTAATTGATTAACAATATCTGAGATATGACACGCACTAGGACTTTCCCGATCTAAAGACTGATTCGCCGTGTTCTCCTTATTGTCACATACTGATTCGTCATGCAAAATTGATGGGTGTCTTCTATGATATACAGAACATGTTAATCTGTACTTACAATCTCTTGTCGTGTGTCTTTTTTTCAAACATCCGAAACACAGTGCTTGACTTTTCATATGATTGTATTTGTCTTGAGTAGGTAACTTAAGGTAGATTCATGGTATACCGCCATCTTGGATTGTACAATATCAGTACAAAATTGGTCTAGTTATTTGCCCAAATCTGCAAATTTGGAGACAGATTTGCAATATAATGGTTAGATTGTTTAATTATATAAAGAAAACTTTGTGATTTATTGTATTATCCAAAATATTTAAACAAATATCATATTTTGTGTTTTTAGAATCATTTTTTTCAAATAAGCCATTTAAGGGGAAGTAACTCTTTTAGTAAAAAATATATACTGGACTGATAGGGAAATTTTTAATTTTTACTTGTAGCTAGAAAACAAGTTCGGTGACACCATTTTTTCTTTTTATTTTCTTAAAACATATTATAAAACCTATCTTCTTACAATTTATTTCAAAATTCTATCTCATAGAATTTTTTTTATGCATACAAATGTGTTTTTTTCATGAACAATCTAACCAAATTTAGGCAATTTTCAATGACTCATAGCTTGGAAAATAGCACGGTGACCCATACTTTTTATTATATTTTTGAAAAAAGCATAGTAAAATCTTCCTTTTGGCAAAGTATAAGAAAATTCTATCTCAAAAAGTATATACTTATGATCTACCTTAAATGAGGTACATGTACAATGTTCCAACTTATGTTACTTAGATTTTGCAGTATGAACATTCACTAGTGTAATGTGGTCCTCTTACTTCTCGATTTAAATCGGTTGCAAATGCATTGTTTCCCGTTCGAAAGTTTCGTTTCGAGTTTTCATTTTTCACAGGTTCAGTTTTGACTACCATATGTTAAGTCATTTACTTTCTAATTAGTTTCGTCCTTTATAAACTTAACGAAATTGCCAAATTGAACTGTCTCTTTGTTTGTTTTTATTCTTAGAACAACACTTCTCCACCTATCATTAAGATGAAACGGAAATTTACACATGAGTGGTTTTATATTTTCTGAGTACTCTAGGATACGCAAAGCGCTAATACTATGTGCTGCATTTTCACACTCTATTAGAAAAGCGAAAACTCATCCAAACCTTTCGAATCACCTGCTTTCAGTATTGGCCAATCAAGTGCTTTCTCAATGAAGGCATTAGCTATAACTTCACTGTTGCCATACCTTTCTTCAAGTTGCTCCGTCGCTGCTCGATAAGCATATTCACCACTTAAATGACTTAAACCTGACACTACTCTATGTACTTCTCCAAAAGTAAACTGTTCCGAAACAGTTCATCTTCTCGTCTTCAGTATCACTGTTTTGTACTAATTTAACTGTTAATTGTCGCGCAAATTTTCTATACTCCAATGGGTCGCCTGAGAACTTTTTTATTTCTGGCATAGGTTTTCTCGGATTTTTTACAGTAATGGCTTCTGAATTATTGTTCTGATCTGTTGGTTTAGAACCTTATCTATTTGTTGTAGTTGTGGTTTGTTCTTTCTTCACTGTAACTAGACTATGGCAATTAGAAGAACTAACAGGTGTTGTACCGATATTTGTAGTCCGTTTATTTGTTGACTTTTCCACTCTCCACTTTTGGCTCGAAATGCGGTGCATGCGGATTTAACTTTACTTCGACAACTTTATCTTATCTTTGTCTTACTATGCATGTTATGTGTCTCTGATTTCACATATTCTAACTGTTCATACTTATTTAAGAGAGTTTTTTAACAATCTTGTCTTAACATTTGCTACAGCAATACCTACCTACCTATCCTCTTCGCTCCTGGCGGAGCATAAGGTCGCCACAAGATTTCGCCATCCAACTCTGTCTTTAGCCTTTGTTTCGGCTTCTCCCCAGGTCATGTCAAGTTCCTTCAGTTCTGCTTCAATCGTTCGACGCCAGGTGGTTTTGGGTCTTCCTTTTGGTCTCTTCCCCTGGGGCGTCCATCTAAGAGCTATCCTGGTGATATTGGATACAGGCATCCTGAGAACATGCCCCAGCCATCTGAAGCGCCTCTGTCGAATTTCTTTCGGAATACATGAGGACTTAGTCATTTCAAGGAGATGTTCATTTGATATACGGTTTGGCCAGAAGATTTTGCAGATTCGCCTCAGACAATTGTGGTGGAAACTTGAGAGCGATCTCATATCTGTTTTCGTTACTCTCCAGCATTCACTTCCATACAGAAGGACAGATTTAACAGCAATGCCTGTTGATAAATCTAATTCTTCTTCATCCATCTTAATATTAATTTTTGCCAATTCTAATTGTCTCTTCTTTTTTAAAGCTTCCCTATTTAATTCTAATTCAACTTTTTGTTGCTCTTCAGCCAGCTTCTTTGAAGAAATGTCACCTAATAAGGAGGAACGACTGCTATGTACGCTATTCTGTCACTATGAGTTGATACAGAACCTTGACGGCTAGTATAATTGCCACTTCTATGTCGAGTACTCGTCTGGCTCTGAGTATCAGAAAAGTGTTTTTCAATCGTCCTTGAAATCACATAAAAATGCTCCTCTGTCTTAATAAATATAAATGAACTCTTCCTTCTCCTGTTCCAGTATTCTTGCCATAAAGTTCTGATGTTGCTCCAAATAATGTTCATATTTATCCATCCATAGTGAAAATTTACCCCTTATGACTTCTTGATATAAATGACAAAATGTTTTCACAGTCTCTTTATAGCCTCAAACATATCATCAATTGTTTTCTTTTCGTATGATTTACCCTTTTCTGTAAAAGTTCTTTTTCTTGCTGTGTTTTCTATTTCTGCAGACGCTGTGTCTATAGCTTCCTCCATTTCTATCTTTTCTTCACCAAGTTCACTAGCTTATTTACCCATATCTTAAAGTCAATCCGTCAATGTAATGAAGGGTTTTGGGCACACGATATACCATCAGATACAAATATCAGTTCATATGTTTTTTTATCCTTGTTAATAGACATGAAAGAATTGAGTGTAATACAAAAATCAACAAAAAATCAACACTTTATAATAACATAATACACACACTGACAGCAAAAACATATGAACAAAAATGATCTCGAATCGTTCTTTTAATGATACTTTCTTATAGTTTCTATGTGATTATTGATCAATTATTTAACACAGACAACAAAATATTTGTCTAATACCAGACTATATATGTATCCATATTAAACATTTCTATTTTGTTCTCTTTTCACAATTTACGGTATCTCAAATGTCATAAATAAATGGTCAAAATACTCTTATTGTAGTTTACTAAGAAACTTCTATTCAATACACATATTCTTTGACTCATATATAACAAACATACCGTATTGGTTGACCATAGTATTCTAATATAGCTTCAAAAACGTATGACTTCAAAATTAGCTTCAACCACATTCGATAACAACAAAAAATAAGGGCTTTTTTCTGCTGGTAACAATGATATCTATAAACAAGTTGCTTTTTAAAAAAAAAAAGACAAGATGTGAACCTTAGAACTTTTTTATTCTAATTATTTATTCAACTGAATAAGAAATTATATATCAGTGTTTGCATGGTCATGTGTGTTGAAGATAATATTTTCCTTTTATTTTAAATCATTACAATTTTGGCATGTTGAGAGAAGTGTTAAATATAAAGCAACAGGACATTTTAAGAAAAAAATGGTGGGTTGAACCTGGTTTTGTGGCTAGCCAAACCTCCCGATACAAACACATTATAGGAGCGCCCATGGGTGGTATATTTTCACCAACATGCACAGATCTGCATCTGTCTGTCCTATTCATTAAAATCTTGGATAAGTTCCAATGGAGAGAAAACATCAAATTACACTGTCAATGGGGATGACGGTTTTATGGTCTTCACAGGCAAATTAGAGCAAGTTGAAGATTTCTTTAACCTAGCAAACGAAACTGACCATCTACTTTAGTTCTAATATGAGGTGTCGACATCTAGTATGACCTATTTAGAGGGTGGTAAAGGGTTATTTTCGTGCAACGTTTTCGGCCTTTTTATTTCACGTGATTTCGTGTTTCGACGTTTTATTTCTCGGTTTCTCGTGTTTGGTTCGACGTGCGTGCTTCGTGTTTTCCCTTAATTATTTTCCGTGTTTAATGTCGGTACTCTTATTTTCTCGTGCTTGTCCCGCATTTGATTAAAAGGTAAACCGGGACTAATTCAAAGTCAGCCCCGATATTGTTTTAAATTATAAACTAATTAACTGGTCCCAAGTTATTTATTAATAGCCTATTGTATTACTATGATAAATCGTATGCAACTAGAGGACGCTAAAAAGTGACCACATGCAGGGTCGCCATGTCAATTTATAATGACTTCATGATCTCCAAGAATGACTGAGTAATAACTTTTGGTACTTTTTTCCTAAATATTTACGATTTTATTCCTTGGCTTCGTTTTTCCAGAGTGTTTTTTTCCGTGCAACGTTTTTGCGATTTGTTATTTCAAGTGTTTCCGTGTTCAGACCTCCCCTCCTTTTTTTACCACCCTCTATTTAGATACCGAAGTGTACAAAGGTGATCGATTCCATAATAATGGAAATCTTGATGTTAAATCACGTATATTAAAAACACAGAAACGTATCAATATTTACCAATCACTAGTGCACATCCAAAACACACATACATTTAAGAGTATTAACCTACAGTGTGTGAATAATATAAGAAATAAAAGTGACATCAATAAATTAAATAAACATTTAATTAGCTTACAAGATAACTTAATTGATAGCGAATACTGTAAAAAGGAAACAGTAAAGGTTGTAAAAAATGTATATTAACGAATAGTCTTTTAATATTTTACTTGTTTTATTTTCATTTGAAACAGATTTTTTTATCTGATTTGTCAAAATGACAAGTATGCATAATGATTTTATTGTTACAAATCAAATCCCAAAGCCCACTATAACTCATTATGTAGAAGCCACAGCACTATTTTAAAATATCTCTCTGTGAATATCTAGACACAGATGTTTGATACCATGTGCATAGGTCGTTATACTTAAATCTTTACCATTTATCTTTCACTTGTTTATCAAAGGGTACAACTGTCAACTTTGCTCAAGTCAGTAAACCATTGCAATGCATAAAATGTAGCTTTACAATAAATATACATGTTTGAAAAGGATCTATAAATTGTTTATTATCATATATCAGATAAGTGAATTAGCGATCTGTGAAAATTCTTTATTGTCATGTTTTAAATATCTTAGATACCCCGTATGGAGGTGCTCTTAATTGCAGGAAGCTAATACAGATAAGATGAATAGGTGTTCCGAATGAACAATAATTTAGCTTCCGAATATTCCTCCATAGACTATATTTCTAACTAATTTATATGCGTGAACCCTCAGGGGTTCACGCAAAAAAAAAAAGCTTACATACATGAAAGTGTTGATTTCAAATAAGATCAGATAACCATCTTTGGTCTTAACATGAAATGTTAGGAAGGTCTTTCCAATGCCCTGGTTCCTTTACCTTAGAATCTCGTTGATTTTTAATTGCAGAGTGACATTTAAAACCCACGGTCAATAGTTTCCGGACAATTTTTTTGTGAATAGAATACGTATACATTTTACCTTGACTAAGTGTGAACAAGTTGTATAAAGATTGAAAGATCAGACTGTTCACTGTGTATATAGCAAGGCATATTAAACCCGGCATGACCTGATTGATTATATAGGTCATACACACTAATGAAAAAAAAATATTACGACGACGTAAAAAATATATGTATTGTACATTTTACTCTCCAGTATCTAACGTTTTAGCATTTCACTAGCATGATCAAAGCAGACATTTGGCGATTTTGGTATTGTCTGTGAATCTGGAATTATTCATTTGTTTGAACTTCCATAAGTTAATGTTCATATGCGATTTCATTTGCAATAAGTTCTTCTGTAACATTGTTTCGAATAATTACAGAAACCCTTAATACAGCTGTTGATAAAATCCTCATAAATGCATTTGGAAGTGACGGTGTAACCCAGCTATTTGAACCACAGGACACGCCAACTACAGAAGAAGGTATGAAAATATAAAAACTACATAAGAGTTTGAATTTCCTTTGCATTTAATTGAGGGCACTATAACAAGAATAACAATCGATAATCATTAGCCCCGTTATGTTTCACTAACATAAAGCTTCATAATATGTTTTAATGACAAAGTAAGTGAATTATAGATATTGTTTGAGATCTACATGCCCTTGATGCAGCTTGTATTTGTAAGGATAATGTAGAATTGAATTTTATGTCGCAATAGACTCTGTAGTTAATAAGTGACTGTTGTTGTATACCATAAATACTCATAATTAAGCATTTGAATAATAGAAAACAACAAAAGTTTCAGAATCAATCTTTAACCTACTCTTTGCTTTCTCCTTGCAATCAATGCATTGTTCTTAGAAAGTAGCAAAAACGTGTAACCATTTTTTATTTCAGATCAAAAGGCTGTTCCTATTCTTTTCCAGTTAGAGGTACCAACATCGTGGAACACCAGAAAAATAATGAAAGCAGCCGAACAAATACGTTTGAGTGGCAATAGTGATACTGGGTTAAAAATCAAGGCTGTTTCTAGTGATGATCTATACATATTTGCAGAAATAGCGAAAAAAGTTTTACTGGAGTCAGAGAAGTTAAGCACAGAAATCAACCAATTAATGACCAATATATTGACCAAAGCCAAGGTTAAAACCGCTGAAAGGGAAAACGTGAACATCAATTTGAGAATTCCAAAATCCAAAGGTACACGGTTTACCAACTACATCTTACTTTTCTCACAATTTGGTTTGCAGTATATTGTTGTTCAAATATGAATAAAGTAAATGTGGGATATAAGCCTCATTGGCACTCATACCACATCTTCTTATTTCTACTGACATCGTATTCCTTAGACAAATAAACCAAAAATATATATCAAACAATCGATCTACCAAATAGACTTAAAAAAACACTTAAAGCCCGGTGAGAGTCTATACTTCATATCAATCAGGGCACTTTTCAAACTAAATACAGTGCATAAGAAGAATTTTATCAGTTTCAAACTGCTGCAATATTATAGCAAATTAACGGTATTAGGCCTTGAAAATGGTACTGGAGGTACTAACATGGATTTTAGTTGGTGTAGAATCAACAAAGAAAACTATGAGACGATCACTGGTAAACTTTTGAAAAAATATTGAAAAAAATGAATGCCTCCAGAGTTTCAGAGAAGTCTTTATTCGTTTATATAAACATTATAAAGCGCTACAAGTACATGCAGAATAAAATATAGTATGTTTTTTCTGGACATGAATATTTTAAGTATAGAAACCATATTTTGGTATAAAACACAGTATGTAATCTCGACGGGAACAATGTATAAGTCGGTCCTTGCTGTGAAAAGACTCTGGTCCATTGTTGGTTCGATCAGTGCTTTCATTTTGGAACAGCTGTCCACATTCCTGGTGGCATTATATACTCACTGCTGATATTATTTCATCTAAGTATATGGCGATAGTTTGCGCCTTTCATTTTTTGTATCATCTGACTTTATATCATCTACAAAACTGTTCTCAACTGTCTCCGTTGGAAAAAACGATAATCTTAAATCCCGGTCGTGTTTATATCTTACTCTGTTTTAATTGGTTTTTTATTAGAAAATATAATTAATTCGTGCAAACGTAGTAACTTTATCAACAGGTAAAATTCATGCAAACGTAATGCGTTTTATCGCGCGAACGTAAAGGGCCAGGTTTTGTGTCCAATTCAATTTAATCTTACAGAATTTTTGTTTGATCAAAAATAGAACAGGGAGAGATACCAATGTTTATCAATTGAAGAAATGTTAAAATGTTATTTAAAAATACGGAGAAGTGGTATGATTGTCAATGAGACAAATATCCACCAAAGTTCAAATGAAGTGGATGTAAGCAATTATAGTCAACCGTACGGCCTTCAACAATGAGAAAAACCAATACAGCATAGTCGTCTATTAAAGGCCCTGACATGAAAATACGAAACAATTCAATTGAGAAAACTAACGGCCTATTTCGTCACAGAATAATTTACGAAAATCAAATGTAACAGACATGAACCAACGACAAACTCCTAACTTTTTACAGGCACTTAAAGAATGTGGCCGGGTTGAACATGTTTAAAGGCACCAACCCTCCCCGTACCTTGAACAGTGGTGTAACAGTACAACATAAGCACAACCAATAAAAATCAGTTGAAAAGGGCTTACCTCATCAGATCGATACAAAGCAGAAAAACGTCTAACAAAACCTCAGAGCGAACAAAAAATAAAAAAGTACAGATCCGAGAGTATTCGCAGTTACTTACAGCTAGATCAAACCCAATAACAACTAATAAATAAATCATGTACTTAAGACTAAAATATCAATCAGTACACATCCAATATCCAATGGATTTAGAAAAAAAATATGACCTCGTACAATGCCAAAGTAAAGGTATCGACAGCTAGATTGTAGAACCGTGAATGTGCATATGTGTATAACCATAATATATAGTATGGTCTTAATTTACTGATAACAAAATCAATATTTATACCAATAAAAACAATTCAAAGATCTAATTGCAGTGTTACATTGGTAAACTTTAAGAATAAGTATTTAAGTAAATTTACCCGGATCGTTTCTAATTTTCCGGGGCTCGGTAAACAACATCACCGTAAAAAATTAGGATGTGCTATTCTGTTTGACATAAGTTTTCTACAGGTACAGCCCAACTTGCAAACCAATCTTTGTATCTATGGAAGACTTTACTAAAGGTTTTATGTAATTTGTGGTAACGAAATCCCTGATTTAGTAATTTACCAGTAATACATAGATTACGTTCATTGAAATCGAAACCGTCATCATAGACACGGGCATAGCGAACGAGTTGGGATATATAAACACTGTAAGACGGTGCCAAAGGAACATCATCGTCCAAAAATTGAAAATTAACAATAGAGTAAGAAAAATCGTCCCTCTTGTCGTAAACTTTTGTGTAGAGTTTCTCGTGTAATACTGAAATATCTAATTATTGGAAAAGACAGTTATTGCTGTTAATATTTGATTTATTTAAAGTAAGTTCCTTTGGATAAATGTTGGCGGTATATTTAGAGAATTCTTGATTATTTAACGCAAAAATATCATCAAGATAACGGTAAGTGTTGTTGAATTTATCAATTAAATGGAATTTAGACAGGGTTTTACTGAGTTTGGCC
The DNA here is from genome assembly GCF_021869535.1 of Mytilus californianus. Taxonomy (NCBI): domain Eukaryota; kingdom Metazoa; phylum Mollusca; class Bivalvia; order Mytilida; family Mytilidae; genus Mytilus; species Mytilus californianus. Next base: position 69,282,620 of record NW_026262593.1, on the reverse strand, counting down.
ATAAACTTGATTCATAACAGTACAGGAATAAGTTTGCTATTAAAGGGGCACAATTGGTGCCCATAGGAATATCTGCAACCTGTTCATAAACTTTATTGCCGAAACGTACATAAATCTTGCCAAGTAGAAAATTTACAGCTTTAATCATCTCATCACACATCCAGTAAGTATATCTTACATATTTATCTTTCTCTTTATAGAAAAGGGTTTTATATGAGCTGCAGCAAATACATTTGCAATCAATTTTTTCAAAAGACAATTTAAATAAATAGGAAAACTTTTGTTTGATAATATTGTGTGGAAGTGTAATATAAAGAAGTCAAAACTGTCAACCGAATCAAAAGTACCATCAAAAGCACGTAAGCTATCTGAAACATCCAAGGAATTTTTTACACTTCAAAAATAGTTAATTCCATTATTTTCATATGTTTTATTACGAAAGTTAATGATATAATTTTTAAAATTTCTTGTAGATTTGTATGTACCTACCAGTGTAAAGATAGAACTGAAAAAGTGTATTCCATTAAACACTGAAGGTCTTTTAAGAAATTGCATTTTAGCTGGTAACAATATTGTTGTTACCGAAATTGGCAAAGGATTGCGAATCTGTAAAATAGATGGAACGTTCGACAGAACTATCAAACTCGAAAAAGTGCGTTATGTAAATCGGCTGTTTCTCATAGATTGTAATACAATAGCTGTTTCATACCGTCTTCGTTCTGTAGATGTTTTAGATCTTAGCACAGGACTTGTGAAAAACACAACAGAACTGAATATAAGTAATACAGACTATGAAATCGCTTATGAAGATGGATTAATGTATGTTGTTGAATATGGTGATAAATTTACCTCAGATTCAAACGAAAAAGAAAAAAAGGTTATTGTAATGAATTTGTCAGGGAAAGTAATTCGAAATATCTTTGTTTCGTCAAATCGATGGGGTAATACATCTGTTTCAACTGATTCAAATAGACTTTTCAGCATTTCAAAAAATAATTTAGTATATTGTTATGATTTAAAAGGAATTTTGAAATGGAAATTTCAACCTGACAAACCGTGCTATATTGAATCCATAGCAACATATGAAGATGGTCAATTATTTGTAGTCATAAAAGGCAGCATTTTGTTATTGTCATCAGATGGAAAATCGCTTGACGTCGTATTGACTTTGGAACATTCAAAACATAAAAGTGATCTTTATTACGACAAGGCTCTTAAGCTGCTTGTGTATTATGATACAAATAATGTATTTCTTTATCAGGTTAAACATTGACATTTTCTGTAGGTATAATTTATAAACTTGAATTACAGTTATGAGAATCAAGGAATTCCTTGTGAGAATGTATCTTTTGTCCTTCACTTTTTTTTCTTGTCTCCTGCTTTTTGTATTTTGCACTAAATTAACTTTGAAATTGCAAAGTTATTTTACTTTATAAATAACTATTTCGAATGTAGATATGAGTATTTTTGTATTGCTTCAAAAGGGACGTTGTTATTTGTCTTTATGTAAATATTTAACTTTTATTGGTATTCAAACTTGAAATATGGTAAAAATATATAAACATGTTTCAACACTGACTATCAACATATTTTGGAAATCGGCAAAGTAATCATTTATCCATCTTTTCTATTTAAGAGAAATAAAAGTTTAATATTTGTTTACACAATTTCTTTCTATTAAAGATACATACAATTTTACCTGATATAAAAATAACCAAATGTGGTATGATTGCCAATGAGACAACTCTGATGTATTTTTTGCGTTATTCTTAATCTTGATTAATGTGCAATAAATGAAATTATATCTTGCCAAAATTTACAGCCAAATTTGATATGACAGCAATATGGCAAAATATAAATATAAATATATAAATTCATTTATTGCACTATCACTAAAACAATTTTGTTCTTTTTTAATATTAAAAAAATAGGTTTTTTTGTAATAAAGTCTAATAAAGCCCCCCCCCCCCCCCCCACACACACACACACAAATACAAAATTAATAGTTGGTGACCAACTTAATTACAATTTCAGGCAGTACCAATTTTGTGCTAATTTGAAATTTAAACTAGAAATAGGGACCATTTTAGGAAGGTTAGGATGTTTGAATGTTGGAATTTGTGTTTTTGCTATGGGATTTATGCCAATTCTAATTTTCGTCATCAGCTCAGTAGATAGTGTTTCGGTACTGATATAATTTATAACATCATTTTCTTTAAATCTCTGCTCACCAAGGAGTAAGTTCTTTAAGGGCCATATCCGGACCCGAATATGAAGTCAATGGTTTTAAGTTTCTGAGAAGACACAGAAGTAAGTGAAATAGAGCTTTTTTGCCAAGCTTTTCTTTTGAAGCTTTACAATTGACAACCAAAATACACAAAAGTAGTGATTTTGGTAAAAGACAAATTTCTTTTGGCAGAAACTATGATAGATAGACACTTTACGTGGCAAAAATGTCCAGCAAGGTAAGATCTACGAGACGACATGACAAAAAAAATTTCATATTTTTGTCGATTATCTCAATTAGTTTCCTCTGAGATTACTTGGTTCAAAGCAAAAAGGGAAACCAAAATTTCGCCCCAATTTCAGCTTCTCAAATGCTGTTCTGACCATGGATCTTCAGTCTATTAAACTCAAAAATAAATAGGTGTCTTCCCAAAGGACATTACCAAACTAAGAGTATTAATGATTTGGTGTATGGTTCAATAAACGTTAATCTAAGAACCCCACATTTTACAAAATTTCAGTTTAATTGCTACTGTGACCTGGACCTTAGACCTAGTGACCTCAAAATTAAAAGGGATCTTTTCATACGAAGACATATTCTCGATTAAAGATTGTTCAATACCTGATTTATGACTCAGGATATGGTCAGGAAACAAAAGTTTCCCTAAACTTAGGACTTATGGTTCAAAAGACATCATTTATTAGGAAACCAAAATTTTGCTCTAATTTTAGTCTATCAATTACTCCGCATGCTGTAACCTTGATCTTTGACCTAATGACCCAAATTCGAAAGAGGTCTTGTTCATTCCATAGATCATTATCCAACAAAGATTAATTTAGTTATGATAAATAAATCAATATAAACTACTTGGAAATGAAATGTATAGGCTTTAACCTTTGAATAATCATGACCTCAAAACAAAATAATCCAGAAAAAATCTATCCATTATTGCTGTGACCTTTCCCTCTGACCATTTTACTTCAAAATCAATAAGGGTTGTCTTCAACCCATAGGGTATATTATCAAAAAAGTTTATTAAGGCTTAAAAGATATTGTTGGACTTTGCTGCATAAATATGTATCTAAGGAACATAGATATTTTACTCGTGCAAGGATACATATAACAATTGATTGATTGGTGTTTAACATCACTTTCAGCACTATTATGCTATTTCGTGGGGGTTAGTTTTTATTGGTGGAGGAAGCCGGAGTGCCCAGAGAGAACCACCTAACTTCGGTAGGAAATCTGACAATCCTAGCCATTTAAGATTGGAGTTGAGCGCACCTGCTGGATTCCAACTCACAAACTTAGTGTTGACAAGCTAGTGATACAATAGTTTGACTATTTAGACCATAGACCACTAAGCCACCGAGGGCCCTGAGGTTATTCTGAGAAGAAAAACTATTATATGCAAGTTTTGGTCTTTTTCTTTCTTTTTTTTTTTACATGGCGTTTTCAGTTTATTTTCAACTTGTTTGAATGTCCCTTTGGTATTTTTCGCCGATAATAAAAGAATATAATTTATTTTGTGCAAATATGATCACAGGATTATCTAGTATGATTTATTGATCACCATACCAGTGCAGCAGACAACTATAAACTTTCCAGAACTTTATATTGATGTTTTGATCTTCCCCCTTTTTGTATGCAATAACTTTCAAGTCACTTTCACTGAAGTAACCGGGTTAACAAGCATTGGTAGTTCTACTAGTAACTATTGTGGAGACTATAGCAAGCATCTAGGACTACCGCTATTGTTTTCCACAATGGAGTTGATCTTATGGTGTTGGTGACTGAAATGTCTCAGGGAAGCTCGGGTTGACCTCCATTTTGAAAAAATGTCCCACTTTTATTCTCATATAGGCAAGCATGTGCATCCAATTGATCCCAGAGCCGATGCAAATAATAACCAACAGAAATATTCATAATATTTTCAGCAAGCCAAAGCATGCTAAAGGTTTTAACATACAGCAATGACTGATGAGTTAAAACAAGCTTTCAATATCAACAACTATATTATTATATTGAAGAAGAGTATACAAAGTAATTATCTTTCATATATTTACACAGCCTTAGGTGAGTAAATATTTGTTTGATAAACATGAGTTTTCCAGTACCTGTATATCAATTACATATACAGGATTAAAAGAGAACTTAAAAACAATATACACCCATAGACTTTATTAACACATAAATACTTAGTAACCTAACACTTTATGATGAGATTATCTTCCAAAGAAATTAATTAATTCAATTAAAATTAATTAGTCACATGATCCCTAATGATGACGTCAGAGGGTATCCTCACTGGGTTAAAGCAAATGTTGAAATTGAGATGGCAATATTTAATATGTATGCAAAACTTTCAAAATCAATAGACCATGACCGAGAGGGTGGAACCCAATAATCTCCAAGAAAATTAAATGTGCCAATACTAATACAACTGTATACCAAACCAAATACCATTAACCTTCTACTAGTGGTTCCCAATAAACTGACCTAATCACATAGTAATACACGCAAACATTGCAAAAGTTTCAAGTCAACAGACCATGACTGAGAGGGTGGAACCAAATAATCTCCAAGAAAATTAAATGTGCCAATACTAATACAACTGTATACCAAACCAAATACCATTAACCTTCTACTAGTGGTTCCCAATAAACTGACCTAATCACAAAGTAATACACGCAAACATTGCAAAAGTTTCAAGTCAACAGACCATGACTGAGAGGGTGGAACCAAATAATCTCCAAGAAAATTAAATGTGCCAATACTAATACAACTGTATACCAAACCAAATACCATTAACCTTCTACTAGTGGTTCCCAATAAACTGACCTAATCACAAAGTAATACATGCAAACATTGCAAAAGTTTCAAGTCAACAGACCATGACTGAGAGGGTGGAACCAAATAATCTCCAAGAAAATTAAATGTGCCAATACTAATACAACTGTATACCAAACCAAATACCATTAACCTTCTACTAGTGGTTCCCAATAAACTGACCTAATCACATAGTAATACACGCAAACATAGCAAAAGTTTCAAGTCAATAGACTATGACTGAGAGGGTGGGATCAAATAATCTCCATAGAAATGAGATGTGCCAATACTAATACAACTGTATACCAAATATCATTGAACTACCACTAGTGGTTCCCCATAAACTTAAATAATCACAAACTACTAATATATGTAAACTATGCAAACATTCAAAGTCAATAGACCATAACTGAGGGGACAGGGCCTAATAATCTTCATGGAAATGAGATGTGCCAATACTAATACAACTGCATACCAAATATCCTTTAACTACCAATAGTGGTCCCCTATAAACTTACCTAATCAAAAACTAATACATTGTTGATGCCATCAGAAACAGCAAGCCTAAGTATCACTTTTTTTAACCTCATCTAGGCCAGACAAAAATAAAATTGGGGTCATGTAACTCGTCTTCTTGCAACAAAAAATAACAGGTCAATTTGTTATACAATGTACATCCTTTTCTAAAATGTAATTATCTGAGTATATATATAACCTCCCCTTTAGTTAAAAATAATTTGAATCAAACAGAAAATATTATGTATTTGTAAAAACACTCGACATGATGAGATAAATTATACAATTTTTTTCATTTAAATGAAACTTCTTACAACTTAATTGCATCCCTGTCTCAAAATTTACATATTTCATGACTGATTAAGACAGATTATGTTATGCTATTTTGTGATCCAAGATGGTGGAAAAGAATGTAGGACAGAACTATTATATATAAAGCAAATTTGTAAACAAAGTTTATTCTAAAAAAAATCAATAATGATCAAATAATTGTTAAGAAAACTATTTGTCAAAGTGAAACTGATGTGACATAGCTTATTATTATTTTGCTATGATGTAGTTGTTTGGAGTTGTCTGCCTTTGTTCTTTATTACTTGTATTAGATTATTCTTTTTTTGTTTTTCACAGTTCATTGATATGTATGGTAAAAAAAAGAGAAAATTTCCATTGTCTGGTAACAAATTTAAAAATTCCTCTGGTCCTGTTGTTCTAGCTAGGCAGTCGAGTATATCTAAAGAAAAAAAAAAGACAGAAGTTTAGTAATAGTCAAAATAAACAGTATTTTTTCAGTCTCTATCAACATTTTTCATTGGATATTGAATTACTATTTTCTTGTCTTTGGTAAAATTCATTTCACAGAACTAACTTTAAACAATAATTCATAAAACAAAATCAAAAACATAAATTTAACACACAAACGTCACATAATAATGTGCAGTGTTGGGATCAATACAATGTCGTCTTTATGACAACATCAATTTAATGGTGGTCTCATCTTACAGTAGGTTTTCATCAGGATTAAAGGGTCAAAATAGATATATGTGGAAGAATTTTTGAAGTGGAAATCTATAGAAATCATTCCATCGGCTTAATTCGCCAGTGTAAAAATCTAGGTTGATGCATAGAAAAATGTCACATGGTACGACTTTTTCAACCTCCACAACTCTCCAACTGGCTGCTTTGTTTTATATATAAACCCAGTTGCTTTTTTATGTTCTCAAATGCTTTATATTTTTTACTTAATGTGAACAGAAATCTTTATCATACATTCTCCAACAAAACCCAAGGGTAATTTGAGCTCATGACAAAGGTATTTGCCCCAGCTGTATACTGTAAATTCAGAAATTATTGGGAATAATGCGACTGGACGAGTATCCCAATAATAAGAACTCGCATTCTGATATCTGTATGCATATTTTCCTAAAATTGCAATAATTAATTTCACATTTTAGTCCATTCTTCAAAAATTGCAATAATAAATGCATGCAATAATTTCTAAATTTACAGTAATTGTAAATTCTGATCCAGAAATATTTTTTAATCAGATTTGATTTCTGATAAATTTTGTAAAGTTAACAAAAACCAACTTGACAATTGCTGGTAAAGTTGACATTTTATGGATAGTAATGACTTTTCTATAAAGGTTTTATTGGTTTTATGGATCCACATAAATTTATTCATTTGTCCCTTTTCCAGGTTTTGACTTTGAGCGTAACTGTTGAAGGTCAATCCAGAAAAAGCAGTAAATTTGTATGCATCCTTTCAATTAATCATTGGAGGAAGAGGTAGACTGATATAAAAGGAAACCAGATTATTTCTTAAAAGCAGACCTTGTTTGTTATAATTATTCTTATATTTTGTGTGAAATTGACACATTGTGTAACTTACCTTTCAATGACTGCAGATAAACTGGTTCATTGTCATCTGGTTTCCCTATCTGCTGTTGGAGAGCTCTATATACACTGTCTAAAACTATTTTTCTCTGCAATGTAAATATAAACAGCCTTATTTTTATACTATTTGTCCAAAAGATATAACATAAATTTGTGGGGGTTCAAGGTGTAATACATTTTGTACCACCAAATCATAGTACGTCACAACCGGTTGCATAGGAAAAAGGGGCGACAAAAATATTGCCTTGAATTTGACAGTTGTAGGAAATTAATCCTTCATTTCAATGCAGTAAAAAATTTCTGTTTTCTATTTTTTTATTTTGGTGTCTCTATAGAATATTTTGGAAACTTGAGGTTACATGGTTACTAAAGCTTGTACACAGGGAAAAAAGAGTGAAAATTTGATTGGTTAACTTCCAGTTATGGTTGGTTTCTTATATGCAATGAAATGTTATGTGAAATTTTGTCTGTAGTACTGAACAGGATAAAACTTTACTCATGCCAAGTATTTCTTTATTTGAAACAAAGATAAATTCTGCACAATTTTTTGAAAAGTGCAAATTTAACAAAGACAAATTGGGGAAAAACAATGGTGGTATTACAACTCAAACTCCATGTGAGGTTGTATGACTGTTATATGTAAATGTGCCCCCTAACAAATCTAACGGGGTGGATAAATTTAAATTGTAGAAACACTTGTTTGAGCATCTTTAAAAGTAACTTAAATCTAACAATATCATAAACAAGAAATCTTAAGAGGATTTATAAAAGAACTAACTAAAAAACAAAATGTGTTGGTATAATTTTTGAATCAATGTCCTTTCCATTAAAGTTAAAGGGGCATAAGCTAGGATTAAGACAAACATAATTAAAATATGATTTTTGTTCTGTTTCAAACATTTCTAAAAGCAGAATTTTGAATTAATATTTGAATAAACCTATCTAGACAGACATATAAACCTTACAATCATTTCATACACCAAATACAGTCAACCTATTACTTAAAGTATCTGAAAAGAGGACAGAAACTTAACATTGACCAATGAACCATGAAAATGATGTCAGAGACAAATGATACCTGCCAGACAGACATGTACACCTTAAATTCATTCCATACACCACATATAGCTGACCTATTGGTTGTAGTATTTGAAAAACAGAACAAAACACAAAAACTTTAAATTGTCCACTGGACCATGAAAATGAGGTCAAGATCAGATGAAACTGCCAGATTAACATGTTCCCCTTACAATCATTCCATACACCACATATAGTTGATCTACTTCTTATAGTATCTGAGAAACAGTCCTAATCATCTAACTTTAACCTTGATCACTGATCCATGAAATGAGGTTGAGGTCAGGTGAGCCACTTCTGACGTACATGTGGATGTTGCAAGGAACCCATATACCAAATATAGTTATTCTATTACTCATAATAAGTGAGAAATTCACATGATTAAAATACTATAATTTTGTTTAAAGCAGTCGCTGAACCATGAAAATGAGATCAAGGACAATGGACATATGACAGACAGAAAATTTGTAACATAATGTATCTGCATATGAAGTATGAAGTATCCAGGTCTTCTACCTTCTGAAATTTAAAGCTTTATACAAATAGTTTACAGTGCCACAAACGGATAGTTATCCCTATGTCTCATATTCTGTGACTTTCATTGCAGGCGAGACAAAAATCAAATATTAGAATGTGACTCAAATCAGTCAATATGAATTTGATAACTAATGCCCATTAAAGGCACACAAATGACACTGTTAAGAATATTAAATAAAGTTTGTATATTTTTTTAGGTAATCCATTCCAATCAGGGTACTAAAACTGTATCCAATGTTTACCGGGAAAATCTTACCTGTTCTCTGTCAGAATTCATTATACATTTCCCAAACTCTAAAATGACTCTAGGATATTTCTGAACCACAATATCTGTTGCATTCTGCTTGTTAGTTTTTAACAGTACCAGTATCAGTATAGAATCGTGACCAGGAACCAGATAATCTTGATCCAACAACTCTAATACTTTATTCATTAAACTTTCACTTGCTTTAGAAAAACATAACAAACTCTGAAAAAGATCAGACACATATATAAATGTAAGTAAGATAAACCAATTCATCTAAGTTATTGACATAAATTAAGATCAGACTAAGGGGGTGTGGCCAAATAATCTCCATGGAAATGAGATGTGAGAATGCTAATACAATGCATACCAAATCACTTTTTGCTCCCCTCAAACTGACCTTACCACAAACTTCATTATATAAACTAAGGAAAAGTCAATAGACCATGACTGAGGGGACAGGACTAAATAATCTCCATGAAAATGAGATATACCAATGCTCATACAACTGCATCCCAAAGGTCATTGACCTACCATTAGTGGTTCCACCTACACTGACCTTATCACAAACTAATATTTTGTTGACATTGCTGCCAGTTACCATTGTCCGTTAATATTTTTCAATAATTACCTGCAATTTCAGAAGGTCTTCAAAACACAAACCACAGTTACAAAAATCATGTGATAAGACATGCTGCTTGATCTTTGAAGCATTTTTCCGAGCTGTTGTAGGACTTGCACGTAATATATATTGACATGGCTGTTTCATATCTTCAGGTCCTTTAAAGGGAGATAAATAATCCAACCAATTGTATCTTCTTCCAAAATGGCCCTCATCAGCAGGCTAAAATATCAGATGCATCAACTCAATTACAATGTATTAAAGGCAGCTATTTTTATTTTCTCTAAATGTCTGTAAAAAACATTACAGATAATATGATTAAAGTCTAACTGGTAATTAGGTCATCTTGAAACTGCCCCTTATCAGTTAGAATACTTTGGTAGAAATATGCAGTAGTAGACACTCCCATTGTTGCAGGCTGTGCAGCAACCAGTGTTGGTCTTAATTTTCCAATCCTTTTGGTTAAATTGAACATGAATAACACAAATTTATTTTGTCATTTTGTGAAAAATGAATACTGTGGATTCATATATTTTCGTGGGTACCAATTTTCGTGGATTAGGGAAAATTTGCATGTTCGTGGATATTTAATTTTGTGGTTTTACCGAAAGTCTGCTTACAAGCCTATACAAAATATGTCATTCGTCGAACATTTAATTTCGTGGTTCACTTGTACCCATGAAATCCACGAAAATTGGTATCTAACAAATAATAATGAATCCACAGTATGTTGTACAAAACACTCTGCCTAAGAAATCATTTGCACCGTAAATAAAAATGTTCTGAGATGATAGACAAAAATGAAACTTAAAACCCCACCCTCTTGCATTACGTATTTATTTGAGAGTGGCTATTCAGTATAATGCATAATGATTCATTATACATATACCAATAAGGATTGAAATGTGGCAGTGAGATAACTATTCAACAGTGACAAAAAAACGCTGATATTAACAGTGCAGGTGACTGTACAAACTTCAACAATGAGAAAAACCCAAATCATATTAAAGTTTTTAAAGTCCCTAGCATAACAAAATGTTCAAAAGAGAATACTCAGGCAGCAACCAATACATTACAGGCTTCTGAGATTGGACAGGAACATAAACTAGAGGCTCCCAAGAGCCTGAATCGCTCACCTGTATATAATATTTGCATACTTGAAGCCAAATAAATTGTGGGATTTCCATTTTGGTTGGCAGTGACTCTTGAAATAAGAACATAAGTGGAAGTTGTAACTGGCTCACAGGATTTGCCAAAATGGTGTTCAAAATAGCTCAATGGACAGGACTTTCAAGTAAAATTTCCAACCGTGTTCCATTTTCAACAATGTTTGTCTTTTAGTGTAATTTCATACCTTGAGTAAAACTGATGTATTGTAAATTGATGCAACGTACACATCTTGACATTCAAGAGTTGTATCATAGCATTTATCAATATAACTATTTTCCATCTGACCTAAGAGGAAAAAGAATTATCAAACAGAAACATTTCAGGATGACACTAATGTCCCACCTTTGAAATAGCTGACACTATAAAGAACCATGGAAAAAATCATAACAATGAAACCTAAATTTTAAAATATCCTACCATGGTATACCTGAATGAAATAAGAGTGGACATAGACCAGTTTGGGTAAGTATCTGGCAATCTGAAAGTATTGCATAGAACTAAGAGTCAACTCACTAAAGGATACCCCCACTTCCAAAATTTCCTTAAAATTACCAATTCAGGGGAAGCAACCCAACAACAGGTTGTCTGATGCGTCTGAAAATTTCAGGGCAGATAGATCTAAACCTGATGAACATTTTTACCACCATGTCAGATTTGCTCTAAATGCTTTAGTTTCAGAGATATAAGCCAAACTGCATTTTACCCCCATGTTCTATTTTTAGCCATGGCAGCCATCTTGGTTGATGGGCGGGGTCATCGGATACATTTTTTAAACTAGATACCCTAAGGATGATTTAGGCCAAGTTTGGTTTAATTTGGCCCAGTAGTTTCAGAGAAGATTTTTGTAAAAGATTACAAAAATTTACGAAAAATTGTGAAAAATTGACTTTAAAGGGCAATAACTCCTTATAGAGTCAATTGACAATTTTGTAGATCTTACTTTGCTGAACAATTTTGTTGTTTACAGTTTATCTCTATCTATTATAATATTCAAGATAATAACCAAAAACTGCAAAATTTCCTTAAAATTACTAATTCAGGGGCAGCAACCCAACAACGGGTTGTCTGATGTTTCTGAAAATTTCAGGGCAGATAGATATTGACCTGATGAACTTTTTACTCCCCAGTCAGAATTGCTCTAAATATGCTTTAGTTTCAGAGATATAAGCCAAAAACTGCATTTTACCCCCATGTTCTATTTTTAGCTATGGCGGCCATCTTGGTTGATAGGCGGGGTCATTTGATAAATATTTTAAACTAAATACCCTACGGATTTTTAGGCCAAATTTGGTTTTATTTGGCCCAGTAGTTTCAGAGGAGAAGATTTTTGTAAAAGTTAACGGACGACGACGATGACGGAAGACGGACGCCAAGTGATGAGGAAAGCTCACTTGACCCTTTTGGTCAGGTGAACTAAAAATGAGATGAGGTTAAACATGTTTGTGAGCATTCAACCATCCCCAAGCCCGGAACAGTGGTGTAACAGCACAACAAAAGAATAAACTGTAAAATCAGTTGGAAAGGGCTTGACTTATCAGATCGCAATGAAGCACAAAAGCAACTAGATATCATTGAGATGGGAGCCATCTCTGTGGGCCCGCATCTTTACAATAGGACATGGGGTTGTCAACTGAAACCAAAGTTTTTGACCTTGAACTTTGACCTAGGAAGTTGTACAAACATTATGACACACTCTGGTGTTGGTTAATGTACATGTCAAGTATAAAGTATGAAATTATAATGGTTCTCTAGATATAGAGCTGACGGTAATAAGCATTGTTTATAAGTTTCATAACACTAGGCGGGGCCCTAACTAACCAAAGGAAATTAGTTCAAAGCCAATTTCAATTTTAAAATTAATGAAAACCATATTTTTCCAAACTAAAATGTTTCATCAAACTTTTAGGAAATAAATGAAGAATGCTTCCTTGGGACACAGATGTCCCCGCAAATATACGGTATATTCTGCAATTTTTCAATTTTCAAAGGGACATAACTCAAAAACGACTAAAGTGAAGCATATTCAAAATTGATCTGAATTTGTTGGTAATAAGCATTGTGTATAAGTTTCATAACATTTGGTTGAGGCAAAATAAAGTTGGAGTGCGGAAACTGCAAATTTGCTAATTTTTCCATTTATAAAGGGACATAACTCAAGAACAGTGTCCGTGACACCACCCAAATTCAACCTTGATCTGTGTTTGGTGGTAATAAGCATTGTTTATAAGTTTCATAACATTTGGTTGAGGCAAACTAAAGTTAGGGAATGGAAACTACTTTTGGGACATACAGACGGACAAGGGTTGAACTTATTGCCCCCTCTGCTGCGGCTGGAGCATAAAAAAATTGAATGTTAAGCAAAGCCCTGATAAAATTTTGTCAAATCACAGTGGAAATATCATATTTCAATATAAGACATCTTGCATAAAAACAGGGTGTTATGCTAAATGGTAAAAGATATTACCTCAGTAAATGTGTACTTACCAACTGTAGGACTTGAGGAGCTGTTCTTTTCTTTGATACCACAAATTTTTGATCAGCCAGTCTTTTGATATATATTTCACTCAACAAAACCTAAGATAAATAATATTTGTTGGTCTTCATAGATATCTATGTAACAGGTCTGTACATGAAGAAGAAGAGGATATGCTTTATTCCAATTAAGGGCCACAAAACTGACATGACAATGACATCAACAATTTGAGATTAAAACACATAACATTCAATAAAATCATGTGATCTAATGTATTTTAATAAAATTTTGCTAGCAACTAGAGCATGAGGAAATGCTCTTTCTAAATTTACATGAGGTAACTGTATACATTTGTATTTCTATTTCCAAGATATTTAAATTGCTTTATCTCAAAAAGAATAAAAGTTAAATAAATCATTTTTTATATATCCTTTTGCAGGTCCTTATGTTCTATTGTAGCATGAACAAATTAATGAGATCACCCAATTAAAAATTATTGTTGAAGTCATTTTAAAGTTACGGTAAGAAATATTAAAGCTGCTCCCATTTTTAGCTCACCTGACCGATAGGGTCAAGTGAGCTATTCTTATCCTTTGGTGTCCATCATTGTCTGTTAATTTTTAACAAAAATCTTCTTCTCTGAAACAAGAGGACCGCAATCATTATTAGAGTATCTACTTTAAAAAATGTGTCTAAAAATAGAACATAGGGGTAAATTACAAGTTTTATTTTGCAAACTGATAGAGGTAAAGAAATTCTGATGGGGCAGAAAAGTTCAGAATGGTGAAATCTATCTACTATTCATTCACATTAAAACTGATGATATTTTATTGGGTTGTAAAAGCATGGGTCATGCACAATTTTTTAGTGTGTGGTGCATCTGCTTTTTTACAAGGGCTGGGTTTAGAATATGCAACCAACTTGGTGATATTAGGTATAAAAATGCAAACACAACAGTTTTCTAATGATGTAGTTTTATTGTGATGTCATTAAAGAGTTTGTACAGTGATTATTTATCTGATTCTATTTACAAACAGGCTTATTTCAGGTAAATAGTGCCCAAATTTAAAACTACAGGCTCTCAAGAGCCTGTGTCGCTCACCTGTATCTACTGTGGTTTTGGAAATCATGTTTAATAAGGTTAAAATCATAATAAATAGTATTAGATACCCTAATAATGATTGAGGCCAAGTTTGGTTTAATTTGGCCCAGTAGTTTAAATAAAAGCAGGAAGATTTTTGAAAAAAGTTTACAAAAATTACTAAAAAATTGCAGAAAATGACTTTAAAGGACAATAACTCCAATAAGATGTCAATTGACTATTTTGGTCATGTTTGACTTATTTGTAGATTTTACTTTGCTGAACATTATTGATGTTTACAGTTTATCTCTATCTAAAATAATATTCAAAATAACCAAAAACTGCAAAATTTCCTTAAAATTACCAATTCAGGGCAGCAACCCAACAACAGGTTGTCTGATTTGTCTGAAAATTTAAATGGCAGATAGATCTAAACCTGATGAACATTTTTACCCAAGTCAGATTTGCTCTAAATGCTTTAGTTTCAGAGATATAAGCCAAAAACCGTATTTTACCCCTATGTTCTATTTTTAGCCATTTTGGCCATGTTGGTTGGAAAGCAGGGTCATCGGACATTAAACAACATACTCTAATGATGATTTAGGCCAAGTTTGGTAAAATTTGTATCAGTAGTTTCAGAGGAGAAGATTTTTGTAAAAGATTACAAAAATTTACGAAAAATTGTTAAAAATTGACTTTAAAGGGCAATAACTCCTTAAGGGGTCAAATTGACAATTTTGGTCATGTTTGACTTATTTGTAGATCTTACTTTGCTGAACATTATTGTTGTTTATAGTTTATCTCTATCTATATTAATATTCAAGATAATAACCTAAAACTGCAAAATTTCCTTAAAATTACCAATTCAGGGGCAGCAACCCAACAACGGGTTGTCTGATTCGTCTGAAAATTTCAGTGCAGATAGATCTTAACCTAATGCACATTTTTAGCCTGTCAGATTTGCTCTAAATGCTTTAGTTTCAGAGATAAAAGCTGCATTTTACACCTATGTTCTATTTTTAGCCATGTCGGCCATGTTGGTTGGCAGGCTGGGTCATCGGACACATTTTTTAAACTAGATACCCTAATGATGATTGTGGGCAAGTTTGGTAAAAATTTGTCTCAGCAGTTCCAAGAGAAGAAGATTTTTGTAAAATTTAACAGCACAAAAGTCAAGGAAGTAGATGACATATTCATTTTATGCTAGCTCTGACAGTCTAAGCAAGCATTCATTAAGATGGTTTTATTGGCTAGACTATTTACAATTGGCTTCATCATACTTACAACAGCCTCTTCAAAAATGTATCTTCTTTGTGTATCTACAAAATAAATCTTAACTTTAATTAACTTTGTAAGGATAAGTAAAATTAAAATTCTCGTCTCTGAGAAGTTTATCTAGTAAAAGGATTTGTACACAAATATTAAGCTTTGTAATTTTTTATATTTGCTAAGTTTTATGCATTTGATTTTACTCTGTTTTTTGTTACAGCATGTTTGTAGGTATTTTGTCTTAATAGGTGATATGTAATTGTAATAGTAATAGTTGTAAACTAGTGTTTTGTAAGGAATTAACCATAGTGTTAGCAGAAACTTCACAGTTTTATAGTCTCTTGATTTATGAATTTTGAATGTTCCCATGGTATTTTCTTTTTAACCATTAAGTTGTGGTCACATATTTAGTATACATATTCAGTATAATGTAGACTTTCATAAAATATAAGCAGAATAAGGATTTTTATCCGAATTTTGAAAAGGGGCATGGTGTCATATGGACAAATAACCTCAGGCCATTGTTAGTCTTGTATGTTTTTTTAATTTCCGTTCATTTATATGTTTGGGAGTTTAGTGTGATGTCCATTTTCTCTGAACTAGTACATATTTTTTTAGGGTCCAGCTGAAGCCTGCCTCTGGGTGCGTGATTTTCTCGCTGTGTTGAAGACCCATTGGTGGCCTTGGGCTATTTGCTTTTTGGTCAGGTTGATGTCTTTATGACACATTCCCCTTGTCCATTCTCAATTTTATTATCTAGAATAATTTACTTATTACTTTCACATATGATTTGTCAAAAAAACATTCAATTTCTATTGATGAATTGTTTAACTTTTCTGTAATGTGTGAGCACTTGTGAGGATGAAGAAAAGTACAAAATAAAATCAATTTTTGTTCAATTCAAAATATTTCATGAATTTGTCCTAGAAGAATTCAATATCTTATTTCTATAGCTGCAAGATTAGAACTAATGAAAATCTTTTTTATGTGCATTATGTAATTTGAACTTGATTCTAGGGCTTTGTTTGTGTTTTTATATTTCACCACTTGCTGTTTCTATTATTTTTTTTACCATTTAACAAAAATTCCAGGTACTCTTTCACATGAGTATTTTTATACATTTCTCCACTGCTGTTAGTACCCTGCAAGAAAAAATACAGTAAAACTAGTTACACACATATAGAATAAAAATGGCAATTAAGCATTTATTTCAGATTAATTTCAATATAAAAATAAGGAGATGTCAGATCCAAGCCTCTCAGGTAAAGTTCTAGTACAAAGCAGGGTTAATATTCATATTAAATTAACATTTTCTCATCCTGAATATAAATTTAATTTGCCACTGGACTTTCCTGAACTTCATTTCTATAGATTGCTCACTGGGGCAAACAAAAGACTACAAAAATAAAAATAAGAAGATGTGGTATGATTGCCAATGAGACAATTCTCTACTAGAGTCCAAATGACATAGAAGTTAACAACTACAACTCACAGTATGTCCCTCAACAATGAGCAAAACCCATACCTCACATTGCCTCGAAATGACAACTTGTATTTGTTGTTTTTCTTAGTAGCAAACCGAAAAATAGTGAAAGAGAAGACTGGTTGCCACAGTCATGAATATGCATGAATGAAAGGGAATGTTGGGTAGTTGAAAAAGAGATTATAACCATTATTAACATGATTTAAAGTATTAAAGAAAAGTAAATGATTCATAAAAATAATTAATAGACAGTTGAAATATATTTAAAGGATAGCTTTGTTTAGTTCCTGTAGGAGACCAGTACGACAGACTACTACTGAGGGATAAGTGTTAATTGGGCGAGGGCTTCTATGGCTTTTTCACAAAACTTTAGGGCATCCTGAAAATTAAGATTATAAAACAACAGTCAAACCTGCTTTAGAAGTCACCTCTTTTAAGTGATAACCTGTCTTGTCAGGTCACCCCATTCTTGTCCCACTGCAATAATAACTATATATTTTGAACCTTAATTCAAAGGTCACATCTCTTATAAGGTCACTTTTCTTTGGTTCCAAGGGTGAACTTTATATACAGGTTTGACTGAATGCCCTTTTATTGAAAATACCCCTGAGTCCTCAAGGATCAAACTGTAGCACTCAAAACATAAACACAAGAGTTATCATCTTGATAACTTACAAATGAGGTTTAACAAGGGAAATGTGTTGATAAAAACATTCCTAATATGAGGTCAAACATCCAGAAAAAATACTCAAATTCTCTTGATATGACTTCCAGAGACTCTATTATTTATGAGTACAGGTATATGTATAAATTTTACAATACCTGAAGAAGCTGTATAGCTAGGTCAAGTGATATTGTTCCTTTGTCATGCAGAGCCACCATTGACTGTGTCAATACACTGGGGCAACATCTTCTCATCAGCTAGAACATAAACATGTACAGTATCATTAAACATTGACTGTGTCAATACACTGGGGCAACATCTTCTCATCAGCTAGAACATAAACATGTACAGTCCATGTATACTCAATAACAAATTCATAAATCTGCAGCTCGTTATATTGTAACAGTACTATTGTACACTCTAATGCAAACATTGTATAAACTTTGGCTTAATACTTTCTTAGCCTTTTTTTGTGACATCAGTATTGTTTCCATGCAGTTTTATCTATGATGCTTAGAAAGAATACAGGTATGCTGAATTTCAAGTTGTCTGCTAAGAATTCATAGTTCATCTGGAATAGTTTCAATGTTGCTGTATAAGGAGAACTATCATACATTCCCCCAAAAAAATATTACTTGTACTTGTGTAGAAACAGAACAGAAATGCTGGACACTATCTTGCATTCTACCTGTTTCTAAGCTGTTGTTTAAATAAATTTTATGTATGGAGACAATGTTTAGTTATTCTACACATCCTTGCATTTTAAAACTAATCAGAATTAAGACTTACATCTAGCTATTCAGGGAATAGCTTACTTTCCGCTGAATAAAATGAAAGAGCATTTTGACATACCCTATAATACATTATTCCTGCCAAATTCAATTTACACTCATGAAGTGTCTAAGATTTCTCATGTTGCTCTATTGTTGATGCTTGTCTTTTGGGTTTCTGTGTAATTTTGAGTTGCTGTCTTATTAACATATACAGGTACTCAACATTTTATTTTATTTTAATTAAATCCAACAGGATGATTTGCAGAAGATTCATCAGTACTGGTAATTATTTCAATAAAGTTTAAAAAGATTTCAACTTTTAGATTCAGAGGAGATTTTTTTTTATCACCTAGGTAAAACTGATTTTGCTATATCTGACAAAAATGGCTTCAGGTTTTCACACACAGAATTTGTTTTCATGCTAGCAATGATTTATGAGAAATAACTACCATAAGTATTATAGCTAATGCTATGTTTTCTAGTTACTGTCCATTTTAGGACTGAACATGTTTTCTTTAGATTAAACCAATGTCTGCTATACAATTAATGCTTTAATTACATATGAATTTTCAGTGTTTGTCTTAATAAAATTTTCATAAAGACGCACTGACAGATTTTACTGCATTTATAAATACCTGTGACAAGGGAGATAACTGCTGGAAATTGTCATGAAGAATTTCATTGTGTTGAACACATATTTTTATCAAGTCAACCTACAAAGTAGCAAATTAACTCATTAAAAACGATATACTATTACCTACAGACAAATTACAGACTCTCTAGTTCAACTAAAATTGTTTTCTAGAAACAAGAAAAAATAAATGAAGAATGTGTTCAAGGGACACCCACTTGTACATATACGGCAAATTCTGCAATTTTTTAATTTACAAAGGGACCTCAAGAACAGTAAAAGGGACACCACCCACATTCAAACTTGATCTGTGTTTGGTGATAATAAGCATTTAACATTTGGTTGATTCAAACTTAAGTTAGAGTGCAGAAAATGCAAATTTGCCAATTTTTCCAATTATAAAGGGACATAACCCGAGAATGGTTAGAGATCTAGAACAGAAACTAATTTTGGGATGTACAGACATTCGTACGGACGTACAGAGGTAAAATTTAATGCCCCCTCCACGACATAAATATAGCTATTACCATGTATATCAAAGAACTGTTTTATTATGTGAATCTACTACAAGACATATTTTATAAAGGTATATGTAGAAGATACTATGGTAAAAGTTATATATAATATATAAAAAAACGGCATTCCAATATTCCCCACTGTTGCACATATTCATATCTGTCCAAGGGCAATAACTCAAACAAAAAATTTTTGGTTCTTTTAAATGTTTTCATTTATATTCTACCAGAAATGAAAACATGAGATTGCTAACATTGTTATTTTTTCATATAACTTCTATTTCCAAGGGATATAA
Organism: Mytilus californianus; assembly: GCF_021869535.1. NCBI lineage: Eukaryota > Metazoa > Mollusca > Bivalvia > Mytilida > Mytilidae > Mytilus > Mytilus californianus. Next base: position 69,262,321 of record NW_026262593.1, on the reverse strand, counting down.
CTCCTGTACAAATAATTGGTCAGCACTGTTTTTTTCTTAAATTACTTAAAAATCTCAGGTGTGAGCGTGCTTACAATGCAATGTGTAATATAATTTACAAAGGGACATGACTCAAGTAAAATAATTATTCAGCACTGAATTTCGAACTTATCCAAGACATTGTTCATATTGATGCAAATTTCATAATAATCCTACAAGAACTGATTTTCGTTTTGTCTGTGACATTGATAATCTAAATCTATGATATGAATTTTACTAAAATCTGGCAAGAATTGTATGGTTGAGAGGGCTTACAAGACTAGATGACTAGACGTACAACAGGTATTTCTGCACCTTGTGCATAAATGAAAATTAAAAAAAAGGCCTAACTGGACATGGCTAATCATACGCAAAAAGACAGGGGTACAGTCAAATAGGAATTAATTATTCATTTTTAACAGGAAAAACATAAAGTAACAAATGGAACAACTTTACTCTCTAATTGATAATACCCTTTCCTAATTCATAATTTTGATACATTTAAATGATTTAATTTATGAAATGCAGTTACCTTTTAGTTCTTTATTAATATTAAAATTAGATGTCATAATCTGATAGACTCTTGCATTTTACATTTACTTCATATCTAACTGGAAATATTTTGGACCTTATTCTCACATTTAAATACTTTTAGCAAAAGTGAACCTGATTTGGCCGAAAAACACTGTCTATAAAAATAAGAAGATTTGGTATGATTGCCAATGACAACTCTCCACAAGAGACCAAATGACACAGAAATTAACAACTATAGGTCACCGTACGGCCTTCAACAATGAGCAAATAGAAATAAGAAGATGTGGTATGAGTGCCAACGAGACAACTCTCCATCCAAGTCACAATGTGTAAAAAGTAAACAATTAAAGGTCAAAGTACGGCCTTCAACACAGAGCCTTGGCTCACACCGAACAGCAAGCTATAAAGGGCTCATACCGCATAGTCAGCTATAAAAGGCCCCGAAATGACAAATGTAAAACAGTTCAAACGAGAAAACTAACGGCCTAATTTATGTACAAAATAATGAATGAAAAAAAAATGTGTTACACAGCAACAAACGACAACCACTGAATTACAGGCTCCTGACTTGGGACAGGCACATACAGAATGTCTACTCTATAATTGAAATTCAGCTTTTTATTAACCTTCAATAACTGTGAGTACTCCTAGATCAGTACGTAGTGTCTTCTGTTATTTAGTTATAGATATGTTTTGTGCTAAGTGTTGATCTGATGAGGCAAATCCTTTTCAACTGATTTTTTTTGTTGTTCTGCTAAACCACTGTCCAAAGATAAGGGGTGGGTTAAGTTCTCACAAACATGTTTAACCCTGCAAAAGTTTTTCTGTGTCTATTCCAAATCAGGAGCTTGTATTCCAGTGGTTACTGTTGTTGGTTGTTGTCTGTCATAATTTTTTGTTTTAATAATGTTATAACTTAAATTAAGATGTTGGTCCTCTCTACAGAATTGTTTCACATGTTGCTATCCATGGGACTTTTATTGCTACTACGAAGCATATGGTATAGGTAATGTCTGCTTGTTGAAAGCATTATTGTGATATGGTACTTGTTTACATCCTTTTGTCTTTGTTGGATAATTGTCTCATTTATGTCATTAGAAATCATACTGTGTTACCTTATTTATATAGTGGATAGTTGTCTCATTGGAAATCATGCCACATCTCCTTATTTATATAGTGGATAGTTGTCTCATTGGAAATCATGCCACATCTCCTTATTTATATAGTGGATAGTTGTCTCATTGGAAATCATGCCACATCTCCTTATTTATAAGTGGATAGTTATCTCATTGGAAATTCAACTACATCTCTATATTTGTATACTAACATTGTAAGTATAATCTGTTATATATAAGTTGTTACCTTTGGTATCAAAAGCAAGGTCCTTTCTGCTACTTCTGGATCACATAAAACCAGATATAGATTGGTCAATGCTAACTTGTCTGCTATACTGAAAAATTATAAATACCAGATATTAGGAAGCACTGTGAAAGGCAAGTTAAGTGAAGTACACATCTGATGAATAACAATTTGAATAATAAATCAGTAAAGTTTTAGTGTATCATACATGATTTTTCTAAGTATTTTATTGAGAATTAAGAGGCTGTTATCAAACTGCAGTTAAATTCCAAACTTTATGCAGCAAAAAAAAATGCCCTTCTTAATCAATTTTAACAAGCACCATCCTTAAAATGAATTAAATAGCAGGTAAGAAACTAGATTAACATTTGATATGGCAGACAGGAATACTGTAAACATTGTACTCTAACAGTTTCCAAATTACAGGTTAAATCATTCTTTTTTGAAGAAAACTTAGGTTCTTGAAATATGTGACTTGAATTTTTACCTTTTGACAACATTTCTTTTTTATTCTTGTTTATAATTCAGTATGGTTGTCTTTATTTCAAGAAAAAAAATATAATATTACAACTCAACAAACTGATATCTTTGTATTCATTTGGGATACAATATAAATCTACTGTGAGTATATAGACTTGAAGTAGAAGAAAGACTGTATAACTATGATTTATTTCTTAGTTGTAATTGGCTTTGAACAAGCTTTAAGTAGCTGCAAGTTTTATTGAATCAGTACATGGTGTATTTGGTATTTGTTTTTTGTACTCAATTGATGAGTCAAGCCTTCTCAAACTGATTTTTACAGTTTGTTGTGGTGTTGCAGCACTGTCCCAGGTTGAGGGAGGTTTGAACACTTGCAAACATGTTAAACCCTTTCATATTCTTTATGTGTCTGTCCCATGTCAAGATTTTTGTAATTAGGTGGTTTCGTTTGATGCTGTCTGTCATATTTGTAGTTCCTTTACGTAAATCAGGCAATTGGTTTTCTTGTTTGAATTGTTTCGCAACTTGTGATGCTACGTCCTTTTATAGCTTTAATACTATATGATATCAGTTAGGATTATTAACTAACATCCACATCATTTGGTCTGTGGAAGAAAGTTGTCTCAATGGCAATCATACCATATCTACTTTTTTTATCTTGAAAATCTACTGACCCTAAATCAAAAGGGGTTCTCCTTACTTCATGGGTCATTATCAAACCAACTTCAGTTTAGATTGGGACATGCATGTATGGTTCAAAAGATACAGAAACAAAAATTTTGCCCAAATTTCAGTCTATCGATAGCTGTTGTGACCTTGACCTTTGAGTTTTTTACCCTAAATCAATTATACTCTTTTGTTTTATTGAAAAGTATAAAAACTAGAGGCTCTCAAGAGCCTGTGTCGCTCACCTGTATCTACTGTTGTTTTGGAAATCATGTAAAATAAGGTTAAAATCATATAGATACCCTAATAATGATTGAGGCCAAGTTTGGTTTAATTTGGCCCAAAAGTTAAATTAAAAGCAGAAGAAATTTGAAAAAATTTACAAAAATTACCAATAAATTGCAGAAAATAACTTTAAAGGACAATAACTCCAATAAGATGTCAATTGCCAATTTTGGTCATGCTGACTTATTTGTAGATCTTTCTTTGCTTGATATTTTTGCTGTTTACAGTTTATCTCAATCTATAATGATATTCAAAGATAATTAACAAAAAATAAAAAATTTACTTTCCTCCACTCCAAAATTTATTTCACCTAGGGCCTGTATAATGCTGAAAATGCCTTTAAATGTTTTTATGGAACACAATTCAAAATAAATTTGGGCAGGGGTTCCCCTGACCCCGACTAACCCGCCGGGTCTGAGGGGCATTCACCCAATATAAGTATGCTGAAAGAAAAGATATAATAATGGTTTATAGAAAAAGTAACACAGAATAATTCTGAAAATGGAACATATCAAGGAGAAATTATTAGCACCCCCCTCCCCTGAAAAAATTGCACCCCTTGGAAAAAAATCAAGTCATCCCATTGTAGTCTTACAATAGTTACTGAAGACCCCTTGTCATTATTTAAATTAGTTTTCAAGTTGTGACCATTTGAAATTGTTTTTTAACATTTTCCCCATAGACTTCTATAGTATTATAAAACCCCTATGTTCTATTTTTACCCATGGGGACCATGTTGGTTATAGGGCAGGGCCATCAGATACATTTTTCAATCAAAGATACTCTAATAATAATTGTGGGTAAGTTTAACTCTATTTGGCCAAGTAGATTAAGAGGAGATGATTTTTGTAAAAAATTTAAGAAAAAATAGTGAAAAAATTGACTTTAAAGGGCAATAACTCCTTAAGGGGTTAATTGACTATTTTGATCATATTGACTTATTTGTATATCGTACTTTGCTGAACATTATTGATGTTTACAGTTTATCTCTATCTATAACAATATTTAAGATAACCAAAAACTGCAAAATTTCCTTAAAATTACCAATTCAGGGGCAGCAACCCAACAACAGGTTGTCTGATTCGTCTGAAAATTTCAGGGCAGATAGATTCAAACCTGATGAACATTTTTAGCCCGTCAGATTTGCTTTAAATGCTTTAGTTTCAGAAATATAAGCCAAAAACTGCAATTAACCCCTATTTTCTATTTTTAGCCATGTCGGCCATGTTGGTTGGCAGGCGGGGTCATCGTACAAATTTTTTAAAGTAAATACCCTAATGATGATTATGGCCAAGTTGGTTAAATTTGTCTCCGTAGTTTCAGAGGAAAAGATTTTTGTAAAAGATTACAAAAATTTACGAAAAATTGTTAAAAATTGACTATAAAGGGTAATAACTCCTTAAGGGGTCAATTGAAAATTTTGGTCATGTTGACTCATTTGTAGATCTTACTTTGCTGAACATTATTGCTGTTTTCAGTTTATTTCTATCTATAATAGTATTCAAGATAATAACCAAAAACTGCAAATTTCCTTAAAATTACCAATTCAGGGGCAGCAACCCAACAACATGTTGTCTGATTCGTCTAGAAAAATCAGAGCAGACAGATCTCAACCTGATAAACCTTTTTACCCTTGTAAGATTTGCTCTTAATGCTTTAGTTTCAAAGATATAAGCCAATAAAATGCTCCGCAGGGCGCAGCTTGATACGACCGCAGAGGTCGAACCCTGAACAGTTGGGGCAAGTATGGACACAACATTCAAGCCTGATACAGCTTTGCATTTGGATTGTGATTAAATATTTGACACAGCATAGGTTTCTGACACAGAATGAATGTGGTCTAAGAACTTAAAAATTTTAAATTGGACATTCACCTATTATGGTCCAATATCCAAAATCTAAATACATGGTTAGATTCAGCATATCAAAGAACCCCAAGAATTCAATTTTTGATGAAATCAAACAAAGTTTAATTTTGGACCCTTTTGACCTCAATGTGGACAAAGTTGATAACAGGGCCCAAAAATCAAAAATCTAAATACATGGTTAGATTCAGCATATCAAAGAACCCTATATATTCAATTTTTGTTGAAATCAAACAAAGTTTAATTTTGGACCCCGATTTGGACCAACTTGAAAACTGGGCCCATAATCAAAAATCTAAATACATGTTTAGATTCAGCATATCAAAGAACCCTAAGAATTCAATTTTTGTTAAAATCAAACTAAGTTTAATTTTGGACCCTTTGGACCTTAATGTAGACCAATTTGAAAATGGAACCAAAAATTAAGAATCAAAATACACGGTTAGATTCGGCATATCAAAGAACCCCAATAATTCAATTTTTGATGAAATCAAACAAAGTTTAATTTTGGACCCTTTGGACCTCAATGTGGACCAATTTAAAAATGGGGCCCAAAATCCAAAAACTAAATACACGGTTAGATTCAGCATATTAAAGAACCCCAAGAATTCAAGAATAAAACGCCATTGAAATTGGTCAAGAAATAAGCAATTTATACGAAGTATCTTCTTTTGCACAATACTGTGCAATTAAATATTTCTTGCTATTGCGCAATACTGTACAATTGACAATTTCTTGCTATTGCGCAATATTGTGCTATTGGATATTTCTTGCTATTGCGCAATACTGTGCAATTGAAGATTTCTTGCTATTGCGCAATACTGTGCAATTAAAGATTTCTTGCTATTGTGCAATACTGTGCAATTGAAAATTTCTTGCTATTGCACAATACTTATTATATAATAATTTACATATCCTGTTTGGTGTGTATCTCCTACCATATCATTATTATTTGCTTTTAAAAATAAATCAGAAATAACCGACTTAAAATGGAAAATTTTAAAAGAAAAGAAAAAGGAAAAAAAGAAAAAAAAGGAAAAAAAAAAAAAAATCCCCCCCCCCAAATTTTTTGAACCCCCTTATGATTCATCACCCCCAAACTCAATCCCAGCCTTCCCTTTGTGGTATGGTACCTTGCAGTACAATTTCAGAGAGATCCATACACTTGAACACAAGTTATTGTCTGGAAACTAGAAAAATGTGTTTTTTGGCCCCTTTTTGGCCCCAAATTCCTAAACGTTTAAGGCAATTACCCCCAAACTCAAACCCAGCTTTCCCTTTGTGATATGGAACTTGTAGTACAATTTCAGAAAGATCCATACACTTACACACAAGTTATAGTCCTGAAACTAGAAAAATGCTTGTTTTTTGCCCCTTTTTGGCCCCTAATTCCTAAAATATTGAGGCAATTACCCCCATCATCAATCCCAGCCTTCCCTTTGTGGTATGGTACCTTGCAGTACAATTTCAGAGAGATTCATACACTTGAACACAAGTTATTGTCTGGAAACTAGAAAAATGCTTATTTTTGGCCCCTTTTTGGCCCCCAATTCCTAAACGTTTCTGCAATTACCCCGAAACTCAAACCCAGCTTTCCCTTTGTAATATGGAACCTTGTAGTACAATTTCAGAAAGATCCATACACTAACACAAGTTATTGTCATGAAACTAGAAAAATGCTGGTTTTTTGCCCCTTTTTAGGCCCCTAATTCCTAAAATTTTGAGGCAATTACCCCCAAAATCAATCCCAGCATTCCTTTTGTGATATGGAACCTTGTGGTACAATGTCAGAGAGATCCATACACTAACACACAAGTTATGTCTGGAAGTTACAAAAATGCTTATTTTTGGCCCCTTTTTGGCCCCTAATTCCTTTACTGTTGGTACCATAACCCCCAAAATCAATCCCAACCTTCCTTTTGTGGTATTGAACCTTGTGGTAAAATTTCATAGAGATCCATTCACTTAAACTAAAGTTAGAGTGCGAAAACCAATGTGTCTTCGGACAACGCCGGACGACGCCAGACGACGACGACAACGACGACGACGACGACGCCAACGTCATACCAATATACGACCACAAAAATTTTTTTGCGGTCGTATAAAAACTGCATTTTACCCCTATCTTCTATTTTTAGTCATGTCGGCCATCTTTGTTGGCAGACCGGGTCATCGGACACATTTTTTAAACTAGATACCCCAATAATGATTGTGGCCAAGTTTGGTTAAATTTGACCCAGTCGTTTCAGAGGAGAAGATTTTTGTAAAAGTTAACGACGATGATGAAGGACGTCAAGTGATGCCAAACGCAGAGGGCCAAGTGAGCTAAAAACTATATCTAACCTTGACTTTTCACCATGACTTGCAAGTTCTTTGATCCATGTTTGTAACAAGGTAAGGGCATGTTCTGAAATAAATTTAATATCTGATTAACCGACTGAAGGAGACCCTCATGGGTAGTCAAGGTCGTTAGGAACCCACCTAGTATCTGATTAAAGAATTTAGTGTTACAACATGACAATATATCTTTTTTTTAATCAAAATAGTTGTATAGCTTTATATTTATGGGGTCATTGTAGTTACAATGTTTTACACAAGCTACCTTCAAAAACAATATATCTTCAACACAATGTGACTTTTTTTTAAAATTGCATTTAAAGAAAAATCATTAAGTTTAGTGTAACTTTTTTACAATTCCTTTTTAACATTCATCTGATTTCTGTCCTATCTAATAGATCTTAAAGGACAAATAATAGAATGAAGATGTCTTAAAAGTGTTGTTTTTATTGTTCTCTTACTGTTCACATGTTATAAATCCAAATTTCAAAATTTCAATACTGTAAACAAAGAGAATGAATGGAACCAATGAGAAAGTGACCCAAAACACAAAAATTCATAAAGCACATAGGGTTCTGCAGAACAAAAATTAGTGTATTAAAATATAAAATATGGAAAAACAAAAACCAAAAAAAAATAAAATGTTTACTCTGGATTGCATCTCTTGATTATGAAGAAGCTTCAGTTAAAGGTTCATGACATTCCATGATAGTTTGAAAAAGGTTTTAAATGTGCATCTTAATGTAAACTCCCCAAAAAATTAGTCCATTCATCTGTAAAACTCTATTTTTTCTTCAGATGCTAATTCTTGATCATGAATAAGCATCTTATCATTTAGAAGTTATTAGTGTAATTTTTTTTAAATATCTCTTGATCATGAAAAAGCTTCTATCTAAGTTCCATAAAATTTTCATCAAGCTTTGACAAAGAAATTGATATTTAAAAAAAAATAATTTCAGACTTTACCTAATTGTCGATGCTGGCGTTAACGAAGAAATCTGGACCACTTTGTAATGCAGGTGAAAAAATTACACAATCCTATTTACCTGAATTAAATTCCTTGACTCTGGAAAACAAAATGATATCTGATAGCAGATCAGGGATAGCTTTACTGCAAATAGACAGAATCATATCGCCTTCTGCCTATAAAAAACAAAATTTGAGTTAATAATAAGGATTGTCTAAGTTAGAAGTTACAAAGGTATATTAAATAAACTGTTAACACAGTGATATGTCTCGCCTTTTTGTAATTTTGATAATGCAAATGTTGAAATTAAAACAGCAATACTTTAACATGTAAGTTATGCAAATATTCAAAATCAACGAATCATGACTGAAGCTACATGGCTAAACAATCTCCATGGAAATAAGATGTGCCAATGCTAATACAATTGCATACCAAATACCATTGAATTATCATAAGCCGTTCCCTTTCAACAAACCTAAACACAAACATTAACTTGTAAACTATGTAAAAGTTTCAAAGCCAATGAACCATGATGAGGGGGTGGGGCTATATAATCTCCATGGAAACAAGACTTGCAAATGTCAATAAATTTGCATACCAAATATCATTGACTTAACATTAGCGGTTCATCTTAAACTGATCTAATCATAAACTAATACATGTAAATTAAGCAAAAGTTTCAAAGTCAATAGACCATGACTGAGGGGGCAGGGTCACATATTCTGCATGGAAATGAGATGTGCTAATGCTTATACAACTGCATACCAATTAACATTGGCCTACCACTAATGGTTCCCCTTGAACCGACATAAACACAAATACATGTAAACTAAGCAAAAGCTTCAAAGTCAATAGACCATTACTGAGGGGGCGGTGCCAAACAAGTAAAACTCTGAGCTACTGCTCACTGATGATACCCCCGCCGTAATATTTCGGTAAACAGGAAGTTGTTGAGTGATGAATCTGAAAACGCATCACACGGTAAAGCTGACTTATATAAACCCTGAAACCAAATTTCAGAAATCCTTGTCAAGTAGTTCCTGAGAAAAATGTGATGAAAATTTTCAACTTGGCTATCATGTGTAAAATAATACAAGTGTTCGGTAAACAGGAAGTTGTTAAGTGATGAATCTGAAAACGCATCACATGGTGTAACTTACTTATATAAACCCTGAAACTAAATTTCAGAAATCCTTGTCAAGTAGTTCCTGAGAAAAATGTGATGAAAATTTTCAACTTGGCTATCATGTGTAAAATTATACAAGTGTTTGGTAAACAGGAAGTTGTTGAGTGATGAATCTGAAAACACATCACACGGTGTAACTTACTTATTTAAACCCTGAAACCAAATTTCAGAAATCCTTGTCAAGTAGTTCCTGAGAAAAATGCGACTAACATTTTCAACTTGGCTATCATGTGTAAAATAATACAAGTGTTCGGTAAACAGGAAGTTCGAGAAAAATGCGACGAAAATATTCATGGGCCGGACGGATGGACTGACGGACTGACGGAAGGACAGACAGAGGTAAAACAGTATTCCCCCCTTTTTTAAAGTGGGGGTATAATAATCTCCATGGAAATGAGATATGCCAATGCTTATACAACTGCATTACAAAATATCATTGACCTATAGCTACCACTAGTGGTTCCCCATAAACTGACCTAATCACAAACTAATACATGTAAACTAAGCAAAAGTTTCAAAGTCAATAGACCATGACTGAGGGGGCAGGGCCAAATAATCTCCATGGAAAAGAGATGTGCCAATGCTAATACAACTGCATACCAATCATCATTGACCTACCACTAATGGTTCACCATAAACTAGACCTAATCACAAACTAATACATTGTTGATGCTGACGACAACCCCAGAAACAGCATACCTATGTCTCGCTTTTTGACTCCGTCAAGGCGAGACAAAAATCAATGTGGATATAAAGTGGCAAACTTTCAGGGAAAATAAATTAAAACAATAAATAATCTTCACTAAAACTATGAGTTATTGACTTAAATAGTCTAACCCTTTCACATGCACAGAGCATAAAACCAGGTTTACTGCATTTAAACATTCTACTTGTAGGAAATTTTTTATATTCTTTGCACATTTAAAACTTTAACATTAAAGGCAGATCTTTGTTTGTCTCTGAAAAATTCATAAACATTCCCTCTGATTTGAGGTAATTTAGTCTGTCTGACTTATGGTAATTTAGTTCCTCTGACTTGAGGTAATTTAGTTCCTCTGACTTATGGTAATTTAGTCTCTATGACTTGAGGTATTTTAGTCCCTTTTACTTGAGGTAATTTAGTCCTTTTGACTTTGAAGTAATTTAGTCCCTATGACTTGAGGTTATTTAGTCCCTCTGACTTGAGGTAATTTAGTCCTTCTGACTTTAAGTAATTTTGTCCCTTGGACTTGAGGTAGTTTAGTCCATATCTGACTTATAGTAATTTAGTCCCTATGACTTGAGGTAATTTAGTCCCTATGACTTGAGGTAATTCAGTCCCTCTGACTTTAGGTAATTTGGTCCCTTTGACTTGATATAATTTAGTCTGTCTGACTTATGGTAATTTAGTCCTTCTGACTCATGGTAATTTAGTCCCTATGACTTGAGGTCATTTAGTCCCTCTGGCTTGAAGTAATCTAGTCCCTTTTACTTGAGGTAATTTAGTCCCTCTGACTTGAGGTACTTCAGTCCCTCTGACTTTAGGTAATTTGGTCCCTTTGACTTGAGGTAATTTAGTTTGTCTGACTAATGGTAATTTAGTCCCTAAGACTTGAGGTTATGTAGTCCCTCTGACTTGAGATAATCTAGTCCCTTGGACTTGAGGTAATTCAGTCCCTCTGACTTTAGGTAATTTGGTCCCTTTGATTTGAGGTAATTTAGGGCTTTACATTTGGAAACGATGATTATTGCTATTTTCTCAAATTTTGCTTTGACCTTTTTTGTGATAATTTTCTATATCATGCTACTCAATGATATGGGTTTTTCTTAGTCAAGTAGAAAGAGAATGCAAGACGTCATGAGGGTACATCACTGATGTTGCCTATGAAAACAGCAATAAACAGATTATCAAAGGTCTTTCAAACTCAAGAATGTTTCTCAGCTATATCTCATCTCAACTGTTGCCCTTTCATGATATTGTAACTTAGAAACACTCCCTTGTTTAAAAGACTGCCAATAATCTATAATTCTATAATTGATAAAACTAGGGAAAAAATAAATTGATTTCTGTATGTCTTTGGTTTTTTTTTTTTGGTGTCTGCTAACTCAATCTGTTAATTCATATTATTTTTGTAGAAAATATTTACCTATTAAATAACAACAATGACTGGGGCAAATATAATGTTGTACAGATCTTTGGTAGCTTTTGTTGAATTCATTCACAGCTTGTCATAACACAATACATTTTAGAGCTTGCTAATCAGCTGGTGACTACATGATGAATTTACTTGATTTTGGTAAGCTTGTTTTGATTGGTTGTCGTCTCATTCAAGTAAAAAAATATCATGACCTTCAAAATACCTCTATTAACTCAAAGGGTTCTCCATCCTGCAGAAGAACATGCTTAAAATAAGCAATAAATCCTTGTCCATAGTCCTGGTATCCCATCTATAAAAAAAATAAATAGTATAGAAACTTTTTTAAACCATCAAGAATGAAGAAGAACAATAAAAAAAATTGTTCATCTGATAAACATATTTATATACCGGTATGCATCACAAACCCGTTTCATTAGGCAAAATAAAATTAAAGGGGTTATTCAGTATAATCTGTATTTACTAATGATTTAAAGTAACAGTCTTGCATCATTGATAAAAGATTTTGGGGGAAATCATAGACAAAATATTAATCAATCATATACACTTGCCACCAGTTGTCTTATGTCAGCTACACTCAGTGCAGAAAGAGCTAGATATAATTACCTTCTCATGACTTGCTACCAGTCCTCTTATGATGTCAGCTACACTCAGTCCAGACAGAGCTAGATATAATTACCTTCTCATGACTTGCAACCAGTCGTCTTATGATGTCAGCTACACTCAGTCCAGACAGAGCTAGATATAATTACCTTCTCATGACTTGCTACCAGTCGTCTTATGATGTCAGCTACACTCAGTCCAGACAGAGCTAGATATAATTACCTTCTCATGACTTGCAACCAGTCGTCTTATGATGTCAGCTACACTCAGTCCAGACAGAGCTAGATATAATTATCTTCTCCTGACTTGCTACCAGTCGTCTCATGATGTCAGCTACACTCAGTCCAGACAGAGCTAGATATAATTACCTTCTCATGACTTGCAACCAGTCGTCTTATGATGTCAGCTACACTCAGTCCAGACAGAGCTAGATATAATTACCTTCTCATGACTTGCTACCAGTCCTTTTATGATGTCAGCTACACTCAGTGCAGACAGAGTTAGATATAATTACCTTCTCATGACTTGCAACCAGTCGTCTTATGAAGTCAGCTACACTCAGTCCAGACAGAACTAGATATAATTAACTTCTCATGACTTGCAACCAGCCGTCTTATGATGTCAGCTACACTCAGTGCAGACAGAGCTAGATATAATTACCTTCTCATGACTTGCTACCAATCGTCTTATGATGTCAGCTACACTCAGTCCAGACAGAGCTAGATATAATTACCTTTTCATGACTTTCCACCAGTTGTCTTATGATGTCAGCTACACTCAGTCCAGACATGGTAAGATAAGGAATACACAATTGTCCATCTGTACCTTTCTCTCTAAACAATATAATGTCAACATTTTGAATTATGCATTAACTTATTTTTCCGGCAGTTCTCAGTTACAGCATATTTGCAGGTATGTTGCTTTCAAAATTTTCCTTGTATACAGTTAAATTGGTCCAAACTTCACCCCATTTTAAGGATTTTGCTGATATTAGACACTTCCAATCCCTCCCTGATCTTTTTATGGTGTTCCTAGTGCTAAATCTTTAGTTTTCTGTGTAGCATTTTGTAGAATGATGTTTGTCTTTTCATCTTTTTTCTTTTGGCCATTGTGTTATATGGCTTCCTTCAACTTATAGTTTTTGTTTCTTCATCCCTTCTTATATTTTTTACAACAGTTGAAAACCGAATAAAATCCTTGTAAGTCAATTTTGACAGGTTTCCAATTTATCCTTGTTTCATACCTGCCAACTTTTCAAACTCTCCATGAGGGATTTTAAGCGCAAGAGGACCTAATGCTCCTCTTATATTGTCATAAGCGTTTTTAATCTACTTCTATACTGTTTGAATGAGTATGTATCTGCTTAAATACCCTTTTAACTCATTTGAATGCCTGTTTTGAAGTGTTCAGTTTATAAAATAAAAAATTTTAAAATTCAGGTCAACACCTCTCATGGGGGATATCCCCAATAAATCAGGATAGTTGGTAGGTCTGTTGTTTGGTTGAGACAGGTTGTAGTATAGTCTTTTACGTGATATCAAATACTGAAAGAAAAAACTAAATGAACAATATCTATTTATAATGTTTTCAGATGAGTCCAATTTGAAAATCACAAATATAGATTTATAATTAAAACACAAGTGAACCAACGCCTGGTAAATCTTCTGTCAGTAGATTCCATAAAGTGGATACCTCGGGTATGCAGGGTCGTTACGATAAAAACATAAAATGTAGAAGGTCCAGTAACAACAACACTTTAAGGAATGCTCAACCCGATTTTGTACCTCAGCATGATTTTATGTATTGTTTTCTATCCTGATGACGGTGGCCTAGCCACCGAAACATGTCGATCTCAATAAATTGCTGGAGCATTCCTTAAAGTGTTGTTGTTACTGGACCTTCTACATAGATTTATAATGTATAAATAAATACAAATGAGACATTCTCTATACCTACTTAGCATAGTATTCACCAATCAAAAGACAGGATTCTCTGAACAAATCCTCTATTTCTCTGTCATTTATGTCTCCACCAATAAAAGTGTTTCTTAAGGTCATGTGACCCTCTAGCAGAAGATTCAAATATGTTCCTTCATTATGTTTTCTTGACCTTTCTCCATATTTAACCTGTGTAAAAGGCATTGCGATCAGTATTAAATTTCATTGCTTTTGCTTGCACATTTGGTCTAAAAATACCATTAGATAGTTTATAAGAATGTAATCTGACTATTAAAGATAAACAAATCTAGCTTTAAATTGGGCACAGACATTTCACCAAATGATTAAGAGAGTTTCTACTGTCTGTAATTCATATTTGATAGACATTAAAAAGAGCCATATGAGAAATGATTTTTTTTTTGAAATCTGGTTATTAATCATATGCAACTTGAACTCCTTTTATCTTACCATAAATAATGTAGGAACACAGTTCTTTATTCTGATAATGAACTTTCAATATAGAAATAATAAATGTGGTGTATGTTGTCTTTAATTTTACAATTTCTACAGTTATCATGTTAATACAGGATATGCCAAAAAACAGAACAGTACCAACTCAAATTTCTTCCAAGTTTTCTATAAGGTGATAGTTTTCCATTAAGAACTTTTACATATACTTCTGCGGTGCTCTTCAGCATTTTTTGTGCAAATTTTTCTCATTTTTTTTTTCTTGGTATCAATTAGGTTTTGAATCATACAAAAGTTTTTTCTCTCTAATTCTTACACGATTTATCCATTTCCTGACCCGTTGATTATTTTTATTTAATCAACGTGTTGTTCGTTTGATCTCAGTTCTTCATTGGTCAAAATTCTATTATGAGATAAAAATGTCTTGCTTTCCTCTGATTTTCCTATCGTGACGTCATGAAAAAAGGCGACCATGCCTGATAACGTCACATAGAAAGAATACATCTTTTTGCAGATCGTTCAAAAAGAAGGATTGAATTTGTCTGCATATCGTTTAAAAATCATTAGAGAATCAGATTCCACCAAATCTTGTGCAATACGATATTTATCCACTCTCGACAGTTGAGTTTTAAATATTCAAAACGCTCAGCAAGCCTCGCGTTTTAAATTTGAAAATTTAACTGTCGAGAGTGGATAAATATGGCATCACACTTGATACAGTGGTAGAATCTATATATACCTGTAACATCTATGTTATATAGGCAGCTACTTTTTAATATTGTATTTATCACTCATTCTTGGGAAATCAGGTCCAATACTTGATTTGTTGTCCCTGTAGATATTTTAAGCCTTGTCTGGTTTAAAATGTCAAAAAAAATATGTTTTTGAAAATCCAAGGAGATATCTAGCTAAAACTAACATAATTGCCAAGTAGAAGAATATCAAAACTACTCCAGCCTCACACAAAAACGTATTATTTTGAGTAAAACGAATGTCCCTGGTGGTATAGATATTTTTTCTGTTGAGTATTCGACTTAAGAAGCTTGCAAAACATGTACTTTTGTTGCCTTTTTCGATCTATCACCATTCTGCCAGTCCATATTTATATCATTTTAAGTAGTTTGTCATAAAAAAAAAACCAACACAGTTTTGAGATTATATGTCACTATTTCTTTGACCAGATACGTTAACAACTTTTAATTAGACTCTTCATTTATCTAAAGGTCAATTGAAAGAATAACTATGTTGCTTTTGAAGTGTTAGTCCATAGTTGTAACCAAAGCAAAATTATTTGATGTGTATTTATAACAATTTATAAGCTACTTAACTGGGAAATGGATTTTGTATGTTAATTTTGAACAGATACGTTACTATGGAATCATTTGCATAAAAATTAACCACTTGCACAGGATCTATTTAACTGCATAAATATGTTTTTACATATTTGATCTTCCTTTTCAACAGTGAAAAATGTCCTGTTATTAGAAACGTATTTGAAATAATGGACCAAGAATAATTTTTTAAACAGATACGGTACCAACAGATATGTTACTATGTTTCGATTAACGCTGAAATATCGATATCATTTCGGAATTCAGACATATGAGCTATCTGCCTTAATACATAGATAAGAATTAGACATTTGAATTTTGTACCTACAGGATAAAAATAATGTTAAAGTATTGAAATTCAGGGTGCAAACATTAAGTAACGTATTTGTTTCCTATGGTAACGTATTTGTTGCATGCCTTGAACAGATACGTTACATCTTATATTCTATTTTTTCATTCAAGTTTTAAGCGTTACGCTCACTTCTTTGATTTCAAATATTATATATTTAAAGTTTATTTATGATTAATAGTTCAAGAACCGATATAACAGAGTTTTCAATATCAAAATCGTCTTCTCAACAGATACGTGATCTGTTCATTTCCAAGTTGAAAAAAAAGATAAGATATATAAACATTTGAACAAATATATGAAATTAACAAGAGCAGTTGTTGATAATTGATATTTAAACATATTTTGATTAATATCTTGATACATATTTTATTAAGAACAACTAATTGTTATGTTTTTTGTCTTCACAGTTATATCTAATCAAGATACGGATTTTGAAACAATTCATTAACTTTTCAGAGTCTATCACCAAGATTTATGACTATTAATAGCATCTTAGGTACCTCTAGAATAGTTTTGGAGGAAAATATTATTGGTGTGAGCCAAGATTCCGTGTTGAAGGCCGTACTTTAACCTATAATTGTTAACTTTTTATACATTGTGACATGGATGGAGAGTTGTCTCATTGGCATTCATACCACATCTTCTTATTTATATCCTTCAATTTTAGGCAAACTTGTTGTCATATCAGGAAGATTTTTCTTATCATTAACCATAACATACAATGTGTATGATTAAAGCTTAAATCATCTTTAATTCAATGTCAAACACTTTTCATTTTTTAAGTAGCATATCTTATCATAAAGTAAATGCATGAAAACAGTTCAATTATTAAATTATACAAAAAAATTAAACTGTCAAATACCACAAAACCAGTTATAATATACAGGTTAATAAGAGAATTTTATCAATTTTATCTAAAGCAAAGTATCATTGCATCATACAGTACTCTTTTAGGCCCTTTTCATAGCACAAAGTCTTTTTACCTATTAAAAATTCATTGGCAGGTACTCCACAAAGTCCATTTGTTTAATTTTTTTGAATCTGTAATATAGGAGATAACTCTGTTTCAGATAAAAAGTGATATTAGAGACCTCCAGATGACTCCAGACTTGTGGTAAAAAAAGATAGATTGATTGTTGTTTGCTTATCATTCAGTGTTAAATATTTCATACACATTTAGTACGAGAACAAATTAAAAATAAATGAAATAGGAAGGTTTTGCAAAGGGATGACTTGAATGAAGGGTGACTGACTGCTTCTGGGTAATACAGGTACGTTGAATAGAAGCAGAAATTTCACCTTGCAATAGGTCACCTACAGGCCCTCAAAGAGTTGTTACAAGGGTTTTATTACATGCAAAGAGCAAATTAGTCTACACAAGACAGCAGATTTAATTTTCCCATTCTTCAGGAATATGACTGCATATTTACACATCCTGCACTGCCAAATGGACCCCCATCTTATGATTTTTTTACTACTGGTAAGAGGAAGTCCAGGGATGACTATATGTGTATCCCTTGTAAATCCTTGCTGTCAAAAAATAATATATTCTTTCTGCACACAGTATACTGATTAGCTTGATGTGGTAAAGAACTTCCTGTAAGAATGTCACCATCCGTGAATTACAACCACAAATGTCCATGTACTTACCATATCTTTATATAGTTCTCCAGGGGAACATTTTTCTACAGCATATAGACTGCAGGAACCTTCATCTGACCTAAAAACCAAGCACAAAACTTTGGTACCTTAGGTAAAACAAGAGTGCACACACTGAAATGTCTCGCCTTTTTTCTAACCATTGATATTATGTTGATAGTCCTAAATATAAAGCTTTACTACAACTATCACATAAACTTAACATGATCCAAGAAAATGAGGTCAAGGTCATATAAACCAAACGAGAAATACATGTACACCTTACAATCATTCAATACACTAAATATACCTGGTAGTTGACCTATTGCTTATAGTTTCTAAGAAACAGACTTAACCAAGAAAACTAAACATTGACCAATGAACCATGAAAATGAGGTCAAGGTCAGATGAACCATGCTAGGCAGACATGTACAGCTTACAATCCTTCCATACAACAAATATAGATGACCTATTGCTTATAGTTTAAGAAAAACAGACCAAAACACAAAAACTTAACACTGAGCAATGAACCGTGAAAATGAGGTCAGGGTCAAATAAAACCTTCGAGACTGACATGCACATCATAAAATATTTCCATACACCAAATATAGTTGACCTATTGCATATAGTATTAGAAAAAAAGACCAAACCTCAAAAACTTAACTTTGACAACTGAACCATGAAAATGAGGTCAAGGTCAGATGACACCTGCCAGTTGGACATGTACACCTTACAATCATTCCATACACCAAATATAGTAGACCTATTGCATACAGTATAAGAAAAACAGACCAAAACACAAAAACTTAACTATAACCACTGAACTATGAAAATGAGGTCAAGGTCAGATGACACCTGCCAGTTGGACATGTACACCTTACAATCCTTCCATACACCAAATATACTAGACCTATTGCTAATAGTATCTGAGATATGGACTTGACCACCAAAACTTAACCTTGTTCACTGATCCATGAAATGAGGTCGAGGTCAAGTGAAAACTGTCTGACGGGCATGAGGACCTTGCAAGGTACGCACATACCAAATATAGTTATCCTATTACTCATAATAAGAGAGAAATTAACATTACAAAAAATCTTAACTTTTTTTTCAAGTAGTCACTGAACCATGAAAATGAGGTCAAGGACAATGGACATGTGACAGACCGAAACTTCGTAACATAAGGCATCTGTATACAAAGTATGAAGCATCCAGGTCTTCCACCTTCTTAAATATAAAGCTTTTAAGAAGTTAGTTAACGCTGCCGCCCCCGCCACCGGATCACTATCCCTATGTCGAGCTTTCTGCAACAAACGTTGCAGGCTCGACAAAAATTACATTAAAATATAGAATGAATGCCATAATGAGTCTACTCCTAGAGAAATTAAACTCTATACATTTATATTCTGTATCAGACATGACTCCATAAAAAAAACAATTTATCTGTTAAAAAAAATCCACTTAATTCAAGAAAAGAAAGTCAGAAAAATAACTTTTTAATCTAATTTTTCCATTTTTTTAAATTCTATTTGTTGAACTGAAATAAAAGTTAAAATGTTTACAAGGCACCTGCCAGTGTTGGACTTCATTTATCCATTGTGTAACTTTAATTGCTTAACTGATGACAACAAACTTTTGAAATTGTTTGAA
Organism: Mytilus californianus; assembly: GCF_021869535.1. Classification (NCBI taxonomy): domain Eukaryota; kingdom Metazoa; phylum Mollusca; class Bivalvia; order Mytilida; family Mytilidae; genus Mytilus; species Mytilus californianus. Next base: position 69,242,510 of record NW_026262593.1, on the reverse strand, counting down.
ATGTTTTACAAAAAATAATGAGATAAAAAACTTACATTTAACATACTATTTCAATGCTATGTAGGCTTTCAAGTAAATATTGTCTTTCTAATATAGCATTTTAACTTATTTTTATCATTAACCTCGTTTATATTTTATTGAAATATTACCTTTGTACGCCATCCAATTTGGACAAGATGATAACATACTTGTCGCTTACATCCAGTTTTACTGTATTCATAAATAAGTGGACACCACATAGACAGGTGTCCATGTCAGCTGATGGAAAAACCTAAAATGTTAAATAATATACTGCTATACCATTGTAATATGCCCTGTAGAATATGATAACAAATTAGCATGAAATAATCCTTGTTGTTGCAAGCTATCAAATACCTTTTAAAAAAGCATGACATCGTTTTATTATAGTTTAGTAGGATGTTCTTGTCATTAAATAACTTTTTGATATACATTGCACAATAAAAGGATTACAGCATGAAAAATTGGTATGAATAAGAGGAGCATATATTATTTGTGGTGACAAGCCTTGCCCCATATTGAAAATATAAAAAACATAATTTAGGGATGTTTTTGAAGTTTTGCAATAAATGCAAAAAAAAACAGTTAAATATGTGACACAATTCAAATATCTGAATACTAAAATCTTACAAACCCATGTATTGTGAAAATCTAAAAGATGTGATGAATATATACAATCTCCTTTACTTCATTTCTTTAGTCAAAAATGAATTTGCATTTACAGAAAAAGCAAGGAAATTTCAAGTCTATATCTGTGAAACTGTTATATTAGGATGGGCAATGACCAGGTTATAAGTTGAATCATTTATACTGTTATTCAATAGTTTTTACCAAGTATTTTGGCATTTTGATTAAAAATAATCCATTACATTACATCTTTCCCTTCAATTTTGCAATACTCAGCTGATCTATAATATATGATTTTATAAAGATCAGTAACAGTTGAATAACTTTTGAGCTAATTATCAATTTTTTTTTAATATATATCAATTATCAAGATTATATGTGTCCCATATAATATCCCAAATCACTTATTGCTACTCATAAATATATAATGTTGATATCATTCATAAAACTTTGATTGATTTATGTGCAAAAGGATTTTGAAATGGAATGGAATATGGCTATGATGAAACATGACATTCTTAATACGGTTTTTCTGGTATAGAAATGAACAATTCTAGATTGAGAATAAATGGAAAAAAATTTCTGAAAAAACAATAGTGGAAGAGGTAAATACATGCGAAAGACATCAGTGAGAATCCAGAAATTAAATGCTTAGGTTCTAAAAAAAGTAAGAAGATACAGCTGATAATCAAAATCATAAATTGAAAAACAAACACAATGGACAATAGTGAAAGATAAAAAGTTCAAAAAACTTTACACAAAATTCTAAATATTGAACATCCTGCCCCACCAATAAAAAGGGATGGATAAGTAGTTCTTGTTTAACTAGTCATTGTGTTCCTTGATCTAAAATACCTTTTCTTTTGTATTCAATCTTTCTGTATGATGAATAGCTGCTGTACCACAACGACTGGTGTAAATTTCTAATCCACGGCCAGTAAGTACATACAACAAGTCTTCATTCATCACTATCTGAAATGTTTAATAATGGTTGAAAAGATTGAGGTACCATGTTACAAGTAATGAAACATTTTGATTATCTTTCTATTTATGAAAATATGGCTTGGTTGATTGTTGGTTGCTTAACGCCCACTGGCAAATTTTTCATGCAATCAGGACCGACGAGTATATGGTTTGGTTTTATAATATGTTTGTCAGATAATTGACTGCCAGAGGGTTCTTAATTTTCAGGCGCCCACACTGTTATTTCTTTTTTAATATTTTTATCATTTGAAGTATGAAAAAATACAAAAAGTATAGATAGCACTACTCAATAAACCTATAATATGAGATGTTGTCTGCCAGGTTAGAAAAGGAATTAATATATAATAAGAAAATAAGGGGATGTGATATGATCCCAAACTATCCAGCATAGAACAAAGTACAAGGAGGTGAACAAATACAGGTACAACCTTCAATGATGATTAACACCCGTCCCCTTGGGCAAGTTATATAAAGCACCTGTAGCGAAAAAAGAGAAACAATTTGAATGGTCAACTAACAGCCAGATTTCAAGAAATAGCATTAAACTAAAAACAGATTTATTTCTATTATTGTTCTTAGATGTCTTTTTGGTACTTTTTCTCCTTGGGTTCCTGTCTAACATATATCCAAATCGCCCTCAATTCATATTCACCAAAAAAAACAAAAAAACAACATGCACACACAGCGGTACCCATTAACACAAAACATGAATAATTTGGCACTATTAAGGCTACCTCAAGTTTAACTAAGTTTGTGGCCTCATTTTTTGAACAAATAACATTCTATAAATGTCCAAAGTGTGAAAAATGGACAGTTTTCAACGATTTTTCAACGAATAAAGTTTCATAACTCCACAATGTCATATCAGAAATGTATCAAAAAAAGAGAGCTTATTTCAATAGATATAAACAAGCCACCAAAGTTTCATGAAAACTGCTCATCTTAGGTCCGAGTACACAGTTATTTCGTAGTGCATTTCTTTTAGAGAATAAATGAAAATTAAAAAAATCCCACCTGCGCTTTCTCAATAATATTTTTACAGTGTGTTGTACTACTTTTGGGACAAATTATATCAAAATTATAGAAAACTTCATCGGCTCTAACTCAAAATATGGACAATTTCATGTTAAGGGGGTCTTCAAATCTTTTGACAGCTTCCGAAGTGCTAATTTTTAACATTTTTCAGCTGGACCAAATCACTACTTTACTTTAAAATTCATGACCCAAATTTTTTTACAGTGTCATTTCAACCCCCTTCTTACTATTTGAGTCATAAAACATGGAGAAATAAATTTGGAAGGGGTATAAAAAAAATCGACAAGTAACACACTGTCCACACTAGGGACTATATTCGTGGACAACGAAAATCAAAGGACGATAACTGTGTACCCGGACCTATTAGGGTAGAAAAAGTTGACCAATCTTAATGAAACTTGGTATGACCATAGCTTATTAAATTATAAGACTGCTTACAAAGTTTCATGGCAATAGGATATATATTATAGACAATATGACTAATTCTATATTCAACTTTGCGTGTTAAATTTAGACGTTAAAATTGAAAATTTTCAACTATCAACATTTGGGGCTTAAAAAATTAAAATATTGCAAAAAAATACTTTTGAAATGCCTTAATATATAATATATTATATATTAAAAGCAATAGAGTACTCATTTGATTTATCAGACTTATCATAATTATTAAAAAGTCAAATTTATATGAGCCTGTGGCTAAAAATGGAGGTTTTCCAATGAAGGGGGGCCTTACTTGAAGATGTAATATTTTCCAGCAATTTTAAATTTGTAAAGCTTTTTGGTTATAAATAATCCTTACATATGTATTTAATGTACTATAAATGGAAAGAAAACTTACAAATAACATATCACATTAGTTTAAAAGGGTCTTAGGCCAAGTAAGACTGAAAATAATTTAGGGTCAATTTAGGCCGTATCACATATTTACATTTAAAAATGCATATTGAAGCTATAGGAAATAAAATTTTGTGTCTTTTCTATCATTTTTATACTCAGGTGACATGATACAATAAATCTGAGCACAAAAAGACTCTTGCATTCAACTTTTTTTGCAGACAGTATGGTCTGATACAAAGATTTTTCACTTTTTAGTGAAAAACATGCATGCAATTTTAGTCTCAACAGGCTTATATTTGAACCACTTGCTATCCTACAGAAGAAAAGAAAGATATTATGTGACATAAAACAGGTACAATGGACATTGTTAAGTGCTTTTTATACAAATTTAGTGAGGTCTTTATAATGGACTTCAACTTTTATGTTCCAAGCTCCTCACATTTAACTTGATCCAAACAGGGCGTTAGACAAGGATCATATATACAACACATTTTGAACATATTGTCCGAGATAATCTTCTTTTCTGTAGATTCAGAGTTCACAAATGAGTAATACAACTGGATTGAAGCATAGAAACACAAATATTGACACATAAAAACCTGTCAGATAGAAAGTCAGAATGCCACTTATGCATCAAAAATTGAAAAAGCTATGAAATGCTTATTTTGACCATAAAATGCCAAAATTGGTCATTTTTGCAGAAATTCTATCAAATAAAAGTTTAAATCCTTTAGTTTTATGCTATTTGATAAATTGACACCATCAAATCATTCAGGGAAGTTGCCAAAGTACAGATTCTATATTTCCTGATTTCACCTCTTAGGTCCGAGTACACAATTATTTCGTAGTACATTTCTTTTAGAGAATAAATGAAAATTAAAAAAATCCCACCTGCGCTTTCTCAATAATATTTTTACAGTGTGTTGTACTACTTTTGGGACAAATTATATCAAAATTATAGAAAACTTCATCGGCTCTAACTCAAAATATGGACAATTTCATGTTAAGGGGGTATTCAAATATTTTGACAGCTTCCGAAGTGCTAATTTTTAACATTTTTCAGCTGGACCAAATCACTACTTTACCTTAAAATTCATGACCCAAATTTTTTTACAGTGTCATTTCAACCCCCTACTTACTATTTGAGTCATAAAACATGGAGAAATAAATTTGGAAGGGGTATAAAAAAAATCGACAAGTAACACACTGTCCACACTAGGGACTATATTCGTGGACAACGAAAATCAAAGGACAATAACTGTGTACCCGGACCAAAGCACATTTTTGAATTATAAATTGTCTGAAAACTGGAAAATCCCCCCTTTTTTTATGAATAAAGTCCCAATACTACAACAACAACAGCAATACTTTATTTTATGAGGGTTACACAGTTAGCTGTATAACTAATCTTCCCTCTCAGGCCCTCATCATAGAAAAAGCATAAACAAAAAATGCAAACATATAGTACATGGCATACATTAGAATGAAAGTCAAGTATAATGATAATGTTCAATACAACTGCAAAAAATGTTATGAAAAAATACACATGATAAAATAATTAATATTCAATATTTTTTCAACTTGTTGATTTCAATAAATGATCTGTTATTTTGTATTTGAAAGAGTTAACATTTGTAATATTTCGTAATGATATTGGCAAATTGTTCCACAAGAATGGTCCAGAATACATAAAAGATTTCTTGAACAATTCTATTTTTGGTTTAGGGAGTATGAGGTTTCCTTGAACAGCATTTCTCAAGGGGTATGGATTCCTTACTGAAACATAATGAAACTTGCTAGTAAGATATGATGGGGCATCATTTTTGATGCACTTAAATGTCATCACAAACTTGTGATATCTTATTCTCTTTTCAACTGTCATCCAGTTTAAGTGTTTGAATAAGGGCTCAGAAGGAGCGAAAGTTTCCAGTATTATTCTAGCAGCTCTCTTTTGTAATTTCAATATCCTATTTAAACCCTCACTGCTACAACTACTTCACACTATACAACAATAATCAATTAGTGGTAAGATATAACCATTATAGAATAATTTTCTGCAGTCTAGATTTAGAAATTTCTTAATCTTTAAAAGTAGATATAGCCTAGATGAAATTTTTGAGCAGATCAAATCAATTTGGTTTGTCCATGTGAGCGAAGGGTCAATTTTAATGCCTAAGAGACTTTCGCATGTGGAAGATTGTATCACTTGATTGTTAATAGTTAAACAACCTTCACTGTAATGTGGCATTGCTTTTTGCTTTGTTCCAATAATCATATATTTTGTTTTATTTTTATTGATGAACATATTGTTATCATTACACCATTCCTCAACACCATGCAAATCTTCTTGTACCTTTGACTGTAGAGTTTGTCAACAACTACCAGAAAGATGTAAAGTTGAATCATCAGCATAAAAATCAGTACAATTTTTCATATAGATAGGATGGTCATTTAAGTATAAAATAAACAGAAGGGGCCCTAATATGGAGCCTAGGTGGACACCATACTTGATATAAAGTTTTTCAGAATGAGCATTACCAATTTGTACTTGTTGAGTTCTTTCATTCAAATAGGATTTGAAAAAAGAAACAGCAGCATTATCAAATCCATAAATTTCAAGTTTTTTTCAGAGAATATCATGATCTACTACATCAAAGGCTTTCTTAAAATCCAACAGGACTGCTAAGTTGATATTACCGTCATTCATATCCTGTACCCATTTATCTATGATATTGATAAGGGCAGTTTGGCAAGAGTGTTCTTGTCTAAACCCAGACTGTGCTGGATGTAAAAGATTAAGTCTTTAATACTCCAAAACGTATAATCTAAAATTTATAAAAATCAAAATGGAGCTTACGTCAATAGATATAAACAATTCACCAAAGTTTCATGAAAATTGATGAAAGCGTTTTTGATTTATTGTCAAGTGTTGACAATGGACGGACAGACAGGCAGACAACGGTATATCATAATACGTCCCGTAAACGGGCGTATAAAAAGTGGTTTGTCCATTTTTATTAATTATATACAATGTATTTAATTATGTTTTCATTTAAAATAATTATATACAGCTTAGATCTGTATTTGCAGATTTAAGGGACATGCCACAATCACTCTTTGTTTAATACAAAAATATCAGGGATGGATTAAGGGATCCCAAGGGGGCCCAAATCACACACTCTCTTTATGGTTTTTATTACATTTTTTTTTTTACTTTTCAGTATGCCTCTTCCCCTTTTTGAAAATCCTGGATCAAATTATTTTTATCCATTATGGAATTATGCAGTTTTCATCATTTTTTTTTTAAATCAGTAATTTAGCTCCATTTAAAGTTTAATTTCATTAATCTTATAAAATCAATGCAATTTAGTTTACATAACTCTTGTACAATTTTCTTTGATATGTAGCCACCTATTAATATCTGTATAAAATTAAGATGATAATGAGACAACTATGTGTATTTATGTTGCATTTTTGAGGAACTTGTCTACAAATATAGAAATACTCTTGCATATTTCTGTAAGTGAAAGCCCTTGTAGTTACCAACCTGCGTAGGAATATCAGAATAGCTGTAGGTTGACAGTTGAGTAGACACAGTTGACCAAATATCATGTACATATCCATTGCTGTCACTGCTGATAAAGCAGCTTATTCCAACAATACTATTATACACCACTGATCTGAGAGGTACTGATCCCAACATGACTCTAGTAGACAGCCTACTTATATCTGTAATATAAAACAACCTTCTTAGACCATACTGATAGTAAAAAGCAGAAATTGAAATTATACTATTTTATTAAATGATCATTTTAGCCGTATGTGGTCAAATCAGCTAGTGCAAAACTTATGATATTGTCATGCTGATATTAAAACTTTTTTATGCAGTGATTGGGCCATATAGAACAAAGCTGAATTTGACAGGTACAATACAATATATATGTCACAGAATCACAGTACAACTCCATGCTTCCAAATGCATTTAGATTGTCACTTTCAAAAATAAATTTCTTTATGACTTTATATATAGATATAAGAAGATGTGGTATGAGTGCCAATGAGACAACTCTCCATCCAAGTCACAATTTGTAAAAGTTAAACATTATAGGTCAAAGTACGGCCTTCAACACAAAGCCTTGGCTCACACCGAACAGCAAGCTATAAAGGGCCCCAAAAATAACTAGTGTAAATCCATTCAAACAGGAAAACCAATGATCTAATCTATGTAAAAAACGAGAAACAAGAAACACTTATGAACCACATCAACCTGCTAACAAAACAAAGGAAGAAAGGTCAAGACATCTTAAAAATAGAAACACTTAGACATCTTTTCCAGTGGTTTTATTTACAATTTGGGTGATTACAGAAAATAGTTGGAATGCCTAATTTGTATGATATGAATTTGAGAGATTCTGGAATGATAAATGGATGGTCTACATCCAATGTCATATATAAAATGCATTTACAGGAAGAGAACATGTTATTAACTGATGGATCTAAAAACTGATACACAACATTGCCAAGTTGATACATTACTTTGGAACATGGAACAAAAATTAGTCAGTAAAACAGTGTTAAATTGTCACACAGCAAGAATTTCAATGCCTTTTGATTTTTCAATGACTATAAAGTAAACACTGGTATAGATCTTCAAAATATGCATTTTCCCCAAAACAAAGAGACTCATGAATTTTTACACTGATTTTAATAATTTTAGCTAGATGTACTTCTTGCAACGAAGAGTAGGAAAACCTTTGTATAATCTATTTGCAAATCCCTGGTAGTGAGTTTTACAACAATAGGTTTATGATGTCTCAAGTATTCCAAAATAGAGAGTTGTTGTTGATCTATACCTCAGATAATTTCTAAACCATAATAAATACAAATCTAACATGTCTAAGGGAAATTTGAGTGAGAGAAATTTTTATGACTGAACTGATAATCAAAAAAACTTTACTTGATACATAGGAAGGTATGAGCTGGAGGTGTCTGAATTCATCTTCTGCTCTCTTAATTTTCTGGTGATGAACCGTGATGACATGTATTGATCCAGCTGTCTGATGTCCACCACCTATAATATTATATTAAAAGAATATTTCTTATTAAAGAATGAACATCATAAATGCATCATAAGACAATGATAAATATAGATTCCACCACCATTGCATCAAGTGTGTTACGATATTTCTCCACTCGAGACAGTTAAATTTAAAAATTTAAAACGTAAGTCTTGCCTATGATTTTTAGACGATATCTAAACAAATTTTATCCTTCTTTTTCAAAGATTTGCAGAAAGTTGTATTTTTTATATGTGTCGTCATCAGGCATGGTCACCTTTTTTCATGACGATAGGAACTTCAGAAGAAATCAAGAAAATTTGACGTCATAATTGAATTTTGACCAATCATTTGCTGAGAACAAAGTTTTTTCTAGAGATGAGAAATAATTTTCTCACACCGATCAGGAAATGTGATAATAACATGAAAATTAGAGAAATAATTAAAAACAAAAGTGAATTGGAATTAGAAAAAAGTCAAAACAAAACTAATATACTATCAGGACTACACATTAACATTTTACAAATGTTTTAATTCACATCATTATTTATGAGTGGTTGTATTTTTCAATGGTTGGCCCAGAACCATTGAATCAAAACTAAAGAAAATGTACTTGTACTTTTGTGTATAATTTTTGCAACATATGGTCTAAATATTCACAGGGGAAATTAATTTTTGCCCAAGTAAAACTGGTATAACTCCACCACATTTTGTAGCTGTACCAAACGCATCACAGCTATCTGGTGTTCTTCTTTGTTGTCTTTGTACATAATTTTGTTGGCAGAGTCTATTGTCAGGGGTAGGAGTGATCTTTAGTATTGTCCAGTAATTTATGTAATTCTGGTTATAAATCTGTTAATGTATCGTACATTTTAACTGGGTTTCGGTTATAGATCACCAGCAGATATATACATACAAAGTACACCACAGTCTCCCTTGCAAAATGGACAAGATGTTATTTTAACTATTTTGCAGGTTGTCGGTCATTTCTAATGATAAATCTTCATGTAATCCATCAACAATTAAACATAATTGAAATAGTCTAGACCTGTCAATTGGAAAATAATTTTCAATATCAAATTCAAATATCAATTTAGATTTTGGGGTCTTTCTTGAACAGTTCTACAAAATGTATGACTTATTAACAACAAATATTATATCTGATTCAACATTTCCATGTGGGTCTAATATTAGTTCCATACTTTTTTTACTGTCCCTTCTAAAAGGCTACCAAGTTGAATAATCTAAGCTGTGTTCCTTAAGCTTGAAAATTGAAGTTGCAATGTATATGTCAGTGAGACAACAAGAAAAATAACCAAAAGAAATCTGGAGGGCAACATACAGACAACAATAGACAGGTGTCAATACAATATGTCAATCTCTTAAACATCCTGGGTCACTCTTAATTTGGGGAAAGGTTACACTTTCCTATGACCAAAATGTGCAATTGTCAAACAAGTCTTAACAAACTTAACTGGTATTAAGATATATCATGTATATCAAGAAGATTCCTTGTGGTAAAGTAAATGTAAAATATACGTAAATTTAAACACACATTGTTATTATCAATCTTTGTGGTTTTTTTCTCTATCACATTTTACTTCATTTTAGGCAAACCTTGTAAATTAATGTTGTAGATACTATACAGGTATATAAAGCATGTTCAATTCAATGCTGTATTGTTATATTTATTGCATTGAGGAGAAAAGTACGCTGCCTACGCAAGTATATTTACTAGTGACTAATCCATTTTACATTGAGCAAATAAAATATGTTAAAACTAAGTATGATATCACAATATGAAAGAGTTGGTGTAATTTGGAGAGAAAAAATCTTGCTCTACCTTTTACAATTTCACATTACCTCTGAAATCTGTTACATCTGGTTCCAACACTTTGTCACAGTTGTTTTCCTTCAGCTTCTTCAGATGCAAGGTTTTGATTGACTTGTTGGAAGAATGTGATTGATTCAATTTTAAATCATCTAAATTTATCTTGACAAAATGGTCATCTTCTCTTATGGTACTGACAGAATCTACAGATTTATCTAACAGCAATGACGGACTTGCATTGGCAGAAGATCGACAACCAACTCGAGAAAACTGAGGTGTATCTGGGAGAGAAAGACTGCTTTTTGATGAAAGAAAAGAAACATTACTCATAACAGATGAAGATTTTTGGTGCTGACTTCCAAATCCCCTCTCTGAAGAAGATAGTCGGTCGGCTTCAACATTTTGTAATCTTCCCAAATTTTCATCTGAGTAAACAACTTTAACAATTTGTGTCTCTCTCTTTGAAAGAACTCCAATATAATCTTCGCAGAGAACAGTTTTTGTAACATGTCCAATGTGCCATTCAAGCTGAAGAAATAGAACAATGTCAAGATAAACTCTGTCAGAATTCAAAATTTTTTTCTCCACAAGATGATAAACGTCTGTTATCTCCTTGGAAACAGTGATTAAATTACCAGTTTTCTGACAAATGCTAATGTCCTGTATTTCATCTTTATAAGGGATTTCTATAACTTGAATATGGGATTCATCTACAGCCGATGTTGTGACATTTTGGTCCTTTCCAGCTAAACGTATGGCTGTTCTATGTTTAACTTTGCCAGACGCCACCTCCCAATTTAAGTAAACTTTAATGTAAAATACATCTTTCTTTGATCTGCGATTGTATGTTGATTCAATAGTTGCTACATAATTACCTTAATAGAAAAGAAACACAATTCAATAACAAATACAAACATTTCCATTGTGGTTTCATTTATATAAATATTATAATCAACTATTATGCATTTAAACCGATATTACATTATATAACAAGTGAATCAGTGAGCAGTAGCTCACTGATGATACCCCTGCCGCAACTGGATAATTTTAATAGTTTAAAAATATGTAAGTGTTCGGTAAACAGGAAGTTGTTAAGTGATGAATCTGAAAATGCATCACACGGTATACATGTAGCTGACTCATATAAACCCTAAAACCAAATTTCAGAATTCCTTGTAATGTAGTTTCTGAGAAAAATGTGATGAAAATTTTCAACTTGGATGTCATGTGTAAAATGATGCAAGTGTTCGGTAAACAGGAAGTTGTTGAGTGATGAATCTGAAAATGCATCACACATTAAAGCTGACTCATATAAACCCTGAAACCAAATTTCAGAAATCCTTGTAATGTAGTTCCTGAGAAAGATGCGACGAAAAATATTCATGGGACGGGTGGATGGACTGACGGACAGACAGAGGTAAAACAGTATACCCCCACTTTTTTAAAGCAGGGGTATAATTATCATATATTGTGTATATTAATTATGAATAACAAATTTAAAATAGATAAGAAAAATAGGACCAGGCAACAAAGCCAATTAATGCAAATATTTCAAATTTTGACTTTATAAAACTTACAACATATTATTATCTAACCATGCTAACTATCATGAAAATAAAACTTAAAAGATATTGGTTAAACATCAGAAATATGGCAGCAAAGGAAAGTTTAATACATTCAAAGGTTATGAAGTTCAGCTATAAACCAGTTCCTAAACCATAATTCTGATATTTACTGTGTTCAAATCTAAACCAACATGATCACCAATCTGTGAATGTAATCACCAAAAACAATCTGGCATAAACATCATATTCTAAATACTGACAAATAACCAAACAGTGACAACCACTGACAAGATTTGGGATTGATGGTTATTAAAGATCCAGCTGCAAATTAAAAGCATATTCAGGTCGAGAACATGATAATGTGAAATGAAAATAAACCCTGTTTTTACTAGATTGTCACATTGAGTCGAATTTGTAATGTGCTAGTTCAGTCAGCCAGAAAACCTGGCACCTTACCTTTCATTAGAAATTTTCAAAATAAGCTTTAAAGATACAGAATAAAGCCCTACAATTTGAAGAAAACAGAAATTAAGGACCCCCATCCAGACCATATATTATCTAACAAGAATATCACATAAAACTGAAGGCTTGCTTCTCTCTGGCATCTAAGGTAGCACCTGTCTCATATTATGTTGCTCAGTCTTTAGTTTTCTATGTTGTGTTTTGTGGGGTTGGTCTTTTCACCACCGAACACCACCTAACACCACCGAACACCCAAAAAAACCACTAACCCTTAAGAAAAACAGTAATGTTACACAATAAAACAATAAAATCGATTAAATTACGTAAGATTTAATCCTATTCTCATGTTTTCACATTTTTATATGCATTAGTGATGTTAAAGTGGAGAATCAAAATTAAAAAAAAAAACGCTTCCGGATCCAGCAATATTTCTTCTGGATTTACACTGTGTATTTCATTGTATTTTATCTTATTGTCTTTACTTTACAATTATTAGAAATGAATCATTCAAATTTAAATAAAATTCTTAAGGGTTCCGCGGAACCCAGTGTCTGGCCTACTTTTGCTGTTAATCGCAGGCTCAACAAAAATGAGATGAGGAAAAAATTTAATAAAAATATTCCTCTCGATACAATTTTTTTATTGTAAGAAGCTTCTGTCCAAGTTTGGTAAAAATCCAGGATAGTTTATGAATCTAATAAATGTTTTAAAAAATTTAACTGCAGACTGTATGTAATGTTAACTGGAAGAAAAACTAAGTCCATTTATAAGTAAAATATGGATAAACAAGTACAAAATTTTAATAAAAATTTCCTTCTAGAAACTAGCTTTTGATCATAAACAAACTTCTGTCCATGTTTGGTACAAATCCAGGATTGTTTAAGAAAGTTATTAAAATTTTTAAAACTTTAACCACAGAGTGAATGTAATGTTTCCTGGCAGAAAAATTAAGTCCATTTATAAGTAAAATACGGAAAAACAGGATTTTTTTTTTTAAATTTACTTCTGGATACTATCTTATGATCATAAACAAGCTTCTGTCCAAATTTGGTAGAAATCCAGGATAGTTTGAGAAAGTTATCAAAATTTTAAAAACTTTAACCACAGAGTGAATGTAATGTTTCCTGGCAGAAAAATTAAGTCCATTTATAAGTAAAATACGGGAAAACAGGATTTTTTTTTTTTACAAAATTTACTTCTGGATACTATCTTATGATCATAAACAAGCTTCTGTCCAAATTTGGTAGAAATCCAGGATAGTTTGAGAAAGTTATCAAAATTTTAAAAACTTTAACCACAGAGTGAATGTAATGTTTCCTGGCAGAAAAACTAAGTCCATTTATAAGTAAAATACGGGAAAACAGGAATTTTTTTTTTTACAAAATTTACTTCTGGATACTATCTTATGATCATAAACAAGCTTCTGTCAAAGTTTGGTAGAAATCCAGGATAGTTTAAGAAAGTTATTAAAATTTCAAAAACTTTAACCACAGAGTGAATATTTGTGGCCGCCGCCGACAACAACGACGCCGACAGAATGTAGGATCGCTATGTCTCGCTTTTTCGACAAAAGTCGAAGGCTCGAAAAAAACATTTTATTTAATGTGAAATTATCACAATAATTATATTTAAAAAAATGTTCGACTTGAAAGTGTACTGTTCTGACAACAGCCCTGCAAGACTGTCCTTTTTGGTTCTCTTATTATCATTTCTTATTAAGTTATGTATATATATGTATAAACACATTCATCCTCGTTCAGAATGTAAGTAAAATATATAAATAAAGATGAAAACAATATATTTAGGTGTGTTAAATGGTATTTTAATGTGTTCGGTGGTGTTCGGTGGTGAAAAGACCTACCGGTGTTTTGTGTACTATTGTTTGTCTGTTGGTGTTTTTCTTTTTTAGGCATCATGGCGTTGTCAGTTTATTTTCGACTTATGAGTTTGAATATCCCTCTGGTATCTTTCGCCCCTCTTTTATAATAAAAACCAATGGTCACTACCACAGTGTACACATAGAATTTCTATTTTTTTCTTACCAGGGTAACAAAACACTATGTCATGGATTGTTTGTTCTGTTGTGGAAAAACAACTAATTTTACTGATAGAACTGCCCAATGAGAAAACTTCAATCGTGCATTTATCCGTGGCTACAAACAGTTTGTCTTTGTGATTGAAAAATGCAATGGGCTCTCCATCAACCTGGACTACGCTTTGTGATTTAAAATTGTGGCATTTAAAAACCTTAACCATTTCTTCTACTTTCACTTCCTACTACAGTCACATGATCGTCATACATACATAAACACCACAATTTAAAGAGGCTAATTCTGATAAGCCAATTTATTTGGTTTTGACCAATCAAATATGATATTAGAGTGGATGCAGTTACTTTCGGTTTATCTCGTTAGTTATCATTTGGAGAATACTATGGCGCTAGTTTTAAACAAACATGTTGCGACACAGAATACAGAAAAACACATATATTTACACTTTCCTTCGGAATCATTCCTCTCTAGAAAAAGTGAGTTTTACATTTGAGTTAACCAATCCAACATGAAAATCGAGATGACAACTATATAAATCAGTCTTCACGATAAACTTTTGAATCCACAAGCCCGAAGGCGAAGCTCAATTTTATGAGGCAGGCGTTACCTGTGAAAGGGGACGAAGTCTGTATGAATTATTTTTTTTAATTCAAACATATTTTACATGACTTCAAAATCTGTTCAAAAAAGAAACGGAAATACCCTTACGTTTCCGATTTCGGTTCTGTTGTTCGGAATATTTTAGTTGTGACGTTATTTATGTTATGACGTCATATTCAATGTAAACAAAGAAACGCTATCAGGTAACGTTTTTTCATATCAAGCCATTCAAGGAATTATTAAAAATGGAATTGGTATTGCGTTCCTTCCTATATTTTACTAGACTGATAAATATATATTTTACTCAAAGACTCATGCAAACGAGACCGGAAAAAGGAAGTAGATTTCTGCGCAAATGCGGGAAAATAAAAAAGTCTGAAAATAAAAAAGTTAACGACTGGAGAATAGAAATATGATCACAATTGCAGTCTTCCTCTCACCAGCAGTAAAACCCTCGCCAAAGTGGGGCGTCTGTTTGGCTGTGCGGGATGTACAAGTACGTAGTAGCCATATCCAGTTAAAATGGGGACATTAAAATTATTAGATGGCTCGTGTAAAGAGAGTGCCACACTCTTTGCACGTTAAGAACCCTTGCAACAACTGAGTGGTTCGTAGGTGGTCTGTTGCAAGGCTAAATTTATGTCCCTCTCCAATATACATGATATACCCTCATTTTTCCGTGGCTGTCCAATTTCCCCGACCTTCATCCCAGATGGCCATTATTGCAGGACCTACCTATTATATTTATTGTTAATTTGTTCTCGTCCTGAACATGCATGAAATATTTGCCACTAGACGCTAAGCAACCAACAATCAATCAATATATTAGTCTCAGATAAATATAATATATCTTAGATACTTCAACAATGTTTTAAGTCAAGTCAGAGTATTTATTTCCAACTTAAAGGCGATCAGATTATTTATTTTCACTCAGGCCTGGACCAGAATAGTTATTTTCTGCTTGTCCAAAAAATTGCACAAAAACTTCCCCCATCCTGAATCAAATGATTGTATCCTAAACTAATTTAACTTTTATGATACAGGTCACCTTTTGGTAGGTTACTCATTGCATTGCCATGATTGCGATATCAAAATATAATAGCATAAAAATCAAGGCTGATCCAGGGTACTTGGAAAGGGTTATTCAAAACCGCAAGAAGTTTGCTGAGTGTATATTGAGGCAAAATATTTTTAGACAATTTTAAGCAAAAAATATATATATTTTCCAGACGAAGGGGTGCGCTCTCTATGCCGCTTTGCATTTGCCACTGCCAGTATTTCGTGAATAAATTGTATACCTTGGTAAATATGCCGAGTGAAGTGAGCCAAACATATTTTACACATCTTAAATATTTTTGGGCCAGAACATTTTTTTTTCATGTTTGATAAAGCAAGATTATTTATTTCCAACTTAATGGGGGCCAGAATATTTATTTACAAAATCTGCCAGGCCACCACCTCAGAATCAAATTTTTGTCCCCTAAATTATTCTGGATTACTAATACCCCAATCATTATTAAATAATTCGTGTAGAAATTCTGAAAAGGGAACTTATATCATACATACACCAATCTATAGTTGTTTTCATGAATAATTTACATTGGTTGACCCGGATCAATCTGAGTAAAAGACATTATTGAACAATCGGTTCTTACTGTGATGTAATAACATACTAGTAAGCATAGTGACATAGGAAATGTTATGTACAGGAAAGTGCAGGAATATGAAAGCCATCTATTGTAGCTTAGAATACTATTATACATCTTGTGATTATTTTTGTTCCACTGTTTGAGTAAAGTTTTCATCCACTTATGACATGTATGAACAGGAATTTCAAGGTTTTACAAAAACAGTTTTGATCCCAGTGATTTCTTGACATGATATGCATGCAAGCTATTTTTATGCCCCACTTAGGGGCATTATGTTTTTCGGTCTGTGCGTCCATTCGTTTGTCCGTCTGTTGGTTCGTCCGTTCTTTCTTTCTTCAGTCCATCTGTCCCGCTTCAGGTTTAAGTTTTTGGACAAAGTTTTTAGTCAAGGTAGTTTTTGATGAAGTAGAAGTCCAATCAACTTGGAACTTAGAACAAATGTTCCCTTTGATATGATCTTTCTAATTTTAATGCCAAATTAGAGTTTTGACCCCAATTTCACAGTCCACTGAACATAGAAAATGATAGTGCGAGTGGGGCATCCGTGTACTATGGACACATTCTTGTTTTAACTTAAATGCAAATATGTAATAAAAACACACCTTTTAGAGATCAATGTGGTTTTAATTTTAGATATATATCTACTCAAAATTTCATTGTTTTTGCATTTGATATGAAAATATGAAGATGTGGTTTGATTTCCAATTAGACAAATCTTCCCTAAAGTCCAAATAACATAGATGTTAAAAACTATAGGTCACAGTACAGCCTCAACAATGAAGAAAATCCATACCTCATAGTAGGCTATAAAAGGCCCCAAAGTGGCCAATGTAAAACAATTCAAAAGAGAAAACTCACAGCCTGATTTATGTACAAAACAATAAACAAAAACCAAGGTTAAGTAACACCAACAAACGACAACAACTGAATTACAGGCTTCTGACTTGGGACAGGCTCATACAGAATGTGGCAGGGTTAGACCTGTTTGCTGGTGCCAAACCCTCTCCATAACTAGGGACAGTGGCGTAACAGTACAACATTAGAACAAACTATAAAAATCAGTTGAAAAGGGCTAAACTCGTCAGATCAATACAAAGCACATAAAAATCCTAACAAAAACACAACTGTTGAACAGACACTAAGTACAGATCTTAGAGTACACATAGTTACTGAAAGCTAGTTCAAAGCCAATAACAACTGCACATTCAACATCCAATGGATTTAGTGTAAAGACGTCATTTACAGTCAGAGAAAAACATGACCTTGTACAATGCCAAAATATAGGTATCAACAGATTGTAGAACTGTGAATGTAAATATATGTATATCAATAATAATTAGTTGGTTTTAATTTAGTGATAACAAAATCATTATTTATACAGATAAAAACAATATTCAAAAATTTAATAACAAGTGTTGAATTGGTAACCTTTTAGAATAAGTTTGTTAAAAGGATTGATAAGTTTACCCAGATTGTAGCTAAATTTACGGGCTCCGTTACATTTTAGAATAAGTTTGTTAAAAGGATTGTTAAGTTTACCTAGATTGTAGCTAAATTTACGGGCTCGATAAACAACATCACAGGTAAAATTAGGATGCCCCGTTTGTATATTTTGTAATATATATTTTAAAGGTACAGTCAAACTTCCAAACTAAATCTTTGTATCTATGGAAGAATTCTGTATAGTTTTAAGTAATTTGTGGTAATAAAATATGACTCAATTATTATCTGTAATACTTAGATTAAGTTAATTGATTTCTGAAACGTCACTAGATATGGGTATAGCGAAAGAAAATGTGATATATAAACACTGTAAGATGGTGCCAAAGAGAAATCACCATCCAAAAAAGAAAAATTAACAATAGGGAAAGAAAAATTGTCCCTTTTGTTGTAATATTTTGTGTAAAGTTTCCTCTGTAAAACTGAAATATCTTAATCTAGGAAAGGACAGTTATTACTGTTAATATTTCATGTATTTAAAGTAAGTTCCTTTGGGTAAATTTAGGCAGTATATTTAGAAAATTCTTAATTATTCATTGAAAAAATATCAAGAAAATGGAAAGTGTTGTTGAATTTATCTATTAAATGGAATTCAGACAAGTCTTTACTGAGTTTAGCCATACACTATGATTCCTAACAAAACAGTAAAAAGTCTGCTAGTAAATGGGGTAATTGGTGCCCATAGGAATACCTACAACCTATCAATAGTTTGTTCTTAGGTAGCAATATAAACATGATAAAGTTAGGAAAAAATATTAAAATTTACTCTCATAAATTTTACCATCCCCTTTTCCTTGCTTTCTTACAAATTAAGCTTACTGTTTGTGTCATATATGAGCATATGTATGTAATCAGTATCTTCCATAGATTTGATATCCAGTAGTTAAAATGGTAAAATATCATTTCTTTTTGGTGTATCCATGGCAACAATCTGCATTTATTTGCTATAGAATATTGCAAAAAGGGGGGTAAAGATGTCACATATTTCACAAAAATTTGGCCAGAAGTAGAATTTCAATCCCTTGGAGTGATACCTTTTCTGAAACTGTTTACATATATCTATCAAGAGATCAAATAAAAATCATATTTTTTTTTAAATTGCATCAAAAAGTTTGTGTATAAAAAAAGTGTTTGTAAACATTACATTATTTTTTGGACCTATGGCCGGTCTAGCTATAAAAATACGGACAGTCAAACAGAAAATAGCCCACAAAACATGTAAAAAATAATCTTGATGTTCTTATAAACCAACTTCTAAGGCTAGATTAGTACTCAGCTGTCTAAAAATGAATTTATTGCACAATAACTTTCATATTAGAAAAATCCACAGGGGCCAAAATGCGAAACCACACTCCTAACTGTGTATTGCTACCTTATGTTGTACTGTTACACCACTGTCCCAGGTTAGGGGAGGGTTGGCACCTTCAAACTAGTTTAACCCTGCCACATTCTATATGTGCCTGTCCAAGTCAGGAGCATGTAATTGAGTGGTTGTCGTTTTTTGCTGTTTCTCATATTTGTTTTTCGTTTATTGTTTTGCATAGTTCGTTCTTGTTGTGCCGTTACACCACTGTCCCAGGTTAGGTGGAGGTTTGGCGCCAACAAACTAGTTTAACCCCGCCACATTCTGTATATTCGTTCTTGTTGTGCCGTTACACCACTGTCCCAGGTTAGGTGGAGGTTTGGCGCCAACAAACTAGTTTAACCCCACCACATTCTGTATATGCCTGTCCCAAGTCAGGAGCCTGTAATTCAGTGGTTGTCGTTTGTTGCTGTGTAACATCAGTGTTTTTCGCTCATTATTATGTACATAAATTAGGCTGTTAGTTTTCTTGTTTCAATTATTTTACATTTTTCTGGGCCTTTTATAGCTGACTATGCGGTATGGGCTTTGCTCATTGTTAAAGGCCTACATACAGTGTAACAGTGACCTATAGTTGTTAATTTCTGTGTCATTTGGTCTTGTGGAGAGTGGTCACATTGGCAATCATACAACATCTTCATATTTTTATATTTATTGCCGAAACGTATGTTGTCAAGGAGAAAATTTACAGTTCAATCATCTCATCATAGAAGAAGGCTCTATATGAGTTGTTGAAAATAAATTTGCAATTAGATTTTTCAAATGACCATTTAATTAAATAGGAAAACCTTTGACTTTGTTTGATAAGATTGTGTAGAAGTGTTGTGTTAAGAGTAGAAAAGTTAAACTGTCAACCGAATTAAAAGGAACATCAAAAGCATGTAATATACCAGTATTTAAAACATCCAAATGATTTTTTACACTCTAAAAAGTCAATTTCTGCTTCATAAAACAGGATAAAAACACATTATTGTACAATTTTCAAATTTTCATTAAAGTCAAACTTGAAAGCATAAAAGAGTCCAGAATATTTCTGAATGTTTCAATTATGCACAACTTGCAGTGCTGATATGTACTTTTGGTTTTGGAACCCACAAAACCAAACAATATGTAGTAGAGCAGGGGGGTCTAACCCATATAAAGAATGATTTAAAGTAGTAATTAACTATTTTTTAAAGAAATTTTCACAGTTGATTTCTATAAAAACTGATATTTATCTCAATCATTACAAGAAAGGTGGATATTTATAGACATGGGTAGGGATGAAATTGATATTATAATTCAAGATATATGATTATTGTCTTTTCAGGCACAAGCATATCCTTGCTTTCCAATTTCATGGATATTTTTCATGTTTGGAAATATGATAAAAGGAGATTTGGGGTAATTGTCAATGAGAAAGCAAACCCAACAACAAAAATAACCAAAAGACATTGTGAGGGCAACATACAGCCAACACAATATGTCAAGCTCTAAATTGTGCTGAGTCTTAGATCAAATAAATTTAACAAAATTATTATAGATCTGCCATTGAATCATGATTCTCCAAATAAAGAACAACATTGATATATGCCGTAACTACTGGTGAGGTTTCCAAATTGAGTCGGGCAAAAATTCATTTCATTAGAGATGTAACTGTATTTCTATGTTGCCAAAAATGTATGTGATTGCAAATTCATAAAATTATTAGATTACCTCCCTTATTAGATTTTCTATATAGAATTTTTTTATTATTGTTAATTGGTATTCTATATATGGTAGATCAAATTTGTAACAAATATATTATAACAATGTGTTGCAATTGTTAGATTCTTAGATATATTATTAATTTAGTTCATGTATTTCCATCTTTCCTTATACAGATGACATCAATTTCCCAATAATTGTAGAGATATTTATGAGGAAGGATAGTTAATTTGATAATCAATGGCTAATCAAAGGCTTTATAAAATTGTTTATGTTTGCTGTCATTTTACCTATTGTTAATCAAGAGCTTGTAAAAATGGTACAATATTAAATCAATACATTATATTCTTGCCAGCCTGATTCAGAGCTTGATTGTACTGAAAGAAAATCAATCTATCGTTTTCTCTGAATGTAGTTGACATTTTAAACTAATGGTATAATCGTTTTGGAGTCTTCTGCTTTGCAAAAGGATAGATGTACAATGTATTTGAGTTTTATTCAAAATCAGTTTTTGTAATGTGTTAATTTTGTCTGTTTTGATGTAGATGTCATTTACTGTATTTCCGAGTGATTGTAATATTTCCATTTACATATATTTGTTACTGTTTTTCATTGATTATAGGATAGAGAGATATACAGATATATTATGCTTAACATCACTTCATTGGTTGATTAAGAGATTGTACGTTACAAACAGAAAATACAGATTGGTTGGAACTTTATGCTAAAAATAGGTGAGTGCCTATTTATTTATATCAAGATGTTTACTTTCCATAATTATTTGTTGATCTAGAGATATTTAGTATGATTACTTCACAATATTATCTGTAGATATAGAGATAAAGGTTATACTAAACAGTTATTGCACTTACAAACATGACTTATATCTGTGAATATTTCCCTTGTAAAATTATCTTTTTCATGAGTCCGCAAGTGCTGTTGATATTCAATTTATGATAATATTTAAGAAATCATCCATTCATACCATGCTCTATGCTCATTTTAACATGGTACATGTAGGCATTATAATTGTCATTATCTTTATACCGTGTAAATTGAACATAGAGCCTGGCATGATAGAATTATTTCAATTAAAACTCAATGACATAAAGATAAAGAGACATGTAGTGCAATACACCATGTGCTTATAATTAATTACCATCATCATGATCACAGTGTAAAAGTGATTGTTATATGAAGTTACATTGCAGTTAGCATAGTAGGTCAAGTATGACAAATATTTCTTCATGACTGAAAATGAAAGCTAAATTATTATCCCAAATCATGTATGCTGAGTATATGTATTAAAGGGGTATGTATTAGCTACGAGATATAAAAAAAATTAAATATGTTTTTTTTTTGTTCAATCATTAATGAAAGTGAAATAATAATTCACTTTTAACAACCAGTTTGGTTCAGTTTTGTCAAAATAAGCAAAGAAACATTGCTAATGAATTATTCACTTGCAAGTGAAAAATTCGACCTCATTGAATCCGTATTCATGTGAACATTAATTGATTCCTATAGCTAGAGATGGGTTAGACATGAACTAGGCCTGTTCAGTTATTAAATGGAAAAGAATGTAAACATTGGAAGTGAAACAAGGGTAAATCATTTGGTTGACTGATTCGATCTAGAAAAACTCATTCTTATACAGGTAAAAACGATTATTAACATATATATAGTATGTGATCAGATGAATTTAAGAGGAACCAGCACTGGTATTAAAGTCAAGGAAATTTAGAATGCTGTTGTTACATGGGCTTTGTTTAGTTTTGATTTTAAATTTGTGATTAGGTCAGTTTAATGGGGACCACTAATGGTAAGTCAATGATATTTGGTATGCAGTTGTATTAGCATTAGCATAATCTCATTTCCATAGAGATTATATGGCCATACCCTAAATCATGGTCTATTGACTTTGAATTTTTGTGTCTTTTTGATATGTTAAAGTTTGTGATTCGGTCAGTTTAAGATAAATCAAAAATGGATAGTCTATGATATTTGGTATGCAGTTGTAATCATGGTAATAGCAATAGCAAATCTCATTTCCATGGATTGAAATGGCTCTTCCCCTCAGTAACAGTTATTGATTTTGGAACTTTTAGTTAGTTTACATGTCAAAGTTTGTGATAAGGTCATTTTAAGGGGAACCATTTGCATGTATGCAGTTGTATAAGAATTGGCATATCTAATTTTCATGGAGATTATTTGGCCATGTACCTTCAATCATGGTTGATTGCCCTTGAATGTTTTGCACATAAAGTGTTGCCATTTAAATTCAAAATTGCATTAATACTATCTAATTACATACAGGCAAGATATATCTCTGTGTCACAGTATATTAAAATATAAGTTGTGGCTACAAATATTTTATTACAATACCTCTCATTTACTACAGCCATGTTAAACACTGCACAAAATCTAAAAAAAAAAACCAAAGGTGTGAATGAATATTTGTCAATAGTTTATTGAAATATGTGGCTACAAATATTATTTTTCAATACCTCTCATCTACTACAGCCATATAACATGACTGCATGAAATCTCAGAACTTAAAAAAATATCCAAAGGTGTGAATAAATATTTAAGAAAATGTGAAAATGCATTTCAAAACTTTTGAAGAAACTATTCTTCAATGCATATAACTCATTCTCAGCAGCAATCACAATCAATTTGAACATGTGGTAAATGCAGGTTATTACAAATGCATTAACGATCAAGATCTGAGCCAATTTACGTCTAAGTACAAAGGAATCATGTAAGACTGGTTGCCTCTAATTATTAGCAGTAGGATATTAATTTGACAATAAAAAAAGATGATATTATCAGCTAATTGTCTTGTTGACATGGTTTTTCTGACATCATTTCAATCAAAGATTTGGCACATCATCAGGAAGGATAATTCTCAGTGCTGGTACATGTATATGAATTAGTTTTTTACAGGTAGGAAATTTTACATTCTAGCATAACAAAGACTGGTAATTTCCATTATTGTATAAATTCAATAGTCATCATGTTTCAGAATTTACATTAAACTGATTTTCAGGTAGACTATCTTTTCTGTCATTTTTCCATCCATTTGTCCAACAAATTAGGTTATATTGCTATCACTTTGTCTGTCATTTCATCCACCGAATATTCCTTACACTTTTCTTAGAAGCTACTTAACAGAATGACTTTATATTTGATCAGCAGCTTGATAGTGATGAATTGTAAACAGATCTCTTTTCGGTTCTGTCAGATACCTATTTCTGGTGTACTGTAAACAATTTCTTTTTTATCTTTAAACCCTATTGTTTAAATTAATTGTTTGAATTAATTTAATGTTAAAGTTTTATTTTATTCTTTTGTTATTAAGCTATACTTTTAGTTAAGGAAAATCTTTAAAAAAATTATTAATTATAACATGAGAAAATATTGTTATTATGCCATAAAGAAAGTAAATTGAATAGATAAATGAGTGTTTGAAAAAAATAGGACGATAGGACAGAAAAATATCAATAGATTTTACAAACATGTTAAAACGGTAAAACATTTTATTCTGGTGTTGGACAGATCTATATTTTGTATTGTTGGATTGCTCATGTGTTTGTATGGAAAAACATAACCAATTGTATAATTTATGGTGGATTTTTATGTTTGTGCTTTATATATATATATGTATGTAACACGGATATAGAAAATATGATCTAGATTCTAGCCTAATCCAGAAAAGACCTCTTCCAACACTCCAAATTTTCAAAGTGTTATTTTGATTTTTTGGCTCCACTAGAAATACAGAGTTTGTCTTATTGCACATCTTGTGTAATAGATTTATTTTTGCTAAATACTGTTATACATTATTCAATTATCATTGTTTATATGTAGCTCAATATAATTTTTTTAAATTTAGGACAACTCTTTGTAGATCAATTTTACTTAAATAAAATGAAAATGTAAATTATTTCAACTCTAAATTAAGATTCTATTTTTACCTTTTTGATAGAGAGGCGAAAGACACTAAAGGGATAATCAAGCGGTTCAAAGAAATATTGTATATGGAACTTTTACAGAAATGTTTACAATATATTCTTTGAGTAAAAGACATAATAATGTTGTGTCCCTTACCCTGTTATTTGGAAAAATGGATGTTAGTAAAAATAAAAAATGCTATTATCAACCAATAGTTTAATAGAGTAAATGAACAATACAGATATTTTTCTTTTGGTATTCATGGATTGCTGTCATCCCAGCTTCTCATTTTATTATAGAGAAAATAACATCAGTCTACTGATGGATTGTGCAAGAAATCTCTCTTGTAAGATTTGATTATTAAAAGATGTAATGACTTTTGTCACCTCCTAGCTGGTTAATATTTTGATACTTGATCAGAGTAATTAGAGGTGTTGTTCTGTTGATGAATATATCATATCAATGTTAATACATTATTGATTTCTTTGTATTTTCTAGATTAAAAGAAGCTCAGCCATTCATAATTGATTGTATTCAATTTTGTACAAAACAAGAGACATTAACATTGTAGCAAACCACACATTGAAGCTTCAATTAGAAGCAAAAGATATATAGATGATAAAATGCTGAGTTAGGAATTTCCAGAAAATTTATTTTGGTGAGTAAATTTTTGCTTTATTAATAATGACTGCAATGTTTAAGCATGTGTAACAGTATAAGATGTTTTTCAGAAGTATGGCTGTGATTGTTTTTGGGTAATGTAGGAGGTATTGATTCTGCCTTCTGCCTGCTTTTAGAATTAATCACCTTAGTAGTAGCTCTTTTTGCTTACTTCATGTACTTACAGCGAATTTCCATTTATGTCCCCGCCGTGACGGAGGGGGCATTAAGGTTTACCCTTGTACGTTCGTACGTCCTGAAATTGTTTTCTGTTTTCTGTTCTCTATCTTTAGTTTGCCTCAACCAAATGTCATGAAACTTATACACAATGCTTATTACCACAAAACTTAGATCAATTTCAAATTTGGGTGGCATCTCTTTTACCGTTATGGAGTTATGCCCCTTCATAAATAGAAAAAATGATGAATTTTTCGTTTCCGTTCTCTAACTTTTGTTTGCCGCAACCAAATGTTAGGAAACTTATACACAATGCTTATTACCACAAAACACAGATCAAGTTCCATTTTGGGTGGTTTCACTTTTACAGTGTCCTAGTTATGTTCCTTTATAATGTTATATGCAAGCGGGGCATCATCTGTGTCCGATGGACACATTCATTTATTAATTGCAATTATGATAAAGGTTACCATTACAGAAAGTGTAATTTAGAATTTTGAAATTTCATTTTATTTAAGAATTGAATGCCTCTGTTTGTACTTTTGTTGGGTGTAAAAGCATTGACTGAAGTACGGAAGCACTTCATACTAAAAATGTGTGCACAATAAATGCTTTTACAACCCTATAAAATTAAAAAAGAAGCATTCAATTCCTATACATAATTACATTTTTATGCTACAACCATCAAATTATGAGTTATAGCAAATTTTCCTTTTGTTTTCATATGCATTGTTGTAAAGTTGTCATGAAAAGCACATGCTGTCACAAATGTCAAATTTTATTGAGAAATACAATTTGATATTGCCTAGCAGTTGCTTTCAGCCAATCAAAAGTACAGATATGAAACATACATGTAATGTAACGATTTAAATTTTTACATCTTTTTTTTTTATGAATTTCAGATGTCAACTAAAATGAGTACCAATTCCTTGGTAAATTACAGGTAAGTAAAATTCATAGTACCCTTTAATTGGTGAAAAATACTACATGTACCTAGAAAACCTGTTTTCAATTGAGGTACTAATTTGTATAAGCTAATTCATAGTGGTACATCCAAGAGTAATATCTCCTGCAATAGGAAAGGTTGGCACTTCTAGTATATGATGATGATGATGATGGATGACTGCTTAACGTCCAGCGGCAAATTAATATGCATATTCAGGACGAGAACATGTTAATGTTATATGGACATTTACCCTGCTTTGTACTAGACCAACACACTGAGCCGGATTTTTAACGTGCTAGTTCACAAGGTAACAATCCGCAGGAAGAGATGTCACCTTACCCAGACACATTATTCTGACTCCGAGCCTACCAGTCTTTGCTCTTACTCCTTAATGCTGCGTGCTTAGCTGAGAAGCAGCAAATACCAATTTTAAAGTCTTTGGTTACTTCTAGTATAAGCAAAGAGCTAGCCTGCATTGTATATTAATAAACCTGACCAAAATTATAAGAAAATGCACAAAATGTCCCTGAATTGTTGTTGGTGCTTGACAAAACTATGAGTAATCTATGGCATTCCTGTCTTAAAAATTTTCCATAATACATGTATATGAAAAAGATGTGAAGAATTACCACAAAATATTCGACAGTACAGCAGACAACATCAACCACCAACACCGGACCCCTCTCAGAAAATAGACATATAAACAACAACCACCAACACTGGACCCCTCTCAGAAAATAGACATACAAACAAGAACAACCAACACTGGACTCCTCTCAGAAAATAGACAAACAACAACCACCAACACTGGACTCCTCTCAGAAAATAGACATACAAACAACAACCACCAACACTGGACCCCTCTCAGAAAATAGACATACAAACAACAACCACCAACACTGGACCCCTCTCAGAAAATAGACATACAAACAACAACCACCAACACCAGACTCCTCTCAGAAAAAAGACATACAAACAACAACCACCAACACTGGACCCCTCTCAGAAAATAGACATACAACAACCACCAACACTGGACTCCACTCAGAAAATAGACAAACAACAACCACCAACACTGGACCCCTCTCAGAAAATAGACAAACAACAACCACCAACACTGGACCCCTCTCAGAAAATAGACGAACACCAACAACCAAAACTGGACCCCTCTCAGAAAATAAACAACAACCACCAACACTGGACCCCTCTCAGAAAATAGACAAACAACAACCACCAACACTGGTCCCCTCTCAGAAAAAAAACATACAAACACCAACCACCAACACCTGACTCCTCTCAGAAAAAATACATACAAACAACAACACCAACACTGGACTCCTCTCAGAAAATAGACACACAAACACCAACCACCAACACTGGACTCCTCTCAGAAAATAGACATACAAACACCAACCACCAAAACTGGACCCCTCTCAGAAAATATACAACAACCACCAACACTGGACCCCTTTCAGAAAATAGACAAACAACAACCACCAACACTGGACCCCTCTCAGAAAAAAAACATACAAACACCAACCACCAACACCTGACTCCTCTCAGAAAATAGACATACAAACAACAACCACCAACACTGGACCCCTCTCAGAAAATAGACAAACACCAACCACCAACACTGGACTCCTCTCAGAAAATAGACATAAAAACACCAACCACCAACACTGGACTCCTCTCAGAAAATAGACATACAAACAACAACCACAAACACTGGACCCCTCTCAGAAAATAGACATACAAACAAGAACAACCAACACTGGACTCCTCTCAGAAAATAGACATACAAACAACAACCACCAACACTGGACCCCTCTCAGAAAATAGACATACAAACACCAATCACCAACACTGGACCCCTCTCAGAAAATAGACATACAAACAAGAACATCCACCAACACTGGACCCCTCTCAGAAAATAGACAAACAACAAGCACCAACACTGGACTCCTCTCAGAAAATAGACTAACAACAATCACCATCACTGGACTCCTCTCAGAAAATAGACAAACAACAACCACCAACACTGGACCCCTCTCAGAAAAAAGACATACAAACAACAACCACCAAAACTGGACTCCTCTCAGAAAAAAGACATACAAACAACAACCACCAACATGGACTCCTCTCAGAAAATAGACATACAAACACCAACCACCAACACTGGACTCCTCTCAGAAAATAGACATACAAACAACAACCACCAACACTGGACCCCTCTCAGAAAATAGACATACAAACACCAACCACCAACACTGGACTCCTCTCAGAAAAAAAGACATACAAACAACAACCACCAAAACTGGACTCCTCTCAGAAAAAAGACATACAAACAACAACCACCGAAACTGGACCCCTCTCAGAAAATAGACATACAAACACCAACCACCAACACTGGACCCCTCTCAGAAAAAAGACATACAAACAACAACCACCAAAACTGGACTCCTCTCAGAAAAAAGACATACAAACAACAACCACCGAAACTGGACCCCTCTCAGAAAATAGACATACAAACAACAACCACCAACACTGGACTCCACTCAGAAAATAGACAAACAACAACCACCAACACTGGACCCCTCTCAGAAAAAAGACATACAAACAACAACCACCAAAACTGGACTCCTCTCAGAAAAAAGACATACAAACAACAACCACCAAAACTGGACTCCTCTCAGAAAAAAGACATACAAACAACAACCACCAAAACTGGACTCCTCTCAGACAAAAAGACATACAAACAACAACCACCAAAACTGGACCCCTCTCAGAAAATAGACATACAAACACCAACCACCAACACTGGACCCCTCTCAGAAAAAAGACATACAAACAACAACCACCAAAACTGGACTCCTCTCAGAAAAAAGACAAACAAACAACAACCACCGAAACTGGACCCCTCTCAGAAAATAGACATACAAACACCAACCACCAACACTGGACCCCTCTCAGAAAAAAGACATACAAACAACAACCACCAACACTGGACTCTTCTCAGAAAATAGACGTACAAACAACAACCACCAACACTGGACTCCTCTCAGAAAATAGACATACAAACAAGACCCACCAACACTGGACCCCTCTCAGAAAAAAGACATACAAACAACAACCACCAAAACTGGACTCCTCTCAGAAAAAAGACATACAAACAACAACCACCGAAACTGGACCCCTCTCAGAAAAAAGACATACAAACAACAACCACCAAAACTGGACTCCACTCAGAAAAAAGACATACAAACAACAACCACCAACACTGGACCCCTCTCAGAAAAAAGACATACAAACAACAGCCACCGAAACTGGACTCCTCTCAGAAAAAAGACATACAAACAACAACCACCAAAACTGGACTCCTCTCAGAAAAAAGACATAAAACAACAACCACCAAAACTAGACTCCTCTCAGAAAAAAGACATACAAACAACAACCACCAAAACTGGACCCCTCTCAGAAAATAGACATACAAACAACCACCAACACTGGACCCTTCTCACGAAAAAGACATACAAACACCAACCACCAACACCAGATCCCTCTCAGAAAATAGACAAACAACAACCACCAACACTGGACCTCTCTCAGAAAATAGACATACAAACAACAATCACCAAAACTGGACTCCTCTCAGAAAATAGACATACAAACACCAACCACCAACACCAGATCCCTCTCAGAAAATAGACAAACAACAACCACCAACACTGGACCTCTCTCAGAAAATAGACATACAAACAAGAACAACCAACACTTGACTCCTCTTAGAAAATAGACAAACAACAACCACCAACACTGGACTCCTCTCAGAAAAAAGACATACAAACACCAACCACCAACACTGGACTCCTCTCAGAAAATAGACATACAAACAACAACCACAGAAACTGGACCCCTCTCAGAAAATAGACATGCAAACACCAACCACTCATACTGGACTCCTCTCAGAAAATAGACATACAAACAACAACCACCAACACTGGACCCCTCTCAGAAAATATACAACAACCACCAACACTGGACCCCTTTCAGAAAATAGACAAACAACAACCACCAACACTGGACCCCTCTCAGAAAAAAAACATACAAACACCAACCACCAACACCTGACTCCTCTCAGAAAATAGACATACAAACAACAACCACCAACACTGGACCCCTCTCAGAAAATAGACAAACACCAACCACCAACACTGGACTCCTCTCAGAAAATAGACATAAAAACACCAACCACCAACACTGGACTCCTCTCAGAAAATAGACATACAAACAACAACCACAAACA
Source organism: Mytilus californianus (assembly GCF_021869535.1). Lineage (NCBI taxonomy): Eukaryota > Metazoa > Mollusca > Bivalvia > Mytilida > Mytilidae > Mytilus > Mytilus californianus. The sequence goes on along the minus strand of NW_026262593.1, from coordinate 69,211,202 downwards.
CTGGACCCCTCTCAGAAAATAGACATACAAACAAGAACAACCAACACTGGACTCCTCTCAGAAAATAGACATACAAACAACAACCACCAACACTGGACCCCTCTCAGAAAATAGACATACAAACACCAATCACCAACACTGGACCCCTCTCAGAAAATAGACATACAAACAAGAACATCCACCAACACTGGACCCCTCTCAGAAAATAGACAAACAACAAGCACCAACACTGGACTCCTCTCAGAAAATAGACTAACAACAATCACCATCACTGGACTCCTCTCAGAAAATAGACAAACAACAACCACCAACACTGGACCCCTCTCAGAAAAAAGACATACAAACAACAACCACCAAAACTGGACTCCTCTCAGAAAAAAGACATACAAACAACAACCACCAACATGGACTCCTCTCAGAAAATAGACATACAAACACCAACCACCAACACTGGACTCCTCTCAGAAAATAGACATACAAACAACAACCACCAACACTGGACCCCTCTCAGAAAATAGACATACAAACACCAACCACCAACACTGGACTCCTCTCAGAAAAAAGACATACAAACAACAACCACCAAAACTGGACTCCTCTCAGAAAAAAGACATACAAACAACAACCACCGAAACTGGACCCCTCTCAGAAAATAGACATACAAACACCAACCACCAACACTGGACCCCTCTCAGAAAAAAGACATACAAACAACAACCACCAAAACTGGACTCCTCTCAGAAAAAAGACATACAAACAACAACCACCGAAACTGGACCCCTCTCAGAAAATAGACATACAAACAACAACCACCAACACTGGACTCCACTCAGAAAATAGACAAACAACAACCACCAACACTGGACCCCTCTCAGAAAAAAGACATACAAACAACAACCACCAAAACTGGACTCCTCTCAGAAAAAAGACATACAAACAACAACCACCAAAACTGGACTCCTCTCAGAAAAAAGACATACAAACAACAACCACCAAAACTGGACTCCTCTCAGACAAAAAGACATACAAACAACAACCACCAAAACTGGACCCCTCTCAGAAAATAGACATACAAACACCAACCACCAACACTGGACCCCTCTCAGAAAAAAGACATACAAACAACAACCACCAAAACTGGACTCCTCTCAGAAAAAAGACAAACAAACAACAACCACCGAAACTGGACCCCTCTCAGAAAATAGACATACAAACACCAACCACCAACACTGGACCCCTCTCAGAAAAAAGACATACAAACAACAACCACCAACACTGGACTCTTCTCAGAAAATAGACGTACAAACAACAACCACCAACACTGGACTCCTCTCAGAAAATAGACATACAAACAAGACCCACCAACACTGGACCCCTCTCAGAAAAAAGACATACAAACAACAACCACCAAAACTGGACTCCTCTCAGAAAAAAGACATACAAACAACAACCACCGAAACTGGACCCCTCTCAGAAAAAAGACATACAAACAACAACCACCAAAACTGGACTCCACTCAGAAAAAAGACATACAAACAACAACCACCAACACTGGACCCCTCTCAGAAAAAAGACATACAAACAACAGCCACCGAAACTGGACTCCTCTCAGAAAAAAGACATACAAACAACAACCACCAAAACTGGACTCCTCTCAGAAAAAAGACATAAAACAACAACCACCAAAACTAGACTCCTCTCAGAAAAAAGACATACAAACAACAACCACCAAAACTGGACCCCTCTCAGAAAATAGACATACAAACAACCACCAACACTGGACCCTTCTCACGAAAAAGACATACAAACACCAACCACCAACACCAGATCCCTCTCAGAAAATAGACAAACAACAACCACCAACACTGGACCTCTCTCAGAAAATAGACATACAAACAACAATCACCAAAACTGGACTCCTCTCAGAAAATAGACATACAAACACCAACCACCAACACCAGATCCCTCTCAGAAAATAGACAAACAACAACCACCAACACTGGACCTCTCTCAGAAAATAGACATACAAACAAGAACAACCAACACTTGACTCCTCTTAGAAAATAGACAAACAACAACCACCAACACTGGACTCCTCTCAGAAAAAAGACATACAAACACCAACCACCAACACTGGACTCCTCTCAGAAAATAGACATACAAACAACAACCACAGAAACTGGACCCCTCTCAGAAAATAGACATGCAAACACCAACCACTCATACTGGACTCCTCTCAGAAAATAGACATACAAACAACAACCACCAACACTGGACCCCTCTCAGAAAATAGACATACAAACACCAACCACCAACATGGACTCCTCTCAGAAAATAGACATACAAACACCAACCACCAACACTGGACTCCTCTCAGAAAATAGACATACACACAACAACCACCAACACTGGACCCCTCTCAGAAAATAGACATACAATCACCAACCACCAACACTGGACTCCTCTCAGAAAATAGACATACAAACAACAATCACCAACACTGGACCCCTCTCAGAAAATAGACATACAAACAAGAACAACCAACACTGGACTCCTCTCAGAAAATAGACAAACAACAATCACCAACACTGGACCCCTCTCAGAAAATAAACAAACAACAACCACCAACACTGGACCCCTCTCAGAAAATAGACAAACAACAACCACCAACACTGGACCCCTTTTCAGAAAATAGACAAACAACAACCACTAACACTGGACCCCTCTCAGAAAATAGACAAACAAACAACAACCACCAACACTGGACCCCTCTCAGAAAATAGACAAACAAACAAGAACAACCAACACTGGACTCCTCTCAGAAAATAGACATACAAAAAACAATCACCAACACTGGACCCCTCTCAGAAAAAAGACATACATACAGCAATCACCAACACTGGACTCCTCTCAGAAAATAGACATTCAAACAACAACCACCAACACTGGACCCCTCTCAGAAAAAAGACATACAAAAAACAACCACCAACACTGGACCCCTCTCAGAAAATAGACATACAAACACCAACCACCAACACTGGAACCCTCTCAGAAAATAGACATACAAACAACAACCACCAACACTGGACCCCTCTCAGAAAAAAGACATACAAAAAACAACCACCAACACTGGACCCCTCTCAGAAAATAGACATACAAACACCAACCACCAACACTGGACCCCTCTCAGAAAATAGACATACAAACAACAATCACCAACACTGGACCCCTCTCAGAAAATAGACATACAAACAAGAACAACCAACACTGGACTCCTCTTAGAAAATAGACAAACAACAACCACCAACACTGGACTCCTCTCAGAAAATAGACATACAAACACCAACCACCAACACCAGATCCCTCTCAGAAAATAGACAAACAACAACCACCAACACTGGACCTCTCCCAGAAAATAGACATACAAACAACAACCACCAACACTGGACCCCTCTCAGAAAATAGACATACAAACAACAACCACCAACACTGGACTCCTCTCAGAAAATAGACATACAAACAAGAACAACCACTAACACTGGACTCCTCTCAGAAAATAGACATACAAAAAACAATCACCAACACTGGACCCCTCTCAGAAAACAGACATACATACAGCGATCACCAACACTGGACTCCTCTCAGAAAATAGACATACAAACAACAACCACCAACACTGGACCCCTCTCAGAAAAAAGACATACAAACAACAACCACCAAAACTGGATCTCTCTCAGAAAATAGACATACAAACAAGAACAACCACCAACACTGGACCCCTCTCAGAAAATAGACATACAAACAAGAACAACCACCAACACTGGACCCCTCTCAGAAAATAGACATACAAACAAGAACAACCACCAACAAAGGACCCCTCTAAGAAAATAGACATACAAACAACAATCACCAACACTGGACTCCTCTCAGAAAATAGACATACAAACACCAACCACCAACACTGGACCCCTCTCAGAAAATAGACATACAAACAACAACCACCAACACTGGACTCCTCTCAGAAAAAAGACATACAAACACCAACCACCAACACTGGACCCCTCTCAGAAAATAGACATACAAACAACAACCACCAACACTGGACCCCTCTCAGAAAATAGACATACAAACAAGAACAACCAACACTGGACTCCTCTCAGAAAATAGACATACAAAGAAGAACAACCAACACTGGACTCCTCTTAGAAAATAGACAAACAACAACCACCAACACTGGACCCCTCTCAGAAAATAGACATACAAACACCAACCACCAACACTGGACCTCTCTCAGAAAATAGACATACAAACACCAACCACCAACACTGGACCCCTCTCAGAAAATAGACATACAAACAAGAACAACCAACACTGGACTCCTCTCAGAAAATAGCCATACAAATATCAACCACCAACACTGGACTCCTCTCAGAAAATAGACAAACAAACAACAACCACCAACACTGGACCCCTCTCAGAAAATAGACATACAAACACCAACCACCAACACTGGACCCCTCTCAGAAAATAGACATACAAACACCAACCACCAACACTGGACTCCTCTTAGAAAATAGACAAACAACAACCACCAACACTGGACTCCTCTCAGAAAATAGACATACAAACACCAACCACCAACACTGGACTCCTCTCAGAAAATAGACATACAAACACCAACCACCAACACTGGACTGCTCTCAGAAAATAGACATACAAACACCAACCACCAACACTGGACCCCTCTCAGAAAATAGACATACAAACAAGAATAACCAACACTGGACTCCTCTCAGAAAATAGACATACAAACAAGAACAACCAACACTGGACTCCTCTTAGAAAATAGACAAACAACAACCACCAACACTGGACCTCTCTCAGAAAATAGACATACAAACACCAACCACCAACACTGGACCCCTCTCAGAAAATAGACATACAAACAAGAACAACCAACACTGGACTCCTCTCAGAAAATAGACATACAAATATCAACCACCAACACTGGACTCCTCTCAGAAAATAGACAAACAAACAACAACTACCAACACTGGACTCCTCTCAGAAAATAGACATACACAAACCAACCACCAACACTGGACCCCTCTCAGAAAATAGACATACAAGCAAGAACAACCAACACTGGACTCCTCTTAGAAAATAGACAAACAACAACCACCAACACTGGACCCCTCTCAGAAAATAGACATACAAACACCAACCACCAACACTGGACCCCTCTCAGAAAATAGACATACAAACAAGAACAACCAACACTGGACTCCTCTTAGAAAATAGACAAACAACAACCACCGACACTGGACTCCTCTCAGAAAATAGACATACTAACACCAACCACCAACACTGGACTCCTCTTAGAAAATAGACATACAAACACCAACCACCAACACTGGACTCCTCTCAGAAAATAGACATACAAACAACAACCACCAACACCAGATCCCTCTCAGAAAATAGACATACAAACAACAACCAACACTGGACTCCTCTCAGAAAATAGACATACGAACAACAACCAACAAGACATGGTCCAGATAGCCTGACTTGGTGCTGAAGTCACAGACTATGATGAGGTTCAAATAACTTTATGTGCACACAAACCTCTACCTTTGTCTTATCTAGACCATAATGTTGTAAAAGTAAACATTATGTTTTTCTATTGAATGATCTTATTTGCTTACCAATAGTGAATACCGTAAAACTGACCTCATCACAAATTTCTTAATGCCCCAGAGAATGACAGAAATAGAATACCTAATCTTGCTTCAACGGCTAGCTGGCACATGCAACACAATAACAAAAATAATGGAGCAGCATTGATTGAAATGCAGTTAGTCACTAATTATTTTTTTATTGTTCAGTTGCTGTCTTATTGACTTATATTCCACATCTCCTTTTATTCTTAATATTGTAAAATTTGGCTTGATCCCGTAAAATATTTTTACTGAACTAAACTTTGAATAAAATATATAATTATAAGATTTTTAAACATTATCCATTTGTTTCCATTATAAAAAAGAATTTCATAAATCAATTTCTAAGTGATAAGCTATCTAAAACACTGCTTAGTCAAATAAATTCTGCATAACCATTCTGGATTGTATGTCTTGCAAAAGAATACTAAACAATGTGTAATACATTTTGTACTGTAAATACCTTCTTTCCATCTATGTCATGTGATAATATTATCATTGAATGATACTAACAAATCTACAAGTACTTATTGTATCCATAAAAAATCATCCAAACTGAACAGTCCTTTTTCAAACCAAAAATACAGAATTCAGACTGTGTTTACTTAGAACTTATGTTAATTATGAAACCCTTAAAAAAAGAAGTAAAAGTTGACTTAACTCAAAGTCTTTGAGTAGAATCAGTGTAATATTCTACAACAAAGTAGACAGTGCAGATTGAAAGTCAGATAATTTTCTTTAAACAAGGCATAAGTGTTTTGTAATTACAATGTATATCTCTAGGTGTCTGTTTCTGTAGAATGATTGGCATGTTTTGACAGCTTTGATGTTAATTTCCTCCATGTAACCTACATGTGTTTCTGATTATATATAATTGTGGAATGGTATTCTAGAACCTGCTCATTTTTGCTTTTGATGATGTAGTTTGATATTCATCAGATCTATTATTGATTTTAATGACTATCTATCTATTAATAAATGTTTGCATCATTGTATTCATAATTGCAAGTATGAGGATGAATTCTAAAAAGGTGTTTGCGCACATATTGGGCTGAATTCTAATCGGGTGTTTTTACATATAAACCTTATATAAGAAGGATACCTTGTAGGGCGTGGTAAAACCTATCACTGAGGCCACCGTTAACAAATTCTTTGTTTGATGTTGCCTACCCATGCCTTATAGGGTTAGGTAGATAGGTAGGGATTTTATTTGGTTTTTGGCCAACAATAGAAGTTACAGAAGAAGAAGAAGAAGAAGATGTTTTATTTCCATCAAACTACCAGATATGTGCACACATAAGGCTGAATTCCTACCAGGTGTTTGCATATATCTCATTGAATTTAAAACAGGTGTTTGCAAACATGTCAGGCTGAAATCTAACCAACAGTTTGCACATACAAGGCTGAATTCTAACCTGATGTTTGCACACATAAGGCTAAATTCTAAGCAGGTGTTTTACCTGTATATACAATAGTAAGACTTAAAAGTACCTAGTTGTGGCTATAATGTTTATTAGGGCCCAATTGAATAATTAGCAGAAGGTCTTTTGTAATCGGCTAGACTTCTGTATGTCACAAATTGTTTCTGTTCTAAAGCTGTTTGGAGTCTAGTGATGAAACTTGGCATATCATTTACCACTACTAGAAAGTGTGTTCCATACAAAAAGGATACCTTGTAGGGCGTGGTAAAACCTATCACTGAGGCCACCGTTAACAAATTCTTTGTTTGATGTTGCCTACCCATGCCTTGTAGGGTTAGGTAGATAGGTAGGGATTTTATTTGGTTTTTGGCCAACAACAGAAGTTACAGAAGAAGAAGAAGAAGATGCTTTATTTCCATCAAATGGGCTCACAAGGAGCATAATATAATATCATGATAATATTATTTTTTACAAATATAATGAACAATACAGTATACATAGTTACAAACACAAATAAGAAACAACAGTTTTCACATATTCGTACATATATAGGAGTATATATAAAAACCTTCGTCTCAGGCACACCTCTAGAAAGTAACAAAATAAAAAGAATTCTGTGAGTAGGCTAAATATATCTAGCTTAACTGCAGGAGGCACCAAGGGACGGTGCTATATGGCATGGTGGGTGCATATTAAAATGTGTATCGGGACATTAACATGATTAATGATATATGGTAAGATATTGTAAGAAGTTGCACATAACTGGTATGTCATCCTCGTGCCTGATGTAGAGGAGTCAGTACTATTTAAAGTGACACAACTGCATGAGGCACCAAGGGACAATGCTAATTGACATGCCAAAGTGCACATATTACGAAAAGATAAAATATTACCAGTTTAATCAAGAAATATCACAAACAGAAAGGTAATAGTGCTTATACGATGTGTCCTGTACCCCACCATGCCAACCTCGTGCCTAGTGCAGAAAGCCTGATTTAAATATTTATCTTTCAAGTTATATTTTGTCTTCATCAACTAACTCACAGACAGATATCAAGATATCCAGATTCTCTACATTAAGAAGCCATATCAGTTTTTGGCTAGGAATCAAATGCATAAAGTTTGGGCATAGTGAGTTAATAGTGGAATTTAAACAATTTCTCTTATCTTGAGATGATGTACACGAAAATTACATGTTTTAGACAAGAAAACAACGTTAGAGCAGGAATTATCTTTAACAAAAAATTTGAACTGATTTGTGTCATAAAATTTTTTGGGTAGGCAGCTTTTTAGGTGGGTAGGTAGGCAACATCAAACAATCAAAATTTTATTTTTGGTCTGATTATTTCCTTTCTTTTTTAGAGAATTTATCAAGATTATTAAGGTTGGAAATCAAAACAATATGAAGATCATGTTTAAATGCGAAACCTTTTTATTGACTCTTATATAAGTGATTGATGAATCAGTAAAGTTTCTTCCTTCCATGGAGATAATCTTCATTTGCATGGAATAACCCTGGTAACTTCTGCAATTACATCAAAATTTTCATATGTACAGGTTGTGGGGCTCCCTGTTATGGCTCTACACTATACTTTAGTTTTAAATGAAGCTCTGATTTTACTTGATTTGATAAAAGTCTTGTATTGTTATATTTTTACTTCACTATGACTCTCACTGATCTATGACAATTAATAATTCAAGCTTTTGTTGTATAAAAGACTGTCTATATCATGTATATAGTGGTAAAAACGCCGACATGTCTACCTGTTGGCAATTAAAAAAGTTCACCTTAATTATTGATTAGAAATTAAATTCTTCATTTTTCATCTTGAGTAAGTGGCTCTTTATATACCATACTAGAATAACACATTTAACCGACATTGATTCTTTATACCATTCTAGAATAACACCTTTAACTGACATTAAATCTTTATACCATACTAGAATATTAGGTTTAACCGACATTGATTCTTTGTACCATACTAGAATAACAGGTTTAACCGACATTGATTCTTTATACCATACTAGAATAACATGTTAAACCGACATTGATTCATTATGTCATCTTAGAATAACAGGTTTAACCGACATTGATTCTTTATACCATACTAGAATAACAGGTTTAACCTACATTGATTCTGTATACCATACTAGAATAACAGGTTTAAACGACATTGATTCTTTATACCATACTAGAATATTAGGTTTAACCGACATTGATTCTTTGTACCATACTAGAATAACAGGTTTAACCGACATTGATTCTTTATACCATACTAGAATAACAGGTTTAACCGACATTGATTCTTTATACCATACTAGAATAACATGTTAAACAGACATTGATTCATTATGTCATCTTAGAATAACAGGTTTAACCGACATTGATTCTTTATACCATACTAGAATAACAGGTTTAACCTACATTGATTCTGTATACCATACTAGAATAACAGGTTTAACCGACATTGATTCTTTATACCATACTAGAATATTAGGTTTAACCGACATTGATTCTTTGTACCATACTAGAATAACAGGTTTAACCTACATTGATTCTTTATACCATACTAGAATAACAGGTTTAACCTACATTGATTCTTTATACCATACTAGAATAACAGGTTTAACCTACATTGATTCTTTATACCATACTTGAATATTAGGTTTAACCGACATTGATTCTTTGTACCATACTAGAATAACAGGTTTAACCGACATTGATTCTTTATACCATACTAGAATAACAGGTTTAACCTACATTGATTCTGTATACCATACTAGAATAACAGGTTTAACCGACATTGATTCTTTATACCATACTAGAATATTAGGTTTAACCGACATTGATTCTTTGTACCATACTAGAATAACAGGTTTAACCTACATTGATTCTTTATACCATACTAGAATAACAGGTTTAACCTACATTGATTCTTTATACCATACTAGAATAACAGGTTTAACTGACATTGATTCTTTATACCATACTAGAATAACAGGTTTAACCAACATTGATTCTCTATACCATACTAGAATAACAGGTTAAGCCAACATTGGTTCTTTATACCATATAAGAATAACAGGTTTAGCCGACATTGGTTCTTTATCCTTGTTTTATTTTTAGTTTGATGTTTGCATCACCAACATTTTGTATCCTGTGAGTATGTTAAATTTGTACAATAATTTTTTTCTTTCATTTCAGGTATCTTGGAAAATCTGGCCTGCGAGTATCTTGTGTAGGCCTAGGTAAGTTCTCATCTGTAAGAAGTTAATGTAAAGGCCTGAATAAGTTCTCATCTAGTCTGTGAATATCTTGTGTAGGCCTAGGTCAGTTCTGGTCTGGTCTGTGAATATCTTGTGTAGGCCTAGGTCAGTTCTGGTCTGGTCTGTGAATATCTTGTGTAGGCCTAGGTCAGTTCTGGTCTGGTCTATGAATATCTTGTGTAGGCCTAGGTCAGTTCTGGTCTGGTCTGTGAATATCTTGTGTAGGCCTAGGTCAGTTCTGGTCTGGTCTGTGAGCATCTTGTGTAGGCCTAGGTCAGTTCTGGTCTGGTCTGTGAGTATCTTGTGTAGGCCTAGGTCAGTTCTGGTCTGGTCTGTGAGTATCTTGTGTAGGCCTAGGTCAGTTCTGGTCTGGTCTGTGAGTATCTTGTGTAGGCTTAGGTCAGTTCTGGTCTGGTCTGTGAGTATCTTGTGTAGGCCTAGGTCAGTTCTGGTCTGGTCTGTGAATATCTTGTGTAGGCCTAGGTCAGTTCTGGTCTGGTCTGAGTATCTTGTGTAGGCCTAGGTCAGTTCTGGTCTGGTCTGTGAGTATCTTGTGTAGGCCTAGGTCAGTTCTGGTCTGGTCTGTGAGTATCTTGTGTAGGCTTAGGTCAGTTCTGGTCTGGTCTGTGAGTATCTTGTGTAGGCCTAGGTCAGTTCTGGTCTGGTCTGTGAGTATCTTGTGTAGGCCTAGGTCAGTTCTGGTCTGGTCTGTGAGTATCTTGTGTAGGCCTAGGTCAGTTCTGGTCTGGTCTGTGAGTATCTTGTGAAGGCCTAGGTCAGTTCTGGTCTGGTCTGTGAGTATCTTGTGTAGGCCTAGGTCAGTTCTGGTCTGGTCTGTGAGTATCTGGTGTAGGCCTAGGTCAGTTCTGGTCTGGTCTGTGAGTATCTGGTGTAGGCCTAGGTCAGTTCTGGTCTGGTCTGTGAATATCTTGTGAAGGCCTAGGTCAGTTCTGGTCTGGTCTGTAAGTATTTGGTGTAGGCCTAGGTCAGTTCTGGTCTGGTCTGTGAATATCTTGTGAAGGCCTAGGTCAGTTCTGGTCTGGTCTGTGAATATCTTGCGAAGGCCTGGGTCAGTTCTGGTCTGGTCATTGAGTATCTTGCGAAGGCCTAGGTCAGTTCTGGTCTGGTCTGTGAGTATCTTGTGTAGGCCTTAGTCAGTTCTGGTCTGGTCTGTGAGTATCTTGTGTAGGCCTAGGTCAGTTCTGGTCTGGTCTGTGAGTATCTGGTGTAGGCCTAGGTCAGATCTGGTCTGGTCTGTGAATATCTTGTGAAGGCCTAAGTCAGTTCTGGTCTGGTCTGTAAGTATTTTGTGTAGGCCTAGGTCAGTTCTGGTCTGGTCTGTGAATATCTTGTGAATGCCTAGGTCAGTTCTGGTCTGGTCTGTGAATATCTTGCGAAGGCCTAGGTCAGTTCTGGTCTGGTCATTGAGTATCTTGTGAAGGCCTAGGTCAGTTCTGGTCTGGTCTGTGAGTATCTTATGTAGGCCTAGGTCAGTTCTGGTCTGGTCTGTAAGTATCTTGTGTAGGCCTAGGTCAGTTCTTGTTTGGTCTATGAGTATCTGGTGTAGGCCTAGGTCAGTTCTGGTCTGGTCTGAGTATCTTGTGTAGGCCTAGGTCAGTTCTGGTCTGGTCTATGAGAATCTTGTGTAGGCCTAGGTCAGTTCTGGTCTCGTCTGTGAGTATCTTGTGTAGGCCTAGGTCAGTTCTGGTCTCGTCTGTGAGTATCTTGTGTAGGCCTAGGTCAGTTCTGGTCTGGTCTGTGAGTATCTTGTGAAGGCCTAGGTCAGTTCTGGTCTGGTCTGAGTATCTTGTGTAGGCCTAGGTCAGTTCTGGTCTGGTCTGTGAGTATCTTGTGTAGGCCTAGGTCAGTTCTGGTCTGGTCTGAGTATCTTGTGTAAGCCTAGGTCAGTTCTGGTCTGGTATGTAAGTATCTTGTGTAGGCCTAGGTCAGTTCTGGTCTAGTCTATGAGTATCTTGTGTAGGCCTAGGTCAGTTTGGTCTGGTCTGTGAGTATCTTGTGTAGGCCTAGGTCAGTTCTGGTATGGCATATTCTGCTTTGATACTTTCCTAAATGATTATAATGGGCTGTTGGTTATTCATGATATTTGTATTTGAAGCCTTTGTACACACACGATTTTATGAATGAATTGCCAGTTTGCCAATTCTTAGAATTTATCAAAATGTTGCATGAAGTAACAAAAATATCTGCACACTGTCCTAGAAACTACTAAACAGAATGACTTCATATTTGGTTAGAAGATTAATAGTGATGAGAAATTTTGTCTACAGTAGAAAATTGATCAAATTCCATTTATTTTTCTCAATTATTCCTTTGAAAATATTTTGTTATTATATTTTCTTGCTTTGAATTTCAAGATAAAAAATAGAAAAAATTTTTGGATATTTCCCAACATTTATATTATATTTATATTCTGTTATGACATATCCAGCAGATTGATGAATGATTTCAGCTTACAGTTTTTGAAGAAATTTTACAACCTCTATTAAGTAGTTATTTTATGTTCTGCAGTTGCAATGTAATCTTCATTTTATTCATTTTACGACAGCTAACTATTAACATATCACATTGATAATGCTGATTTTCTCTGTTAATGTCATTATGTATAATCAACAGTTTAATTGAGTGTCTCAAGATGCAGCATGAAGTGCTCCAGCAGTTTTATTAGATGAACATTAGCTCAATAACTTTTGATATACTGTAAATTAAGAAAAAATTATTGTGTACATTCAATATTATGATTGTTGAACAATTGACACACAAGCAAGTTTAAAATTATTGCAATTTCAAGAAAAGGTGCATAAAAATATCTCTATCAAAATTTAAAATGGGAGTTTTTATTTTTGCTACACCTATCTTATTACAATTTTCACAATAAAAAAACGTTACAAAAATTTCTGGACTTACAATATGAAATGACAACTTTGCAAGTCTTTTTTACATTATTGGTTTGATACTAGAATGTTGGTTGTTAAGTAACAGAAAATTGGGAAATAAACTGTTTTATGTTGAGATTCTTGAAATTGATTAAAGAATAAGAAATGGGATTAGTCTAGGGAATGAATTCATTATCTTTCCTTCATTACATACAGAATTGCTAATTGCTAACTTTAAACAACATTAAGTTTTAACCAACACACATGAGGTTTAGAGGCTACATTCAAGGTTTAGAGGCTGTGTGTCTGATCACAGTCAGAAATAATTAAACTATTAAATGTCTTTGTGAAGTTACCTCACACACACAGTATAAGATAAAGTACAGGATTGTCTGAAGAAAATTGGTTAATGTTTTATTAAGTAAAATTAGACATATTTTAATAGAGTTCTGTCAGTTTAGATTTAAGTTATGTCTAATTAAATGAAACATGGTGCTCATGTAGTTAAACAGTTTAAAGTGTTTGAAAGTCTGGTAATTCTTCATATTAAGAATGTTTATGTGCCTGTCTTTATTAAGGAATCTTGCCAGTGGTTTTCTCTGTCTGTCCATGTTTTTTATGGAGAGTTGGATGATCTTATCAAATATTAAATTGTCTCTGAAATCTATTCCAAATTTGCTTTAGGGATCAGGACTTCTTAGAAAATGTAGGTGCTTATCTATTGTTGATAGCCATGTGTGTATTTGTGTCAGCTTGTGCCATTGAATTGCTGTCTTATTGACCTTAATCCCAAATCTCATTGCCTTTGTTACTTGTTATTATTTTTTTTTAATGAAGGCTAGGAGATATAATTTTTTGGTGACAACATAAAATCTTAAGCAGAAAGGCTGTAATATTTGTTTGCAGCATATTTCAATTATAGGTTTACATAAGGGTTGTATATTCCAAATTAAGGGTTTAAACCCAGATTTTCTGTTCAATGAACATGGAATTTTACCAAGGTTACCACAGCAGATGTGGGCCTTGGCCTATGATTGAAGAGGGGTAGTATAATCTGTGGGGTTATCTGGTCTGTGTGTCCTTTCTTCTATCTAATGAACCAGCTCCATGTGAAAATAATCAAATGTAAAGCAAAAAAAAAAACTACCATGTTAATGTAAATTTCTTGAGTTAAAATGAAATATTCATGTGCTCATTCTAAACTATTCATACTATATTGTTTTGTTTTATTTTATTATTAAGGATTCTTTATTTACAAACAAATTGTCTTTAAGTCCTTGACCTGATTCTGAGAATGAAGAGTAGCCAAACTTCAGACAGGTCAGATTTCTTTCTGATGCCTGTTCAACATTATTCCTCTGGCACTTCATTTTTTCCAGCAATCAGTTTTGATCTATTTATAATTGTATTTTCTACCTCTCTGTGGTTAATAAACTGATAACATCTGCTTTCATCAATTACTTTCAATCAAAATGAGATATTTATAGTTAAAATCAACAATTGTCGCCAGAAATAGAAAAGGGGGAATTTTTGGAACCATGTTTCTATTTTTTTAGTTTATGTATATAACCTGTTTCATATTACATTGTTTGTTTATATTCGTAATAGATAATATAATTGACAGATATGCAAAATGAAGATTAATTGATAAAAGTTTCATTTTGTTGATGAAGTTGTTTCTTCCCTTGTCATTGATTTTTACTTTTCAGCGTATATAGTTTATTTATTTATCTTGATCGACTGAACTTAATAATATGCAGACAAGTTTCTTTGTCGTTTTTTGATATTGTCACTGTTGCAGAATGAAAAAGAGACTATGCCTGCACATAATGTCACAAAAATAAAAGTCTGAAATAAAATTCAGTGCATGAATGTTATTTTTTGGCATTTTAAGCTAAGAGTTATTGTCACTAAATAATCAGTAGGCAAACCAATTATGTCTCTGCATCTCAAACATAGAACTTTTTTTTTAACTCTATGCTGTGTTTTTTACTTGATGCAGACTCTGGCAGATTAATTTTTCCAGAGTTTAGAAAAAATGAAAATGTCTCTGCGTAGAAAACTTGCAGCATCATTTGAACTTGTGCCTCATGACTGACGTCTTTTGGCCTTTTTCTTCACTTAATCTCAAAGAAGACAAAAGTAATTAATTGGTGTTGTTGTTTTCACAGCAGTATTTTGCCTTGAACTCTAACCTGTATTATTTTAAGGTTTTAATCACCAATGTTATTCACTGAACCACTGAAAGTTGATTATCTCATTAAAGAGTATGACAGGTAGCTGCAATTTACTAGCCTGTACAAATAGTTTATCTGCAATCTATTGACATGTGTTATATCATTGTACTGCAGAGAAAACAACTTAAAGACTGAAGGATGCTCATTTTTTTTGCAAGAACAAGCTGCTATAATTGCACTTTTGTTCTCTCTAATCTGTTATTAGACAATGTAGCATTGGGCCAATAGACTATGTTCATATAACCGACATTTGACTCAGTGGGTAGGACATCCTGGTACTTGGTCAAGTAAGAGCAACTTAAAGAAGTAAAATCAAGCTTACAATAGGTACAATTTGGGCGGAAATTTATCTGTTTCATATTTTCTATAAACGACAAAATAATCAGAAAACAGTAAACTTTCCCCCCAAATTGCACCGATTATATGTTTGATTTTACTTCTTTTGGTTGCTTTTACATGAACGAGTACATGGATGTTCTCCCCACAGAGAAGGTAACCTGTCGAAAAATTTATATAATCCGGAGTCTAATGTCGGTAATATGAAAATAGTCTATTGATCTAAGTACTTCAACAGTGATAACCAGACTGTCAACACGGAGGCAGATGTATTTGACTCTGATCTTTATTGACAAGAATTGCCAGTTTTCCTGTCAAAAGTTGATAGTTCTCTCTGGGTATTCAGGCTTCCTTTACTATTAATAATCTATCTTTAAAATTTTATTCTACGCTAGTACTATCCTGAACTTATTTCACAAATTCTGAAAACATCTTTTTCACCTGTAATGATAAAAGGGTTGCGTTGTTTTTTATTTGTAATATTAATTGACCAATTTATTATTTTGTATACTATATTATGTTGCTCTTGTTGCACACAATGGTGCCTGAGTGTACTAATAAATTTGTAGATTGATTTACCAATGCAAACTGGCCACTATAATATTTAACATTCAATCAATGACATATTAATATACTTATCTTATTAATACAAGTAATGTGTTTACCTGTTGCAATAATTTGAATAAGAAAAAATCAGACTTCAAGAAGATATATCATGTATATGACCAAGGATTTCTTACTATTTTTGTCGAGCCTGAGTTGTTGCAAAGGGGAGACATAGCAATCCTACTTTCAGTCAGCCTCATGGTCATCAACATTTAAGTTCAGTCTGTGGTTAAACAATATTTAGACATCAATAACTTTGTCAAATTTTTTGGAATTTTATACCATACAGTTAACTATAAATCTCTCTCAGTTGAGTAGTGAAACAATTTAGTATAGAAAATAAACTATTGTAGAGATCATTATAAGATAGAAATCTTATTACTAGAATAAATTAGAAAAAAGATTCATTGTTGTTTTCTTAACATGCATTGCACAATATTTTCTGGACAAAGTAGAAACACACATCTTCAGTTTTTCAGCAGTGGACAAGTTTCCTCACCCTATAAAATCAATCTTTATCTCTCAAAATTAAGACAGTTACTGTGATTTAATTTAACAGTGATATCATAAGATCTGATGTCAACATATTTTTCCTAAATTAAAAACATCAACACTAAATTGATATGTTAACAATGTTTTTCTGTTACCTCTTTATAATTTTTTTTTCCAGGAACATGGGTGACCTTTGGAGGTCAGATAACAGATGATGTAAGTACTGATATTGAGTGATACGTCTATTTCCATGTTAGAACAAAAAGGAATCAAAGTTGAAACATTTTAATAACTCAGAATTCAAAGTGAAAGAACTGACACTGAAGTTAAATAATAAACTGCATACTGTAATAAAGAGGTGAGAAGTGATAAGGCTGACAATAGGTTCTCAGTAACCATATATCTGTTTTATGATTTCAGAACAAATTTTTATTACAGAATTTCAAATAATTCAGGACTATTGATATATGTGAGAAAAGGTTATGGTTCATTTTACAATTTCTGTTTTAGAGTTAGTGCCCTTGCTTCACTGAAACATTGTGATTGGGGTTACAATGAATATAAGTGTGACTCAAAATCTCCCCACCTTTTTGTTTATTATTATTTTATAAAGTGTCTAGTCCAATATGTTATATTACCTTGCCAAATTCAAAGAAACCAATTTTATTTAGTATTACCTAAAGTAAGTTTTATAATTCAGATGGCTGAAGAGATTTTGACCTTGGCATATGAAAGTGGAATTAATTTCTTTGACACAGCTGAGGTGTATGCAGCTGGAAAGTAAGTAGAACCACAGTTACAGAGAAAAAATTGACACACACAAAGTGAACAATAATGCCAAACAATATTAGTTGGTGGTAAGTTGTCAATATTTCACTAAATTTTGTCTATAGTATAATATTGTATGTGATCAATATAAAGCCATTGTTTTCAGTATTCATGATACATGTATTGAACATTTTTTGTTTTACTGTTCTGGAGTAATGGTCGTTGGTAGATTTTAAAATGGCACTTAACGTTGTTTCCATGCAATTACTTATGCACTGTAAATGCTTTCAAATTTCTATATGTTGTTACTGATGACAAAACAGGGGTCCAGTTTGATATTGACTATTTTCACTTTTCCCATTCAGGACATATGATCATTTATAGATTTGAAAATAGGCACAGATTGAAGCAGGCCAAACAAGACTGAAAGCACTATACACTAGAATACATCAATTTCATTTGTATTATCTGCCCTCTTAAGTTCAACAATGGTTACACTATAATGCCAGGAAAAGTGTAATAATCCTCAACTTTAATAAATGTCATTTTCTTCTGTTATATACATTGTGGGAAAGAATAACCAAAGTTATGAAAGTGCAAGAAGAAAATATAATCAGTAGCCTTCTCATAAGATTTCAATTGTCCTAGATAAGCTTCATTCTAAATATTCTTATTTTACTATTTCAGGGCAGAAATCCTGTTGGGAAAAATACTGAAAAAGAAAACCTGGAGAAGGTCAAGCTACATCATATCAACAAAACTATACTGGGGTGGAAAGTAAGTTAAAGTCATATGAAACGAGTTTCTTGTAATTTTAATGTTATCGAAATTATTGAACCAATGAATGCATATATACTAAACTAAGTCATGTATGCACAATTTTTATATTTATTAAGAATCTTATAACGTATTATAGACAAATAATATTTCATTCACTAAGTGTTGATCGCAAGCTTTCGTTGTGTTGCTGAAGTTTACAATCAACACAGAGCATGTGGAAAACTTGACAAATAAGTGAATAGATAGAGCCATGACATTTTTTTCATGCTTTCCCATTTGTTAATTAAATTTTCCTTAAAAGTTGTTAAATGATTTGTTGTATTAAATTTGTTCTTTTAGAATCAGTTATTACTATTTACCTTCAAGTGCAGGTTTGTTTACATTCTTTCATCATGGTTTTCCCCTCGCACTTGCGCTTTGGGGTGGTCAAAGTTCTAACGAGAGGTCTTGTAGTTAAGGTCACTGCATACGGGAAAATATCAACAAATTAGTGTACGGGACGACAATAATTCAATAGCAGTACATTTTTGAATATTTTGATAACATAAAGGATTTTCTTTTACAAGAAAGTTTTCGTACACTTGTTTTATAGAAAAACTTAGACATTCGAGTATAAAAAAAACATATTCAACATTTTTTTTAAATTTGAAGTTCCATATGACTTTAAAAGTATAATGGTGTGGAAAGTAAGTTAAAACTATACTGAGGTGGAAAGTAATTCAAGATAAATATTAGCTGAAAATGAAACAATATCCAAATAGATAGATTTAAAACTAATAACAAACTCACTTTAAACTCTTCACTATACAGAGATCTTAAAGGCATACAATACAGTAGCAAGGACAGATAATAATTCTTCCAAATTTTACTGGTTTTCTAAATGTTGCTAATGACAATTATCCCAAATTTGCGGAAAAACCACTTACATTATCAAATCCTTTACATGAAATTGAAACTATTTGCAAAGGAAAACAAACCTGTTGTATATTTAAGCACACGAAATATACTTGGGGACATAAGATTCGAGGCAAATAAAGACTGTTTACTTTCCTATCTTCAATGAATTTGTGTAGTGGTTTAGTGTACAGCGGAAATAGTTGCACGACTATGTTGCATAAAGAATACACTGTGAAGGTATATTTTGTTTTTGCATATTTCGATAGTGCATATCTAAATTGTCCTAGAGTCAAAATTTTAATGAAAAATCAGTGAGAAATCTTTTCTGTATTGTAGACCATGAAAAGTTAGTCATATTATTTACATAGTCAAGTTAAAAAGTACCATTGATGATGAGTACTGTGGATTAATTTATTCTTGTGGGCACCAATTTTTGTGGATTGAGGAAACATTTTATTTACTTGGATATTTGATTTTATGGTTTTGCTGAAGTCTGCATACATTCCCTAAAAAAACACTTAAATTTGTGGTTCACCTTCATCCACAAATTCAGGAAAATTGGTATCCCACGAAAAATAATGAAACCACAGTATATAACTTTGGTCTTAATGTTATACCAGAAGAAGTTGAAAATGGGAATAACTTTTTGTTTTTGCTAATTTCATTTCAGAGCAGAAACAGAAAAGGGTTTGTCACGAAAACATATTATTGAAGGTGAGATCACAGTTTATTGAATCGAGCACAAATTATTATGCTCGTTGAATTATTTTATATCAGTTCTCTTCTTTATATTAGCAAACTTCTGAAAGTTTTAGGATTTTTTATCATAAAAAAACTTATATATTGATCCCTGCACCAACAGCAATTGTTTTAGATTAATTACTACATGAAAATTTGTAATGAGGGGTCTGGTGGTCTAACTGATTAAATTTGAGTCTGTGGTTGATTGTTATAAAGGAGGAAGAACGGGGCTAACTGTGACTGTATAATTTACTATGATCTGATTTTAATAGAATTATAGTTTGGATTTATGAGGTTTATTTGACTTATTTATTAATAAAATGATGTTAAATTTAAATGTTTTCTGATCATTAATCCATCTGGTGAACAATTTTAGATTTGGTCTTTGTTAGCATGCTTACTTTCACCATTCTAGGGCTGGGACCTTTATCTGAAATACATAGATTACCAAAAATTATAGCAAACAACAGCATATTCAACTTTAAACCTATCAAAGTTTCACAAAATTACTTAATTAATTTTTTTCCTGTTGTGATGCAGGTAGTTGACATGAATATGGATTATAAGACTTTTACCATAATAATGATCTGTTGAATACAACAGACTTGACAGAGAAAACTTGAAATTATTTTGATGACACAAACTTGCATTCATTTTGCATTATATATAAGAATAAGAAGATGCGGTATGAATGCCAATGAGACAACTCTCCACCAGAGACCAAATGACATAGAAGTTAACAACTATAGGTCATCGTACGGCCTTCAACAATAAGCAAAACCAATTTCACATAGTCAGCAATAAAAGGCCACAAAATGACATATGTAAAACAATTCAAAAGAAAAAACTGTCGGCCTGATATATGTATGGAACAAAGAACGAAAAACAAATATGATATACAGCAACAAACAACAACCACTGAAATACAGGCTCCTGACTTGGAACAGGCACATACAGAATGTTGCCTCAAATGCATTTTTCAGTAATTTCACGCTTTGATTCATTGTTGTTAACTATGAGGTGTTAGTGTTGATACATGTACATGAAGTAATTCAATTTCTATCACTTTTTATATTTTAGGTTTAAAATCTTCATTAGTAAGACTTCAGTTAGATTATGTAGATATAGTATTTGCTAACAGACCAGACTCACACACTCCAATGGAAGGTATGTGTAGGGTGTTCTAATTGGCAGTTTTTAGCTCACCTGACCCATAGGGTCAAAAGAGCTATATTCAACACTTGGCTTGCTTCTTTCATAGATATAATGGGACACTTGGATGATTTATACTGCATACACAAATTCTGTAACCCCCTATAATTTTCAAAATAAAAAACTAAACAGAAGTTTTAGTGTTGATAACATATGATTTTAAAAGAAAATTCGTAGGACAGGTTTTTAAGAAAAAGCAATTTAAAATAAAATAATTAAATAGTTTTATTGTGCCCACTTCCCCTTTTTCATCTGTATGTCAGTACATCCAAAAATTGGTTTCCATGGTCTAACTTTAATTTGCCTTACCACCTGTTATGTTCCTTTATAAATGAAAAAAATTGCTGAGTTTGTCGTTTCCACTCTAACTTTACTTTTGTTTGAATTTGGCAGGCTTCACTTTCACCGTTCTCAAGTTATGTCCTTTATAAATGGGAAAAATTCTGAATTAGCAATTTTGTAGCTAATACGAGGGAGATAATTTACTCTATCCCATGGCTCAGAGGGAAACAATGTTTTGAATGTTACCCTCTCGTGCAAACCAATAAAAAAACTATAATTTAAAGGACAATGAATTGAATTTACATCGATAAATCTAAGTTTTTGCCTCAGAACTTTTCATGGACACTCAAAATGAAAAAAAAACACATCTTGCTTCACTTTTTTTGTTTTTCTAATAACTGTTCTATACATTAAAATGTTCATAAAATAAATAAGATAAAATCCAAGAACGAAGAATCAACACAACAGCATTCATTTCTTTCAAAAGTTGACGCGAATATTTTTTCTCTCCAAAATGTCACATGAACCTACAAAGTTCAACTTTTACCAGGCTGAACCAGGGCTTCCAAAAATTGTTTGAGCCAGCCGGACATTTCATATCTTATCTCGATTTTAAATCCCTTTAGACTTAGTAAATTAGGCAATTATGATAATCAGTTAACCAATGATTGACATTAAAATGATATTAAACTTTACTTTGGTATAAATTTGATGTTCTGACGTAAAGTGTTAAATTGAAAGTGCAGCATTCGAAGTGTTCAACATCAGCGTACTAATTCTGCCTAATTCCGCTTTAGACTCTTTATTTGTGCAAAATAACATTGTCAAAACTTTACTTTCGTTTTTAAAATCACATTTTCCTAATGCCGGATGTTGACTTGACAATGGTAAATCATGGATCAGAGACAGATACGTAATATCCGTGTATGTTTACGATTGAGTTAATAGCCTTTTCAAGTAATTTCTTCATGAAAATACTCGAAATGAACTTAAGATAAAGGTATCAATGATATTTTTAGCATTATTGAAGAATTAAGATGCATAATTAAATTTCCCACCAGTGCACAATAGACAATAGACACATGCACACACATGTACTAGTTCAAACAACGTGGTTCTGACGATTATTCGTTTAAAACCTTTTCAAATTTTTCATCAAATCATATTTATTAACGCATTTCTTATAATTTCAATCTTTTAGACTAAATTAATTAGATGCAACCCGCTGAAATGTAAGAAAATAACTTTGAATACCCTTAGGTACCCCAGTATTTAACACGATGTACAGTGTTTTTAAATATAAAAATGAATATCATACAAATTCGAATTCATTTATAAATATTCTTATTTGAAGAATTATTTTAAAATCTAAGGATATTTTTTTAAAACTGAATGCTCATTTACAATAATATCTACAAAGCGTAATTAAATAGGATGTTGTTCCATACTCGCTTACATGTTTGACCTCGTTTATCTGATCACCTTTATGTCCATTGTTATGCATCATCAATTCTATTTATTAAGACAAGCTAAGGTCTCTCATCAAAGGTAATGACCTGTAATCAGTGAATGATTTATGGTTTCAATATTACTTATTGAAGGGATAATTGTTTGACAGCTTGTTGTTTTTAGGCAGTTAAGCTGCCTTATGCGAGCACCCTAGATTTGTGTTCTACCCAATAAATGCTGAAATACGTGCCATTGTTATTATCTAGCTGGCTATTATGTTATTTATAACTAATTGGACATTTTTTTAATACTTTTATTTCTGGAATACAAAAAATATGACCAGAAAAACCTTAAATGATCGTCGAACTACCCAAAACTTTTGAAGTTGCACATAGGAAGTAGTGCTCAGTAGAAATCCGTACGTAGTTAATTATCCCCTGTGCTTTTAGCTACGATGTCAAAGAACAATTGTATGAAATATTTCATCGCCGAAAATCGGTAATTACAAGTCGTTTATATTTCCCAAATGGCAAAATGCGCAGGAATATTGTTCATGTACAACAAATCTCTATGATAGAGGAAATAAAGTTATATAAGTGGGTGGTAATTTCTAACTTATCTTGCCAAATAATGTTGTTGTTATTTTGTGAATGAAACGAGGTCATGAAAACAGATGCGGAAATCGACGTTAATGGGATGTTTTAAGTAATGTGGACAACTCGTCCCAGAGATAAGTCGGACCGAATCCACTCAAACCGTCTAAGAAGACAACTTTGGCCGTTTGTCAGATTTACTTAGGGTTTCATAAAATTTTAGACTAACATGTCTAGCGGAGCCATTTATCTTTTGTTTGTGCATTGGGGTCTATTTAGGGGTATTTGGAGGGGCCTGAAGAAGGGAGGGGTTTACTATAGAACCCTATGGGATTTTATTTTTTTTAATTTTCAAATGACTATTTCTCAAAAACAGTAGGTAATAGACACATGCAGTCTTCAGTAATGAGAACAGGACAATACAAAAAATCAACCAAAATATAGGGTGAGTCCCTTGGGGTCATCCCAACCCCCTTCAATTTGAAAATGTACTCTTATTTTGTAAACCGTCGCGATCCCCACCCCTAAACAATATATATACTTGAATGGGACAATAAAAGAAATCAAATGAAAATAATTTGGGGGAGTCCCCAGTGTCGTCCCACCCCCTCCTGTTTGAGAACTTGGAAATGGTCAAGATCCCCACCCCTAAACCATATATATTCATGTATGGGACAATTAAACAAATCAAAAATGAAATATAGAGTGAGTCCCTGGGGTCACCCACCCCCTCCTGTTTGAGAACTTGTAAACGGTCGAGATCCCCACCCCTAAACCATATATATTCATGTATGGGACAATATAACAAATAAAATGAAAATATATGGGGAGTCCCTGGGGTCACCCCAACCCCTCCTGTTTGAGAACTTGGTAATGGTTGAGATCCCTACCCCTAAACCATATACATTTATGTATGGGACAATAAAACAAATCAAATGGAATATAGGGGAGTCCCTGGGGACACCCCCGCCCCTCCTGTTTGAGAACTTGTAAACAGTCAAGATCCCCACCCCTAAACTATATATTTTCATGCATGGGACAATATAACAAATCAAATGAAATATATGGGGAGTTCATCGGGTCACCCCACCCCCTCCTGTTTGAGAACTTGGAAATGGTCAAGATCCCCACCCCTAAACCATATGTATTCATGTATGGGACAATATAACAAATCAAATGAAATATAGGGGGAGTCCCTGGGGTCACCCCACCCCCTCCTATTTGAGAACTTGGAAATGGTCGAGATCCCCACCCCTAAACCATATGTATTCATATATGGGACAATATAACAAATCAAATGAAATATAGGGGGAGTCCCTTGGGTCACCCCATCCCCTCCTGTTTGAGAACTTGTAAACAGTCGAGATACCCACACCTAAACCATATTTATTCCTGTTCATCATTTCAAAAAGATTTGAATGACATACAGGGTCAATCTCCTTGGTGTCACATATGCATATCACTTTACTAGACCAAACCAATATGAACTGGACTTTGCCCAATGTCAGGAGACCATGGGAATGACGAATTATGGGGGCTTTGTTTGGGAGACTTCGTAACGGCATCTTGTTACAATTATTTCTTGTTTATTATAAAAAAAAATTGATCCAAAAAATGAGTCTAGATTATTGAATTTACTTTGCTTATTAAATTATTTCTGGGCCTATAATAATTTTCATTTATGGCTCACTTTAAAGAAAACATATAAATCTTTCAAGCAGTGTAAAGCCCGAGAATGTTTGACCAACTGTTTTATAATCACCTGTCATTTTATTCCAAACTTGGTATGGAGTAACATCATGCACTTGGGGGTGAAGATGGGGGTCATTTACATTGATATATGAGTTGCTTTTGAAAACCTTGATGAAATATTAATTAATTTGCCTTAATAATCAATTCATTTAATGAACATAAATGTACAATATACGAATGTTTAATGTTTGTTCTTTCAAATCTTAAAAAAAAATTGAAACAACATTGCCACAGTTTTCATCATTACGTTTGCCTTGGTT
Organism: Mytilus californianus; assembly: GCF_021869535.1. Classification (NCBI taxonomy): domain Eukaryota; kingdom Metazoa; phylum Mollusca; class Bivalvia; order Mytilida; family Mytilidae; genus Mytilus; species Mytilus californianus. The sequence goes on along the minus strand of NW_026262593.1, from coordinate 69,185,498 downwards.
TTTGGTTAACTGTCTACAGCGCTTACAGTGCTTTGATTTAAATAAAAGAACAAATGTTTTTTTTCTACTTTTTATTGATGTACCAAGGCCTGCATTTATGTACCCAGAGGATTAGACTAACTGAGACACTTCAAAGTATGAAATATGCTGCATCTGTTTAATTAAACCCAAATATGACCAAATATCTTTGTGAAATAGATTGCCACAATTATAAATTATAATGCCCAAACGGACATTTTTACTGATCGATAGTTTGTAAAAAAAAGTGAAATGACCGTTTTATGAAAATGCCTTGAATAACAAAAAGTGGCAAACCTATGATATTTGACCGTCTGAGGCTGAGAGCAGCCGGACTTTTTATTTAAATTTCGGTCAAGTCCGGAATATATGACCGTTTTGGAAGCCATGGGCTGAACAGGTGCAGATTTATTTGTAATATATCTATGTGCATCCTATGCATTTGTATTTCTTTCTGAAGAATATTCAACTTGCTTTATCTTCATGGGTGTAAAAGTTACTTATATAATTTTTTTTCCATATTCATATGCAGTTTCACAGACTCTTGTCGCTTGCAAAATTTCAAAACTATACTGATATTATCTAAATGAACTTACTTTTTGTTGTAAAAAATGTTCCACGAGCAAAATTATCCATGGTTTAAGCCAGGTAGTTCTTTGAATTTCAACGTAATGGTAATTCTATGCTCCTGCTGAAATGCCCATATTGTTGAGAGATGTTATTTATGCATGCATGTATAAAATGGAAATGCATCAAATGATATTTTTTTAATTTATTTTATTATTATTTTCAGTGTTCTCCCCAGGATTTTTTGATAGCGCTGTGGTAAGCGCATGATTTTCGACTATTCTCAGTAACTTTGTCGCGGCGCGCAGTTCGTTTGTAATGGGTTTATTATGATGTTTTAATACAATATGCTGCTTATGTTTGCTCTTGTAATGTTGTCTTGATGGTAGTTACCCATTTGTTTGTAAATGTTATTGTTTGAAAATAGATGAAGAATCATTTTTTTATCTCCATTGTAAATTTAGATAATCAAGCAAAAATAAGTACAGAAATAAATTCCATGAAGGGTCAACACCACACTGGTGATGTGAAAATTTCTTAACAGGTGATATAGTATGTAGGACCCACATTGACAATTATGTCATTGTCATTTTCTGTGTTGGGTTTTGTAACCCACTGGAGCAGTGTACTATTAACCTAATGATGTTTGACAGGAGTTGACATTTTAGAACATTATGAATATGATTTCTCATTTTTCTGATCACCATTTTATTACATTCGTATGGCTTCTCCCAAGCTGGACATCACAGGCACTTGTTTCTATCTATGGGAAGGTCGACAATCCATATGTAATTACATATGGATAGTTGACCTTCCCATGGATAGAAACAAGTGCCTGTGCTGGACATTGAGGAAAGTGAATTTCTCAAGTCTACATCATGTACATGTAATATCGATTTGGGGGTTTGCTTTTCTAATCATATCCCCCCAATTGTTTTCAAATGGTAAAATTCATTACTGTAGTATTGCTGATTAATCATTTATTAGTTCGATTAGGTGATAATTAATACTTCAAAGACTTGCACATTGAAGCCAATTTAATCGTTGTTTAAATTAATTGTTTAATCAAAGTTCGTAAAACAATTTTGTGAGTATTGTCGGTAAAGGGGTCAATTTATTTCATCTTGTTCATGCTTATTCCATTCATATTTGCTTCTTTATATTCTTTTTAATTAAAAAAATTGATGATAATGTTGATTTCTTTGTTTATTTTGATCTTGCAAAGACGCCATTTTGTAAAATTTATTAAACTGGTCCCGCAATGTTACTTTATACTATGCAAATACATTCAGAAATAGTAAACCAGACGATCATGTGATCGAAGTAAAAGATAAGTGGAAAATTTTTAAAAAAAATAAATAAATCGAAAAAAAAATATAGCGACATGATTGATTTGGATAGCACTGTGCTCAGTTCAATAGAACAGCGGAAAATTGCGATTGCGCTGAATACCGCAGCGCTAAAACGGCCTGGGGAGAACACTGTATTTTTGTTGTGAGTGAAATTAATTATTATTAATCTAACTGCTGTATTTTTCTTTTAGAAATTGTTCGGGCTTTCACATATGTGATAAACCAAGGTTGGGCTATGTACTGGGGTACATCACGTTGGTCCCCAACAGAGATAATGGAGGCCTATTCTGTAGCTCGTCAATTTAACCAGATCCCTCCAATAGCTGAGCAAGCTGAATATCACTTGCTACAAAGAGAGAAGGTAGAACTACAAATGCCAGAACTCTATCAGAAAATAGGTATGGGTTGTCACCTCGCATTGTAAGGAAATCACATCTTCGTCTAGACTATGCAGATTTTGAGTTTGACGTATTGCATAAGACACGTTTCTATTGTTGAAAATTGTATGTTGTCTTCTCTCCAACATCACCATTTTATATTTTACACACAAATTTTCAAGCATTAAAACTTTTTTGCTAATATCTCATTTATCATCAAGCAAATTTAACAGTAGATGATCTATTTCTGTACTCAGAAATGACATAATCCACAACAAATTTTTAGTGAAAACTTGATTCTAAAAGGTGACCAATTTTGGGAAACAAAGGAAACGCGTATTTGTCATATAAGATAATTTTTTTGACTGATCAACTCAAACTTTTCACATTAAAAATATGTAAATCATCAAACTAAAAAAACTAACTTAGTTGCTTTGGTTTGAGCAACTTTCCAACATTATGTAGAAAGTAAAATAACAAAAATACTGAACTCCAAGTTAGAAGTTAGTAACTATAGATCACTGTATGCCCTTCAACAATGAGCAAAACCCATACTGCATAGCATTAGCTATAAAAGGCCCTAAAATGACAAATGTTGAACAACTCCAAAAACAAAAACTAACAGCCTGATTTATGTACAAAACAATTAAATAAAAACAAATATGATATACAGCCAATGTTAATTTGTTTCCCTAGGTGTTGGTACCATAACCTGGTCACCACTGGCAGGTGGTATACTGACAGGGAAATATGATGATGGTGTACCGATTTATTCCAGAGCAGCTTTGAAGGTAAGATTCTCTAAAACTGACTTTTATATACAGGCATATTTTAATTTATATATTTTGTTTCTGATTTAAAAATAAACTGGTTCAAGCTTGGAAAAAAAGATTTGTCCATTTTTTCTGTATGTCAATCTTTCATACAATAATTGAAATTTGCTTTAACCAATTCTTATGAAATTTTAACACAACATTAGGATTGATGGAAGGAAACTCTCTTGTTTTTGATAATGTTTGATTTGGTCTGTTGTTTCAGAGATACAGGACTTTGACCATCAGATTTAGGGCAATTTTTCACATATCAAAAACTAATTAGCGTACAATTAGATTGATTTACTCAAAACTTTATGCTGTTATTTAGATTGATTAAAAGAAACTCCCTTTAGATTTTAATTTTTTTTCTGGTGTTTTATTTCAAAGTCAGAAGACTTTGACTTTTAGATTTGAGATAATTTTTCACATTTTGTACACTTAATTGAGTGAGTCTAAGAGACCACAACATGAACAAAAAAAAAAGAAATCATCCCAAGGCCATCAATTGGTCTTCAACACAGCTAGAAAATCCCTCACTGGGGATGGGCTTCAGCTGGCCCCTAAACAATAATGTTTCCTAGTTCAGAGAAATGGACGCTACACTAAACTCCGAAACATAAAAATGAACATAATAAAAAAAACACACAAGACTAAAAAAGGCTATAGGTTCCTGACTTGGGACAGGCACAAAATCGGATGGGGTTAAACATGTTATGTGAGATCTCAACCCTCCCTATACCTCTAGCAAAAAAGTGGAATAAACAAACAAACAGCATTGTGCACAGTAAAACTCAGTTGTTTTTACTTGATACTTTACACAATTGTTGGAATTTGTAAAAGTAAGGTACTTTTTGATTTTAAGAATTTTCTGATTTTATATTCCAGAGTTGTGGGACTTTAACCATTAAAATTCAATAACGGGTACTCAGGAAAGTTTGGTTGTGAGGAATACTTTAAACTACTTTCTATTTTCTTAAATAATTCTTTCTATGTTAAGCCCTCTCTAGCAGATTTAGTGGCGATTTATTTATGTGATTTTCTAACTTTGTTTATGTTTTTGTATAAAAACTCCGACCCACATTTTATATATTCTTGACTCTTTATATTCATGTTATTGGACTACTTGCCAAAAATAAATAGCTCATGAAATTTATTTGATTTACATTATTTAAAAAAAAAAGCAAAATATTTAAATAGTGGAACACAATACCTGCACAAAAAGGAATTAAATCTTGCTGAACTTGAATTGTTGGGGGAGGGGGAATTTAATTTGTAAGTAGTTTTGGCATGAAGTTGGCTTAGACAGTTAACTTTCAGATATCATCATCTGACCCTGTTTTTCATCTAATATGGACAACATTATGTAAAATTTATTCTCATCATTTAATGGGATATTACTTTGAAGAATGAAATAAAATAGGCCACTCAAAAGAAAGTATGCTTGCATCATCTCTAGAATGCCTAGTTTTAAAATTATAATTGATGGTTATTCTTTTAATCATTATAAGTAAAAGGTTAATGATAAATATTATACATAAATAAAAGGTGTGTCTCAACCACTCATGATAGTCTGTAGTTTGTGGACTTGTAAGGCTTGCTGACATCTACAAGCAATTACAATTGTGAAACCACAATTAAAAAATCAGTGAAACCATTAAAAGCCAAGATAATATAGTATTCTCTGTTAAATTACTAAACTCAAATGTATGATCATGAAATAATTTTATTAATTTTCTATGAATAGGGTTATTCATGGTTTAAAGACAAAATTTTGGGTGAGGAGGGAAGAAGACAACAGGCCAAGTTAAGGGAGGCAGCCATTATAGCAGACAGATTAGGATGTTCTATGTCACAGTTAGCATTAGGTATGTATTTAAAGGCAGAAGGTTAACAAGCCTACCTGTAGCTTTAGAGTGGCAGTCATAATAGCAGACAAATAGGATGTTCTATATCTCAGTTATCTTTAGGTAGGTATGCAAAATCTTTAAGTAGGAACTCTGAAGCTGAAGTTAACAACCCTAGCCTTAGAGGGGCATTTATGAGGGTCTGGATGGGGTTTACATTATAGATAATACATATTTTAAGGTTTTTCTTGTGTGTGTATATACTCGTCATAGATACCTGGATTGAAATTTTGTATGCCAGACACGGGTTTTATCTACTAAAGACTCATCAGTGAAGCTCGAATCAAAATAAGTGAAAAAGGTCAAATAAAGTACAAAGTTGAAGAGCATTGAGGACCCACAATTCCTAAAAGTTTTGCCAAATACAGCTAAGGTAATCTATTCCGGAGGTAGAACATCCCCTAGGGGTGTCAGGATTGATTAAATGAAAGACCAACTGTAGGAAATTTGGGATTGTCTGGGTTGATTCTTCAAAAGAATTACCTAGTTCTGAAAGAATATAACTCTGGATAGGTATATAAAGAATAGAGAATAATGGACCATTATTACTGAGTAATGGACCAAACAAATAAAGTATAGAGAAAAATAGGCATAAAGAATAGAGAATAATGGGGGGAAAATGTAAACAAGAGAGAATAATGGGCAAAAAATATTAATGTCTTTAATTGATAATTGTTAACTTAGTTAGTCATAAAAATGTGTACACTTTAAGCATGAATGGATGTTTTAAGACCTTATAATATTTTGACGATTTTAGCCCATCAGCAGTATATCCACTACTAATGAGGACAATGTTTTAATGCATCATATGGATGACCTAAAAATAGATCTGAAATTGCATACAATATAATCAGTGAATTATTCTTCATCTGATTAATGTTGGTTGGAATGCTGAAATGGCTGATTATGTTACCAATGTAATCATTATCGACATTGTACACAGGGGTTGAAATTATTTAAGATCGATTCCCCTTGTTGTTTCTCAAAGGAAATGCAAATAGGACTTGCTTTTTTGAATGAATAATTAAAAACCAAATGTGAAAAGAACAATTGAAGGTCTCTCCACCACACGTGCTAATAATTAAGGATTAGAAGACTTTTTACACAGATGTGAAAAAAAATTAATTAACAAAAGTAGCCATTGTCCAAAAAAACTATGTCAAGAGATAAATTGTAGTTCTTTTTTTTCATAGGGGGATGAGCTGCAACCTTCAGTGACATCTGAAAGATTACATTACACTGATTCGAAAAATATACGATTTCTATATATTTTTGCTTCAAATAAGGGAGATAATTTGCTACTTTCAGTTTACAAAATATCACTTATCTGTATTGTAGCTTGGGTATTAAAAAATGAAAATGTACAGTGTGTATTGCTAGGAGCTTCTACAGTAGATCAACTTTATCTTAACATTCAGGCTTTACAGGTAATTATTTCATACTCATTTTTTTAATCCACAAAGTGGGAAAAAAGATACATAGTGAGAAAGTTATATCTGTTGATAATTGAATAATCTGCTTTCATGGTCTTTTTTACAGCACATTTACAACACACTCTCATGAATTCGTGGGTATAGGTAAACACAAATTTAAATGCTCAACAAAGTACACATAATTTATGGGCTTGTATGCAGACTTTGGCAAAACCACGAAATCAAATATCCATGAATCTTCCAGTTTTCCTCAATCAACGAAAGTTGATAGTCACGATAATAAATGAATCCACAGTACATATACTTCAAACATATAAGATACTGAAAGCATTTTGTTTAAACTGAGCAATCTCTTAACCACTTAAACTTCTCACTGTGATTAACAAGATCATTTATTTTTTTATATTGTTTATAAATATTTGATCAATGTTTATAGATGCAGGAAAATTTTAGTAAATAATGTCTTAAAAAAAATATTTCACTTCAAATCTCAAAAGGGTTTATTACGGAACATTGCTTCTTAATGGAAACAGGTATACAGTTATGAAAAAAAAGAAGATGTGGTATGTTTGCAATGAGACAACTCTCCACCAGAGACCTAATGACATAGAAGTTAGCAACTATAGGTCTCCATATGGCCTTCAAAAGTGAGCAATCCATACTGCATAAAAGTCATAAAAGGCCCAAAAATAACAAATGTAAAACAACTCAAATGAGAATAACTAACGGCCTGATTTATGTACAAAACAATAAACGAAAAAATAAATATGATATACAGCAACAAACAACCACCACTAAATTACAGGCTCCTGACAGTCACATGGAGAATGTGGCACCCAACCCTCCCTCGAACCTAGGGCAGTGGTGTAACAACAAAACATAAGAACAAACTAGAAAAATCAGTTCAAAAGGACTTAACTCATCAGAACAATACAATGCACAAAAACAACTAACAAAAACTCTAAAGACACAAAGTCCAGATCTGAGAGTACTCACAGTTACTGAAAGCTAGTTCAAAGCCAATATATTTGAATGATTATTGATATCCTTTTCTTTCTTTTTTGTTCTTTTAGTATGTACCCAAATTGTCAGGAAGTATTATGCAAGAGTTAGACAAGATTTTAGGGAACTCACCAAAACTGAAGAAAGAAAGTAATATGAGGTATAATAAAACAGAAGTATCATCTTATATGGATGTGTTTGCTATTGTCAATTTGTGATTAGCTATACAAGATCTACCAAAAAGGCCTTTATGACCAAATCCATTGGATAACTCGGTATAATAGTTATTTCCCTTAAAAGACAATATTTGCCTAATCAAAAGATTTTGCCAATTATGTAATTTTTTACAGATGAGTGATTCAGGTTAATAGGAGCCTCTTGTTTATGTATAGAAAGTATATTTTCTACAATGCAGTAAAAAGCATGAACAAACAGACTTTTAGAAAAGTGACAAATCTGTCTATCCACCTTGCCCTTTTTTGTTCAACTGTTAAAATAGATTTTGACATGTCAGTGTATGTATGATTTAGTTATAGCATTGGATTGATGAATATCTCTGTTTGCTTCTTTTGTTAGTAACTTATTGCTTTGCTTGTTTGGCATTTTTTCCCTCTTTTTTTTCTAAGTTCTATTATTCAGGCATTTTTGTATGACAATAATTTTTGTAATTTTTTAAATCATTAAACTTAGTGTGTAGTGTTTAATACTATATTTTTATTGTTAATAACTTATGTTAGAAATCAATATACAATGATTTTGAGGGAAGCTGATTTTTTTTTATTTGTCATGCTGAAAAGAAATATTATACTCTTTGTAGAAACTGGTTACAAAGATCAACAAGCAAGCCTTAGAATTAACTTTCCCATATAAATAGGTATATCTTTAGGAATGAAATTTAGCCTCCAAATTGGTTTTGTGCATCTTCCTTTTAAGTTTTATTTAGTATTTTGCATGTGATATTTAAGTTTATATATACTTTCCTTGTCCTATTCATTTTGACTTATTATAACTTCATTTTAAAGCATGTATTTTATTTGCCCCAGGTGTAAGGGTTACAGCAATATTTTAGTAAGGCACACAACTTTATAAGTTTGATAAGCAATATTTTAGCTGTCAAATCTGTTAAGCTTGGTAGGAAACCGTTTAACAGGTTTGTAATAAGAACTGCTCTTGCAGAAATGTTATAAATTTTTAAACATAATACTTGAACCAAACCATTTCACTGGTATCAACAGCCAGGAAATATATATGATTTTGTAACAGACGACACATACATGTAATCGATCTATTACAGAAGTATGACCTTGACAACGAGAAATGATCTTTTGTCACAAATTGTGCTTAAATTCTCACTTGCCAAATCATTCAATATAGACTGAGAGCTTTGATTATGTTATTCAAATGGTGCAAAATTCAAAAATGAATTAATTTTGCAGAATAAACCTGTATTTATGTGTCTTGAAACATTAAACTGATTAAAAAGGAAGGGTAAAATAATTTAAGCCTTTAAAAATGATGCTTTTTCTAATGATAAATTAACAGGCTGATAAAGTGCAAAAAGGTCACTTGTGATGTCATAAACATGTCAAAATTGACACATTTGACCTAAAATGGTCATTTTATATATAGTTGTGGAACAAAGAAGATGTTAGCCAAGACTTTACCCAAAAAAGTATCTTACTCCCATTTACAGCTTTGTAAAATCTATCTTGTAGCCAAAAATCTTTTTGGGTTAATCCATATCTAAATATTATCGACAAGATTATAAATTTAGGCAGTTTTCAATTTTAAACCAAAAAAATTGCCTCATCATCAAAAGTTTTAAAATACCATTAAAAAATTTTTTTTTGAAATAACTTTTATCATTTGTAATAGTCCTGGTCAACTTTCATTTCAAATTCACCATATTTAAAAGTGCCATTAAAAGGTCATTATTATCGGATTGAAGACGTAGTTTTATATTTGTCTTCTTACTCTAACAGTTTTGTGTGTAATTGTTTGACAGAAATACATTTGGCACATCTGTCAACTATTATGAAGGAAAATGAAAATTTCTTCCTATTGACTTTGGAAATGTGTTCCCAAAAACTTCTTCACATGACATAATGTTATTCCAAATACTTCTTCCTTTTGACCTTGACAATGTGATCCCAAAACCTTGTTCCTATTGACCTTGACAATATAAACCATATTTGTGAGTGCTCTACATGCCTTGGTCTGGGAAAGGCACATTAAGAATGTGACAGGGTAAACATATTTGTGAGTGTCTACACACCATGACCTAGAAATTTAAGAATTGAATAGCTGTAAAAAAGACTTTATTCTTTATGTTTGTTTCATCTAAATTTTATGTAAGTTTTATTCAAAATTATTAGATTTCTTTATGAATTTTAGGCCACAAAGGAGGTGATGGTATGACATTGATTGCATAATTTTAAACATAGAAGAATCTATAACACTTGTTCAAAGATTTCTTTTGCACTTGTAGATGGATATAGTAATAGAGTAGAGGAATGAGTCCAGAAACTCTTGTTTGCATTTTGAGTGTTTATTTTATTTTCTGCCCTGACTTTTGTCAGAAGAAGTGCATGTCGGCTTTCATACCTTACCTGTCTATTTATTTGTAGGTATTTTCCATTTAGTTGAACAAAGTTTTGGTTAAAACAGGATAATGTTTAGAAAATATGCAGTCATCATAAAACAAATTCAAATTATAATCAAAATCTCAACTACAAAAAAATATATGTTAAAAGGATAATGTGACCTACTTTTCATTGTACAGTGATCATGGTTAATCTTTCAGTTAAATATTAATATCTGAAACATTTTGATATACAGTATCAATTTTTCCAGATATCCGATAAAGCCACCAAATATTTTTTCAATCATTTTGAAATCTTCCTCTGAAGAGCAGTATTGACATGTCTTTCAGAACTCCCTAATACTTCCCTCCTTTTCCATATTTTAATGTTGCCTGGCAGTATCCAGCTGTCACTAGGGACATATATGGGTCATTCTGTCAGCTTGCGGTTTAGTCTGGCATCGTCTGTGTCACTATCAACTCCTTCAATAACCCTCATCAGAATTCAACTTAAGTTACACAGATTCTTTTACAAGACATAAAGTTGTGCACCTGGTATTTTTATTATTATTCTTGTATATTTGTAGGTCCCTTAAGGTGATATAGCTCTTCACATGTTAAGGTTCTTACATCCTTGGCTTTCAAATATTTGGTTTAGAGCATTCCTGATGAAGGTAAATCCAGAAAAGCGCTTCAGACCCATTAAGTTTATAAAGTGTTATTTTTATTATGCCCCTGCCGTAGCCGTAGCCGTAAGTTTTGCCCTTGTCCGTCTGGACGTAGTCCCAAAGTTGGTTTCCGTTCTCTAAATTTAGTTTGCCTCGACCAAATGTTATGAAACTTATACACAATGCTTATTACCACAAAATACAGATCAAGTTTTAATTTAGGGGGCATCTCTTTAACCGTTCTAGAGTTATGCCCCTTTACAAATGGAAAAATTGCTGAATTTTTCGTTTCCATTCTCTAACTTTAGTTTGATACAACCAAATGTTATGAAACTTATACACAATGCTTATTACCATAAAATACAGATCAAGTTTGGTGGTGTCACTTTTACTGTTCTTGAGTTATGCCCCTTTACAAAAAGAAAAATTGCTAAATTTTCGTTTCCGTTCTCTAACTTAAATTTGCCTCAACCAAAGGTTATGAAACTTATACACAATGCTTATTACCACAAAATACAGATCAAGTGTGATTTTTGGTGGTGTCACTTTTACTGTTCTAGAGTTATGTCCCTTTACAAATTGAGAAATTGCTGAATTTTTCCTTTCTGTTCTCTAACTTAAGTTTATCTCAACCAAATGTTATGAAATTTTTACACAATACTTATTACTACAAAACGCAGATCAATAACAAATTTGGGTAGCGTCACTTTTACTGTTCTTCAGTTATGTTCCTTTATAATTTTATATGATATGCAAGTGGGCGCATCATCTGTGTCCCATGGACACATTCCCCATTTATTTTTTATATGATTTACATATCTGCAAGTTAAAAAAATTTTCCCTTGGTTTACACTTTATGGGTTACAACAAATTAAGAAATGAAAGAAAAAAATAAAAGGGATTGGTTTGAGCATTATATGGATTAAACAATTTTTTTCTGAAGGTTATTGCTACCACAAGTTCATTGTCTTGTACATTTGTTTATCTAAATTTGTTTTAATACTTGCAATAACTATCAACTATAGAAGTACAATATTGACAGGGATGAAAAATCATAACATAACCATCCTGGTTGAATTTGTAAAAACAAATAAAAAGAAGCTGCCTCAGTTTATCAAGTATTTTATAACAAGTTAGTGTGGTATCAAAGAATGCTTACTCTGCTTGTCAAGTATTTGATAACAGGTTGTTAGTGTGGTATCCAGGAATGCTGACTCTGCTTGTCAAGTATTTGATAACAGGTTGTTAGTGTGGTATCTAGGAATGCTGACTCTGCTTGTCAAGTATTTGATAACAGGTTGTTAGTGTGGTATCTAGGAATGCTTAATGCTTATCAAGTATTTGATAACAGGTTGTTAGTGTGGCATTTTCAATATTATATCATACATTTAACGTCACAGTACCCAGATAGCACCAAGTGCCCAAATACATGTAGCACCCATTTTGCAAAAAAAAGCAGCAGAAATCTTACAAGTTTTCTGAGATACTAAATAATTTGTAGTTTTATAATTTGTCATTATGCACATCTTTCAACATAGCTAAATATATTTAAATATACACAAAATGGTCACTTTATATATCAACAGAAAAAGCATCCAGAGAAAAATGAAAAATTTATGGTAACGTCACATGCAAGTCCATGAAAAGTCAACTTTTAAAAATGAGCAATTAAAATATGTCCAAGGCATCTATTTCTTACAAAATGAGTAGCTAACATGGACTAATGTCAAATTGTTCTAAAAATTTGGAGATAAAACAACAAAACATCAGTCATTGGATTTTTATACGACCGCAAAAAAAATTTGTGGTCGTATATTGGTATGACGTTGGCGTCGTCGTCGTCGTCGTCGTCCGGCGTCGTCATCCGAATACATATTGGTTTTCGCACTCTAACTTTAGTTTAAGTGAATGGATCTTTTTGAAATTTGACCATAAAGTTAAATACCACAAAAGGAAGGTTGGGATTGATTTTGGGGGTTATGGTACCAACAGTTAAGGAATTAGGGGCCAAAAAGGGGCCAAAAATGAGCATTTTCTAGTTTCCAGACAATAACTGTGGAACGGTGTATGGATCTCCCTGAAATTATACTACAAGTTTCCATACCACAAAGGGATGGTTAGGATTTGCTTTGGGGGGTTATGGCTCAAACCGTTTAGGAATTAGGGGCAAAAAAGGGGGAAAAACAAGGTTGTCCTGGTTAATGGACAAATACTTTAGTACAAAACATAATTTAAAGCAGTGTAAGGGAGATAAATCAAATACATCACTGAAATTATCTCCCTTACACTGCTTTTAAATTATGTATAAAGTAATGGTTAATGAACAATAAAGATAATCTAAAACAGTGTAAGGGAGGTAATCCAAATACAACGTTTTGGTTACTTCCCTTACACTGCTTTTAAATTATGTTTAAAGAAATGCATATTTATAAAGGAAGACCAGTAAAAATATCTGCAAATGTTTTCATCTATTTTTTTTACAAAAAATCCATATGAAAGATTTGACACTATATTTTTATTAATTCTATTATAAAATAGATTAAGTTAGCACTATGGTAAATTTAAATGGGTAATTATGGTTGCCAACTCCATTGGAAATTTGAATTGAGATTATGACCATATCTTGAGGGAAAGAATTTTTTTGGGGGAAAAAGGGGGGGGGGGATAAAAAGAAATTGTGGGGGGCCAATTTTTTCTCATTTCAGATTTCAGAAATTAAAAAGAATTATTCTTCAAATATTATTTTTCTTTCAAATTTCAAATATTGAAAAATTTCAAGAAGTAATCTTTAATTGCACAGTATGGCGCATTAGATTTGTAAAATCTTTGATCACATTTATTTATTTGTTATGCCGAATCTAACAGTGTATTTAGATTTTTAATTTTGGGTCCAGTTTTCAAATTGGTCTACATTAATGTCCAAAGGGTCCAAAATTAAACTTTGTTTGATTTTAGCAAAAATTGAATATATGAGGTTCTTTGATATGCTGAATCTAAACATGTATTTATTTTTTTGAATTTTGGCCCAGTTTTCAAGTTGGTCCAAATTGGGGTCCAAAATTAAACTTTGTTTGATTTCAACAAAAATTGAATATATGGGGTTCTTTGATATGCTGAATCTAACCATGTATTTAGATTTTTTATTTGTGGACCCCGTTATCTAATTGGTTCATATTGAGGTCAAAAGGGTCCAAAATTAAACTTTGTTTGATTTCATCTAAAATTGAATTATTGGGGTTCTTTGATATTCCAAATCTAACCGTGTATTTAGGTTTTTAATTTTGGGTCCTGTTTTTAAATTGGTCTACATTGAGGTCCAAAGGGTCCAAAATTAAACTTAGTTTGATTTTAACAAAAATTGAATTCTTGGGGTTCTTTGATTTGCTGAATCTAAACATGTGTTTAGATTTTTGATTATGGGCCCAGTTTTCAAGTTGGTCCAAGATAGGGTCTTGTATTTAAACTTTGTTTGATTTCAACAAAAATTGAATATATGGGGTTCTTTGATATGCTGAATCTAAACATGTATTTAGATTTTTGATTATGGGCCCAGTTTTCAAGTTGGTCCAAATTGGGGTCCAAAATTAAACTTTGTTTGATTTCAACAAAAATTGAATATATGAGGTTCTTTGATATGCTGAATCTAACCATGTATTTAGATTTTTTATTTGTAGGCCCCGCTATCAAATTGGTTCATATTGAGGTCAAAAGGGTCCAAAATTAAACTTTGTTTGATTTCATCAAAAATTGAATTATTGGGGTTCTTTGATATTCCAAATCTAACCGTGTATTTAGATTTTTAATTTTAAGTCCCGTTTTTTAAATTGGTCTTCATTAAGGTCCAAAGGGTCCAAAATTAAACTTAGTTTGATTTTAGCAAAAATTGAATTCTTGGGGTTCTTTGATATGCTGAATCTAAACATGTGTTTAGATTTTTGATTATGGGCCCAGTTTTCAAGTTTGTCCAAGTTGGGGTCCAAAATTAAACTTTGTTTGATTTTAACAAAAATTGAATATATGGGGTTCTTTGATATGCTGAATCTAACCATGTATTTTGATTTTGGACATTGGACCATAATAGGTAAATTAAAAAAATTCAAGTTCTTAGACCACATTCTTTCTGTGTCAGAAACCTATGCTGTGTCAAATATTTAATCACAATCCAAATTCAGAGCTGTATCAAGCTTGAATGTTGTGTCCATACTTGCCCCAACTGTTCAGGGTTCGACCTCTGCGGTCGTATCAAGCTGCGCCCCAGCGAAGCATTTTATTATGGATGTGAATTTAAGCATGGATGCAATTTTGGCACTCCTCATTACAGAATCTTAGGTTGTGAGAAGGTCGTTTCAAACCCATTTTTCTATGATTCAGTATGGATTCAAAATTAAAGGAGTAGGCCTGGTTACACCCCTTTTTGACCCCAAAATATAGCATTTCAAAAATTTGATAAAATGTAAACTTTAAGCTTTTCATTGGAAAGTAGAATACTTTTGTTACATAGATATGGGCTGTTTTTGACATTGCATTACACATGCATCAGGTACTAGCATCATTAATTCATGCAAAATCACTGAAATCTTTACAATGTTAGCATTTGTGCTAATTTTTAGACGTTTTTTGTCTAAAATGGAAGTGGCCGCACTTGTGTTCAGCCTTAATATTTAAATATATGTTGTATTTGATGATGATACATAACATATATGAAGGTTGAGCCTGAACACGAATGCGGCCACTTCAATTTTAGACAAAAACCATATCTAAAGTGATGTTTTGTGGCATACTTGATAGATTTTTCATTTTAAGCTTGAATTTAGGCATCTTTAATGACCAAATCAGTTCAAATCTTTTACAGAAATTAATTGAATTGTCTGAAGAAGACACTTGAGTGTTTAAAAAATGTCAAAAATCTTTCATCAAATGTACTTCAAATTTTAGGCAAAAATAAGCCCTTACCAAACCTTCTGATTTGTGGAAGTATATAGCTATTAAGGATACATCTACAAAAGAAACACAGAATGGAAACTTTTGTCTGTGTCTTTAATAAATGTTTGTGAAATTACTGTCAAAATAGGTGTAATTAGGATATATACCTTCATGTTAGAGATATACATGATTAAACAACAGTAGCTATATACAGGTTATCTTGAACTGAAAGAAAATTTATGTGTTTATGAAATTGCCTCAGAATATGAATTTATAATTACGGTAGGTCATATTCCACTTGCCGGATTCATTAAGAAATCATTTTTTAATCATTCAAATCACAAAATCTGTTTGCAAAAATCTACATTTTTTATATAAAAATTCCTTGGTCTGCTTTTTTCCCTGATAGAGATCACAAATGATGAAAAAATTGATATTTCATGTTAAGTCTAAACTCTGTGCATGCTTTATGACAAAAAAACACTCTGAAATATTGTTGGAATCAATTCTGTTAACAGGATTTTTTACTGCAAACATCCACCTTTTGATAGTTAAGGCACTTGCATACATACAACAAAATTTGTTCATTGAAAGGTTTTTTTTTCAATTACCAATAGTCAGCTTTCATTTGATAATATATCAAGTTATCTTTTTAGTGCACAAAATGTATGTATTGCTTTGAATAAAAAAGTGTTTTAACTGTCTGTTCTAACATGAAACTTTCTTATTTGTGGTTCTTCACCTTAAGGATATCATAACCATGTCAACAAGGTCCACAATTAGATTGTTTAGCTAATCTACTGGAATCATTAGTTTATTATACCCCACGCAACGAGTTGCGGAGGGTATAATGTTTTTGACCCGTCCGTCTGTCTGTCCGTCCGTCAGTCCGTCAGTCCGTCAGTCCTGTTTCTTGTCATCGCAACTCCTCTCAAACCACACAACAGGATTTCACGAAACCTTTTTAGATAATAAGGACATACTATGTAGTTGTGCATATCGACAGGAAATTACGGATCAATTTTTTTTCTAGGAGTTACGCCCCTTTGAACTTATTTGCTTCAATGTACTACAGCAACAGTTTGTCATCGCAACTCCTCTGATACCACACAACAGAATTTCATGAAACCTTTTTAGATAATAAGGACATACTATGTAGATGTGCATATCGACAGGAAATTACGGTTCAATTTTTTTTCTAGGAGTTACGCCCCTTTGAACTTATTTGCTCCAATGTACTTCTGCAACAGTTTGTCATCGCAACTCCTCTGAAACCACACAACATAATTTCATGAAACTTTGTAGATAATAAGGACATACTATGTAGATGTGCATATTGACAGGAAATTATGATTCAATTTTTTTTTCTTATACAATATTTTTTTCTTACACATATTTTATTTCTCCAATGACAATGTAGGGACGTGGGGTATGTGAGCGCGCTCACTAAGGTTCTTTAATTGTATTTACTGATGTTCTGGATATACTTTTATTATTTGGTCAGTAGAATCTATTCATGTCATTCTGACAAGAGTCTCTTCATCTTGACCTCATTTTCATGGTTTTGTGGCCAGCATCAAGTTAGTTTTCAGTTACTATAAGTAATAAAGTGACTCGCTGTAGTTGGTCCAGATAATCACTGTTAGGTTTACCTGTCCATCTGTCATGTGACCTGATCTCTTATTAATAGGTTATTTATCAACATCTTTTTATAGATATGTTCAGATTTTTTTAATAGTAATAAACAGATTATCTATGGTGTTTCAGACTGGAGAAAGTTTTTAGTATGTATTTCATGGCTACCACTCTTTGATGAGAATGCAGCTGAGAAAATCCGTCTCAATTTTAGAACCATATATAATCTATAAATCTCAATGACTGTCAAAGTATTGTTCAGATATATGTGTTTTTTATATTGTGTCTTTATTTTTGGGAAACATAAAGTTTACAAAGTCTGATAATAAGAATTATTTATGATATTTATTTAAAACTATTCAGAAATCTATGAAGGGTGGTATATATATTAAAGATTATGATAACTTGTTATATTTTTTTAATCATTGGAATTATTTTAAAAGGGCTACAGGTTTACTTATTTTCAGATAGTCATGAATCCCACAGACTGAGGTGGACCTTCTAAATTTTGTCTAGTAGGATCTGCATTGACCCTATCTGTTTTGGTTCTGTTTTCCATGAATTTTCTTTAATATGGCAAGGGCTTTTGTAAAGATCTGCAAATAAAATTAAAAAACTAATTTCTTTCAGCAATGAAAAAAGATATCTTAATTATGCATAAAAGTAGTTTTCAAAGTCTGACAGAGTTGAAAGGAAAATGGCCTGTTCATTAAAAAGAACTATATAATTATACGAGACAATGATCAAATATTTAAAGACTGACTAATTTTTCTTTTCAAATTTGATCTGATATCTTTTTCAGGTAACCATGGTAACTGAATATACCAAACATGGATGTATCACTGAAAGAATAAGAGATTGCAAAACATTGAAAAAGTTTGGAATTCTGGTGATCAGTGATAGTTTACCACAGATCTTTTGGAATTCTGGTGATCAGTGATAGTTTACCACATAACTTTTGGAATTCTGGTGATCAGTGATAGTTTACCACAGAACTTTTGGAATTCTGGTGATCAGAGATAGTTTACCACAGATCTTTTGGAATTCTGGTGATCAGTGATAGTTTACCACAGAACTTTTGGAATTCTGGTGATCAGTGATAGTTTACCACAGATCTTTTGGAATTCTGGTGATCAGTGATAGTTTACCACAGATCTTTTGGAATTCTGGTGATCAGTGATAGTTTACCACAGATCTTTATTGCATTTTATGTATTACCTGAATATTAAGGCATGTAGAATATGTAGATTTAGATTTTTGAAAAATACATTCCATTTGTAGACAATGCAAGAAAGAGAACTTTAATGGAAAATGAATTAATTAGTTCAATGCTTTGAAGCTATGAAGAAGAACATTCTCAGCATCAAATCTGTTTAAAGTTGTCTTGACATGATATTGTATGATGTGTTCTCCAAGTCAAACTTTAATAGTACAGTACTGACCTAAACTTCTTCCAATTATGAAGGAGTAAATTGCCAAGGACAACTCAAAGTGAAAGTTTTTTTTTCCAGTGTGAAATGACTTTTCAAATATGAAAATAAAAAAGTGTGAAATATTACATAATTTTAATTTATTAGTTGGAAATTTAGCCAAAATCTAATGGATCATGCAAATACTACAGTACCCAGTACTGCATGACTTGGTGGTACTCTTTAAATGTATGGAAAAATTAAAAATTACCGCATAATTCAACCTGGTGATGTGGGTGGGAATTTTTTCAGGCCTGTCTAAATGTGCAGGGAAAAAAAATAGAACATAAAGATGCATATTTTGATATTCAGATGTGGTTTGATAGTTTTCATCTTTTTGGTGGTTGAAATCATGATATCAAATTTTCTCTCTGTTCTTGGTTGTTCAATTGAGACAGTATGACTTGAAAGGGGACCATGCCTGATGATGTCACACCAAAAGAACAGACATCTTATCTTGTTCATATATTGTTAGAGGGGCAGATACTGCCACACATGATATGATAGTTCTCTAGTAAACATTTCACATACTTGACTTGTGTTTTTAAACAAGTTTGCTAAAACATTTGACTGCTGTGTATATTTTTCCAAACCTGTTTAATTCTATTTTGCCATTGTAAGTACAGGTATTTGAGCCCATAAAGTTGCCCATGAAAGGGGATCAAGGGTAAGGAATAATGGATATTTTGAGTTCTATTTACTAACAGTGACTTATTAATTTGATCAGTTAACTAAGAGTGATACCTTGGACGTGGCCCTCATCAAAGGACTTATCTGTGTGCCATACTCTAAATTAATGCAATGATATTCTGGCAAGAAAGTTAACTGTCACATCTATTTTCCTAATAGCAGATGCTGACGTAACAGAGATAAAGTTCGTAACAGAGAGGGACTAAGTAAAATAAGTTGAAGACCTGTATATTTCTGTCAAACACCCAAACTTTGTACCATTTAATATCTTGAGAGAAACATGCCATAAGTTATGCAATTAATTTATTTATTTTGACAAAAAAATTGAACATATGTTTTATGTCTCACATCTGCTGGCATGACACATGGGAACGTATACAAAAAAAACGTTTTTTCAATATTTTGCTCAAAACCTTTTGAATTTAATTAGTTTTGATACTATTTTGACAAACTTAATCATTTATAGCTAACATTAAAAAGTTGAAAACCAGTTAAAAATGAAAGATAAGTTCAAAAAGACTGATCAATGTATGATCAACTAATCAGCAGTTTTTTTTTTGGTTTTTTTTTGTGGGGGGGGGGGGGGGGGGGCAAATAACCTTGTTTTGGTTACAGGGTATCCAAGCTTGTTTTTACAGTAATTACTATTTGTGTCTCTTTTATCACTGGATAAGGATTGCCAGTTTTCTTGTCAAAGGTTGCCAGTGTTTTCTTGTCAAAGGTTGATGGTTTTCTCCAAGCACTCGGTTTCCTTCACCAACAAAAACTCTCCAATAGTGCTTAAAGTTGCATTTTACACCAACAATCAATCAATCAATGACCAGAAAAGAAGTGTGTCTTTTTGAGGGAAAACAGTCTGGTCAAATATGATTGTCCAAGGACTCCAAACCTGGGGTTTTTTTCATAATCACATGAAATATTCTGCAGATATGTTTCAGTGTAACTATATCTGGACATTTATTAAAAGAAAAATATTTGTCTGGCAAATATGACTGTTTTCAAACTTTTTTTTTAAAGTTTAATAATTTAACTATCTGACTCATTTTCCATTACCAAAATTTAATATGCTAGTAGATTTAAGATGGTTGTGTGAGGTTAAACATTCCTGCCTTCCTATTATGGATTCAGTATTTTTTTGAAGAAAAATATCTACCACTTGTTACTATTGCTCATAAATTACTGTTGCTATTTGTTAATAATAATTGTATACAAAATTGATTGTATTATTATTGTAGAGTGAGCAATATTCACACTGAATTATGTCCATGATGTAAGATGTCAATGTTTAACAAGCAGAGTATATATATACACGTTGTATATATCTATTTAATTTCCAGCTGTTAAATTTTGAGTAATAAGCCATCACTGCCAGCATTAGACAAATGGAATATTATGTACCATGACAACTTGATAGGATTTTGAATGATTCCAATTTGAAAACTTTGCATGTGGGGACTGAAAGATGTATAAAATTTCACATTTGAAGGCATTTTTGCACTTTACCTTCCCCATCATTACCCATCCACCCCAAGTTTCCTGATTTTGATGCCATTTTTATGCCTAGCCTTCAATAGATCAGGGCATTATTCTTCATAGTCTCTTTGTCTGTCCCATATAAGGTAAAAGTTTTGGTTAAGGGTAGGTTAATGCTTTAATTAAGAAATTTTTCCATGAATTTGTGGTCACATCAACTTAAAACTTACTTCTCATTTTCATTATGCTGTTAACTTTGAAAAATATATATATTAGGGTTTAGACCCAGATTGCACAGTTCACTGTCAGGTTATGTTTTTGGATTAATGAAGTTTACCATAAAATTTAGGATATAATGTGTACTTTAAAATATATATTAGGGTTTGGACCAAGATTTCGCAGTTCATTGATTAGTTTAAAGTTTTGTTTAAGGTAGGTTAAGGTTTTGGTTTAAGGTAGGTTTAAGTTTTGGTTAAGAGTTTTAGTTAAAGATAGGCTAAAGTTTTAGTTAAAGGTAGGTTAAAGTTTTGGTTTAAGATAGGTTAAACATTTGGTTAAAGGTAGGTTAAAGTTTTGGTTTAATGAAGGTTACAGACGAGGTTTAAGGTAGTCTAGCATGATCAACTTGAAACTTAGGACAAATGTTCACTTTGATATAAAACTTAAAAAATATATGCCAAACTATGATTTAGACCCTGATTTCAATGTTCACTGATCATGAACATATGATGGGGCAGTTGGACATGGTATAGACATATATTCTTGATTTTCTTCCTATGTGAGGATTGCCTGATACTATAAATGGTTGAATAAGAAATATAATAAAATGTACAAAAATGTAAGATTAAGTATTTAATAGTGTTAACTTATTAAAAGTTTATTTATAATTGTATATGTGTATAAGTCCTGTTGTAGATTTGATTATTGATGTATATTTTACCATACATATCTCATTCAAAGGTTGTGAATATTATTTAAGGATTGTTTTAACTGTAATATATTTAAATGACCTAGCAAAATGTATATAATCCTCAATTTTTATAATTTATGCTATATTGAATTTTAAAAATGAATAATAAATGGACAGCAAAATGAATCATTGTTTTAGTTACATTTGTTGACATTTTATTAATGCAAAATATCAGCGCATTTCGACAATTAATGTCTCTTCAGTGATACTCAAGGCCAAAATATATGAAAATCCAAAACTTATTAAAAAACGAAGAGATTGTAAACTGAAAAGGATAAAAAGAAATATAGCCTAAGCTGGGCAAGGAATCGGAGATTTGCATGAGGGAGATATGTTCCTTAATTCAAATAATTTCAAAAATTTGCAAACTCAATTTCAACTGCTGAAAAGAATCATAGTCATGTCAACAGAGCGCAAGGTTATAGGATAAAGTATAGTTACAATCCTTTAAGATTTGAATTCCACTTCAATGCTATTATGACAATGTTGCATAAAATTTCTCTTGATATTGTTATTGTAAATAGTCATTTAAAAGGTGAGAGGGAGTAATTTTTGAATTGCTATAGAAAAACTAAGTTTTCATTACTATATTTTTTTTAAAAGGCCTTTTACATTTATAAGAATCAGATATCAGTTTGAATTGAATCATTAAAATATATGTAAAGTAACAATATGTTGTTAATTAGCTTTCTATGCGAGAGATCATCAAATATTGATGGTTGGTTGGATAACGTCCAGTGTGATAATCTAATATCTATCTGTCATATGGATTGGACTCACTGTTTGATTTCCCTTTAAAGCTTCATAAAAACATATTTTAGCTAAAAGTATATTTCAAAAAGTATATTAGATTTCAATTTATAATGACAGCTTTAAAATTCAAACATATATGATTGTAAGTATGCTTT
Organism: Mytilus californianus; assembly: GCF_021869535.1. Lineage (NCBI taxonomy): Eukaryota > Metazoa > Mollusca > Bivalvia > Mytilida > Mytilidae > Mytilus > Mytilus californianus. Next base: position 69,162,713 of record NW_026262593.1, on the reverse strand, counting down.
ATTTTATCACCTTGCACTTTGTTGACTTGACTTTTCAGCCAAGTAACCTTTGTGGCCAAGTGGCCTTTGTGGCCTTTGTGGCCAAGTGGCCTTTGTGGCCAAGTGGCCTTTGTGGCCAAGTGGCTTTGTGGCCGAGTGGTATAAGTAGTTCAACTACTGGTTACTAGCCTGTCAACAGTGAGGTCATTAGTTTGAACCCCTCACATGTCAGGTGCGCTAGACTCCAATTTTAATTGACAAGTATTGTCAGTTTTCCTGCCGAAGGACATGGTTCTCTCAAGGCACTCTGGCTTCCTCCACCAATAAAAACTGACCACCACAAAATATCCAATGGTGCTAGCATCAATCATATAATCTTTTCAACATTTTTTAAAATTCTGACCATTTCAACAGTTTTTAACCGGATTTTTGTGTCAAAAATGTCAGTTATTGATTTGGGGATGTACGGCGGTCGGTCGGTCGGACGGGCGGGCGGGCGGGCGGCAACCAAATGTTGTCCGTGCATTTACTCATGAACCATTCAACCAAACCTTTTAAAATTTTAATATGTTGTTACTGACAACAAAATGGAGGTCAATGAAAGTTTAAAAAATGTCGTGTCCGTGCATTTACTCATGAACCGTTCAACCAAACCTTTTTAAATTTTAATATGTTGTTACTGACAACAAAATGGAGGTCAAGTTTAATAATGACGATTTTGACTTTTACCGTTCAGGAGTTACAGTTCTTGAAAGTTTAAAAAATGTCGTGTCCGTGCATTTACTCATGAACTGTTCAACCAAACCTTTTTAAATTTTAATATGTTGTTACTGACAACAAAATGGAGGTCAAGTTTTATAATGACGATTTTGACTTTTACCGTTCAGGAGTTACGGTTCTTGAAAGTTTAAAAATTGTCGTGTCCGTGCATTTACTCATGAACCGTTCAACCAAACCTTTCGGTTCTCCATCTTCTCGACTTCAACAAGGACAAGATCACAATTGACAAGAATGTCAAAATTGAGATATCCCGACTTAGAAATGAGAAACAGATTGTTTACAGTCAATTGCCACTTGCAAAGCCAAAACTTGCTATCTTATGCCATAATGCAAGATCATTACACAAACACATAGACGACTATAGAAATGATGATCGTATATATCAGAATGATGTAATATTTATACAAGAAACTTGGGCTAAAAAGTCAGATTCATTAGATCATTATATGTTGAATGGTTTTAATCTCATTGACTTTTACCCACATGCAATACATTTACACAGACCTCATTGTGGCATCTTTGCATATGTAAAAGAAGGACTACAGGTTGATTCAATAGAATTCATTGAGGAAGAAGGGATAGAGGGAATACAGTTGATAGTGTCATTATCTGAAAAACACTATTGTCTGACATCAATATACTGTCATCCATCAACCAATGTGGACAGCATTTGTGATACAATACATTCTGTTGTGACACCCAATCATTACACAGTTCTTCTTGGAGATATCAATATTGACCAATTCAAACAAACTACGCAGTTGAAAAAACTTCAGAGTACTATGCATGCACTTAATTTAGGCCAAGCTCATATCGATGAAACCACAGACAATCATTCTTCCATTGACCATGCCTATATTACAAGACAACAACAGTTTGAAAGTGGGAGCCTAGAAAGTTATTGGAGTGACCACAAGATACTATGGTTTCATATTTTATAAGGTTTAAGTCTCATAAACGTATCTCTTCCTTGTTTGACTTCATGATTTCTGCCTACCCACCCCTGCTGAACAAACGTGTGTGTACTTATATGCTCTCTAATATTTCAAAATGATGTCACTTATGATAACTAGATGGTCAAACAGGTCAAGCTTGATTTTTGCCTTTCCATTTGAAACCATACAATTCATTCATTTTTTTTTTTAGATATTTTCAAAATCCTAGGTAGGTGGACTTAGTAATTTTTTTTTACTTTATGCATTAAGGGCACACAGTTTGTCCTGCTAGAGGGTCATTTTCTATCTAGTTTATATGTTGTTATTGTTGACAACATGGAAGTCAAGTTTGATATTGATGATCATAAATTTTACCTATTAGGAGTTTTGGTCCTTGTGATATTGATTAATGCCAGAACACAAATAAATGTTAAAGAATCCGGTTTACTGTCATTTTGACAGCTCTTGTATTTGATAAAACAAATTGCAATTTGGTCTGAGTTTTGAATTAACTGCAATAGGTGGAGAGCAACACTTCACAGTCAAGTCACAGAAAGCAAGCAATAATCAATCAGCAGAATGAATTGTTGATTTATTGTTGTTTGCTTAATATCAGCAGCAAATATTGCATGCAAACTCAGGAAAAGAAACAAAATAGACAAAAAAACCAATGCAGGGGTGGATCCAGCCATTTTTAAAAGCTCACACATTTAATGGATTGAAAGTTCCTATTTTGACCAGACAAGACTGCACATTTATATACCTTGCGCAACCAGATCCTGTTCAGCATTAATCTTACTGTCATACTGATTAGGTGTCAGATGACCATTTTTCTATATCCCAAACAATCACCCTGGAGGTTTGTTTATGAGGTGTCTTTCTATTGTACAGTGGTTGGATTGGTTTTCTGGAATAACTCTAATCAGGTATAATCAGAGGCAAAGGTTTGCAAGCTAAAGAGAGGAGAGGTTTGGTAAAATTTAGAAAAACACAAAATTAAACATTTGATTGGTTTTATTAAAAAAATGATAAGGATGATATAGTCTTGTTGCTTTGGTGCAGATTTGGCTCTATAACAGTATGTTTGACCGGACTGGTCATTTTTGTATTGCCTTTTAAATAATAATGCTGTTTCCAGCGGCGGCATATTAGTTTGTGATTAGGTCAGTTTATGGTGAACCACTATTAGAAAGTCAGTGATATTTGGTATACAGTTGTATTAACATTGGCACATCTCATTTCCATGGAGATTATTTGGTCCCACACCCTCAGTCAGGGACTATTTACTTTGAAACTTTTAGTTAGTTTACATATATTAGTTTGTGATTATGTCAGTTTATAGGAACCACTAGTGGTAGGTCAATGATATTTGGTATGAAGTTGTACAAGCAATGGCACATCTCATTTCCATACAGATTATCTGACACCCCCCCCTATCTCAGTCATTGACTTTGAAATTTTGCTTAGTTAGCATGTATTAGAGTGTGATTAGGTCAGTTTAAGGGGAACCAATAGTGGTAGGTCAATGATAATCGTTATGCAGTTGTATAAGCATTGTACATCTCATTTCCATGGAGAATATTGGGTTCTATTGACTTTGAACTTTTTTTATAGTTTACATGATTAAGTTTATGATTAGGTCAGTTTGAGGGGAACCATTAGTGGTAACTCAATGATATTTTGTATGCAGATGTATAAGCATTTGCACATTTCATTTCCATGGAGATTATTTGGCCCAGTCCCTTCATTCATAGTCTATTGACTTTGAAAGTTTTGCATAGTTTACATGTTAAAGTTTGTGATTAGATCAGTATAAGATGAACCACTAATGTTAAGTCAATGATATTTGGTATGCACAAGGATTTGTATAGTGAGTATATCACTATACAAATCCTTGGTATGCATTTGTATTTGAAAGTCTCATTTCCATGGAGATTATGTGGTTACACCCCCTTATCATGGTTCATTGACTATGAAACTTTTACATATAGTTTACAAGTTAATGTTTGTGTTTAAGCTTTTTTAAAGGGAAAATTCAGGTCAGTTTATGGTGAACCATTGGTGGAAGGTCAATGGTATTTGGTATGAAATTGTATTAGTATTGGCACTTCCCATTTCCATGGAGATTGTTTGGCCCTGTACCTTCAGTCACGGTTCATTGACTGAATATTTTGCATAACTTGCACATTAAAGTATTGCAATTTATTTCCATTTTCAAAATAACAAAAAAGGTGAGACATATCTCTGTGTAAACAGTTTATTCCTAAAGTTGTTAATAAAATTACATATGAAATAAAGATGTTGTAATCACAGAAACAAATCTTTTATGAAAATATCTTTGGATATGAAATAGCCCTGGGCACAGTTTCATATGATAGAATATAACAGTATCCCCATAAATTCTTGTCACTTCTAAAACAAAATTTATAAGCAGACCTGAAGCCCTTGGCTCAGATTGACTTGATATTAAGAATAATTCACAATTAAAATATGAATTCTACATCTAGGAAAAAGATTTCACATGAATTTAAGTCACTTTGTGAGTCTGGAAAATGGATTGATCTGATTCCTAGAATCAAACAGATCACGATTTACAATGTTTAGATTACAGTCTCTGAGCGTCCATGTTAAAGACTGGATGTCACACACCTTTTGAAACAGATATTACCAATTAATAAATGTGATAGCTTGATTGATGAGCAGTCATTTTTCCCAGTGCTTAGTTCGAATTTTTATCCATTACAACACTCTCTAGCTGCCTCTCTGCTGAAGCTAGTGGATATTTTATTGACGATTATTACACTACCCCGTTTATTAAATAGAATAACATATCCAAATGAAGGAACCTTTAATGTGTAAAGCTTTCTTTTTAAAACAGCCTTTTTGTTACTTTAATACTAACTATTGCTTGATAAAAATATGTTTCATTATTCAAAATCGACCAAACCATTATTCAAAATCGACCAAACATGACACTCATACTGAGTCAAAGAAAGACTGGTAACAACATGTCTTGTCTGCTTTACTCATCATGATTGAATTAATGTTGATTCACATAAACTTAACATTATCAATGATATAAATGTAAATGAGGTCAAGGTCAGATGAACCCTGTCACTCAGACAGACATATATAAAAAATAAGGAGATGTGGTATGACTGCCAATGAGACAATTATCCACCAAAGTTCAATGAAAACTAACAGAAGACAGCCCTCTCACAAGCAAAAAAAAACATAACTGTAAAATATAACGGCATACACCACAAGCACAGGCACACATTCTACAGCATCCACACAGCATGTGCAAACAAACCCTGCAATCAATATAAAAATAAGGAGATGTACACCTTACAATCATACCATACACTAATTATAGTTGACCTATTGCTTATGGTATCTGAGAAGAAGACCTAATTACAAAATTGAACATTGACCAATGAACCATGACCATGAGGTCAATGTTAGATGAACCATACCAGAAAACATGTACATGATGCAATCATTTCATACACCAAATATACTTGACCTAATGCTTACGTTACCTGAAAAACAAACATATCCATGAAAACTTTACATTGACCCTTTGTGTGGATGCTGTAGAATGTTTCCCTGTGCTTGTGGTGTCAGACATGTACACGTTAGGATCATTCCATACACCAAATATAGTTGACCCATTGCTTATAGTATCTGAGATTCGGTATTGACCACGAAACTGAACCTTGATCACTGATCCATGAAATGAGGTCAAGGTCAAGTGAACCCTGTCTGACGGACATGTAGACCTTGCAAGGAACCAGTATACCAAATATACAAAATAAACCTTTTTTCAAGCAGACATTGAATATAGTTACGATACTGTTGTCAGGTCATTAAAGATTGCATATTTTGGCTTTAATATTGATTCACTTATAGGGTCTTTGTATCGGAATTAAACATATTTATTCTAAAACCAGTTGTTGGCATGACACGGGTTATGTTCCTCTCATATACTTTATGATGGTATAATAATAAACCCCTAACGGGAGGGATTGTGCCTGATATTCATATGATGAAGACATAATCTTTCAATCAGTTTAATTGAGGTCTGGAGATGGCATGTCAGTAACTGCTAGTAGTCTGTTGTTATTTATGTGTTATTGTCATTTTGTTTATTTTCTTTTGTTTCCTATTCTGACATCGGACTCGGACTTCTCTTAAACTGAGTTTTACTGTGCGTACTGTTGTACGTTTGTTTTTTCTACATTGGCTAGAGGTATAGGGGGAGGGTTGAGATCTCAAAAAACATGTTTAACCCCGCCGCTGTTTTGCGCCTGTCCCAAGTCAGGAACCTCTGGTCTTTGTTAGTCTTGTATCATTTTTAATTTTAGTTTCTTGTGTATAATTTGGAGTTTAGTATGACGTCCATTATCACTGAACTAGTTTACATATTTGTTTAGGGGCCAGCTGAAGGACGCCTCCGGGTGCGGGAGTTTCTCGCTGCATTGAAGACCCATTGGTGGCCTTCAGCTGTTGTCTGCTCTATGGTCGGGTTGTTGTCTCTTCGACACATTCCCCATTTCCATTCTCAATTTAATTGAACCATGAAATTATGTCAAGGACAATGGACATAAGACAAACGGAAACTTTGTAATTTAAGGCATCTGCATACATGTATGAAGCATCCAGGTCTTCTAGCATCTGACATATAGAGCTTTAAACAAATAGTTTACGCCGTCGTCGCCGCCGGACTGTAATCCCTATGTCCGCATTCTATGACTCTCGTCGCAAAAACAACAAAAAAGTTAACAAATTCACAAAACACTGCATAACACTAATGATAATCAAGATATTTGAAATGACAACTTTATAGAGGAGGCATGTTGTGAAAAATAGTATTGTAATAAATATTAAAATTTATGTATTACTGAAAAATTATTACACCAGGGTTTTCGATATCACAAACTAGTCAAAACATTTACTAAATTTTATCATCGGTATAAGGACATCATTCGTAAATATAGCTCAACATGCAGACTTCTTATACGTTCAGGTATTTCACATCCAATTTTTTATGGAAATATTCTTTATAAAGCACAAAAATGTCAGTATTCACCTCTGAAGCTAACAAAACCTTTAAATAGACTTATTAAGAAGGGATATAGTTACGATACTGTTGTCAGGTCATTAAAGATTGCATATTTTGGCGTTAATATTGATTCACTTATAGGGTCTTTGCATCGGCACTAAACACATTTATTTAAAAACCAGTTGTTGGCATGACACGGGTTATGTTCTTCTCATATATGTTATGATGGTATGATACTAAACCCCTAACGGGAAGGATTGTGCCTGATATTCATATGATGAAGACATAATCTTTCAATCAGTTTAATTGAAGTCTGGAGCTGGCATGTCAGTTAACTGCTAGTAGTCTGTTGTTATTTATGTATTATTGTCATTTTGTTTATTTTCTTTGGTTACATCTTCTGACATCAGACTCGGACTTCTCTTGAACTGAATTTTAATGTGCGTATTGTTATGCGTTTACTTTTCTACATTGGCTAGAGGTATAGGGGGAGGGTTGAGATCTCATAAACATGTTTAAATGTTGAGGCATTTTTGCGCCTGTCCCAAGTCAGGAGCCTCTAGCCTTTGTTAGTCTTGTATTATTTTTAATTTTAGTTTCTTGTGTACAATTTGGAGTTTAGTATGGCGTTCATTATCACTGAACTAGTATATATATTTGTTTAGGGGCCAGCTGAAGGACGCCTCCGGGTGCGGGAATTTCTCGCTGCATTGAAGACCTGTTGGTGACCTTCTGCTGTTGTCTGTTCTGTGGTCGGGTTGTTGTCTCTTTGACACATTCCCCATTTCCATTCTCAATTTTTTTCCTTTTTTTTTCAATGCTACATAGATATAGGAAGATGTGGTATGAGTGCCAATGAGACAACTCTCCATCCAAGTAACAATTTATAAAAGTAAACCATTATAGGTCAAGGTACGGCCTTCAACACGGAGCATTGGCTCACACCGAACAGCAAGCTATAAAGGGCCCCAAAAATTACTAGTGTAAAACCCTTCAAACGGGAAAATCAACGGTCTAATCTATATAAAAACGAGAAAAGAGAAACACGTATGTACTACATAAACAGACGACAACCACTGTACATCAGATTCTTGACTTAGGACAGGTGCAAACATTTGCAGCGGTATTAAACGATTTAATGGTACCAAACCTCCCTTTTCTGAAACAATAGTATAACATCACAACATAGAAAGACACACTATAAAATATCAATTGGAAGGCTTAACTCAATCAAAAACCGTAAATTAACACACAATGAACGAATAAATTTGATCTGTGATGCCTGAATGCAAATACATAGTTAATAAAAATTATAAGGGATAAATAATTAAGGTCAAAAGTAAATAAACAGGTTTAAACAAAGTTAAAGTATGATACCACTGTGAAATGTTAAACAATATTTAGAAAATCATCACTTTTGAAAAAACCTGCGTCATGTTATACACAGGTAAATGAAAATAACCTAGTTGTCAAGTATACTTCTTCTTCTGTGTGTATAAAATCTTCCGTTTAGGAATACCAAGAAATTTCTTTAATATCAATGAAATTAATTTAACACTTGGTACATATGGGGTGAATATCAACAATAAAACTATACAATAAGTGCTAGATAAAACTTCTTGTACAGGTGCAAGAACAGATTTAAGGAGAAATGAAATAATTTTGATGTTCATAGTAAGAAGTAGTGAAAATTTGTAGTAATACCAAATAATCAAAACTGGTATATAGACAAGATCCATGTTAACATTAAATAACAAAAAAGCATTACAAATAGTATCAACAGGTCAAATTAAAAAGAAAGTACGATTTGAGAGTACTCGCAGTTACTGACAGCTAGTTAAAAGCCAAAACAATTAATAATAAACCATCATGCATCAGAGACTGAAATCAACTAAAACACATCCCAGGGATTTAGTATTTTAACGGCATGAACAGTCAAAGAAGACATGACTTGTGCAATGCCAAAAATTAATGTATCGACAGGTAGTAGGATAGTTAGGAGTGACTTCTTTATAGATAAAAATCAACGTCTGTATGTCTCTATACATCCCGTTTGAAAAGAAAATACAAATTTAGTCATGTTTTAATTTGCTAATGACAAAATCGATATTAGTGGCAATGTAAACTATATTCAGAGATCTAATTACAACATTGGTACGATAACCCTTACTAATAAGTTTGTTTAAAGGTTCGATGAGTTTACACGGATCACATAGTGATTTCCGCGCTTTAAGTACAATATTACCGTAAAATTTAGGATGTGAAATACCATTTTTAATAAGTTTTCTACAGGTACAGCCAAATTTACTAATCAAATCTTTGTATCTATAAAAGAATTTAGTAAAAGTTTGAAGTAATTTATGGTAACGAAATCCCTGACTGAATAAACTACCAGTGATGCATTGATTACGTTCGTTAAAATCTATGACATCACTACACACACGGGCATACCGAACGAGTTGGGATATATAAACACCGTATGATGGAGCCAAAGGCACATCGCCGTCTAAAAAAGGAAAATTAACAATAGGGAATGAAAAATCGTGTTTGTATTGTTTTCTGTCTATCGTTTTGTTATTTATATGTTTTTCTTTAGTAACAATCCTATTGTTTTGGATTTTAAACTAATGAAAGTCTTATTCTTATTCTTATTCTTACTCTCTAATGATTGATCAACACGAAAAACCGGGGGTGAACTCGTGTTCTCCGGAATGGTAGGAAGTTCCTGCTCCTTTTGTGGCATCTGTCGTGCAGCAAGTACAAATCTTATGATGTCACAATATATAGGAATAGAGGAAAGGATTGCGGGTTCTACACTTGGAACATATCTGTGGTCATCTGTGCAACAGATATCACATAACGGTCAACTAACTCGTGATGGCTTCCGTAAAACTTACGAAAGGAGAACTTAAACTTCACCTTTTTAATCCTTTAGTTCAAAATCGTTCGTGTAAGCAGCAATTATCTATCAATGCTATTATGATAGGAAATGCAAGCTCTGAAATGTTGTATCAGAGACATATTTGTATATATACAATCTCTGATTGTATCAACTAAAATATACCCCAAATTTCTGAATTGTTGCTACGCAGAAATGGAAAGTTCCCAATTGGGAAGCTGAAATCTTCCATTTTGTAATATATATATAGTTTTGATCTCAACAGACCCTCATTGTCAAGTTCTAGATGTAAGTCAATATATGAGGCAGGCTTAACTGTATCTGTGGTATCCTTTATTTCCAGTTCAATGGATAGATGTGTTCAACATAGTCACCAAACTTTTGAATTATTTAGTGTGAGAACTTCATCTATTTAGCGTAACGTGAAGTTAAACGAATGCTAGCTTCTCTTCATTTTTCCTTATAAGCTCCTGTATGAAGTCAGCCTCATGTGAATAAAGGAACAAGTCGGGAAGTGGCGGTGAATTAAAACTCATCAAAGGTACTTCTTATCTGGTACGTCAGACGCACGTTTCTTCTACATAAATCGAATCAAAACAGTTAAGTACGAAGTTGAAGAGCATTAAAAACAAAAACAAATCCAAACATTTATGCCAAATCTGGCTAAGGCCATCTGTGCCTCTTGAGATAGCGAACCCTTACAGTTTCGAATAATTGGATAAAAAAAACCCAGTAAACTTACTCTAAACTGACGACATAAATGTTCATATATTCTTCAGTTATCTCCACAGAATATGGCATAATTTTCTCTAAGTTGACATATTTCTTCAATCGTTTTTCATTGACATCTAATGACATTTTACTAGTAATACTTCCGGAGATAGCAATACTGCTTGAATCAGAAGCATCTGATCTCAATTCTAATTATACAAATGGAAGTACATCATATCAGTTCATACCATGCAGCTACCGGTCTACTGTCTTCACTCATCAAATTAAGGTTTGTAGGTATGATTGACAATGTGAAAACTATCTTTCAAAAGACCAACGGACAAGAATGTGACCTTAACAAATGAAATTTATACTTTATAAATTATTTGCTTCCGGCGAAGCGCTTTTCTGGTTCTACCTTCATCTTCTGGATTTACCTTCATCAGGAACGCTCAGGCCGAATATTTGAAGGCCAAGGGTGTATAAAACCGAAACAGGTGAAGAGCTACATTACAATATAGGACCTATAAATAATAGCCAAATCCATATAAGGTCAACTTTGCTTGAAACGTTCGAATCTTAGTTTCTTAATAATTCATCAATTTAAAAAACGGACAATTTCAGAAATGTATGTTATAAATCATGACATTACACAATCTAATTAGAATGAAGACCTCTGGTTTCGTTATCCTTATATACGAGTTAATATAGATAAAATTGAGAATGGAAATGGAGAATGTGTCAAAGAGACAACAACCCGACCATAGAGCAGACAACAGCCGAAGGCCACCAGTGGGTCTTCAATACAGCGAGAAACTCCCGCACCCGGAGGCGTCCTTCAGCTGGCCCCTAAACAAATATTTATACTAGTTCAGTGATAATGGACGTCATACTAAACTCCAAATTATACACAAGAAACTACAATTAAAAATGATACAAGACTAACAAAGGCCAGAGGCTCCTGACTTGGGACAGGCGCAAAAATGCGGCGGGGTTAAACATGTTTTTTGAGATCTCAACCCTCCCCCTATACCTCTAGCCAATGTAGAAAAAACAAACGCACAACAGTACGCACAGTAAAACTCAGTTTAAGAGTTGTCCGAGTCCGATGTCAGAATAGGAAACAAAAGAAAATAAACAAAATGACAAAAATACATAAATAACAACAGACTACTACGGCAGTTACTGACATGCCATCTCCAGACCTCAATTAAACTGAATGAAAGATTATGTCTTTATTATATGAATATCAGGCACAATCCCTCTTGTTAGGGGTTTAGTATTATACCATCATAAAATATATGAGAACATAACCCGTGTCATGCCAACAACTGGTTTTAGAATAAATATGTTTAATTCCGATGCAAAGACCCTATAAGTGAATCAATATTAAAGCCAAAATATGCAATCTTTAATGACCTGACAACAGTATCGTAACTATATCCCTTCTTAATAAGTCTGTTTAAAGGTTTTGTTAGCTTTTGAGGTTAATACTGACATTTTTGTGCTTTGTAAAGAATATTACCATAAAAGATTGGATGTGAAATACCCGAACGTATAAGATGTCTGCATGTTGAGTTATATTTACGAATGATGTCCTTCTACCGATGATAAAATTTAGTAAATGTTTTGACTAGTTTATGATATCGAATTTTAATCAAATTGGCCATTACCGAAGTACTGGCTACTGGGTTGATGATACCCTTTGGTATTGATAGTCCACAGCAGTATCGACCCAGTGATATAAAATTAAAATAACACTTTATAAATTGTATATGCGTCCGAAGCGCATTTTTGGGTTTACATACTTTTATCAGGAGCGCTGAAAGCCGAATATTTGAAAGCTAAGGTTATGATCCGTTGTGATTCTTTATATTATTTATCATATGTCCGACCGAAACAAACATGAATTATCGATTCGCGGGAGTCCCGATCGATTTCGAGCCGCGTTCCCATTCCTTTTAAATATACAATTCCTTGGTATCTATTAATGAAATCATGGAAGTATTATATTGTCAATATAATACTTCCATGATGAAATCAAGGAATTGTATATCGAAGGTCCATTTCCTGTTATATTTATCGGTCATCTAAATTCACATGGTCATCTTCCTTGAGGCGATATAAAAGGGGATAAAAACAAGGACAAGTAGAAACTACTCTTCCGTGTAAAAAGGAACCCCTTAGGTATCATTTTAATTCCTTTCGACCTATGTTTGCAATAAACTTTGAATAAAAAGTCATATTAAAATAGACCTCGTTCGTCAAATTTGCGAGAGTTTCGTCCGGATTACAAAACATTTTTTTTCTTTTTTTTCTAAAGGCTCGACAACCATGAAAGGCAAACATAATTAGTTGATATCATTATGAAGCTGAAACCTTATTCTAGAACTTGGACTCTTTTCTATGTTTCTGGTATAATTTCTGAATATTCTACGATTTTCCAAAATATACCTGCAAATTGGAATAACCAATACCGGTGTTTATTATAACACCTCTTTACTGTAAGTTCTTTTTATCTAGAATATTACATATAAATATACGTGATAACACAAATGCGTATTCCAATCCAGAGTAGCAATTGCGTATGCTTTCCATTTATCATTTCTTGTGCAAAAAAAAAAACACGTGCATGCATAAATATTGATTTCACTCGGCAACAGTTTTTTGGTGACCAGTCAGCTGTCTAGGGTTCACGTATTGCTTTTCTCTTTTTTAAAGAAAGCAACTTGTTTCTCCATTTGTTCGTTCAACTCTTTTCTTTTCCTACATTGAAATAAAAATATTTCAAAATTCAATATGCTTTATCAATCATTAGCACAATGTGAACGTGCGTAATATGACACAGAATACCTTGCTACCAATATAATATTCAGAAGATAGGTATATATGTTACAGTGAATTTGTATAATCAGGGATTATGTAGAATCCCTGATTTTTCAGGGATTATGTAGAATCACCAAAATATCCCTGAAAATGACCAGTGATTTTACATAATCACTGAACATTTATATAATTATTCTACAAATTCCCTAGTATGATTTCAGGGATTATCAATAATTCAAAGATCCTGTGTTTGATAAAAAATTAAATAAAGATAACTTGTCGTTTGTGTTTTCTTATTCCTTGAAAGTTTAAAGTGAACAGTAAGTACTTTAGTATTTAAATTGTTTAAAGCCTCCTACCATCTCTTATACTTTATACAGATTACACTCTTTACATCCTTATACATTAACATAAGATTGGGGCTGGTGGGCATGGATCTAAAAAAATAACAAAACTTAAATATCTGACGATGATATGCAATCTATTTAATTTCAAGTTCATCATGGTTTACCAAGATCATTTATATGACAAAAAATGTTCAAACTGTAAATCCACAGTGCATTTTATTTGTAGTAAAACAAATGGCGAGGAAGGTTATGAAACCTCTGTGTGTATTTTGTGTTCAAATGAACAAGAAATTCAAACTGAGAGAACTGACGCAACTAAATGTATAGAAAAATTCGTAAGGGTTCCGCGGAACCCAGTGTCTCGCCTACTTTTGCTGTTGTCTATATTTTCAGTGTGATAGGAAAATGCACATGATAGATTAATTTAACAGTTACTGAAATGGTTTATGTATCTAAAAAATGTTTTAAAAACTTTTAACTGCAGACTGAATGTAATGTTAGCTGGAAAAAAAACTAAGTCCATTTATAAGTAATGTACGGATAAACAGGAAATAATTTGTTTTTAAATTTCTTTCTAGATACTAGCTTTTGATCATAAACAAGTTTCTGTCCAAGTTTGGTACAAATCCAGGATAGTTTAAGAAAGTTATTATTTTTTTTTAAACTTTAACCACAGAGTGAATGTAATGTTTGTTTTTTAAAATATTGTGCTTAATATTTTAATATTATATGCTTAATAATTTAGTATATTGTTCCTAACATTTTGATATGTTGTGCATAACATTTTAATGTATTCGAGGTTATCATTTTAACATATTGTGCTTTACATTTTACAATCTATATGTTTATAATGATGTTTTAATATGATTTTAAAGAATGAATTATTTAACTTTTATCCATTTTCTATATAAATGAAACTAATTCTTCATTTCAGTTATTCTGTATAATCCCTGACATTTCTTCTAGTGATTATACATAATCCCTGAAAATTTTAGTGATTATATATAATCCCTAAACTAACCAGTGATTCTACATAATCCCTGAACATTTTAGGGATTCTACATATTCACTGATTATACAAATTCACTGTAACATATATATAACAAATAATTATGTAACCATTACAATATTATACTTGCATACAAATACATGTTAATGAAATATTTCAATACTATAAAAGTATATTGACGTGACAAGAAATCGTTGTTTGACGTTATTAAAATTGTTGATTAATTGTGTATCGTTTTTGGTAACTCCAGTCCATCATATTGAAGGAATTGTATATTTAAACAATTCATGATCATATAGATAAAGTAGCAGTGTTGTACAGTCCAGCAAACCGAGTCCAATTTCAGATGACAAAGGGCTTATACCGGGAAGTTGTGGTTTATCAATACAGGAGACAATACACGAACGTTCACATATTTTATTTTTCCATTAAACATATATATATATAAATATAATCGGTAGACAAAACATATTTACAGAACAGTAATCATGGTAACATACATTAGCCCCCCGCTACTCGTAGATCTAGCGCGAGTCGGACCGGTGCGTTACATGGTTCTCTCTTTCTTTCAACCCCTTATTCTTTGCAAATTTAACCTTCAGTTGTTAAAGCATATGACCATAGAAACGTGTTGACCATTGAAAACAGAAAAAGGGTCAAATAAACAAGTTGTTTCCAAATAATGAAATATCGAAGCAGATTAAATTAAGTCTTAATTGACATAATTCACTAAACATACAGTTTGTATGTTGACAAGTAAATTAATTAAATTAATAACCATTGTTGTCAAAAAGTATTCTCACGACAAAATCTTAATCTTAATCCTTATAAAATTATTTGAAAAAATTTTCAAAATCAGATTTCCCGAACAAAATGCACTTCTTGCCGCAAGTTAATAAAAATATTGAAACTAATTACTCGTGAGGAATAATTACTTTTGATAACAAACATGACATTAAAAGTAGCAAACGATTTCAAGCATTTTTACATCAAACAACAACTGTTGGAAAAGAAATCGAGTTTGTCCTAAATCGACGAGTTGCATATTTTCTGTTTTATATATACCCTTTTTATTTCTATGTGGGTGTGTCCAATGCCAAATTAAATGTTAATGATCACAGAAGTTTTTATTTAGAGTGTTTCCACAGCCATCAATATACATAAACGTAATCGGTATTGATAAAAAACTGAAACTAGCCGTTCTGTTCAATCGTTTTAAAGAAGTAATGTACTTGAATGCAAAAATCCATTGGATGTTGGATGTGTACGGATTGATAATTTAGTCTTAGATGCATGAATTTTTTTATTAGTTGTTAGTGGCTTTGAACTAGCTGTCAGTAACTGCGAGTACTCTCAGATCTGTACTTAGTGTCTTTTTGTTGTTTGGATGTACAAGTACCCGGCCACGTCCACTTGTATTTGTAGTATTTGTATGTTTATCCATCTGATGAGTTAAGCCTCTTTCAACTGATTTTTATAGTTCGTTCTTATGTTGTACTGTTACACCACTGTCCCAGGTTATGGGGAGGGTTGGGATCCCGCTAACATGTTTAACCCCGCCACATTCTGTATGTATGTGCCTGTCCAAAGTCAGGAGCCTTTAATTCAGTGGTTGTCGTTTGTTTATGTGTTACATATTTGTTTTTCGTTCATTTTTTGTACATATATTAGGCCGTTAGTTTCCTCGTTTGAATTGTTTTATATAATTGTCATTTCGGGGCCTTTTATAGCTGACTGTGCGGTATGGGCTTGCTCATTGTTGAAGGCCGTACGGTGACCTATAGTTGTTAATTTCTGTGTCATTTGGTCTCTTATGGAGAGTTGTCTCATTGGCAATCATACCACATCTTCTTATTTATATAAATAAGAAAATCAGTATATAATGACGGATTATGTGCTTATGCAATGTTTAGGGTATTGAAAACACGTCTATTTATGCAAAAATGCATTTTGATATCTCCAGAATGCGGTTGTAAAACTGGAAGTCGTGTAAATAGACACACCTTTGAATAGTCTTACCAAAGTAATGATTTGAAACAAAGGTCTGTATATATTATCTGTCCAAACCTTCTTGTTTCCCTTTAAATCCTCACATTCTTTTATTTTGTATCATTTCTCTTTAATTGACTGTCAAAATTCTTTCTCACATACTATAAACGATATAACTTATCTTTAAGTTTTTGTTATAAATCTTTTCACATTGACAATAAAAAGGTTTCTAGGAAACTAGAATAAATGAATCATTACATCACGTACAGTGGCAAATATTACACTTTAAAGTATATTCGAAAGAAAAGTGTCTGATGACAGGATAAGCATGGTAATCGTTAAATATAGTGAAAGTATGTTTTTATTAAATAAAATTTGATATGGATATAAAACCTCTCATAGAAGTAGAAGAATAATGCGAATTAAGTGAATACACTATTATTTGTCCATTTTTTCGTTTACGTAAAAATCATCATTATGGGGAATAACTTCTATAAGGAGTCGGTTGACAATTTCGACCATGGGACTTATTTGTAGATCTTATTGTGCTGTATATTTTTGCTTTTTAACTGTCTCATTCTATTATAGTTTGTGCAAAAACTGCAAAAAAATATCATCTTTCAAGGGCAATAACCCCTCTCAGGGTTCACCTGATGACTCAAAATTTCGACCAGGTTAACTTATCATTATATCTTATTTTGCTGAATATTATTGCTATATATTCTTGTTTTCTATTTTTGTTTCTAAAAAAAATGAAAAAAGGTAATTCAGGGGCAATAATTCCTAAAAGGAGTCAGTTGACCATGTTGTCTGCAAAAAAGCAAAAATTATGTAAAACTATAGTCTTTCAAGAACAATAACTCAGCCTATAAGGGTTTAATAGACAATTCGTACATGTTGACTTATTTGTATTTTGTTCAGTAGCCATTTTTACTATCGAAAGATTCAATCTATCAGCAATAGTTTCATTAAGAATGCAAAACTGAGAGTAAAAATCACCATGCAAAGCCAGTAACTCCTATAATGGGTTATTTGACGATTTCTGCCAAGTTGACTTATTTGTAGATCTTATTGTTCTAGTCATTTTTACTGTTTGGAATTTCTCTCTATCTGTTAACAAATAACTGTGAAATTTGCAACTTGAAAAATTGACACTGATTTAGGGGACAATGACTCCAAAATGGGTTGCAGTCAGATTTTTCTGAAAATCCCTTCAGAGATAGACCTTGACATCCTTGTAAATTCTACCCCTTGTCACATTTGGTCTAATTGCTTTAGTTCTTGAAATAAAAACCAACTACTGAAATCTTTGAAATTTTCCAAAAAATGACAAGTTCGGCAGGACAACAAACGATGATAAAACAAGTTCCACAGAAGATAAACCTTGAGTGACATGCTGATCATTTTCACACTACGTAAGAAAGGAAGAAGGAGAAGATCTTTAAGAGCGTATTAAAAGTTTACGACTACGGACGGACAGACGGACGCCAAGTTTTTTTCTTGACATGATCATAAATCGTAAGAAAAAATCGTAAGAAAACTGAATAAGATAGACGGTCCGATCCCTATCACCCACATCCATCATCTTTCATCCGCCACTAAGGGATATACTTCTTCGGTGATACCTGGTTAGTATAAAGTGCCAGGTGATACATATAATTTTCGGGATTGTCAGCACAAATAAATTTACCCTAAGGAGCCTCGCAAGCTACAATACACATTGAAATGTCTCCGTCTTTCGAGTGTTTTACTTGTATCTCACATTTGACGACAGTGCAAACGTCTAGTTGACCCATGTCGCACCCTGTCAAAATTAGATCGTGAGTCAATAAGACATCTTTCTTCCGGATATATTTAAGAGATAAATGCTCAAAATTGTTCACAGTAAGAAGATAAAAATGAGCATCAATAATATTTCCAATAAGGTGAGAACACACTAATCAACATAGTTTTCCACATGATTGCCACACACGGAAACAATGCCATTGTAAAATTTGAAAATGCAGAAATTTCATTTTTGTTATGGTTTCAAATAGGTCAACACTTTAAATAACGTTAGGAGATTAACGTCACAGTGACATAATCCGATTGATCTGTAGTATTAATCTTCAATGAAGGTTCAATAATCGTATTTGATGTCGAGTCTCGTACTCTGCAGGGTTGCATGAAATAGCATAGCCTCAAAAAATTATGTACATGTAACTTTTTGTAAGCACATGAAAATAAAGAAAACTTAATTTTTTTAAATTTTACATGTACTAATTAGTAACAAACAATTTCTACACAGAGGCGGATTTGGGGGACCCTTTTATGAATCTGAACACATTTCATAAGTATCACTTCTAACGGGTCTCACTAATTAGCGACAAGAAGACTATTTAGCGACAAGAAAACTTAAAATAATTCTTCTATTAAACTAGCTTATTCCAAATAAATATATTAAAAAAATATGCATTGACATTATTTTTACAACTTATAACTTAAGCAAAAAAAAAATAAAATGATGTAAAATATTTACGCTTTGATTACATTTTCCTCTTGTTTGATTTCAATGATTTCAGTTCATTCAAGGATTTGTATAGTAAAACCTACTATACAAATCCTTGGTTCATTGTTTCTCACAAATTATGTCTTATTTTTTTCTGGACAATGATGCACAAATAATGCATTTTGCATGCAGTCAGTTTATTATATACATGTATGAGACAAAGAGAGTGTTTAAAAAATTTTAAGACAATATATACAATTGTTCTGAAACACAAGTGAAAAGTAATATCATGACAGGGAAAATGTAATATTTGCTGTAATACATATATGTGATGCAGCTTGCTTTGCTACTATAGATATTGACTTTTTTTAAAAATTTATATTTATTGATAGAATGTTAAATTTCTTGTCGCTAAATTTGTTTTCTTGCCGCTTCTTGTTGCTAAATTATTGTTCTTGTCGCTTCTTGCCACTTCTTGTCGCTTATTAGTGAGACCACTCCTAACTTGTCATGCAGTAGGTCTCCTTATTCAAAATTCTTAATCCTCACCAACTCATACCTGCCAATTTTGAAAAATCCCCATGGGGTTAAAGTTGGCAACAACATTTTTAAGGTGGACAATTTTTCTGGCCGTCTTGTGTGAGCTTTTTTTTAATCTGGTACTCTAGAAATAAGAGTTGTATCTATTTTTATGCCCCCGCTGTCATCTGAGGTGGCATAGGCTATTTCTCGAATCATGTCTTTCACCTGAAAAGATCTTCAATTACGCACGCCCTAATGATGTCATTTACCAGATAGAAGGCACACCTGTATCCCTGCACTATAAATTATATAAAGTCTGAAGCATTTTCAGGATCACCATTCTGCAGGGTAGTCTAGAAATAATCTATGCTCCTTAAGTATATAATTTCAATTCCTAAATAACTAAAGGGAGGGTGACCTTCTAATTAGATTTTGATTTCCCGAATATTTTGTGCAGTATAGCATCAAACTTTTATCACCCATTCGCTCAACCTATTAAAAGTGGCAATGCCTACATTTTTGTCACGTGGTGTCAGATGGAAGTCACATGACAGATTCAACTAACTACCGTATCCAGGAACTGGCGTATTAAGTGTTACCCTATCAGTCCTAACGTCCCAAAATTGGTTTCCGTTCTCAAACTTTAGTGTGCCTCAACCAAATATTATGAAACTTATACACAATGCTTATTACCACAAAACACAGATCAATTCGAATTTGGGTGGCGTCACTTTTAACGTTCTGGAGTTGTGTCCCTTTATATATGGAAAGATAAATTTGTTTCTGTTCTTTAACTTTAGTTGGCCTCAACCAAATGTTATGAAACTTATACACGATTTTTATTACCACAAAACTGAGATCAAATTCTAATTTGGGTGGCGTCTCTTCTACCATTCTGGAGTTATGCCCCTTTATAACATATCCAAGCAGGGGCATCATCTGTGTCCTATGGACACATTCTCCATTTATTTTCTTATGGTATACTGATGATGAGCTACATTTGTACATTGTAATAAGCCTTTTTTGTCGAGCCTGTGACTTTTGTCGCAAAAGCGAGACATAGCAATCCTACATTCGTCGTCGGTGGCGTCCACAAATATTCACTCTATGGTTAAAGTTTTTGAAATTTTAATAACTTTCTTAAACTATCCTGGATTTCTACCAAACTTGAACAGAAGCTTGTTTATGATCATAAGATAGTATCCAGAAGTAAATTTTGTTTAAAATAAAATCCTGTTTATCCGTATTTTACTCATTAATTTATGGACTTAGTTTTTCTGCCAGTTACATGTACCATTACATTCACTCTGTTAAAGTTTTCAAAATTTTAATAACTTTCTTTAACCATCCTGGATTTGTACCAAACTTGGACAGAAGCTTGTTTATGGTCAAAAGCTAGTATCTAGAAGGAAATTTTGTAAAAAAAAATTTCCTTTTTTTCCGAATATTACTTATAAACATATCATGATAAATGGACTTAGTTTTTCTTCTAGTTAACATTACATACAGTCTGCAGTTAAAGTTTTTAAAACATTTATTAGATTCATAAACCATTCTGGATTCTTACCAAACTTGAACAGAAGCTTCTTACATTCAAAAGATAGTATCTAGAGGAAAATTTTTAATAATTATTTCCCCATTTTTGTTGAGCCTGTGACTAACAGCAAAAGTAGGCAAGACACTGGGTTTCCGCTAACCCTTACAAATTTTTCTTCTTTTTATATGCATGATTCTTGTACTATTGTGTAGAAGAGATAGTACATGTTATGTACATGAAGCTAGAATACCAGCAAAATCTTTTTTTGTGTAGGAATAAGTTTCAGTTGACTTTTCCAATTTATATTTATTATTTCTGGTGAAAAATTAAAGACAGTACTTTGAATTATTCGATACTTTATTACCAAGAATGACAGCTATGTGGGATTAGTTTATACAATAAGTGAAATGTCCATAAGCCACTACTTTATATGTGCATATAATGACCTATAATGGTTTACTATTATAAATTGTTACTTGGATGGAGAGTTGTCTCATTGGCACTCATACCACATCTTCCTACAAATGTATATCTATATAGTAGCATTGCAGCTCAAATTGTATCAAATAAATAAAATTGAGAATAGAAATGGGAAATGTGTCAAAGAGACAACAACCCTACCAAAGAGCAGAAAACAGCCCAAGGCCACCAACGGGTCTTCACGGAGGCGGGCTTCAGCTGTCCCCTAAAGCATACTTTATTGACTTGTATTAAATATGATTCATATTTTAATTATCTGATTTAACTCAATATGCTCACATCAATGAAAATGTCTTATAAACATTTCTTTTGTATAATGGTTGTAAAGAAGTTACTGACATACTTGGTAGTGTTCTGAGCTATGAAGGACCTCTGAATTGAGAGTCCTTGCATGCTTTGAAACATCGTTCAAACCACTGTGGTCAACATTCCGGTCTCTTATTTCAGACTTTGCAAAATTGTTAATCAGCCACGTTTTTCTTCTTAGGCAGTATAAGAACCTTTTTGCAAATGAATATTCTTCATTCACATATTGTGCAATCGGGACAAGGTCTTGAGGTCAACATCATGTAGTAAACGATTAAATCTTGAAAGTTGGCAAGTACAGGTATGCCTGCTACATTTTGTACATAACAAGTTTGAAAAAAAGTAGGCATACATCGTAACTGCACTGATTTGAGCAACATTTTGTATAATTTCTTGAAATTGAAACCTGTTCAACATCTGTAGGATCAGTCATAAATATGTATATCTATAAGAACTGTTCATCATTTCTTCATTTCAACCAGAGGTATAAACCTGCAATACAAAAGATAGACATACATGTATTTACACTTGTATGCAAACACAAGTTCCTGAAATATTGCATCACAATTCTAAACATTTGACCTCATAATTAAAAAGTGATTGTTGCATCACATTAGAATAAAATTGAGAATGGAAATGGGGAATATGTCAAAGAGACAACAACCCGACCAAAGAGCAGAGGGTTATTTGGATATAATTCAGATAAATACCCTAAAGGATAAATATGTCTATTGGCAAAGGGTCATTTTCAGATAAATGGAAAGAATTACATCCGTCAGTTTAAAATAAAAACCTGTTTCCTTATTGGAATAAAATAAATAATTTCTTGGGGATACATGTTCCTGACATCAATGACATATAGAAGAGACAACTTTAGGTGTGTTCTCTTGAAAGATTTGCATGATGATTTTATTCAAATTTGCAAAAGAAGTCAAAGATTTTTACCCTTAACCTAAGTCAGGTGGTTAGAGTGCAATGTCAAAAATAGGTTGATCTTTGCTGTACATGTACCTTCTGGTAAGAAAGTTCAAACTCTCATGATTTCATTGAAAATGGAAGAGTACAAATTAATTTTTTTTTTTTCCTCAAAATCACCCCAAAAAAATTTAATAAAACATTAATACATGTACACCTTCAACACACTATCAAGAAATCTTTAATATTTACAAGTGCACATATATGTTTTAGTACGTCATGACAAAAAAACAGAAAGAAGTACATGTATCAATCATACAAACACCCACCCAATTTTTTTTGTGACTTCATTGAAATTTCAATAACTTATTCTTGATGTAAATTTTCAAAATTCATTGATCATGGTAAAATCCTCATTTTAAAAGAGAAGTTTTTTCAAACCTTTTAAACCATGTAAACTATTACCTAAAAATTCTAAAAATAAGATGTTATACATGTGTATATATAGTAGTTTGAAAAATAATGAGAGAGCCATAAGATATTTCAATAAATTATATGGCCATTAGTTGGAGTTGCCAATCTCCTGTATTCTGCATTTGTATGTCTCTGCTCCCGATTGTTAAGTCTTATATGTTGATGAATAAATAGGGAGGTAATATCAAAGATCCCTCGTCATGTTCATTTTCTCAGAGCAAAATCTCAAAATTTAGCACGTTGTCACTCAATAACTAAATCAGATTATTTTGTTCTTTCTGCCCAGAAATCAACAAAAAATGTTAAGGGTATGTAGTGAAAATCCAATTTCAATATGACTTACTGGTAATGTTTATAAAAACAAAATCCAAAGAAAATTTAAGATATAAGGCAAGCATAATGAGACAAGAAAAGAAAAGAAAAGAAAACCGAAAGACGTATGTCATATTAAAGTCATATTTTAGGTCCTTTTTTGTCATATACCTCTTCAACTGTTTCAGTTCTTAGACATCCTTGGCTTTTAAATGTTCATCTTTGAGCATTTCTAATGAAGGTTAAATCTGGAAATGGCTTCAGACATGTTAGATGCTTTAGACATGTTAGATGCTTTAGACATGTTAGATGCTTTAGACATGTTACATGCTTTAGACATGTTAGATGCTTTAGACATGTTAGATGCTTTAGACATGTTTGATGCTTTAGACATGTTAGATGCTTTAGACATGTTAGATGCTTTAGACATGTTAGATGCTTTAGACATTTAAGATGCTTTAGACATGTTAGATGCTTTAGACATGTTTGATGCTTTAGACATTTTAGATGCTTTAGACATGTTAGATGCTTTAGACATGTTAGATGCTTTAGACATGTTAGATGTTTTAGACATGTTAGATGCTTTAGACATGTTAGATGCTTTAGACATGTTAGATGCTTTAGACATGTTAGATGCTTTAGACATGTTAGATGCTTAAGTCATGTTAGATGCTTTAGAGATGTTAGATGCTTTAGACATGTTTGATGCTTTAGACATGTTAGATGCTTTAGACATGTTTGATGCTTTAGACATGTTAGATGCTTTAGACATGTTAGATGCTTTAGACATGTTAGATGCTTTAGATATGTTAGATGCTTTAGACATGTTTGATGCTTTAGACATGTTAGATGCTTTAGACATGTTTGATGCTTTAGACATGTTAGATGATTTAGACATGTTAGATGCTTTAGACATGTTTGATGCTTTAGACATGTTAGATGCTTTATACATGTTAGATGCTTTAGACATGTTTGATGCTTTAGACATGTTAGATGCTTTAGACATGTTAGATGTTTTAGACATGTTAGATGCTTTAGACATGTTAGATGCTTTAGAAATGTTACATGCTTTAGACATGTTAGATGCTTTAGACATGTTTGATGCTTTAGACATGTTAGATGCTTTAGACATGTTTGATGCTTTAGACATGTTAGATGCTTTAGACATGTTAGATGCTTGAACTTTACTAAGTGTTATTTTCATTTTTTATATGACTAATATACAGCATGTACAGTACTATACTATGTTTGTAATGTCACAGTGGATTAATTTTTGCTTTCATTTTGAACAGAACTATCAAAAGCACTTTTTGATGATACATGTATGTAAAATTTTACAAAAATATTAAAAAGGATCAATCTCATAATCAATTAGCATAATTCCAAATATTAATTTGATGGAAGCAATTAATACACTTATTATTAAAATCTGTGACATAGCCTATTTACTGTACCTTGACCTGAAGTGCTGTTATCAAGTAAGCAGTATTTAATCATTTTTATATGGCAACCCAGCATACCATTGATGTACACTTAAGGGAACTCTACCAAGACAAAATTTAGAAGGCATTGGTTCAGCAGTTCTTTATATATATATATTTACAAAATGTAGCAAGACATATAATTTGTTACAAGCATGATTATTTCTGGTTGTTTTCTTATGAACTGTAGATTTAAAATTGATAGTTGTTAAATTGGGTGACGCTTTCAAGTAATCAATTGTATTTACTGAACATTTGTTTACATAAAGATTTATGATGTGTTTATTTTGTAAATTTTATTTCATAAACATTACCAGCATGACCAGTACAATATTGTATTAGATCAACATTAGTAAAGAAATCTGAAAAGGAAAGGAATAGAAATCTAAATTTGTTTAAGACATCTACATTGTATTCATCATTGTTTGCCTTTATTTATTAAGTCTGCATTAACAGTTTCAGTATGTTGAAAAGGGAAAGGAGATGTGGTACATTGTACATTAATTTCCATATATTTCTAATTTCCTTTTTCGAATATATATGCCAATGGCAATTCAGTTGACAAAACAAAGCTAAATGGGTAGTTTGGAGTGCGTTTTGTGGGGGTTATAGTTATCATTTTATTTGGAGAATGCTCAGTGATTAACAGTGTTAAAAGGGTTATTTGGAGTGTACTCGGTGAGGGGCAGTACTATAAAGGTTATTGTGAATGTGCCAAAGAGGGAGAAGAATAAATAGTTTCAAGAATTTCTTTTTCTTATATTATATGATTATGTTATTAGTAACATATGAAAACAACTTGAATTATCATTAAACTTATTCTATAAATACTTATTGGAAATGATCACTATATTCAATAGACTTTCATTATCTACAACAATTGTAATTACATGTACATGCATTAAGTACTTAGAAAGTCACATTTAGTATAAAACATAGTCAATTAAAACAAGGAAATCACTCCTTTTGAACATGTAAGAAATTACTGTAAATGATCTCCAATCAGAGATCAAAGATCAATGAAGCATATATAATTATTTAGATTGATTTATGCTTATTACAGTACATATTGTAAGTTTCAGTGTAATGAATGACACTTGTGACAGGTAATGTCAGGTAACATTGTCAGATTTCACCTGGGGGAGTACATATTACATGTCCAGTGACACTCAATATTTTCATTTAAAAGGTATTGCAAGCAAAAATATAGTGTACATAGTGTATTGGCAGAGTCATGAGAGTCGTTTTACAACATTGTATTGTAACAATGAGAGACTTGTGTGTTGGGAAAGATACACAAAAATGAATAGGGGAAGTACATATTACATGTCCAGTGACAACATGTTATGCTGTGAATTTTGTACATTTTTAACAGGACTGTTCTTGTATATATGTTACTTTAATCAATTGACTGGTGCCACATGTTGAGCAAGATGTGCTTATCCTCCCAGAACACCTCAGATCACCACTGTTTTTGGTGGGGTGTTTGTTGCTCACTCTTTTGTGCTCTATGTCATGGTTTTATAGACTGTTGTTTATATAAAAATAAGAAGATGTGGTATGATTGCCAATGAGACAACTCTCCACAAGAGAACAAGTGACACAGACATAAACAACTATAGGTCACCGTACAGCCTTCAACAATGAGTAAAACCCATACTGCATAGTCAGCTATCTTTTTGTCTTTTTTTGCTATGCTTGGAGCTGTCAGTTTGTCTTCAACTGCTATTAGTTTGAATTCCCATTTAGAAGCTTCCTCCTCTTGTCAACAAAATCTGCATTTATAACTTTATATTCATTGTTTATTTGCATCCATTCTATACATGTGCTGCCTTCACTTGTTCAAGTATAGGGAAATTTTCATTTGCCTTTGGATGATAGCTTTTTAGAATGAAAGTAAATTGATAAGCATTATTTAGTGTGATCAAAATAGTGTCAAGAGTCAACTTTGTTTTTTTACTCCCCTTAACATTCTCTGTTATTATATATGTAAGATAAAGATAGCGATCTGATATAAGTTATGATAGATATTTTATCTATATCACATAGATTTACAAGATATTGTATATAATACACATAAATCTTCTCACACCTGTCACTACAAACTATTCCAAATATTTGTGTTTTTAAAATAGTTTTTAATGGTTAATGCAAAATTAAGAGGTGATGCAGATTACTTCTTCAGTATTTAAAACAATTGAAATTCAATATCTAGATCAGTATCACTTGTTTACAAAATTCAATATTTTGTAAAGCCTTTAATATTTTAACCAGCCCTCAGGCTATGATGGACACTCTTGATGTAATGATTTTTTTATGGTTCTTTTGGTGTTTCAAAGATCTACTGTACCAACAGCCTCTGATTAAAAGGTTTTCATATTAAGTAAATGATTGGTGAAGATTTGTTGGAGGATTTAAAGTCATATTTCCAGCCCCTTGAAATTAAAATTAATTTTCTTTAATTCACACCCTATCAGTTAAAGTTGGAAAACATTTGATTTTCGAATTGGAGGTCACTGTTATACCTTGTCATTGAAAACTTTAATAGATGGATAGATAAGACAAGATCTACAAATATGTCAACATTAACAAAATCATCAGTCGACTCCTTATAGGAGTTATTGCCCTTAAAGGACAATGTTTACAAAGTTTTTGTATTTTCCCTATTGTCTTGAAAACTAGATTAGATATATAGTGAATATGATCAGCAAGAGAAGATCTAGCTGCAAATAGGTCACGATAGATAAAATTGTCAGTTCTTTTCTTAAAGGATTTATTGACATTAAGTGACTATTTTTTGCCCTTTTTTTGTGATTTGGAAAAAAATCCATAGTGGATAGAGAGAAACTGTAAACAGAAAAAAAATCAGCAATACAAAATCAACATAAAAAAGATTTAAGTAAATGAATTCTATATTCTAGTCTACAATATTGAAGAGTGTCCATTGTTGAAGATGCACATAGACGAAGTTGATCAACACAGGATCTTTAAAGCTATAACTCATAAGATATGAGCCATAGGGACTTAGGGCCTTCACTTAGGTGATCGACACAGGCTCCTTAGAGCTATAACTCATAAGATATGAGCCATTAGGGACTTAGGGTCTTCACTTAGGTGATCAACACAGGCTCTTTAGAGCTATAACTCAGAAGATATGAGCCATTAGCGACTTAGGGTCTTCACCAAACTTAATATTTGACCTTGATAACACTGTCACCATTCCACCGTAGAACTTGTTACAAGATGAACTTGGAAACCATGATATATAGAGAGAAGTTAAATGCTGGAAAGTGTTTGTGACATCAATCAGCAACTTTGTTTATCATTTTCTTAATAGCTTTGACCCTTCCTCAGGGTAATAATCCTCATTGAGCATTCCAGTAATATCATAAGTAGACATACATTTGTATTTCAAAAATTATAAGTTGAAGGGACCTAAAGTCTACATCATCAGTTAGGGGTACTACTTGTACAAGTAATCTTTATTTACTTCAAGAAGTAAAAAAAATATACTTATATAAGTTAATTATAATGTTTGAATAATCTCCCCTTAATTTTCTCAAAAATTTACTTGTATAAGTAAATTTTTTTTACAATCCCACAAAAATTCTCAAGTTTTGAGATGTAAAAACATGCCTTTAATGATTTTTCCCAGGTTAGCTCATAATTTTTGATTACAGTTCAATGTTTCATCTCATTAATTCAACAAAGAAACTGATTGCCCAAAGATCTTAAGTATTTGTGCAAGGCCTTCAAAAATTGCCCCTTGGGGGGCTTGTAAATGAGCAGTGTTCTGTTAAAGATAACAGACAAATGAGATTTTCATTGTCCATGAAATTACACTAAATTAATAAGTAAAGACATCTGCAAAGGACAGACAATTTAAAATTCTATTAGAGCAAAGAAGTCCTAAGAATTCAAGAAAAGAAGATAGGATGACTTTTTTACTTATATAAGTAAAAAAATCTGAATGTCTAAGGGACATAACTAAGCCAAAAAATTATTTACCTATACAAGTAAATAAAATACACTTGTATAAGTATCCTACAAATTTACTTATATAAGTATATTTGTATTTACTTCTTCAAGTAAATAAAAATTACTTGTACAAGTAGTACCCCTGACTGATCATTGGCCTCCTTAACCTGTGACCATTGAAAAAAGTAAGAAAAGAAGAAAATGTTTTGGACTTCAAGCTGCAATTTGTGTGTTTTGACACAAAATCTAAAATAAACAAGCAACCATATAGTTTATGATTCAGTATGATACTTGTATGAGCTTAATATCTTAATCACCCATTTGTGTTTCTGAACATTAAAAGAACTCAAATTAAATATTTATACTTAAGTAGATTGATCAACTATCTGATATTGACTGCAGACTTTAACAAATATACAGTGATGTAAAACTCATTTCACACCATATGCACCTTGAATGCAGCTGTAGCACATAGTATTCATTCTGGCAATATTTATGACAGTCCAGAGACAGAAGAATTATCTGAATTATTTGTATTTTGGATGTTAAGAATGATGCATTATAAATACATCTTTAGTTCAACCAGAAACAAAAAAACAGATGGTGAACTTTTAACAGTGAACATTAATCTAAATAATCTGTAGATATTTATAATTGGGGATTAGATTAAACATATATGAAGCAAAAACAATACACAAATATTTCATGGCAGAAAATTGAATGTTGGTGAAGTTGTTTTATCTTAAGTAATGTTACGTAATGGCATAACCCTTATTTTGAATGATATCTTAACAATAAGTT
Organism: Mytilus californianus; assembly: GCF_021869535.1. Classification (NCBI taxonomy): domain Eukaryota; kingdom Metazoa; phylum Mollusca; class Bivalvia; order Mytilida; family Mytilidae; genus Mytilus; species Mytilus californianus. The sequence continues at coordinate 69,132,879 of NW_026262593.1, read as the reverse complement.
CAGGTTGAATTGATGTAATATTAAGATTGACAGTTAAGAGATAATTGTTCATTGCATACAATAGTGTGCTATTGGATTAGATTGCTTGTGTTAATGTATTTTACAAGGTAAGATGGCTGGGGGTGAATTTTTAGGTTTTTATACGACCGCAAAAGAATTTTTGTGGTCGTATATTGGTATGACGTTGGCGTCGTCGTTGTCCGAAGACACATTACTTTTCGCACTCTAACTTTAGTTTAAGTGAATGGATCTCTGTGAAATTTTACCATAAGGTTCAATACCACAAAAGGAAGGTGGGGATTGATTTTGGGGGTTATGGTACCAACAGTTAAGGAATTAGGGGCCAAAAAGGGGCCAAAAATAAGCATTTTTTAGTTTCCAGACAATAACTCTGGAACGGTGTATGGATCTCTCTGAAATTATACTACAAGTTTCCATACCACAAAGGGATGGTTAGGATTTGCTTTGGGGGGTTATGGCTCAAACCGTTTAAGAATTAGGGGCAAAAAAGGGGGGAAAACAAGGTTGTCCTGGTTAATGGACAAATACTTTACTACAAAACATAATTTAAAGCAGTGTAAGGGAGATAAATCAAATACATCATTGAAATTATCTCCCTTACACTGCTTTTAAATTATGTATAAAGTAATGGTTAATGAACAATTAAGATAATTTAAAACAGTGTAAGGGAGGTAATCCAAATACAACATTTTGGTTACTTCCCTTACACTGCTTTTAAATTATGTTTAAAGAAATGCATATTTATAAAGGAAGACCAGTAAAAATATCTGCAAATGTTGCATCTTTTTTTTTACAAAAAAATCCATATGAAAGATTTGACACTATATTTTAAATTCTATTATAAAATTGATTAAGTAAGCACTATGGTAAATTTAAATGGGTAATTATGGTTGCAATTCCATTGGAAATTTGAATTGAGATTATGACCATATCTTGAGGGAAAGAATTTTTTGGGGGAAAAAAAGGGGGGGGGGGATAAAAAGAAATTGTGGGGGGTCAATTTTTTCTCATTTCAGATTTCAGAAATTAAAAAGAATTATTCTTCAAATATTATTTTTTTTTCAAATTTCAAATATTGAAAAATTTCAAGAAGTAATCTTTAATTGCACAGTATGGCGCATTAGATTTGTAAAATCTTTGACCACATTTATTTATTTGTTATGCTGAATCTAAACATGTATTTAGATTTTTGATTTTGGGCCCAGTTTTCAAGTTGGTCCAAATTGGGGTCCAAAATTTAACTATGTTTGATTTCAACAAAAATTGAATATATGGGGTTCTTTGATATGCTGAATCTAACCATGTATTTAGATTTTTTATTTGTGGACCCCGCTATCAAATTGGTTCATATTGAGGTCAAAAGGGTCCAAAATTAAACTTTGTTTGATTTCATCAAAAATTGAATTATTGGGGTTCTTTGATATGCCAAATCTAACCGTGTATTTAGATTTTTAATTTTGGGTCCTGTTTTTTAAATTGGTCTACATTAAGGTCCAAAGGGTCTAAAATTAAACTTAGTTTGATTTTAACAAAAATTGAATTCTTGGGGTACTTTGATATGCTGAATCTAAACATGTGTTTAGATTTTTGATTATGGGCCCAGTTTTCAAGTTGGTCCAAGTTGGGGTCCAAAATTAAACTTTGTTTGATTTCAACAAAAATTGAATATATATGGGGTTCTTTGATATGCTGAATCTAAACATGTATTTAGATTTTAGATTTCTGGTCCAGTTTTCAAGTTGGTCCAAATTGGGGTCCAAAATTAAACTTTGTTTGATTTCAACAAAAATTGAATATATGGGGTTCTTTGATATGCTGAATCTTACCATGTATTTAGATTTTTTATTTGTGGGCCCGCTATCAAATTGGTTCATATTGAGGTCAAAAGGGTCCAAAATTAAACTTTGTTTGATTTCATCAAAAATTGAATTATTGGGGTTCCTTGATATGCCAAATCTAACCGTGTTTTTAGATTTTTAATTTTGGGTCCCGTTTTTTAAATTGGTCTACATTAAGGTCCAAAGGGTCCAAAATTAAACTTAGTTTGATTTTAACAAAAATTGAATTCTTGGGGTACTTTGATATGCTGAATCTAAACATGTGTTTAGATTTTTGATTATGGGCCCAGTTTTCAAGTTGGTCCAAGTTGGGGTCCAAAATTAAAACTTTGTTTGATTTCAACAAAAATTGAATATATGGGGTTCTTTGATATGCTGAATCTAAACATGTATTTAGATTTTAGATTTTTGGTCCAGTTTTCAAGTTGGTCCAAATTGGGGTCCAAAATTAAACTTTGTTTGATTTCAACAAAAAATTGAATATATGGGGTTCTTTGATATGCTGAATCTTACCATGTATTTAGATTTTTTATTTGTGGGCCCGCTATCAAATTGGTTCATATTGAGGTCAAAAGGGTCCAAAATTAAACTTTGTTTGATTTCATCAAAAATTGAATTATTGGGGTTCTTTGATATGCCAAACCTAACCGTGTTTTTAGATTTTTAATTTTGGGTCCCGTTTTTTAAATTGGTCTACATTAAGGTCCAAAGGGTCCAAAATTAAACTTAGTTTGATTTTAACAAAAATTGAATTCTTGGGGTACCTTGATATGCTGAATCTAAACATGTGTTTAGATTTTTGATTATGGGACCAGTTTTCAAGTTGGTCCAAGTTAGGGTCCAAAATTAAACTTTTTTTTTTTGTTTGATTTCAACAAAAATTGAATATATGGGGTTCTTTGATATGCTGAATCTAACCATGTATTTTGATTTTGGACATTGGACCATGATAGGTAAATTAAAAAAATTAAAGTTCTTAGACCAGATTCTTTCTGTGTCAGAAACCTATGCTGTGTCAAATATTTAATCACAATCCAAATTCAGAGCTGTATCAAGCTTGAATGTTGTGCGGTCGTATCAAGCTGCGCCCAGCGAAGCATTTTATTAGTACCTTTTTTTTACGACCGCAAAAAATTTGCTTTCGTAAAATGCTATCACATCGTCGTCGTTGTCTGAAGACATTTGGTTTCCTGACAATAACTTTAGTTAAAGTGTATGGATCTCTATGAAATTTAATCAAAAGGTTCAATACCACAAAAGGAAGGTCGGGATTGTTTTTGGGGGGGTGATGGTCCCAACAGTTTTGGAATTAGGGGACAAAAAGAGATCCAAAACAAGCATTTTTCTAGTTTCAGGACAATAACTTGTGTATAAGTATTTTGATTGCTCTGAAATTGTACCACAAGGTTCAATACCACAAGTAGAAGGTTGGGATTCATTTTGGGGGTAATTGCCCAAACCGTTCAGGAATTAGGGGCCAAAAAGGGGCCAAATTTCTAGTTTTCAGACAATAACTTGTGTTTAAGTGTATGGATGTCTCTTAAATTGTACCATATTTTACAAAAAGGAAATTTTATTTTTTTTTTGGGGGGGGGGGGGGTCAATTTTTTTCCCCTCCAGATTTAAGAAATTATCAATTTTCCCAAAAAAAATTGGGGGTCACAATTTATTTTGCTAATTCTTTGTATATATAAAGGTATGAAAACAGATTTACAAAGTATTGTGCAACAGCACAGTGTATTGCACAACAGCAAGAAGTCTTCAATTGAATATAAATTCAAATCATATAACCAATTTCAAGTTCTTTAACTACATTTATTCTGTGTCAGAAACCTATAATGTGTCAAATTTTAATTACAATCCAAATTCAGACCTGTATCAAGCTTGAATACTGTGTCCATTTTTGCCCCAACTGTCAAGGGTTGGACCTCTGTGGTTGTATCCAGCTGTGTTCGGCGAAGCAGTTTATTTTTTTGTATTTTGTTTTTTTTTCTAATTTAAAAGAAAAGCTATTTTTCAAGGTAAGAAAATTACGTTTAGAAATATTCTATGAAAACTTTGATTCAAAGTTGAAATGTAAAAAACTTTAAAAAAAGCTTTAAAATCAATAAGTAAAAAAATAAAGGAATTGGCTTGATAAGGCCACTTTTTTGGCCCATAAATTATTCATGTTGTCACACATGTAGCAATATAAGTTTATCAAAACCGTCCCATACATGTAAAACAGAAAATACTATTGCAGACTTTTGAAGTTGAGATTCAGATTTTATTTTGACCATTAAAGTCAGGATGTCATGACCCTAAACAAACCCCCTCAGAGATATTGTTACCATGCATATGATGGGCATTTACACTCCTCTTTCTTGGAACCCTGGATCTACAGGGGAGGGGTATCCCTGGAAGGAGTGCACTGTTCATTGAATTTTCACACAAAATTCAAATCATATCTAAAATTCACAATTTTCACATTTTGAATAATTTATGACTTTGGTGTATAGAAGGAATTGTCTCCCGTATCTCAGATAGGATACATTTTATTTACACTGTTGATAAACATACATTTATACAGTTTTCTGCAGCATCCATGGTTCTGTAAGACTATGATACTTGATAAATATAAACAAATATGATGGACTGACTGTATGATTGATATAATTGCACCTCTTCTCCTTTATCTTGTATATGGGCCCATCTCATTGGTCTTATGATAGTTTGGTTGTCTCAAGTGTGGAGGTCTGGGGTTTTATCCCTCTCTTGTCCTTGACCTTTACATATCTTTAATATGACTGGGTCAAACTAGACTTTTGAATTGGTATTGTTGGTTCTCTACAAAGCAGGTCAGGAGTAAAATCAAAGATATGTTTTCTGGGCGTCTTGGTTGGATGACATGTCTTCCCGCAGGACTTTTACTTTTTGAGCATGTTAAAGATACAAATAGGCTCAATATGTTTAAAGCAGGGTATATGACTATGACACAGTATTGTCACTAACATTTTATCATCCCTATTTTCCCCTGAATGTTAAACAGACATTTATACAATGTAAATCATCATATATTGACCAAAAGATAATCTGTGAAAGAATATTAATTTTTTAGTCATAAAATTTTATTGTTAACTTGAAAACCACAACTGGCACAAGTTCAGAACACAGGGAAACAAATGTTTTGCATTGTGTTATAAAGTCTTATAACAGGAAGCAATACATTTTCCTCAAACTACAAAAGCTTCCAGCTATAGACATGATAGATAATTATAGAGCTCATACTTTTACATGATAGAAAATATTTTTTAATTTTAAAAAATGAATATGGCCTGGTAATTTTAAAAGAACTGAAATTATACAATTTTGCTCAAGACAGGATGATAATAATAATTTTGATAATTATTTAATTTGCTGTTCCATATATATAGTTATGGAACTTTATTTGTCAAAATATGCACACCTTGTATGAATTTTTTGTGTATTTATTTGGCAAGTCACTTCAATTTTTCTTTTATTTAATTATAATCTTTTGAAACTTTGCTACAATCTAAAAACCAGTAAAAGATACCCTTCTTTCAGTTTTACAAAAAAATGATTTGTTGTTTTTGAGTTATGTAATTTAATGATGATAATTTAGTGGATATATTTGTATTTTGGTCATGGCACAGCAGTTTGTTTAACATATTTAATATACGTTGTCTTATTCCTGCAGACAGGACTTTTCAATAGAAATTTATTCCATTGTAATTGTTACCCATTATCCAGATTAAAAAAAGTTACTGCTTTGGCCATGGGTCTTCATGCTTTCTTTTATAATTTCTTATTTCAAACTTTTCATCATTTGTGGTGTAGGTTAACATGGCCAGATTTTTACTATATACAATGTAATTAAATTAAAATGAAATGTACTTGAATCATGCATTGTTGTATTTAATAGATTTTTTTTGTGTTTTACAGATGTAGCTAATGTACTCTCATTGTGAAGGTCCTTAAACTTTGTAAGTATATTGAATTAGTATATATTTTTAAGTCAGACTGATATACTTTGTATCTTCCAAACAAGAAGTCTAAAATGTTAATGTTAAATAATAAACAGAGGTTATTAGAATCTGTTTATAGATTATTACAAAATATTGTAGTTCTAGATATAAACAGATAAAGGAGTGAGGTGAGACATGGTGATCAGCAAGCATCACTTATCCTCTGATTTCATATCATTGTTATAGAAACTAAAGGATGTATTAAATATATATATACTCCTTGCTATATACATTTATTATATCACAGGAAGAGAGTCTTCAGGAAATAGAACAGTTTCTTGTACTCTATCTATAGACCTTGTTCACTTTCTCCTTTAGTAACAGTACTGGTAGGTGTTGCAGGAAATTGAATAGACACGTCATGTACTGTTAAAGTACTAATTTTTAAGATATGCTTTTACATCTTTTGGTTATAGCTTATAAGAACGTGCATTTGTACATAACTTTATTTTTCCAAGTGGGATCTCTCTTTCCAGGGGAAAGATATATGGGTTCACATTATTTTTAGCCATATAAGCTGTTCAATTGTATAAGGAGGGTCTACAGGCTGAATGTTCTACAACTACTGTATGATACTAGCCTGTTAACACTGAAGTTGTGAGATGGAATCCCACACATGTTACTCATGTGTTCCAAGCTAATGTTAATTGACTAGGATTGTCAGTTTTTCTGTCGAAGGTTGTGGTTCTCACCGTGCATTCTGGTTTCCTCCACCAATAAAAGCTGAGCACCACGAAAAAAGCAAGTGTTGAAAGTGGGGTTAAACACCAATCAATCAATCAATCAATTAATCATTCAATCAGTTGTTTTCAAACAAATCTTACAATCATCATTCAAATGAACTGAAGCTAAAGAAAAGTCTTTAGAAGGAGACTTAAGACACCATCAGAGACCATCCCCCACCTCCTCACACTTTCACTTTTCCATGTTCAGTTAACCTTGAAATTAGGTATAAACCCTTCTACTGCATATCATAATGAACATGAGAACTAAATGTCAAGTTCATGTGACTGCAGCATAATTGTTAAGTACTATAATCCAAAATTAAATCTCATTAATGAACCAAGAAATCTAGGTCAAAAAGCTAATTTGTCATACATGTATATTGTAAAAAGTTCCCATCCTAATGAACACTTATACTAAGTTTCACAATGTGATGTGACCACAACTTCATGGGAAAGTACCTTAACCCAAAGCTTTAACCTGATCTGCATGATCTGTAAACCTCTGAATCTGAGTCAAAATCCTAATTTGGTAAAAAGTTGACATCAAAATGAACATAGTTGTCTGAATTGCTGTCATAACACATCTCCCGAGTTTTATAATGTGTACGAAGTATTAAATTGATATTACTTACTACAACTTCAGGATAAATTACCTTAAACCAAAACTTAAGATCTGAGGGTATTGTTGTGCAGAGATTTAAAAGCAGTCATCTATCTTTGTGCTGATATGTTGCATAACGCGTTGTGGGGGACATGGAAATACTGGCCGTTCGTCCGTCCGTCTGGTCTTGTTAGCACTCTCACAGGTACAATTCTTGCCAGATTTTTATAAAACTTATACTATAGGTTAATTTCAGCAATATCTCAAACAAGTTCTATTATGGTGGACAATCGACTTTTTAATGCCCCACCTAGGGGCATTATGTTTTTCGGTCAATGCATCCGTTCGTTATTCCGTTTGTCCGTCCGTCTGTCCCACTTCAGGTTAAAGTTTTGGTTAAAGTTTTTGGTCAAGGTAGTTTTTGATGAAGTTGAAGTCCAATCAACTTTGTATACATGTTCCAAATGATTGATTGATTGATTGATTGGTGTTTAACACCTCTATCAACACTATTGTGCTATTTCCTGGCGGTCAGTTTTTATTGGTGGAGGAAGCCGGAGAGAACTACTGACCTTCGGTAGGAAAACTGACAATCCTAGTCAATTAAGATTGGAGTCGAGTACACCTGCCCCGTGCGGGATTCGAACTCACAACCTCAGTGTTGACTGGCTAGTGATACAGTAGTTCGACTACTTTGACCACTGGGCCACTGAGGCCCCCTGTTCCCAATGATATGATCTTTTTAATTTTAATGCCAAATTAGAGTTTCAACCCCAATTTCACGGTCCACTGATCATAGAAACTGATAGTGCGAGTGGGCAGGTTAAATTTTTTGGTCAAGCTAGTTTTTTATGAAGTTGAAGTCCAATCAACTTGAAACTTAGTACATATGTTCCCTATGATATGATCTTTCTAATTTTAATGCCAAATTAGTGTTTTGACCCCAATTTCACTTTCCACTAAATATAGAAAATTATAGTGTGAGTGGGGCTTCTGTGTACTATGGACACATTCTTGTTTAAAAGAGTTATGCCCTTGGAAATATTAAATTTATGGAATATGGCTTTGTTAGCACTCTCAAGGGTACAATTCTTGCCAGATTTTTATACGACCGCAAAAAAAATGACGTTGGCGTCGTCGTCTGAAGACACATTGGTTTTCGCACTCTAACTTTAGTTTAAGTGAATGGACCTCTATGAAATTTTACCATAAGGTTCAATACCACAAAAAGAAGGTTGGGATTGATTTTGGGGGTTATGGTACCAACAGTTAAGGAATAAGGGGCCAAAAATAAGCATTTTTGTAACTTCCAGACATAACCTGTGTGTTAGTGTATGTATCTCTCTAAAATTGTACCTCAAGTTTCCATATCATAAAGGGAATGCTGGGATTGATTTTGGGGGTAATTGCCTCAAAATTTTAGGAATTAGGGGCCAAAAAAGGGGCAAAAAACAAGCATTTTTCTAGTTTCATGATAATAACTTGTGTGTAAGTGCATGGATCTTTCTGAAATTGTACTACAAGGTTCCATATCACAAAGGGAAAGCTGGAATTGAGTTTGGGGGTAATTGCCCAAAACGTTTAGGTATAAGGGGCCTAAAAGGGCCCAAAAAACGCATTTTCTAGTTTCCAGACAATAAATTGTGTTTAAGTGTATGGATATCTCTGAAATTGTACTGCAAGGTACCATACCACAAAGGGAAGGCTGGGATTGATTTTGGGGATAATTGCCTCAAAATTTTAGGAATTAGAGGCCAAAAAGGGGAAAAGAACAAACATTTTTCTAGTTTCAGGACAATAACTTGTGTGTAAGTGTATGGATCTTTATGAAATTGTACTACATGGTTCCATATCACAAAGGGAAAGCTGGGTTTGAGTTTGGGGGTAATTGCCCTAAACGTTTAGGAATTTGGGGCCAAAAAGGGGCCTTAAAACAAGCATTTTTCTAGAATCCAGACAATAACTTGTGTTCAAGGGTATGGATCTCTCTGAAATTGTCCTGCAAGGTACCATATCACAAAGGGAAAGCAGGAATTGAGTTTGGGGGTAATTGCCCAAAACGTTTAGGAATAAGGGGCCTAAAAGGGGCCAAAAAACAAGCATTTTTGTCGAGCCTTCGACTTTAATCGAAAAAGCGAGACATAGCGATCCTACATTCTGTCGGCGTCGGCGGCGGCGTCCACAAATATTCACTCTGTGGTTAAAGTTTTTGAAATTTTAATAACTTTCTTAAACTATCCTGGATTTCTACCAAACTTGGACAGAAGCTTGTTTATGATCATAAGATAGTATCCTGAAGTAAATTTTGTAAAAATAAAATTCCTGTTTTTCCGTATTTTACTTGTAAATAGACTTAGTTTTTCTGCCAGGAAATATTACATTCACTCCCTGGTTAAAGTTTTTAAAATTTTAATAACTTTCTTAAACTATCCTGGGTTTGTACCAAACTTTGACAGAAGCTGGTTTATGATCATAAGATAGTATCCAGAAGTAAATTTTGTAAAAATAAAATTCCATTTTTTCCGTATTTTACTTATAAATGGACTTAGTTTTTCTGCCAGGAAACAACACAATCACTCTGTGGTTAAAGTTTTTAAAATTTTAATAACTTTCTTATACTATTTTGGATTTGTACCAAACTTGGACAGAAGCTTGTTTATGATCAAAAGCTAGTATCTAGAAGGAAATTTTGTGAAAAAATAAATCCATTTTTTCCGTATTTTACTTTTAAATGGACTTAGATTTTCTGCCAAGAAACAACATATTCACTCTGTGGTTAAAGTTTTTAAAATTTTAATAACTTTCTTATACTATTTTGGATTTGTACCAAACTTGGACAGAAGCTTGTTTATGATCAAATGCTAGTATCTAGAAGGAAATTTTGTTTTCTTTCAGTTAACATTACATTCAGTCTGCAGTTAAAGTTTTTAAAAATTTATTAGATTCATAAACTATCCTGGATTTTTACCAAACTTGGACAGAAGCTTCTTACAATCAAAAGATAGTATCAAGAGGAATATTTTTATTGATTTACCTCCTCATTTTTGTTGAGCCTGCGATTAACAGGAAAAGTAGGCGAGATACTAGGTTCCGCGGAACCCTTACGAATTTTTGGACATTAACTCATGATTATTAGCCATGATTATGTATGTCATTTTCTATTTTAAGACTTTTATGATGTATTTAAATGGGTAATTATGGTTGCAAACTCCATTGGAAATTTGAATTGAGATTATGACCATATCTTGAGGGAAAGGATTTTTTTTGGGGGAAAAAGGGGGGGGGGGGGGGGGGGTTAAAAAGAAATTGTGGAGGGTCAATTTTTTCTCATTTCAGATTTCAAAAATTAAAAAGAAAAATTCTTCAAATATAATTTTTTGGCAAAAAAAGGTCGGGGGGGTCAATACCCAATAACATAGTGTATTGCACAAAAGCAAAAAAAAGAGGCGGTAAATTTTTTTTTTTTGTGGGGGAGGGGGGGTCAATTCGCAACAGCAAAGTGTATTGCACAAAAGCAAAAAATTGAATATAAATTCAAATCATATAACCAACTCTAAGTTCTTTGACTACAGTTATTCTGTGTCAGAAACCTATTATGTGTCATATATTTAATTACAATCCAAATTCAGACCTGTGTATCAAGTGCGAATATTGTGTCCATTTTTGCCCCAACTGCTCAGGGTTGGAGCTCTGTGGTCGTATCCAGCTCCGCTCGGCGAAGCAATTTATTTTTTTATAAATTTCTGATATGACATTGAGGAGTTATGGATCTTTATTCGTTGAAAAAGCGATTTTATCTGACATTAATTCATTTAACTGCAATACTCTCTTTACATGAAACACTCCAAACATCAAAATCTCAATATAACTCAAAAGAAGGCGATTCCAGTGGCAAGTTTGATATTGCTGAAATTCAATAAATTTTATTCCTTTAATCATGACAGATGCTCCTGAAGATCACTAATGTGTTTACATGGACCATGACATTAGTATGACTTCAAAATAATAAGTTGTCTGCACATTTGTTTTAATACTGCACTATAGATACATTGTAATGGACCTAATGGAAAAGCATTTTAGCCTCAAACATGGCTGATATCTTCCTTATATAGTATTTTACAGAAAATTTATGATTTATTTTAATTTAATTTATTTTATTCTAAAGATTTTTTCAACAGTTTTTTAGAGACAGTAGATCATGTGATAAAAGATTTGAAAGTCATTATAAAAGCAAAGTTCAAAAATGTATACATTTTATTAGTGAAAAGTTTCACATAAACCATTTGACTCCCACACATGCATGTAGATTGTTTAAACAAAGAGTCACTGTCTCACTCAAGAACTTTCACATGCACTCTTATGATCTGAATTTGATTCCTGGTGCATGTTCACCAAAGATAATTCAAGTATTGTTTATAAAGCTTTACTGTAAACAGTTTTATCTATGAAGTTTTAAATAACAGTAAGACCCAATCAAGTAACTTGAGGGCTGATTATGTTTTCATGCACTAAGATTTGCCTTCAGAACAATGAACTACTTATTTTGTTTTAAGCAAATTTTAAGTTACATTATTTGAACCTTAATTTTACTTTATGTTTATCATGAACATTTTTATGCCCCTGCCGTAGGGTGGGATGATATTCAGTATTAAAAAAAGTACAAGCATCAGGTTTTGATTGTTTGATTACCATGTAAACAAAATAAAAATAAAAAAAAGTCTTTCAGGATAAAATAATGTGAAATTATAAAGGTTAAACTTGTTGTCTAAAAAATTATCTTCCTTACCTCCCACTTAAATGAATACGAAATTTTTATACATTAAAATATTAAGAAGATGTGGTATGATTGACAATGAGACAACTGTCCACCAGTGTCTTAATATATTATTCTGTCGATCTAAACCAAAGGTTGAAATTAAATTCAGTTTTATACACATTTTAGTTCAACATATATTGTAAATTACACTATCAAATAATATGACAGACGGTCTTATTTACAATGAATCACTTTCTTTAAAGATAAAACAATAAAAGATTTCAAAGCTTAAGTTAATTTATTTTCGTCACTTTTTAACAAGAGTTAAGTTTGTAATGTACGGTAATCTGATGTCATACGGATATTGAATCTTAGGTTCTCATTATAGGAAGGATGTTAAGAGTTTCCTTTCCATAAAATGTTTATTTTGACTTGTAACAACTTTGTTTACTAAAAGGTAAGGACATTAAAATTTCAATATGATGGGTTGAAAAGGGGGCTATTATTTAAAAGTTAGAAAAAATCGAGACTGGATTCAAATACATTTGTATTGAGGCAGGATTAATTATTATGACATATACATCTGAAAATAACTATGATGGAAAATAGGTATCCTCTATTTAGTAGATTAATTGCTTTAAGCCAGAAAGAAAAGTGTTTATTAAATGAAAACTTTAACAAAGTTTTTTTTCTTCAAAATTTGTAAACTTATATAATATAAAAATAAGGGGATGTGGTATGATTGCAAATATGACAACTATCCACCAGAGACCTAAAGATGTAGATGTAATCAAACATCATACTGCCTTCAACATTGAGCAAGACACATACTGTATAGTAAGCTTTGAAATGCCTAACATTGGCATGACAAAATGTGAAACAATTTAAAAAAGAAAACCCAACAGCCTATATATATTCTATAACATCTTCTATGCTAAAACAAAATGGCAGACAGCAACAATTAAAGACCAAGGCTGAATTACAGGTTCTTGACTTCAAACAGGTATAGGTATATATGGCATGTGGCAGGGAAAAACATGCTTTTGAGTACTAAACCCCCTTCTTTTTTTGTCTCACCTGACCCTGACCTTTTCCAATCACTTAGCACAGTTGTCTGTTGTAGTCGTCATCCTTTAACATTTACAAAAATCTTCTGCTGTAAAATTACTGGTCCAAAGTCAAACTATATCAAACTTGGCCACAATCATCATTGGGGTATCTAGTTTTAAAAATGTACCATATGACTTGCCTGCCAAACAGCATGGCCCACATGGCTAAAAATAAAACATAGAAGAAAAAAAAGTTTTTTCTTTTATCTTGATAACCGCTATAGATGGAGAAAATCTGACAATGGCAACATATCCGGGGGATTTCCATTAGTTTTTCACACTTTTTTGCGTTTTGCCTTGTATTTTCAGAACTATAATAGATAGATTAAAGCGCAAAAATGATCAGTAAGACAAGATCTGCAGATAGGTCAACATAGACAAAATTTTCAGTAGTCTTCTTGTAGGAATTATTGCTCTTAAATGATGAATTTGTTTTACCCTTTCTTGTTTTTGGGCAAAACAAAAGAAGATGTAGAGAAACTATAACCAGAAAAAATGATCAGCGATACAAGATCAACAAAAAAGATTTTAGTCATGATTTATATTCTAGTCTACAATGTTAGAGAGTGTTCATTGTTGAAGATGCACTTAGACATAGGTGAGCAACACAGCCTCTTTAGAGTTTTTAGTTTTACACAATTCATCTTAATTCCATGCAGTCTACTTCTTGAAAAAACTAAAATTATGGACAGCAGAGTCATAAATGAACCAGATAAAGCTAGAGAAGAGATTGTAACCATGCTTACTAACAGGCATTTGTCCCTATCTAGATGAAAGCACAATTCCATTGAAATTTTGGTGTTTTTGTATTTTTTTGTACAAAGAAAGTGAGAAAAAAAATTTAACGACACATACCAAAGATGTTAATTTCAGAAATACAACTGATGGATAAGTATTTCAACTTCTGTAGATAAGAGACAAAACAAAAAGCAAGTGTCTGATCAGTTGAGCATGACATGACTATCATGGCAGGATTCAAGTTTTACTATCATTACTGATGTTTTTTTTTCTATGTTACAAATCTGTTCAGTTAACATCTGCATTAGATAGGTTCATTTTCTTGGTTAATTTAAAGAAATTATATACTTGTGATGTGTACTTTACATTATTAAATGTGATTACTCAACCTTATCTGTTTTAGTATCATTGTTTAAGTTAATTCAATTCCAATTACAAATTGTAGTCATCAAAATTATTTTACTTCACATATAAATTTTAATGATGGATTAATAAAACACAAAATAATATATAACCTTCATCTAGTTGAGCAGAATTTGTACCCAAAATTTTCTTAGAAGTTTATTCAAATATTAATTCATTTGGTGCTTACATGTTAACTTTCAGTTACTTTGTGCCCAGGTTTTAAAAAAATTTAAAATAGCAAAATCATTGTGTGTTAAAAATTCAGATATGGTGTTGCATATTTTTCAGAAATAACTATAAATAACATTTATACAATTTGTAACATTACACCTTTTTTTTCCAGATAAGAAAAATCTCAATATTTCCTGGTGTAACATAAGACATGCAGACAATGAATAAAGGAAAGATTTCAAGAGCTTTTGACCCCAGTAGTCATGTGACCTAGTAATACAGATGAGATACTCTAATTATGTGACGTTTAGTTATTATCAAAATTTCATTTAGATGATAGTGCAATAAATAGTTTAGAAAAACTACAATGGAAAATTTAGATTCAAAATCGACAAATACAGAAAGAAGAGAGGATGCTAAAACAGGAATTAGGTATAGAATGACCAAAACAAAACCAGCCAATTTTAGCGATCTGAAAGCTAAATTTGACTCTACGGGTGGTGTGAATGCCACAAATATAATGAACACAAAAATCTCGACCACCACTACAAGTAAACAAGAATTACAGACAACACAGCGTTTCCAAAGAAATTCAGCTTTAAGAGCATCTAAAGAAAAATCAGATGATGAATTGAAAGATTTGTTGTTACATACCAAATTTACAATAGGTGCTGAAGGTGAAACAGTTGAGCCAAAGATGGCAGTTTCCAAGGTTTTCCGTGGAAGTGGGAACAATGTTTGTCAGGCAACAGTCGAAAATAAACTTCAGAGGCATGATTCTGGTGAAATGTCTTTAGCACCATCAAATAAGAATGCTGCCATGTCAATACTAAGTACAAATTTAGCTTTAGCAAGAATTCGGCCAGGTTCTGGTGGTAAGAAAGATGACAATGTGCCTAGTAATATACAACAAAGTTTTAATGTTTTTTCCAAAAACTCTAAAAGCAGTGTCACTTCCACAAGTTCCCACCGGGAGACAAATATATCAGGAACAAAAACAGAGTCTCGGTCTTATACTAGCAAATATTCATCTACTTCCTCACAAAGTGTTGTTCCCAAGGAACCTGGATTAAGCTTTTCAAAAGATACATCAGAATCGGGTCATGATAAATTAAGTCGGAATAATTCCTCTGGTTCTGACTTGTCAGACACGAGGTCAAACATATCTAGGAATAATAGTTTTAACAAAATCAGTGCCAATTCTAAACCACGTCCTTTCAGTCCAAATACAAAAAAAAATTCAGAAACAAGTGTGACACAGATAGTTCAAAAACAAAGAAGTCTGACAAGGACTTCTTCCGCAGGTTCTGAAGATGCACGCCCTGAATGGCTCAAGAAAAGGGAGGTGTTGGTTTCTAATTTTCAAACTCGTTTAAAACACAAACCAGTAGAAACCAAAACGGAAACAAAGACATCATCTTCAGAACTTCATTCCAAAGTAAAGGAAATAAAATCTGAAGGAGACAAATTTCCTTCAAGTGGCATTTCCAAACAGAAAAAACTAACTAGAACACTTGATGTTGATGGATGTGTGAGAAAACATAAAGATTCTTCCTCTCCAGAGCCTCAGTCTCCAAGAGGCTATCAGTCACCAAGGGGAACTAACTCTCCAACAGGGAGCATGTCCCCAAAAGGTGTTCAATCACCAAGAGGAAGCTTGAGTCCAAGAGACAGTACAGCTTCAGAACTTGATGAATTCAATGAAATTCGTAAAAATATTTTCAAAAGGCGGGAGAGTAATAAGGATATGAACTTTGACCGAAGCCATTCTGTGGAGACAACAAAACATGTAGAATATCAATCTAAAAAAATGACAGCAGATTATTTCAAAAAATTAAAAAGTGACTTTGAACATATAGCTGCTGAGTCTGATGCAAAACAGGGCAGGAAACCAAAGCTTCAAAATGTGAAGACCAGTAGAACATTTGAAGAACAAAAACATTCATTTGAATCACAGATGTCACCTTCTTCACCAAAGTCTAAACTACAGACTTTGAAACGTTTACAGGAACAAGGTCAAATACCAAATGTCAGGGCTGTTTCTTCTGCTTTAAATTTAGACTTTGGAAGACCAAGAGCTGCTAGTACAGGTAGTATTACTGCTGATTTATATACTGATAATATTTATGAGGCCATGGGTGAAGAATATCATGACTTTGAAGGATTTGAGAAGTATGAACCAAAGGCTTGGCCAGACACAGATAGTACCAGCTCTGATAATGAAGGGATTTATGACTATATAAAAGATACAGGTATACACTTTAGATAATATCAGTAGTCATCCTATTATTCATTTTATAAGCTCTTCAGCAATAGAATGCAATTAATTTCATTTAATACTTTATTCATTAAAAGAGGATTGATGACAACCAGTGACTGTTTGTGGGTCTCCTCCCCAAATAATTAGGAATGGTAGTCTGAAAGAGTGTATACATGTTCTGAAGATGTCACTTTTGTTATTTCAGAGAAAAATTTTGAATGATAGGAAATGTTTATTTATTTGCATGTCAGAATCACATGGTAACAAGTGTTTGCATATTATCTGGTGTTTTCACTGTTCTTTGGTCTTGTAAATAGATATGGCCTTAAGCATGTTAAGATAACAATGCAGTAATTTCCTTTCTACGGTGTTCTAGATGACCACTGTTATGGATGGTCCCTTTTTTTGCCACAGAGAGTATAACTCTCCTGGCATAAAGATATCATTTATGTAGTGAATTGGTCAGATGAGGAAACTTTTTCTCAATTGTTATCTGCAATTTTGGTTTTATCAATGAAATTCATGTAAACATTACAAAATATTATGGAAATATGGCCTTTAGCATGACAATGTACATGTACATGTAAATAAAAACCAGATGTTTAGTTTTCACTTGGAATGATTTATGAAGGGATGTAAAGATATCATCGCGGTTGGAACTTATCTTCTTCAATTCCGACAGTTATTTGGAATGAGTGTAGGTGTTAGAGTACGGCCATAATAGTCTGAGGTTACATGTATGTGAAATTTGAAAATTTAAGTGCACTTTGTAAATTTGAAAATTGATGAAATGAATACATATATGTTATTATTATCAATTCAACCAATAACATGAGAAAGTGTATGTAAACTATATGGACCACCAGCTGCAGATCAATTTAGGACGAGTGGAATAATTTTTCTTAAAAATATAGCATATGTGTACAAATCAAGGAAAACTTGTGCTGTGGACAACTTACAAACTTGACTATATAGTGGATAATTTATATTTTCATATTTAAGTGGAAAGTTTCTATTCCATTTACAGATCCAAAAGGAAAAGTTGAGAAAAAAGTACAATCTAAAACACCAGCAAGAAGATATGGTCAGAAAAGGTTTGTATTTATTTACAATAAAAAATTGTTTGATCAAGTATGAACTAACAGTCAACTGATATCCTTGTCTGTTTGCACTTAATGAATTAAAGGTACAGTTAACATGGTATAAGAACAAACGAAGAAGCTTCTGAAGTACAAATAGACATGTATGCATTTTTAAATTGGATTTTTCTAATTCATGTGTTAGTAAAAACTCTATGCTGGGTAATTTTTCTCTTTAAGGGAGAAGGAACATATGGCATATCATGACATAAAATCCCTGCACACACTCAACAGAATCTGAACTAAGGAATTGTATTTTTATTGCTATTCTTCATCTCAAGGCTATGTCTCAGTGAGGCCTTTGACCTCACTGTAAGTTCAAGATGGCCCATACCACCAATATGATCTGAAATGTTTGCTAGATGTGGATAACACTACAACTTTACATTGACACATATACAGGGTAGTACTGGCATACTAGATCTAACTGTCATAATTCGGTTATGCCCTATAATGAGAATATGTAGCTCAGGGAACTACTAGACTGGTTAACCATAGTAGTTTGTTTACTACATAGTCTTGTAAAAACATTCCAAGTGTTGCCCAGAAGCATAACTGTCTTGACAAGAAAAAAATATGTGATCTGATTTGGTAAATTTCTTTCATTTGATTTAAAAGTTTAAAACCATATATATATATATATATATATATATATATAAGTGCCTATAAAAAGCAGCACATGACATACAAATCTATGGGAGTGTGGATTAATCAGTACAGAGATTAATTCAATTACACAAATAAAATTATAGATTGCCTAACAATGTAATTTTAACACACTATTTAGTATGTAAATATAAGAATGTTTAAAATATTTACAAAATGATGAAAATAAACGCCATCCAAATTATGTATTATTTTCAAGGCAGCTAAATTCAAGTGCAACATATACATTGAGCTGCAAAAGTTTCTTATCATCTACATCCGATTTCACCTGGATAGATGCACGCTTGATAAAGCTAGTTAGTCTAGCGAAATATTGCGTTTATTTTCATCATTTTGTAAATATTTTAAACATTCTTATATTTACATACTAAATAGTGTGTTAAAATTACATTGTTAGGCAATCTATATATATATATTACCCCTCTACCAAGAAATTTGTTTTGCATGCACACTTATAAAAATTGTGGTTTGTATCCAACGCAATCATAGGTTTGAACGTTGTTTTCAATTTAGACTTGCTTATATATATATATATATATATATATATATATATATATATATAATATAGTGAATGTTTAGATAGAATTTGAAGTTTGTGAAAGTAGAACATATTTTTAGAAAACTAATCATAACATGTAGGTGTGCTCTATTACCTCACTAACAACTCAATAAAATTGCCTGGCCTATGTACACAGTGAAACCATTACCTCTGATCTTTAAAAAGAAAATAAATACATAGGTTTACATTAATTAAACCAAAGAATTTTGTTATATTCTTCTTAAGACTTGCCTCATGGTTGTAGTGTAAAATAATGAATGCTTCCCTGTCTTATCCATACTTTTATATATTAGCCTAAGCAGGTCAAGATTTCCCTTGTTTTATATAATTCTCTTTATCATGTTTAGTTTTTAATTTTTTAAATTAAAAATTGTAATTTTTTTATGATTGCACCTTAGTTTGGGTTGCGCATATTGGTTTCAGTAGAATGATTTCACTGTTACACTTTTTGTCTGTAATATATATAATGCTATTTTGTATACATTTAATGAACATTACTTTTACAGTTGTTCAGTAGGGTAAGATTTCATTTAGACGCATGTTATGTTTTTTATATTGTTTCATATTATCTGTATAAAATGGAATGTAAAAACAAAACTGCAGTGTTTCCTTAGCTTATCATATCCCCAGTCTTGAAAACCAAAAAAGCACTTCCGATTTCTCACTGTCAGCAGGGCTCATATACCATGTATACTGTACATGTGGTGTGTTCATGATAAGATCATTCCAATTCAAGCAGTACTTAACTTTTTTTTATGATAATCATACTGAATAGTGCATCTAAATTCAATAACAGTTATGCTAATGAAGGAATTTTATTGCAATATATATGTCTAATTAGAATTAGGTGATTTTTATGCAAAGGCTATTTAAGGGTTGTGCTCCTCCACAATGTTACAGGGATCACCACAAGCTATTTAAGGGTTGACCTCCACAATGTTACAGGGATCAACACAGTCTTATTTAAGGGTTGTGCTCCTACACAATGTTACAGGGATCACCACAGGCTATTTCAATGTTACAGGGATCAACACAGTCTTATTTAAGGGTTGTGCTCCTACACAATGTTACAGGGATCACCACAGTCTATTTAAGGGTTGTGCTCCTTCACAATGTTACAGGGATCACCACAGTCTATTTAAGGGTTGTGCTCCTTCACAATGGTACAGGGATCACCACAGTCTATTTAAGGGTTGTGCTCCTTCACAATGTTACAGGGATCACCACAGTCTATTTAAGGGTTGTGCTCCTTCACAATGGTACAGGCCTAGGATCACCACAGTCTATTTAACGATTGTGCTCCTACACAATGTTACAGGGATCACCACAGTCTATTTAAGGATTGTTCTCCTCTACAATGTTACAGGGATCTCCACATTCTATTTAAGGTTTGTGCTTCTATACAATGTTACAATGATCACCACAGTCTATTTAATGGTTGTGCTCCTCCACAATGTTACTGGGATCACCACAGGCTATTAAAGGGTTGTACATGTGCTCCTATACAATGTTACAAGGATCACCACAGGCTATTAAAGGATTGATCTCCACAATGTTACAGGGATCACCACAGGCTATTTAAGGATTGTGCTCCTCCACAATGTTGCAGGGATCACCACAGTCTATTTAAGGATTGTGCTCCTCCACAATGTTACAGGGATCACCACAGGCTGTTTAAGGGTTAATCTCCTCCACAATGTTGCAGGGATCACCACAGGCTATTTAAGGATTGTGCTCCTACACAATGTTAAAGGGATCACCACAGCTATTTAAGGGTTGTGTTCCTCCACAATGTTACAGGGATCACTACAGTCTATTTAAGGATTGAGCTCCACCACAATGTTACAGGGATCACCACAGTCTATTTAAGGGTTGATCTCCTCCACAATGTTACAGGGACCACCACAGGCTATTTTTAAAGATTGTGCTCCTACACAATGTTACAGAGATCACCACAGACTATTTAAGGGTTGTGCTCCTTCACAATGTTACAGGGATCACCACAGGCTATTTAAGGGTTGTGCTCCTACACAATGTTACAGGGATCACCACAGACTATTTAAGGGTTGTGCTCCTTCACAATATTACAGGGATCACCACAGGCTATTTAAGGATTGTGCTCCTACACAATGTTACAGGGATCACCACAGGCTATTTAAGGGTTGTGCTCCTCCACAATGTTACAGGGAACACCACAGGCTATTTAAGGGTTGTGCTCCTACACAATGTTACAGGGATCACCACAGGCTATTTAAGGGTTGTGCTCCTACACAATATTACAGGGATCACAACAGGCTATTTAAGGGTTGTGCTCCTACACAATATTACAGGGATCACCACAGGCTATTTAAGGGTTGTGCTCCTCAACCTTTAAAGTTTTAGCATCACCCTTGGATTTAAAGCACCACTCTTGATTTTCTAAGTATAAACCTTAAGTTTTAAGATTTTATGAGATAAGTTTTGAAATCAATTATCAATATGTATTATTTTGAAAGATTTAAGTTAAGTTTGTTCTTCAGAACATTACAATACATGTACATACATAAAAATAGTTCAGGAGAATCTGTTTGCTTGATACATAGAAGAAACTAAATTTAAGATGATAACACTTTCGATTCATCACATTTACTAGCACTTTCGCTGTTTTCACAGTTCTTTACAGGTACAATGTGACTAAATTTGTATTGCAAAATGTATACAAATTAGAATATTTGTCAACAGTTATAATAATTGTTTTATAGGCTCCCCCCTTGAAAACTTTTTTTGTTCTGATCCCTGCTATTATAATACTGTAAATTCAGAAATTATTGCAGTTTTCAATAATATGAATAATATGACTCCTTGAGTACCTCAATATTAAGAACTCACATTCTGATATCTGATACATATATCTGTATGTAGCATTTCCTTAAAATCACAAGAAATTAACTAACATTTTTGTTCATTCTTTAAAAATCGCAATACGAAAATGCACACAGTAATTTGTGAATTTATAGTATATATATGATATAAGCTCGTAACTGGTCAGGATTAAAAATGGCTTTATCTGCATTAATCTACTTAATCATGTGTTCATGCTGTAAACTCAGAAATTATTGCGAGGTTATTATTAATGAGAATAATGCGTCTTGGAGTCAGAGAATCGCAATAAAAAGAACTCACATCCTGAATTTGTAACGTTACATATATATATCTGTATGCAGATTTGCCTGAAATCACAATGATTAATCTTGCATTTTTGCCTATTGTTCAAAAATAGCAATAATAATTGCACACAATAATTTCTGAATTTACAGTATTCATAAACTACAGGCTTTGATTCCTAACAACAGACCCTGTTTCAGTTTAGAAGGTTTGTTTATGCCCCCACCGTAGTGGAGGGGGCATTAAATTTTACCCTTGTCCGTCTGTACATCCCAAAATTGGTTTCCATTCTCTAACTTTAGTTTGCCTCAACCAAATGTTATGAAACTTATACACAATGCTTATTACCACAAAACACAGATCAATTATGAATTTGGGTGGCTTCATTTTTACCGTTCTAGAGTTAAACCCCTTTACAAATGGAAAAATTGCTGAATTTTTCATTTCCGTTCTCTAACTTAAGTTTGCCTCAACCAAATGTTTTGAAACTTATACACAATGCTTATTACCACAAAACTCAGATCATGTACGAAATTGGGTAGCGTCACTTTTACTGTTCTTGAGTTATGTCCCTTTCTAATGTTATATTCAAGCGGGGCATCATCTATGTCCCATGGACACATGCCCCACATTTATTTTTGAAAAGAAAATAACTGACCTGATTTTAGTTCACAGTGTATATGGATGAAATTATGGAAACATTGTAGTTTGTTTAATTGTTGGACTGAGGTTTTTATTTAGCATGTTCTGTTATAATAACCTGTGGCAATGCCAAAGTCTTTTGACCGGTGTAATCCACTTATATCATATTCCTTGATTTCCTTCAGGAAAAATTATCACAGTTTTTCACTTTCATTTTATAAAAATACAATTTAAATACATATGGTTAAATTGTATGGATGTGTGCCTTTAAATTGTAATTTTTTTTAATATACACCTTGCCATAAGCTTTATTATTTAATTTTCAACGTTTTCAATTTTTGTTAAATGTTTTAAATATATCAAACATGTATGACATGTATATGCAATTATCCTTTAAGATATTATATTGTATTGTATATCTATAACTTCAGGCTCTTTATATCTGGATTTCTGATCACCACATGTATTTACATAATCATGTGACAGTGTAACAGTTCACAAATATTAAATCAAGTTATCATACTTTATATCACGTGTATAATTGGTGTACATTTCTTAACTACAATGCTTTAACAATTTTTCATGCAATGGTCAATTTGTTTTCAGAAGCAAATTTATATACCAAAATTGCTCAGGTGTAACTTACTAACAGCAAGAACATTGGTTAACATGGCTAATGAATATTTTATTCCTTAATTCCGCCGATAGCTGTCAGAAATTAATGCTCTTTATGTGCATATACATTTTTTTTGTACTTGTATATACTATTAGATACTCACAGTATGTAGTAATCTTGCTGTTAGGTATATATCAATTATGATCTGTTGAATACATTCATTTGTACTTTTATTCAGAAGACTATCTTCTAAAACACTAAACACTAAGTCTGCTAGAGTTTTAACAAAACTTTAGAAATATTTTTGGTATATATATATATATATATTGCATTATTACAGAAAAGATGTGATACATAAAGTGGTATACTATTTTCTGTCATGTTGATTTTTAACAAGGTTTTCCAAAGGAAAAAACAGTTTTAAAATGGTGAAGTATTGAAGGCAGCTGCCAACAATTTCTGTGCAAAAACTTATGAACCATTCAACCAATGTTTCTCAAATTTTGATGTTTGAGTTGAAGTTAGATATTGAGAATTTTCACTTTTACTGTACAGGAGTTATGTCCTTGATAAATTGGAAAATGGCCTTTTCTGTTGTTTCTGTGAACTATTCAACCAGTGCTATTCAAATTTTAATACGTATGAATGCACAACTGGCTTATGGTAGGTAAGTTGGTAATTTGAGATTGGGCAGGCAGGCCAGTGGAGATAAACCTATTTCGTGTAATCTTAGCTCATTCTACTGTATTTTTTAACCAAAGTCACTGAAACTTCTAAGAAAGATTGCACACATTAAATTTGTGCTCCTGCTCTAAGGAAATTGTGATACGATTTTTTTCCAATTTTTTTCAGACTAGAAAACATCTTTTTTTCAGCCAAATTAACAAAAGCGGGAACCGATCTAATGAATTCAACTCCATCAACAGTTTTCTACCCAAACCCTGGCAAATTAATAGAAATTTTGCACACTATTGAAGTTGTGGGAATGCTATTAAGGAATTGTTTTAGGAGTTTTTCACATTTTTCAAAGTTTGGAACTTGGTAATTTCCAGCAAAATTTTCAAAAGTTAATTTATCGTAAGTGACAGATATTGACTCTTTTTCAATTTAATAGATATGAAAATATTATTTAAGTAAACTTATGTTGCAGGAAGGGAACAAGTAGACCAAGTTTTGATAAAGACGAAGATGTCAACCATCATGATCCAAGTTCATCAGAAATCACTGAGGGTAGTAGTAAGGAGGGCACTATGGAGAGTACTGATGAGGTATGTTAAGGGAGAAATTAAGGTTTAACAATGTCATCAAAATTGTAGATCTTCAAAGTTGCACTAAATATTCCCAGTTTACAGAATCCTTTAGGTGACTAACAGGTAAACATTCAGAAAGGACTAAGTTTAGAAGTAAGAAAGACATAAGGGAAAGTACAGGTATCATGAGAGAATATTTAAATTCGAGAAAGTTCAGTGGATTTATAGTCACTGAAGTAGAAGGAAAGAGAGATTAGTGGCCAGAACAGAGGTGTTATATGAAGGGAATATAAGTTGGATCTCTAAAAATGGTGATTAAACAAAACTTCTGCAAATATTTCATTTGTTGAAGGTCATATGGTGACATGTAATTACTTAAATCCATTTTATTTGGATTTGGTTGGATAATGGTCTCATGGGCAATCATACAACATCTCATTAATTTATAGTTTCAAAATTATTAATGAGAATTATACAGAAATTGCGAAATCAAAATGTCAAAAAAAATCAAAATTCTGTAAGAAAATTGTGAAAAAATCAGCCAAAAAAAAATCACATTTACTGTACATATATCAGTAAGGTGACTAGCAGGGAAAGGCAGTATTCATTCTTATCTTTTACATTTTGGGTAATTTGATATACATTTCAGTTATGACTATAGAATTTAGAAAAAGGTGGAATTTCAAGCAAAAATCAGAATATCCTCATGATATTTGTAAGTTTTCTATAATTTATTTTTATATCATATTTATATGGATGTACTCAATATAATCATTATATTTTTCAGAGGTGTGGTGTAGATGGTGATATAGAATACGATTCAGATAGCAGTGGAAATTCTGGAATTTACGAACCTATAAATCCTGATCAGAAAAGACGCCAGGAAGAGAAATCATCAAATTTACCCCCAGAATTACCGGCAGATAGAAAGAAGAAAAAGAAAGAGAAAGAGAAACAAGGCAAAACATTTGGTTCTAAACTTAAACAGATGTATAAGTCAAAACCAAAGGATGGGGTGAAGGCCGGTAAAAAGACCAAAATGAAACATGTGACATCAGACTCTGCTATTCCTAGTCAAGGGTCATCGGGCATGCTAAATAAACTGGGTAAATTTTACAAGCGTGTGAAATCCGACACTAAGATGATCAATGAGCAGAACGAACAAGAAGAAGTGGTTATTTCCAGTAGTGATTATGATGGTAGTGATACTAATCCAATTGAGGAAAACATAGAAATTTTGGAAGAGGACAGTGATGGAATAACTATGCATGACATTGACTATATTGATGCTTCATCTACATTAGACAATCTACCACAACCACCAGTGGTACCCAAAGTGGAAGTGGAGCCCCCATTACCACCGAAACCACAAAAAGATGAGCCACCTATCCCCCCTCCACCAAGAACAGGTAATACAAATTGTATGTGTTGCTTCATATCCTTTTTTTTTGGGATGATTCTTTTCATTGATTTCATGGATAGAGTCAAAAATTAAATTATGAGTGCAGAGTTCTATGAGAAATTTCAATGTTCGTGAGTTTAAGAAAAATTCTTTTCTTTTGGTAAATTAAAAACAAATACATGAAATAGGTAATCAGTTTTGATACCAATGTTTTACCAGTGTTGTAAGCTTCATACAAGTACAGTTTTTATACGACCGCAAAATTTTTTTTTGCGGTCGTATATTGGTATGACGTTGGCGTCGTCGTCGTCGTCCGAAGACACATTGGTTTTCGCACTCTAACTTTAGTTTACGTGAATGGATCTCTATGAAATTTTACCATAAGGTTCAATACCACAAAAGGAAGGTTGGGATTGATTTACCAGGGTTATGGTACCAACAGTAAAGGAATAAGGGGCCAAAAATAAGCATTTTTGTAACTTCCAGACATAACTTGTGTGTTAGCGTCGTCGTCGTCGTCCGAAGACACATTGGTTTTCGCACTCTAACTTTAGTTTACGTGAATGGATCTCTCTGACATTGTACTGTACCACAAGGTTCCATATCACAAAGGGAATGCTGGGATTGATTTTGGGGGTAATTGCCTCAAAATTTTAGGAATTAGGGGCCAAAAAAAGGGCAAAAAACAAGCATTTTTCTAGTTTCATGACAATAACTTGTGTGTAAGTGTATGGATCTTTCTGAAATTGTACTACAAGGTTCCATATCACAAAGGGAAAGCTGGAATTAGGGTTGGGGGTAATTGCCCAAAACGTTTAGGAATAAGGGGCCAAAAATAAGCATTTTTGTCGAGCCTTCGACTTTAGTCGAAAAAGCGAGACATAGCGATCCTACATTCCGTCGGCGTCGGCGGCGGTGTCCACAAATATTCACTCTGTGGTTAAAGTTTTAAAAATTTTAATAACTTTCTTAAACTATTCTGGATTTCTACCAAACTTGGACAGAAGCTTGTTTATGATCATAAGATAGTATCCAGAAGTAAATTTTGTAAAAATAAAATTCCATTTTTTCCGTATTTTACTTATAAATGGACTTAGTTTTTCTGCCGGGAAATATAACATTCACTCTGTGGTTAAAGTTTTTAAAATTTTATTAACTTTCTTAAACTATCCTGGGTTTCTACCAAACTTGGACAAAAGCTTGTTTATGATCATAAAATAGTACCCAGAAGTAAATTTTGTAAAAAAAAAAAATCCATTTTTTTCTATTTTACTTTTAAATGGACTTAGATTTTCTGCCAGGAAACAACACATTCACTCTGTGGTTAAAGTTTTTAAAATTTTAATAACTTTCTTATACTATTTTGGATTTGTACCAAACTTGGACAGAAGCTTGTTTATGATCATATTAAAGATAGTACCCAGAAGTAAATTTTGTAAAAAAAAAAAATCCATTTTTTCCTTATTTTACTTTTAAATGGAATAAGATTTTCTGCCAGGAAACAACACATTCACTCTGTGGTTAAAGTTTTTAAAAATTTAATAACTTTCTTATACTATTTTGGATTTGTACCAAACTTGGACAGAAGCTTGTTTATGATCAAATGCTAGTATCTAGAAGGAAATTTTGTTTTCTTCCAGTTAACATTACATTCAGTCTGCAGTTAAAGTTTTTAAACATTTATTAGATTCATAAACTATCCTGGATTTTTACCAAACTTGGACAGAAGCTTCTTACAATCAAAAGATAGTATCAAGAGGAATATTTTTATTGATTTACTTCCTCATTTTTGTTGAGCCTGCGATTAACAGAAAAAGTAGGCGAGACACTGGGTTCCGCGGAACCCTTACGAATTTTTCTAGTATCCAGACAATAACTTGTGTTCAAGTGTATGGATCTCTCTGAAATTGTACTGCAAGGTACCATACCACAAAGGGAAGGCTGGGATTGATTTTGGGGTAATTGCCTCAAAATTTTAGGAATTAGGAGCCAAAAAGGGGTAAAAAAACAAGCATTTTTCTAGTTTCATGACATTAACTTGTGTGTAAGTGTATGATCTTTATGAAATTGTACTACAAGGTTCCATATCACAAAGGGAAAGCTGGGTTTGAGTTTGGGGGTAATTGCCCCAAACGTTTAGGAATTTGGGGCCAAAAAGGGACCAAAAAAACAAGCATTTTTCTAGTTTCCAGACAATAACTTGTGTTCAAGTGTACAGCCTCTCTGAAATTGTACTGCAAGGTACCATATACCACAAAGGGAAGGCTGGGATTGAGTTTGGGGGTGATGAATCATAAGGGGGTTCAAAAAATTTGAGGGGGGGATTTTTTTTCCTTTTTTTTTCTTTAAAATTTTCCATTTTCAATTGGTTATTTCTGATTTATATATAAAAGCAAATAATAATGATATGGTTTGAATAGGTAAATTAAATTTTTTTAAGTTCTTAGACCACATTCATTCTGTGTCAGAAACCTATGCTGTGTCAAATATTTAATCACAATCCAAATTCAGTGCTGTATCAAGCTTGAATGTTTTGTCCATACTTGCCCCAACTGTTCAGGGTTCGACCTCTGCAGTCGTATCAAGCTGCGCCCAGCGGAGCATTTTATTTATTATTAACCTGGTTTTTGGAAGGAAAATTCTTCTAGATCAAGTATTTGAGTTGCAAAATTATCACACAGAAATATCAAATGCAAATTTTGCAATAATACTCATTTTTATATGCCTGTTTACAGGACGTATTATGGTATAAAGTTGACCGTCCGTCCGTCCGTCCGTCTGTCCGTCGTCAACATGTCGGTCATTAACTCAAAAAAGCTTTAACCAATATGCATGATTTTACGTTTCTGAGTTACAGGGTTTTATTCATAAAAAAGGGGATTTTCCAGTTTTCAGACAATAACTAAAAAAATGCTTTCAGCAGTACTCATGAAACTTTGGTGAATTGTTTATATCTGTTGATTTAAGCTCCCTTTAGAATTTTATAAATTTTAGATTTTACATTTCTGAGTTATGGGGTTTTATTCATTAAAAAAGGGGTGATTTTCCAGTTTTTGGACAATAATTCAAAAATGCTTTCAGCAGTTCTCATGAAACTTTGGTGAATTATTTATAGCTATTGATGTAATCTCCCTATTGATTTTCATAAAATTGAGAAGAAATTGAACTTTATTTGTTTATAGTCTGACAACAGATTTACTAAGTATTGCACAACAGCAAGAAATCTTTAATTGAATATAAATTCTATTCATATAACCAATTTCAAGTTCTTCGACTACATTTATTCAGAAACCTATAATATGTCAAATATTTAATTACAATCTAAATTCAGACCTGAATATTGTGTCCATTTTTGCCCCAACTGTTCAGGGTTGGACCTCTGTGGGCCTATCTAGCTGTGCTCAGCGAAGCAGTTTATTTTATTCAGATGTTGTTTTTGTACTATAGGTGAGGCTGCTGTTCCCCCACCTCCTCTACCACCACGACTTAGTGTAGGTCCCAGTTCAATACCAGAAGATGATCTCCTGAGCTCACCACCACTGCCACCAAGGGAAAGATTATCCATGACCTTTGACCTAGATACAATTGTACCAATTTCGCTAGGAAAGAAATCTGAAGATGGGTATGTATCAGCATTGCATCCCTCCTATGTCTAATGTATTTCACATCATTATTTCTGGGAGTAAGTTACTGATGTGAGACTTTTTGTGGAATTTTATTGTTTGTTTTATAAACGAATCTAAATTTAATTTTGAGTGCCATTGTTAAAAAATAGAAAATCCTAACTTACCCTATTGAAGAATAATGTTTTTCTCTTTAAAGAATATATAATGATATATAATCTTTTTAGTATCTTTTGTTAGATAACCATATAATCCTAGTACTAATTTTTGCTGCCTAATGAATATAATATTTTGTTCTAATGCAATCAGGGACAACTTCAGCAAAGACTTGCTGGAATTTTGGGCCAGTCATTTTCAAGATGATTTGGTCAAAGCATCAAGGTAATTTTGTGAAGTCATTGCCTGGTAACGGAGAAAAGTATTTTCAATTCTAACATCAATTCACTTAAGTTCTTATAAAGGATAGATGCTTCAACCCTGCATTTTTCTTTAAATTTTCTTTTCAACCTTATTGTTTGAATCAAAAGATATGTCACTCAATTATTTATGCCAATAAGACAACAACCCAACAACTCAATAAACTAAACACTACTAGAGGTCAACACAGCTGTCAACAATAGACAAGTGTCTATACAAAAGGTCAAGGGTTAAATCATCTAAAGTCTACAAAAGTTGTGACTATATCAAAAAGTCTGAGATAGTATCAAAGATCTGTAATCAATACAGAATTAGTTAAAGGACAAATAACACGAACCTGAAATATAAAGCACTAAGAAGGACTTGAGACATAATGTGGCTTATTTAAGATTTCATCTCTCTCTCTTCCTTTTAAAGTTGATCCAAGGAATAACTAAAGAATCTGTGTTACAATGAAACAGTATTGCAACAAGAACACTCCACAAAAATTGAATGTTAAAACTGTTTAGCTATATTGTAAAAGAGCATTAAAACAATTAACTTGAATGAGCATCTGATAGTGGGATGCTGGAATAAGTATGCTTAGAAACAGACACCATTTTTTCTGATTTAGCTTCATTATTGCCAAAGCTTATGACTTTTATCTTTTTTTATTATTTGCTCTATTTTTGTCTCGCCTTGACGGAGTCAAAAAGCGAGACATAGGTATGCTGTTTCCGGCGGCATCAACAATGTATTAGTTTGTGATTAGGTCTAGTTCATGGTGAACCACTAGTGGTAGGTCAATGATATTTGGTATGCAGTTGTATTAGCATTGGCACATCTCATTACCATGGAGATTATTTGGCCCCACCCCCTCAGTCAAGGTCTATTGACTTTGAAACTTTTCATAGTTTACATGTATTAGTTTGTGATAAGGTCAATTTATGGGGAACCACTAGTGGTAGGTCAATGATATTTGATATGCAGTTGTTAAAGCATTGGCATATCTCATTTCCATGGATATTATTTGGCTCCGCCCCCTTAGTCATGGTCTATAGACTTTGAAAATTTTGCTAAGTTAACATGTATTAGTTTGTGATTAGGTCAGTTTAAGGGGAACCATTAGTGGTAGGCCAATGTAAATTGGTGTTCAGTTGTATAAGCATTAGCACATCTCATTTCCATGGAGAATATTTGGCCTCGCCCCCTCAGTCATGGTCTATTTACTTTGAAACTTTTGCTTAGTTTACATGTATTAGTTTGTGATTAGATCAGTTTAAGATGAACTGCTAATGTTAAGTCAATGATATTTGGTATGCAAATTTATTGGCATTTGCAAGTATCGCTTCCATGGAGATTATATAGCCCCACCCCTGATCATGGTTCATTGACTTTGAAACTTTTACATAGTTTACAAGTTAATGTTTGTGTTTAGGTTTGTTTAAAGGGAACGACTTATAATAAGTCAATGGTATTTGGTATGGAGTTGTATTAGCATTGGCACATCTCATTCCATGGAGAATATTTAGCCATGTACCTTCAGTCATGGTTCTTCGACTTTGAATATTTGCATAACTTACATGTTGAAGTATTGCTATTTTAATTTCAACCTTTGCATTATCAAAATTACAAAAAGGCGTGACATATCTCTGTGATAACAGTTTATTCGTTTTTCTTGTAGAGAGATTTGTATGTGTATTTGATAGTGTTCCCATTCTAAATATCTTACCAATATCTTACCAATTTCATGTCAGCTCAGAGTAGAATACAACTTTTCCATAGTTCTTTGAATGCACTTTCCAGAGGCTGGCACCACCAACATATTCAATTCAAAATTTTTAAAAAAGAGCCCCAAATTCCTTCTGCTTTAAATGGATTGTAAACTAACAAGTTTCCTGATACAACAAAAGAAGTAGAAGAAGCTAAAATAAACACACAGAAAGATGTGACCACACACAAAATTATTTAGATGGTTAAATTGTTTTATGTCAATTGCTTTGAATAGGATTTCTCAATTTGTCCATTGGTAGTCTAAATCTTGTGTAATTTTTAAAGCTTTTTCTTAACAATTTTCATGACATTCAAAATTGGAAAAAACCAAGTGTTCTATCGTGGTAGTCAATGAGATTTCCTGATTCTGAAGACAAAACAGATGAAAAAATATTACTTCTAGTGTAATTTACATGAACATTTATAATAATATAGAAATAAAGTAATGCGGTATTATTTTCAAAGAAACAACTATCTACCGAGTTCAAATGACCTATAATATTAGCAGTTATAGGTCACTGTACTGCCTTCAACAATGAAGCTTCTCATTCTGAAATGGTAAACATGTTAAAAAGATTCATTTCTGTATGTTTTGTGAGAAGCTTTATTGATTAAATCAATTGAAAAAATTCAGATGCAAAAAAAAGAATGTTTGTTTTTGATTTTTGCAGGAAGACTTGGCCCGGTGTAAGAGACAGCTACCTGCATGGTCACCATGTTAAAAGTGCATCTGACCTACAGATTGGTGATGAACCCGGGAAAAGTAACACAGATGACACACCCCCTCCTCGACCAAGCCCTCCTATAAACAGGAGGAAAAAAGGTACCGTAAGCCAATGCATTTTTGAAATTTTCAACACTTTCCAAAATCCTGTTTCAGTTTTGACCAAAGAAACTTGACATTTTTAGGTAAAATTTTCCAATCTATAAGAAATTGTTGTACAAGATTGAAATCATAAAAAATACATCACAATTGTTTAGTTTGTTTTTGCATAGATGAATTTCACAGTGTTCTCGGTATGCTCAGGCCTGGTAAACCATCAAATCTCAACAAAATGGTGAAGTAAGAAAAAGGTTTACTGGCACTTCCTGTAAAGCTTTTCCGGTACAAAATATAAAAAATATAGATAGGGTAGGTCGACGTGAAGAGTAGTGGTTTTTAAAGCCTAGAAATCGAGATGTAAAGTCTAGCGCTGAAGAGCTGAAGATGTTAAGCGCTGGAGAAATAAAGTCTAGCGCTTAAGATGTAAGGTCGAGCAATGTAGATGTAAAATTGATACAAGGACTGTCAAACAGAAAATTCACTATAAAACATGCAAAAAACAGTCTTGATGTTCATATAAAGCCCTTTTGAAAGTTATATTATTCTTCAGCTATCTAACAATAAATTTTATTGCACACCAACTTTCTTATTGGAAAAATTCACCAGGGCCAAATTGCAAAACCAAACTAACTGTGTATTGCTACCTAATACCTACAGTGCTAGACCTAAAGTTGACCTACCCTATCTATATTTTTATACGACCGCAAAAAAATTTTGCGATCGTATATTGGTATAACATTGGCGTTGTCGCCATCGTCGTCTGCCGAAGACACATTGGTTTTCGCACTCTAACTTTAGTTTAAGTGAATGGATCTCTATTAAATTTTACTTTAAGCTTCAATACCACAAAAGGAAGGTTGGGATTGATTTTGGGGGTTATGGTACCAACAGTTAAGGAAAAAGGGGCCAAAAATAAGCATTTTTGTAACTTTCAGACATAACTTGTGTGTTAGTGTATGGATCTCTCTGACATTGTACCACAAGGTTCCTTATAACAAAGGGAATGCTGGGAATGATTTTGGGGGTAATTGCCTCAAAATTTTAGGAATTAGGGGCCAAAAAAAGGGGCAAAAATCTAGCATTTTTCTAGTTTCATGACAATAACTTGTGTGTAAGTGTATGGATCTTTCTGAAATTGTACTACAAGGTTCCATATCACAAAGGAAAAGCTGGAATTGAGTTTGGGGGTAATTGCCCAAAACATTTAGGAATAAGGGGCCAAAAATAAGCATTTTTATACGCCCGTTTACGGGACGTATTATGGTATACCGTTGTCCGTCCGTCTGTCGTCAACATTCGGACATAAACTCGAAAATGCTTTAACCAATTTGCATAAAACTTTGGTGAATTGTTTATATCTATTGACGTGAGCTCCCTTTCGTTTTTTATAAATTTTAGATTTTACGTTTCCGAGTTATGGGGTTTTATTCATTTAAAAAAAGGGGGGTTTTCCAGTTTTCGGACAATAACTCGAGAACGCTTTCACCAACTTGCAAGAAATTGTGGTGAATTGTTTATATCTATTGACATGAGCTCCCTTTTGATTTTTATATATTTTAGATTTAGGGGTTTTATTCATTAAAAAAAAGGGGGATTTTCCAGTTTTCAGACAAAAAATTCAAAAATGCTTTCAGCAGTTCTTATGAAACTTTGGTGAATTCAGTGTTCTCCCCAGATATTTTGGATAGCATCACATTTGGCGTAAAAAAAATAAACTGTATTTTTTTCAATGTCATTTGTCGCGTCACGGTGATGCTCTATTTCCTTTATGGTATATATGTTTATATTGTTCAATTCATAACTGAGAATACAATTAAAATATAACCATGATAACAGTTGTTTCAGTTTATGTTTTCTATATTCATTTATAGTTACTGTACAGAATTATTATTTTCCTCTTGGGTCATATAACAATATATGTGTGGTTCTAGCAGAGACATATAATACAATATATGTCTCTGGTTCTAGTTACCCTACCTACCCAAGTAAATGAATGAGTGAATGGTTTATTATAGTGCAACCTTTATATATATACAATACTAATTATCAAGTAAAAAAAGAGAAAGTATCATATAGCAATAAAATTTCAATTAAAAAAAAATTTTCATGTCTAAAAGTTCATTGTTTCATGGTACTCAATGAATTAGTCCCAGTTGTTTCTTTATATCAAGGTGATAGATATTTTTAACAAAGTTATCTAACAAATAGTCTGTTGATGCATAGTTTTCTCTTTTTGGTATATTTTTTTCTGTCTGCTGTGCCATTTGTGCATCTGTAGTTATTATCGTAAAAATGCGGATCATATCTGGTCCGGTTCCGATCGGTAGTTTACACAAAAGTAGTCAATGGCGGCCGAAGAAAAATTAACAAAAATAAACAATGTTTGACAAGAGATTGGGAACGAATGTGACGCTTTTGATGTATTAAATGGATGAAACATAAACTTAAGCCAACTTATTTAGCCCAAAACCGATATGTTCGCTCCCAATTAACAAGTAGTACCGGCGGAAGAGAAAGAAAGTAATTTTATGAAAGTTGTAAAAATAAACGACCAAACCTCATTTTTAAAGAGAAAAATCGTTTGTATCTTTGAATTTCCGTAATGCAAAACGTAGATTTCGAATTGTTTTATGATTACATATTTTCCATGTCTTAATTTGCGATTGCAGACAGACCACGTGGTATTAATCATGTCACAAGTGTCAGCTTGGGGTATTCATATCCAAACAGTTATCACCCAAAGGGCAATTAACACCTATTTAATCACTCTTAAATGCCTCTATTGTCCGATTTGAAGGGATTACACTTAAAGGTGATATAATTTTTATGATCATATGCGGTAATTAGATGAAAGTTCAAAATTTAGGACATGGATTTACGATATAGAAACAAGAAAAATAGCATCCTCAAAATAATTATAGCGTCGCGGAAATTATTATAGCATCACTGGAAAAAATATAGCGTCGCGGCCTGGGGAGAACACTGGAATTGTTTATATCTATTGATGTAAGCTCCCTTTAGAATTTTATAAATTTTACATTTTACATTTCTGAGTTATGGGGTTTTATTCATTAAAAAAGGGGGGATTTTCCAGTTTTTGGACAATAAGTCAAAAATGCTGTCAGAAATTCTCATGAAACTTTGGAGAATTATTTATATCTATTTATGTAAGCTCCCTTTACATTTTCATAAATTTTTAATATGACATTGAGAATTAATTGAACTTTAATTGTATATAGTCTGACAACAGATTTACTAAGTATTGCGCAACAGCACAGTGTAATGCACAACAGCAAGAAATCTTTAATTGAATATAAATTCAATTCATATAACCAATTTCAAGTTCTTTGATTACATTTATTCAGAAACCTATAATATGTTAAATATTTAATACAATCCAAATTCAGACCTGTATCAAGCTTGAATATTGTGTCCATTTTTGTCCTAACTGTTCAGGGTTGGACCTTTGCGGGTGTATCCAGCTGCGCTCAGCGAAGCAGTTTATTCTAGTTTCCAGACAATAACTTGTGTTCAAGTGTATGGATCTCTCTGAAATTGTACTGCAAGGTACCATACCACAAAGGGAAGGCTGGGGTTGATTTTGGGGGTAATTGCCTCAAAATTTTAGGAATTAGGGGCCAAAAAGAGGCAAAAAACAAGCATTTTTCTACTTTCAGGACAATAACTTGTGTGTAAGTGTATGGATCTTTATGCAATTGTACTTCAAGGTTCCATGTCACAAATGGAAAGCTGGGTTTGAGTTTGGGGGTAATTGCCCTAAACGTTTAGGAATTTGGGGCCAAAAAGGGGAAAAAAAAAAGCAATTTCTAGTTTCCAGACAATAACTTGTTTTCAAGTGTATGGATCTCTCTGAAATTGTACTGCAAGGTACCATACCACAAAGGGAAGGCTGGGATTGAGTTTGGGAGTAATGATTCATAAGGGGGTTCAAAAAATTGGGGGGATTTTTTTTCCCTTTTTTTCCTTTTTTTTTTTTTTAAATTTTCCATTTTAAATTGGTTATTTCTGATTTATTATATAAAAGCAAATAATAATGATATGGTTTGAATAGGTAAATTAAAATTTTTTAAGTTTTTAGACCACATTCATTCTGTGTCAGAAACCTATGCTGTGTCAAATATTTTATCACAATCCAAATTCAGTGCTGTATCAAGCTTGAATGTTGTGTCCATACTTGCCCCAACTGTTCAGGGTTCGACCTCTGCGGTCGTATCAAGCTGCGCCCAGCAGAGCATTTTATTGATATTTTGTACCAGAAAAGCTCGACAGGAAGTGCCAGTAAACTTTTTTCTCGCTAAACTATTTGGTTAAGATTTGATTGTTTACCAGGCGTGATGCTTATCCAGCGATTATATTTGCATTTTTGTTGAAAGGTTCATATTTCAGATGGTTGAAGAGCTGCATAATCTATACCTAGGATACAAATACCTATACCCAGAGTGTCTGTCTGGCATATGAGTATTATCTTCAAATTTATTTTCATGGTTTAGTGAGCGCTTAAGGTAGATGGGGTCTGACTAAAAGCAATAGATTTTTTTAATACTTTGCCAAAATGTAGTTTATATCATGCTATTGTCAAAATTATGATGATCAGTACAGATCCCTGAGAACAAATTTAAAATTTTTTTTTTAATTATGTGAAAGGTTTTCTTGTGTTCCCGGGGTTGCAACACTCCCTAATTCAAAATAGCTTGATCTGCGCTTGAATTTTATTGACATTTCTATTGCTATTTGTTTAATTAACAGATGAGAATTCCCCATGAAAATAGAAAACAAGGGGAAATTATTGATTGACCACTGTAATATGTTTGTTTTGTACTTTCAACAGGTAAAGAGGACTACATCCTGCCTGACCCAGGAGTTGAAGAGAAAAAATCAGATTTTGTTAATGGGTGAGTTCTGTTTTATTTCAACTATTAAAAAAGGCCAGAATGGTGCATAGAAGAGTTCAATAAAGTTTGTTGATAGGTATGAATTGAGCTTTTCTGTATACATGTATTTAAATATAACACATCTAGTAGTAGTTACCCGACATCCCAAGACATTTTATATGAAATTTGTTATAGATGCTACTTGGTTAGTGATTCAGGCTCCTAGAAGGCTACTATTTTTATACGACCGCAAAAAATTTTTGTGGTCGTATATTGGTATGACGTTGGCGTCGTCGTCGTCGTCGACTGGCGTCGTCGTCGTCCGAAGACACATTGGTTTTCACACTCTAACTTTAGTTTAAGTGAATGGATCTTTATGAAATTTTACCACAAGGTTCAATACCACAAAAGGAAGGTTGGGATTGATTTTGGGGGTTATGGTAATAACAGTAAAGGAATTAGGGGCCAAAAAGGGGCCAAAAATAAGCATTTTTGTAACTTCCAGACATAACTTGTGTGTTAGTGTATGGATCTCTCTGACATTGTACCACAAGGTTCCATATCACTAAACGAATGCTGGGATTGATTTTGGGGGTAATTGCCTCCAAATTTTAGGAATTAGGGGCCAAAAAAGGGGCAAAAAACAAGCATTTTTCTAGTTTCATGACAATAACTTGTGTGTAAGTGTATGGATCTTTCTGAAATTGTACTACAAGGTTCCATATCACAAAGGGAAAGCTGGGTTTGAGTTTGGGGGTAATTGCCCTAAACGTTTAGGAATTTGGGGCCAAAAAGGGGCCAAAAAACACATTTTTTTATAGTTTCCAGACAATAACTTGTGTTCAAGTGTATGGATCTCTCTGAAATTGTACTGCAAGGTACCATACCACAAAGGGAAGGCTTGGATTGAGTTTGGGGGTGATGAATCATAATGGGGGTTCAAAAAATTTTGGGGGGGGATTTATTTTTTTTTCCTTTTTTTTCTTTTTTTCCTTTTTTGTTTCTTTTAAAATTTTCCATTTTAAGTTGGTTATTTCTGATTTATATTTAAAATCAAATAATAATGATATGGTAGGAGATACACACCAAACAGGATGTGTAAATTATTATATAATAAGTATTGTGCAATAGCAAGAAATTTTCAATTGCACAGTATTGCACAATAGCAAGAAATCTTCAATTGCACAGTATTGCGCAATAGCAAGAAATCTTCAATTGCACAGTATTGCGCAATAGCAAGAAATATCCAATAGCACAATATTGCGCAATAGCAAGAAATTGTCAATTGTACAGTATTGCGCAATAGCAAGAAATATTTAATAGCACAGGATTGTGCAAAAGAAGATACTTCCTATAAATTGCTTATTTCTTGACCAATTTCAATGGGGTTTTATTCTTGATTTCATGGGGTTCTTTAATATGCTGAATCTAACCGTGTATTTAGTTTTTGGATTTTGGGCCCCGTTTTTAAATTGGTCCACATTGAGGTCCAAAGGGTCCAAAATTAAACTTTGTTTGATTTCATCAAAAATTGAATTATTGGGGTTCTTTGAAATGCCGAATCTAACTGTGTATTTAGATTCTTAAATTTTGGTTCCGTTTTCAAATTGGTCTACATTAAGGTCCAAAGGGTCCAAAATTAAACTTAGTTTGATTTTAACAAAAATTGAATTCTTAGGGTTCTTTGATATGCTGAATCTAAACATGTATTTAGATTTTTGATTATGGGCCCAGTTTTCAAGTTGGTCCAAATCGGGGTCCAAAATTAAACTTTGTTTGATTTCAACAAAAATTGAATATATGGGGTTCTTTGATATGCTGAATCTAACCGTGTATTTAGATTTTTGATTTTTGGGCCCCGTTATCAACTTTGTCCACATTGAGGTCAAAAGGGTCCAAAATTAAACTTTGTTTGATTTCATCAAAAATTGAATTATTGGGGTTCTTTGATATGCCGAATCTAACCGTGTATTTAGATTCTTAATTTTTGGTTCCGTTTTCAAATTGGTCTACATTAAGGTCCAAAGGGTCCAAAATTAAACTTAGTTTGATTTTAACAAAAATTGAATTCTTAGGGTTCTTTGATATGCTGAATCTAAACATGTATTTAGATTTTTGATTATGGGCCCAGTTTTCAAGTTGGTCCAAATCGGGGTCCAAAATTAAACTTTGTTTGATTTCAACAAAAATTGAATATATGGGGTTCTTTGATATGCTGAATCTAACCATGTATTTAGATTTTTGATTTTTGGGCCCCGTTATCAACTTTGTCCACATTGAGGTCAAAAGGGTCCAAAATTAAACTTTGTTTGATTTCATCAAAAATTGAATTCTTGGGGTTCTTTGATATGCTGAATCTAACCATGTATTTAGATTTTGGATATTGGACCATAATAGGTGAATGTCCAATTTAAAATTTTTAAGTTCTTAGACCACATTCAATCTGTGTTAGAAACCTATGCTGTGTCAAATATTTAATCACAATCCAAATCCAAAGCTGTATCAAGCTTGAATGTTGTGTCCATACTTCCCCCAACTGTTCAGGGTTCGACCTCTGCGGTCGTATCAAGCTGCGCCCTGCGGAGCATTTTATTTATAGAACTTTGGACATACATTATCCATCTATCAATTCAATATAAAGTGCAAATCAAATAACAGATATGAATTAAGATACCATTTTTTGTTACAGAAAACAGCCATTGGACAAGAGGCCATCATCAGGGTACTTAAGATTTGGTGATATATCAGGA
This sequence comes from Mytilus californianus, assembly GCF_021869535.1. NCBI lineage: Eukaryota > Metazoa > Mollusca > Bivalvia > Mytilida > Mytilidae > Mytilus > Mytilus californianus. Next base: position 69,092,555 of record NW_026262593.1, on the reverse strand, counting down.
GAATCCAGCAGTGATATTCAAGCTCCATTCAGTCATCTGTATAAGTTCAAAAATCAGTTAAAAGATGACAATGAAGGCAATCAACTGTATATTGAACTGGTTTGTGCTGTTTTGTTTTTAAGTTTTTGTACACTTTATATTAATGGATGGAAAGATCATGATATTGTTTGACTTAAACATAATTTGATATGGTCTTACCATAGTTTGTATAAGAAATTGGAAATTAGCCAAACTTGTGAAATAAATTTCTCACTAACATCTATGGTTTTTCGTGTGATCAATTGTGATATAGATTTCAGTGTGAAACTCAAATATTCCTCCATTTCTTTAAAACTTCTAAATTTCTAATTTAAAAGGTTTGATTTTTCAAAATCTTTAAATGTGTTATAGGAAATATTTTCATCAAATTTTCAAGTGTACATTTTTGAGCAAGTGAATAATTCCTTTATACAAAGTCAGCTATTGGTTAATTTATTTCTCATACTAAATGTTTATTGACGATTTCCTTCTGTGCAAAAATATTGGAAGCATTGATAAAGACTTTAACTGTATATTATATTCTTGAACAATGACAAAAGCAAATAAAAATGTACCATGTGTATTTACAAAACTTTACATAACTCTGTACTTTAACAGAATGACGACATGTTGTACGGTACAATGGACAGAAGATATACAACCAAGTTTGAGTCAGAGCCTCTCTATCAAGTGTATAACAAGGACAAAGTAACAAGAGCCAGTAGAAAGTTCACCCCTGCTATCTCCAGTGACAGTGAGGTAGAATCTGGTAGGTATCATTCTCATCAGAGCCTCTCTATCAAGTGTTTAACAAGGACAAAGTAACAAGAGCCAGTAGAAAGTTCACCCCTGCTATCTCCAGTGACAGTGAGGTAGAATCTGGTAGGTATCATTCTCATCAGAGCCTCTCTATCAGGTGTTTTACAAGGACAAAGTAACAAGAGCCAGTAGAAAGTTCACCCCTGCTATCTCCAGTGACAGTGAGGTAGAATCTGGTAGGTATCATTCTCATCAGAGCCTCTCTATCAAGTGTATAACAAGGACAAAGTAACAAGAGCCAATAGAAAGTTCACCCCTGCTATCTCCTGTGACAGTGAGGTAGAGTCTGGTAGGTATCATTCTCATCAGAGCCTCTCTATCAAGTGTTTAACAAGGACAAAAACATCATGAGCCAATTTAAAGTATATATAGGTACAATGTATATGAATGCATTACAATGTTCACCTGACCTTAACCTTATTTCATACTTCCATGATTAATGTTAAGTTTTGTGATTAGTCAAATACTATAAAATGAGAGATCAGCTATATTTGATGAATTGAAAGATTTTAAAGTGTACATAAAGATCTGAGTTCATCTGACCTTGAATCCATTTTCATTGTTCAAAGTTCAGTTTTCATGAAAATTTCCATTTCTAAAAAAACCTCTTATAAATAGGTCAACTATATTGAGTGTATAAAATAGTTGTCAGGCCAACATCTCCCTATGACAGCATTCATCTGGCCTTGACCTAATTTTCATTGTACATTGGTCAATGCTAAGTTTTTGTGGAACAGGTTTGTTTCTCAGATACTACAATGTATATGTAAAAAGTTAAATATATTGGGTGTATAAAATGATTTTAAAGTGTACATGCCAATCAGACACAGCGTTTTCAAACGAATTTGCCCCAGTCTGACATTTTTTTTAAATCCTGCTTTTTTTTAAATTGTATAATACTGCCACTTTAGATGGTTTATTTTGCATTCACTTTGAATCTCCTAACCTATGCAAGATATTTATATATATAAAAAATGTTTATACTATTTTTACTTTACTTTTACAACTTTTGATTGTACTTAACACACATTTCTTTTTGGTTTCTTTCTCCTTTTAATACAAATAATATAATAGTGTTATCTAAAAAAAAGCATTCATGTATATGTCTTATTACTATCCTGTATGTTGTTCAGAGAAGCAAGTTTGTATAGTAGAATATTTTTGTGTTTTAGGAGATGAAGGAATTTATGAAGCAGTAGATGAGATTCTAGAGAAAGCTAAAGGTGACATATCAGTTCCAGATAAACCTAAAATGTCCACATTGGAGATGTTTGGTAAAACTGGGTCGGTGCTCAGAGCCCTGTGGAGTGAAATGCCAGAGGTAGGTAAAATATCCACATTGGAGATGTTTGGTAAAGCTTTGTCTGTATTCTGTAAAATTTTCCACTTAGGGACATTTGGTCTAACAGGATCTTTATGTAGTGCTTATTAGAATGACAGGGAGATAGATCATAGAATAATAGTACTGTACACAAAGGCTTTCATCAGTTTGGGACTTGACAATGGCAAAGCTAGTTTTACTGTCAATGCAAAACAGAGCAAGTGAATTAAATGTGATCATAAAATCACCAGTTAATCTTCAACTACAATAAAGTCAGTACAGTACAACTTGAATTTAATGGTAAAAGAAATAATTCCTTTGAACTTTTAAAAAAGACATTAGATGTAAAGAAAATGAAACCCTGCACAATTATTTTTTTTTATTGGTGTCTAAGCAAAAATTAAGTTCATATATCTATATATATATATGAATAACTAGGTGTACTTACAAGTAGCATATATATAAAGAAATAATATATATGGCAATTGTAAGTACAAAAAATGTACACCAAGTCCAGTGGCTCTATAAGTCACCTTAAATGAGATGAAAACATTTTGAATATCACCTTATACAATGAACAAACTGTTCATGAATTAATCTTACTGTTAATTTTAAAAACTTCGTTATTTTAGAATTCAATTATGTCAAGCTCTAGATAGCTTCGAGTCTAAAAAATCTCTTTATGAATTCAACAGAATGGAAAAGAGAGCATATGGTGCTGACCAGTGTTTATCTCCCTTGTTTTGTGCGAGGTTGTATTGTGCAGTGCTCTTTGTAGAAATGTACCACCTTAGACTTTGGTTCTAGTTCATTTTAACTTTTTCATTTTAGGTAAAAGAAAGTGGATTTTTGAATTCAATATCAGGTCAAGAAAGGAAGATACAGGAGGTAAAATGCTGTTAATTATGTAAATAAGAAATACATCAAAAGCTTTTCTTTTAATATAAGAGATATTTGAAGGTCTATTGCTATGGAAGATATACCTTATAGACAGGGGTCAAACAGATCCAAGACCTGGAAATTAGTTTAGCAAAATCTGGCCTTGAAAAATCTGAATTCTGAAATATACAAGAAAGTCTTGAAAGCTTACAAATGGAACAATGTGTTCCCAAGTTGAGATTATTGATAAATAGAGTTATACCTACCAGTGAGAACTGACATTTATTTAATTATAATATAATTCCAGTATACTAGATCTCTTCGCAAACATTTAGGTGATCTAGAATAAAAACCATCCCTAGGATGTTGATCACTTTACCTGTGTGACAAACCTGTGTACAGGTAAAAAGTTTTCAGAAAAATTTAAGTTTTTCTTTTGAAGATTTATTAGAAATAAGAGAATATAAAGTTTTGGTTTGACAATTAAATATAATCGACTTGCATGAGATTTTTTAGGTAAACAAAGATTCAACATCTTTACCAGTTATAAAGAAGGAAAAGAAAGACGGCTCAATATCTAGAACCAAAGATAAGAATACAAATTATGGCTTTTAAAAAATGATTCACCTGCAGTAATTGTTTTTCAAGATTTTTGTCTTGTCTTACTGTATTGTATGTAATCACCATAATTAAAGGGGAAAAGGTTTTACTGTAATCACCATACATATAGGGGAAAAGTTTAAATGTTTTGTATAAAAATATGTAACATTTTGTTTTTCTTTACATTTAGGCCATGTTTGAAATCATCACCTCTGAAGCCTCTTATCTTAAGAGTTTAAACATATTGATAGATACATTTCTGAGGTCACAGGAGTTCTCTGCTGAACTGTCTGATAAATGTGTCATAAATCGCCAAGAGAGACATGTGCTCTTTTCTAACATTGGTGCTGTTAGGGAAGCAAGTGAAAGGTAAGGATTACAAAGTTGAGAAAATCAGATTTTGAAATCCATTTAGTTCGTTAGTCCATCCTAAATAATTTTTCTGGTTCTCGGGTAATGACTTCTAAAAAATGGATGATGGAGGCAGGGTATTTAATTTTGCATTTATTATTTATTATATTGACCAGTATTTATTTTGTCACTATTCCTTCATGTTAAAGAATAAAATACAAATGGGTGGAAAACAAAATCACAAAATCAAATGAAATAAAACACAGTTGCAGTATGGAGAAGACAAATAACTAGTCTGCAAAACAACACAATTTCAGTGTATAACAGAGGATCTACATGTATGTGTTACCTTTCTTGAAATCAACAACAACTTATAAAATGTTTCAAACTTGACCAGATTTTCTGAAGCTAATGCAGTTGTGCAAATGCTATTTTCGTTTTTATGCCCCCGCCATAGCAGAGGGCGCATTAAGTTTTACCCTTGTCCGTCCGTCCGTCCAAAAGTTGGTTTTTCGTTCTCTAACTTTAGATTGCCTCAACCAAATGTTATGAAACTTATACACAATGCTTATTACCACAAAATACAGATCAAGTTTGAATTTTGGTAGTGTCACTTTAAGCGTTCTAGTGTTATGCCCCTTTACAAATGGAAAAATGCTGAATTTTTCGTTTCCGTTCTCTATCTTAAGTTTGCCTCTACCAAATACTATGAAACTTATACACAATGCTTATTACCACAAAATACAGATCAAGTTTGAATTTTGGGGGTGTCACTTTTATTGTTCTAGAGTTATGCCCCTCTATAAATGGAAAAATTGCTGAATTTTTATGCCCCCACCATAGCAGACGGGGCATTAAGTTTTACCCTTGTCTGTCTGTATGTCCCAAAATTGGTTTTCGTTCTCTAACTTGAGTTTGCCTCAACCAAATGTTATTATACTTATACACAATGCTAATTACCACAAAACACAGATCAAGTTTGAATATTGGTGGCGTCACTTTTACCGTTCTAGAGTTATGCCCCTTTATAAATGGAAAAATTGCAAAATTTTTAGTTTACGTTCTCTAACTTAAGTTTGCCTCAACCAAATGTTATGAAACTTATACACAATGCTTAATTCTACAAAATACAGATCAAGTTTGAATTTTGGTGGGGTCACTCTCACCGTTCTAGAGTTACGCCCCTTTATAAATGGAAAAATTGCTGAATTTTTATGCCCCCGCCATAGCGGAGGGGCATTATTTTTTACACTTGTCCGTCTGTACGTCCAAAAATTGGTTTCTGTCTCTAACTTGAGTTTGCCTCAATCAAATGGTATGAAACTTATACACAATGCTAATTACCACAAAACACAGATCAAGTTTGAATTTTGGTGGCGTCACTTTAACCGTTCTAGAGTTATGCCCCTTTATAAATGGAAAAATTGCTGAATTTTTCGTTTCTGTCATCTAAATTAAGTTTGCCTCTACCAAATGCTATGAAACTTATACACAATGCCTATTACCACAAAATACAGATCAAGTTTGAATCTTGGGGGTGTCACTTTTATTGTTATAGAGTTATGCCCCTTTACAAATGGAAAAATTGCTGAATTTTTATGCCCCCACCATAGCGGACGGGGGCATTAAGTTTTACCCTTGTCTGTCTGTACGTATGTACGTCTGTACGTCCCAAAATTGGTTTCCGTTCTCTAACTTGAGTTTGCCTCAACCAAATGTTATGAAACTTATACGCAATGCTAATTACCACAAAACACAGATAAAGTTTGAATTTTGGTGGCGTCACTTTAACCGTTCTAGAGTTATGCCCCTTTATAAATGGAAAAATTGCCAAATTTTTAGTTTCAGTTCTCTAACTTAAGTTTGCCTCAACCAAATGTTATGAAACTTATACACAATGCTTATTACCACAAAACACAGATCAAGTTTGAATTTTGGTAGCGTCACTCTTAACTGTTGTTATGCCCCTTTAAAAATGGAAAATTGCAAAATCTTTAGTTTCAGTTCTCTAACCTAAGTAAGCCTCAACCAAATGTTATGAAACTTATACACAATGCTTATTACCACCAAATACAGATCAAGTTTGAATTTTGGTAGCATCACTCTAACCGTTCTAGAGTTATGCCCCTTTATAAATGGAAAAATTACAAAATTTTTAGTTTCTGTTCTCTAACTTAAGTTTGCCTCAACCAAATGTTATGAAACTTATACACAATGCTTATTACCACATAACACAGATCAAGTTTGAATTTTGGTCTTGTCACTTTAACAGTTCTAGAGTAATGTCCCTTTTATAATTGGAAAAATTGCAAAATTTTAAGTTTCTGTTCTCTAACATTAGTTTGCCCCAACCATGGGGACACATTCTCCATTTATTTGTTTACTTTCTCTAACTTTAGTTTGCCTCAACCTAATGCTATGAAACTTATACACAATGCTTATTACCACAAAACACACATTAAGTTGAATTTTGGTAGTGTCACTTTAATCATTATCGAGTTATGCCCCTTTATAAGTCGAAAAATTGCAAAATGTTTAGTTTCCATTCTATAACTTAAGTTTGCCTCAACCAAACATTATGAAACCTATACTCAATACTTATTACCTTAAAACTCAGATCAAGTACAAATTTGGGTAGCGTCTCTTTTATCTTTCTTGAGTTATGTCCCTTTATAATGATTGTATAACCAAATGTTATGAAACTTATTCACACTTGTTATTACCACAAATCTCAGATCAAGTACAAATTTGGGTAGCGTCACTATTACTGTTTTTCAGTTATGTCCCTTTATAACTTTATATGATAGACAAACGGGGGCATCATCTGTGTCCCATGGACACATTCCACATTTTTATTGCGGTCGTATATTGGTATGACGTTGGCGTCGTCGTCGTCTGAAGACACATTGGTTTTCGCACTCTAACTTTAGTTTAAGTGAATGGATCTCTATGAAATTCTACCATCAGGTTCAATACCACAAAAGTAACGTTGGGATTGATTTTGGGGGTTATGGTACCAATAGTTAAGGAATTAGGGGCCAAAAAGGGGCCAAAAATAAGCATTTTTGTAACTTCCAGACATAACTTGTGTGTTAGTGTATGGATCTCTCTGACATTGTACCACAAGGTTCCATTCACAAAGGGAATGCTGGGATTGATTTTGGGGGTAATTGCCCAAAACATTTAGGAATTAAGGGGCCAAAAAAGGGGCCAAAAATAAGCATTTTTCTAGTTTCCAGACAATAACTTGTGTTCAAGTGTATGGATCTCTCTGAAATTGTACTGCAAGGTACCATACCACTAAGGGAAGGCTGGGATTGGTTTTGGGGGTAATTGCCTCAAAATTTTAGGAATTAGGGGCCAAAAAGGGGCAAAAAACAAGCATTTTTCTAGTTTCAGGACAATAACTTGTGTGTAAGTGTATGGATCTTTCTGAAATTGTAGTACAAGGTTCCATATCACAAAGGGAAAGCTGGGTTTTAGTTTGGGGGTAATTGCCCAAAACGTTTAGGAATTTGGGGCCAAAAAAACAAGCATTTTTCTAGTTTCCAGACATTAACTTGTTTTCAAGTGTATGGATCACTCAGAAATTGTACTGCAAGGTACCATACCACAAAGGGAAGGCTGGGATTGAGTTTGGGGGTGATGAACCTTTTAGGGGGGGGGGATTTTTTTTTTCTTTAAAATTTTCCATTTTAAATTGGTTATTTCTGATTTATATATATATAAAAGCAAATAATAATGATATGGTTTGAATAGGTAAATTAAATTTTTTTAAGTTCTTAGACCACATTCATTCTGTGTCAGAAACCTATGCTGTGTCAAATATTTAATCACAATCCAAATTCAGAGCTGTATCAAGCTTGAATGTTGTGTCCATACTTGCCCCAACTGTTCAGGGTTCGACCTCTGCGGTCGTATCAAGCTGCGCCCCAGCGGAGCATTTTATTTTTTCTGGAATGATTTTTGGAATTTCCGACACCAAGTAGAACTTATTTAGTCTGCTTACATTGATTAAATGATCACAACCAAAACACCTTGAAAATAACTGGACAGAAATCAACCGAACTTTGGTCTTTGATTGAAAGTTGTCTCATTGGCAATGATACCACATCTCCCTACTTTTATACTGATTATATTATATGCATATGGAAGGCCACAACATGTCTTCCATTGAGGGCTCACACTTTTCAAAACTACAATTCATATTTATTTGTTATTTTTGTTATTTTGTAGTTTTTTATCTGATTTAGAAGCCCGATGGCAGAAGTCTTGTTTATTGTCTGATGTCTGTGATATTATTTACCTACATGGTATTAATAAGTTTGAATGTTACGTCTGTTACTGTAGCAACCAAACATTCCAAGAACGAGCGATTCAGGAACTTGTGTAAGTATATGTATGCTACTATAGTAATATTTTCTCTTTGTAATGGTGGCAACTGATCATGCCATGGAAACGGCTAGACAAAATTTAAACAAACTTACACAGATTCTTTTAAATGAAGTTGTGCATCTGCTAATGAATTATTGATCTAATTGATGTTGGGGTTTTCAAATAGCTTGCAGGAAATAATCATTGTGGTATAAAAGTAATAATTTTTAGAAAGATCTTTTTGTGCTGTCTTATTCATATTCACCGATTTGACTCAATTGAACTGATTTGGATTCAAATGAGGTTGCAAGCCAATAATACATCAGGAATGCTTTTTAGCTTGTTTTGTCAAAATTGAACCAAACTGACTGCTAACTGCAAAATGTTATTATTTGAAAATTCAGCATTTATAAATGTTTGAAACAAAACCAAAAAAATCATATTTCACTTGTTTTTGTCTAAATCGTAGCTAATGTCCCTTTAACATGCACAATAGTTTAAAAGTTATGTCATATTTTCTTTATTACAGCAAAAGACCGGAGTTTATTGAGGCCTTAAGAAGAATAGAGAGAAGTCCTGAATGTCAGGGTTTACCTATGACTTCATTCCTGTTACTGCCGATGCAGAGGATAACACGATTACCACTTCTTGTGGACGCAATTTGTCATAGATTGTCTCCAGGGACAGAGAGACATAAATCTGCTTCCAGGGCATTAGATGCTCTCAACAGGGTGAGCAATTTAACAAACATATTTATAATAATATAGAGGAAACATATATTTGATATCCACATGAAAAACTTTATGTTATGATGATATATGATCATTTTTTTGGGGATAACTTTTCATAGCAAAATTTTTCAATTAGTTTCTAAGTATCAAATAGTCATCAGTATGATAACTATATTATAAACTGAGGAATACTGGGGAAAATATAGGAACTATTAAAAATGGCATATGAGTTAACTAATACCTTGCCCAAAATAGATTTATCACTATGATTCTGTTTTATTAACCCTCAACTTACTTTATTTTAGTTATGGCTCATCCTGATTAAATAAAAGTACTGTTCATTTGATATTATTGTTATTTCATAGTATATTATGACACTATTGTCTTAGGAAGGTCCAAAAGCAAGGCAAGGGCTTAGCAGTAAATTAGTTTTTGAGGTAATTTGGAACATTTATACAATGTTTTAGGTTGTGAAAAAATGTAATGAAGGAGCCAGAAGGATGCAGCAAACTGAACAAATGTGTCTAGTTGTACAGAACTTAGAATTCAAGGTCAAGGTAAGATCCAAAACATTACAACTGTGATAAGTCTTACGGAACTTAGATGTCAAGATCAAGGTAGGATACCAAACAGGTCAAATAGGAAACAGAAGGAATATTATTAGTTGTACAGAACTTGGATGTTAAGATCAGATAGGAAACAGAAGAAATATTATTAGTTGTACAGAACTTAGATGTTAAGATCAGATAGGAAACAGAAGGAATATTATTAGTTGTACAGAACTTGGATGTTAAGATCAGATAGGAAACAGAAGGAATATTATTAGTTGTACAGAACTTGGATGTTAAGATCAGATAGGAAACAGAAGGAATATTATTAGTTGTACAGAACTTAGATGTTAAGATCAGATAGGAAACAGAAGGAATATTATTAGTTGTACAGAACTTAGATGTTAAGATCAGATAGGAAACAGAAGGAATATTAATTATTATTAATTGTACAGAACTTGGATGTTAAGATCAGATAGGAAACAGAAGGAATATTATTAGTTGTACAGAACTTAGATGTTAAGATCAGATAGGAAACAGAAGGAATATTATTAATTGTACAGAACTTGGATGTTAAGATCAGATAGGAAACAGAAGGAATATTATTAATTGTACAGAACTTGGATGTTAAGATCAGATAGGAAACAGAAGGAATATTATTAATTGTACAGAACTTGGATGTTAAGATCAGATAGGAAACAGAAGGAATGTTATTAATTGTACAGAACTGGGATGTTAAGATCAGATAGGAAACAGAAGGAATATTATTAGTTGTACAGAACTTGGATGTTAAGATCAGTTGGAAACAGAAGGAATATTATTAGTTGTACAGAACTTGGATGTTAAGATCAGATAGGAAACAGAAGGAATATTATTAGTTGTACAGAACTTGGATGTTAAGATCAGATAGGAAACAGAAGGAATATTATTAGTTGTACAGAACTTAGATGTTAAGATCAGATAGGAAACAGAAGGAATATTATTAGTTGTACAGAACTTAGATGTTAAGATCAGATAGGAAACAGAAGGAATATTAATTATTATTAATTGTACAGAACTTGGATGTTAAGATCAGATAGGAAACAGAAGGAATATTATTAGTTGTACAGAATTTAGATGTTAAGATCAGATAGGGAAGAGAAGGAATATTATTAATTGTACAGAACTTGGATGTTAAGATCAGATAGGAAACAGAAGGAATATTATTAATTGTACAGAACTTGGATGTTAAGATCAGATAGGAAACAGAAGGAATGTTATTAGTTGTACAGAATTAGATATTAAGGTTAAGGTCAGTTAGGAAACAGAAGGAATGTATTACATTTTTCTGACCTCTTCCAAATAGTTGTAAAGTATATTCAAACATACATTTTTCCCAACAAGATACCTACCAGCGTTCATAATGTTTTAGGTATAAACCATATCTCCTTTGAATCTTATCGAATAAGATGCACCTCATTTTAGAAATTTCTTTTGTCATTTTATGATTATTATATCCCATAACAAAATGACAAGCAAGATGAAACAAAACAATGTATTATTTGTTTTATTTTAATTTTAGGAAATTCCTTTGATATCAGCATCAAGATATCTGGTCAAACAAGGGGAGCTAACCAGACTAGTTACAGAGACATCAAGTCGTCTCCCCTTTGGTAAAGGAAAACCTAGTAAACAATCCATTTACCTTTACTTATTTAGTGATTTATTATTAGTCAGCAAAAAGAAAGGGTAAGTTCATTTCTTGTTGTAATATCAATAAAAAGTTTAATATTGAAAGATGGGATATAAAGCTATCAAAATTATATGCAATTTAATTATATTTTTACACAAATTGGGGAAAAATAGAACAAAAGCGTCATTTTCTACCATATGTAGTTACAATTATGAAATAGTAACCCGGTCACATTTATGGAAAAAATGATTTCCTCTGGACTAGATAATTGTTAATGAGTGTCATCAGGTTAAGAGTAACCTAGGATTAATCTTAGTTGTAAGATGTTTTATAAGAGCCCATGACCTTGATGAAAATATTTTTCTTTCCCAGAATATAAATAAAGGAGATGTGTTGTATACACCCAAGAGATAGCATCAAAATACATCTCATATTTCAGTGATAAACAAAATACATCTCATATTTCAATGACAAAAAAAATACATCTCATATTTCAATGACAAAAAAAAACAGAAAAAGGTACATACACCTTTGGCAAAAACCAACTGTCCTATTGCTCTAAAGTTACAATGGGAAGGATAACACAACAAACAAGATGGATATTTCATTAGGGGTGATATTCATTGCACCATAAAAACACTTTTCTTTTAATAGGTACTTGTCCACTGGAATGTTCTAAACTTTTTTTCTGTCTTTGTCAATTTCCTTGAAAAAAAGTAACTTGTTTTTGGCCATGAGTAACATTTAAAGTTAATTGACTCTTCTTTTTTCCTGAAAACGTAAAAATATAGTGGCTTGATCAATGCAGTCTGGGCCTTTTAAAGCCGATGTTACGTATGGGTTTTTCTCATTTTTGAAGGCTGTATGGTTGCCTATAATTGCTTACATCCACTTTATTTGAACTTTGGTGGATAGTTGTCTCATTGGCAATCATACCTCATCTCCTTATTTTTTATAAGTAAATTTTATTTAAACACATTGTGGGAACTTTAGTCTGTAGGGACATAAACTTGTTGCTTATTGATGTCCTCAATTTCAGTGTTATGATTACCAATGAGACAACTCTCCACCTGAGACCAAATGACATAGAAATTGAAAACTTTAGGCCATCGATCAGCCTTCAACAGTGAGCCAAACCCTACCACATAGTCAGCTGTAAAAGCCCTGAAATGACAAATGTAAAACAATTCAATTCCGTTAGAAAACTAACAGCCGGATTTTTGTACAAAACAATGAATGAAAAACAAATATGATATAGAGCAACAAACAAGCACTGATTTACAGGCTGCTGACTTGGGACAGGCTCCTGACTTGGGACAGGCTCCTGACTTGGGACAGGCACATAAGACCTGACTTGGGACAGGCTCCTGACTTGGGACAGGCACATAAGACCTGACTTGGGACAGGCACATAAGACCTGACTTGGGACAGGCTCCTGACTTGGGACAGGCACATAAGACCTGACTTGGGACAGGCACATAAGACCTGACTTGGGACAGGCTCCTGACTTGGGACAGGCACATAAGAATGAAAGCAGGTATATAAACTGTCAAAACCACATGTGTCCGTTTCAATGAGAATATCAGGTAGACTTCTGTTGAAGAATATTTTTTTTTAAATGTTTTTTTTTTTACTGGCAGCAGCATCTATTTATGAAATGTATTTTATTCACATATTCACCAAGCTTTAACCCATACACATCCAATAATTATATCATAAATATATCCATAATTTCAGAGTTAGATTTTCCTATCCTTTCACACCACAGAATTTAAATTTATTGTTGTAAGTAGTCTCCCCTATTGCATTGTGAACTATATGATTTGGTTCTCTCTGCATTTGCTACGTTCCTATGTAGGTTTCTATGATGTATTACTGGTAAGAAAGTAGTTCTCATTACAATCAAATACTTGCATTATCAACTGATATGCTTGAATGCATTTAAACTCACTATTTAGATAAAGTCACTATTTAAATGAAACAGAATCTAATCCATTTCAATCATGTACACCTAAATGTTATTAGAAATTCAACCAATGCCATTACAATATTTTCACATTACAATAAACACATGGTATTTTTTTTCATTTGGAACAAATATTATATTTGTTAATAATGCAATGTTTTGCACAGTTTAAAAACATTCAAGCCAATTAGACTTGATTACAGCTACTTTGTGAGAATTTCTATCTCGCCAGTTATGCCTGCAATTTTCATTGTACATTGTTTAAACTTTTGATCAGTGTGTGAATGAAAAAAGCTTGTTATTTCATGGATACTGTGAAAATATACTAACAAATGAATTAAAAATGAATATTTGAAAAAAAAAACTGTGCTTGCTTTTAGAAAATGTGAATTATTTAACAATATGTGAGTAAAAGTGAATAGGCCTGACTAACATATAAATATTTTGTCTGTTGATTCATGCATTAGCAAATTTTTTTTATTGTTTGTTTATTTTCCTTTTTGTTTGGACTGAAATTTGCCATCCTGAACTAATGTATTAAATAATCTCTCTTGTAAGTTTTTTTGAAGACTCTGTGCATTTAAATCTTGTTTCTTAAATAATGATATCCCTAATTTGTTTGATTATGATTATTGGCAAACTTAAATATAACATATGTTTTTCCCCTTTCTCTGAAGCTGTCAGTATTGAATTCTTTTGTAAAGCTATCTGCTAACTGCATAGCATGTGTTAACTCAGATTTGTTCTGAAAATATGAAGAGAATGTATTTCGAAACAACTTATTTACTAATGAGATAGAAATCTGTCATAGCATGTATTCATATTTCATTATTATTTCTATAAATAAAATTCATAACTCTAATCTGAATATATTCTTCGGAAAAATAAACTAAATAAAAACATCTCTTTTAAAAAAGTTGAATATTTTGAAGCGATGATTAAACTTTACTTCATTTTCAGGAAAAACTTTTTCCACATAATTAGGTTGCATGTTATTCATACTTTCCTCTATCAGAATTCAGTGAACTTCATCTTGAATATTGATACTAAACAATCATTTTTACATCAATTCTTTAAACAAGAATAATCAGTTACAGTTTGACCATATGCTAAATATCATCTCTGATTAAAGGTTTTGGCTTATTTGGGAAATTCCAAATATTCTTATATTTTACATTCACATTTACAAGTACATCTTAAACATCACGTTTTGTACTTTTTTTTTACACGCAAATATATGATATAACTCTCTGCTTAATACACTTATTGTAATTCAGCATTTAGTCATCCATTTTACATACAAGGTATCATTTTTGGTCAGAAAAACATATATATATATATATATATATGATGAAACATGCAACATACCAGTATCTTTGTTATATCTTTGTTTTAATAATATTCCAGCAATAACCAGTATGTAGTGACAGACTATGCTTTACGTAATGCCCTACATGTTGAGAATGTAGACCACACAGACAAATCACGCCATCTTCCTCAGGGTGCACCCAGTGGGTGTAAAAACATATTTGTTGTTGTACTGCTAGAGAATTATGAACATAGACAAGTGGAACTAGTATTAACTTGTAAATCACCGTAAGTTTATGATATAATAGATACTTCATGAGAAGAAACATCACTGATACATAAAAAGAGAGAAGAAGAAAAAAAAAACATTGGTTTATCTTTCTTTTAAAAAATATCAGTTTGTTATTTTTCTTAATCAATATTTTTATCAGCAAATTAAGATCTGCAAATAAAAAAACTCTTTAATGGATTTATTGCCCTTGAATTAAAGGTTTGCCAAATTTTGACTTCATCTCTGAAACACGGCAGTATTAAATACACGCAAATTCATGGGCAATACCAAACTGGTGAGAAAAAAAAGTACATATATAGTAAATATTTTATTAAAAAAATATTCTATAAGAAAATGATTTTTTCATGTTTTACAAAGAAGGCAGTGTCAAAATTATTGTAGTTTGAGGCTTGAACCAATGAGATCCAATGTAATAGACTAAGCAGATTTCAAATCTTTCAGAAAAGTAAGATAAAATCCTGGTGATCACATAAATACTAACAAAAGTAACTTTTAAAAGAAGTTTGACTACTCAGGATTTGACACTAAGTTTTGACCCAACCTGTCCCTTCAGACAAGTGCCAAGAACATTTAACTTGTCTTAAAGATAAATCTTACCTGTCCTTCGACTCAGAAAGCCTAAAACAAATATTGATTATAGAACATATCATGATATTAAAGACATCTATTCTATGAAAAATGTGCTTCAGGTATCTTTTCATGTATAACAAAACAAAAGATGGATCCATGTCAACTTGTACCTTTGCCAGCTGGTACCCAATATTTCTCTGGTCTGGCTGACTTCGAGATAACAAGAGTCGACTGTATATGTTGAATAATTATAATCATACAAAATACTGATCAATGATCATTAGTGGATAATAGACCTACAAAAAAAGAATGGGGTTGTTTCAATGAATAATAAACATAGAAGGATGTATAAAACACAGATTTCGAAATAAATGTGGCACTTTGAACACCAAAGTCTGTTAGGTATTACTTATTAACGTTATAAAAGCCAAAATTTGGGGAAAAATGTATGTGAAATGTATGATCTTACATTTTCAATCATAGTTGGTGTCTGTTAATCATGATCATTGATAAAGTGATAGGATTTTTTAAATGCTTTTAGAAAACTGTTTTTTAAAAGCATTTGAAAAATCCTATCACTAAATCAAATACCAAATAAAAATAACAATGACATTTTCGATTTAACCTTAATTAATTTTGAATTAAACATACTTATGGTAAAAAAAATGGGTACGAGTTTGTAGAAGTATGAGTTGACAAAGATATGAGTTGTTGTGTACCCACAAAAGATTACCCCATGATGCATATCCATGATCTTTCTACTGATGTCATCACCATGCACCCAATGAATGTGCACAGTCGCTAGATACAGTCATATTTTTACTTGTCCCATCTTGCAAATGCATTGAAGGTTTTGAGTTGTCTGAATGTTACTTTAACTTGTCCCAGGACAGCCTTCAATACCCTGTTAAATACTGCTCATTGAAAAGGTTGGTTTTAATTTAAGAAGTTTCATGATATCAAATGTTTGCATTATTTTTTTCAGGAGTGATAAATCAAGATGGATAGATGCCTTAAGTCCTGTTACTAAGGAAACAGACAATGAAAAGATATATGAAGAGTGGGGTAAGTAAATGATGTAGATCTAAGAATATCAGCAAGACATGATAAACAGATTGGTCAACAAAGCCAAAATAGTTGGTCCACTTTTATAGGAGTTACTGCCCTTGAATGATTATTTTTATCTGTTTTTGTGCATTTTGCAAAAACTATAGTTGATTGAGAGAAATTTTCAGAAAAAATTGTTTGCATCACAAGATCAACAATAAAGAGATTTTAGTTATGAATTATATTCCAGTCTGAAATTTTGGAGAGTGGCTATTGTTGGAGTGTATCCAGGTGAGCAACAAATGCTCTTTAGTGCTTCAAGTTAAATCATTAGAAAAACTGATTTCATCACTGAATCTCATGCAATACAATATTTATTCACTTTCTACAGTTAAATTCCAAATATTTTAAAAATGAACTGTTTGGAGTAGAGAATTATTGTATCACTCCATATAGAATCTATACATCACTGTTAAAGGGGCATTTACTGTCAAATTCATGTTCACCGATTTGACTCAAATTCTCATATTAGATTTATAACATACTGAAGCGTATATCCAAATTACAAATAGTCTAAAATAAACAATTTACAATGCATGGACTCGATAATATGTATCAACATTTCATGTGTATTTTTGTCTAGACATCATCTAATTAACCATTGAGATGACATAAGACTGCCACGGTCATATAACCTGATATAAATATAAATATAAATATAAATAGATAGCGACCACTTGCAATTGGATTTTTCTAGGTCTGTTTTATTTCACATTGTACATTGAAAAGTATGTTTATCATTGTTTTTACCTGTATAAGAATGATTTTTTGTGGATCGAAATAGTCACCCAAATGGTTCATCCTTGTTTCACTTTCAATGTTGACATTCTTTTCCTTTTGATAGCTAAATACTTGCATAACCCATCTCCAGCTCAGGGGTTAAATTAAAGGTCACATGAATAGATTCAATGAGGTTGAATTATTCACTTGCAAGTGAATAATTCATCAACGATGTTTCTTAGCTTATTTTGACAAAATTGAACCAAACTGGCTGCTAAAAGCGAATTATTATTTCACTTTCATTAATGATTGAATAAAATGGTAAAAAAAAATCATATTTTAATTTATTTTATATCTTGTTGCTAATGCCCCTTTAAAGACATGTGAACACAACTTAATGACTGCCTTGGTACATTCACTTTCCAAAATTAAGTATGAGTAGTTCTCCAAACCTTTCACTTGTATAAGAGTCTTTATGGTTGCAAGCCCAAAAAACAATGGAATGCAGAAATAAAAGCATTACTTGAAAAATTAACACCACTAATGACTATGATTGATTTGATATTGTGATTGTAGATTGTCCCCAAGTACAGTGTACAAGGAAGTACATAGCCACAGAACCAGATGAGTTATCATTAGAGGAGTCAGATGTTGTCAACGTCTTCAAGAAAATGGCTGATGGTAAGATTATTATGATGTTGAAATGCACTGCAGTGAGAAAGGTTTTTGTCTCGCCTTGACAGAGTTTTTTGGTATGCAGTTGTATTAGCATTGGCACATCTGATTTCCATGGATATTGTTTAGCCCTGTACCTTCAGTCATGGTTCATTGACTTTAAATATTTGCATAACTTAAATGTTAAAGTATTGCTATTTTAATTTCAACGTATGCATTATCAAAATAACAAATAGGCGAGACATATCTCTGTGTTAACAGTTTATTAGAAGTCATTGCATGAACCCTGCATGATTATGCATGTGCTGCTCTTTTTATGCCCCCACCGTAGCGGTTGGGCCATTAAGTTTTACCCTTGTCTGTACGTACGTACATACGTCCCAAAATTCGTTTCCGTTCTCTAACTTTAGTTTGCCTCAACCAAATGTTATGAAACTTATACACAATGCTTATAACCACAAAACACAGATCAAGTTTGAATTTTGGTGGCATCACTTTCACCGTTCTAGAGTTATGCCCCTTTACAAATGGAAAAATTGCTGAATTTTTCGTTTCCGTTCTCTAACTTAAGTTTGCCTCAACCAAATGTTATGAAACTTATACACAATGCTTATTACCACAAAATACTGATCAAGTTTGAATTTTGGTGGTGTCACTTTAACTGTTCTAGAGATATGCCCCTTTATTTTTTTTTTGGCATGGCTTTACAGCATTAGCCATTTAAATGTTAGAAATTGTTTTGCAAACATGATGTTATTGTTAAGTCTGCTAGACATAGGTATGGATAATCCAGCAGCAGCAGTGTAAACTATTTGTATTAAGTTTATATATCAGAAATACTTCATACCTAAAGTTTATGTCTGTGATTTATATGTCCATTATCCTTGACCTTATTTTCAAGGTTCAGCAAGTGTTTATAAAAAATATTTAGTATTTTTGTCATTTGAATGATCTGACCTTATTTTCATTTACAATGTCAATTTTTGTGTTTTGGTCTATTTCTGTAATACTAATATAAGCAAAAGGTCAACTACATTTGGTGTATGCAATCATTGTAAGGTGTACATATCTGTCTGGCAGGGTTCATCTGACCTTGATCTCATTTAAATGGATCATTGATAATTATAAGTTTGTGTGATACTTGTATAGTAAAACCTTTATCTTAAAGACTTTCAACATAAAATCAATCATGATCAGTAAAGCAAGGGACACATTTCAGTGAGTGATGTCTTGTTTAGATTGTTACATATAGTTGCTATTGAAAATAAAATTGCTCTTGTCACACAAGCTTCTTAGATTTACATCTTTTTCCTGAATAATTTTAATTTCAGTTTTTAATAGCTTTAAATTGCTAGAATTGACAGCATACTAGAAAACACTTAAATGGTATATTCACAGGCTACAGAACTGGGGGCCAGAGGAGTTTTTTTTCTATGACAACTTTTCATCAAAATGATATTATTTTTAATATCTGAATACTGTCAATTTTCTTGTTGAAGTTTTTCTGTTGAAAAAACTATTTAAATATAGTTTTACCTGGAAAACTCCCCACACTCAATAGCATTTTCATCCTGCCACTGTAGGTTTCCTGTAAAACCTGCCACCATAGGCTTCCTGTAAAGCCTACCACCCACCATAGGTTTCCTGTAAAGCCTGCCACAATAATTTCCTGTGAAGCCTTAGGATTAGGAAAACTCTTTCATACCCAATAGCATCATTACCCTGCCACAGTAGGCTTCCTGTAAAGCCTGCCATCATAACTTCTTGTAAAGTCTTAGGATGAGGAAAACTCCCTCATACTCAATAGCATATTCACCCTGCCACAGTAGGCTTCCTGTAAAGACTTGGGAAGAGGAAAACTCTCCTACACTCAATAGCTTTTTCACCTTGCCACCACAGGTTTCCTATAAAGCTACCGCCTCGGTGGTCTTGTGGTAGCTTGTTCGTCTCTTGTGTGGGAGGTCATGGGTTCAAACCCCGGTGAGGTCAAACCAAAGACTTTAAAATTGGTATTTGCTGCTTCTCTGCTAAGCATGTGGCATTAAGGAGTAAGAGCAAAGACTGTGTCCGGGTAAGGTTACATGTCTTCTTGAGGACTGTTACCTTGTGAACTAGCACGTTAAAAATCCAGCTTAGTGTGTCTGTCTAGTACAAAGCAGGGCTAAATTTCATATTACATTAACATGTTCTAGCCCTGAATATGCATATTAATTGTCTGCTGGATGTTAATCAGCCATCCATCATCATCATCCTATAAAGCTTGCCACAATAGGTTTCTTTTAAAAATAATCTCCCCCTCACTAAATAGCTTCTTCACCCTTCCATCATGTGAAAGAAATGCTTTTGCATTACTTAGGCAAGGATATAGCCACTTTTGAATAATTTTAATTGAAATTTAGGATGCCCAGTTGACTACAACAGCAGTGAGTACAATACCCAATTTACCTTCTGCTTTAATGGCGTGTACACTGATGTCCAACATCCCTCTACAGAGGCTTAAGTTGTCTAAACCAGGTGATCTTAATCATACTGCATATTTATAAAGGTCTTACTATTGGTTCAGGAATATATATGAAAAACCCTTAAATAAACTGATTCAAATAGGAATTCTAAAGTGATGAAAGAAAAATTAGCCTGTATTTTGATTTTAGAAATTATGATGAAAGAAATTAATTTGTTTTTAAAAAAAATTGAAATTCTGGAATGAATGTATTTTTTTTTATTTAAGGGATTATTGGTTTTACAATTTAAAGGTCAATTAGCTTTGTGTAAATTTCATGTGATGTGCAAATTTCCTCATTTTAAAGAAAAGAATGTTAAAGGGAACAATAACATGAAAAGAAAGAAAATTTAATAGAAGATAAAATTTGAAATTAAATTTGTAAGATAGCAGCTTTCTTTGAAAATTTGTAGAACACGAAAAGAAAAATGGGGTCAAAATTGATACACAGCCAATTGGTAAATTTGAGTGAAACTAGTACAAAATGAAACCATCTAAAGTTGAAACCCCTTTGTCATCACTTTTTTTTTATTTTAATTGAATGAGAATTTAATTTTATATACTTCAAGAAAGAATTACCAATTATTGAAAATGAAAATGAAGATGTCTTAGTTGTAATATTTATTGATGTACTATTTTCAGAATATTCAGAAGGTATACACACTGCTTACACTTAGATATATCACAGCCAAACTTGCTTCCTAAGGGTTTTATTATTATATGGAGTGGAAAGGGTTCTAAGCATTCAAAGTAGAAAAAGGATTTAACAAAATGTTTGTTACTACAGCCTAATAATTTAATTTTGGATGTAACACGTCTTCCGATTGGCTGATGTGTTTTGTTTATCAGCTCATAGACATAATTTTTTCATGTGACCTTGACGTCATCAACGTTTTTTCAGGATTTACTCCGGTTTAAAATGGAATTAAGAATTAAATTATAAGAAATGACTATAATATTTTTTCTGTCTATTCGAAATAATATAAAAAATGTGGTGCACACTTTAAAATAACCCGCTATGCGGGTTATTCAGTGTGCACCATATTTTTGATGTTATTTCTTCATAGACAGAAAAAATATTACAGTCATTCCTTAAATATTTTGATACAAAGTGTGTTTTTATGTGTGTTAACTTTATAGATTCTTAACAAATGTTTGTAACATGTTTTGCTGATTCATGATTATAGATATAAGAAGATGTGGTATGAGTGCCAATGAGACAACTCTCCATCCAAGTCACAATTTGTAAAAGTAATCCATTATAGGTCAAAGTACGGCCTTCAACATGGAGCCTTGGCTCACATCGAACAGCAAGCTATAAAGGGCCCCAAAAAATGACTTAGTGTAAAACCATTCAAACAGGAAAACCAACGGTCTAATCTATATAAAAAATGAGAAACGAGAAACACTTATGAACCACATCAACAAACGACAACCACTGAACATCATGATTGTAATTACTTCAAACAACATGAATGGATGTGTATGTGTCGTTTGTTGGTGATGTAAGTAGTTGTTTTGATTATTTAGAGATGTCAATGTTTCTGGATCCAATATAGAAATGTCATCAGTCTTCTTGAATCTTATCTATAAGTACTTTTTTGTACTTTCTGTTGCTGTGCTGTTACACCAAGGTTCCTGGCTAGGGAGGTTGAGGGCTCACACACATGTTGAACCCTGTTAATTTATTTGTATGTTCCTGTCCCATGCTAGTGCCAAATTCCAGTGTTGGTTTGCCATCTGTCAAAATAGTTTTCCATTAATGTTATTAATTTGAGTCTGCTGTTATTTTTTTCTGTTGTTTTATCTCACATTTTGTTATTAGGGTCCTTTATAGCTTAATTTAAGGTTTTGTTCTTTGTTATACGACCGCAAAAAAATTTTTGTGGTCGTATATTGGTATGACGTTGGCGTCGTCGTCGTCATCGTCGTCTGAAGACACATAGGTTTTCGCACTCTAACTTTAGTTTAATTGAATGGATCTCTATGAAATTTTACCACAAGGTTCAATACCACAAAAGGAAGGTTGAGATTGATTTTGGGGGTTATGGTACCAACAGTTAAGGAATTAGGGGCCAAAAAGGGGCCAAAAAAAAGCATTTTTGTAACTTCCAGACATAACTTGTGTGTTAGTGTATGGATCTCTCTGACATTGTACCACGAGGTTCCATATCACAAAAGGAATGCTGGGATTGATTTTGGGGGTAATTGCCTCAAAATTTTAGGAATAAGGGGCAAAAAACAAGCATTTTTCTAGTTTCATGACAATAACTTGTGTGTAAGTGTATGGATCTCTCTGACATTGTACCACAAGGTTCCATATCACAAAGGGAATGCTGGGATAGATTTTGGGGATAATTGCCTCCAAATTTCAGGAATTAGGGGCCAAAAAGGGGGAAAAAACAAGCATTTTTCTAGATTCATGAGAATAACTTGTGTGTAAGTGTTTGGATCTTTATGAAATTGTACTACAAGGTTCCATATCACAAAGGGAAAGCTGGAATTGAGTTTGGGGGTAATTGCCCAAAATGCTTAGGAATAAGGGGCCAAAAATAAGCATTTTTTTAGTTTCCAGACAATAACTTGTGTTCAAGTGTATGGATCTCTCTGAAATTATACTGCAAGGTACCACACCACAAAGGGAAGGCTGGGATTAATTTTGGGGGTAATTGCCTCAAAATTTTAGGAATAAGGGGCCATAAAGGGGCAAAAAAACAAGCATTTTTCTAGTTTCAGGACAATAACTTGTGTTAACGCTCGTACTTAATCATGAAGAAAGGGATTATCATTCTCTTACATATACTAAGAAAACAAAACATCAATAGTTTTGAATTAGTACATTGACTTGCAAATTAACAAGCATGGGCATCTGTGTCCCATAAAACATTGTTCTCTTATCTTGAAAACAATTACCGATAAAGATAGAACAGCAAAAAGGATAAACAATAAAAATTCAAACCATGTCATTGGTCATTAGTGTTTGGATGACTGCTTATGTTAGGGCCTTGATTTTTAGAGGAGATTGGAAGATTTTGTTAATGTATTTCTTATCCTGGTTTTTATACGACCGCAAAAAAATTTTGCGGTCGTATATTGGTATGACGTTGGCGTCGTTGTTGTGGTCCGAAGATACTTTGGTTTTCGCATTCTAACTTTAGTTAAAGTGAATGGATCTGTATGAAATTTTACAATAAGGTTCAATACCACAAAAGGAAGGTTGGGATTGATTTTGGGGGTTATGGTACCAATAGTTAAGGAATTAGGGGCCAAAAAAAAGCATTTTTGTAACTTCCAGACATAACTTGTGTGTTAGTGTATGGATCTCTCTGACATTGTACCACAAGGTTCCATATCACAAAGGGAATGCTGGGTAATTTTTTTTGGGGTAATTGCCTCAAAATTATAGGAATTAGGGGCCAAAAAAGGGGCAAAAAACAAGCATTTTTCTAGTTTCATGACAATAACTTGTGTGTAAGTGTATGGATCTTTCTGAAATTGTAGAACAAGGTTCCATATCACAAAGGGAAAGCTTGAATTGAGTTTGGGGGTAATTGCCCAAAACGTTTAGGAATAAGGGCCAAAAAGGGGCCAAAAATAAGCATTTTTCTAGTTTCCAGACAATAACTTGTGTTCAAGTGTATGGATCTCTCTGAAATTGTACTGCAAGGTACCATACCACAAAGGGATGGCTGGGATTGATTTTGGGGGTAATTGCCTCAAAATTTTAGGAATTAGGGGCCAAAAAGGGGCAAAAAACAAGCATTTTTCTAGTTTCATGACAATAACTTGTGTGTAAGTGTATGGATCTTTCTGAAATTGTAGTACAAGGTTCCATATCACAAAGGGAGCTCTGGGTTTGAGTTTGGGAGTAATTGCCCTTAACGTTTAGGAATAAGGGGCCAAAAAACAAGCATTTTTCTAGTTTCCAGACAATAACTTGTGTTCAAGTGTATGGATCTCTCTGAAATTGTACTGCAAGGTACCATACCACAAAGGGAAGGCTGGGATTGAGTTTGGGGGTGATGAATCATAAGGGGGCCCAAAAAATTTGGGGGGGGGGAGTTTTTTTTCCTTTTTTTTTCTTTAAAATTTCCTTTTTAAATTGGTTATTTCTGATTTATATATAAAAGCAAATAATAATGATATGGTTTGAATAGGTAAATTAAAATTTTTTTAAGTTCTTAGACCACATTCATTCTGTGTCAGAAACCTATGCTGTGTCAAATATTTAATCACAATCCAAATTCAGTGCTGTATCAAGCTTGAATGTTGTGTCCATACTTGCCCCAACTGTTCAGGGTTCAACCTCTGCGGTCGTATCAAGCTGCGCTCAGCGGAGCATTTTATTACATTAATCTAATATGGCATAACTTTGCAGCTGAGTGTGTTATGCTGCTTGAAGCCTCTGATTTAAAAGTCATCTATGCAGGAGAAACTAGTATATTATAACATTCAGTTTCAATCAGATAACATTGAATCTTTTCATTCTCAATATGAATAAAAGTGTGTGAATTATGACTGAATAAATTTTGGAGTATCATTATTTCTTTTTTAACAACTACAACAAAAGCTCTATTTAGTGATCTTACTAACACATTTATTGTTC
Organism: Mytilus californianus; assembly: GCF_021869535.1. NCBI lineage: Eukaryota > Metazoa > Mollusca > Bivalvia > Mytilida > Mytilidae > Mytilus > Mytilus californianus. The sequence continues at coordinate 69,067,498 of NW_026262593.1, read as the reverse complement.
CACATATTACATTCAGATCAAGCTTAAATATATTAGTAGAAAACTGTATAATGCTTATTTAGATTATGGTGCAAATATTGGTTACTAGATGAAGAACAGCAATAAGAGTGTGCTTTTTTTTGTCATAATATTAACACCAAATGGGAATGGGAATGTTGTCTTAAGTAGTCCATCAGGTATCTGTTTTGGGATTTTATACATGCATATAATAGCAAGGTGGTAAGTTATATTTGTAGAGGAAACCTGAGAGCCAGTGATAAAATTCCAAATCTCAGTGAAAACTTACAAAAGCTCTCAGTACTAAATGTTTACAGTGAAGATTGCTGTTTTTATACGCCCGTTTACGGGACGTATTATGGTATACCGTTGTCCGTCTGTCCGTCTGTCCGTCCGTCCGTCTGTCCGTCCGTCGTCAACATGTCAGACATTACCTCAAAAACGCTTTAACCAATTTGCATAAAACTTTGGTGAATTGTTTATATCTATTGACGTGAGCTCCCTTTCGTTTTTTATAAATTTTAGATTTTACGTTTCAGAGTTATGGGGTTTTATTCATTAAAAAAAGGGGGATTTTCCAGTTTTTGGACAATAACTCAAGAATGCTTTCACCAACTTGCAAGAAATTGTAGTGAATTGTTTATATCTATTGACCTGAGCTCCCTTTTCGATTTTTATAAATTTTAGATTTTACGTTTCCGAGTTACAGGGTTTTATTCATAAAAAAAGGGGGATTTTCCAGTTTTTGGACAAAAACTCAAAAATGCTTTCAGCAGTTCTTATGAAACTTTGGTGAATTGTTTATATCTATTGATGTAAGCTCCCTTTAGAATTTTATAAAATTTACATTTTACATTTCTGAGTTATGGGGGTTTTATTCATTAAAAAAGGGGGGATTTTCCAGTTTTCGGACAATAACTCAAAAATGCTGTCAGCAATTCTCATGAAACTTTGGTAAATTGTTTATATCTATTGATGTAAGCTCCCTTTTGATTTTCATAAATTTCTAATATGACATTGAGAATTAATTGAACTTTATTTGTTTATAGTCTGAAAACAGATTTACTAAGTATTGCGCAACAGCACAGTGTATTACACAACAGCAAGATATCTTTAATTGAATATAAATTCAATTCATATAACCAATTTCAAGTTCTTTGACTAGATTTATTCAGAAAACCTATAATATGTCAAATATTTAATTACAATCCAAATTGAGACCTGTATCAAGCTTGAATATTGTGTCTTTTTTTGCCCCAACTGTTCAGGGTTGGACCTCTGCGGGCGTATCCAGCTGCGCTCAGCGAAGCAGTTTATTGCTAATGTTGAAACTAGAAAAAAAAGCCTGAAGGAATATGTAAAGAGTGTACTGTGCAAATGGATAAATATGCATTGTTTAAGCCAAACAACTTTTGATTTCATGCTGAAATCACAATTTTATTTTCTAGTCTCTGCTGAATGTTACAAAATGCAGATATTTAGATGCTAATCTAGTAGCAGAATTAACCTATATCATATTGAAAAAATGAGAAGAGCTTGATAATCCATATCTTGTTTACATATGCCTTATGGTTTGCAACTATTTCACAACTTACTTTTATTTTAATTTAGGATGTTTTAAAATATATCCTATATCATTTAATTTGATCATAAAATCAGAAAGTAATATCTAAAGTTTGGTAGATCAAATATGATTATTGTCATGAGGAAGTAGTCCTCAGTTCATAACCATATAACTTTAACCTTCAAGAGAACCACATTTTATCATTCCAGGGCCTTTTGTAAAAGCTTACTACATGGTATAAATTTGACTTATTTTTGGGGCCATATAGTGCCCCTCAGTTGTATACAACCTTGTCCTTTGGTCTCTGGTGGACATTGGTCTTATTGTTAATCATACCACAACCTCTTATTTTTCAAGTCTAATACATTATATTTATCTTTGACAGGTTGGTATGAAGGTGAGAGAATAAGAGATGGAGAGAGGGGTTGGTTCCCTGCCAACTGTACAGAAGAGATTGTCAACTCTCATGTGCGAGCCAGAAATCTGAGATTAAGATATAGACTGCTAGCTGCCTCTGAGGAATATTCTTCTTATAATAACATGACTTCTAAAGCATAATTGAAAAATATTGTAAAATAAGTGTTTTATCTGCTACTTTATATTTATATGAGATTTATTCTGTATCAGTGTATGATCTGTAAGGCACCAGTTCAGTTTCTGTAATACTTTAAACAGTTGAATTAAGATTTTCTTTTTGTGGGTAATGTCAGGGCTTTAGTCTGGAAAAACCCTTTAAGATTTGAAATTATATAGAGATAAGGCTAGTTGCATAATAACAAAGAAATGATAAATGTGATGACTAAACCTGATTGTGATGGTGTATTCCTCTGACAGAAAAACATTACAAGGACTGGTTCTTCAAAACAATTAGGGTCAACATAATTTGTTGGGAGGAATTAGGGAAAACATGGCATTATTTCTTCATTGTATTGACTTTTGAAGTTTTAAAATGGGATCTTTCTTGAATCTAAAATTTGGTTACAATGAAATCGGTTTGATTTATTAATGAGAAATGCATTTTTGTTTAAAAAAGTATAATTTTATTCTTTTGTTTTTGTTTTTTTTTAGACTTTAAAACAAGTTTATGTTTGTATTTATACAATTTTTGATTGTCTTATATTTTTCTAAAGAGTTTTGAAATGAATAAAAAAAACAATGGGGATTTATTTTTCAGATTTTTTAATTTTTTTTTTTAAATCTGGAGAATAATGCTCCAAAAAGAGAGTGAATTAAGAGACTGGACTGTTTTATATTCTCATAGTGCCATATGTTGGACATTTCTTTACTATTAATTACTTTGGGGTACATATTTTGAGCACACTCAGCCCTATGCACAATGTGAGCTATTGCCATCACTTGGTGTCCATCCTGGTCATTGTCGTCTTAAACTTTTTCAAAAATCATTTCCTCTGCGACAACTGGACCCGTTTCAACCAAACTTAAATTGAATGAACATTAGGGTATCTAGGATAAAGATTGCTGTTGTTAAATTGCATCTATTGATCTTGAAACCATGATAGATAATGAAAATATGACATGGACAAATATTCTCAGAATGTCAAGATGTAACCATTTAGGAGCCTCGTGGCTTAGTGGTCTAAGTAGTTCACCTACTGTATCACTAGCCTGTCAACACTGAGGTTGTTAGTTCGAGTCCCGCATGTGGCCGGTGTGGTCAACTCCAATCTTAATTGACTAGAATTATCAGTTTTCTACAGGTCTTTGGTTCTCTCCGGGCACTACGGCTTCCTCCACCAATAAAAACTGACTCTTTTGAGCCTCTTGTTTATTTAGTGGTTAATCAAACCAAACATAACTGTCCAACAAAATGCATATTTTCCATTGTCTTTTATATGTCAAATTTTAAACCACAATTTTTCAAACCAATTACCTGAGAACAAACATCCAAAAAGTATCTTTATAACATCAGCATACATATTGAACTACGAATATATTGATTGCTTAACCTGGAAATGTAAAAGCTTAATGAATTATTAATGTGTAATCATCTTGTATAATTTAAACCTGCTTTCTATGCAAATGTTTTAAGTAATTGTTAGTACAGTGTATTACATTATTTTGTTGACTGGTTCCCTGTATTGGGAAACAGTATCTGGAAACTTTTTTTTACAGAAGTTTAAATTAGGACTTGTTATAAATAGCAATAATTTATGTTAATGGGTACAACATTTTGTGACTTGCTTGTCTGCTTTTTATATGACTGCAAAAAATTTTTGCGGTCGTATATTGGTATGATGTCGACGTCGCACTCTAACTTTAGTTTAAGTGAATGGATCTCTATGACATTTTACCATAAGATTCAATACCACAAAAGGAAGGTTGGGATTGATTTTGGGGGTTATGGTATCAACAGTTAAGGAATTAGGGGCCAAAAAGGGGCCAAAAATAAGCATTTTTGTAACTTCTAGACATAACTTGTGTGTTAGTGTATGGATCTCTCTGACATTGTACCACAAGGTTCCATATCACAAAGGGAATGCTGGGATTGATTTTGGGGGTAATTGCCTCAAAATTGTAGGAATTAGGGGCCAAAAAAGGGGCAAAAAAAAACAAGCATTTTTCTAGTTTCATGACAATAACTTGTGTGTAAGTGTATGGATCTTTCTGAAATTGTACAGTACTACAAGGTTCCATATCACAAAGGGAAAGCTTGAATTGAGTTTGGGGGTAATTGCCCAAAACTTTTAGGAATAAGGGGCCAAAAATAAGCATTTTTCTAGTTTCCAGACAATAAATTGTGTTCAAGTGTATGGATCTCTCTGAAATTGGACTGCAAGGTACCATACCACAAAGGGAAGGCTGGGATTGATTTTGGGGGTAATTGCCTCAAAATTTTAGGAATTGGGGGCCAAAAAGGGGCAAAAAACAAGCATTTTTATATGCCCTTCAATTTTTGACGGGACGTATTATGGTATACAAATGTCTGGTGTCCGTCCGTCCGTCTGTCTGTCCGGCGTAAACATGTCGCACCGTAACTTGAGAATGACTTATCCAAATTTCATGAAACTTTACATAGTTGTTTCTTATGATGGTCAAACGATCTGTATACTTTTTGGTGAAAATAAGGTTAAAACTTTTTGAGTTACAGGACTTAGTAACTAAAACAGGTGTGTGTTTTTTTTTCACATGTCGCGCCGTATCTCAAAAACAATTTATGATTATTGCTTAAAACTTTACACACTTCTTAGTTATATTAATCTTAAGATCTGTATACTTTTTGGTGATGATTCAAAATTTTATTTTAGAGATATTGAGTATTTTGTTAAAAAAGGGGGAGGGGTTTTTCACATGTGGCGCCGTATCTCAAAAACGATTTATGATTATTGCTTAAAATTTTACACACTTCTTAGTTATATTAATCTAGAGATCTGTATACTTTTTGGTTTTGATTCAAAATTTTATTTTTGAGATATTGAATTTTTTTTTTTAAAGGGGGGTTTTCACATGTCGTGCCGTATCTCAAAAACGATTTATGATTATTGCTTAAAATTTTACACACTTCTTAGTTATATTAATCTAAAGATCTGTATACTTTTTGGTTTTGATTCAAAATTTATTTTAGAGATATTGAGATTTTTGTAAAACAAAAAGGGGGGTTTTCGCATGTCACACCGTATGTCAGAAACTATTTATGCTTATTGCATAAAAATTCACACACAAGACGACGGGCGTATCATGCGCTCATGGCGCAGCTGTTTATTCTAGTTTCAGGACAATAACTTGTTTGAAAGTGTATGAATCTTTCTGAAATTGTACTACAAGGTTCCATATCACAACGGGAAAGCTGGGTTTGAGTTTAGGGGTAATTGCCCTAAACGTTTAGGAATTTGGGGCCAAAAGGGGCCAAAAAAACAAGCATTTTTCTAGTTTCCAGACAATAACTTGTGTTCAAGTGTATGGATCTCTCTGAAATTGTACTGCAAGGTACCATACCACAAAGGGAAGGCTGGGATTGAGTTTGGGGGTGATGAATCATAAGGGGGCCCAAAAAATTTGGGGGGGGGGGGGGGAGTTTTTTTTCCTTTTTTTTTCTTTAAAATTTCCTTTTTAAATTGGTTATTTCTGATTTATATATAAAAGCAAATAATAATGATATGGTTTGAATAGGTAAATTAAAATTTTTTAAGTTTTTAGACCACATTCATTCTGTGTCAGAAACCTATGCTGTGTCGAATATTTAATCACAATCCATATTCAGTGCTGTATCAAGCTTGAATGTTGTGTCCATACTTGCCCCAACTGTTCAGGTTTCGACCTTTGCGGTTGTATCAAGCTGTGCCTAGCGGAGCATTTTATTTTATTTAGATTGTACAATTAAAACATGATAGTTAAATATTCAATATCATCATATTTCTAGCACTAAGCATTGAATATGACTAAAGCAGACAGATTTTGAGTAATTCTTTTAATATGTTATACTTGTTTTATACTCAAGAAATAATATTTTGTTGTAACATATCTTGGTGCTTATATATTTATATCTGGTCACATATTTTTGTTATCATGAGTTTGTTTTACATATCTTGGAAGTTTTGAAAAACTTTTAAATAATGATGCTAGTTTGTTATATCAATGATAAGCAATTAGAAGACAACTCACAAGCTGTTAAACTTAGAACATATTCTCAAGAATGTCATCTGTTTTGTTCATCGTTTCTTGTGTAAAGGATTATAGAATTGGTTGTGAATTAAGGAGGAACATATACTCTAACTAAGAAGATACATTAGTCTACAAATAAAGGGCACATTTTAATATTGGGAGCAAATATATTTTACTTTTACAGACCAAACTGTTGAACATTATAAGCCATTTTTACATGGTGTATATTTTCAGTTATGACCATTCCAAAGACTCCATAGTAACTAGTATGAGGTATAAAAATGGCAAAGTTTATCTTGTCAGTGTAATGCTACATTACTTATCATCCCAATATAATGTTGTATATAGGTAATTTTATCATCCCATTTTTATAATAGCTGTATGATTGGATTTATTATACCAATAAATTGATCATTTTAATATTATATTGCATTTAGGTATAAAGTTTCATATGTCAATGCACTAAGGCATTTATTGGCATCATATGCATTGAGCTTGTATAATAAGGAACAAGATTTAATATCTGTAAATACTGTTTGTATGCATAAATTATTGTTGTCAAATAATATACTACTATATGTATTGGACTACCCTATTTATTTTATTTGTTTGTTGAAGTCTAATGCTTGTTGGTATGAAATTGTATAGTTGAAGTGTTTTCTGATTGACTGTGTAGAAAATTAGAGCTTGTATTTAAAGTAACTGACCGTGGTTGAGATTGGACAAATTCTATTACATTCCAGCAATTGAATGCACAAGGGTAGAGATCTGACTTGATTATTTCAGTGATTCTGTACACTTTCCCTTTATTGAAAATGACTGGAGAAAGAACAAACACCACTTTAGTAGGCTATAGTGTAAGCAAATCTGTAGAATTAGTTTACCACATTCATTAAATAGAAAGGAATGTCAACATTGAAAAGTGAAACAAGTGAGACACTTAGAATAACCGTTTCATTGACTTATCCAATCCACAAAAATCATTCTTATACTGGTATATTTTTAACATGAAATCAAACAGACCTAGCTGCCATCTATTTATATTTATGTTAATATTGGGTCATTTGACCGTCAGCAGCCTTTGGAGATCATATCGATGGATAATTATATGGCGTCTGGTCTATATTATCAAGAAATGTTGATACATTATATATTTCCCTTAAATCAATCAACATTTCATTCAACAAAACAATTACCTCATTATTGGTCCTGTTGAGTTGTATTTCATATAACCTGCATAGACATATTTTCTAACTGGAGTTCTTCTAATTTCATGAATACTCAATACAGTACTCTTAAGATATTAGATAAACACTGGTTATCTGATGATATTGGTTCCTCCTGAGATATACCATGTTATGAACAAGGCAATAGTCCATTACATATAGTATACATATCTCTGTTGTTACAGTTTGTAAAACTACTTTCATTTTCCCATGTGTCAAATGTTGTTTTACTTTTTGTTGCTGTTGTTAACATTGTTTTTTTATGATCATCCTTTTTATTCCTTATCTTGCAATATATGTATAAGTATATATGTCATGTGATATGTGATTGATCTATGTCATGTGATATGCGATTGATCTATGTCATGTGATGTGTGATTGATCCTTATCATGTGATGTGTGATTGATATATGTCTTGTGATGTTTCTTTGAAGAAGATGCTTTTAGCCATGAATCTGTTCTGTTAAGACTATCATTCCTTGATTTTGATTGTATATAAGATATTTGTAAATCATTATTTTTCTATAAGTTCATGATGAACCTGAAAACTTATAAGTAAAGCCACTTCTTAAGTCTTATTAGTCTATAAAATTCATTAAACAATTTTTCAAGACTGGAGCCTTGAGGGGCTGGTCATTGAAATTGACTACTCTCTTTTAAATTTATTCATATAACTTTTAAGGAGAAATATAGATTTGAAACATGACGCATATATATTCACAATTTTCCTAACACCTGATTTTTCTTCCTTTGTCTTTCAAAAGACATCAGATGGTTACAATATAGAAATAATTTGTATTATGTTGCAAGTGTAAGTTTTCATGGATTGTGTGGCCTATATCTATCTAGAAACTACAAATTTACACATTCAAAGAAGAAAACTTTCCACAAGGGGAAATAAACTGGTTGGACTGGAATTTCAGTAAGGGGAAAATATTTTCAATTCAGATGCAAGTTTTGAATATAGAATTTTTCAGGAAGACAAAAGCCAGACTGATGTTGAAAATCAGAGAATACACTTATGGAGCTTCATATATGATAATGCATAGACTTGTTGCAAGTATCACTCCAACTGTAAGCTTGTCAGGGTTCCCCCCTTTTCAAAATCCTGGATCAGCACATTACCACTGTTACAATAAAATTGGAATTACTTGCACAGTTTCTGTTAAAATCGTAAATTGAAAAAGGGAAGAGTGCCTTTGTTTCGTCATGTTATTATGAATTTTTATATGACATCATTATTAATGTTTACAAAGCAATGTATTCTCAAAATTTCAGGTAAGGATTTTATCGTATTTAAATATAATTTAATTTTATAAAATATACCCGAAAGTATAATGGAATCAATTATTACTTGATAAAGGCATATCAGCTAACTTCCGGCTGTATTACATAATCAAAATGTTGCATATTTTCTTTAAGTATGTGATAAAAATTACTGTTTCAATGTAAACAATTATGTGCAATATTGAATATTTGAGAGGTGTTTGACCAATCAAATATTACTTCATTTTTACCAGATCAAGTAAGAAAATAAAAGACTTACCATTTTCATTTTCTGTAAATCGCGTATCATAGCTTAGGAATTTTTATAGAATATAAGAATATTTACTGCAGAATGTAATCTAGCTTGATTTATATGTATTTTTAGCTGATACAATAATAGCAAGAAAAATTTATAACCCAGTTATACAGAAGCTTTTGTACACATGCTAGGAAAATACTTTGGTATGTAGAAGGTTAATCTTCATTATATTTCTTTTATTTACAAAAAGAATTCAAATTTATTTATAAAAGTGGCTGAAATAAAATACAAAAAATGTACCTTATTTTTTTTAATTGTCTCTTTAAAAGAAGACTTTATACCAGAGCCTACATTTTTAGATATCCTGCTAACTTTATAACACAGATAAAAGGCCGATAAAAATTAATTTTCTAAATTTTTTACCACTACAAGTTCACATATTATATATTTGGATTTACAACATTAAAATGTGTTAGCAGTATTTTTTAACAGCCTTTCTTTTCAATGGTTATTCAAAGACACTACTGCTTTGTAGTACCATTAAAATTCCTACCCTTACAGTAAATGGTTATTTGACATTCCACTTTGTGTACCATGTATTTGTGTGTTACTACATGTATAATTTGCTATTACATATCAGATGTTTAACTATTGCCTTTTCTCTTACATCCATTTGATGAGTTCAAAAACTGTAAATTATTATCAAAGAACAGTTAAAATGTTATCATTCCTTTGAAATAACATTAGCAGAACCAATTATACTGCACCAGATGTGTATTGTAAGCTTCATTTCTTACTTTAAATCGTAATTCATCATTCAAGACTTGCAGTAGAAACAAATATCGCTATTTTCATCTGAACTGTAAATTGTTATTTTGCTCTATTTATGAAACATATGTGAATTTTTCATTTCAATTTTGCAATAAAATATTATACATATTAAATTATTTACTTGTGTTATAATGGTTTGTTGACTGATTGTAACCTGTGTAATGCAGTTTCAAGTCAGCTGGCTGTTTAGTTTTCCGTGTAATCTTCGGAGGAAGATTATTTGGGACAAAATCATAGAAACATAGACATATCTTCTAATTTTGCATGCATGTTTTTTGTAGCAAATTGTGTCGTAGTCAAATGCATTTCCACAAGATCTAGTACCTGTACACCATATTTTATAAAATAAAAACTTGCAATATAAAAATTAGATGTGTCATGATTGCCAATGAGACAAATAACAAAGACTTAAGTATAAAATGAGACAACCATCCAACACAGACCAAATAGAGAGGACGTAAAGTGTCAAATGAGACAACCAACCAACACAGACCAAATAGAGAGGACGTAAAGTGTCAAATGAGACAACCAACCAACACAGACCAAATAGAGAGGACGTAAAGTGTCAAATGAGACAACCAACCAACACAGACCAAATAGAGAGGACGTAAAGTGTCAAATGAGACAACCAACCAACACAGACCAAATAGAGAGGACGTAAAGTGTCAAATGAGACAACCAACCAACACAGACCAAATTGAGAGGACGTAAAGTGTCAAATGAGACAACCAACCAACACAGACCAAATAGAGAGGACGTAAAGTGTCAAATGAGACGACCAACCGACACAGACCAAATAGAGAGGATGTAAAGTGTCAAATGAGACGACCATCCAACACAGACCAAATAACGAGGACGTAAAGTGTCAAATGAGACGACCAACCAACACAGACCAAATAGAGAGGATGTAAAGTGTCAAATGAGACGACCAACCAACACAGACCAAATAGAGAGGATGTAAAGTGTCAAATGAGACAACCATCCAACACAGACCAATTAACGAGGATGTAAAGTGTCGAATGAGACAACCACCATCCAACACAGACCAAATAACGAGGATGTAAAGTTTCAAATGAGACAACCATCCAACACAGACCAAATAACAGGATGTAAAGTGTCAAATGAGACAACCATCCAACACAGACCAAATAACGAGGATGTAAAGTGTCGAATGAGACAACCATCCAACACAGACAAAATAATGAGGATGCAAAGTCCCCAATGAGACAACCATCCAACACAGACCAAAGGAATAGGATGAGCAGTATCCAATTACTCATCTGTCCAACACAGACCAAAGGACTAGGATGAGCAGTATCCAATGACTCTACTGTCCAAATATCAATTATCTACCAAACAGAACATTAAAAAGAAATATTGAGCAACAATAACCACACCTACAAAGCAAGTGCGTGGGTACGGTAGGCAGTATATGCTCCACAAGTTACACCCACTATAGTTGCTCAAGGCAGTTAAATCTTGGTTAAAAGTATCATTCAGTAATGCAATACATGTAACTGTATCTATGATAAGTTTATAGGAAAGATGACGGAGTTGTGGCTATACGACAAACCATTTTGGCTTCATGTGAGACAAATGGCATCAGGAAAAAAGTGGTGCATACAAATTATTTATAATTTATAATTAAAAACCCCTGGTTCAGCACCTCCATTGAAAACAGAAAATCTCGACCACAAAATTGAATGAGAAAAACAAGCTCCGGAATATCATATACACTTGGAAAGATGTACTCCTAATTCTATTAGTGAATTGTGCTTGGCAATGTTTTTTAAATGTTGTGTGTATTTTCTGTATTGTGTATGTTATTTACATTAAACTGAAATAATAATATTTTAATTCTTTTATGTTGAGAATGCCCGCCATTTTACAGTATCCAAAAGACAAATTTAGGATTCATCAATCATTATTAGAGCCGGCAAAATAGCCACTGCCTAAACAATAATCCAAGACAAGAGTAGATATTAAAACTTCTTCAATATTTGATCCAAATAATGTGATATTATATTTACGTTTAGTTTTTATATGACCGCAAAAATTAAAATTTTTTCCTTTTTGAAAAACCCTAACTTTTGTTTTACCAGCTTTAACATTCTACACTACTCAAAACATTTCAAGTATTTTGTAGATCATCTGATGACCTAGCGAAAACAATTATATCCGTGATCGGCATACAATAGTATATATAGAAGTAAAAATGTCCTTAAATGTTTTTTTTTTTATGATACTGTTTAGAGTTCCTTTATATTATTTTGAGCAAGGAATTCTTCCAAATCTGGGAGACATTGCTGGAAAAGAAAAGGTGATAAATGTTCTCCTTGGTGAACTCCCAGTTAAAGAATTCTGAAATGTCAACCCTCTTTGACATAAGATTTTATACTATTATACATATTAAAAATAACCTTTAAAATGTTCCCAGTAACCTAGCTTATTGTTTACCATTTTTCCGAACCATAAGCCCAATTTCTTTAACAGTATCGAAATGTAGAAGTTTCTATGTAAATTTTGTTTTCACTAAGTTGTGTCCTTATGTCAAGCGGTTAAAACGACATCGTCAATTCATTTCCAAATATAGAAATGAACCACTATAAAGTTATCATCTGTTGACATCTCCTTAACTAATACAAACGTATTTAGTATCACTTATTCTATAAGTAAAAATATAGCCTTGGGCGGTATTATTTAAAGTTTGTGTATTTATTTTTAATTACACGGTTACTGGTCTGTAAAAAATCCGCGAGAATTTAAGATATAAAAGATATATGTATGTTTTATACGCTAATGAATGTCATGTGACCATCGTGACGAAAGATCATAAGCTCTTCTTTTGTTTTTTTTTGTGTGATTAGATTTCATATTTTCACGGTTTGAAGTTATTCACAAGTTGTCAATTTCACTAGAAGAGATTTTGATTTGCTTTATGGACTAAATCGAACATGTGAAAATGAAAGGGATGATTTATTTTATTGTAGTTTTCTATATCTTTAAAACAGGTCAGTTTATTATAAACAGTTCTACAAAATTTATGGTAGTAGTTTAACAAAGATAAAACAAATTATCTTAAAAGAGGACCCTTATTTACTTTTTATATCACTAAAAATAATACCATCTTTATTATCTTTACCAAATACTAGTATGAAAGATTTTTTTTATTTCTACGTGACATATACAGCTATGAAGTTATCTACGTAAACATATATAACTATGAAGTTATCTACGTAAACATATATAACTATGAAGTTATCTACGTAAACATATATAACTATGAAGTTATCTGTGAGGTAAATATCAATAAGACAGCAACAAAACATCAGTAACAGAATCTAAAAGGCAAATTTCGGGTCCGGATTCAGAATTTTGAAAGGGGCCTAGGAGTGGGACTTAAAAACAGTTAATGCATTAACCATGTATGTAGCTCCATAAGGGGGATCCGGGCATGCCCCCTTAAATCAGCCTCTATATCTGAGTTTAATATATTTATTTATAGTTTTATTAAGAATATTGTTACTGGCAAAGAGTTGTTATTATAACAGTAAAATAATGAATTGCCAAAGACAAAATTTAAATATAACAAATATATTTATTCTCATAAACCAAAATCCATGGTACAATGACATTTCAGACATTCAAAATATAAATAGTCAGACTTATTAAGAATGTATGACATACAAAGGTAAAAACAGTACAATATTATACATGTAATAAATTAATGTTAACACCTCAGCGAGTCCAGCCTCCAATCTGATAAATTCACAAATTAATTATTCAATATACTATGCTGGTATTATTCACAGCACATGAAATTTCAGTATGTTAATTTGGTCTATTTTCGTAATAAGGTTTTTTTTTCTGTCTCATCTCTACATTGCGAACATTTTTAATCAAGCTGATATTCATCACCACAAAACTACAATACCGACTTTACACATCTTTCAACATTATTCCACCTCCAAGATTCAAAAGAATCTTAATGACTCAGGGTCCTGAATCTACAAAAAGCCAAGGTCCATCTGGCTCGGCAGGATTTTTTTGGGGGGCAAACAAGCGATATTTTTATTTTGGCTTAGCATTATACTCGGAAAGGCTTATCAAACCTCAGAGAACTCAGTGAAAATACCTTTTAATTTGTTTTATAATTCTTTTTTCCCGTCACTTTTATTTCTGAAGTGTCTATTTTGCTTCGCAACATGTCGATATTATAATTGTTATACTATATAGAACAGTTATTACGCTTTTAAAATTCACTCTTTTAACCGAACACTTTTCCATTTGGGAGTTATCTCACCGTATACTGGTTTTCTTGTTTTCGTTTCTGCTCAGAAAGGGGAATAAGTTGGGTTATATTTTTTCTCCAAAATGTTGCAACTTCCTTCGTTTATCTGTTAAAATTGAACCGCAGCTGTCCAGTTAGATGTAATAAGAGTTATTTCCTTTTTGTCGAGCCTTCGACTTTTGTCGAAAAAGCGAGACATAGCGATCCTACATTCCGTCGGCGTCGTCGTCGTCGGCGGCGGCGTTCACACATATTCACTCTGTGGTTAAACTTGGACAGAAGCTTGTTTATGATCATAAGATAGTATCCAGAAGTAAATTAAAAAAAAATCCTATTTTTCCGTATTTTACTTATAAATGGACTTAGTTTTTCTTCCAGTTAACATTACATACAGTCTGCAGTTAAATTTTTTAAAACATTTATTAGATTCATAAACTATCCTGGATTTTTACCAAACTTCAACAGAAGCTTCTTACAATAAAAAAATTGTATCGAGAGGAATATTTTTATTAAATTTTTTCCTCATCTCATTTTTGTTGAGCCTGCGATTAACAGCAACAGTAGGCGAGACACTGGGTTCCACGGAACCCTTACGAATTTTTATTGTTAACCCTTATACTGCCAAAGGGCCGACCAGGGACGATTGGCGTTACTTTTGGCCCGATCGGGTCGATTGACGTTGCCTTTAACTACCAAAAGGCCGATTAGGTAGATTTAAGTGTTCTTTAAATGACAATGAGCCGATATGGCCGATGGTTAAACAGAAATATCGTTTTCCTAATTTTCTTCATTCTTTTCGACATTTTCTCATGCTATGATTGAAATACTAAATATCAAATGATAAACGTTCAGAAATAATCAGTTTATTCTGGGTCATTGTATATCAATAAACTACTCCCAGGTTTATTAAATATATCACACACAACCCGTAGAGGGACCGTCTCAAAGCATGAATTATATAATTGCGTTATCATTATACTTGATAATTAATAAAAATTCACATTAGATAGGTTCTAACATACAAATGATTTTTAGAATGCAACCTAGTCTTTATATTGTTTTACTTTCAAATCTACAAATGAACCGTTTGTCGGATTGTTGAAATATACAATGTCACGTTGTAGCCTATCCATAGAGGGACCGTATCAAAGACATAAATAACTACCTGTATAAATGATGGAAAATTTTCGAGACGTTCCGAGAATCGTGATTCCGAGGATATCGAGTGGCCCATAGACACTTCCAAAACTCGCCAATATATAAGCGTGAACCCCTCCGCTGAGGGGTTCACGCAATAAAAACGAGTCCTTAAGCAATCCAAACATCTCAATATTATCTCTAGGACATAATCTTCTATTTTTGTAACAGTATATATCTTCAGAGAATAAGATATCATACAATATATAAGATGTCTTATAAAGTATTTAAGATATCTTATAACGTATATAAGATATCTTATAAATATTTTTTATTTAAGATATCTTATATACTTTATAAGATATCTCATATATTTCATAAGATATCTTATATAGTTTATAAGATATTTCACATAATTTATAAGATATAAAGAAAATTATATGAGATATCTTATAAATCATATGAGATATCTTATATAGTTAATAAGATATTTCACATAATTTATAAGATATAAAGAAAATTATATGAGATATCTTATAAATCATATGAGATATCTTATAAACTATATGAGATATCTTATAAGCTATATAAGATATCTTATAAACAATTTGATATATCCTAAAAAGTTTATTAGATATCTTGAAGTTAGAATAAATATTAAAACGGCTTGCCATACATTACGGCTGTGTATAGAATAACGTTTTTCAAAAGTGAATTAAACCACATATTTACCGAAGCAAAAGATAGTAATTGTTTTATTTCATATTCCTAGAAAAAAAACCCAATAAAATTGAGAATGGAAATGGGGAATGTGTCAAAGAGACAACAACCCGACCATAGAGCAGACAACAGCCGAAGGACACCAATGGGTCTTCAACGCAGCGAGAAAATACCGCACCCGGAGGTGGTCCTCAGCTGGCCCCTAAATAAAATTGTGTACTAGTTCAGTGAAAATGGACGTCACACTAAACTCCAAAACATATAAATGAACTAAAATTTAAAAATATACAAGACTAACAAAGGACAGAGGCTCCTGACTTGGGACAGGCGCAAAAATGCGGCGGGGTTAAACATGTTTTGTGAGATTTCAACCCTCCCCCTATACCTCTAGCCAGTGTAGAATAAAGAAACACATAGTAATACGCACAGTAAAACTCAGTTTAAAAGAAGTCCGAGTCTGATGTCAGAATAGGCAAAAAAAGAAACCAAGTAAAATGACAATGATACATAAATGAACAAAGGACTACTAGCAGTTACTGACATGCCAGCCCCAGACCTCAATTAAACTGATTGAAAGATTATGTCTTCATCATATGAAAATCAAATACCATCCCTCCCGTTGGGGGTTTAGTATCATACCATCACAAAATATATGAGAAGAACATAACCCGTATCATGCCGACAACTGGTTTTAGAATAAATGTGTTTAAAGACGATGCAAAAACCCTATGAGTGAAATTAATACTAAAAATGCAATCCTTAATGACTTGACAACAGTATCGTAACTATATCCTTTCCGAATAAGTTTGTTTAAAGGTTTGGTTAGCTTTTGAGGTGAATGCCGACAATTTTGTGCTTTGTAAAGAAATTTACCATAAAATATTGGATGTGAAATACCTGAACGTATAAGATGTCTGCATGTTGATTTACCCTTCCGGAGCACCTGATATCACCCCCAGTTTTTGGTGGGGTTCGTGTTGCTTAGTCTTTGGTTTTATATGTTGTATCCTCTGTACTATTATTTGTCTGTTAGTCTTTTTATTTTTGGCCATGGCGTTGTCAGTTTGTTTTCAATCTATGAGTTTGACTGTCCCTCTGGTATCTTTCGTCCCTTTTTTGATTTATATTTACGAATGATGTCCTTGTACCGATGATAAAATTTAGTAAATGTTTTGACTAGTTTGTGATATCGAAAACCCTGGTGTAATAATTCTTCAGTAATACAGAGATTTCTTTCGTTGAAATCGAATACGTTGTTACATACACGAGCGAATCGAACAAGTTGAGATATATAAACACCATAAGGGAACGTCACCATCTTAAAATGGATAATTATCACTGAACTAGTATACATATTTGTTTAGGGGCCAGCTGAAGGACGCCTCCGGGTGCGGGAGTTTCTCGCTGCATTGAGGACCCATTGGTGGCCTTCGGCTGTTGTCTGCTCTATGGTCGGGTTGTTGTCTCTTTGACACATTCCCCATTTCCATTCTCAATTTTAATTAACAATAGGTAATGAAAAATCATCTCTTTTATCATAAATTTTGGTATTAAGCTTCCCGTTAAAGATACAGATATCAAGATCCAGGAAAGGGCAGTGTTCGTTGTTAGTATTAGCTTTATTTAAAGTCAGTTCGGCAGGATAAATCTCGTTAGTGTACATACTGAAGTCATCATTATTGAGAGCCAATATATCATCTAAATATCTAAAAGTGTTATTAAATTTTTGAATCAGATGTATTTAATGACAAGTATTTATCTAAACTAGTTTTTCAAAAGTCAATTAAACCACATATTTACCGAAACAAAAGATAGTAATTGTTTTAATCCATATTCCTACGGGAAAAAAACCAAATGTATTTAATGAAAAGTATTTATCTAAACCAATGACATCACAAATTGTACCATAACGTTACATGTAAAAGGACGTGACGTTTAGCGCGGTAAATATCCTTTTTCTTCAGGTACATCAAAAATTTGATCATTACGTTACATGTGAAATCAAATCAAATCAATTTTTTTATTTCCTAATCGTAGAGCCCTTTCGGGCATTACAAAATTTAACACGATTTTTCACACTTTCATACCAATCTTTCTCACTCCGCTCACTCTGATTATGTTAATAAGAACATACACAAAAGTAATTATATAAAGCATAAATCATAAAAGTCCAGTTCGTGAATAAAGAGAGATTTACATTTACTTTTTTACCAGGTAGATAATCATTATAATTGAGTACATTTATACTGTTTTCTTTCTACAAAGTTAAGCTTTAAAAATTCACACAATGAAGATAAAAATGTGTTGTCTTCATTTATTATATCCATATAAATAAGTTATTTGTACTTAGATATTTTACATTGGGGAATTGGTTATTAACCTGAGATAGTAAAGTTTTTCTCCTATCATGGTAACATTTAGGACATTGAAGTAAAACATGTACCTCGTCCTCTACTTGGTTTAAATCGCAGAACTGACAAAGCCGTTCACATCTATGTAATGATTCTAGTTTTCCAAGAGAGTTGTACTTTCTCTCACGTCTTCCAGCTTATAATAATAATAATAATAATAATAAATTCTTTATTTAAAGAGGGTAACTCAATTAGAAGTAGTCTAATTTTCATTGAGGCCCTCAAACAAAATACATGTATACAGTAAACATTCATACATTCATACATTATGCATTCAAACATACAAATGGCAATAAATGGCAATAATTGGTAAAGTTTGATTAAATTTTCTTATTCTAACAATAAAAGAAAGAAAACAAATTATTCGACTTGCATAGAATTTTCAAGAAAATGATTATAACAATGTTTCTTAAATAATTCCACATTTCGACAATTTTTTGTTTTGAGTGGTAAATTATTCCATACCTTTGTTGCAGAATAATGAAAAGATTTTTTATAAAAATTTGTATTTGGTCTTGGAACAAATAGATCATTATTAGAGACAGATCGTAAGTTGTGGTGTTGCACATCATTAATATTTAGCATTGTTAAGTAATCAGGTGTTAGTCCATTTACAATTTTATACATTAGAATTGATTGTTGGTATTTTATTCTTTTTGTAAAAGATAGCCATTTTAAAGATGAAAACATAAAACCCTTGGAAAATGATTACTTATTCTGCATTTAGATAGTATGGACCATGGAAGTATTATATTGACCAATTATCTTTAATTTCTTTATTTCTAAATATTTTTCAAACTGGAATGTAGAATGAAAGCACGTTACGTTTGGCGCAGTGAATATACTTTTCCACCGGTGAATATGCAGTTTTATTCAAAATTCAAATCCTATAGAAATAAACTACTTAAATAATACCAATATATGGAATATGGTTTTTATCGGTGCTATGAAATAATGTCAATAAAAACTTTAGGGTTTACTGTAGGCAATTTTAATCATAAAAAGACCTTTAACAAAGAAATTCAATCATAATCAGCCAAGCAGCTTGTGCACTCTTGTTTATACAATAATATTTTTCCATATCTTTTCATTTCAGCCCACAGTACTTTATGTTATGAGTGTGTTTCTTTGAATGAAGAATGGTGTACAGAATATTTTGAC
Organism: Mytilus californianus; assembly: GCF_021869535.1. Lineage (NCBI taxonomy): Eukaryota > Metazoa > Mollusca > Bivalvia > Mytilida > Mytilidae > Mytilus > Mytilus californianus. The sequence continues at coordinate 69,048,015 of NW_026262593.1, read as the reverse complement.
GATAAAGATTCTATTGCTTACCGTAACAATATAATCAATTGTACGGGTAACTGCATGAAGTTGATTGCTCACGTTGATAAGGAAAAAGGTATGCTTAGCTTTAATATAAACTTTACTAGATTTTCTGCAATGTTGGTTTTATAAACATTCTGTCATATTATGGTAGATAACCACACAAAAAGAAGCATATCACGCAAATGTCATATATATTCACCTCATGTTTGCGGTATACCATCTTTTCCGCGAGTTGATTGTTTTCTGTTTGGTAATAAATCGATAGTAAGATCCATTTTGTTATATCTGGTGATCCGTTTATTTGGTAATCGTAAATGGCAGTCAGCAGGGTTTAAGAACATCAGTTGTTCGACCTGCTAGTCAAATGCGTTTTGTTAAAATATACTTTTTCACTTTCTTGATCTTTTGGAAAATGTTGTTTGTGCTGTATTTATAGACCCCTCTACCAAGAAATTTGTTTTGCATGCACACGTATAAAAATTGCGGTTTTTATCCAACGCAATCATAGGTTTGAACGTTGTCTACAATTTAGACAAGTTTATATATATATATATATATATTCATTGATTTGAACGCCACAACCATACCAGATTTTACAACAAAAATGAAACGGAAGATATATTTGGATTAACACGTTCTTTTTTTCTATAAATAAAAACGTTCTTATATCCTAATGGCATCGCCCCCTTTAGTCAATTGCATTCATGTTAACCCTACGCTGCTACCTTTTATGCTTTTGATAATGGTATTAAACAAGGACATGCAATAACAATACACGAAGTATTTTTAAGTGTACATGAATGATCGTCTAATCAACTCTTCAGTATAATTACAGGATGTTATTCTATTTTTAGAAGCATACAATTACTATGAATTTGTAATGACATCTGTTTAATACCTACAAGAAGGTAACACCTCCCACAACGAAAGCTGATTTTTATCAGCTATATAGTTAGAAGAGGGGATAAGGCAATGCTAGGCGGTGTTGTCGAAGAAGTGAGAAGTGAAAAGTACAGGTTCCAACTCCGCTCGGGGAGGAAATAAAGAATCAGACCTAATCTAACAATGTTAGGCTGATTTTCTAGGCATTTTTGTCGAGCCTTCGACTTTTGTCGAAAAAGCGAGACATACCGATCCTACATTCCGTCGTCGGCGTCGTCGTCGTCGTCGTCGTTGTTGTCGTCGTCGGCGGCGTCGTCGTCGTCGTCGTCGTTGTTGTCGTCGTCGGCGGCGTCCACAAATATTCACTCTGTGGTTAAAGTTTTTGAAATTTTAATAACTTTCTTAAACTATCCTGGATTTCTACCAAACTTGGACAGAAGCTTGTTTATGATCATAAGATAATATTCAAAAGTAAATTTTGTAAAAAAAAAATCCATTTTTTCCGTGTTTAACTTATAAATGGACTTAGTTTTTCTGCCAGTTAACATTACATTCACTCTGTGGTTAAAGTTTTTAAAATTTTAATAACTTTCTTAAACTATCCTGGATTTGTACCAAACTTGGACAGAAGCTTGTTTATGATTAAAAGCTAGTATCTAGAAGGAAATTTTGTTAAAATTTTGTTCCATTTTTTCCGTATTTTACTTATAAATGGACTTAGTTTTTCTTCCAGTTAACATTACATACAGTCTGCAGTTTAAGTTTTTAAAACATTTATTAGATTCATAAACTATCCTGGATTTTTACCAAATTGGACAGAAGCTACTTACAATCAAAAGATAGTATAGAGAGGAACATTTTTATTAATTTTTTTCCTCATTTTTGTTGAGCCTGCGATTAACAGCAATAGTAGGCGAGACACTGGGTTCCGCGGAACCCTTACGAATTTTATAAATAATCTAACGCCTTGTATTTCTTAATTTTAAGACTTCCGATGGACAAGGTATAATTTACAGTTGTCACTAGACCTGACAGCAAGTCTGGCTAAGATGAAGGGGAAAGTTGAGTACAGGAAACACATAGCTTAACATTGCAACATGTTAATGTGGATGACCCAAGTCAGGGACCTCACCAGTTGTTGTCTATTTTCATAAAATGCTGGATTTCCTTTAAAAGAATCGGGCGTTCAAAGCAGATCTTTTGTATTATCTATCAAATCTATCCATCACTTGGATGGTAGTCCCATTACAAATTTCATCTTAGCAATTGTCTAATATTGAAGACCTGTGTTTTTCTTAATGGTGTACTTTCTTCCTTTTTTGAATTTCGTTTCCCATTGATTGACCTATAGATAACATTTTCCTTTATCTGAATTTATAAGATTAATATATAGAAAAATGAGAAAAAGACGAATTCGGTAAAATGCATTTAAGCCATCATTTGTGATATGTTTATCAATATGTATAACTAACCAGCCAATCAATTAAAATGAAAACTATTGCATTGGAGTCTATATTCATGCAAACAGTTTAAATCAATTATTTATGAGTATATTGTCTATTTTTATTAGAATTTTATGTGAGAACGTGTGACATTACCCAGAGTGCACCAGGAACTTGTACCACAGCAAGTCAAGTGTTAGGAATACCTGTGAGTACAGTATGTGTATGTGAAACCGATGGATGTAATAAAGCGTATATGACAAGGAATTATTCTTTGTTAACAATTTGCTCAATATTCGTTACTTCTTTGTACATAACAAACTACTTGTTTTAAACAGTACTATGATGTTTACATTGTTATTAAAGTGTTACAAACGTATAATGTGTTAACAATACTCTAAAAAAGATACGAACACTACTGGTATTTTTTTTAGGGGGTGGGTGATGGGGGGGGGGGGGGGGGGGGGGGGTAATGCTATTAGACATGTTCTGAAAGTCATTGTACGGACACTTACACCAACATCCTAACACACGTACGTTACGTTGACTAAAACATAAATGGAGCATATCAAAATTTTCTGAATGTATAGTGATCCGATTTCGATATTCATTTTACACACAAGAAAATTATATATCTTTATTACTTTATATGTACTACATAACAAACAATTATGCGAGGAAATGAATATGCAGAAAAAAAATCGTTTCATCTACAAAGGACACCCAAATAAAAAATTGAAAAAGACCAAATAAAATATTATCAGATTATTACATGGCATTTTTCATATCAGATGTATTAGAAAAAGACCTCACTGAAACATACAAACAGCTAAAAAAAGATCAAAATAAAATGAGCCTCGATGAACTATGGAATACTTTTAAGACAAACACCCAAACGTCCATTGATAAGAATATTCCCAAAAAAAGCATTAGTTATAAATCAAAACTACCTTGGGTAAATAACGAACTAAAAAAGTTGATTAACAAGAAAAACAAACTTTACAAAAAGAAAAAAGGAAATCCCAAGTACAAAAAACAATACCAAGAAATTAAAACAAAGCTCCAAAAAAAAAATGAGAAACTCTTACTGGCAATATATAGAAAATATGATCTTTGATATTGAAATAAAAGAACCAGACCAACCATGCTTCAAAAATACACCAAAAAGCTATATTATTATATTAAAAGCCAAAAAAATGAAAATACTGGCATAGCTCCTCTAAGAAGTGAAGGTACATTGCACTCAAATCCATCTGAGAAAGCGAACATACTGAACAAACAATTCAAGTTCAGTCAGCTTTTACATCTGAAGCAAATACTGACATTCCAGATAAAGGTCCTAGTATTCATCCCAAAATGACAACCATAACAATATCTAGGGATGGTGTTTATAAACTTATCAAAAACATAAACCCTAATAAAGCTATTGGTCCTGATACCATCGCAGGCAAAGTACTCAAACAAAACATTGAGATATGTACAGACATCCTCACATTAATATTCACAAGATCATTAGAAACAGGCAAAGTACCATCTGACTGGAACCACGCTAACGTCACACCTGTATTAAAAAAAGGGGATAAACATAACCCAGGTAACTACAGACCTATATCCTTAACATGCATAGCTTGCAAATTACTTGAACACATCTTTGCAAGCAGCATGATGCAATATCTCAAAACCAATAACACACTGTATGAATTACAACATGGATTTAGGGCAAAGCGATCATGAGAGTCTCGAGTTATCTCACTCATTCATGAATTATCACAAAATAATGACAAGAACATACAAACAGATCTCATAATCATGGATTTTGCCAAAGCTTTTGACAAGGTACCACACAAAAGATTACTATATAAAATGAAATACTTTGGCATATCAGATCAAATCATAAACTGGGTCAAATCCTTTCTTTCAAACAGAACTCAAACAGTACTTTTAGAAAACATGTCATCTTCAAAAATACCAGTCACACCGGGTGTGCCACAGGGTACAGTGCTAGGACCTATACTTTTCCTTATTTACATAAATGACCTTCCAGATTACATCAAACATAGCAAAATCAGACTCTTCGCAGATGACAGTATAATTTACAGACAAATTAAATCTCAAAACGACTGCCTCAAGCTTCAAGAAGATATAGAAGCCGCCATACAATGGGAGCAAGACTGGCTCACGTCTTTCCACCCAGACAAATGCAACATCATGAACATAACAACCAAAAGAACTCCCATTCACTTCTACTACAACATGTATGGGCACATCTTAGAATCAGTAAAACATGCTAAATATTTAGGTATCACAATCTCTTCAGATCTAAAATGGAACACCCACATCCAACAAACAGCCGCTAAAGCAAATAAATCTTTATGTTTTATCAGAAGAAATCTCAAAGTCCAGTCACAAAAATAAAAGAAAGAGCATACCAAACCATCATAAGACCCAAATTAGAATACTGCTGTACTGTATGGGACCCCTATACAAGCGAAAACATTAGATCATTAGAAAAAGTACAGAGACGAGCGGCAAGGTATGCATGTAACAGACATCACAATACCAGCAGTGTGTCTGAGATGCTAGATACCATGAAATGGCAAACATTACAAGAACAAGGCTAATAATGTTCCACAAAATTATAAACGAAAATATTGCCATTCCATCGCAAAATTTATTACAAAAGAGTCAGTCTACCACAAGATCCACCAATAAAGATGCAATAATCCAATTTAACAAAGACAGCTACAAATTTTCTTTCTTTTGTCAAACAATTAAAGACTTGAACAAATTATCCTCAGTCATAACAAAATACACCACCACAGAAACTTTCAAGGATGCACTCACTCACGATGTGCTCCTTGATACCTATCCACACCTGAAGTAATCAGGCAATCATGTTTTTATCTTAAATTAAATATAAAAATAAAAAAATGAAATATTAGAAAAACTACATAAAAACGAAAAATCTAAAAACAAAGAAAAATTGTAAAAATGAATAATAATATAACAAATATACAAAAATATGGAATACAAAGAATTGACAATCTATGTTTAACTGCATTTATAAATACATAAATTTGAAAAAATTTTACCAGGTATGCGCCGGAAAGTAAACATCAGTATGTTGATGGTTTTCTGAAACTGAAGAAGAAGAAGAAGATTATCAGCCCAAGGTTCAATATCAGTCCAAGAGCCGAAGGCTCGATGGCTGATATTGACCGAGAGCTACCGAGGGCTGATAATACATCTGATATGAAAAATTACATGTTATGATTTTTTTATCATATGCTTCAACAATAGAGAAAAATAACAGTTTAATATATTGATCCTTTTAAGTGGTTTTCAAGTAGAAGTTCAAACAAGTGAAAAGTTAACCGACGTCGGACGCCAAATGTAATACATCCGATATGAAATCTTTTTATCGTATGCCTCAACCAGGAACATATATATTGACGTTAGATATACTGTTCCCAGCCTCAACAGAGGAGAAAAACAACAATTTTATTTTTATTGACGATAAAAAAAATTCAACAAAACATAATGAACATTGTTTCGAAGGTCAACATTTGTTAAGTGCAACTTTCTAAATTATGCTGGAAACTTTGAAAAATGCATTTATTGTATCATTTTTTTTTTTTTGCATTTTACATAATATATTTTCCTGTTTCATTATAATTGTTTTGTACCCTACTTTGTTATGCTTTTCACTATACACATACCATTGAGGTGTATTTTCCGGAATTTACCGAGTAACGCCGGAATGCCATGCGATAACGTTACGGAAAGGTATGTGATGAAGACGGACGCATGTGATAAGTATAGATTATAACATGCCCTTTTCCATATTGGCCCTGGTATCATCCCGAGACTCCCATATCGGCCTCGAGGCTTTAGCCGAGGGCCGATATGGGTCGAGGGATGATACCAGGGCCAATATGGAAAAGACATGTTATAATCTATTTATCACATATTTAAGTTCTGCAGAAAAGGGAAAAAAGTTCAATTATAACAATTTAATGAAATATAACAGGTAAAATCTTTTAAAAATTTTATCACAAAAGTTTTATCACATTTTCAAATTTAGTTTTTATCATTTACTCCATAGAAATTTATTGTCACATTTCCACTTATTTTGGAATATGGCAATACACAATTGCGTAATTCTCCGGCACTTTTTAACCACTCCTTTAGAATTTTAATGTCACTTTCAGTTTTTTTTCTTGTGTTAGCGTTTTTCATTTGCTCTACAAAGTCTGTCATTGTTCGCCGTCGTTAAGGACGCAATGACGTCACGTCATTTGAAATCAGGGCACAATAACCAATAACCTCTTTTTTGCCCCGGGCAATTTTGAGGTTATTGCATATGCAAAACCCAACGTATTCGTAACAAATATGTGATAAATTTTTCTTATCATATACTTGTATAAAATATTACCAAAATTTTACTGTTCAATAACATTTAAAAATATTAAAAGGCTATGAAAGGATTACTAGGTTTATTGACCAGATTCCTAAGAATTTCCTCAGCGGGCTGATAAAGGAACCTTTATTGACTGCTTCCGGAATGTTATCACATGCCTTTCCGTTAATTTCCGTGACGTTTATCACATGCAACTTCGTGCATTTCCGGAAATTTGTTCGAAAACGACAACACAGTGCGGAAAACCGCAAGTGATTTAAGACTTTTCACAAAATGGTTGAGGAGCAAATTTCAAACTAAGAACATGATAATTGTTGTGACAAGATAAATAAAATGCTTGTAATATCAATAAAAACAATTAAAGTTAAGAAATTTGTATTTGGTTGTCTGTTAATTATTATCTAAAAATTCATAGAAAGACAAAATTTTAATTAATAGTTCTTGTCTGTATTTCTGCTGCTGAAGTATATGATAAAAAGATCATTACATGTCATTTTTCATATCAGACCCTTTATCGGCCCTCGTTCATGATATCAGCCCTCGAGCCTGCGGCTCTTGGGCTGATATCATGACCTAGGGCCGATAAAGGGTCTGATATGAAAAATGCCATGTAATAATCTATACATATCAGCCCGCTAAACACCATTTCGGAAAATATGGAATTTACGTACATTTCATGCTATTATCATACAGTAAAACTTATATGCTATTTACTCTATTTATATGGTGAGAATTATCATCGCATTCAGAACCCAAAATTCCCCCCAAAATTGATTTTCCTCATACAGAACGGCATACCTCAAAACAAATGTATATCAATGTTTAATCAATTCCGACAATGTAAAATGGGTTAAATTGTATATAAGGCAAACATTTAGCCTTACAACAGGACACTTGCGAAACCCCTAAATTGCATGGATTCATAACGTTTATAGCCCGGTCTTTGTTTTTGTTAAATGTTTTTCTGCTTTGTATCGATCTGATGAGTCAAGCCATTTTCAACTGATTTTTGTCTCGCCTTGATGGAGTGAAAAAGCGAGACATAGGTATGCTGATTCCGGCGTCGGCGGCGTCAACAATGTATTAGTTTGTGATTAGGTCTAGTTCATGGTGAACCACTAGTGGTAGGTCAATGATATTAAGTATGCAGTTGTATTAGCATTGGCACATCTCATTACCAAGGAGATTATTTGGCTCCGCCCCCTCAGTCAAGGTCTATTGACTTTGAAACTTTTCATAGTTTATATGTATTAGTTTGTGATTAGGTCAATTTATGGGGAACCACTAGTGGTAGGTCAATGATATTTGGTATGCAGTTGTATGAGCATTGGCATATCTCATTTCCATGGATATTATTTGGCTCCGCCTCCTTAGTCATGGTCTATAGACTTTGAAAATTTTGCTTAATTAACATGTTTTAGTTTGTGATTAGGTCAGTTCAAGGGGAACCATTAGTGGTAGGCCAATGTTAATTGGTGGTCAGTTGTATAAGCATTAGCATATCTCATTTCCATGGAGAATATTTGGCCCCGCCCCCTCAGTCATGGATAGATATAGGAAGATGTGGTATGAGTGCCAATGAGACAACTCTCCATCCAAGTTACAATTTATAAAAGTATTTACTTTGAAACTTTTGCTTAGTTTACATGTATAAGTTTGTGATTAGATCAGTTTAAGATGAACTGCTAATGTTAAGTCAATGATATTTGGTATGCAAATTTATTGGCATTTGCAAGTATCGTTTCCATGGAGATTATATAGCCCCACCCCGATCATGGTTCATTGACTTTGAAACTTTTACATAGTTTACAAGTTAATGTTTGTGTTTAGGTTTCTTTAAAGGGAACGACTTATAATAAGTCAATGGTATTTGGTATGCAGTTGTATTAGCATTGGCACATCTCATTCCATGGAGATTGTTTAGCCATGTACCTTCAGTCATGGTTCATCGACTTTGAATATTTGCATAACTTACATGTTAAAGTATTACTATTTTAATTTCAACATTTGCATTATCAAAATTACAAAAAGGCGAGACATATCTCTGTGATAACAGTTTATTATAGTTTGTTCGTATGTTATGCGGTAACACCACTGTATCAGGTTATGGGGAGGGTTGAGCGCTCACAAACATGTCACAACCCCGCCACATTATGTGCCTGTCCCACGTCAGGAGCCTGTAGTTCAGTGGTTGTCGTTGGTTCATGTCTGTCATATTTGTTTTTCATAAATTGTTTTGTTATACATTAGGCCGTTAGTTTTTCATTTCAATTGTTTCATATGATATTTTTCATGTCGGGGGGCCTTTTATAGCCGACTATACGGTATGGGTTTTTCTCATTGTTGAAGGCCGTACGGTTACCTATAATTGCTTACATCCACTTCATTTTAACTTTGGTGGATAGTTATCTCATTGGCAATCATATCACATATCTTTATTTTTATATAAATTGTTGCAATACACGAGGCATCGAATTAAACATCCCCAACATGACTAGACTTGGCTACTTTGTACATACCGGACGCCCCACTACCGGCCAGACAAAGGCCAAGGGATGACTATATTTCTATACACCAGGCAACCGTTGGTTCTTATTATATGTATAAACTTATATAATATATGTGTGCATTTATAAGAAAGATAGAAAATACCATGAGCTGTCAAAAAAGTAACAATGACCCATACCATATAGTTTAAAAGTTAAAAGATGATAAAGAATAACAAATAACTAATAAAGTAACAAAAAGTACACATGACCAAATGATTTGTAAATATTATAATTCACACGTAGACCTAAACGCATCTAAATACATGCGTGGATCATGCGAGAGTAGTGCGTAAAACTACGCACAAATATTGGATCAAGCTCGATTGTCAAGTTTTTCGTGCGAAAAATAGTCTTCAATCTTCGCATGATTCTAAGATGTTCATATAAGGTTCCACTAGCGTACTAATGTATGAGATGTTTTTATCGCAAACATGAGAAAAATAAATTTCAAATATCGCGAAATGTAAGTTTTAAATCATTTTCTGAATGTTTACTTTATTTTGCCATAGTGCACCTATTTAGATTTTGGTCCGAATTATTTTTGGGGATTTCCCTAACCCAAGGCACGGATTTTGTTTTGTTTAGTTGTGGTCCAATGCCGTTTGATAACTCTGTATGTCATGATTTATTTCCTGTGTTGATGTGTTATTGATTATTCCATATCTCCTTTTACTAAGGTAGTATTGCCATCACCGACAACTATCAGTCCAGTATTGTCATCACCAATCTATTATGACAACTATCAGTCCAGTATTGCCATCACCCATCTATAATGACAACTATCAGTCTAGTATTGTCATCGCTCATCTATAGTGACAACTATCAGTCCAGTATTGCCATCACCCATCTATAATGACAACTATCAGTCCAGTATTGCCATCACCCATATTTAATGACAACTACCAGTCCAGTATTGTCATCACCCATCTATAATGACAACTATCAGTCCAGATTTGTCATCACCCATCTATAATGACAACTATCAGTCCAGTATTGTCACCACCCATCTATAGTGACAACTATCAGTCAAGTATTGCCATCACCCATCTATAATGACAAATACCAGTCCAGTATTGCCATCACCCATCTAAAATGACAACTATCAGTCTAGTATTGTCATCACCGACAACTATCAGTCCAGTATTGTCATCACCCATCTATAATGACAACTATCAGTCCAGTATTGTCATCACCGACAACTATCAATCCACTATTGCCATCACCCATCTATAATGACAACTATCAGTCCAGTATTGCCATCACCCATCTATAATGACAACTGTCAAGTTTTTCGTGCGAAAAATAGTCTTCAATCTTCGCATGATTCTAAGATGTTCATATAAGGTTCCACTAGCGTACTAATGTATGAGATGTTTTTATCGCAAACATGAGAAAAATAAATTTCAAATATCGCGAAATGTAAGTTTTAAATCATTTTCTGAATGTTTACTTTATTTTGCCATAGTGCACCTATTTAGATTTTGGTCCGAATTATTTTTGGGGATTTCCCTAACCCAAGGCACGGATTTTGTTTTGTTTAGTTGTGGTCCAATGCCGTTTGATAACTCTGTATGTCATGATTTATTTCCTGTGTTGATGTGTTATTGATTATTCCATATCTCCTTTTACTAAGGTAGTATTGCCATCACCGACAACTATCAGTCCAGTATTGTCATCACCAATCTATTATGACAACTATCAGTCCAGTATTGCCATCACCCATCTATAATGACAACTATCAGTCTAGTATTGTCATCGCTCATCTATAGTGACAACTATCAGTCCAGTATTGCCATCACCCATCTATAATGACAACTATCAGTCCAGTATTGCCATCACCCATATTTAATGACAACTACCAGTCCAGTATTGTCATCACCCATCTATAATGACAACTATCAGTCCAGATTTGTCATCACCCATCTATAATGACAACTATCAGTCCAGTATTGTCACCACCCATCTATAGTGACAACTATCAGTCAAGTATTGCCATCACCCATCTATAATGACAAATACCAGTCCAGTATTGCCATCACCCATCTAAAATGACAACTATCAGTCTAGTATTGTCATCACCGACAACTATCAGTCCAGTATTGTCATCACCCATCTATAATGACAACTATCAGTCCAGTATTGTCATCACCGACAACTATCAATCCACTATTGCCATCACCCATCTATAATGACAACTATCAGTCCAGTATTGCCATCACCCATCTATAATGACAACTGTCAGTCCAGTATTGTCATCACCCATCTATAATGACAACAATTTTCAATTGTATATTAAAATGTTTATTAAGATTTTGCATTGAAGGACACTCTTAACAAAAAGTTTAATAACAAAAATACCGAACTTCAAGGAAAATTAAAAACGGAAAGACCCTTATCAAATAACAAAATAAAAAGCTCAAACAAAACAAACGAATGGAAAACAGCTGTCATATTCCTGGCATGGTACAGGCATTTCATTTTGTAGAAGATGGTGGATTAAACCTGGTTTTATAGCTAGCTAAACCTCTCACTTTTTATGGCAGTCGCATAAAATTTCATTATATTGACAACAATGTGTGAACAAAACAAACAAACATAATAGGTAAAAATGTCAAAAATTGGGGTACAGATGTCAAAAATTGGGGTACAGCAGTCAACATTGTATTATAATCTGAATCATTATACACTTAACTTAACTGATAAACTCACAATTATTCTAAATCCATCATTACCCAATGATACCAAAAGCATTTGTTTATTTTATTAAAGAGTCATTAGAACTGAGGAAAGGAGACCAATAACTGATTTTTACATGTATATTTATATTGCTGAGTTTTTCTTATGTTTGTTTTGTGTCTGTATTGCTATGACCAAAATTGGTTTTTGTTAGTTTTGCAATAAAGAAAGGATTTATAAAACAAACAACTATGTCATCAAAGAAATAGCAAATAAGCAAAAATGAAAGACAAGAATACAAAAAATGACCATAGCACAATAACACAATGGCGGGATGTATATATACCGAGCCACGCCAAAAGGATATTACCAAAAATGTACTGAACAGTAAAGGTTAAAAATATACAAAGACAAATAAAAGAACACTATAACACGTAATCAAGATGATAAGTACCTAGAATCTATACTTCAAGACCATCATGTATTATTTGTGAAGTTGATACGGAATATTTATCAATAAGGTCTTGGTGTCTTCCGATGAATTTTTTAGCGGAAAAGGATGAGACGTTCATTAACATAATCCTGGTTCATCAACTTTCTACTCAGACACTGTTGACGTTTTACAAAGTCTGGGTAGCAGCTGCAAGCTCTTGAATATCGAATGAGTTGGGAAATGTATATCCCATATGCAGGTGAAGTTGGTATATGTCTACTAAGGTGGGGGAAATTGATAGTTTAAAAATTAAGATCGTTTAGTTCGAGGTATAATATAAATAAGAAGATTTGGTATGAGACAACTCTCCATCCAAGTCACAATGTATTAAAAGTTAACAATTATAAGTCTACAAAAGAGTTGGAGGAAGCCATGTCTATTGTTTCTTTAATTTCTAGTTCTGGAGGATATATTAATGGAACCAAATCATAAAAATTTAGATTGTTAATGGAAATAACATCATCAATATATCTGAATGATCATCCATAGCTAAATTTGTATTTGAAAGACCAAACATAGCTTTACTTATTTTGGTTAAGAATTTCGTTCATCTTCATTTTTTATATTTCCCAGATATTCACTCAAAATTTGGCAAAATTGATTTTTTTAGCCATCTTTAGAGGTTACATATTTTGTGAATACTCCATAATGTTGGTAGAACCTCACACTACACACTTGACGCTGTCATTTTGAGGATTTAAAGAAATGCTTATCTTTGATTAAAAAGACTGATTCAGTCATTTACGATGTATTCTTTATATTTGGATTATTTGATTGTTGTTTGTTTAACGTCTCGTTGCAAATATTTCATGCATGTTAAGGACGAGAACAAAATAATTAAAAAAAAGGTATCAAATAAACAATTATAACAAAATGTTCGTTCTGCAATGTAGGGATCGACCGGGATATTGGAGTGTCATTTAGAAATGAAGATATGCTGGACAAGGTTAGAAATTTTGCCTTCGAACATGCCAATTACAGACCCTCCCACAGTTGTCTTTCCAAGGATTCTTTAACCGGCTCTCTCGATGCACGTGTTTCGACCAAACATGGTTACGTATTTGTATTCCCCGCTCAGCAAAACGGACGTCCCACTTTAGTTGGAAAGGGAGGAGTCCAGGTGACAATATTTCTATACCCTAGTCAACCTTGGGACGATAGCATTCGGAAATTTACAACTAGTTAGGCATATGTTCAAATCTAAGTTCACACAATTTTTCAATACTCAGTGCCGTGTATCTGATCTTGTTGCGATGACAGTCTGCTCACCTCGAATTAGGAAGGTTAATCATTTTATCCCCGTCTGGATAAAAAGTCAAATATGTAAAGTTGGAATTTACTGCTTTTCAGCTAAGCATGCACCATTTATGAGTGAGAAAAAGACCGATTGACCTAGACCTAGAAATTACTATCTAATTAACATTTTATGGTCCTAAATATACATGTAGGATTTGCCGGAGGATGTTAACCACCTATCAGTCGATCGTACCAGATGCTCGGGGCCACTTCAATTCTTTTGTGGTAGGAGTGATCGGCTGAGACATCTTGAATACCACCCTTTTCATACATTTTGAGTATTCCAAAATGCATACACTTTCATATATTTTTAGCACAAAATAAACTTTTAAGCCTATATCATCCTACTTCAAGGAGTTAAAGGAGACTTGATGCATTTTTGACTGTGGTTTTCATCACATCCGTAATTAATACTAACATCAATACTTAATTGATAGAGGTGCCGCTGGGGTTCTGTTATCCCACCCCTTTTCATATAATTTAGATTTTAAAAATGTTTACCTTTCCATATATCGCGTAGGTAAAAATGTAACCTTTTCCCATATGGCTTGGGTTTCGTGTGGTGTGTTTGAAAAGTGGCTCAGATTCCTTATATAATGTTTACTTACGGCGAGACTTTCGGCTGTTTTCATATAACAAGTAATTGGAACTTTAGTGACCTTATATATTTCTGATAGATATACCAATGTTGTCTTCGTTATTCTCTTACATCCCCTTGCCCAATAGCTTTATTTGTATACTGGGACTTGCATGTGGGACAAACAGGGAGATATGATCAGATATGAGAAGCTCAGGGACTGATATGGGGCTTGGAAGAAGATATGAGTGGGGAGAAAATAAACCCAGGGTTAATTATTGGGACTGGAAGGGTCAGGAAGAAGGTAAGAGGGTGGACATTTATGGAATGGGATGGATGGACTGGGTGAAGCAAGTTGTAAAGTATCCAGTTTGGACATAAAATAAGTCTTGACAGGTGTATGCAAAATATCCAGTTAAGACAACAAATATTCCTAATAGGTGTATGTAAGGTATCCATCTTGAACGGACAACAAATATTCCTAACAGGTGTATGTAAGGTATCCATTTTGGACAACAAATATTCCTAACAGGTGTATGTGAGGTATTCAGTTTAGACAACAAATACTCCTAACAGGTTTATGTAAGGTGTTCAGTTCAGACAACAAATATTCCTAAACAGGTGTATGTAAGATATTCAGTTTAGACAACAAATTTTCCTAACAGGTGTATGTAAGGTATTCAGTTTAGACAACAAATATTCCTAACAGGTGTATGTGAGGTTTTCAGTTTAGACAACACATATTCCTAATAGGTGTATGTAAGGTGTTCAGTTAAGAAAACAAATATTCCTAACAGGTGTACAGAAGTTATCCAGTTTGGACAACCAATATTCCTAACAGGTGTATGTAAGTTGTTCAGTTTAGACAACAAATATTTCTAACAGGTGTATATAAATTATCCCAGTTTGGACAACAAATATTCAAAACAGGTGTATGTAATATATCCAGTTGGAAAGGACAACAGTTATTTCTAACATGTGTATGTATTGTATGCAGTTTGGATTTACAGCAAATATTCCTAACAGGTGTATGTAAGGTATAAAATTTGGACAACAAATATAGCTAACAAGATTATGTAAGTTATCCAGTTTGGACAACAATTATTCCTAACAGGTGTATGTAAGGTATTCAGTTTAGAAAAAAAATATTCCTCACAAATGTATTTAAGGTGTTCAGTTTTGACAACAAATATTCCTAACAGGTGTATAAAAGGTATCCAGTTTCGACAAGAAACGATCCTTACAGGTGTATGTAAGGTATCCAGTTTGGAGAACAAATATTCCTAACAGGTGTTTGTAAGGTAATCAGTTTAGACAAACTAGAGGCTCTAAAGAGCCTGTGTCGCTCACCTTGGTCTATGTGCATATTAAACAATGGACACAGATGGATTCATGACAAAATTGTGTTTTGGTGATGGTGATGTGTTTGTAGATCTTACTTTACTGAACATTCTTGCTCCTTACTATTATCTCTATCTATAATGAACTTGGCCCAGAAGTTACAGTGGAAAATATTTTGTAAAAATTTACAAAAATTTACAAAATTTATGAAAATTGTAAAAAATTGACTATAAAGGGCAATAACTCCTTAAGGGGTCAATTGACAATTTTGGTCATGTTGACTTATTTGTAGATCTAACTTTGCTGTACATTATTGCTGTTTACAGTTTATCTCTATCTATAATAATATTCAAGATAATAACCAAAAGCTGCAAAATTTTCTTAAAATTACCAATTCAGGGGCAGCAACCCAACAACATGTTGCCTGATTGGTCTGAAAATTTCAGGGCAGATAGATCTTGACCTAATAAACAATTTTATACCATCAGATTTGCTCTAAATGCTTTGGTTTCAGAGATATGAGCCAAAAACTGCATTTTACCCTATGTATTATTTTTTTGCCATGTCGGCCATTTTGGTTTGCGGGCAGGGTCATCGGACACATTTTTAAACTAGATACCCTAATGATGATTGTGGACAATTTTGGTTAAATTTGTCTCAGTAGTTTCAGAGGAGAAGATTTTTGTAAAAGATTACAAAAATTTACGAAAAATGGTTAAAAATTGACTATAAAGGGCAATAACTCCTCAAGGGGTCAGCTGACCATTTTGGTCAAGTTTGACTTATTTGTAGATCATACTTTGCTGAACATTATTGCTGTTTACAGTTTATCTCTATCTATAATAATATTCAAGATAATAACAAAAAACGGCAAAATTTCCTTAAAATTACCAATTCAGGGGCAGCAACCCAACAACGGGTTGTCCGATTCATCTGAAAATTTCAGGGCAGATAGATCTTGACCTGATAAACAATTTTACCCATGTCAGATTTGCTCTAAATGCTTTGGTTTCAGAGATATAAGCCAAAATCTACATTTTACCCCTATGTTCTATTTTTAGCCATGGCGGCCATCTTGGTTGGTTGGCGGGGTCATCGGACACATTTTATAAACTAGATACCCCAATGATGATTGTGGCCAAGTTTGGTCAAATTTGGCCCAGTAGTTTCAGAGGAGAAGATTTTTGTAAAAGTTTACGGACGACGGACGACGGACGCAAAGTGATGAGAAAAGCTCACTTGACCTTTCAGGTCAGGTGAGCTAAAAACAGTCCTAACAGGTGTATGTAAGGTATCCAGTTTGGACAACAAATATTCCTAACAAGTGTATGCGAGGTATTCAGTTTAGACAACAAACAGTCCTAACAGGTGTATGTATTGTATGCAAGTTTGGATTTACAACAAATATTCCTAACAGGTGTATGAAAGGTATCCAGTTTGGACAACAAATATGCCTTACAGGTGTATGTTAGGTATCAAGTTTGGACAACACATATTCTTAACAGGTGTATGTGAGGTATTCAGTTTAGACAACAAATATTCCTAATAGGTGTAAGTAATGTGTTTATTTTAGACAACAAATATTCCTAACAGGTGTATATAAGGTGTTCAGTTTAGACAAAAAATAATCCTAACAGGTCTATATATTGTATGCAGTTTGGATTTACATCAAATATTCCTAACAGGTGTATGTGAGGTATTCAGTTTAGGCATCAAATATTCCTAACAGGTGTATGTATTGTATTCAGTTTGGATTTACAACAAATATTCCTAACAGGTGTATGTAAGGTATCCAGTTCGGACAACAAATATTCCTTACAGGTGTACGTTAGGTATTTAGTTTGGACAACACATATTCCCAACAGGTGTATGTGAGGTATTCAGTTTAGACAACAAATATTCCTAACAGGTGTACATAAGTCATCCAGTTTGGACAACAAATATTCCTAAAAGGTGTATGTGAGTTATTCAGTTTGGACAACAGATATTCCTAACAGGTGTATATATTGTATGCAAGTTTGGATTTACAACAAATATTCCTAACAGGTGTATGTAAGGTATCCAGTTTGGACAACAAATATTCCTTACAGGTGTATGTTAGGTATTTAGTTTGGACAACTAATAATTGGAACAGGTGTATGTAAGGTATCCCGTTTGGACAACAAATATTCCTAACAGGTGTATGTGAGGTATTCAGTTTAGACAACAAACAGTCCTAACAGGTGTATTTAAGGTGTTCAGTTTAGACAACAAATATTCCTAACAGGTGTATGTAAGGTATCCAGTTTGGACAACAAATATTCCTTACAGGTGTATGTAAGGTATCCAGTTTGGACAACAAATATTCCTTACAGGTGTATGTTAGGTATTTAGTTTGGACAACTAATAATTGGAACAGGTGTATGTAAGGTATCTAGTATGGACAAAAAATATTTGCCACTGGACGTTAAGCAACCAACAATCAATCAATCCTTACAGGTGTGTGCTAGGTATCCAGTTTGATCAACAAATATTCCAAACAGGTGTATGTGAGGTATTTAGTTAAGATACCAAATATTCTTAACAGGTGTATGTAATGTGCTTATTTTAGACAACAAATATTCCTAACAGGTGTATGAAAGGTGTTCAGTTTAGACTACAAATATTCCTAACAGGTCTATATATTGTATGCAGTTTGGATTTACAGCAAATATTCCTTACAGGTGTGTGTGAGGTATTCAATTAAGACAACAAATATTCCTAACAGGCGTATGTATTGAATGCAGTTTTGATTTACAACAAATATTCCTAACAGGTGTATGTAAGGTATCCAGTTTGGACAACAAATATTCCTAAAAGGTGTATGTGAGGTATTCAGTTTAGACAACACATATTCCTAACAGGTGTATGTGAGGTATTCAGTTTAGACAACAAATATTCCTAACAGGTGTATGTATTGTATGCAAGTTTGGATTTACAACAAATATTCCTAACAGGTGTATGTAAGGTATCCAGTTTGGACAACAAATATTCCTTACAGGTGTATGTTAGGTATTTAGTTTGGACAACTAATAATTGGAACAGGTGTATGTAAGGTATCCAGTATGGACAAAAAATATTCCTTACAGGTGTATGTAAGGTGTTCAATTTAGACAACAAATATTCCTAACAGGTGTATGTAAGGTATCCAGTATGGACAACAAATATTCCTTACAGGTGTATGTAAGGTGTTCAATTTAGACAACAAATATTCCTAACAGGTGTATGTAAGGTATCCAGTTTGGACAACAAATATTCCTAACAGGTGTATGTGAGGTATTCAGTTTAGACAACAAACAGTCCTAACAGGTGTATTTAAGGTGTTCAGTTTAGACAACAAATATTCCTAACAGGTGTATGTAAGTTATCCAGTTTGGACAACAAATATTCCTTACAGGTGTGTGTTAGGTATCCAGTTTGATCAACAAATATTCCCAACAGGTGTATGTGAGGTATTCAGTTTAAACAACATATATTCCTAATAGGTGTATGCAATGTGTTTATTTTAGACAACAAATATTCCTAACAGGTGTATGAAAGGTGTTCAGTTTAGACAACAAATATTCCTAACAGGTCTATATATTGTATGCAGTTTGGATTTACAGCAAATATTCCTTACATGTGTGTGTGAGGTATTCAGTTAAGACAACAAATATTCCTAACAGGTGTACGTTAGGTATTTAGTTTGGACAACACATATTCCTAACAGGTGTATGTGAGGTATTCAGTTTAAACAACAAATATTCCTAACAGGTGTATGTATTGTATGCAAGTTTGGATTTACAACAAATATTCCTAACAGGTGTATGTAAGGTATCCAGTTTGGACAACAAATATTCCTTACAGGTGTATGTTGGGTATTTAGTTTGGACAACTAATAATTGGAACAGGTGTATGTAAGGTATCCAGTATGGACAAAAAATATTCCTTACAGGTGTATGTAAGGTGTTCAATTTAGACAACAAATATTCCTAACAGGTGTATGTAAGGTATCCAGTATGGACAACAAATATTCCTTACAGGTGTATGTAAGGTGTTCAATTTAGACAACAAATATTCCTAACAGGTGTATGTAAGGTATCCAGTTTGGACAACAAATATTCCTAACAGGTGTATGTGAGGTATTCAGTTTAGACAACAAACAGTCCTAACAGGTGTATTTAAGGTGTTCAGTTTAGACAACAAATATTCCTAACAGGTGTATGTAAGTTATCCAGTTTGGACAACAAATATTCCTTACAGGTGTGTGTTAGGTATCCAGTTTGATCAACAAATATTCCCAACAGGTGTATGTGAGGTATTCAGTTTAAACAACATATATTCTTATAGGTGTATGCAATGTGTTTATTTTAGACAACAAATATTCCTAACAGGTGTATGAAAGGTGTTCAGTTTAGACAACAAATATTCCTAACAGGTCTATATATTGTATGCAGTTTGGATTTACAGCAAATATTCCTTACATGTGTGTGTGAGGTATTCAGTTAAGACAACAAATATTCCTAACAGGTGTACGTTAGGTATTTAGTTTGGACAACACATATTCCTAACAGGTGTATGTGAGGTATTCAGTTTAGACAACAAATATTCGTAACAGGTTTATGTAAGGTATTCAGTTCAGACAACAAATTGTCCTAAGAGGTGTACATAAGTCATCCAGTTTGGACAACAAATATTCCTAAAAGGTGTATGTGAGTTATTCAGTTTAGACAACAAATATCCCTTACAAGTGTATTAATTGTATGCAGTTTGGATTTACAACAAATATTCCTAATAAGTGTATGTGAGATACCAGTTAGGACAACAAATATTCCGTACAGGTGTATGTTAGGTATCCAGTTTAGACAACACACATTCCTAACAGGTGTATGTAAGGTATCCAGTTTCGACAACAAATATTCCTTACAGGTGTATGTAATGTGTTTATTTTAGACAACAAATATTCTGAACAGGTGTATGTGAGGTAATCAGTTTAGACAACAAATATTCTTAACAGGTGTATGTAATGTGCTTATTTTAGACAACAAATATTCCTAACAGGTGTATGTAAGGTGTTCAGTTTAGACAACAAATATTCCTAACAGGTCTATATATTGTATGCAGTTTGGATTTACAGCAAATATTCCTTACAGGTGTGTGTGAGGTATTCAGTTAAGACAACAAATATTCCTAACAGGCGTATGTATTGTATGCAGTTTTGATTTACAACAAATATTCCTAACAGGTGTATGTAAGGTATCCAGTTTGGACAACAAATATTCCTAAAAGGTGTATGTGAGGTATTCAGTTTAGACAACAAATATTCCTAACAGGTGTATGTGAGGTATTCAGTTTAGACAACAAATATTCCTAACAGGTGTATGTATTGTATGCAAGTTTGGATTTACAACAAATATTCCTAACAGGTGTATGTAAGGTATCCAGTTTGGACAACAAATATTCCTTACAGGTGTATGTTAGGTATTTAGTTTGGACAACTAATAATTGGAACAGGTGTATGTAAGGTATCCAGTATGGACAACAAATATTCCTTACAGGTGTATGTAAGGTGTTCAATTTAGACAACAAATATTCCTAACAGGTGTATGTAAGTATCCAGTATGGACAACAAATATTCCTTACAGGTGTATGTCAGGTGTTCAATTTAGACAACAAATATTCCTAACAGGTGTATGTAAGGTATCCAGTTTGGACAACAAATATTCCTAACAGGTGTATGTGAGGTATTCAGTTTAGACAACAAACAGTCCTAACAGGTGTATTTAAGGTGTTCAGTTTAGACAACAAATATTCCAAACAGGTGTATGTAAGTTATCCAGTTTGGACAACAAATATTCCTTACAGGTGTGTGTTAGGTATCCAGTTTGATCAACAAATATTCCCAACAGGTGTATGTGAGGTATTCAGTTTAGACAACATATATTCCTAATAGGTGTATGCAATGTGTTTATTTTAGACAACAAATATTCCTAACAGGTGTATGTAAGGTGTTCAGTTTAGACAGCAAATATTCCTAACAGGTCTATATATTGTATGCAGTTTGGATTTACAGCATATATTCCTAACAGGTGTATGTGAGGTATTCAGTTTAGACAACAAATATTCCTAACAGGTGTATGTATTGTATGCAGTTTGGATTTACAACAAATATTCTGAACAGGTGTATGTGAGGTAATCAGTTTAGACAACAAATATTCTTAACAGGTGTATGTAATGTGCTTATTTTAGACAACAAATATTCCTAACAGGTGTATGTAACGTGTTCAGTTTAGACAAGAAATATTCCTCACAGGTCTATATATTGTATGCAGTTTGGATTTACAGCAAATATTCCTTACAGGTGTGTGTGAGGTATTCAGTTAAGACAACAAATATTCCTAACAGGCGTATGTATTGTATGCAGTTTTGATTTACAACAAATATTCCTAACAGGTGTATGTAAGGTATCCAGTTTGGACAACAAATATTCCTTACAGGTATATGTTAGGTATTTAGTTTGGACAACTAATAATTGGAACAGGTGTATGTAAGGTATCCAGTATGGACAAAAAATATTCCTTACAGGTGTATGTAAGGTGTTCAATTTAGACAACAAATATTCCTAACAGGTGTATGTAAGGTATCCAGTATGGACAACAAATATTCCTTACAGGTGTATGTAAGGTGTTCAATTTAGACAACAAATATTCCTAACAGGTGTATGTAAGGTATCCAGTTTGGACAACAAATATTCTTAACAGGTGTATGTGAGGTATTCAGTTTAGACAACAAATATTCCTAACAGGTGTATGTATTGTATGCAAGTTTGGATTTACAACAAATATTCCTAACAGGTGTATGTAAGGTATCCAGTTTGGACAACAAATATTCCTTACAGGTATATGTTAGGTATTTAGTTCGGACAACTAATAATTGGAACAGGTGTATGTAAGGTATCCAGTATGGACAACAAATATTCCTTACAGGTGTATGTAAGGTGTTTAATTTAGACAACAAATATTCTTAACAGGTGTATGTAAGGTATCCAGTTTGGACAACAAATATTCCTTACAGGTGTATGTAAGGTGTTCAATTTAGACAACAAATATTCCTAACAGGTGTATGTAAGGTATCCAGTTTGGACAACAAATATTCCTAACAGGTGTATGTGAGGTATTCAGTTTAGACAACAAACAGTCCTAACAGGTGTATTTAAGGTGTTCAGTTTAGACAACAAATATTCCTAACAGGTGTATGTAAGTTATCCAGTTTGGACAACAAATATTCCTTACAGGTGTGTGTTAGGTATCCAGTTTGATCAACAAATATTCCCAACAGGTGTATGTGAGGTATTCAGTTTAGACAAGAAATATTCCTAACAGGTGTATGTATTGTATGCAGTTTTGATTTACAACAAATATTCTGAACAGGTGTATGTGAGGTAATCAGTTTAGACAACAAATATTCTTAACAGGTGTATGTAATGTGCTTATTTTAGACAACAAATATTCCTAACAGGTGTATGGAACGTGTTCAGTTTAGACAACAAATATTCCTCACAGGTCTATATATTGTATGCAGTTTGGATTTACAGCAAATATTCCTTACAGGTGTGTGTGAGGTATTCAGTTAAGACAACAAATATTCCTAACAGGCGTATGTATTGTATGCAGTTTTGATTTACAACAAATATTCCTAACAGGTGTATGTAAGGTATCCAGTTTGGACAACAAATATTCCTAAAAGGTGTATGTGAGGTATTCAGTTTAGACAACAAATATTCCTAACAGGTGTATGTATTGTATGCAAGTTTGGATTTACAAGAAATATTCCTAACAGGTGTATGTAAGGTATCCAGTATGGACAACAAATATTCCTTACAGGTGTATGTAAGGTGTTCAATTTAGACAACAAATATTCCTAACAGGTGTATGTAAGGTATCCAGTTTGGACAACAAATATTCCTTACAGGTGTATGTTAGGTATTTAGTTTGGACAACTAATAATTGGAACAGGTGTATGTAAGGTATCCAGTATGGACAACAAATATTCCTTACAGGTGTATGTAAGGTGTTCAATTTAGACAACAAATATTCCTAACAGGTGTATGTAAGTATCCAGTATGGACAACAAATATTCCTTACAGGTGTATGTCAGGTGTTCAATTTAGACAACAAATATTCCTAACAGGTGTATGTAAGGTATCCAGTTTGGACAACAAATATTCCTAACAGGTGTATGTGAGGTATTCAGTTTAGACAACAAACAGTCCTAACAGGTGTATTTAAGGTGTTCAGTTTAGACAACAAATATTCCAAACAGGTGTATGTAAGTTATCCAGTTTGGACAACAAATATTCCTTACAGGTGTGTGTTAGGTATCCAGTTTGATCAACAAATATTCCCAACAGGTGTATGTGAGGTATTCAGTTTAGACAACATATATTCCTAATAGGTGTATGCAATGTGTTTATTTTAGACAACAAATATTCCTAACAGGTGTATGTAAGGTGTTCAGTTTAGACAGCAAATATTCCTAACAGGTCTATATATTGTATGCAGTTTGGATTTACAGCATATATTCCTAACAGGTGTATGTGAGGTATTCAGTTTAGACAACAAATATTCCTAACAGGTGTATGTATTGTATGCAGTTTGGATTTACAACAAATATTCTGAACAGGTGTATGTGAGGTAATCAGTTTAGACAACAAATATTCTTAACAGGTGTATGTAATGTGCTTATTTTAGACAACAAATATTCCTAACAGGTGTATGTAACGTGTTCAGTTTAGACAAGAAATATTCCTCACAGGTCTATATATTGTATGCAGTTTGGATTTACAGCAAATATTCCTTACAGGTGTGTGTGAGGTATTCAGTTAAGACAACAAATATTCCTAACAGGCGTATGTATTGTATGCAGTTTTGATTTACAACAAATATTCCTAACAGGTGTATGTAAGGTATCCAGTTTGGACAACAAATATTCCTTACAGGTATATGTTAGGTATTTAGTTTGGACAACTAATAATTGGAACAGGTGTATGTAAGGTATCCAGTATGGACAAAAAATATTCCTTACAGGTGTATGTAAGGTGTTCAATTTAGACAACAAATATTCCTAACAGGTGTATGTAAGGTATCCAGTATGGACAACAAATATTCCTTACAGGTGTATGTAAGGTGTTCAATTTAGACAACAAATATTCCTAACAGGTGTATGTAAGGTATCCAGTTTGGACAACAAATATTCTTAACAGGTGTATGTGAGGTATTCAGTTTAGACAACAAATATTCCTAACAGGTGTATGTATTGTATGCAAGTTTGGATTTACAACAAATATTCCTAACAGGTGTATGTAAGGTATCCAGTTTGGACAACAAATATTCCTTACAGGTATATGTTAGGTATTTAGTTCGGACAACTAATAATTGGAACAGGTGTATGTAAGGTATCCAGTATGGACAACAAATATTCCTTACAGGTGTATGTAAGGTGTTTAATTTAGACAACAAATATTCTTAACAGGTGTATGTAAGGTATCCAGTTTGGACAACAAATATTCCTTACAGGTGTATGTAAGGTGTTCAATTTAGACAACAAATATTCCTAACAGGTGTATGTAAGGTATCCAGTTTGGACAACAAATATTCCTAACAGGTGTATGTGAGGTATTCAGTTTAGACAACAAACAGTCCTAACAGGTGTATTTAAGGTGTTCAGTTTAGACAACAAATATTCCTAACAGGTGTATGTAAGTTATCCAGTTTGGACAACAAATATTCCTTACAGGTGTGTGTTAGGTATCCAGTTTGATCAACAAATATTCCCAACAGGTGTATGTGAGGTATTCAGTTTAGACAAGAAATATTCCTAACAGGTGTATGTATTGTATGCAGTTTTGATTTACAACAAATATTCTGAACAGGTGTATGTGAGGTAATCAGTTTAGACAACAAATATTCTTAACAGGTGTATGTAATGTGCTTATTTTAGACAACAAATATTCCTAACAGGTGTATGGAACGTGTTCAGTTTAGACAACAAATATTCCTCACAGGTCTATATATTGTATGCAGTTTGGATTTACAGCAAATATTCCTTACAGGTGTGTGTGAGGTATTCAGTTAAGACAACAAATATTCCTAACAGGCGTATGTATTGTATGCAGTTTTGATTTACAACAAATATTCCTAACAGGTGTATGTAAGGTATCCAGTTTGGACAACAAATATTCCTAAAAGGTGTATGTGAGGTATTCAGTTTAGACAACAAATATTCCTAACAGGTGTATGTATTGTATGCAAGTTTGGATTTACAAGAAATATTCCTAACAGGTGTATGTAAGGTATCCAGTATGGACAACAAATATTCCTTACAGGTGTATGTAAGGTGTTCAATTTAGACAACAAATATTCCTAACAGGTGTATGTAAGGTATCCAGTTTGGACAACAAATATTCCTAACAGGTGTATGTGAGGTATTCAGTTTAGACAACAAATATTCCTAACAGGTGTATGTATTGTATGCAAGTTTGGATTTAAAACAAATATTCCTAACAGGTGTATGTAAGGTATCCAGTTTGGACAACAAATATTCCTTACAGGTGTATGTTAGGTATTTAGTTTGGACAACTAATAATTGGAACAGGTGTATGTAAGGTATCCAGTATGGACAACAAATATTCCTTACAGGTGTATGTAAGGTGTTTAATTTAGACAACAAATATTCTTAACAGGTGTATGTAAGGTATCCAGTTTGGACAACAAATATTCCTTACAGGTGTATGTAAGGTGTTCAATTTAGACAACAAATATTCCTAACAGGTGTATGTAAGGTATCCAGTTTGGACAACAAATATTCCTTACAGGTGTATGTTAGGTATTTAGTTTGGACAACTAATAATTGGAACAGGTGTATGTAAGGTATCCAGTATGGACAAAAAATATTCCTTACAGGTGTATGTAAGGTATTCAATTTAGACAACAAATATCCCTAACAGGTGTATGTAAGGTATCCAGTATGGACAACAAATATTCCTTACAGGTGTCTGTAAGGTGTTCAATTTAGACAACAAATATTCCTAACAGGTGTATGTAAGGTATCCAGTTTAGACAACAAATATTCCTAACAGGTGTATGTGAGGTATTCAGTTTAGACAACAAATATTCCTAACAGGTGTATGTATTGTATGCAAGTTTGGATTTACAACAAATATTCCTAACAGGTGTATGTAAGGTATCCAGTTTGGACAACAAATATTCCTTACAGGTGTATGTTAGGTATTTAGTTTGGACAACTAATAATTGGAACAGGTGTATGTAAGGTATCCAGTATGGACAACACATATTCCTTACAGGTGTATGTAAGGTGTTCAATTTAGACAACAAATATTCCTAACAGGTGTATGTAAGGTATCCAAAATGGACAACAAATATTCCTTACAGGTGTATGTAAGGTGTTCAATTTAGACAACAAATATTCCTAACAGGTGTATGAAAGGTATCCAGTTTGGACAACAAATATTCCTTACAGGTGCATGTTAGGTATTTAGTTTGGACAACTAATAATTGGAACAGGTGTATGTAAGGTATCCAGTATGGACAACAAATATTCCTTACAGGTGTATGTAAGGTGTTCAATTTAGACAACAAATATTCCTAACAGGTGTATGTAAGGTATCCAGTATGGACAACAAATATTCCTAACAGGTGTATGTAAGGCGTTCAATTTAGACAACAAATATTCTAAACAGGTGTATGTAAGGTATCCAGTATGGACAACAAATATTCCTAACAGGTGTATGTAAGGTATTCAGTTTAGACAACACATATTCCTAAGAGGTGTACATAAGTAATCCAGTTTAGACAACAAATATTCCTAAAAGGTGTATGTGAGGTATTCAGTTTAGACAACAAATATTCCTAACAGGTGTATGTATTGTATGTAGTTTGAATTTACAACAAATATTCCTAACAGGTGTATGTAAGGTATCCAGTTTGGACAACAAATATTCCTTACAGGTGTATGTTAGGTATCCAGTTTGGACAACACATATTCCTAACAGGTGTATGTGAGGTATTCAGTTTAGACAACAAATATTCGTAACAGGTTTATGTAAGGTATTCAGTTTAGACAACAAATATTCATAACAGGTGTATGTATTGTATGCAGTTTTGATTTACAACAAATATTCTGAACAGGTGTATGTGAGGTAATCAGTTTGGACAACAAATATTCTTAACAGGTGTATGTAATGTGCTTATTTTAGACAACAAATATTCCTAACAGGTGTATGTAACGTGTTCAGTTTAGACAACAAATATTCCTCACAGGTCTATATATTGTATGCAGTTTGGATTTACAGCAAATATTCCTTACAGGTGTGTGTGAGGTATTCAGTTAAGACAACAAATATTCCTAAAAGGCGTATGTATTGTATGCAGTTTTGATTTACAACAAATATTCCTAACAGGTGTATGTAAGGTATCCAGTTTGGACAACAAATATTCCTAAAAGGTGTATGTGAGGTATTCAGTTTAGACAACAAATATTCCTAACAGGTGTATGTGAGGTATTCAGTTTAGACAACAAATATTCCTAACAGGTGTATGTATTGTATGCAAGTTTGGATTTACAAGAAATATTCCTTACAGGTGTATGTAAGGTATCCAGTATGGACAACAAATATTCCTTACAGGTGTATGTAAGGTGTTCAATTTAGACAACAAATATTCCTAACAGGTGTATGTAAGGTATCCAGTTTGGACAACAAATATTCCTAACAGGTGTATGTGAGGTATTCAGTTTAGACAACAAATATTCCTAACAGGTGTATGTATTGTATGCAAGTTTGGATTTACAACAAATATTCCTAACAGGTGTATGTAAGGTATCCAGTTTGGACAACACATATTCCTTACAGGTGTATGTTAGGTATTTAGTTTGGACAACTAATAATTGGAACAGGTGTATGTAAGGTATCCAGTATGGACAACAAATATTCCTTACAGGTGTATGTAAGGTGTTTAATTTAGACAACAAATATTCTTAACAGGTGTATGTAAGGTATCCAGTTTGGACAACAAATATTCCTTACAGGTGTATGTAAGGTGTTCAATTTAGACAACAAATATTCCTAACAGGTGTATGTAAGGTATCCAGTTTGGACAACAAATATTCCTTACAGGTGTATGTTAGGTATTTAGTTTGGACAACTAATAATTGGAACAGGTGTATGTAAGGTATCCAGTATGGACAAAAAATATTCCTTACAGGTGTATGTAAGGTGTTCAATTTAGACAACAAATATCCCTAACAGGTGTATGTAAGGTATCCAGTATGGACAACAAATATTCCTTACAGGTGTCTGTAAGGTGTTCAATTTAGACAACAAATATTCCTAACAGGTGTATGTAAGGTATCCAGTTTAGACAACAAATATTCCTAACAGGTGTATGTGAGGTATTCAGTTTAGACAACAAATATTCCTAACAGGTGTATGTATTGTATGCAAGTTTGGATTTACAACAAATATTCCTAACAGGTGTATGTAAGGTATCCAGTTTGGACAACAAATATTCCTTACAGGTGTATGTTAGGTATTTAGTTTGGACAACTAATAATTGGAACAGGTGTATGTAAGGTATCCAGTATGGACAACACATATTCCTTACAGGTGTATGTAAGGTGTTCAATTTAGACAACAAATATTCCTAACAGGTGTATGTAAGGTATCCAAAATGGACAACAAATATTCCTTACAGGTGTATGTAAGGTGTTCAATTTAGACAACAAATATTCCTAACAGGTGTATGTAAGGTATCCAGTTTGGACAACAAATATTCCTTACAGGTGTATGTTAGGTATTTAGTTTGGACAACTAATAATTGGAACAGGTGTATGTAAGGTATCCAGTATGGACAACAAATATTCCTTACAGGTGTATGTAAGGTGTTCAATTTAGACAACAAATATTCCTAACAGGTGTATGTAAGGTATCCAGTATGGACAACAAATATTCCTAACAGGTGTATGTAAGGCGTTGAATTTAGACAACAAATATTCTAAACAGGTGTATGTAAGGTATCCAGTATGGACAACAAATATTCCTAACAGGTGTATGTAAGGTATTCAGTTTAGACAACACATATTCCTAAGAGGTGTACATAAGTAATCCAGTTTAGACAACAAATATTCCTAAAAGGTGTATGTGAGGTATTCAGTTTAGACAACAAATATTCCTAACAGGTGTATGTAAGGTATCCAGTTTGGACAACAAATATTCCTTACAGGTGTATGTTAGGTATCCAGTTTGGACAACACATATTCCTAACAGGTGTATGTGAGGTATTCAGTTTAGACAACAAATATTCGTAACAGGTTTATGTAAGGTATTCAGTTTAGACAACAAATATTCATAACAGGTGTATGTATTGTATGCAGTTTTGATTTACAACAAATATTCTGAACAGGTGTATGTGAGGTAATCAGTTTAGACAACAAATATTCTTAACAGGTGTATGTAATGTGCTTATTTTAGACAACAAATATTCCTAACAGGTGTATGTAACGTGTTCAGTTTAGACAACAAATATTCCTCACAGGTCTATATATTGTATGCAGTTTGGATTTACAGCAAATATTCCTTACAGGTGTGTGTGAGGTATTCAGTTAAGACAACAAATATTCCTAACAGGCGTATGTATTGTATGCAGTTTTGATTTACAACAAATATTCCTAACAGGTGTATGTAAGGTATCCAGTTTGGACAACAAATATTCCTAAAAGGTGTATGTGAGGTATTCAGTTTAGACAACAAATATTCCTAACAGGTGTATGTGAGGTATTCAGTTTAGACAACAAATATTCCTAACAGGTGTATGTATTGTATGCAAGTTTGGATTTACAAGAAATATTCCTTACAGGTGTATGTAAGGTATCCAGTATGGACAACAAATATTCCTTACAGGTGTATGTAAGGTGTTCAATTTAGACAACAAATATTCCTAACAGGTGTATGTAAGGTATCCAGTTTGGACAACAAATATTCCTAACAGGTGTATGTGAGGTATTCAGTTTAGACAACAAATATTCCTAACAGGTGTATGTATTGTATGCAAGTTTGGATTTACAACAAATATTCCTAACAGGTGTATGTAAGGTATCCAGTTTGGACAAAAAATATTCCTTACAGGTGTATGTTAGGTATTTAGTTTGGACAACTAATAATTGGAACAGGTGTATGTAAGGTATCCAGTATGGACAACAAATATTCCTTACAGGTGTATGTAAGGTGTTTAATTTAGACAACAAATATTCTTAACAGGTGTATGTAAGGTATCCAGTTTGGACAACAAATATTCCTTACAGGTGTATGTAAGGTGTTCAATTTAGACAACAAATATTCCTAACAAGTGTATGTAAGGTATCCAGTTTGGACAACAAGTATTCCTCTCAGGTGTATGTTAGGTACTTAGTTTGGACAACTAATAATTGGAACAGGTGTATGTAAGGTATCCATTATGGACAAAAAATATTCCTTACAGGTGTATGTAAGGTGTTCAATTTAGACAACAAATATTCCTAACAGGTGTATGTAAGGTATCCAGTATGGACAACAAATATTCCTTACAGGTGTATGTAAGGTGTTCAATTTAGACAACAAATATTCCTAACAGGTGTATGTAAGGTATCCAGTTTAGACAACAAATATTCCTAACAGGTGTATGTGAGGTATTCAGTTTAGACAACAAATATTCCTAACAGGTGTATGTATTGTATGCAAGTTTGGATTTACAACAAATATTCCTAACAGGTGTATGTAAGGTATCCAGTTTGGACAACACATATTCCTTACAGGTGTATGTTAGGTATTTAGTTTGGACAACTAATAATTGGAACAGGTGTATGTAAGGTATCCAGTATGGACAACACATATTCCTTACAGGTGTATGTAAGGTATCCAGTTTGGACAACAAATATTCCTAACAGGTGTATGTGAGGTATTCAGTTTAGACAACAAATATTCCTAACAGGTGTATGTATTGTATGCAAGTTTGGATTTACAACAAATATTCCTAACAGGTGTATGTAAGGTATCCAGTTTGGACAAAAAATATTCCTTACAGGTGTATGTTAGGTATTTAGTTTGGACAACTAATAATTGGAACAGGTGTATGTAAGGTATCCAGTATGGACAACAAATATTCCTTACAGGTGTATGTAAGGTGTTTAATTTAGACAACAAATATTCTTAACAGGTGTATGTAAGGTATCCAGTTTGGACAACAAATATTCCTTACAGGTGTATGTAAGGTGTTCAATTTAGACAACAAATATTCCTAACAAGTGTATGTAAGGTATCCAGTTTGGACAACAAGTATTCCTCTCAGGTGTATGTTAGGTACTTAGTTTGGACAACTAATAATTGGAACAGGTGTATGTAAGGTATCCATTATGGACAAAAAATATTCCTTACAGGTGTATGTAAGGTGTTCAATTTAGACAACAAATATTCCTAACAGGTGTATGTAAGGTATCCAGTATGGACAACAAATATTCCTTACAGGTGTATGTAAGGTGTTCAATTTAGACAACAAATATTCCTAACAGGTGTATGTAAGGTATCCAGTTTAGACAACAAATATTCCTAACAGGTGTATGTGAGGTATTCAGTTTAGACAACAAATATTCCTAACAGGTGTATGTATTGTATGCAAGTTTGGATTTACAACAAATATTCCTAACAGGTGTATGTAAGGTATCCAGTTTGGACAACACATATTCCTTACAGGTGTATGTTAGGTATTTAGTTTGGACAACTAATAATTGGAACAGGTGTATGTAAGGTATCCAGTATGGACAACACATATTCCTTACAGGTGTATGTAAGGTGTTCAATTTAGACAACAAATATTCCTAACAGGTGTATGTAAGGTATCCAAAATGGACAACAAATATTCCTTACAGGTGTATGTAAGGTGTTCAATTTAGACAACAAATATTCCTAACAGGTGTATGTATGTAAGGTATCCAGTTTGGACAACAAATATTCCTTACAGGTGTATGTTAGGTATTTAGTTTGGACAACTAATAATTGGAACAGGTGTATGTAAGGTATCCAGTATGGACAACAAATATTCCTTACAGGTGTATGTAAGGTGTTCAATTTAGACAACAAATATTCCTTACAGGTGTATGTAAGGTATCCAGTATGGACAACAAATATTCCTAACAGGTGTATGTAAGGCGTTCAATTTAGACAACAAATATTCTAAACAGGTGTATGTAAGGTATCCAGTATGGACAACAAATATTCCTAACAGGTGTATGTAAGGTATTCAGTTTAGACAACACATATTCCTAAGAGGTGTACATAAGTAATCCAGTTTAGACAACAAATATTCCTAAAAGGTGTATGTGAGGTATTCAGTTTAGACAACAAATATTCCTAACAGGTGTATGTATTGTATGTAGTTTGAATTTACAACAAATATTCCTAACAGGTGTATGTAAGGTATCCAGTTTGGACAACAAATATTCCTTACAGGTGTATGTTAGGTATCCAGTTTGGACAACACATATTCCTAACAGGTGTATGTGAGGTATTCAGTTTAGACAACAAATATTCGTAACAGGTTTATGTAAGGTATTCAGTTTAGACAACAAATATACCTAACAGGTGTACATAAGTCATCCAGTTAAGACAACAAATATTCCTAAAAGGTGTATGTGAGGTATTCAGTTTAGACAACAACTATTCCTAACAGGTGTATGTGAGGTATTCAGTTTAGACAACAAATATTCCTAACAGGTGTATGTATTGTATGCAGTTAAGATTTACAACACATATTCCTAACAGGTGTATGTAAGGTATCCAGTTTGGACAACAAATATTCCTTACAGGTGTATGTTAGGTACCCAGTTTGGACAACAAATATTCCTTACAGGTGGATGGGAGGTATTCAGTTTAGACAACAAATATTCCTAACCGATTTATGTAAATTGTTCAGTTCAGACAATAAATATTCCTAACAGGTGTATGTAAGGTATCCAGTTTCGACAACAAATATTCCTTACAGGTGTATGTAATGTGTTTATTTTAGACAACAAATATTCCTAACAGGTGTATGTAAGGTATCCAGTTTGGACAAAAAATATTCCTTACAGGTGTATGTAAGGTAATCAGTTTAGACAACACACAGTCCTAACAGGTGTATGTAAGGTGTTCAGTTTTGACAACAAATATTCTTAAAAAGTGTATGTAAGGTGTTCAGTTTAGACAACAAATATTCCTAACAGGTGTATGTAAGGTGCTCAGTTTAGACAACAAATATTCCTGAGAGGTGTAAGTATTGTATGCAGTTTGAATTTACAGCAAATATTCCTTACAGGTGTATGTAAGGTATCCAGTATGGACAACAAATATTCCTTACAGGTATATGTAAGGTGTTCAGTTTAGACAACAAATAGTCCTTACAGATTTATGTAACGTGTTCAGTTCAGACAACAAATATTCCTTACAGGTGTATGTAAGGTATTCAATTTGGACAACTAATAATGCGAACAGGTGTATGTGAGTATCCAGTATGAACAACAAATATTCCTTACAGGTGTATGTAAGGTATTCAGTTTTAACAACAAATATTCCTAACAGGTGTATGTAAGTTATCCAGTTTGGACAACAAATATTCCTAACAGGTGTATGTGAGGTATCCAGTTTGTACAACCAATATTCCTAACAGGTGTATGTAAGGTATTCAGTTTAGACAACAAATATTCTTAACAGGTGTATGCAAGTTATCAAGTTTGGACAACAAATATTCCTAACAGCTGTTTGTAAGGTATCCAGTTTGGAAGGACAACAGTTATTTCTAAGAGGTGTATATGTATTGTATGCAGTTAGGATTTACAGCAAATATTCCTGACAGGTGTATGTAAGGTATTCAGTTTGGACAACATTTATATCTTACAGGTGTATGTTAGGTATTCAGTTAAGACAGCAAATATTCCTAACAGGTTTATGTAAGGTATGCAGTTTGGACAACAAATATTAGTAACATGTGTATGTAAGGTTTCCAGTTTTGACAACAAATGTTTCTAACAGGTGTATGTAAGGCATCTAGTTTTGATGGACAACAAATACTGCTAACAGGTGTATGTAAGGTATCCAATTTGGACAGACCACAAATATTCCTAACAGGTGTATGTAAGGTGTCCAGTTAATCTGTTATAATTTTGAATTCTTGAAAATTCATAGCAAAACATTGAATTCATTATCCGTTTGTCCTTTGAAAAATTCAAATTCGTATAAGAAGAAAGAATGGTGAAATACTTCAAGTTAGAAATATTTATTAAAGCCACATTCAATATGCCAAGTATTATTTGCCTAAAATAATGTGTTAACATTTACCTTAAGATATGAATAAAAGTCGATGTTTGATATATGTCAATGAGGCAGTAACCCAATGTCACAAAACCAAGGACAAATAAGTTTATATAGGGGCTACTGTAAGGTATCCCCCATAGGTCACAAGGTCACATTATAAAAATTATACCTCAGGTTACCAGGTCACTTTTATGCAAATTTGACAGGTTTTTAATTTTTTTTATCCGTTTTGAACATTTGAAGGGTCACATATTTTTACAAAATATCTGGTCACAAGCCCTCCAAGGCTGCAGGTATAACTACCTATAAAAAATGTAATTGTTTTTGCTTTAGTTTATTATCGATCTGAAATAAAACATAGCATGAAAATTTAAGTAAGATTCCTAATTTTTGATGCAGTTAGTTTAAGTATAATGCATCAGGTCAATAGGTGACCTTGAAAAATTTACATTTTCTTAATTAAATCTCAAAATTACTCTCTTTATTCTTTTTAAAACGAGTAAAACAAGTTCCACTAATTATTATTAATCCAATTTTGGCAATTCTCCTGATTATAAATATGTAATATAAAATGCTTAACTCATTACTTTTTAGTAAAAGAGTAGGACTGTTATTGTAAGTCTTTTGTTTGATTCAGATAAGTTATTTAAGATACAAAAATTTCAATTAATTATTTATGAAAAAATAAGTATTGGAAAAATTGCATAAATCTGTCATTGAATCGAAAGTGGGGTTGAAATTTATACAGCTACATGATTTGGATGGAGACATTTTCTGCAACTTTATGTGCATGTTGAAATTGTTGATGGATTAAAAATGATTCAACTTTTCTATTTATCAGAAATATCGATCCACCCATATGAAGTATCTTTTAATTTAAAAACATATTTTTCTTCTGAAGTATCAACACTAACCTAGGCAGAAGCTAACAATTGGTACTTCTTAAATAGGTTGTAAGGGACAGTGAAAGGTTGCAGAGAAAGAGAGAAAGGATATATAGACAGAGAAAGGAATTAGAGAGGGAGATAAAAGGATATAGAGAGGAGATTAAGGATACAGAGAGGAAGAGAAAGTATTTAGAGAGGGAGAGAAAGGGATATAGAGAGGGAGAGAAAGGATATAGAGAGGGAGAGAAAGTATTTAAGAGAGGGTGAGAAAAAGATATAGAGGGAGAAAATGGATATAGAGAGGGAGAAAGGATTTAGAGAGGGAGAGAAAAGATTTAGAGAGGGAGAGAAAGGATATAGAGAGGAAGGGAAAGATTGCAGAGAGGAAAAAAATGCTTAAAGAGAGGAAAAAAAGAGAATATATTTGTGTAGTGGGTTTTCTGATCAAGGGTTTAGGGTTTTGTTCGTGTGGAGAGATAGGACTTCTTTTGATTTAAATTTCATAATGTGGAATTTATTTTATCCTTTTTAATATAGGTAGATAAAAAATAAATGACAAATCACAACATGGAAGACAATTAGTCACCTATAACTTTTTTAAGGATTATTAAGGTTTCACATAATGTAAATACTTCCAGATATTTCTGTTATCTATTTTTGAAAACAAACTGTTAATTATCAAAATAATTGTTAATTGATGTATAGATTTTTTTTTTGGGGGGGGGGGGGGGGGGGGGGGGGGAATATTTTTTTTTATTGAAGAAATTTCATGTTAACAATAGTGATATAGATAATAAAGAATAAGTATCCCAACTTTAATTCATTATATTTTAGTTGCATTTAAACATCTGTGACAGATATATTTAAAAGATTGAAATAGAACCAATTACAAATCAATTCAATTACATTTCTATCTGTACTTCAATTTTTAGGTCTTATTTTTGTCATATTACAATTTTTGTCCATGAAACAATGTATTTAAGAGATAATTGAATTTTTAACTTGATTACTAAAGAAAATAACAAAACATTTGCTGTTTTTTTTATGAGATTCATGTTTTTTTTTATATATATATATGCGACTGGTGGGTGAGGGGTGGATAAAAGGTATCAAACTTTCTTATATGCACACCAACCCCTAATTGTTTTTGGCTTAAAATGTTTGTTATGGTGGTCTACATGTATATTAAGACTTAAAAAAGTTTAATGTGGAAAATGTACATCTGTAAGCGAAAGTTTTGCTACAGAAAAAACAGAATTAAAATTTGGATGAAAAGTCATTCTGTAGTTCTAGGTGCAATACCACCAAATCATAGTACGTCACTTCCGGTTGCATACGAAAAAGGGTAAAAAAAAATATTCATTTGAATTTGACAGTTGTAGAAAATTAATCCTACATTTCATTGCAGTAAAAAATTTCTGAGTCATATACATATATCTTAGGTGTTTCAAAGCACCATTCTTTTTTTATTTGGTGTTTCTATAGAATATTTTGGAAACTTGAGGTTACATGGTTACTAAACCTGTACACAAGTACATGCCAAGTATTTCTTTATTTGAACAAAAATAAATTCTGCACAATTATTTGAAAAATGCAAATTTAACAGAGACTGATAGGGGAAAACAATCATAGTATTCCACCTGTTATGGGCAGCTGGATATACACTTTGAACTTGTATGTACTCTCATTTGTTAAAATTTCGTGCTATTTAAGTGAAATATTACAAAAATGAAATATTCTTAGTGGATTGAGTCTCAAAAACACTTTTTATGAGAAAATTGCCTTGAAATTAAGGACTCTTACCATGAATATTAGTAGACAGAGCAAGCCATACTCAGTGTTTTTGGGGAGCTTTTTCTGACTTTTTTTCCTTATTTCTTATATTTTGCTATTATAGAAAACTTTTTCCTAAGTAATACTTTAATAAATATACAGTTATAAGTAAATGGAATTATTTTTGAAGCAGTAACAACAAATTATTGACTAAAAGGGAAACTTTTTATGTCCCTCTCTGGAGCGCGGCGTAAATTTTAAGTTTTTTTTAAGGACTTATTGAAACCTCCATGGAGTCTGTAAACTTTTATATGGATAGTTCATTCAGCTTGAATTACTTCAATTACTCATTTTTTTCACATTTCTATCATGAAAGTGTGAAAGTTACCCCAAAATGTTGATTTATTGGCCTATAAAGTTGAAATTTTGAGGAAATGAGAGGTATAACTGGACCAAAAGGGACCTTATAATGAAGACAAAGAGGTCCATTAGTGGTATTTAACTGTTTGTTGGCAGATGAGATAAATATTTGATCATTTATTGGTCCACACTATTGTCTATCATGATGTGGCTTGATTTGGATTTTTCGAAGATATTTTGCTCGAATCACTGTAGATGTCGTCTTACATTATACTAGATCTTTATCAAACTATTGAACTGATTATGACAAAACTTGACAGTAATGCTTAAAATAACCAGTATTACAAAGGAAAAAAATCAAATTCAGTTTATTCAACAAAAAATTATTCTCTAATTATTTACTTAATTACTAACAGGAAAGATAATGAAAACTTGCAGAATGATTGAGCAGACCTCACCTTCATAATCCCTGCTTTCACTTTTTTGAAATATATAAAGTAAGATCATAAATACATTTTAATAAGTATAAGCTTTTTCATTTTGTAATTGATATTTACTGAAAATTTCATTGATTCAGAAATCCTTTGGTTAATGATGTTTGCTGCTAAGAGATAGTTTCAAAATAACAAGCTTTTTAAACAGCTGTTTTAAATTGATAGTCTATAAATAACGGAATCTTGTTTTTGAGATATACTTAGTAATCAATTAAAAATTTGGTGGGAAATTATTCCCGCTAGATTTTTCATTCATTTAACACAATTTGGCATCTTTTTTCTTTTAATAACTATGAAAAAATAACAAGGATTTTATCAAATTTTCATAAATGTTTTATTTTTAACTAAATGTAATAAAACTATGAAAAGAAAAGTAGGGGTAAAGCAGGTAAAATTTTATGGGCACTACATGGATAAAACTAGAGGATTTTGAATATCTGACAAAAAGTCAAAAATTAGAGTAGTGAACATCCTTAAGGAGTTACAAAGATTCAAAGTGTTGACAGCAGAAAACAAACAACATGCTTCATTTGTCAGAATAGTCTTTATATTTAGATTTCATATATCTGAAATGTTAAACCTTCAAAAAGATTTATTGGTAAAGTACCTAAATTGTGATCTGGAAACTTAAAAACCTTATCTTTTCAAATTATAAATGGCATAACCCTTAACCAGTAATTAATAAACCCATCAAAATCATCATGAAGTGGCAAAGTTTAAAAAGCTTTGAATATTTATTTACTTTAATTACTGTCTTGACAATTCACATTTTTCATGTAACTTATAGTTTATCATTTGTTCAAAACTGTATATAGCTCCTTTGATATCTTTTGGTTATTTGTATGGTTAGGTCTCCCTACTACAACAAATATTTCTGTCACACTTTTCCCAGGTAAAAAATATACTTAACCCCAGTTTGATTTGGGATATGCATACTACCATTTAAAATTTCTTCATAATAGATTTTGAAAAAATTTGAAGAGGGGAGGCACAGGCACTGGTCTCTTTTAAAATATCTTTGTTACCTTTACTTCACAATTGTTTGTGTGTGTCAAGATAGACCTAAAGGCTATGATAATACAGGTATTACATGTGTCTGGTTTCAATATAAATTCATATCCGCATGTTTTGGTCTCTGATGGGTATAAATATTTACTCATAAAAATACTTATTTTTATATGAAAGGTAACAAAAATAAAATGACTAAATTGCAAGTTACATTTGAATACCATAAAATTGTGTTAATTTGAGTACAAACTAACCTCAAAATCATAACAAAATTTACATAGTTTGAACTTCATTGTAACTGCTGTTAATAATCAGTTGACAAGGATATAGGTTTTGAAATAGATTTATTTCATACAATAAATAAGCAAATTAAGGGGGATAATTCAATCTTAATATAAATGCATTAAAATGATATTTTTTAAACAATATGTCAACCTTTTACATTGTATGGGGCAGCTGGTATCGGGATTACCTGTCAGATCTGGTTTCAATTTAAATTCAAATCCATTTGATCTTTGAGGGATATAAATAATTCAATAACATTTTATTACATTAATCAAGCAATAGGATTAGTTACAAGTTATTGCAACTTATAAATACTTTGTCTTATTGGCAATCATACCACACATCTCCTTATTTTTATATGAAATGTAAAAAAAAAATAAAATGAAAAAAAATATCAATTTCAGAATGTAGTATTGTATTTGGCATGAACGCAAATGAATTCTGATACAATTTTTATAATGGGCAGCACTTACTTCCAACAAACAACAATAAAAGAATTAGGCTAAGCCATGACAATTATGTTTTTATTTCAAGATTCCTAATTTTTACTGTGTTACTCAGAATCTGTGAAAAATTTTACAAGCGTAAGAGATGCCATTTTATTCTGTTTCAAAGAAAGAGTATGCAGTCATAAATCCAAGCAATGCTATAATGGATGAACCGATATATTTTGGTAAAGACTCAATACCAATACCACTTTTGAGTACATGTGCAAGACTTTATGATTCATCAACATCTTTGACTGATAATCCCTGCATCAAGTTTTCTCTTCAGCTGAGGATAAGGACGGACTTTATGGTCTTGTGATATTTTCTCAGATTTCAGTTCTGCAGCTTGGGTCAATCGGTCAAAACTGCTATTGGTAGACTAAAATGAAAGCTAGATTTAGATTTCCATTTTGGTATCTTTGTAGCAATATGGCAACCTTTTACAAACTTTGTTTGTTTAAAATGCACATGGGTAAGGAAAACCCTTACCAAATTGGGTGTCAAAATCAAAAGGTTTTGTTTAAAGTCATGAAACTTCAAAATAAATAAAAAAATAAATATATAGTCTTATTCCCCAATATTTTTCAGTATGCAGAGACCATAACTTATTTTTATTATTACACAGTAAACAAACAATACACTAGAAGGTAAAAAGTAATAACTGATTCTTTAAAGAACAAATTAAATACACAAAATTATTTAACAACTGTTAAGGAAAAATAAATAAATAGGAACGCATGGAATTCACTTATTTTTTCACATGCTCTGTAATGATTGTTTATTAGTGTCATGATTCGGTAAACTTCGGTTACAAACTCGAAAGTTAATTAGCTTGCAGTAAACAATCACTGAATGAAATATTGTTTGTTGGTAATACTTTATAAGATTTGTAATAAATGTAAAACAAACGTGCATACAGGACTTACTTTAGTATATATGCACACATTGGTTCAATATTTTCGATAACATTAAAATTACAAGAAACTTGTGTCATATGACTTTAAGGTTACAGCAACTATTTATTGACAAATTGTGAAAAAATTGTGGACATTTTCAATATGTCAAATCTCATGGACAGTGAGTGAGAGAAAGTATGGACCAAAGTCAAATATTGTCAATATTAATGTTGTGACTGCTTAATGACAAAATATAAGTTTACAAACCTTCTTATTAAGTTTAATGTGATATGAAAACTTTTTCAATGTGATGTTTTTGAGTTAATACTTTGCTTTCATGTAATTTGTTATTATACTTATACCAACAGAACATAACGCTGAAGTCGAAAGTTTGTATCAGATATATGTATTTCCAAATCTGCAACTTTCAAATTTAAGATTGTGACTGATCATGATTTAATTATCCTCTGATACACATATATAAGATATTTATAATTTATATTTTCTATTTCATCCTTTTGTTTTTCACTCTTCCAATTACATTGTATAATCATGAAATGTTTGGTAAGGGTAATATACATGTGTATTTTACAGTACAACTGAGAATTCAGCAAGATCCAGAATCCAGTCAGTAAACGTAAAAGTTCCTTATTTTCCAAATTTATATAAAACAAATCTACTAGTAATAATTGGGACATCTGGTTTTATACTGGGAGGATTCTCGTATCTTTTTTAACTATTATATGACCAAGAGTTGTTTTCATTACTAAAGTTGTTTGTGGTCCAGTGTATGAAATTTTATCCTTCATCTATTCCAACATCCTTGCATGAATCCAAACACTTCAACATTGATGGGTGCTTTTCAAATCAAACAAAATTATCTCTTGGCATACTGTTTTAACAAATTTTGGTCATAATTTTACACTTTCTTGTATAATATATCCTTGTGCTATTTCTCAACTCCTGATCACCTAACACTAACTTAAACTGATTTTTTTTTGTTTTTGTTAAAAGATGTTCTCATTTTAAGTGTATTTCATTACTAAGTTAATTTAAAAAAAAAATGATATGTATACCATGTATCTCTTTATTAGTATTCATCTAATACAAGGCAGGATCCTCTAAGTACATATCTGGATATCTTTATTGCTAGTTGATGATATTGGAATTCAACTGGTCAAAATTGTACCGAATTATAATTTGTACATGTATGTAAAACATCAAAAGAATTATACATACATCAATGAAAACAGTAATACAGAAAAAAAGAAAATTAGTTGATCTAACGTTTGATTCACATACAGTTGCAAATATATTATGCATATTCAGGATAAGAATTAAAAAAGAACAGCAATGACTTATTACCATATTCATGATGATTTGCTTGAAGCAAATTGTTTCCAATAGGAAGGATTTTTAGAAAAAAAATAGACATTGTCATTTGAATTGTAAAATATGATTATTTCCTTTTAAGTTGTCAACCTCTCCCATAATATAAAGTGTTCATACACATAGTGGTAAAGAAAAATATAGGGGTATTGAATATTGCTGTTATTGTAATCCAAATTAATGACAATAAATATGATTCAATGATATTTTACAGATATTTTTCTTTGAAAGCTGTGTATGACTACTTTGAATACAGTTTGGTTGTTTAACACAGACCTGTAATTCTTCATTTAAGGTAAGCATATATTTTTATAACGTAAAATGTAACTGATCAAGCATCAACTTTACCATCTGCTATTACTTTTATTATAATTTTAGTTTCAGCAGTATTTATTTTTTTAACATTGAAGTAGTACAATTTAAAAAAAGTTCATTGGAAGATACCAAGACCATGTTGATAAATATTCCGTATCAATTTCACAAATAATACATGGTCTTGAAGTATAGATTCTAGGTACTGACGTTGTTTATCATCTTAAATACATGTAATAGTGTTCTTTTATTTGTCTTTGTAAATTATTACTTTTACTGTGTAGTCCATTTTTGGTAATATCCCTTTGGCGTCATTGTGTTATGGTGGATTTTTGTATTCTTGTCTTTCATTTTTGCTTGTGTGCTTTGTCTGTATGCCATTTTTTTTCTTTTTTGACTTCTTTGTTTGATTTTATAGTGATTAAGATTGTAACGCAGTGTTGACTACTGAACCCTTTTTTTGACATTTTTACCTATTGTGTCTGTATGTTTTGTTCACACATTTTTGTCAATATAATGGAATTTTATGTGACTGTCATACAAGTGTGAGGTTTAGCTAGCTATAAAACCAGGTTTAATCCACCATTTTCTACATAAGGAAATGCCTGTTACCAAGTCAGGAATATGACAGTTGCTTTCCATTTGTTTGATGTGTTTGAGCTTTTGATTTTACCATTTGATTGGGAACTTTCCGTTTAGAATTTTCCTTGGAGTTCGGTATTTTTGTTATTTTACTTTTTTACATAAAATTCAAATATGGGATTCAGAAACAAGTTTTGAAAAACTTTTATAAAACCGTCTCCCAAATTTAGTATAATTTCGGTTCAATGACTTAATAGATATAAGAAGATGTGGTATGAGTGCCAATGAGACAACTCTCCATCCAAGTCAAAATTTATAAAAGTAAACCATTATAGGTCCCAGTACGGTCTTCAAGACGGAGCCTTGGCTCACACCAAACAGCAAGCTATAAAGGGCCCCGAAAATTACTAGTGTAAAACCATTCAAACGGGAAAACCAACGGTCTAATATATATAAAAAACGAGAAACGAGAAACACTTATGATACCTAGTTACATTTTGAATACCACAAAATAGGATTTATTTCAGTACAAACTAACTTAAAAATCATTCCAAAATTTACTTAGTTTGAAATTCATTGTAAGTGTGTTTACTAATAGTTGAGAAGGATATAGTCATGTCATAAATAGGAAAATTAAAGGGAAATAACTCAATCTTGATATAAATGCAGTAAAACTTTTACCCAAATGGGTTTGTAAACTTCTGCTTTTTTGTATCATTCTTGTAATTTAAGTTTAACTTATAAAGTGATCAAAATAAAACAAAACCAAAACCAGATAACCCTGAACAATTTTGTTTGGAAAGATATGTTTTTTAAGCAAGATAACAAGTAAGGGTAGACAACTCAATCTTGATAAACATGTCTTCTGTAAGAATACATAAAAACAAAATTGATTTTATCCCAAAACGAGGTAATAAATCAATTTGAACTGTCAGAATCAATGTAATTAAAATAAATTTCGTACAAGAACAGTTTGATAAGGTTGGCCCTGATCCTAATAAGATTCGCAATACTGAAATGACTTGAGTGTACAAAAATAATGTGAATCTTGCCAGCACATATAATATAAATTAAAGTCGGTTTTAGTCCAAAGTTAAGAGATTGAAGAATAGGGGTTTAAGCTTGTACATATATGAACACGATGACAATTATATATGGTCTTCTAGATCTTTTCGTTACTTTCATTGTTGGGTTGCTGTCTCATTGATGTATACTCTACATCACTTTTTCAAAATGG
The DNA here is from genome assembly GCF_021869535.1 of Mytilus californianus. NCBI lineage: Eukaryota > Metazoa > Mollusca > Bivalvia > Mytilida > Mytilidae > Mytilus > Mytilus californianus. The sequence continues at coordinate 69,003,223 of NW_026262593.1, read as the reverse complement.
AATAAAATATTGTCATGAAAAATTTCAAACATGAATGGATTGATGATGGAGTGGATTATGGTGTTCAAAGGGCAGATAAATGTCATTCCTGAAAATATTTTTTAAGGTTAATATTCTGACAGTTCATTTTGAATTCCACTGAACTAATATTCACCGATATACTGACAGTCATATTAAAGTTCAAAACACAAATCTTAAAATTTTAAAGTTTTTATTAATCTGACAATGCATGCATAAAACAATCTTATCATTTTAAGCAGTGAGCACATTATTACATATATTTATGTTTGAAACACCTTATTATACATATAATATGTACCACTGTGACACTCTTGCATGGATAAATGTGCTGTGTGGTGAAAAACACATGAGGTACCTGAATATTCTTACAGATAATTTATTGATTATCTCCCGTTTTGTCGAGCCTGAGACTTTTGTCGCAAAAGCGAGACATAGCGCTCCTACATTCTGTCAACGGCGTCCACAAATATTCACTGTGTGGTTAAAGTTTTTGAAATTTTTATAACTTTCTTTAACTATCCTGGATTTCTACCAAACTTGGACAGAAGCTTGTTTATGATCAAAAGCTAGTACCTAGAAGGAAATTTTGTAAAAATTTATTTCCTGTTTTTCCGTATATTACTTATAAATGGACTTAGTTTTTCTTCCAGTTAACATTACATACAGTCTGCAGTTAAAGTTTTTAAAACATTTATTAGATTCATAAACCATCCTGGATTTTTACCAAACTTGGACAGAAGCTTCTTACAATCAAAAGATAGTATCTAGAGGAAAATTTTTAATAATTGTTTCCCCATTTTTGTTGAGCCTGCGACTTTTGTCTTCCAGACAATCTATAGATTTGATTGCATACTGTATTCCTTTTTCAAAAGCATAACTTTTTTCATACATTTCAAATGTTTTATTTCATTAACTGTAAATCTATTATGTGCATTCACCTATCACACTGAAAACATAGACAACAGCAAAAGTAGTCGAGACACTGGGTTCTGCGGAACCCTTACTAATTTTTACTCTTGAGTGAAGGATATGATCATGATTATATGATTATTTCAGCATAAGCACAGAAATCCTTTCCCGTATTGTTTCTAGCTTCCAGTATCGTTTGTCTCTGGATTTTGTGTAAAATGTAAGAAGAGGCATCACATGATTTCCCACTCAGTTGTTGTATCTGAATACCAAAAGAATATTGACAGTTAAGTAATGAAAATAAATTCAGTAACATTTTAAATTGAGTCTGTATTTATAGTGCTTATTCAACATACGATTTTATAGCAAACAAAATGAGTTCTCTGGGGAAACTCCCCTGATCAATCTGGCAGATTTTTGTATCTTATAACTTCGGGAATCTGATACATGAAGGTTACATCTTAAAAAGCGGACTTTGCATCTTTGTCCTTTTTTAATTTCAGGTATGAATTATCTTATTTTGTCTTGCCTGTGATAAAAGTTGCGGAAAGCGAGACATATGGATTTCTTTTCTGACAACGGCGCCGACAGCGTCAACAATTGTTCAGTTTTCTGCTTAAGTTAGTTTGATAGAAACTACATGTGATAGATCATTTATGTTTAATATAAAGTTGTATTACTATCAGTACAATCAGTTTGACTTCTATTTTGAGGCCCTGCCCCCTAGGTCATGGTCCAGTGACTTTGAATTAATTAGCAATTTTCAATGTGAATTTTTCTGCTTAAGTTGGTTTGATAAGAACTACATGTGATAGATGAATGATATTTTGTATAAAGTTGGATTACTATAAGTACATATCAGTTTGATGACTTTTTTGAGGCCCTGCTACCTAGGACATGGTCAAATGACTTTGAATTAATAAGCAATGTTGCTGTTCATCAGATTTTCTTTTTCTGAATTTAATGCCGGCAGGTGAGACATATCTCTGTGTCAACAGTTTATTATTTGAATAGTATTAAAAATGTGAAAAAAAAGTGGAGATAGTGTTTCTTTGTTTACATTGAAAATGAGGTCATAACTAGAATACCTGATAATAATAGGACCAACATCAGAAACGTTTACGTATTTCCGTTACTTTATCAACAGAAATTAAAAAAATGCTGGAAATTCTTTTCTCTTTTTGGCAATTTAATAAAGGGTTATATTTTGCTCAACCCTTTTTGAAGCCAACGATAAAGCATAGGGTACCTCAAAATTTACCGATTGTTTTAAATGATAGTAATTTTTGTATTTTTTAATGACTTGTTTGTCAACTGTAAAACTAATTGATGACCTTTAATGTAGTTTAAATTTTGCAAAAATAATTTATAGGCACTTTGTCATCTTTCACAGTTAACACCTATCTCATAATAGTTATAACTTTTAGCCTACCTGGCCCAAAGGGCCAAGTGAGCTTTTCTCATCACTTGGCGTCCGTCGTCGTCGTTGTCGTTAACTTTTTTACATTTTTAACTTCTTCTAGAGAACCACTGAATGGAATGAAACCAAACATGGCATGAATGTTCCTTATGAGGTGTTGACCAAGTGTTGTTACTTTGTAGCTGATCCATCATCCAAGATGGCCGCCAGCAGGGGACTTCGTTTAACATAGGACCCTATGGACAATACATACAAATGTCTTCTTTTAGAGAACCACTGAATGGAATAAAACCAAACATGGCATGAATGTTCCTTATGAGGTGCTGACCAAGTGTTGTTACTTAATTTGTAGCAAATCCATCAACCAAGATGGCTGCCAATGGGGGACTTAGTTTAACAACGTAACAAAGGACCCTATGGGAAATATATACAAATGTCTTCTTCTAGAAAACCGCTTAATGGATTGAAACCAAACATGGTATGGATGTTTCTTTTGAGGTGCTGACCAAGTGTTGTTACTTTGTTGCTGATTTGTCATCCAAGATGGCTGACAGCAGGGGTAATAAGTTTAACATAGGACCCAATGGGAAATACATACAAATGTTTTCTTCTAGAGAACCACTGAATAGAATGAAACCAAACATGGCATGAATGTTCCTAATGAGGTGCTGATGAAGACCTTAATACATGTATCTTTATAGATTGAGATATACTGTAAACTGCAAAAATATCAAGAAAAGAAGATCTAAACATAAGTCAACATGAGCAAAATTGTCAATTGACATCTTGTTGGAGTTATTGTCCTTATAAAGTCATTTTCTACAATTTCAATGAATTTATTGGTAATTTCTGTGAACCTTACAAAAGTCTTCTGCTTTTGATTAAATTACGGGGTCAATATTAAACCAAATTTGGCCTCAATCATTATTAGGGTGGCTGTTATTATTTTAATCTATTTTTACATGATTTCCAAAACCAAAGTAGAATCAGGTGAGTGACACAGGCTCTTGAGAGCCTTTAGTTTTTGATTTTAAAGAAATTATTAAACAGAGGAGACAAGACTAAATAAATTGATTTAACATTTTTAATAATTGGTATTGCTGTCACCTTCTGTCTTCTAATCAGAATGGTGTGGTGTATGGACATCAATCAATTTAGGGTTACTGCTTGAAGTTGAACTAATAAAAGCTTTATAATATATGTGATTACAGCCTTGTATGTGCTTTGTGTCTAGATACTGCTTTGTGTGCTTTCAATGTTTGATCTACTTATCTCATGTACATGCTTGCTTTCAGTGCAGCTTCTCAGAAATGTTTAGATGTGGAATTTTTATATGTTCAATGCTTATATGTAATGAATGTTGTACATCTTGTACAATCAAACATTTTAATCTGTACGTGCTTTTCATACATAAATAAATTCTTTTACAGTTGGTACTGGTTGGATGACACACAAAAGATAAATGCAGAGAACATCATGTTGATGGGGATTCAGCAGAGAACATCATGTTGATGGGGATTCAGCAGAGAACATCATGTGGATGGGGATTCAGCAGAGAACATCATGTTGATGGGGATTCAGCAGAGAACATCATGTGAATGGGGATTCAGCAGAGAACATCATGTTGATGGGGGTTCAGGAGAGAACATCATGTTGATGGAGATTCAGCAGAGAACATCATGTGGATGGGGATTCAGCAGAGAACATCATGTGGATGGGGATTCAGCAGAGAACATCATGTTGAACATCATGTTGATGTTAGTAAATACAATATATTTTACCCGCATCTCAAAGTAAGGGTATATAATGATTCACATGTCTGTTGGTCTGATTTCCGTGCAATAATTTGAGTATCACACAATCAAATCTTTTGAAATTTGAACTCAATGTCATGGATCATAAAATACAAGTCAAGTTTGATTTTGATGATTTTGACATTTGTTGTCAAAGACTGTTATTCTCAAAATTGTTATGAAACATAAAATACAGGTCACCTTGAATTTGATTCAGATTTTGGCATTCACTGCTTAATAGTTTGACATGTTAGGGTATCTGTGATCATAATAGATCGTCTTCTTCTAGTTCATTGCAAGAATATTTTGAAATTGTTATTATTTGTTTAATTTGTTTTGTTGCACAACTTGCACTTCAATTGTGCAAAATTTATATAAATATCATGGAACTAGGATGTCTTTTTTAAGATACAAAATATAATTGAGCTTTGTCAATTTCCATCATTAAAAAGAAATTTCAATGTTTTTTATATATTGTCACATGTTTTATTGAATACAAATATATTATCTTTTTCTTGCAGGTGATTCGTGATGTGAATTGTTTAGAGTTAAAGAAACAGACTATAGAACCGGTACGCAATTTTCAAGACAATTAAGAGTACTCTCCCTTGCCTTACTTTGACATTTATACTCTAGAGTTAACTTTCTTCATTGCCAGATATACTTACATTTGCATTTTTTAATATAATTAGTTATAGGTTTATATTAATAAGACAATAAATGATAATTTACAATGTTTTGGAAATAAAATTATGTTTCCTAACTGTAAAGACAAACTTTGATTGTCAAATGGATTATTTTTTTTAGCAGATATCTTAACTATAATAATTTTTGTATTTCTTGCAGGATCAACCAACATTTATATTGCCCCTTCTGAATTAATTTGACAATGTCTGAACAATTGTGACATGAGGATGGAGAACTTGAACCAACTCATAACAAAAAAACTGGAGTGCAAATTAATAGACTATTCTTATAATTGCTTTGGCCAGATTTGAATTAATGGACTGTAATGGTAAACAAAATATGAGGACAGTTCTGATAATTCACAATTGTGGACAGATAGTGGACAATGACAGTAATGAAAGTTAATTACTAACTTCTGTGATATAAATATACTTTGCCTTGGAAACAATTTAGAATCTTTTATTTCATTGGTGAAATGTTTAAAATCTTAATCTGATATAAAAAGCTATGGGTCATTGGATGCCACACTGATTTTATGTGTGCATCCAAAATTCAGTTGTTTGGTCGACTAATTAGTTCAACTAAGAACTACAAGTACCCCCTACTGTAGAAAATAAACAGTACAAAAAGATGTGCAGATGAAAGATCTGACTAGAATTTAACATACTAAATCCAGATTTTAACAGTTAGTAGACATATACTGACTCATCTCCAAGATACACACATTACAACCAGTCTGAAGCTTTTACATGCAAAACTTATGATAATAATGTGCTACATGATCTGTATGTTTTATTTCTGTATTCATTTACATTGTGAATACATAAGTCCCTTTTATATATCATTTAAGTATAGCTATATAAAGATAAAGAGATTTGGTATGTCTGCCAATGAGACAACTATAGCTATCAACTAAAGTCCAAATGATGCACAAGTTCATTATAATTTTGCTTAAATTGAATAGTGAAAATGATCATGAATAAAAGGAGATGTGGGGTATATAGGTCTGTGGGGTATATAAGTCTGTGGGGTATATTATGGTCTGTGGGGTAGATTATGGTCTGTGGGGGTATATAGGTCTGTGGGGTATATAGGTCTGTGGGGTATAGGTCTGTGGGGTATAGGTCTGTGGGGTATATAAGTATGTGGGGTATATGTAAATGCTCTTTTGTTCTGACGTTGGAAAGTTCCTGGCGGAAAGAACTAACTAGCCAAAAAGTTCCGGAGGAACTTATTAACTAGTAACTTTGTTCTTCCTCTGGTTTAAAAGTTCCACCGGAACAAAGTGACTAGTTGAAAAGTTCCAACGGAACATATCAACTAGTTAGAAAGTTCCTTTTTGCCAAATTAGTCAAAACCGGAACTAACAAACTAGCCCAAAAGTTCCAACGGAACTTATCAACCAGGCAGAAAGTTCCATCTGGAGAATTGATGCAAAGTAAAAGCGCAACATATTATATTTGAACCTTTCAAATGGAAACCAAGATACTGATTACAAAAGTCAAAAGGAACTTATCAACTAGCCACAAAGTTTCTCTTTGGCAAATAAGTAGAAACCGGAACTAACAAACTAGCCCAAAATTTCCAGAACTTATCAACCAGTCACAAAGTTCCATTTGGAGAATTGATGCAAAGAACCACATGAGGAAGGGGTATTCTTCCCTCTCTTGAGGGTACTGTGAATACTAAATTTGCATGATAATGCAACTTATTCCGTTTTATGTGAGCTATGAAAGACTCATGAAATACAACTTAAATTTTGCATATTTGTCCCCAAAGAAACCCCTTTCAGTGCGTTGGGTATTCTTGTAAATTAATAATTAGCTCTTATATATACTGATACTCATTCTTCCCCCTCTTTCTACAAAAAGGACGAAATATGGTATATTCGGAACGATGTAACTAGTTGTTCTGTTCCGCCAGAACTATTCAACTAGCTATATTGTTCCGGGACTTTTCAACTAGCTACTTTTTTCCGGAACTTTTCGACTGCACTCGGAATAAAACAACTTGATGGAAAGTTCCATCGGAACGAAATAAATAGTTGAAAAGAGGCGCCGGAACAAAGTAACTGACGGAACATAGTGGCTGTTACATATATAGGTCTGTGGGGTATATAGGTCTGTGGGGTATAGGTCTGTGGGGTATATAAGTCTGTTGGGTATATAGGTCTGTTGGGTATATAGGTCTGTGGGGTATATAGGTCTGTGGGGTATATAGGCCTGTGGGGTATATAGGTCTGTGGGGTATATAGGTCTGTGGGGTATATAGGTCTGTGGGGTATAGGTCTGTGGGGTATATAGGTCTGTGGGGTTTATAAGTCTGTGGGTATATAAGTCTGTGGGGTATATAGGTCTGTGGGGTATATAGGTCTGTGGGGTATATAAGTCTGTGGGGTATATAGGTCTGTGGGGTATATAGGTCAATGACACAGTAACCCAAAAAGACAAATTTAGAAGAAACACCAAATAACTACTGAATTAAATTGCTGAACTAGACTAATGCTAAAGCTTTTAAATAACAAGTGAATCTGGAATTAGTCTGAAGTAGGGTTCGGCCTATGCTTTCGCTCTAGGACTTCTATTATAGTTATGCCCGACAGGAATATTTTAAAGTTTTATTAGGTATTATTTTTTTTACCGGTCCATGCCACCAGTTTATAAGTGATTTAAAATGTGTGTTCTGGAACTAAATGTGTCTGAAGTTCAGTACTCTTCGAGACTCAGTCAGGAGTGTCTTCTAGAATCTTTCTCCAATGGTGGATAAAGAGGACCTAGACTGCTCTTATGGCCAAACAGTCCCTAACCTTTGACCTTGACCGCAGTCAGGCTACCATGGTATCGGACTATAGAGACCAACAGGAATAATAATCTGGATCGTTACCAAATATACAAGGATCTGGCGGTATTGGTTCACAAGAGAAATCACAATCCCAAACTCAGTCATTCTGGTAGTAGTCCAGAAATAAACTACACCTCTATATGAATCTCAGTATTTTTCCACTCAAATATGAAGTACAATCCCACACTAATACTATAGTATAGACTTTTGTGTGGTAGAGTGTTTTACACTAATATTAATTTTCTTTCAGAATAATTAATATTAATAAGTAGTTTTATTATATGTATTTTAAGAGTTCACCAATTCTTCTATTCTCTTATGTAATCTTATTTTCTTGGTATGTTATATCTTCTTAGTACTGTAGTTCTACTCTATTTTTTCTGGTTCATTAGTCAGTCAGTCATGTGTCATATTATCTTGTCTTCTATTGGTTATAGTCACTGAGTTAAAAGTTTTACCACACTTTTTGAATACCTTGAGAGAGAAAGCTATACAATACAGCAGCCATATTTAAATAAGTTATATACATTATCTTCTGGATACTAATTCCACATTAATCAGGTCAATTACTAATATTTCTAAGTCTTTAATATTTACACAGTTTTCCTTTAGTTTGAATCTGAGAGAAAATGTATTTTTGAATAAGTCAGAATGATTGTGCATGAATGATAGATATTTTATTTTAAAGAAGTATTTTCATTGACGCAAAGAATTAATATATCATAGATATATTAATGATACATGTATTGGTACAGTTATATTATTATTATAAAAGGTCTAAAGCAATGTCTATTGAACATTATACTTATTGTTTATAAATGCTATGCAGGTATAATTTAGTTCATTATACTTATGTAGGTTATATTTGTATTTTTAACAGGACCAGAATATCTTGATATTATTATGATCTGGTGATGCTTCCAAATAGGAGATAGACCTTTGTACCATATACATGGTAAGATCAGTGTTTTCAATGTATTTTTAGTTTACTGTATTGTCCGTGTTTGTCTATTTAATTTAAGTTCAGTAAATGTATTGTTTGTGTCTTGTGAATAGTAGTTACCTGTATGTCAATAATTACATGTAAACATTATAGTATCAAATAGTTCATTCATAAATCAATGAATGATTAACGTAAGATTATTGGACATAATGTAGCACTTAAGGATGTTCGCTCCTCTTGTTTTTGAATTTTTGTCAGATATTCGGAATCCTCTGGTTTTATCCATCTAGTACCCATTAAAACTTTTGCCCATTAAGCCCTACTTTTCTTTTCATAATTTTATTATATATAGTTTTAAAAGTCATATTTGGGATCTTATAAAAACCTTGTTATTTTTTCATAGTTTTTGAAAGAAAATGCTGCCAATGTTAATTTTATGAAAAATCTAGAGAGAATCATTACCCGCCAAATTTTCAATGGCTTAGATCTCGAAAACAAGCACACATTTTTTTCTTCTTTTTAAGTTTCGTTATAAATATACTATCAATTCATAACAGTCTTTTAAAAAGCTTGTTATTTTGAAACAGAGTAGCAAACATCCTTGATCCTGACTTGGTTTACAATTGAGTTTGATTGAATTTATATATTTATAAAATATACACTTTAATAGTATTTGTTGTATTCTTATGGAAAAGAGCCAGTTTATCGTATTTTATACATGTACTTTCCGTTATAAGAATTAGAGTTATATCCCTTTGTACACCGTATTGTCTATGTATTTATGTTTTGTTATTTGTGTACATTCAGGGTTATTTATTTATGTCGTATAAATAAACATCTTAAACATCTAGACAAATGATTTTATTCCGTCCAAGAACCCTGTTACATTTGTATGTGCTAGAGTAAAAACTATAACTATTCTGTTACGCCTTTCCTCAATTTATATAGTTTGATTATATTCTTAATCTGTTTATGTGTTCCAGTCTAGGTGGATTATTCATCTTTAAACCTTATAAGCAGTTGTAAGAACTTTAAAACATTGTATCATCGTTACCTTTTCCCTTTCTTACACGTATCTCGAACTGAATAGACAACTTTCGAGTTCGATGCATTTCCGTCAAAAACTCTGGTTTTAGTGAACATCATTCGTGCGTTTAGGGGCATCGTCACTTCCGTTCTAATGTTGAGCGAGTGGTTGGAAAACTATAATGCTATATTGCATGAATTATTCGGCAAATTAAATTCTCATAATTGACAATCAGCACTGCGCTCATTAGGAAATTGTAATTAAGTACTTACAAAACAAACGTTATTTCTAGTTTATCCTCCACAATGACGATCACTAAGACGCTTGATGAACGTTAATAGTGCAAGGATACAGGCGATCCCCCTCCATCTGGTAAATGACGTCATAAAGGCGCGCATAATTGACGAGTTTTTTTCCGGTGAAGGATGAACTCGAAAAAGGTCATCCCAGTACTGGAAAACATTCTGAGGACAAACGTCATCTAGGACACAATTCGTGGCTAACCACAGAGTGAGTTACATTTATAACTTTGTATTTGATACCTTCAAATCGTTCTTCACATAATTGAACTCTTTTATCCGTGATATACTGGAAACTTCACCTTTAATAACTGCAGCTTTATTTCGTGTTCTATGGACAATGCTATTGTCTACACTTGACATTCATACATTATAACATTAATTGAACACATTGTAAAATTGTATTTTATTTTGTATTTTCAGCTTTTTACCGTTTGTTAGATTGGTTTGGGAATAAATTATCAGCACCTGATAGTCTTATTGCTTGAGCCCAATCGTTGGTTATGCTTAATGGTCGGGCCATTACAGTAAAAAGTCTACAACTTGCCTGTTGTGTCTCACAGATTACGCCACTCCACGTCAGTTCTACGGCTACAACCAACGCGTCATCCCTTGACGTACAGTAAATTGACACCAACTTGTCTACACATCTCCTGATCAGGAATTACAACGGAGCACCGTTCGTAGCTGTTACCTTAACACTACGCAACACAACTTGTGTGTCCTAGGCAGCAAACCAACAACGTTGAACCAACATTGCCTACAGTTAGTTGATTTACATCATAGATCCCAGTCACGCGGAACAGCAAGACGAGGTTCAACCCCCAGAGGGAGATGTCTTTAAAGAACAAATAGAGAACCTGTCTACTACAACACCTTTAGATGAAAATGCCGAGACTAGGCGAGTACGTGAACTTCCGGAAAAGGGACAAGGACCCTTTACAGAGAAACGTGACAAGTTCTATCAGGACTTGGAAGCCCTATGGTCAGACCTAGAATTCCAGTTATTGGAAGTGACCACGCCTCATGACGAGTTGCAGCAATTGCTAACAGCACAAGATAAAATTGTACAAGCCTGTACTAATTATCACAGGCTCACAGACGAGTACTTGAAATTTCTAAAAAATACAAGAACGTCAGACAGTCTTAAAGACATTGATACGTGTAATCTTTCAACAGATATTCGAATGTCCAAGGTTGACCTGGCAATTGAAACTTTACACGAGCATCGCCCCACCCTGACAAAGGCTAAATCAACAAAAACGAAGACATCTAAGGGTAAGAAAACCTCGCACAGTGGGAGCTCAAACGTCTCTGACATTTCAAGCCTAGCACGGAGAAAGCGTGCCAAGGCAGAGTCTGCTAGATCAAAGATAGCTTTTGCCGAGCAACAAGCTGCTCTCCTAAAGCAGGAGGCCGTATTAGAGGAACAGGCACTATACAGACAAACAGAAATCAAGGCCGAAATAGAACTAGAAGCCATCCGTGCAAAACAAGAGGCCGAACGTAGAAAAGCCGAGGCGGAACAAGAGGCCACACGTAGAATTGCGGAGGCTGCACACCTGAAAGCTCGAATTGAACAGGAGGAGGAGCACATCAAAGCTAAAAAAGAACAGGAGGCCGTTCGCATGAAAACTCAAATAGAACAGGAAGTTAATGTATTCCCAGATCTGGGAACAATAACAGGCATAGGAAAACAGGGCGTTTCAGAAGAGATCCCTGTTTCACACCAAAAACAAGGCGTTATAGAAGAGACCCCTTCTGCACACCTGCAACAAATCAATCCAACGTTAGAGATAACCAGATTTCTCCTACGCAAGGACCTGCTGTTCTCCCGGCTAACAAGCTTTAACGACCTGGCAGAATCCTTTCATACATGGAAAGCCAGTTTTAAAAACGTCATAGATGAATTATAAGTTTCAGACTCGGAACAGATAGACCTACTTATTAAATGGCTTGGACCAGAGTCAACCAAACATGCCATGAATATAAGGGCATCAAATGCCAACAACCCAACAAGGGGCCTACACAGACTATGGGAGAGACTGGACGACAGATATGGTGCTCCAATAATGTTGGAGGCGTCTCTCGTCAACAAACTTGCCAACTTTCCAACACTGACAAATAAAGACAACTCACTCCTGTACGATTTGTCAGATATTATCTCAGAAATAGAGTATCACAAAGAAAATCCCAAGCTGGGATGTTTGCTAGCTTATTTCGACTCTTCGTCCGGGATAAATCCAATTGTAGAAAGACTGCCATACGGACTCCAAGAAAAGTGGATAACAAGGGCTTCAAGATACAAGTCTGAACACGAAGTTGCCTTTCCGCCTTTCACAGAATTCTCTGCCTTCTTCATGGAAATTAGCAAAATAAAGAACGATCCTGGTTTCATCTTCGGTTCAAAAGTCACACCAAATACAAAAGGTGCTGCGCCAAAGTTCACACCTCAGACCTACTCTAATGTCAACGTCCATAAGACGGATGTTGAACAGCAAACTGGAGACAGCAGTCAACAAGATCTGTGTATCCTACACAAGACAAAGAATCCTTTGAATGAATGCCGAGCGTTCCGAGCCAAATCAATCGAGGAACGCAAAGAACTGTTAAGACAGAACAATGTGTGCTACAAGTGTTGTGAGTCAACCACACACAAAAGTCAGGACTGCAACGCAAGTATAAGTTGTAATGAGTGTGGAAGTCAACGACATACCACCGCACTTCACATCACTAGACCACAGCAACCTGCAAGTTCTCAATCTAGCCCGCCCAGACAAGCCTACGGCGGGGAGCCAACAGAATCGGCTGAAATCAAGTTACCCTCTGTGAGTTCAACCTGCACAGAGATCCACAAAGATCCTAAGAGTGAGAAATCTTGTGCCAAGATATTACCTGTGGATGTGTACCACAAGGACAGGACAGACAAAATTATCCGGATGTACGCCATCATTGACGACCAAAGCAACCGGTCTCTTGCCTCGCCTAAATTCTTCAATCTGTTCAACGTTCGTGAAAAACCTGAAAACTACTCTCTTACAACATGCTCCGGCAGAGTAGCTACTTCCGGGAAAAGAGGAAAAAATTTCGTCTTAAAATCTGTACATGGTGACGTACAATTTGATCTGCCTACATTAATTGAATGTAATAATATTCCCAATAATCGAGACGAAATTCCTACTCCTGAAGTCGCAATGTATCATCCTCATCTAAAAGAACTCATAGGAAGCATTCCACCGATAGAGGAACGTTGCCAAATTCTACTCTTAATTGGAAGAGACCTTATAGAGGCACATCACGTCCTTGAACAACGCCTAGGACCATCCAGAACTCCATTTGCCCAAAAACTGAAACTTGGTTGGGTCATAATTGGAAATACATACATTGACAAGCAAACTGTTCCGCTTGAAGTCAACACGAAGATAACTAACGTTTCAATCATGGAACCAGAACAACGTCTTGCCTCATGACCGGAAATAGCCTTCAAGGACAAGAATCCAATTGTTTTTCAGGATAACGACCAATACTTTAATTCGAATACCAAGGTTGCAAAATCGCATTCCATACAATTCCTTGAGTGTACTGGATCTAGTACCAAGCCTGGTAAACTCACGAATTTCTCTAAAGGGACAGCACTCTTGTCACTAAAAGCAAAATCTTTGACTTCTATAGAAAATTCTATGGATGAAGAAAATGTCATTCCGAAATCAACAAGACCTGAAGTTCATGGAGAGGAAATCAGTCGCATTCACTAATCTATTCCAAAAGAAGGACCGATCTTCCTGTCTTCAAAAGGAAAAAATGTTCTGGAATATTATTTCCAAAGGAATAAATATTACAGTATATGTTCCTAACGGAATAAATGGTATAGAATATTTGTTCCAACAGGAATAGATATTATGACATTGTTTATAACAAAGTTTCCAGTGGAACTTCTGTTAGGCGGAACAAATATACGTTGACATGATGCACGCCGTTTCCCGATGATTTTTTTAAAACTAGAAATCCGAATTATAGAATCGCAGGATAATGTGTGAAAATAAAGGGAATGCCGTTTGTGCCACTATTAGTGCAATTTCGGTAAGAAACCCATTCGTTTTAAAATGGTTGCTGAAAAACGCTGCTGGCAAAATAAAATCAAAGTACTGAAGTACTGAACATAGGATGACCGCAAGTTCTTGTGGATGGTCACAAGCACTTGTCTCAGAAAAAAAAATCACATCTGTATACCTGAAAGTGAGATTAATGTATAGAGATAGATTTTTTTCTGAGACAAGTTCGTGCGTGGAAGATGAATAAATGACAGGAAATTCAACATCACAGTAAAAACTATTATATTGCAGTGATACAAATCAGTATACTCTGGTTTGTTGTTACATTAGTTTATTATATTAATGTTTGTATTTAACTGTTACATGTATATATAATTTTCATCCATTTGTATATCATTCTATTCTAATATTTTAATAATAGTGCGGTGCAACTTCCAAGTACATGGTGGACATTTTTCTGTAATAATTCGATTTTTCTAATAGATTGGATTTGAGCAGGCATTCATATTTCAAGTCCCGCAAAACGTTCTTGAGATATTCTTAAACACTATTTTTCTGTACGTGTGCATAGATATAATCAATGATTGTTTACTTATATATATATATATTTCTAACGACAAAACATTTTCATATTATTAATTTATGTTCTAAACAAAAATATTTTTATGAGTAAAATTGAGAATGGAAATGGGGAATGTGTCAAAGAGACAACAACCCGGCCAAAGAGCACATAACAACCAAAGGCCACCAATGGGTCTTCAATGCAGCGAGAAAATCCCGCACCCGGAGGCGTGCTTCAGCTGGCCCCTAAACAAAAATGTATACTAGTTCAGTGATAATGGACGTCATACTAAACTCCGAAAGATATAAAAGAAACTAAAATTAAAAAGCATACAAGACTAACAAAGGCCAGAGACTCCTGACTTGGGACAGGCGCAAAAATGCGGCGGGGTTAAATATGTTTTTTGAGATCTCAACCCTCCTTCTATACCTTTAGCCAATGTAGAAAAAACAAACACACAACAATACGCACAGTAAAACTCAGTTTAAAAGAAGTCCGAGTTCCATGTCAGAATAGGTAACAAAAGAAACTAAACAAAATGAAATTAACAAAGACTACTAACAGTTACTGACATGCCAGCTCCAGACCTCAATTAAAATGATTGAAAGATTATGTCTTCATCATATGAATATTAAGTACAATCCCTCCCGTTAGGGGTTTAGTATCATACCATCATACAATATACGAGAAGAACATAACCTGTATCATTTCACCAACTGATTTTAGAATAAATGTATTTATTTCCGATGCAAAGACCCTATAAGTGAATCAATATTAAAGCCAAAATATGCAATCTTTAATGACCTGACAACAGTATCGTAACTATATCCCTTTTAATAAGTCTGTTTAAAGGGTTTGTTAGCTTTTGAGGTGGATGCCGACATTTTTGTGCTTTGTAAAGAATATTACCATAAAAAATTAGATGTGAAATACCTGAACGTATAAGATGTCTGCATGTTGAATTATATTTACGAATGATGTCCTTGTACCGATGATAAAATTTAGTAAATGTTTTGACTAGTTTGTGATATCGAAAATCCTAGTGTAATAATTTTTCAGTAATACATAAATTTCAATCGCTAAAATCTAAAACGTTGTTACATACACGAGCGAATCGTTCAAGTTGAGATATATAAACACCATAAGATGGTGACAATGAGTATTCATTTAAGAAATGAATGTATAACAAGCGATAAGGAATGTTATTTTGCACTCGATAATGTCCGCGTATTTATAGAAGGTTACCAGTCAAACACGAAAGTTACGTAAGTAGAAATCTCGTCTGCAACAATACATCGGAATGCCCTCACGGTCATCGCGATGTAAAAATAAAATTGATTTTGAAAAGAATACGGACATAATTTAGCCAAAATGCATAGTAGAAGCAGCTTGCATGGAAACTCAGGCAGAAAATGGTTTGTTGGAATGGAATTAACAAAAAAGAATAATTGTCTTTAAACTTGGATATTTTGCCGCAGAACTTTCCCTATGTTCCAAGTGTAATCAGTTTCTGAATATTATTGGACTGTACAGAAAATATGGTTCCGGAAGCGTGTAAACAATAAATTGCCAACACCCTAATCGTATCAGCGCTAAGCACAAGTTTACACAGGACAGTAACATCAGAATGAGGCAAAAGTCAACAAAGGCTTGACATTTTGGGATGTCAACACTTAATGTGCACCCGGTGGGATTAACTAAAATTAGATCATTCAGATCCCGTTACATATTTTTCTTTCAATTCCGTTTTTCAAAACAAATTATTTCTTGAAATTTAAAATCACACGATTCATTAAAAAAACAGTGGCCAAAAATAAATGAATTATCGGTGCTTTGATGAAGGTAAAATAAAAAAAGCGCTCCGAACGCAAAAAAAAGTTTTAAAGAGATATTTTTGTTTACCTAAAGTCTGCAACTATGCACACAACTAACACGTTTACGTCATAGAGAGTATATACTATATTAAAAAATATGTATTAATTTATCTATCACTTTTACAACTGACGAAATGTTTTTTTTATAAATAACCTTTTTTGATGGCTCCATTTAATGTGTCTTTTAGATAGAACTATTTCAATTTGCATTGTATCGTTCTGAACATGCCTGAAATATTTGCCATCGGACATTTTGCAACCTCAAATTAATAAACTCAAATTGTACTTGAAAATCACTGTTTATTTAATAAAAATTTTGAAGTAATTTATCCATGCATGGAAGTAGCGGTAGCATTACCTTTGTCTAGTTTGGTAGGGTAAAGTTGAAGATATCTTATCTTTTTTCTAAGCTGAAAGTGCACCCAGTTAGGTCGAAATCAAATAAAATCAGTAGAATTGATAGGAAATTTACGAAACCGGACAGTGGAAATGAAAACAAAGTAACGAACGCCATTCAGATACCTTTACATATTTTTTCAATACCTCTCAGTAAAAACAACGTTGCTCTACATTCAGTAACGTCATCCCTTTTCTGCTGAATTCTTTGCATATCGGTCAATTTTGGAGCAATTAATCTTAAAAAAAAAAAGGATAGTGACATGTGTCTCTATACATATCAAAAATGAAGATGTGGTGTGATTTCAAATGAGACAAATCTTCACAAGAGACCAAATGACACAGAAATTAACAACTATAGGTCATCGTATGGCTTCAACAATGAGCAAAGCCCATTCTGCATAGTCAGCTATAAAAGCCGGCCAAAAATGGCAAATTCAAAACAGTTTAAACGAGAAAACTAACGGCCTAATTTATGTTAAAAAAATGAACGAAAAACAAATATGTAACACAGCAACAAACGGCAACCACTGAATTACAGGCTCCTGACTTGGGACAGGCACATACATTCAGAATGTGGCGAGTTTAAAAATGTTAGTGGGACCCCAACGCTCCCCTAACCTGGGACAGTGGTGTAACAGTACAACATAAGAACGAACTAGCAAAATCAGTTGAAAGAGGCTTAACTCATCAGATGGAAACAAATAGAAATATACATAACAAAAAAACAGACTGGACGTGGCCGGGTACTTGTACATCCCAACAACACAAATACACTAACTTAAAGTACAGATCTGAGAGTACTCGCAGTTACTGACAGCTAGTTCAAAGCCACTAGCAACTAATAAAAATAATCATGCATATAAGACTAAATTATCGATCAGTACACATCCAACATCTAATGGATTTGGTGGAGAGACGTTATAAACAGCAGAGAAAAACATGACCTTATGCAATGCCAAGATACAGGTATCGACAAATTGTAGATCCATGCAAGGACTCAGTATAAAATTCTTGAAATTGTTAGTTTTCAGTCTTTCTCCGTATATAAGAGATCATATAATGAATTAATGACGACGCTCAGAGTATTTAATGAGGTTGCTTTCGTTACTATGAGATTTATTAGCACTTTCTTGAAGCTTTTTATTTTCAATTTAATAAAATAATTGTTTTCCAACTCACTTTTATTTATTTTTATATAAATTTTTGTCTCCCTTTTCTCCTTTCTCCTATCCCTTCTCCCGCCCCTTCTCTCCTTTCTCCCACCCCCTCTCTCCCTGTCTCCCTTTACCCTGTCCGCCCCCTCTTATTTTGTATTTTCAGCTTTTTACCATTTGTTAGATTGGTTTGGGAATAAATTATCAGCACCTGATAGTCTTATTGCTTGAGCCCAATCGTTGGTTATGCTTAATGGTCAGGCCATTACAATAACATTATAAATAAGCCTGGGGTTAAACAATGAATAAAGGGGCGACAGACCGACAGACCAAAAGTAACTAGCCCGATCTAACAATTCTGGACGTTTCAAGCACGGCACCACAAATGTAAAGATAAGTCATAAGACTTTCGAAAACTAGTTCTCTATTTCCACCAGTATACCAAATATACAATTTACAAGAACCAAAAAAATAAACTACTGAAGGGAAGTTAAAACAAAATAAGACTCGTTCTGTCCTGAATATGCTTTCTCACAAACGGTCTGTAATCAGGAAACACTGAAACGTAGGCTTATCGAAATAGGTCGAGATCTAGGTTGATACCAATACAAAGGGAAGTAACCGGGATTAATTTTTAATCAAAAGACCAATTCGGGCAAGGGACAAAGCGTTTCTCTGTAATAAAATAATTCAGTAAAGTACAACATTTATTAAACAACACGTATATGAATCAGCTGCACATTTAATTTGTTACAGTTTATAGTGAGTCAATGGTCTAATTCTGCAGTCTCTATAATAGTTTCCTAGACCAAGAAATATATTGTTTTAGTATCTGTAATTTCTATAACGACTCACTCTGCCGTTCTGCTCAGGGCTTGCATTTAGAACTCGCTAGTTAGCGCATCAGTACTTAAATTTACCGACTTTAAGTTCAAGTCATAGATTTGAGACACGCACGTGAATGTCAACAAATAATGACCCCGAACTTTTACTTTCTTTAACCAGCGATCTTTAAATAACTTTAACCTTAACAACTGACTAGCTGAACAGTTAATCGAATCTAGTTATTCGCAAACTGACAACTTATATTCAGTTCAAAGAACTTTACAAAAACTCAACTCATAAGTTAACTCATTTAGCCCGCGAACCGCTTTCTAAATAGATTACGCCTCAATGCGTAAATATTCTAAGTTTCCGCTAAATATCCAATGCTAACCCTGATCAAAAACTAGCCAGTTTTAGTCAATCAAAATATATACATAAATAGGAGGGGGAACTTCTTACCTAAAAATACTGTAATACACATTTTCTTCAATACACTAGTTATAGCATATAAAATAGCACGAGATTCCTCACCGAGACCACTTCCAAAAAATCGCGCACATGGTTGAAAATTCCCTCTTTAACTTACGTCTACACCCCTGTGAGTCTGAGCTGGGAATCATTAACAGAAGACAATCACTGCACGAGCTAATTATCCCCGGGAATTCAATTGAGCTCTCTGATTGGTTGAGAAAGGAAAAGGGAAGGCTAATGCGAGGTTCGTTACGTCACTAAAATTTAATGAATGAAAAAAAATCAGAAAGTAATAAAATAATAATAAATCTTTCTGGGAAAATAATTAAAAATACTAATAATGAAATAAATAAATGAACCAAATAAAGTGACCCACAAACGTTACAGTAGGACCTATTAGCAAACATATTAAAGGTATGATAACAGTTATATTTAATACTATGCTTCAATAACAATAGTAGCATTCTTCCCAATTTAGGCAAGGGTTTGGCTAAAAATGTTTCACGGCAGAAACACCGTCAAGTAAAATGTGTAACGGAATTCACCGTCTTTTTACACTATTACTGGAAGATGTGTAAATAAATGCTAAAAACAGCTTAACTTTAACTTTTACTAAAATCACAAAGCCAAACGTGAAATGAACAGGTCAGGAGAACGAAAACAGCCGTTCTCTGAGACAGCTACATTTCAACTTACCAAGTTATTTACATTAGAAACCAAAAATGTCATTCGCAGGGGCCATTTCTCGTAATTGGCAATTTGCCTACATTTCGTGGATCTCCTATACGCGTTCATTACACTGACAAATATGCATGACCATAAATTATATACAAGTTTTAGTCCATAGTAGCAATATTTCAATAAGCACACCTGGAATTGGATCCCATGGTATATAGATTCTAAAATAGAAATAGCTACTTTGTTGTGATAAGAACGACAACTCTTGCACAAAACATGGAGCTGCAGTTTGGCAGAAAATGTATCAACACAGTTAATTCTACTGAAAACATTCATTAATAAATGAAAGCAAGGCTAAAATGTGATTTCTCAGGTCTGTCATACCAATACACAAATTGGGCAAACTTAAATAAAATGAAAAGAATGATATTCAGACATGTGACAGAGTTGTCAAGCCATAACTGGAGATTTGGAAATTTTCAGCTGGAGTTTGGGCTTCATAACTGGAGATTTTTTATCGACCTATTTATCGACGTACGCAATGGTTTTTTTTGTGTGTTTAAACTGCATATCTTCTTTTTTTGTTTGTTAAAAGAACAATAATTCCATACCTTTCAACAACTCCATATCCATTTTTACTTGATAAAAATAGAAGATAAGGGGTTTTCAAATATTTATTCATTATATATAATTCAAGATAAAGCGATCAGCCATCATACAGAGTTGGCAAAAAGTACCCCTGATTAAGCTACATTGTCAACTTTGGTACCACTACTGAACATGCTTGTAACAGACGGTGTTAAATTAATAGAGTTGTAGTCTTGCTGGTGGGTAGCTGTCCCCATAAGTTTGGTCAAATCATTAGGGCCACCACAGTCAGCTTTGCATGAAGTGTAGTAAGCATGGTCTTGACCCTTGGTACTGGATCTGCATCATTTGAAATCAGATCTCCAGGCAGAGTTGAATTTGGCTAGATACTTGGTCTTCTTTTATTTGCTGCTGGGGTATTTGGTGATATAAAAATACGGTTTGCATTTTGTCAAATTCTAAAATTTTAGAATAGTCCAAGACAACTGTACTTATATAGGTATTCCATAGGCTTGGATAGAAAACAAGCCATAAATATATTATTTGAGTTGATTTCATTTGTCTTTGAGGTTCAGTAAATGTTCCATGTTTTCAAATTCAACAGCATCAAATTAAATCGTTTTTTATACAACTTGTACAATTTAATCCTTTGTCAGTATTTCACTTTTAATCAACCTGGCTTGTGTCTTCAACTAGCTAGTTGATCACTAGGTAATTGCCTATTATCTTTTATTTATTGTTGTATATACAGTTTAATCCTAAACACCTCAGGCTAATTTTACCTATTTTAACTTTTGACACAAAATCCATTACAGGAAACTTCCGTTTTTCTCGGACTTTTCCAATATCAATTTCGAGTTTCTCGGACTTTTTCTCTGTCCGTATCGATTTTGTAAACAAATATGTCTAAAGAAAATTTTACGAGGTTGACATTTTCAAAAAGCGGAAGATTTCAAATTTTAACGGGAGGGACGGAAGAGGGTCTGAAAAGCGGGAGATTTTGACTCCCGCCGGAAGAATCACATGTATGGATATTTCACAAGAAATCATTGATCGAGATTTGTCCAAATACCATTTCAATTTAACAACATTATTATAAGAATTATCATGGTGTTCTCCGGGCACTCCGGCTTCCTCCACCAATAAAAACTGGCCGCCACGAAATAGCCTAAAAGCGGTGCTTAAAATTGGCGTTAAAAACACAAAAATCAAAATCAAAATCATTTTTTACTTGTGTCTATTTGTAATCATTATATATGTAACATGCCCTTTAGTATGGGCCAATAATTGATTAAATAATTTAGTATTCGTATTCATATCTGTACTATTTTCAGGTTCTAAACAAGCAAATGCATGTGGATAATAGTTTTATTAATTTTCTGAACCTCTTACAAATGGGGGGGGGGGGGGGGGGGGGGGGGTAGGACCTTTATCGTGACTCCAGGATCGGGTGTTTTTAAGCTCGGGATTTCGGGATAGATCCTTTCGGGGTTCCGGGAATTCTTTTTCAGCATTTCTGGATGTCGGGATTTAAATTTCTTTAAATTCGGGACCTCGGGATTTCATGTAGTTAAGCCCGGGATTTCGGGATCAGGACTCCTCCGACCCCCCCCTCCCCCATTTGTAAGAGGTTCAGAAAATTAATAAACTTAAAACTAAAATCTGCTGATAGTTTGAATGAAATGTATTCACTAAAATATAAAATTGCAGCTATGTCTGTGTCATATATAGTTTCTTTGGAAAATTCTTTGGCATATGATATATTCACTAAATCTGTAGATTCAAACCCTTGGGTCATAAAGGTCAAGAGTCTTTTGAATGGACTTGGAATGTCTTATATCATCAATAACTTTAATTATGTTAAAGGTAATTTAAATTCCATTAAACAAAGAATTAATGACCAATGTTTGCAAGTTCAAAATGCAAATATATTTGAATCAAAAAAGTTAGACTTTTTCAAGAGTGTATACATAATGGGCAGAAGACCACCCTATGTTGATATATTGAAAAACAGAAGTGACAGAGCTGCAATATGTAAGATCCGTATAAGCGCTCATATACTGATGATTGAAAGAGGGAGACATCTAAATATTCCCAGAAATGAAAGATACTGCTCTGTATGTAATTCTCGTCAAATTGAAAATGAAAAACATTTTCTTTTACATTGTGAAAAATACTCAACTAAAAGGGCCATATTTTACCAAAAAGTTTCAAACATAATCGTTGATCCTACAAAATTTCAAAAAAATGAAAATAATGTAATCTTTTTATTAAATAATAATTCATACACAATCCTAAAATTGACTTCCTCTTTCATTTCAGACAGTCTGAACCTGCGTAAAGCAGAACAAACTCTATAAAATTGTCATTATGTCTAATTCATAATCATTGTTTATAATATTACATATTAATATAGTCATTATTTGCAATACTTATTATGTATGATCAACTATGTAATTAATATACCATGAGCCTTAACCATTTATTGTTGATGAGTTTGTGCTAATAAATATTTGTATTTGTATTTATAATATTTAATCGTCTTCGGCATGAATATGGAAGCTGTTGCTATAAGCTATATGCTTCTCTGTTAAACAAACAGCATATAAGAGCCAAAGCAAAGACTGTTCAGCTTTTAGTCAATAGAGTATAAATCATATCTGATATATGGTATTTATAGATTATTGATGGTTTTTCAAGCGAGAGGGTGTTTCTCAGCTACAATCTCATCGAAGGGCAACAGCCCTGAGATGATTGTGGCTGAGAAACATCCTTGAGTTTGAAAGACCATTGATATCTGTTCATCGCTATTTTGCCTATGAGGTAGTTCATGTTTACATTGACAACATCATGTGCGCAAGCGAGTAGCATGATATGAACAATTATCACCAAAAAAGATCAAATGAAAAATGCACAAAATAGCGATAATAAACATTATATGGGTTAAGATGTGCAATTCATTTCAAGTAGGCCACCATGGTAGCCTTTTCTTCCATTCCTCTGTCCATATTGGATATGTATGATGCTTGTTTCCAAGCTGAGACACTTCCACAGATGTGGTTAAATTTTCGGGTACAAAGTGAGATTAAATTTTTCACAAATTAGGAAACCCTGAAAGGCCCATGTGATGTGGCATTCAGTAAGTAAAAAGTCATTATGTTCACACAATTCAATTCTTTGGAAATTCAGTTCTTTAAAAGATTTAAAAACTACAAAGTTTTAACATCTTTATTGTACAGTCTTCTAGAGCTGCTCTTCAAAAAAAGCACAAAGGTTAAGCTGAGTCAATTACAATAAATAGCATCATGTACAATATCATTGCATACAGTTTTTTTTTAACTTCTAGTTATAGTTGAATTTCTCAGTTTGAGGCGCATTGGTGATATTGACCCATATATTTTTTGGTAAATGAAAATAATAACTTTAATAGTTTAAATGAAGAAGAAAAAATTCATTATTTACTAAATCCATCAACGCCTTTACAAACAAATAAATTATGATCCTTCTTGAAAAAGTCATTAGAACTGAGGGCAGGGGACTCTTAATTAACAGCTTGTTTGTTTTTATAAATTTTGACGCTGTTTTTATTGTGTATGTTTGATATGTATGTATATATGTTTATTGTGTTAATACATGTTGGTCACAAACTGTAAAGTTTATACGACAATAAAATATTTGATTTGATTTGATTTTGATTTGGTAAATTAATCTCATGTTTTAAGTGATATTTTGTTTTTTGATTGTAGAAGAATTGGAATTGGAAATTTTACAACAAAACTGATGCTGAAGATGGGATTTTGCTTACCTGAAGAATTTATTGACAAAATTACAATATTTGTATTGTTATTTTTTATGTTGTAAATAAGAATGAGAGATTAGGAGAGATCAAATTGTAATGATTTATTCATTTTCTACCTGACATGTTGATTAAATATGAATTTCAAAGGCTCTTAAATGGTCATAGTTAAGACATTTAGTTAAAGTTTAAGGAATTTTAATTTTAGATACCGGTAGTTCTTTTTTAGATGTCAGACTTGGATGTGACCAGTGAGAATTATTATGCAGCTACCATTAATTTGGTGTAAGATTATGTTAAGTTTCTGATTTGGTTCACTTCAGAATTATAAAGTATTGGTATATATATAAATTGGATAAGCCTCCATAAATATTAATTGCATGTAATATATGAGGCCCTAATCCCTTGGTCCAGGGACTTCAAAATAAATATGTTCAGGTTTCTGGTTGCTTAGGGTATCTATTAAATGCTACAATTATATAGTGCTTAGATATAAACTTAAATGTTTTGAATGTTTGTGCACACAACATGAGTTATCTCCCATGTTATTAGGTGAAAAAAAAATGTACTAAGATTAAAATAGAAATTTTCTTTTTCTCTCAAGGAACATGAAACTTGCAATTTATTTCATGATTTTTCTGATCTAAATGGAAAAAACCCTCATATTTAACAGAAAATGTGAATTAACTTTGAAGCAAATACATCTTTTATTAAATAGATCCAAAACTAGCCGTTGTTCTACTCAGGTTTGCTTTTATTCTTAAGAAATTTTTCAAAAACTCAATATAAATTTGAATTTTGTTGTTATTTCAGTGGCATGACTTCTTAATAGGTATATTAAAGTATTTTTACACCAAAATGATAAAATTGGTTGAGATTCATCATATTCATAGCTTTAGATTAATTCCCATTTTAATTTGACCATATCCATAAATAAAGTACAGATTTTTCATTGTATATTTAAGGAATGACTATATTTTTTCTGTCTATGAAGAAATAACATAAAAAATGTGGTGCACACTGAATAACCCTCTTAGCGGGTTATTTTAAAGTGTGCACCACATTTTTTATGTTATTTCGAATAGACAGAAAATATATTACAATCATTTCTTATAATTTAATCCTTAATTCCATTTTAAACCGGAGTAAATCATGAAAAAACGTTGATGACGTCAAGGTCACATGACAAAATTATGTCTATGAGCTGATAAACAAAACAACGTCAGCCAATCGGAAGACGCGTTACATCCAAAATTAAATTATTACATAATAAAAAAAATGTAAATTATGTTTTTATTGTTTCCAAGTAGTTTTAATACAATGTATAACCTTGTTTGTTATATTAGTTCATGACAATTGTAAAGTTGAAATTTCTGTAGAAATTACACACCCATGCTTTTTTCCCTATACCGGTAATATAACATGTGCAATGTAATTGCATTGATAGGTTTTTTTAAAGCAGGGTGTCTGTGCATGTAATTATGCCTCCACCACAGTTTAGGGGGCATTTAAGTTCTTTCAGTATGTCTCAAAATCATTTCTGTTCTCTAACTTTAGTTTGCTTCAACCAAATGTTATGAAACTTCTACACAATGCCTATTACCATCAAACACAGATCAAGTTTGAATATAAGTGGTCAATTTCACCGTTCTCAAAGTTGTGTCCCTTTATTAATAGATAAAATTGCAAATTTGCTGTTTCCACAATCTAACTTTTATTTTGCGTCGACCAAATGTTATGAAATTAATACACAATGCTTATTACCACCAAACACAACAAGTACAAATATAGGTGCCATAACTTTGACCATTCTTTTTTTATGCCCCTTTATAAAGGAAAAATTCCCAAATTTGCTGTTTTGCACACTCAAACACCAGAGCATTCTCTAATGACAACATACAGAAACAAATGTCATTAAGTTTGAAAGAAAACAAAACCTCAATAGGTTTGAATTAGGACATTGACACTTGCATGTTTACAAGCAGGGGCATCTGTGTTCAGAGGACACATTCTAATTTGATTTTTTAAGATAAATTAGTTATTTCAAATATTTTCTTATGAGAAAAAAAATCCACTTTTAAAGAAATGAGTTTGTCAGACTTGTGCCCTGAGTGCAGGAGGTCATGGGTTCATTCCTGGTTAGGTCAAAATAAATACTTTAAAATGTACTGCTTCTCTGCCAAATATGCAACATTTAGGGACAAGACCAAAAATGCTTTATCTTGTAGTCATAACTATGTCAGAGTAGGGAGCTCCCATTGACTTTGAGGTTTTCTTGTTGAAGAACAGACACTAAAAATAGACATATGTTAGTACTGGGAATGGTTTCCAGATGAACTTGAGAATTTTTGCCTGAATTGAACCTGACTTTGATATTATCTCCTTTTATGATAGAAAGATCCATATATATACATGAATTATGTAGTCCACATGTCTAAGGTAAAAATAGACCCAAGATAGTGCAGAGAAGTGGTTTCTTGAAGATGACTCTCTCATCTTGCTTGGGATTGGAACCAAAATAGAATATATGGTCAGGTCACAGTTCAAAATCCCAGATGATGATGGGATTTAACACTCTCAAGGTCATAGATTAGAAAAAAAGTAAAAAATGGTGTGGAAAATTGTTCCTTTTTGAGCTCACCTGGCCCGAAGGGCAAAGTGAGCTTTTCGCATCACTTCGACACTTGGCGTCCATCGTCCGTCGTTACAAAAATCTTCTCCTCTGAAACTACTGGGCCAAATTTAACTGAACTTGGCCACAATTATCATTAGGTTATCTTGTTTAATAAATGTGTCCAATGATCCCGCCTGCCAACCAAGATGGCCGACAGGCTAAAAATAGAACATAGGGGTAAAATGCAGTTATTGGCTTACATCTCTAAACAAGCACTTAGAGCAAATCTGGCATGGGGTAAAATTGTTAACCAGGTTGAAATCTATCCGCTATGAAATTTTCAGATGAATAAGACAACCCATGTTAGGTTGCTGCCCCTGAATTGGTAATTTTAAGGAAATTTTGCAGTTTTTGGTTATTATCTTAAATATTATTATAGATAGAGAAAAACTGTAACCACCAATAATGTTCAGCAAAGTAAGATCTACAAATAAGTCAACATGACCAAAATTGTCAATTGACCTCTTAAGGAGTTATTATCCTTTATAGTCAATTTTTAACAATTTTTCGTAAATTTTTGTAATCTTTAATTTTACAAAAATCTTCTCCTCTGAAACTACTGAGACAAATTTAACCAAACGGCCACAATCATCACTAGGGTATCTAGTTTAAAAAATGTGTCTGATGACCCCACCTGCCAACCAACATGGCCGACATGGCTAAAAATAGAAAATAGGGGTAAAATTCAGCCTCCCTGATAAATGGACTCACTTTTTATACGCTCGTCTTTGAAGGCGGGATGTATTATGGTTTTTCCGTTGTGGATGGACGATCTGTCTGTCCTTCGTCAACACTTCAAATAATAACTCAATTTTCATGAAACTTATGTGAATTTTTTATATCTATTGACGTAAGCTCCCTTTTGATTTTTATAAATTTTCGATTTTATATTTCCGAGTTGTGGGATTATATTCATATAAAATTGGGGATTTTCAAGTTTTTTAACTATAACCTACCTGGGACATAATATATTGTTAGTATAATAGTCCCAGCTATAACTCAAAAATGCTTTGAGCAATTTTCATTTTACTTGGGTGAATTTTTAGCTCACCTAGCCCAAAGGGCCAAGTGAGCTTTTCTCATCACTTGGCGTCCGTCGTCCGTCGTCCGTCGTCGTCGTCTTCGTCCGTTAACTTTTACAAAAATCTTCTCATCTGAAACTACTGGGCCAAAGTTAACCAAACATGACCACAATCATCATTGAGGTATCTAGTTTAAAAAATGTGTCCGACGACCTGGCCCGCCAACCAAGATGGCCGTCATGGCTAAAAATAGAACATAGGGGTAAAATGTAGTTTTTGGCTTATATTTCTGAAACCAAAGCATTTAGAGCAAATCTGATATGAGTTAAAATTGTCCATCAGGTCAAGATCTATCTGCCCTGAAATTTTCAGACAAATCAGACAACCCATTGTTGGGTTGCTGCCCATGAATTTGTAATTTTAAGAAAATTTTGCAGTTTTTGGTTATTATCTTCAATATTACTATAGATAGTTATAAACTGTAAACAGCAATAATGTTCAGCAAAGTAAGATCTACAAATAAGTCAAACATGACCAAAATGGTCAATTGACCCCATGAGGAGTTATTGCCCTTTATAGTAATTTTTTAACAATTTTTTGTAAATTTTTGTGATCTTTTACAAAATCTTCTCTGAAACTACTGAGACAAATTTAACCAAACTTGGCCACAATCATCATTAGGGTATCTAGTTTAAAAAATGTGTCTGATAACCCCGCCTACCAACCAAGATGGTCGACATGGCTAAAAATAGAACATAGTGGTAAAATGCAAGTTTTGTCTATTATTTTTTGAACCGTTATAAATAGAGAAAATCTGAAAGGAGCAAAAATGTTCAAAATAATGAGCTCTACCAATTGCCCATATACGTCAAAACTGTTTGGACAAATTCTTATGGGAGTTATTGCCCATAAATGACTTGTTTAAATATATTGAAGTATAATCTCCCTTTTCTATATTTCTGAAATGACATTGAAGAGTTATGGAAGTTTATTCGTTAAAAATTCGTTGAAAACTGTCCATTTTTGTTCATTTAAATCAGACAGACAAGCTAAAAGTGCTAAGGGCGTATCATGCGCACATGACACAGCTCTCATGTCTCATGCGAGACGGGGGGTTCCAATCCGGCAAAGGCAAAATCTAAAGCTTTATATTTGATAAGGTAGAAGACCTGAATGCTTTAATTATACTTTGTATGCAGATGCCTTATGTTACGAAGTTTCCGTCTGTCATATATCCATGACCTCATTTTCATGGTTCAGCGACTGCTTGAAAAAAAAAATTTGTCACGTGAAAAACTGACTTATTATGAGAAATAGAATAACCATATTTGGTATATTGAATCCTGTGTTCACCTGACCTCGACCTTGATTCATGGATCAGTGATCAAGGTTAAGTTATTGCAGATACTATAAATAATAGGTTAACTATATTTGGTGTATGGAATGATTGTAAGGTGTACATGTCAGATTCGCAGTTTTATCTGACCTTGACCTCATTTTTTATGGTTCATTGGTCAATGTTAAGATATTATGGTTTATGTTAATCAGATACTAAAAACACTATAATTGGTTCATGGAATGATTGCTAACTGAATATGTCTCTCAGTCAGTGTTATTTTGACCTCGATCTCATTTTCGTGGTTTATAAGTCAATGTTAAGTTTCATGGCAAGTTCCATTTCTCATACTAAAAGCAATAGGTCAACTATATTTTGTATATGATATGATTGCATGGTGTTCATGTTGTCTGACAGTTTTCATCTGACCTTAACTTCATTTTTATGGTTCATTGGTCAATGTTCATTTTTTTTATTTTTAGCTCACCTGGCCCTTAATGTTCAGAATGATGAGCTCTACCTATTGTTCACATTCGTCAAACTGTCGGACGACTTCTTATAGGAGTTATTGCCCTTAAATGACAAATTTTACCTTTTTTTGCCTATTGTCTTGAAAACTATAATAGATAGAGAGATACTTTAAATTGCAAAATTGATCAGCAAGACAATTTCTACAAATAAGTCTAATGGTCGAAATCGTCAGTCGACTCCTTATTAGAGTTATTGACCTTTGATGACGATTTTTACCAATTTTTTGTGTTTTTGTCTTGTATCTTAAAAAATTATAATAGATAGATAGAAGCTTAAATCAGCAAAAATGATCAACAAGACAAGATCTACAATTAAGACCTAATAGAGGAAATCGTCCAACGATTCCTTATTGGAGTTATTGCCCTTTAATGACGTTTTTTTCCGTTTTGCATTATATGATAAAAATTATAATAGATAAATAGACACTTTAATCACAAAAATGATCAGCAGGGCAAGATCTACTTTCAAGTCGAATTTTGCCGATATAGTTAGTAGACTGTCACTCTGTATACGGGAGTGATTGCCCTTAAATGAGGATTTTTTTTACCCTCTTTTGCGTTTTGAGCAAAAACTAAAGAAGATAGAGAGAACTAAACAGACTAAATGATCAGCAATACAAGATCAACAAAACAGAGATTTTTGTCATGAATTCTATTCTCGTTTACAAAGTTGGAGAGTGTCCTGTGTTGAATATGGAAATAGACCAAAGTAAAGAGCCTCTAGTTTTCTCGGATACTATTATTAATAGTCTTAACTATTTTCTGTGTATGGTATGAAATTCATTAAAGTAGGCGAGACATTATAGTGTGCACTCTTGTTACAGTCAACATAACACTTTTACACTGACAATAAGGAAAAAATACAAGTCGTAAGTCGATCGAAGTTGACGACGTCAGTGTGGTAACAGAACTGGAGAAATAATCCAATTAGTTGACCGTGTCTAAAAATCGGGGATGGATCTGAGAAATAGATCTTCCATACTCACAGCAGTGTAAGAGGAAGAATCAAATGTTAACACTGCCGAATAAGAAGTTAAAGTGATAACACCCAGACAGAATAATACAGAACAATGACAATTGCGTACGTGTATTAAAAACGACTCTTTTTAGAGACTCAAAATCATTTCAGAAATAGTCTGAATATTGTAGATATAAAAAATATCATCGGGAAAGAAAAGACATTTTTCTTCATTTTCTCCGGGACAGTCTCAGTCTATAGTATAGACTGTCCCTGATTTTCCTCTTCTTGTAAATTTTACTTATTTTTCCTTTTTTTAAGTGTGTGTGGTTTAGTTTTTATATATTTTTTTTTCGTGTGATGCCCAGAAAATACATTTAAAGCAAGTGCTTGTGTACGTTTATTGGAAATTATTACTTTTTTTTCACTCATTAAATGAAAAAGCAAGTGTTAAAGTAGACACATATCGTTACGATTTGCCACAGATTCCACTGGACGGCAGAAAATAATATAATCAATATGGCATATTTGATACAAAGCAAACTGGCTATCAGATTTATGTGATAATTTTTTTTCCAACCACTAAAGCACACGGAAAATTAAGTGTTTTGTGTGAATGAAATGTGATGTGAGGTATACGTCAACGAGACAGCAACTAAACGACAGAAATAACCAGAGGTCAATAATAGACATGCATGTGTCCTATCAGATTTATGTATAATTTTTTTTCCAGCCAACAGTGTACACGGAAAATTACTGAATTGTAAAAACTGACTGAAGAATCAGATGTGAGTTACACGTCAAATGCACAGCAACCCAACGACAGAAAGAACCAGAAGTTCTACAATGGACAGGTGTCCTAACAGTATGTCATATATATATATATATAAGTGCTATCAGATTTATATATATTTTTTTCCAGCCAGCAGTGTACTGGAAAATTAATTGTAAAACAGAAGGAGAATCAGATGTGAGTTAATTGCACATTAACCCATCGACAGAAGTAACCGAAACACCTAGATAGAGATATGCAGTCTGTAACAAATAAACAAGTGTCCACACAATATGTGTAGCTATCAGCCTGTAACAAATAAACAAGTGTCCACACAATATGTGTAGCTATTAATTCTCGAATAGTGATCGATGATATGAATTATCATTCATATGATCATTATTAAAAATTAACCGTTCACAAAACGGTTTGAATTTTTCGAAATACTAAGAGTTTTTTCTATCACACAAATAGATTACCTTAGCTGTATTTGGTAAAACCTTTCGGAATTTTGGGCCCTCAATGCTCTTCAATTTCGTACTTTATTTGGCCTTTTTAATATTTTTTTTTATTCGAGCTTCACTGGTGCGTCTTTTGTTTATGGAACACGCGTCTGACGTATAAAATTTCAATCCTGCATGTATCTATGATGAGTTTGAAGGAAAAGTAGCATTTTTTTAGTCTCGTGTTGTGTCGATTCGTTATTCAGTATCATGCTGTGTTGATTCGTTATTCAGTATCATGCTGTGTTGATTCGTTATTCAGTATCATGCTGTGTGTGGATTCGTTATTCAGTCTCATGCTGTGTGTGGATTCGTTAGTCAATCTCATGCAGTGTGTGGATTCGTTAGTCAGTCTCATGCTGTGTGGATTCGTTAGTCAGTATCATGCTGTGTGGATTCGTTAGTCAGTCTCATGCTGTGTGTGGATTCGTTTGTCATTCTCATGCTGTGTGTGGATTCGTTTGTCAGTTTCATGCAGTGTATGGATTCGTTAGTCAGTCTCAAGCTGTGTGGATTCAGTGTCATGTTGTTTGGAATCGTTATTCAGTCTTATGATTCGTTATTCAGTCTCATGGTTTGTAATTCAGTCTCATGTTGTGTGGAATCGTTGTTCAGTCTCATGATTCGTTATTCAGTCTCATGTTGTATGGAATTTTTATTCAGTCTCATATGATTAGGTATTCAGTCTCGTGATTCGTTATTCAGTCTCATGATTCTTTATTCAGTCTCGTGGTTTGTAATTCAGTCTCATGTTCTGTGGAATCGTTGTTCAGTCTCATGTGATTCGCTATTTAGTCTCAATTCGTTATTCATTATCATGATGTGTGTATTCGTTACATTTTGTGCACATAAGAATTTATCAATATTTCTGATTAAAAAGCATTCTGTTTCTGTAACAACTATTATCACAGTATAATTCTAAAAAGAGCGAATGAACACGTGAACATTTTGAGTTACCTCCCATTGACTTGTTTGAATAGTTAGTTGGAGACTAGTTCATTTATAGATTCTCTTAACAGATGAAAAAGAAGGACACATATACTTGTAATGACAATAAAAATTAAAAAAAAGAACCGAAATATGATTAGAAAAAGAGAAAATAAGTTAAAAAGATACATGAATTGATAGGAAGTAAAAGACTAGTTTGTTCGGGAGAGAAGGGAATAAAGAATGTATTTTTTGGAGTATTGTTTTTAATACAACTTGCCAGAAACAATTTCAGTACATTAGTACATTAACATATATTAAGCTTAATTCAAATTCTACCATAACTAGTTTAAGAAACACCTGCTTAACTGAAGAAAATGTAGTTAAGTCGTTTGTAACATAAGTTACCCGCATATGAAAGCAGCACAACAGCTGCACATGAATCGATGGAAAAGATATAAAGTGGCAGTTCCGCGGAAAACAGATACTCATATTTAAAGGAGAGGTTCAAATTTCTTGATCTCTAAACCAACTAAGACACTATTTTCAAACTTTTTGAGGACTAAATCCCCAGTTTGTGATGATATATATATATATATATATATATATATATATATATGTGATGGCTTTCATGGCGACATCATATGACATTGCCTCATCTGTTCCAATTAAACCCCAATGAACATCATAGTGTGATCCGGTTCTCCTCTACATGTATAGAAAGTCCTCATTCTGATCTGATCGGTTCAAGAATTTTTAAACTATCTGCAAGAAATAGTAATCATAGCTCCACGAAAAGGCCCCCTTTAATACACCTAGCTATATAGTGTGGCTTTGCGACTATGGTGTCAAATAGTTCCTCTTAGATCTATCGCACTTTTCGTATATTAGATAAACACTATAAAACTGTATTAAATATTGGCAACTTGCTGAAGGATCGACATGCCTACATACGAATTTGTAAAGTTGTTTCAGATTAGGTCGGATTTCAGTATAGCTCATGCAGAAAGACGATGAAATTAAAATATCAGGTGCGGATTTGGACCGTTTTGAGTTTTATGATAAAATTCTTCCTGAAAATTCTTGCTAGATTTAAGTAATAAAAATATCACCAAAAAGGTAACACCCACCTATGTGTGAAGAAACAAATAAGTTTCGTTAGTTGGATCATATTTAATTAGTTATATTCAGGATGAAAACAAGGAGATGTGGTATGATTGCCAATGAGACAACTATCTACGAGAGTTCAAATGAAATAAATGTAAGCAATTAAAGGCAACCGCACAGTCTTCAGCAGTGAGAAAATCCCCATACCGTATAGTCGGCTATAAAAGGCCCCGCATGAAATATGTGCAACAATTCAAACGAGAAAACTAACATAGTTTCAATTTCTTGGAAAATCGTCTCTGTGGTCTCGTGATAAAAATAAAGTTCGCCTCGGATGCGGGAAGTCATGACTTCAATTCTTGGTCGGGTAAAACAGAAGACTTTAAAATTTGTATATGCTGCATTTCTACCTAGCACGTTAATTAAAAGTTTGTGTGCCACGTGGATTGATCTGTATTTCTGTTTCATACCTATACACATACGATACTTTCTTGTGCGTGTCAGTTTAGTACAGAGTGATTTTTTTTCCATATCAAATAAACATGAAGGCTGTCAATGACCTTTAGTTTCTTACTTCTATGCCTTTTGCTGTCTAGAGGCGAGTGGTCTAATTGGCAATTATACCACATCTTCTTATTTTTATATATTCTGGTACTGAATGCATTTGAAAAATTGTGCGCTGGTTGTTAAACATCCATCCAACTTTTATTTGAATTCTATCAAAACAATATAATTTTTTAAGTCCTTTATTATATTTTTTTTTATAGAGTATAGATAATGCTCAATTTTTATGCGTCATGTAATTTTCTGTGTATTATACTTTTGGCGGAAAACTTACGCTTCCAAATAGGTTTTGTCCTTTGTTGTATTACTGTATCCTTGACTTAGTTTGTCATGTAATTGAAGATCCTTCATAATATTAGTTCCAAACAACTTGAATATCCTGGAATATCATTTCCACTGGAACAATACTATACATGCAGTATTTGTTCCAAACGGAATAAAGGTTATAGAATATTTGTTCCGACAGAAACACATATCATGGCATTGTTTTTAACAAAATTTCCATGGTAACTTCTGTTAGGCGGAACGAACATACGTTAATGGAAATCTTTCAAAGACTTTTTCGATTCTTTTCATGGGAATTGAATCTTAATCTAAAGTTGCTATGAAGATCTCATATTATTTTTGTTCTTTTCTGAAATATTTATGAACAAGATAAAGCAAAAAAAAAAAAAAAATTAATTTGAGCTGAATCTATCTTATATTTTTTCCCCACAAAAAAGTACTCTTACGTATTTGGACTATATATTATAGAACTGCAAACATTGATACAGAGTGAGAGTGATAGTGTCCTCGCTTCGGATGCGGGGGGAATCAGAGCTTCTACCCCGATAACCGGGCTTCGATGCGTGGGAATCAAAGCTTCTTCCTCGATAACCGGGCCAAAACTTAAATTTCGATTTCTCACAGCGGTCATAAGATAAGTGCTACTAAAAAGTTAAAATGGATCAAACAAAATAAATAACAGAAAGTTTAAAATGACGAAGAAAGAAAAAATCAACAAAATCATCAAACACAAAGCATTCATAAAACATAACCCTAGTTATTACATACACAAACATCAATTAACACACTTTAGAAATATTATTATCAAGGATAGAAAAAACTCATGAAGCTTAATTGTGTCCAAACTTTACGTAGTTATGGATCAGCGGCGGATTAAGGTATGTCCCACAATGCGCTCGGTCAATAAAAATATGTGATCGGGTTTGGCTGGCACCACCACGAGAAAAAAAATAATTAAAAGGATATCAGACTCGATTAAATGTTTATTTAGAGATTTTAATCTCACTTAAGCTTCTTAGAAAACACTTTAACACCAGGAAGAGGAAATGTTATATAAAACCCAATATACTTCACAATTCCCCAAGTTCACCCCATTTAAGATGCTGGTAATACTACCCACATAATCAAATTCCTCTACACACAACGAGGAAGTAACTCGGATACAGCGGCTGGGTGTCTGATTCACCGATAAGGCCAAGCTTAGTTAATTCGTCACTTATATATTTCAGTTACAATTTACACACAATGAAGATCTTCCAGCACAATTTCTTTCAACTTGATTATTGCTTTTTTAACCAAATTGAAAAAAAAGAAGATCAGCAAAACATTCTTTAAAATCTTGGCCTAGATCGTTAATTGAAATTATTTAAGATTGTGAAGCAAATCCTGGCTGTTTTTTTGCACTATCAGTGATAAAAAAATACTCATATATCATGTTTCCCCGCAGCTAACGATTTATTTTGGATCATTTTGTAAATGCAATTTAAAGAAGACAAGTAACAGGAATATATATGACACATAATGCAAGATCTCCACTCTATACAGTACTGCTGGTGAATGTAAGAATAAGCAGGGTATCAATGTGCATGATTGCCCGGAATGAAACAAAACAATAGCAACTAAGAGACAACCCACCTAACATTTTAAATCCCAAAGCAATCACAGTAAACAGGTACCTGGCTTCGGACAGACACGTAATAAATGTGGTTGGGGTAAAACATGTTTTGTGTTTTGGATCGAGCGCTCACCCCACCCCCCTTTTTAAACCTGAAACACGGCTGACAAACTAAAAAATAGCTGACTGGAAAAAGCTTAATTCGTCAAACTTTTTTGTTCCCAAAAAACTTGGGATTTAAACGTTCTGATCCATTATTACTATTGTTATATGTGTGGGATAATTTTTTTTCATTAACAATAACATGGAGTAAATGAAATAGTTTATATATATAGTTTGCGAAACCAAGATATTTTCGGCATGTTTTGCTTTCACTTTCAGTTTATATTACAAAGGAACGTTTGAGGGTAGACAATATATCCGCAAACAAAAATAAACCTTGTTGTGCAATCACGTGTTTTCTATTTAAAACCATTTACGTACATAACAACTATAAAAATAACAAGTCTTAAAACGGATATGAATCAAATCAGATATTAAAACTTTATTTACCCACACACGGGCATTTAATTTATTGCATTCCTGGGCTACCCTAGTGGGTATCCCAGGTTAGGCCTCTCACCCCGCCGCCAGAGGTCGCGGGAACAACTACATTGTCGTCAGTGTTAAACATGGCTGCACCCGATACAGACGTCTCATTACAAATTGAACCGAGTAAAACACCCGCTAACCTAGAAGATTTATCAAAAGAGGTAAGCAAATACATTTTTATTTAATATTATAATTTTACAACTTATTTA
This sequence comes from Mytilus californianus, assembly GCF_021869535.1. Lineage (NCBI taxonomy): Eukaryota > Metazoa > Mollusca > Bivalvia > Mytilida > Mytilidae > Mytilus > Mytilus californianus. Next base: position 68,965,791 of record NW_026262593.1, on the reverse strand, counting down.
AAGCTTTCTTGGTGAGTGTTAAGTCCTAATTAGATAATATTACGCGATAGTACATCAGATTGGGGTACAGCTGTTCTCGTGTGCATGTGTTTCATTATAAACTACCCTGGAATTTACACGTAGATTTGTATGGATTGTCGAAGCTTTGCATGATGTAGACTGCTTGTTTAGTGGCTTGTCATGAACTAATATTTATTTAATTTTCAGAAAAATCGCAATGAATATTCCCTTTCGGTGGTAACCGTTCGGGTGTTTTGAGTTCGATAGCCCGTGACTTCGCCAACCATTTCATCATTGATTTACTCAAGCGTGATGAAAGTGGGCGGAGCAAAATTAGTATATATTCAAATACACAAAACATATATATTGCATAGACAAAAGTAGTTTTTTGTTGTTTATATAGAATAATATTCATGATGTCTAAAAGTATTTGATTGAATTGTGTGAGGGCCTTGATGAGGGCATTTTATAGTTTATACATTTATTGTTGTTTAGAAAATTTTATTATAATATATAAATTATAATTAATAAAATAAAAAAATCTGTTTGAGAGTCCTTGCATTTTATTTTAAATATTTGCAATTAAGAACAATTTTGAAAACAATAGGTAAAAGCAGACAAGTAATCATCATGCAATTGTGTGCTTACTACAAACATTTTAGCTCTGAAATGTACATTGTAGTTGGAATATTAATTTGATAGCGAAATGTAATTAGTAATTTGACATAACGAATAATACAGAACTTGAGACAAATTAAAAAAAAAATATTTATGCAACAAAGTTTGAAAAAGGAGCTAAAGGAATAAGGACGTAAAGATCACTAATTACTATAATGTTCAATAACTGATTTTTTTTATTTCTTTAACAATCAGGGATTCACTTAAGTGTTGTTATCAGGTCAGGGCTTGTCTTATCTGAGGGGGAACATTTCATTTTGAATTGCAAAAGTCCAGGACCTCCCATTCTTTTACTACATTAATGCTAATTATACAGGAATCAACCTTTGACTTCGTTAAGGGGTAACTTTCACATGAAAATAGTCAAATGGTCCTGGAGGTTTCATTCTCATAATTAAATTTAAACACCTGAAAACATTGCAAAAAAAAAACATGATTAATTTGCAATATAATTTAAAAGACTATTAAAAATTAAATCCTTCCTTGAAATGACAAAGGCATTACTTTCTGTTGTTTACAAATATGTTTTGAAATCTAATGAAAAAAAACAAAAAATGTGAAAATAATCCCTAGCAAAATGTTACTAAAATGTTAATGTCGGACTACTAAACACATTAATCCAAATAGAAAGAACCTGGGGTACACAACAGGGTGGTGTAGAGATGTTAGACAGGGATAAATTTATGACTTGTCAAAATGAACATGGACAGATGTTTATTATCATACAGTATTAGTAGATAAGGTGACCTGTGTATCTACCCTAGTTAACACTCATTGATAAGGCCATAGAAAGGAAATTTTAGTGAGATATAAAATGTGCACAGCATAATGAAAAAAAATATCATAAATAAACATCTATTAAATGCAATCTATCATGTAGAGTAAAAAGATAACAAATTAAAGAAACAGAAGAAAGCCAGTGGCGGTACCTACTCACAAATGATTAACCTACAATAATAAAAAATGATTGTAAATGGAATTGTGAGAGTTAATGAGGTAGCAAACCCCACATTTTAAGTTTTATGACAAACAAGACAGTACTTTATCAAATTTGTGAGTAAAAAACAACAAGCTGGTTAATTATTGAAGATAATAAAAACCTGATGGATGATTGTGTGAGTGTCAAAAAACTGATAACTTGTATAAAAACCTGGTACAAATTATAATTTGTACAAAATTACAACAAGTACACAACTTAAACAATAATGTTTGGACATGTCATGACTGTACAAAAAATATCCCTTCAGTCAGCATGAACTTACTAAAAGGGACACTTACATACATGTACAAACATACATGTATTTTGACTTTACTTGGGTGTCCTTTACACAGTCCTGTGGGTTGGACCAGGGCTTTGTGTACTACATTAATATTTTTAACTTGTCCTGAATGATTTGTATAAAAATTGAACTATTCTACATTTGTCATGTTCATGGAGTACTTTTGTGGAGGTACATTAGGTACTTCTACCATCTCTAGGTTTTAAGTTAGTTAAATGTAGATTGAACACATTTCACCAATTTCATTTTGGGTTAACTGAATAGGCATTATAAAGCAACAACAACAGTAAATCTCTCAAAAAGCTGTTGTTCTGAAAGTGCTGAAAAATCAATGCTATCCCTGGTTCAGTTGCCTCAATCTGTTGACTGGGTTTATTATAGATTTGTATAAAATCCTCATAAATAAAATAAACCACTTTGACATATTGTTCATAAATATAAAATTTAGTGTGTGCTGTTATAATGTATTAACCTTACACAGTGAATCTTTATTATTTGCCATCCGTTTGTGCCTGTTGTCCGTAAACTTTTCTTTGAAAATATTCTCTGAAACTTCTCAATTAATTCAAATCAAAGTAGTCTGCTTCATCTGTAGAATGTCAACTTCAAAGTTTGTTATTTTTGTCCAGGTTTATCAACCAACATAGCCACCTTATCTAAAAATAGAACATACAGGTCAAACAACAGTTTTGATTAATATTTCTTAAACAGGGAAAAACTGACTCGGTAAAAATGGTCATTACAAGAAGTTCTATCTCTCAAGAGAATTTTGGATGAATCTGCCAACCATTTTTATATGCCCGTTTATGGGACGTATTATGGTATACCGTTGACCGTCTGTCCGTCCGTCGTCAACATGTCGGACATAAACTCAAAAAAACTTTAACCAATATGCATGAAACTTTGATGAATTGTTTATATCTATTGACGTGAGCTCCCTTTCATTTTTATAAATTTCAGATTTACCATTTCCGAGTTATGGGGTTTTATTCATTAAAAAAAGGGGGGATTTTCTAGTTTTTGGACAATAACTCAAAAAATGCTTTCAGCAGTTCTCATGAAACTTTGGTGAATTATTTATAGCAATTGATGTAATCTCCCTATTGATTTTCATAAATTTCAAATATGACATTGAGAAGAAGTTGAACTTTATTTTTTTATAGTCTGACAACAGATTTACTAAGTATTGCGCAACAGCACAGTGTATTGCACAACAGCAAGAAATCTTTAATTGAATATAAATTCAATTCATATAACCAATTTCAAGTTCTTTGACTACATTTATTCAAAAACCTATAATATGTCAAGTAATTAATTACAATCCAAATTCAGACCTATATCAAGCTTGAATTTTGTGTCCATTTTTGCCCCAACTATTCAGGGCTGGAACTCTGCGGGCGTATCTAGCTGCGCTAAGCGAAGCAGTTTATTGAAATTATTACGCCTGAAATGTTGTTTTTGATGCCCCCACCGCTATAAGTTTTACCCTTGTCCGTCTGTACGTAGTTATGTCCCTTTATAACTATATGAAATGCAAGCTGGGGCATCATCTGTGTCCACATACATGTGGACACTATCCACATTTATTTTTGTATCTTTTTTGGCCTTTCCTTGGTGCTGTTTTAAAAATCAAAGGAATAATCAGCATGAAAAGATGAACATATCCACCTCAAAAATCTTAGAAAAATGTAATGACTTTTTCTGGAGTTATTGCACCTGAGAAATATTGATTTTTCAAATTTTTTTTAGCAGTTATTGCTGTTATCTTGAAAATAGGAGTTGCACAAAAATATGTCAACCTGTTAGTTATTGCCCCTGAAATATAAATTTTAAGATTTGATTGTTCATGAAAACTACAGGAGTTAGGTTAATAGTGTAAACTGCAAAAAGTATCAAATCAGCATGACAAGATCTATTTACCCTGAAAGTAATGTTTAAGAATCCTTTTTGGAGTTATGCCCCTGAAATGTTGATTTTTACTGTATTATTTTTGCAGTTTTGGGTGATCTAAAAAAGCTGTAGGAGATAGGTTAAACATGTAAATGAAAAAATGATCAGCAACATAAGAGTAACTATAGTATGTGTGCATATTAAAGTCCTAATTAGCTAAATGGCGATTTTTTTCTTAATGTGAGCGAGCCATACAGGTACAGGTAAGCCTCTTGTTTAATACTTGTGTTTTCTCGTAAGGTAACAGTAAGAATGAACGTGCTTGGACGTTTTATATCTTACTATATGGCATGGGCTTTGCTTGTTGATGATCATGTAGGCCCTATGGTGACCTACAGTGTAGATTGGTTTACATCCAAATCCTTCAGTCTGTCTTATGGCATTCATACCACATCTCCTTATTTTTATAATGATTAATATTAATAAATACCAAAAGGAGGAGCAACCTTGACTAAAGTACAGTACATGTAGTTCCCCAATCATGCCAATAATATCGGTAGGCAAAGAAATCCTGAACAATATATTTTAAGTTGGCCTGAGAGGAACAAATGAGATCGAGGTGTATAATAAATAATGAAATTATCAGAATTATATCACATGTATTTGGTTTGTTAAGAGAATGCAGTACTCTATTTATTTTTTTCCCCATTTCCCAGGCATGTCAGGGTTTTAAAAAAGCTGTTAGCAACTGGTGAAATCCCTGTCTACGCCTACCAATTGCATGTGAAAGCTAGATAATATTTTTGGTTGAAAGCATCACACTGTACTTTAAGAAAATTTATTTTCAATACATTATTGATAATCTGCTCTTATAAATGAAAATCGCATCTTACTAAAATAAATTTCACTAATTAACAAATCATTGTTTTATATATCATGCATGTAATTATGTACATTCAACATTGTTCAACAACTCTTTCTTTTTTCATGGGATAGTTCAGCTATGGCAAAAATAGATATTGTTTGAACGGGCCCATGTGGTTTGTGTTGACTACTTGTACATGTGTACTTGTCCAATGTGTATTTTATTTACATTTTGAAATTTTGAAATGATAACAAATTTATATGTATACATTTATTTCAGTGCATGAATGAGACTGTTGGAACTTTTAAGCATGTTTTTTTCTAGTCTGGTGAATTTCAAGAATGTATTTTATGGAATGTGGTTTGCATGATACATTTTGCATCTATAGCTTGTGACCTATATTTTATCCTTGGAGATCGCCATGGTGATTGAGGTGAAGGTCAAAGGTTGGTTGATGGAAATTTTATAAATTTAGAATTAAAAAATTTGTATACAATTGTTTGTGATTTGCATATCTGTGCTTTCTTGTAATTATTGTAAATATAATATTTTGTTACTATAGATTGCTTTAGTTCCCATTTTGAAAATTTTAGAACCCTAAATTTAAGCATGTTTTAACTGTCAGTAGTGTAGCTTTTTTAAAAAGTCCATTTCAACCTAGAGTTAATAAAAATGCCTGAAATTTTCTCCTATATGGTGCAAGAGTTATTGCCCTACAATGTGATTTAATATATACATTTTTGTATACATGGAACATGTACAATGAAATTGCAGTCCTTTTTGGATTGACCCTACATTAATCCTCAGCACATTGTACAAGAATATGTTAATGATAGGTGGAAATTTATAAATGCATGTATGAGAATTATAGATTTGAAAATGGGAATTTTAAGTGTACTAGAAAAATTGATATTGAGACAAAGTGCTCATTATTTATGTGAGCAAATATTTGTATTTTAAGACTTTACTTACATTCATATTGTTAATTAATGAAGTGTACATTTTTTTTTACCAAAGTGTGATTACTGTAATTGAGAAAACAGGATTTCCCATTTATATAATCTATTTATCAAAATAAATAAATATAAAAATTCAAGCAGTCATTTTGTCAAACATTTGTAACCCTTGTCCCTGCACATAAATACTACAGATAGATGGAAACCTAAAGTAAATACACAATTTTGCAGATAAAATTTGATCTGATTTGATTGATTGTTGGTGTTTAACTCCACTACATCTTGGCCATATCTTGGCGGTCATTTTAAATAGTGGGGGTGGCCTGGAGAGAACCACCAACCTTTGACATGTTAAACGGGAAAAGTGGCAGATCATAGTGGAACTTACCTGCCACGATAGTTCCAACTGACAACTTCAGTGTTGACTGGCTAGTGATTGCTGTGATGAACTACTTTGACCACTCAGCCACCAAGGGCTCTTAATCCAATTTGAAGCACCTGATGAAATAGATTTATAAAATGTATACAGACAATAGATTGGGTGATTGTTTCACTGGTCATTGCAAGTCAAAAAAAGTGTAAAGCAATAGGTCAATTTGCCATTGTCATCAGATGCTTTATCTTATTTAAATCACTGAAAAATGTCAATATTTGTGAGTAAAAGGATAATTAAAAAGGTTTAAATAATAATAGCCAAACTTTTAATTACCATAATTTTGTTCTATAGCATGTGTAGTAAAATTCTAAACCATGTTGTGTTTGAGCATTTCTTGTGTGCATTTGACTGTTTTCAAAATATATTTCAACTTTCCTGTTCTCTCATTTCCAAATATCACACAGTAGTTACCAATTTTTATGCCCCCACCGTAGCTGTGGAGGCATTAAGTTTTACCCTTGTCCGTCTGTACGTACGTACGTACTTCCATCCATACGCCCCAAAATTGGTTTCCGTTCTCTAACTTGAGTTTGCCTCAACCAAATGTTAGGAAACTTATACACAATGCTTATTACCACAAAACACAGATCAAGTTTGAATTTTGGTGGCGTCACTGTAACCGTTCTAGAGTTATGCCCCTTTATAAATGGAAAAATTGCAAAATTTTTAGTTTCCGTTCTCTAACTTAAGTTTGCCTCAACCAAATGTTATGAAACTTATACAAAATGCTTATTACCACAAAAAACAGATCATGTTTGAATTTTGGTGGCGTCACTGTAACCGTTCTAGAGTTATGCCCCTTTATAAATGGAAAAATTGAAAAAATTTTAGTTTCTGTTCTTTAACTTAAGTTTGCCTCAACCAAATGTTATGAAACTTATACACAATGCTTATTACCACAAAACACAGATCAAGTTTTAATTTTGGTGGCATCAATTTAACTGTTCTAGAGTTATGCCCCTTTATAAACAGATCAAGTTGAATTTGGGTAGTGTCACTTTAACCATTATTGAGTTATGCCCCTTTATAAATCAAAAGATTGCAAAATTTTTAGTTTCCATTCTGTGACTTAAGTTTGCCCCAACCAAACATTATGAAACCTATACACAATATTCATTACCACAAAACTAAGATCAAGTACAAATTTTTTTGTTTCTGTTTTCTAACTTTAGTTTGCCTCAACCAAATGTTATGAAACTTATACACAATGCTTATTACTACATAATACAGATTAAGTATGAAATTAGGTGGCGACCCTTTTACCATTCTTGAGTTATGTCCCTTTATAAACATAAAAATTGCTGAATTTTTCGTTTCCGTTCTCTAACTTTAGTTTGTCTCAACCAAATGATATAAAACTTATACACAACCGTTCTAGAGTTATGCGTATTTAGAAATAGAAAAATTGCTGAATTTTTAGTTTCTGTTCTCTACTTAAGTTAGCCTCAACCAAATATTATGAGACTTACACACAATGCTTATTACCACAAAACTCAGATCAAGTTCAAATTTGGGTAGCGTCACTTTCACCGTTCTTCAGTGATGTCCCTTCATAACTATATGATATGCAAGTGGGGGCATCCACATGTATTTTTTTTTTTTTTTACAAATTAATGAATTTTAATTATATACTAAGGGAAAACAATGCTTGTTTTTTTCATTGATGAAACAATGAAATCTTAATGACAAGGCACTCCTTAACTTTAGGGCAAGACACCTCAAGAGGCAGAGCAGTCATGGGAGGGAACTCGGGAGGAATCTTGTTCACAACGGAAAGATGATGCCAAGAAGGCATCAACACCAACAGAAGAGACACGCCCACCCTGGAAAGGTGTTCTTGTGGAGTGTGCCAAATTATGGAGTTATTTGTCAGGAGTTGCAACTTTTGAAAGAACAAATATGTTGAGGAAAGGGAGAGAAGTACACAAAATTTATGTGGAAGTTATTAAAGGAAAGACATTTTTAGACGATCAGTTTACATTGACAGAATTTGGCCGAATGGTCTTGCAGAATGGCACGATAAGGGCAGGACGTGCTAAAAATGCCAAACAAATTGTGGTTGCTAGGGAGACACTATATTGTAGTGGATCTGGAGCCTGTAAAAGGGCCTGTGGTTACTATGGAGAATGTATGCCAGGTAGTTTATGACAAATTTAAAGCTTGAAATAATTTATATTGTAACATATAAATAAACAACATAAATGTGCAGCATACACAAATATACTTGGTCAAAATATATTGTAGGGTTCCCTTCTTAAAAATAGATGTTTCGGTAGCTCAGGATTTTTGGTTGTTGTCACAATCTTAGAAAATTTCTGTTAGATTTACTGTAAGTTCATCATTTGCAGTCAGTGAAGAAAAGATGAAGATTAACATGGTTTTAATTTATTCTGTGACATATTTTGATTTAATAATTTAGTAGTAAATCAACTGTTATGAAAAGTTTTTGAAGAAATCCTCATAAAAATGATAGGACAAGAGCTTAAGATTAGGACATTTTAGTTGCACAGCATTTATTTTGTACTACAAATAAGTTTATAATTTAATTATGTTGTAACAGGATAATTTGAAATTCAGTTTTTTGCCTCTCTGCTCATATCTTTTGTGTAAAAAACTTGTAACATGTTTAAAGAAACAAAAACAAAAACTTGTGCATTGTCAATTTTTAAGCATTTTTGAAAGAAATTCTTATTTCCTATTGGTCATTTTTTTAGGTTGATGAGAGAACATTATCTTATTTCTTGTTACTGTACATTTAAATTTATGAATTTTTGAAAATGTTAAATTTTAATTTCAGGATGTGACAAGACAAAAATGAGAGGCCATAAATGTAGCTACAGAGTCAAACTAACAATGCGACTTGGTTACGTCAATCATTGGTTCGTAGAAGTTCTTGGTTCACATGACCAGTTTGCTGCTTCTAACTACAACCTAAGCCAAAGTATCATGAACTCTCCTTTATCAAAGAGCAATAATCCATGTTCGCCAAACCAAAGAACTCCACCTAGTGGTAGAAAGTCAGAATCACCATGCCATTCACCAAAAATGACTATGTCACCAAATAAGAACCTGCCAAATAGTGATGCTTTAAGTAACGGTGCTATAAATACAATGCCAATTAACTTGCCAACTCAGAATTTGCCAAATTCTCTTGCCCCACTCATAAATAGCTTGCCAAATTCAGTTTTATCTAGTCAAACTATGGGTTTGCCGTTAGGATTCCAACATGTGTTGCCACTTGCCTCGCCATCAGCCATATTTCCTAGTCAGGGCAACCATGGCAACTTGGCCAGTCTGTTTACTGGTGCCTCTAGTCAGTATTTTCCAATAACTCAAAACACAGACCAAAATTCTCCACAAGATGTTCCATTACCTCTAGTCAAAGTGAAAAAAGAACCCATTGAAGTGGAAATTGAAAAAGCTGTTGCCATGGAAATTAATGAAGCTTTAAATAGAAATGGGATGGGTATATCAAGTCCACCACAGGAAAGAGCCAAAGCACGAAAGAGATTTACACCAGTCCAAAGAGAAAATAGAATGTTTTCAATAACCAGCTTGGCAACAGATTCTGAAAGGAATGGAACCCGACATGACCTTGACTCACACGTAAGAAAAGAATTACGAGAATTAGTAACTCGACGTGAACATGAGCGTGGAGCAATGGGGTCAACTGCTGATTCTGTTTCTAACGATTCTCCCATAAATTATAGTATAAATGGTGATAAAAATTGTGATGATACATACACATATGTTTGGGATGGAGATACAAGATCTTCTGAGGTCGAGGTTAATGATGGGGAAGGCCAGCCAAAGGTATTTTCTCATCTCTTGTATATTGTAAAATATAATATTAGGAATTATTTATATTGTATGTGTTTCTTTATAGTATATATTAGGGAAAGGATTTTGCTAAATAAAGGCCTAATTAAACAAAATTTATTTATTAAGGGTAAAATGTTGAATTAACTTCAATTTTCTTTGCCATATGACATTTAAAAAAAACTCTTTTAGGCTTATCTTTAAATGATGTCATAACCCAGTGAAAACTGTTAATAAAAACCAAATATTAAAGCCCCAAAATTGTACATTTATCTTTAACATTGCTTCATGAATTTTATCTCCTGCTTGTGTAATGTTTCATGTTTGGTCAGTAGCTTGACAGTCATGACAGTGATTACAAAAATGTAGTTTAAATGTGTGAGCACTTTTCAGATCCATCAGACTCCTGTTTCCAGTTTGTTTTGCTTCAAATTTTTCATTTTGTTGCATGACCTTTATATTTTTGCATATATTTCTCCAAACAGAACAAGGTAATATTTGGTCAACAGCTGAACCGTGTGGTTGTAAATTGTGAGCATTTTTAGGATCCGTCAGACACCTACTTCATGTTTTCCATCATTTGCATAACAATGCATGTATTCTTGATGGTTCATCATGCAGTCTGCTGTTTGTTCAAAAACTTCATCTAGTAAAACAGCATTTGTAATTATGTTACCAGTTCCAGTTATCTTGAAAACAGCCATAAATAGAGAAAATCTGACAGGTGCAAACATGTTCAGAATGATGAGATTACATAATGTCTATTGACATCAAAACTGTCAGACGACTTTCTATGGGAGTTATTGCCCTTACTCAATGAATTTTTCCAATTTTTGTTTATTGCTCATTATCTCGAAACTATAATAGATGAAACTGTCAGATGACTATTGAAGTTATTGCCCTTTAATGATGATTTTTTTCCAATTTTTATGTTGTATTTTGATGTATGAATGTTAACTGTGTACATGTATTTTGTTTTAGGGCCTAGACTAGTTCTAATTGAGTTACCCTCTTTAAATAAAGAATTTATTATTATAAACTTAAAGAGCAAAAATGATTAGCAAGACATGATCTACAAATAAGCCAGAATGGCTTAAATCTTCAGTTAAATTGCTATTGGAATTATTGCCCTTTAATGATAATTTTGACCATATTGTTTGAGGTTTTTTTTTTTTGCCCATTATCTGAAAAACTGTAAAAGATAAGTAGAAACTTTAAAAAGGGAAAAAAGGATCAGCAGGATAAGATCTACAAATACGTCAAGTCAACATGGCTGAAATCGTCAGTTAACTAATAATAGAGTTATTCCCTGTTAAGGTTGTTTTTTACAAAAAAAGTGGCCATTGTTTACGGTGCAGGTGAGCAACACAGGTTCTTTAAAGAGCCTCTAGTTTTTATATAAATTGTCTCTATTTTCGATGGGCATTTTGTTCTTATATAAGTAATTAGTGACCAAAATAAGATTCAAGAATTTTGGTTGGAGAGCAATGTCCCTTAAAAAAAAATTGGGAAGAACCTCTCATTCATTTTGAAAATGCAATTGGTAACTATTTTTTTCCCCTAGATGTTGATTAGAAAAGGGTCTTGATGAATTTGTCCCAGAAATCTTAAAATGATAATTGTTTGGAGATGATCAATGGCTGCTGTTAGGTTTCTCATCTTTTTTATGGGTGCCATTCATCTTCATGCTAAAAGATTGTGAATCATTTTTCCTCAAATTTTAGCTACCCATTTAAAGTCTAAAGTTTTTCATCGATCATACTAATTGCCATGGCAACAACATTTATTGGTAAAATTGTAGAGAGCAAAATAAAGACTTAGTTTTGGGTGACAGAGGGGGAAATTGAGATATTAGCATATAAATGAACAAGATCTTCGTGTTGTTTGAGGGTGGACGTTAATTTTAATCAATATCTTTACTGTGTGCTAATATTCATTTAATTCCGGAATGAAAGCTTGGTTAATGTGCTAGTGGCATGATATGGGTTTATGGAACATATCCTTTGCAATATGGGATTTTGATGCAGAAAGATTGAGGAGTGTTGAAAAATAGACAATTCATTATGGCTTTTGGAATTGAAAATTATTTCTAATTATACACAGCTCATTATAGAGAACAGTATTGTCCTTGCTTGTCATGTGTAAAATCCATAGTCCGTTTTCACATATATATATATATATATATAAATATGATAAGTGTAAAGCAATTTTTATATGTAGTTGATTTTGCTTTGTACATATAGACAACAACAAAGTTTATTATGGATTATAAAGAATTGACAGCTTTCTGGAAAACAAGGTGAAATTCTATACTGCAAAAAAGTTAAAATGATATCATTTTGGGCTTTTCTTGTTTATATGTACATGAAGAACTCATTGGCAAGGGTATAAATTCAATCATGCCAAAAATGTTAATTTTTCTGGGCAAAAACCCTGTCTGGTAAAAGCAAAATATGTTGGTGTCATTTTAGTGTAACTACTTCCAAGTAGGAATTAAAGAAGATGGTCCTGAAGAAAGTTGGGAGCTACTATAGAACCCTATAAGATTTTTTTTTTAATATTTAATGCTTGCAGCAAATGTTGTGATTTGTGATAAGATATGCACCCTTTACAATTATTATAAAATTGGGTTCAAGTACATTTTAATGGGCCTTAAAGGGAAATTGTTGCATATAAAAGGTTCCAAATGGTGTTAGTTTTATTATATTTACAAAAATGTATATTATTGGGGTAATGCAGGAAATCCCCTGCCCAGTGTTTTGAATTGGACTCGAAAAAGGGTACTACATTTTGGTTTTAATAAGAGGGGTGCCAACATTTAATATAGGGTTATTCCTGCAAGCATGGGTGTTCAGTAGACTTTAGTGTTAGCATTCGTACACATTATTACTTGTTTAGTATGGCTTTACGGATATGTTTGTATTTAATTTATAAAATACAATACATTTCTTATTTTATTGAATCATTATAGTCCCCACCTGACATTAAAACAAGTAATATTTAGGTATATGTATTCACTGGTATTTTCGTATTTTAATGACAAGTTTCTGTCATTTACAAGGAAATGAAATTACAATTAGATTTTAATTGTTCTACCTGTAACGAATTTTTGCCGCAGGACATGAAGTGAATGTCGTTTGTTATCGCTCTTTGGAACACAAATTCCTTGGATTATTTTTGTCATTAAGTCATAAACTTGTCTAATATTGTCAGAACAATACATCATTTTAGTATTCTATATTGGGGTGAAAGGGTGTTAAAGATAAAAGGGGTACATGGAAGGGAGTAATATTTGTTCAACAAAACTAACCTGAAAGGTGGAATTAAAGATGGATGGAAAGCCGTGGTCATCTTAAAAACATCTGCTTTAGAATTAAATTGTCGTGGAATTTAAAAACGTATGGTCTTTCTCATCCCAAAAACCAAAAAAATTATAACCAGTGTATTAAAAGGTTTGTAAATGATTTACCTGAATTAAATAAAATGTTAAAGTAACATCCTCAATTAAATTGAACATGGAATTTGTGGGTTTAAATTGTTCTGCTTTTCAAGTCTTGTGTATTGCATCTTTATGCAATACTGAAAAAATACATCAAAAAGTAAATACATTTAGTGCATTAATTTTATCAAAACTTTTCTTCTTTTCCTTTTTGTCGAGCTTGCCACATTTATGTCACGAAAGCGATGCATAGCGATCCTAGATTGCGGCGGCAACATTTAGGTTTAGTCTGTGGTTTAGACATCAAAAACTTTATCAAACCTTCATGGAATTTTAGGAAATTTTGACAGATATTAATTACTTAAATACAGTATCCAGAGCAAAATTTTGAAAATATTCTTTTTATTTGGTCCGTATTTTTCTGATAAATGGACCTTTTTTTTACAGTACAGTCTGGTGTTAAAGTTTGTTACATATTGATTACTTTGTCAAACCTTCATAAAATTTGACATAACTTTGGCAGAAGTTTTTTTTTTTATTAAGAGATAATATCTGAAGCAAACTTTTGAAAGTATATTTTCATTTTCAGTATTTTTCTGATAGATGGACTTAGTTTTTTTCAGTTAACATTTACAGACAGTCCATGACATGATAAATTTGTAGACCTCCATGGATTGTTATTAAACTTGAGCAGAAACTGATCTTCAAGACCAAGAAATAGCATCTATAGAAATTTTTTTTTTAAATTCTGTATTTTACTGATAAATAGACTCACTTTTTAAGTCAACATTACACTGACAACAGCAATCGTAGGTGAGACACAGGGGTCCGCGGAACCTCATACAAATTTTTTTATTACCTGAACTTAACATATAATATAAAATTGATAATGGAAATGGGGAATGCGTCAAAGAGACAACTACCCGACCAAAGAGCAGAAATATACATATATCCAGTCAATTATATTTTTGTTGTGGTTTATGATCATTAGTATTTGTCACAAGTATATTTGTATGCTGAAATGACTATTATGACTTTTACTATTTAATTATCAGTCAATATGGTGAATGTACATTGTAAATATTTTGAGGCTTTTTTTACACTGATACTGAAAATGTTCCAGATATCAATGCAATGGTTTATATATTAAAATTACCAATAAATACCATGATGAAATAATCGCACTAAGTTTTTGGTATTATTTTTTTATGGGGGGGGGATATGGAGTTAAAATGTTTGTCTGTTCATCCTTCTCTCTGAAGCAAACTTTTTGAGTCCAACAAACTTTGTACAATTACATATGATTTTTAACTCTTCAGCTCTAAGGATTTAGTATGTCTGGAATTTTTGCCCCTGACTTTATTCAGAAAGAACTTTATCTGCATTAACATGTCTATCATTACTGTAAAAATATAATAGATATTTGGTTCTAACAAAAGGTGGAAGCAGGGGGTATTTGTCCTGTCAATCTTAATAGTTATGACACATATTTTATCTTACCCCTAATGTAACAGTACTTTCATCATGTCAAAAGAATTTTCCTTTCAGCCAATGATTCATTTATAACTGGGTATTGATATATGTGTTAGCTATTAGTTACCAATTACTTGCACCCTTTGACTCTGTATCTCACCTTGTCAAACATTTTATATCTTGGGTATCCAAGGTTTTGTCAGAGAGCTAATAGGGTATGCATAAATTATATTCTAATCACCAACATCTTAAAAACAGCCTTTTATCAAAATCCATTTATAGCTTTCATCTGATACATAAACTTATAAATATTAGTTACGATAAATTGTTACTGGGTAGGTCGCATAGGAGAAATTTCACTTCTCCAGGGTATGCATATTAAATGATATTATAATTTCAGTTTATTTCTTGAACAATAACCATGTACCTTGCACTCTTGACCTAGAGTCATTGTTCATTTCTTGTGGTTGGTTACGGGTAGGTATCTGGCGTAGCAAGTATGTGGACCTCGGGGTAGGTGGTACAGAATTTTCTATCATCTGACATCTGTTTTATTGGATATCATGCAATCAAACATATTATTTTCTGGTTAAGTTGTTTTCATTTACATTTTTATGCTACATCTTTCAAAAGCCTTACAGCTTAAAATGTATTATGATTTTTTTGCCCCAATGAATTATCTCTTGCTCAGTTACATTTTGTAAAGATAATTCATTCTTGTTAAAATCTTGTTTAAACGTAACCTGATGAACATGATGAAATAGACCGTAGTTTGTAGAGTTGATCTCAGATTTACTTTGGCTCTTGAAAGGGAAGTATCTGGACATCACAAATAGGGCACTGAATCATAAGGCTGGGATCCTTACACTTGACACTGTGACTTATCAGAGTCTTGAAGGTTCTGGTTACAGGAAATTGGGAAAATTCTTCAAAATTTTAAAATGTCTTTGTGGACTCATTGCATTGAGTTCAAGAATTCCTAGATATGTCACAAACAGAATGTCATTTAAAACATTTAAAATGAAGAAATATGGTTGAATTTAATCATGTTAAATATATATTTCAACAAATTTCTTGGAGAACAGCATTAGCCAATTATAAATACCCTTGAACTTTTTGGCATAATACATGCAATAGAAATACTGCTAATCATTATTTTAGAAGCAAACTGTATTTCAAAACATAAACAATTCTCATACCATTTTTTCTTGAAACTCTCTGTATTCATCATTACTTTAACATGATATATAAACAAAATATTTGTTAGTGAAATGGCTACTGCAAAGAATGAATTATTTGTGATGGGTTTATTATGTCGCCGCCGTAGCGGAGGGGGCATTAAGTTTTACCCTTGTCCGTCTGTACGTACGTATGTACGTATGTCCCAAAATTGTTTCCGTTCTCTAACTTTAGTTTGCCTCAACCAAATGTTATGAAACTTATACACAATGCTAATTACCACAAAACACAGATGAAGTTTGAAATTTGGTGGCTTCACTTTTACGGTTCTAGAGTTATGCCCCTTTACAAATGGAAAATTGCTGAATTTATCGTTTCCATTCTCTAACTTTAGTTTGCCTCAACCAAATGTTATGAAACTTATACACAATGCTTATTATCACAAAACACAGATCAAGTTTGAATTTTGGTGGTGTCACTCTTAACTGTTCTAGAGTTATGCCTCTTTACAAATGGAAAAATTGCTGAATTTTTCGTTTCCCTTCTCTAACTTTAGTTTGCCTCAACCAAATGTTATGAAACTTATACACAATGCTTATTACCACAAAACACAGATCAAGTTTGAATTTTGGTGGCGTCACTATAACTGTTCTAGAGTTATGCCTCTTTATAAATGAAAAAATTGCAAAAAATTTCTTTTCTTCTAAATAACAAGTAATTTTTATTAAAATTGGAGTTATCTTCCTTTGTCCATGATTATAATTGAATCAACTACATTCAATGCTTTATACAATGCAATGTATAATTTAGACTTCCACTGATAAAACACAGATCAAGTTGAATTTGGGTAGTGTCACTTTAACCATTATTGAGTTATGCCCCTTTATAACACGAAATTGCAAAATTTTTAGTTTCCATTCTGTAACTTAAGTTTGCCCCAACCAAACATTATGAAACCTATACACAATATTCATTACCACAAAACTAAGATCAAGTACAAAATTTTTGTTTCCATTTTCTAACTTTAGTGCCTCAACCAAATGATATGAAACTTATACACAATGCTTATTACTACATAATACAGATTAAGTACAAAATTTGGTGGCAACACTTTTACCATTCTTGAGTTGTGTCCCTTTATAAACATAAAAATTGCTGAACTTTTCAGTTCTGTTCTCTAACTTTAGTTTGTCTCAACCAAATGTTATAAAACTTATACACAATCGTTCTAGAGTTATGTGTGTTTACAAATAGAAAAATTGCTGAATTTTAAGTTTCTGTTCTCTACTTAAGTTAGCCTCAACCAAATGTTATGAGACTTACACACAATGCTTATTACCACAAAACTCAGATCAAGTTCAAATTTGGGTAGCGTCACTTTTACCGTTCTTCAGTGATGTCCCTTTATAACTATATGATATGCAAGTGGGGGCATCATCTGTGTCCACATGTGGACACTATCCACATTTATTTTTTTATTGTTTCCCTATTGAGATTTAAATAAAACAAAATATATCTCCTCGCTTAAATTTGTATGGATCAGAATAAGAAAGACGAAAAAGGCTTTAGAAATCTGTAGTTATGATTTTAGTTCACCATCTGCCACTATGTTGATAGTAGTGGCTAAGAAATCTGTTGTGATGATTGTAGTTCACCATCTGCCACTATGTTGATAGTAGTGGCTAAGTCGTCTGTCATGATGATTGTAGTTCACCATTGGCCACTATGTTCATAGTAGTGGCTAAGAAATCTGTCATGATGATTGTAGTTCACCATTGGCCACTATGTTCATAGTAGTGGCTAAGAAATCTGTCATGATGATTGTAGTTCACCATTGGCCACTATGTTCATAGTAGTGGCTAAGAAATCTGTCATGATGATTGTAGTTCACCATCTCCCACTACATAAAGTAGTTGAACAGCATATAAAAAAGCAGTTTACATAGATTATATTGAAACATCCTATTTATTCCACCATCATTCAAATTAGCATTGCTGCCGCCATGACATATAGTTGAAAGAATTCAATTGCCATGATACAATAGAGGCAAATCTGTATCCGAGGGGCTGAAGGACCTTTTTTAGGGACGGTGAAATTTGGCCTTTATTTTTGCAGGAATTCCGGATTAGGCCTGTATTTTTGCAGGAATTCGGAATTTACCCATAGGGGGACTGTCAACACTGAGGTCAGTTTTCCTGCAGAAGGTCAGAGGTTTACTTTGGGCACTCTGTCTTCATCCACCAATGAACACTGACCGCAGCAAAATAGCCATTAGTGCTGAAAGTTGTGTAAAACACCCAACAATCAATCAATCCAAAACATGTTACCAATTGACAATTGGTTTTAAATTTACATTGATTTTTTCCATCACTTGTTTTTTTCATACATATGTTGCTTTGTAGTTCATTTGCATATCAGATCATAGAACAGATGTACATAAAACTAAAAAATGAACGAAAGACTCAAATGTCTGCAGGTTGCACAGAATATGAAAAAAAGGAGATGTGTGTGTGGTATACATCTAAGAGCAACCAAACAACAAAAATAGCCAAAATACATCTAGAAGGACAGTCTTCCACAATAAATAGGAGTCTATCAAAATACATCTAGAAGGACAGTCTTCCACAATAAATAGGAGTCTATCAAAATACATCTAGAAGGATAGTCTTCCACAATAAATAGGAGTCTATCAAAATACATCTAGAAGGACAGTCTTCCACAATGAATAGGAGTCTATCAAAATACATCTAGAAGGACAGTCTTCCACAATAAATAGGAGTCTATCAAAATACATCTAGAAGGACAGTCTTCCACAATAAATAGGACAAGCTCTTAATAATCCAGTGTCTATGAAAGAACAGTAATGAACATGATTAATGGAAGTTAATGATGATTTGAATAAATAGAAATGTATTAAAGATGAAAATAAATCCTTAAAGAACCAAAATTGAAGGTGCACAACTTCAATAGGTGTACAAACTGTGAAGTTTCAAGGATTGGTATTGAAAATTTCAAGTTTGGAAGAATGGGGGAAAATTCCTCCCTTTTGTAATAGCTAGCGGGCAAACTTAAATATGCTTACATTCTGCCTATAAAGTGTTAAGGATCTTGATTAAAAACTGTAAGAGATATGTTGACTACACAAAATTTGTACACCGTCCCATGTAAATTTTGCTGAGAAATGAATAAGTTTCCAAATCTAGAAAAATCAGAAAAAAAATCCTCAAACAAGTCCACAAAGGCAGGTGTGTGTGTGACTGACTGTGTAAATTGTCCACAAAGGCAGATGTGTGTGTGACTGACTGTGTGTAAATTGTCCACAAAGGCAGGTGTGTGTGTGTGACTGTGTGTAAATTGTCCACAAAGGCAGGTGTGTGTGTGTGACTGACTGTGTTAATTGTCCACAAAGGCAAGTGTGTGTGTGACTGACTGTGTGTAAATTGTCCACAAAGGCAGGTGTGTGTGTGACTGACTGTGTGTAAATTGTCCACAAAGGCAGGTGTGTGTGTGACTGACTGTGTGTAAATTGTCCACAAAGGCAGGTGTGTGTGTGACTGACTGTGTGTAAATTGTCCACAAAGGCAGGTTTGTGTGTGACTGACTGTGTGTAAATTATTTTAAGGAGACAGTAGTTTACCAATGTCTCACTAATCAATTATAAAATTAGGGAAACATGAAAACATACATTGTATACTTGCACAGGAGAACTTTTCTAACGTCAAATGTACTTTCTATTGTAGGTGTGATTCTGTTATCTTGAATAAAAAGAAATGTTGGGTATACATCAATGAGACAGAATCCATAAAGACATGTGTATAACAAAATGTATATATATGTACTAAAGTGGTCTGAAAAATATCCTATCATAAACATGATTTGTTATAAATACAATAATTTGCAATGTGTCATATTTATAAAAATCTAAACTAAAGGTGTGTTTAGGCCATCAGGGCATTTTATCAATGATTAAAGTTTGCAGGAATTTTTGTTCTTTTAAAACCATTTGCCACAAGAAAAATATTGATTAAGAAGAGTGGGGATTGCTCCTAAATTAAAAAAAGTGTTTCAGTAGAAAATCCTCTCTGTTATAAATTTCTGACAAGCACAGAGTGATTTGTTATTGGGAATTGTTATAGCGAAGCAACCTCATTGATCAACCACTTTGGTAATATTGTCTATAATTATGTTTAAATGTTTACCCGAAAGGAAGAATTCTTCAGAATTCTTCAGTGCGGGTATTGATAGAATGTGCTATTGATTTTTGCCATCCACTTGAAGCTGTCAAACTGCTTGTCTGTGCAAATTAGGCTGGATTCATTTTATATCATCAGAAAAAAATTGTGTGATAATTTCATGCTATATTAAATGTCAATATATTTCCATTCTCTTGGATTTGGGTTTTGGAGTTTAAATTTATTTATGTTGCTTGTCCTAACATCCAGTGGAAAATATTTGAAGCATATTATTAGAATAAGAATTTTATACTGTATATAGGTTTGTATGCATACTTTGAAAAGTGACAGATAATTGTGAATTCCACTGAAAAACAATAGGACATCATGTAGGGTAAGAAATCTGACTTATAACAAGTTAGCTCAGGACCTCATAGAAATGTTAAAATAGATTGTGTTCTTAAAGATGTAAATAGAATGGCATTTCTTCCATCATTTGCCTAGAATTCAACACCCCATTCATTTTTAAATCCCCCTGACTTGCCCAAACTGACATTCTCTGTTCAGAATGGGAAAAATCAAGGTTAACATATTTCTATACCCTAGGTAGCTTTTTAATATACTGCTCAAATTTCATTGCTGTAGATTATTCCAACAATCATTTATACCTGTTTACCTCTTGGTGTTAAATAGTACCAATATATATCTTATTTATAAGTTCCTATTTTTTTTCATTCAGATATAACAGGCTGTACGGTGACCTATAGTTGTTAATTTCTGTGTCATTTGGTCTCTTGTGGAGAGTTGTCTCGTTGGCAATCATACCACATCTTCTTAATTTTATAGATATAAAAAATTAATACAAAACATCATTATCTGAAATACAAAATGAAAAAAAATTAAGTGTTTGTAGTATTTCTTTGTCTGAAAATAGTTTGAATTTAACAAAGAAGTTGAAATCTTAGAAATTCTGAAAGAAAAGATTTAATTACATGATTGTCTATATATGGGTAACATTTTTCACTATTTTTTTGTGCTTTACTTATATGTTAAAACTTTTTGAAGGCTGCTGATCTTTTTATGTCTGTCACTTTTAATAAGTTATTGATGTAGCCATTGGGAGTGTGAAACTGTCCTTTAGCATCAAAGAAATCGGGGATCATCAGAAGTCATCTATATAATTATAGTATTCACTATTGTCATATGTGATTTGTTTGTTTTACTAGAATTTAAAGACTTGACTTCCTGATCAAATTACATGTATTTCTGTGAGTGTCTAAAGCCTCTTTGTTTATACTACTCAGACCCATCTAAAATTCCTTTTGGAATCTTCTAAACTGTGTTTTCAGTTAGCTATACACTAAGGGTAAAATCAATAAATTGATAGAAATTTTTGTATATATTCACATACTGAAGCGTTGGTTTTGTCCATCTACAATTTGAATCTCCATTGGAAGATTCCTTTGGTCCCCTTTGATTGTTACCTTGCCTGTATTTGGATAATTATACACACCCCTTTGATTGTTAACTTGCCTGTATTTGGATAATTATACACACCCCTTTTTGTGCTGATTTTGTGTTTGATTGAAGAATTGTTTGTTTTATTTTCAGGACCTGATATCAAGAGTCCAGCAGTTAGAATCTCATGTCAAACAATTGAGGAATGTTGTGTTGAAGAACCAAGGTGACAGCAAACATTGTCGAAAACAGAAACAAAAAGAATTTGATTTTAAAAAGTATGATATCTTGCTTATATCAATTTAAACTCCTAAAAACTATATATATATATATATATATATATATATATATATAAACAAGTCTAAATTGAAAACAACGTTCAAACCTATGATTGCGTTGGATAAAAACCGCAATTTCTATACGTGTGCATGTAAAACAAATTTCTTGGTAGAGGGGTCTAAATACAACACAAACAACATTTTCCAAAAGACCAAAAAAGTGAAAAAGTATATTTTAACAAAACGCATTTGACTAACAGGTCAAACAACTGATGTTCTTAAACCCTGCTGACTGCCATTGGCGATTGCCAAATAAATTGATCACCAGATGTAAAAAATGGATCTTACATATTAATCTAATACCAAACAGAAAACAATAAACTTGCGGAAAAGATGGTATACCGCAAACATGAGGTGTATATATATATATAATAGCTTCTTGGCAAACTTCAACTTAACGTGCACTTTTTTATCTGATTTTGATCTTTTGGGGCTTATATTTCCAAAACATGGAATATCAATATGCTTTTATATATTACTGTAAGTTCAGAATTTATTGCGATGTTTTTATTTTTAGATGGTTTTGAGTGCTTGTTCTATGATAGACAGAAGCTCAAACCATTCTAGTATGTACTCCGTGATATTTCTTGCTTGTTCAAATTGACACTTTGTAATTTATTTGGTCACACGACGTGCGTGCCTGATGGGGATTGTTTCAAAGTCATATATTTCCCGTATGGAAATCATGTCATATGTATTTTAGCCTTGCAGTTGTTGTCTGGCGTCCTGGTATCTATGATAAGTTTATTTACAACAACTAGATCAATGCCACTGCTGGTGGTGGTGTCCTCCCTGAGGGTATTACCAGCCCAGTAAGTCAGCACTTCTGTGTTGACATGAAATATCATTAATATGGTCATAATTATAAGTTAACTGTTTACAAAACTTTGAATTGTCGAAATACTAAGGATTTTCAACCCAGAAATAGATTAGCTTAGCTTGTATATGGCAAAACCATTCTGAATTTTGGGTCCTCAATGCTTTTCAACTTCTTACATTATATGGCTCTTTTTGAATTTTTTGATTTGAGCATCACTGATGAGTCTTTTGTAGACGAAACACTTCGTCTGGCATACAACATTTTAAATCCTGGTATCAATGATGAGTTTATTGTTGCATCCTAAATATGGTAATTGTTTGAAATGATCACTGGTTCACTATAGTGGTCATCTTTTGTCATTAAAGGAACAACATCAAACATGTTTCCCTAAAGATTTGATTGGAAAATTTATTATTGATGTACTGGATTGAACATATTTCGTCTTTATGTATATATACTAGATATATTACTCTATGAATCTTTTTTGCTAATATTGTAAGTTAAATGTATTAACCAACTTTTCATTATAGGTTCAACACCAGGCATGTTGCCCTGAAGATCTTATATCTAGGTTGGGACTATCATGGGTTTGCTGTACAAGAAGACACAGATAAAACCATAGAATTAGCTTTGTTTGATGCCCTTATTAAAACAAAACTAATTGAATCAAGGTAAAAAAAAAAGCACTGAGTGAGTAGAGTACAATATATAGATACAGCGACACCAAATTAATGTCTTGATTGTCTGAATCGCCACTGAATTTTCCTATTTTATAACATTTTTTTTTTTATAAATCATAGACTCAAAACTCAAAAGCTTAAGAAGTGATATCGATGGTATTTAAATATTGAAGTTATTCTGTATAACATGAGGACTATTTTAAAAACAAAGGTGTTACCCATTGGTTTATTGAAGGATAAGCAATTCCTTAGTTGCTCTGATTAATTAGAAACTTACTTAATACAGGAAGGACTCTATAGTCACTGCAACACACATATAAAAACTCTAAAAATTATGTGATACATGCATAAATGACAACAAAGAAACTTAGCTATGCTGTAAATTTCATTTTCTGACACCCAAAAATATTTCTGGCTCCTTCAGATTCGTAGAATTTTTTTTTAGAATTTTGCTTGCCGCCTCTCTATTTTCATCTTATATATCTGACGAACAATTATTTTTTTTGGTGTGGCCAAAATACAGATTTATAAAATGAGGGATTATACATCAGAAAGATATCAATTAAGCAAGTCACTTTGACATGAAAAAATATAAACATCCAGAGATATAAATGAGAAATTAGGATTAATAAGTATGACAATGATAGGCAACATTATTCAATTTTTTCAGAAATGTTCACTATATTCTTTTAAAAAAGTACAAATTTTGTCAACCCCAATTAAAATAGAAACACAAAAAAAAAGTTCAAGCTAACGGGAGGTTGTGATACTTTTGTGATATATCATTATGTTGAAGAGCACTATTGAGGGAATACTCCACTACAACTATTTGGTGTTTACACTGAAAACTGTCTCCAGTGCAAGGAGAGGGATAAAAAGTACATGGATATCATTTATGTTACCATATCAAAATTTATCACAAGACAAAAAATAAAGCTCATTGCCATCTTCAATTGCCTCTTTTTGCTGTGTAAATTTAGATCATTTAAAGTAAAATCTTATAAATCTTAATCTTGTGGAAACGAAATTAAATTTGTTCATTATCTTTTCAGGGAAATATCAAATTACCATAGATGTGGACGAACAGATAAAGGTGTTAGTGCATTCAGTCAGGTATTGTAGAAAAAGGGAGATAAATAGATTTTTATATTAGATGTTAAATGATGGGAAATAAAAAAACTCAGTAAACATTTAAATTGAAAGCACAGAAATTTTTTTTTTTTATATTTTTATGTAATATTACTGATGAGAACAATTCATGCCTGTGGTACGATTTATAGACAAGTAGAAGTATATACTTCATCATATAATAACATTGTCTTTTATGAACACCATATCTACAAAGAAATCTAACAAATGCTTTCGTAAAATTACCAACGTTGTCACTGCAAAATACATAATAATACAGACCTTGAGACAACCAGGGGGGATCATTGAAAATAAAAAGTTGGGTTACTTGACAGGAAATAATGTATGAATAGGGACAATTTATTTGGATTGATGAACTCTGGATGAGTGGATAGATTTGTCAAGGTTGAACTACACCGATTATTAAACTGTTAAACTATAAAAGCATCATACTAACTTGTGCAGGTTACTATTTACTAAGGAATGAATATGTGAAAAAAAAATCAAAATGAAATTATGAAACAACGCGTTTTCTGTCCTCTATTTTTATTTTGCTTTTAAGGGATTCTGTCTTGCTTTTGCTTTACATTTTATACTTTTGCGGTCGTATATTGGTATGACGTTGGCATCGCCGTCGTCGTCCAAAGACACATTGGTTTTCGCACTCTAACTTTAGTTTAAGTGAATGGATCTCTATGAAATTTTACCATAAGGTTCAATACCACAAAAGGAAGGTTGGGATTGATTTTGGGGGTTATGGTACCAACAGTTAAGGAATTAGGGGCCAAAAATAAGCATTTTTGTAACTTCCAGACATAACTTGTGTCTTAGTGTATGGATCTCTCTGACATTGTACCACAAGGTTCCATATCACACAGGGAATGCTGGGATTGATTTTGGGGGTAATTGCCTCAAAATATTAGGAATTAGGGGCAAAAAACAAGCATTTTTCTAGTTTCCAGACAATAGCTTGTGTGTAAGTGTATGGATCTTTCTGAAATTGTACTACAAGGTTCCATATCACAAAGGGAAAGCTGGAATTGAGTTTGGGGATAATTGCCCTAAACGTTTAGGATTAAGTGGCCAAAAAGGGGCCAAATATAAGCATTTTTCTAGTTTCCAGACAATAACTTGTGTGTAAGTGTATGGATCTCTCTGAAATTGTACTGCAAGGTACCATACCACAAAGGGAAGGCTGGGATTGATTTTGGGGGTAATTGCTTCAAAATTTTAGGAATTTGGAGCCAAAAAAGGGGCAAAAACCAAGCATTTTTCTAGTTTCAGGACAATAACTTGTGTGTAAGTGTATGGATGTTTATGAACTTGTACTACAAGGTTCCATATCACAAAGGGAAAGCTGGGTTTGAGTTTGGGGGTAATTTCCCTAAACGTTTAGGAATTTGGGGCCAAAAAGTGCCAAAAAACAAGCATTTTTCTAGTTTCCAGACAATAACTTGTGTGTTAGTGTATGGATCTTTCTGAAATTGTACTACAAGGTTCCATATCACAAAGGGAAAGCTGGAATTGAGTTTGTGGGTAATTGCCCTAAACGTTAAGGAATTTGGGGCCAAAAAGTGCCAAAAAACAAGTATTTTTCTAGTTTCCAGACAATAACATGTGTTCAAGTGTACGGATCTCTCTGAAATTGTACTGCAGGTACCGTACCACAAAGGGAAGGCTGGGATTGAGTTTGGTTGTGATGAAGCATAAGGGGGTTCAAAATATTTGGCGGGGGGGGGGGGTTTCTTTAAAAATTTTCCATTTTAAATTGGTTATTTCTGATTTATATATAAAAGCAAATAATAATGATATGGTTTGAATAGGTAAATTAAAATTTTTTAAGTGCTTAGACCACATTCATTCTGTGTCAGAAACCTGTGCTGTGTCAAATATTCAATCACAATCCAAATTCAGTGCTGTATCAAGCTTGAATGTTGTGTCCATACTTGCCCCAACTGTTCAGGGTTCGACCTCTGCGGTCGTATCAAGATACGCCCAGCGGAGCATTTTATCAGAATTTACTTTTAAATGCTGATGAAGGAATTTTATTTTTAGATATTACTATTAAAAGTTGCTGATGAAGGTTTTTTTAATTTTAGCCATGACTCTGATGTCGTTTTCTATTTTAATACTTTTATGATGTATTTAAATGGGCTTTTATGGTTAAAAAAAAACATTTTTATACGTCCGTGTACGGGTCATATTGTGGTATACCATCGACCGTCCGTCTGTTTGCCGTCCGTTGTCAACATGTCGAACATTAACTCAAAAAAGCTTTAACCAATATGCATGAAACTTTGGTGAATTGTTTATATCTATTGACTAGAGCTCCCTTTTGTTTTTTATAAATTTCAGATTTACCATTTCCGAGTTTTGGGGTTTTATTCATTAAAAAAGGGGGGATTTTCCAGTTTTCCAAAAATAACTCAAGAATGCTTTCACCAACTTGCAAGAGATTTTGATGAATTGTTTATATCTATTGACATGAACTCCTTTTCGATTTTTATAAATTTTAGATTTTAAGTTTCCGAGTTACAGGGTTTTATTCATAAAAAAAAGGAGGATTTTCCAGTTTTTGGACAATAACTCAAAAATGCTTTCAGCAGTTCTCATGAAACTTTGGTGAATTATTTATAGCTATTGATGTAATCTCCCTATTGATTTTCACAAATTTCAAATTTGACATTGAGAAGAAATTGAACTTTATTTGTTTATAGTCTGACAACAGATTTACTAAGTATTGCGCAACAGCACAGTGTATTGCACAACAGCAAGAAATCTTTAATTGAATATAAATTCAATTCATATAACCAATTTCAAGTTCTTTGACTACATTTATTCAGAAACCTATAATATGTCAAATATTTAATTACAATCCAAATTCAGACCTGTATCAAGCGGGAATATTGTGTCCATTTTTGCCCCAACTGTCCAGGGTTCGACCTCTGCGGGCATATCCAGCTGTGCTCAGCGGAGCATTTTATTGTATGATGGTGCACCCAATGGTTAACAATATATTAAGGCTCAGAATAAAAAATCTTTGTAACATTTTTTGTTCAAAGATTACTATTACTTTTTAATTTTTAGGAGGTATGGGGACTGTCCATCAATGTACGGTTATTGGATGTTGAAAGTTGTGATTTTTATGTTGACACCATTTTTTAATTTCTTAATTGAGTTAATCCTGACAGTCTTTTTTTGTAGGTGATATCAATAGATCTAAGAACCAATTTACTGGAGGGACCAGGAGTTAAAGTCAGAGAAGATGGTACAGCTAGCGACCGACCAGGAGACAAAACCATAGAGATTAAATATGTCCACATTCTCAATAAAGTACTACCTCAAGAGATCAGAGTCTTGGCCTGGACTCCAGTCAACACAGACTTTAGTGCTAGGTTAATATGCACATATTGTAATCAAACCATTAAGTACCTTCTGTCATAGAAATAATGTATTTATAGATTTACAGAGCATTGGGAGGGCTGGGTGTGAAACTTTCCTGAATTTGGCCCTGTATTGTCTACTGTGTTTTACTTTAATTGCCAGACAGGGCTGCTGATTATAGAGTACTGTAAGCAAGAAATAAGAGGAAAAACTTGATTTGGTGATTTTTGTTTACATTCTGTCATATAAATAAGAAGATGTGGTATGAGCATGATGAGTGCCAATGAGACAACTATCCATCCAAGTCACAATGTGTAAAAAGTAAACAATTTTAGGTCAAAGTACAGCCTTCAACACGGAGCCTTGGCTCACACCAAACAGCAAGCCATAAAGGGCCCTAAAAAGACTACTGTATGTTTGTATTTGAAATTGTTGAGGGAACCCTTATCTCTTTCCAAATACTCTAAAAAAAATTACTTAATCCATATTAATATACAATTTTAATTTAAAAATCTATTATTAACTGATAAATATTCAAATTAAATGCTTCATAATAAATTGCTTGTTTTTTTTCATAGCATTACATATCAATGTATATTACAAAACATAATTGGTTATTCAATCAGATTTGATGTTTCATACTGTTGCCTGTGGTTTTATTTTTAGCTTAAAGTCCTTCAAATATTAATGTGATATATACATTTAATAGTATTTTATGAAAGTATGGCACTGTTTTTGTATTTTTTTGTAATATGTTCAGCACAGAATTTCTGCACACTCTCACCGTATGTGTTTTTGGGATTTACACATTCTATTCCTATTTCCAGTTAATGACAAATGTTTTTTGTGATTTTGGCTTATTTTAAAACTTGTGAAGTGTTCTAGAATCATTTACAAATATTTAAAACTTCTACTTGATGATGAAAAATGGGTATTTCCATGAAAAATACACCAAATGATTGCCAAAGTCTTAAAATTAACTTATTTTCACTAGATGTAATCAACAAATGAGAAAAAGTTTTGTTCCTGAATTCCCTTACTGAAAAGGGTGTGCGGATTATTTACAATGGTGATTATACATGGCAGATTACGGTTTTAATTTGTTTTTTCAACTCCTACAATTTTAACTTGGATTCCATAAACATCACAGAAAGGTTGCAAACATGTTGAAGTTCTGCATCTTGCGAAAAAGGGCAGGGGTCTTAAAAAGGGCACAGGGCGTCAGATGGGAAGGGCGGTCCCCGTGAAAATGATCAAGCTGGAACACTGTTTCAGCACATAGGATAACATTGGAAGAAAGCATTGTCAAAACACAAATACTTTCAAAACCCACAGCAAATAATAATACTTAACACTAAAGCTACTGCAATAAAGATTGAATAAATTAAATTGTGTATAAATATCAATGAGACAACAACTGCAGAACACAATGATAATGGACAATACTTTGTACTAAATCTCTTAATACTTGTACTAAATCTCTTAATACATGAAACAGAGACTGTAGATTATCTGAGTTTATGATTTTACCTCTAAAAATCTTAAAAAAGCTCTTTATAATTTGCATTTTACAATAAGAATTGGTTTACAAAGGAATGTTTTTTGATGTAATGTAAAAGTATATATGTTTTATTTGCAGATTTGACTGTAAAAAGAGAACATATAAATATTTTTTTCCAAAGGGCAACTTAAATCTACAGGTAAGATTTACAAACTGATAAACAGAACATAAAGGTTCATTCATTTTACAGGAGTTTGTTTTATTACTATGTACAAAGTATAATCTAAGATTGTTAAAAAAAACCCAGTTTAGTAAACAGATAAGGAATGTTATACCGCATTGTTTTTAAAATTTGCCTATTCATTAGAAAGATCAGTCACACTTCATGAAATCGATACTAGAGATAATTTTCAATACAACAATGTACTTGCTAAATAAGCAAGACAAGACCCTGTGTGGTTTGACCTGGCTGGGCCTTGAACCTACAACTTCACAAACTGGACCTATCTACATAGTTCATATTAAATTGAGTCTCAATTGTAAGAACATAGAACAGCTTTTTTTAACTCGGGAGATGGATTGATGTTTATTTTACTTAAGACCTTGTGCATGGCAAAATTAGTCAACCTTTGAAGAATCTACAGTAATGGCACCACTGAATATCTGCCCTGTGATTCTGATGACTATATCTATAATGGGAAATAGTGTGTATTTTATGTATCCTTATTATAATTATCAAGGTGATTGTTTGAAAAGACTGTCTTTAATGGGAAATAATGTGTATTTTATGTATCCTTATTATAATTATCAAGGTGATTGTTTGAAAAGACTGGGATGTTTTGTGCAAAGCTTGCATCAGACAAGGGAAAACATTTTGAAAACTATCCTTTTTATACGTCCGTCATCGACAGAATATATTATGGAATTCTTAGTTCGTACTTCTGTCCATATGTCAACATAAGGTTTGATAACTCAAATTTGCTTTAGAGTTATGAGACTTCAACTGTCAGATTTAAAGCAATTTTTTCCAATATTGCACAATTACAAGAGTAATCTTCAATGATATTTGGGATGCAGTTGTATTAACATGTGTCAACAAATTGATACACTTTTCCTGAGGAATGGAATAAAAATTGAAAACAGGGAATGTGTCAAAGAGACAACAACCAAAGAGCAGAAAACAGCCCAAGTCCACCAAGGGGTCTTCAACGCAGCAAGAAAATCATGAACATATAAGTGTGCTCCAACTGGCCCCTAAAAGAACATTACATTTGTCAAAAATACTATTGGTTTTGACTTGTTTCTGATGGATAGATGGATGGCTGTTTAATTCCAGCAACAAATTATATGCACGTTCAGGTTGAGATCATGTTGGTGCTATTTGAATATGAACCCTGCTTTGTACTAGACCAACAGCTGAGCTGGATTTTTAATTTGCTCTTTCACAAGTTTATAGTCCACAGGAAGACATGACACTCTACCTGTACACATTATTCTGACTACGAAGTGATCAGTCTAAGCTCTTCCTCCTTCATGTAGTTTTGCAGAGAAGCAGCAAATACCTAATTAACAGTCTCTGGTTTTACCAAGCTGAGGTTTGAACACACTACATCCCGCACTTGAGGCAAACACACTATCACAAGACCTCTGAACTTGTTCTTACCTTTAATGGTATAATTAATGTTTTTCGTAAGCATATCTTTAAAGTATATTATTTACCAAAGATATTCATCACATAGATATTAAGTACTTTATTGTCATGCGAATTATCCATACACACAAAATTGAATAAAAGTATTATTATGTAACAGATAATGTCTGAAGCAGCTGACAAACTGGTTGGTGAACATGACTTTAGAAATTTCTGTAAGATGGATGTTGGTAATGGTGTTGTGAATTTTATGAGAAGAATTGTGAAAGCTGACATTGCTGTCCTTGATGAAAGGTAATTATGTACTGTAATGAAAAGTCACATATGTAAAAGGTGGGAATATGTAGACTTTGTCAGGGCTCACACTATAGGGATAAGTGACTCATCAGGGTTCACACTACTGCAGAATTGTAGGGACAAGTGACTCATCAGGGCTCACACTACTGAAGAATTGTAGGGACAAGTGACTCATAAAGGCTCACACTAGTGCAGAATTGTAGGGACAAGTGACTCATCAGGGTTCACACTACTGCAGAATTGTAGGGACAAATGACTCATCAGGGTTCACACTACTGCAGAATTGTAGGGACAAGTGACTCATCAGGGTTCACACTACTGCATAATCGTAGGGACAAGTGACTCATCAGGGTTCACACTACTGCAGAATTGTAGGGACAAGTGACTCGTCAGGGTTCACACTACTGCAGAATTGTAGGGACAAGTGACTCATCAGGGTTCACACTACAGCAGAATTGTAGGGACAAGTGACTCATCAGGGTTCACACTACTGCATAATCGTCTGCAGAATCGTAGGGACAAGTGACTTATCAGGGTTCACACTTCTGCATAATCGTAGGGATAAGTAACTCATCAGCGTTCACACTACTGCAGAATTGTAGGGACAAGTGACTCATCAGGGTTCACACTACTGCAGAATTGTAGGGACAAGTGACTCATCAGGGTTCACACTACTGCAGAATGGTAGGGACAAGCAACATTCATTAGGGTTCACACTACTGCAGAATCGTAGGGATAAGTGACTCATCAGGGTTCACACTACTGCAGAATGGTAGGGACAAGCAACATTCATTAGGGTTCACACACTGCAGAATCGTAGGGATAAGTGACTCATCAGGGTTCACACTACTGCAGAATGGTAGGGACAAGCAACATTCATCAGGGTTCACACTACTGCAGAATTGTAGGGACAAGTGACTCGGCAGGGTTCACACTACTGCAGAATTGTAGGGACAAGTGACTCATCAGGGTTCACACTACAGCAGAATTGTAGGGACAAGTGACTCATCAGGGTTCACACTACTGCATAATCATCTGCAGAATTGAAGGGACAAGTGACTTATCAGGGTTCACACTTCTGCAAAATCGTAGGGATAAGTAACTCATCAGCGTTCACACTACTGCAGAATTGTAGGGACAAGTGACTCATCAGGGTTCACACTACTGCAGAATTGTAGGGACAAGTGACTCGTCAGGGTTCACACTACTGCAGAATTGTAGGGACAAGTGACTCGTCGGGGTTCACACTACTGCAGAATTGTAGGGACAAGTGACTCGTCAGGGTTCACACTACTGCAGAATTGTAGGGACAAATGACTCATCAGGGTTCACACTACTGCAGAATTGTAGGAACAAGTGACTCATCAGGGTTCACACTACTGCATAATCGTAGGGACAAGTGACTCATCAGGGTTCACACTACTGCAGAATTGTAGGGACAAGTGACTCGTCAGGGTTCACACTACTGCAGAATTGTAGGGACAAGTGACTCATCAGGGTTCACACTACAGCAGAATTGTAGGGACAAGTGACTCATCAGGGTTCACACTACTGCATAATCGTCTGCAGAATCGTAGGGACAAGTGACTTATCAGGGTTCACACTTCTGCATAATCGTAGGGATAAGTAACTCATCAGCGTTCACACTACTGCAGAATTGTAGGGACAAGTGACTCATCAGGGTTCACACTACTGCAGAATTGTAGGGACAAGTGACTCATCAGGGTTCACACTACTGCAGAATAGTAGGGACAAGCAACATTCATTAGGGTTCACACTACTGCAGAATCATAGGGATAAGTGACTCATCAGGGTTCACACTACTGCAGAATGGTAGAGACAAGCAACATTCATTAGGGTTCACACACTGCAGAATCGTAGGGATAAATGACTCATCAGGGTTCACACTACTGCAGAATGGTAGGGACAAGCAACATTCATCAGGGTTCACACTACTGCAGAATTGTAGGGACAAGTGACTTATCAGGGTTCACACTTCTGCATAATCGTAGGGATAAGTAACTCATCAGTGTTCACACTACTGCAGAATTGTAGGGACAAGTGACTCATCAGGGTTCACACTACTGCAGAATTGTAGGGACAAGTGACTCATCAGGGTTCACACTACTGCAGAATGGTAGGGACAAGCAACATTCATTAGGGTTCACACTACTGCAGAATCGTAGGGATAAGTGACTCATCAGGGTTCACACTACTGCAGAATGGTAGGGACAAGCAACATTCATTAGGGTTCACACACTGCAGAATCGTAGGGATAAATGACTCATCAGGGTTCACACTACTGCAGAATGGTAGGGACAAGCAACATTCATCAGGGCTCACACTACTGTAGAATTGTAGGGATAAGTGACTTCCCTGACAAAAAAGGTGCTTGTTCACTTAAAATGCTACAATATCTGTTTCTAACATTCTGCTATTTTTCTATTTACAAAATTGATGATGAAGATGACTGTTGTAAATTTCTTGCTTTTTTATTACACTTTAATTTGATGGTTGAGATAAGTTATTGTAGAGAAGGCTACTTCTTCACCCAAGTTATAATCACCAACTAATGTGACCCTTGTACATATTTGTTAAAAGCTATCCCAGAATAAAGAGGAAAAATTGTGTGCATTTTTAGCAAAATTCCCTTTTAAAAATATATGAGTCTTTTACACATTTTGTTCAAAGAAATGTTCATGTTTCAAGTTAATCTCTGTATATTCACTTCTCTTAGTATATATAATTATTATTGGAAAAGTACAACAATGGGGATAGAAGTAGCATATACCAATGGAAGGAGATCTCATGAATAATGGGATACAACCAAGGTGTCAACATAATAGTGCATTTACATGTTTATTTTCATAATTTATAATTATGCATGAATTAATATTGTAAGGTTAGTGGGTCAATTCAAACCACTGATTGAAATATCAGCCACCTGGTATCTACATAGGGAGAAAAGTCTGTGCTTTCAAAGTTGGATCAAGCACATTGCTTTGTAACCAGTTGCATTTCCCTCATTTTAACAAAGTCTTTATATTATCTGTTAAAAAAAATTAATTCTTATCATAGTATAGAAATATAGAATATTACATTTTTTTTTTTCAACTGTTGTGTAACTGTTCCAATAAATTTGTATCATATTGTAGTGATACTGAGTACCAGATGTGTGAGTTAACCATTACAGGCTTAGCATTCCTTTGGCACCAGATCAGGTGTATTGTGACAGTCCTGTTCCTGGTCGGACAGGGAAATGAAAAACCACAGGTAACTTTAGCATTTCTTTTGCCCCACATCAGGAAAATCAGTGTTCTCCCCAGGGCCTTAAAGGACTGCGGGCCCGCGATGTATAATTTTTTACCATGGTGGTATCGTTCTTACCGCGATGTATTATATTTCTCCGTGGTGCTAAAATTTTTAGTAAAAAACGGAAAATCGGTAAAGTTTTAAACGACTTGTTAAATCTTTTCCGAGCGGTATAAAATTCCAGGTGAAATTTTACCAGTTCAAACCAGTTCAGATTGTTTACACCACGTGATCGATTTACCTTTATGAGGTTAACCTTTGTTGATTGGATTTAATCGATGTAATTAACACTTGTAAAATGAATCTTTTGTGTTTTAATTAAGAGATCATAACTTTATGAGCGTAGATAACTATTTTATGGCTTCACTCACCACCTGACAAGTCGGCAAATATTTTGTACACAAACCGTGTTGACCCGATAGTTGTACACACATTTTGTACATTATTAAGTTGGCTCATTACGTATAATTGACCATTATACACTTCTCAATACTTATGTAATAGTATTATATGTCTCTGATTAAACCATGGCCAAATTATCTTTAATTTTGACATAGTTTATATTGCATGATATTCTGGTTTCAAACTATCATAGTATCTGTCAACAAGTGTTCAAAGGGGACGGATCACATGACCCAGTTAGTTCACATAGAATACCCAAGATTATTTACAATTAACTGCAATCTATTCTATTTTATAAATAAAATGCATGACTGTACCTTCAAACTGGATATCTATATCCATATGATAATTAATGAATAACAGAAGTGATTTGCAAATTGTATCCATAAGCACATGTTAAAATCTATTTATATCTACTTCCTGTCATTTAGGCGGGAAAATAGGGAGACTTAGTTGTTGACATTGAATAGGGTTACTTATAGATCTATAGAACTAGGATAAATTTATAGATTTAGGAATTCTTTTTAAATGGATCATGACAAAAAAAGATTTAGATTTCAGTGCAGTATTAAGTCTGTATCTATGTTTGATTATTACTAAAGACAAGAAAAGTTAATATTTACATGAAATCTAAAGCAAAATGTTTTGAAATTTATGAAAAATTTCTTTTTATTAAAATTTAAGATAGAAACTGGTTCAAATAATAATACAATATTTATTCTTGTTAATTTTATATCTCCTTATGACAGGAATCCTTTCACAATACAACATCTTTCATTCTAGAAATTAGAAAGTTTTTTAAGTTGAACATTTTTGTTCTCTTTTGAATGATATTTTATTCTTATTGATCATTGATTTTATAAAAGATTTAATAACTTTAAATTTAGATGAATATTTTGTAATGTATCATGTTTTATTTATTTAAAAAAAATATTAAGTATACATGTCAAACTGTTTATTGATTTACTTCTTTTTTACCAATAATTTTCAATGTCTACATAACACAGTACCACAGCATTAAAACAAAACAGGTGACATAAAAAATACAGTTACTAGAAATATAGCTAAGTGACTCGACGCAACGCAACGCGACACAACTGATTGTATTAATCATTTCACCAAGCAGTCCACACACGTTACCCTGGTGCTATCCAGGGGAGAACACTGGGAAAATTATTTGTAATCCTTTTCCAGGTAATGAAACACAACAAATTTTCTTTTTATGACAGAAAATGGCAGATAAACAGGTTAATCATCTCAGGCTTAGTAATCCTTATGAATTCTTTAAGAAACATTCTACATAACCTGGCCATTTGAGTCTTGGAATAATTAAGTCTCCCAAACGAAGTTTGGGAAGACTTATTGCTTTTGCTCAGTTCTTATTATTATTATTATTCTTCTTCCTCTTCCTCTTCCGCCTCTTTTAAATTTGAACTTGTCCGCACCCATTCTCCAAAACCGCTAGTCAGATTAACTTAGGGTTTCACAATATGTTAGACTAACATGTCTAGTGGTGCAATCAGGGTTTTGTTTGTGCAATAGGGTTTATAAAGGGGTACTTTGAGGGGCGAAAAGAAAGGAGGGTTTTACTATAGAACCCTATGGGATTTTATTTTTTAAAATTTTCAAATGATTATAAATTGAAAACCGTTTGTGATAGACACAATCTTTTTAATTGAAAATGTTCTAAATGATAAAGCACATTAAATGAAATACAGGGTTAGTCCCCAGGGGTCACCCCCACCCCCTGCCATTTAAGAAAAACCTAATATCTTGTAAGTGGTCAAGATCCCCACCCCTAAACCATATATATTCTGGTTTGTCATGCTAAGATAGTTTGAATGATATACAGGGTTAGTCCCCAGGGGTCATCCCGACCCCCTGCCATTTGAGAAAGTTCTAATATCTTGTAAATGGTTGAGATCCCCACCCCTAAACCATATATATTCTGGTTTGTCATGCAAAGATGGTTTGAATGATATACAGGGTTAGTCCCCAGGGGTCACCCCCACCCCCTGCCATTTAAGAAAAACCTAATATCTTGTAAGTGGTCAAGATCCCCACCCCTAAACCATATATATTCTTGTTTGTCATGCAAAGATGGTTTGAATGATATACAGGGTTAGTCTA
This sequence comes from Mytilus californianus, assembly GCF_021869535.1. Taxonomy (NCBI): domain Eukaryota; kingdom Metazoa; phylum Mollusca; class Bivalvia; order Mytilida; family Mytilidae; genus Mytilus; species Mytilus californianus. The sequence goes on along the minus strand of NW_026262593.1, from coordinate 68,928,503 downwards.
CAGGGGTCACCCCCACCCCCTGCCAATTAAGAAAGTTCTAATATCTTGTAAGTGGTCAAGATCCCCACCCCTAAACCATATATATTCTGGTTTGTCATGCAAAGATGGTTTGAATGATATACAGGGTTAGTCCCCAGGGGTCACACCCACCGCCTGCCATTTAAAAAGTTCTAATATCTTGTAAGTGGTCAAGATCCCCACCCCTAAACCATATATATTCTGGTTTGTAATGCAAAGATGGTTTGAATGATTTACAGGGTTAGTCCCCAGGGGTCATCCCCGACCCCCTGCCATTTGAGAAAGTTCTAATATCTTGTAAATGGTCGAGATCCCCACCCCTTAACCATATATATTCCTGTTTGTCATGTCTCGAACATTTGAATGACATATAGGGTCAGTCCCCAGGGGTTCCCCCCACCCCCAATGTTCTAATATCTTGTAAATGGTCGAGATCCCCACCCCTAAACCATATATATTCCTGTTCGTCATGTCTCGAACATTTGAATGACGTATAGGGTCAGTCCCCAGGGGTTCCCCCCACCCCCAATGTTCTAGTATCTTGTAAGTGGTCGAGATCCCCACCCCTAAACCATATATATTCTGGTTTGTCATGCCAAGATGATTTGAATGATATACAGGGTTAGTCCCCAGGCATCACTAATGCATATAACTTTACCAAACCAATTTTCACTGGACTTTGCCCAATGTCAGACGACCCTGGGAATTACGAATTATGGGAGCTTCGTTTGGGAGACTTCGTAACAGCATCCTGTTACAATCATTTCTTGTTTTTAAAGCAATTGCTTTAATGCTATGGCGTATAGCCATTTTTGTGACCCAGATCATTTTTTATACCTGTGATTTCCTTCTTGAGATGATTCAACAAAATATCAAATCATGACAGTTGTTGATTTAATATTGAAAATTTGACTGATTATCCCTTATACAGTTTTATGTTGTTTAATTCATGTTTCTTTTTTGTAGAAGTCAAGTTGCTCTTGTTCATTCATAAAATTATAGTTCATTCATAAAATGATCGTAAAATTATTAAAATTATGGTAATGGAATCTAATCTCACATTATATGTTTTAAATTAAAAGTAGCACAATTTACACTTTCTGATTACTCTTACCATGTTTTTACACGTCTATTTACGGGACGTATTATGGTATACCATTGTCTGTCTGTCTGTAGTCAACATGTTGGACAATAACTCAGAAACGCTTTAACCAATTTGTATGAAACTTTGATGAATTGTTCATATCTATTGACATGAGCTCCCTTTTGTTTTTTATAAATTTTAGATTTTACGTTTCAGAGTTATGGGGTTTTATTCATTAAAAAAGGGGGATTTTCCAGTTTAATGACAATAACTCAAAAACACTTTCACCAATTTGCAAGAAACTTTGGTGAATTGTTTATATCTATTGACATGAGCTCCCTTTTGATTTTCATAAATTTTAGATTTTACGTTTCCGAGTTGTGGGTTTTATTCATTAAAAAAAGGAGGATTTTCCAGTTTTCGGACAATATCTCAAAAATGCTTTCAGCAGTTTCCATGAAACTTTGGTGAATTGTTTATATCTATTGACGTAAGCTCCCATTTGATTTTTATAAATTTTAGATTTTATGTTTCCGAGTTATTTGATTTTATTCATAAAAAAGGGGTGTTTTTCCAGTTTTCTGACAATATCTTTAAAGTGCTTTGAGCAGTTTTCATGAAACTTTGGTAACTGGTTTATATCTATTAAGATAACCTCCCTTTAGTTTTTCATAAATTTCTGATATGACATTGAGAAGTTATTGAACTTTATTCTTTAAAAACTCTACGGGTGTATCATGCGCTCATGGCGCAGCTGTTGATTAATACTTCATTGAAATTACGGGCCCAGTTATTTATTAAGGACTTCCTTATAATTGCTGATTGATACAATAGACTCTACTCAGTAAACAAATAATAATCAATTGAACAAGGTTACTTCTCGAGACAGTGAGAAATGTCGTAATGACCCTCTAGGTAATTGAAAATGATGACCTGTATTTCTCGGGAATTGATAAGTTTTGTGTTTTATATTCTGAAGTTTTAAAAATCATAATATTCAACTGAAAGAGTGTTTCTGATTGTCTTAATTAAACCCAAATAATTTTATAATGTTCAGTCATGTCTCTGGTTTTGTGTAATGTGTGATCAGCGTGTTTTCATTGGATGGTTTAAAATAGACTTTACTAGCCTTGACCAGAGACAATATATACATATGTATATATGTCTCTTCCTTGACCATGCAGAAAATCGTCAAGTGTATTTATGATGACTTCATGAAACTTTAAACTGAAAATCTCTTTATTTAAAAATCTGTTGTGTTATATTTTTTTATGTAATTATATCAATAGTAATGAAAGGGGTCAAGCGTGAGCCAGTTTACAGGTTAATCGACAGTTTCCTGAAAATTTCGGAAGCCGGTCTTCGAATGAATAATTCTTATTCTAAATAAAAACTATAGTTCGGTAGAACACTCGTGTAACAGATGTTGAAATCATCAACTGAATGGTCAAATTTAAACTAACTATGATAATTGAAATTAAAATAAAAGCAATAAAGATAATGAAGTCGGGTGGATTGTCATGTAAATTATTGCCCAGTAAAAAACACTCTACAAGGGGATAATCTATCATGATTTTTTTGGCAGTTATACGTTTCTGCAAATATATTTGCCTCCAATGTGAGCCTGGGAAATGTAAAACATTGTAAATAGGACTTTCTGCTGGATTAGTATTTAATTGATATAAAGTTAAAACATCCTTACTTCTTACTAGATAAGACTCCTGTCAGGTTTAATTCTTTAACATGTGGATGAAAGATAAACGTAACAATAACATTAACTTGGCAGCAATTGCTTTAACAGCCTTTAAGGCTTTGATTAAAAATTAAAATAGTATTCTATCAGTGTGGTATATTTGTAGAAGAAATTGAATGGAAATCAGTTCAAGCTATGTTTTGATATCAAAGTTTATTTCCACACAATACTTTCAAAATATTTGTACAAAGGGAGACAATTCACAGTTATTGAGAAATATATCCTAAGGAAGACAGTAATTGTTCTTTCTCAAAATTTGACATTACATGTTGATCATACTTCATTTAAATGACAAAATTCTGCTCTTCAAACATAAAAAATAACTTTTTAATGATTTATTTCTTTTCATACTATAAAAAAGATCTAAGCTTCTATGCTTTGAAAAATACATTTGTTAAGAAATAATTTCTATGTATGCATATGCTGCTTTTTGTGATCAAGTAAGATTTGTTGGTTCACAGCATGGACACTTTGATTGTATGTGTTAGTAGGTCAGTCAGATCATTTGGTATCGAAATGCAAACATTTAGTTTTATCTGTATAAAAATAATAGCAGAAAAAATATTTAGGCCAGTCAGCAGATCTGGCTTTTAATATATAATTATTAATGTGTATTGTAAGATATTAAAGAAGATATGATTAAAACTAGAAAGTAAATTGGGGTCAATATGGATGAGTATAACCAATTTCATCACTTTTTTTTTAAAACCTGAACCTTTTTGGTGACATTTGCCAGTCACTCTTCTCTGCACTATTGAAGGTTTTGGCAAGCAAGGTTTGCATTTTGTCAACATTAGTGTAGGTATATGTCAAAACCCAAAAATATCATCCATCACAAACTTTGTCTGAAATTTTTATTGATGGATTTAAAGAAATTATAACTTTTGTCTTTGCTCAACATTGTTACAAACCTCAGGTGCCTTAAACATTGTGATGAGTAAAACATAAGATATCTTTTTTATATTGACATGACTTGACTCACTTGACACATACAAGCATAGTGTGAAAATGCAAGTAGAGTTGTTTTCTTTTCTAGATTATAGATGAGTTACTAGACATAGATAAACATCCAAGGAAACCTCAGTACACAATGGCATCAGAACTTCCATTGAATTTGTTTGATTGTGAATTTTCTAATGATATTGAATGGATCTATGAAGCTGGTAAAGTATTGATAAGATCTTTTCGCCTCCCTTTTAGTATTGAATTAATTTCTTGTTTATTATATTCCAGATAAATGAAACACTTTCAAACCGTCATTAAATTATTCACTTAAGGATGTACAGAACACCTAAGAGAGTTAACACTCTTTAAAAGTCGGCTGAACATTTTAATCAAATACTATTAGTAAAGAGAAATCAAGCTTCTCAATGATCAAAATAAGTGGTTGTCAAACTGCTATATATCCAATGAAATAATTCCTGTAAATTGTGTGGTTCAAATTTCTTGAAATTTTTATATTTTGTCAACAGGTCAAGTAAATATTTTGTCAATATTTTATGAAAATTAAAATCTATTTTAATCAAAGTGTTGGGTTCCCCTTAAATAGATGTGTATTCAAAGCTATACAGTAGTATTTTAGATATTTTAATGCCCTGCCTAAGATAGTAGGGGGTGTCATGTTTTCTGGTCTGAGGGTCTGTTTGTCCTGCCATCTGTTAGTTGGTTCTGCTATAGGTAAAAGTTTTTGGTTAAGATAGATTCTCGTGGGGAGGGGGGGGGGGACAACTTCAATACTGAATTGATAGGGGTGCTGCTGGGGTTCAGTTACCCCACCCTATTCATATAATTTAATCTTAAAAATGTATGCCCTTTTCATATATTGTGTAGGTAAAAATGTACCCTTTTCCCATATTGGTTGGGCTTTTCATATCACAAGTAATGGAAACTTGATTGACCTTATCATATATTTCTGATAGTTTTCCCCACCTATTCACATATTTTCAAGCTCAAAAATGTGACCTATTCCAGCTGCACGTCCTATCACCTTGTATATAGGAAGTGGCAACCCCCCCAGATTACAAGGTTCACTGAGCATGGGTATAAGATAATGCAAGTGGGGCATATGGACACATGTCCTTGTTTGTATTTATATTTTTCACAATACATTATCAACATTGAATAAAATGTGATTTATACACCTATGAAATAATATCCAGTCTGTGTTCCTACACTTTCAAAAGAATTGAATTTTATTTCAGACTGGCATGAAGAGAATATAAGGCACCTACAACAAATGTGGGCACAGCATGCTGTCAGGTTTGTATAGTTATACCCCCCTTTAAAAAAGTGGGGGTATACTGTTTTAACTCTGTCTGTCCTTCCGTCAGCCCATCCATTCATCTGTCAGTCCGTCCGTCCCATGAATATTTCTATCGCATTTTTCTCAGGAACTACTTGACAAGGATTTCTGAAATTTGGTTTCAGGGTTTATATAAGTAAGTTACACCGTGTGATGTGTTTTCAGATTCATCACTCAACAACTTCCTGTTTACCGAACACTTGTATTATTTTACACATGATAGCCAAGTTGAAAATTTTCGTCACATTTTTCTCAGGAACTACTTGACAAGGATTTCTGAAATTTGGTTTCAGGGTTTATATAAGTAAGTTACACCGTGTGATGCATTTTCAGATTCATCACTCAACAACTTCTTGTTCACCGAACACTTGTATTATTTTACACATGATAGCCAAGTTGAAAATTTTCGTCACATTTTTCTCAGGAACTACTTGACAAGGATTTCTGAAATTTGGTTTCAGGGTTTATATAAGTCAGCTATACCGTGTGATGCGTTTTCAGATTCATCACTCAACAACTTCCTGTTTACCGAAATATTTCGGCGGGGGTATCATCAGTGAGCAGTAGCTCACAATTTTACTTGTTTGTACTACTGTAGTTGTTTGTTGAATTGTTACTCTTCAAAGGTTGTGTTGTTATTCATTAATTAGTACTTTTTATACGACCACAAAAAATTTTGGGGGTCGTATATTGCTATCACGTCGTCATCGTCTGAAGACATCTGGTTTCCAGACAATAACTTTAGTTTAAGTGTATGGATCTCTATGAAATTTAACCAAAGGTTCAATATTAAAAAAGGAAGGTTGGGATTGTTTTTGGGGGTGATGGTCTCAACCGTTTAGGAATTAGGGACGAAAAAGGGGCCCAAAACAAGCATTTTTCTAGCTTCAGGTCAATAACTTGTTTATAAGTATTTTGATTGCTCTTAAATTGTACCACAAGGTTCAATACCACAAGTAGAAGGTTGGGATTCATTTTGGGGGTAATTGCCCAAACCGTTCAGGAATGAGGGGCCAAAAAGGGTCTAAAACAAGCATTTTTCTAGTTTTCAGACAACTTGTGTTTAAGTGTATGGATGTCTCTTAAATTGTACCACATTTTACAAAAAGAAAATTTCTTCAAATGTTACATTTTTTGGAGGGGGGGAGGGGGAACCTTATTTTTGGGGAGGGGGGGGGGGGCAATTTTTTTTCCTCAAGATTTAAGAAAATTGGGAGTCATGATTTATTTTGCTAATTCTTTGTATCTAGTCTGAATTTACTAAGTATTGCGCAACAGCACAGTGTATTGCACAACATCAAGAAATATTCAATTGAATATAAATTCAAATCATATAACCGATTTCAAGTTCTTTGACTACATTTATTCTTTGTCAGAAACCTATAATGTGTCAAATATTTAATTACAATCCAAATTCAGACCTGTATCAAGCTTGAATACTGTGTCCATTTTTGCCCCAACTGTTCAGGGTTGGACCTTTACAGTCGTAACCAGCTGCGCTCGGTGAAGCAGTTTATTAAGGATGCAAGATGAATCTATTTGAAGAACTGCCCTGAATAAAACATGAATTTATTTATTGCTAAGAATGAAATCTAAATTTAGAAATATTAAGGTTTTAACAAAAAATTAACCTTTTAAGATAAAACATGTATTTATTTATTCTGAAAAGTAAACCCAGAATAAACTATATAATCTTTCAGAACAGAACATGAATTTATTTTACAGAACTGCAATGTTGAAAAGAATGCTAGAAGAGATGGACACTGCCAAAGTAGAAACAGGTATCAACTTCATTTTCTACACTGTCAAATATTTTAATGGTTTTGTTTGTATATTATTCAAAGATGTCGTCTGTTAAAATCTAGTTAAGGTGGCTGGGTGGTATAGATATCTAATATAGGATTTGGCAAATACTTTTTATAAATGAACTTTATCATATATTAAGTGGAAAATAAAAATAAAAAAATGGGTTCACCGTCTAGTTAAATTTTTTTGAAGGGTTCAAGTTTATTGGTTTTCATTCAAGATTACTATAGAAATGATAGGGAAATGAATGCATAGCCATCTTTTTTGAAGAATTTCTCATGAAACCTAATATAGGATTTTTTAATGTTTGTGTTTTTTCAGTTGCTGAAATAGTCTTTTTAAATAATAAAAAGTAAAATCAACAAGTCACCGTCTAGTTAAGACAAAAAATGTACATCATTAAAAATAATGAGCATTTTTTCAAAAAGGGAGATAACTGTGTCTTTTACACATTTTTCTAATTTTGAGACCAGATATAGAAAGACCTGGTTATACAAACTTGTTATACCTTCTATACATGTAAGACAATATATAATATATATAACATTTCCAAACAGTTGATTTGCATATTGGTTACCATGGCAACCAGCAGTCAAAATGGAAAATCACTATTTTTGGGGATTTTTTAAATTTTCAGTTCAAATTCAAAACCAAACAATTTGAAAAATGAGCAGGCAGTATCTATTACAATAGGGGTGTTTTTTTTTTTTTAAACCTGCATATTTATATGGACTCTGGAATCCCTGAGGCAAATAGTTCTTAGTTTGTCTGCCCGTTCACTTGTTTAATACCACTGGTTTCAGTTGATAATTTTAGTATCTCTTGCTTGATTGTAGTAAAACTTGCCTTTTTTATGAAACCTAGAGACTCACTCAGACACCTGACTTAAACTGATTTTTCAGTTTACAAAACAATCCCTCATCTGCAATAAATATCCCACCTCAGGGACCTCTAACATTAGTATTCCAATTTTGATGAAACTTTGCAAGGTATTTTTATTTTATTGGTGTTTTGTACATAAATCAGGCTGTTTTGACATGTTTGAATTACCTTACATTTGTCATTTGGTTTTATAGCTTGCCAAACGGTATGGAGTTGGCTTATTGTTGAAGGCCATTGGGGGACATATAGCTCTTAACTTCTATCTCTTTTGGTCTCTGGTAGCAGGTTTTCTCAGTGGCAATCATGCCCCGTATATCCCACCTTTTTATATATATTTGAAATTTTATACACAATGCTGACAAATATAGCACACAGGACAGCTTCTATGTTTGTTGTATAATGGAATTATTACAGGAGCATATCTAAGTTTGACATGGACGAATTCTTCTTTCATTTCCTAGTACTTGTTTATGTATAAAAATTAATACATGAGATAGTTGAACCTGATACACCCGCCATTTAATCCTTTTTTAGCTCACCTGGCCCGAAGGGCCAAGTGAGCTTTTCTCATCACTTGGCGTCCGTCATCCGGCGTTGTCGGCGTCGTCGTCGTGCGTCGTCATTAGCTTTTTACAAAAATCTTCTCCTCTGAAACCACTGGGCCAAATTTAACCAAACTTGGCCACAATCATCATTAGGGTATCTAGTTTAAAAAATGTGTCCGATGACCCCGCCAACCAACCAAGATGGCCGCCATGGCTAAAAATAGAACATAGGGGTAAAATGTAGATTTTGGCTTATATCTCTGAAACCAAAGCATTTAGAGTAAATCTGACATGGGTAAAACTGATTATCAGGTCAAGATCTATCTGCCCTGAAATTTTCAGACAAATCCGACAACCTGTTGTTGGGTTGCTGCCCCTGAATTGGTAATTTTAAGGAAATTTTGCAGTTTTTATACGACCGCAAAAAAATTTTGTGGTCGTATAATGGTATGACGTTGGCGGCGTCGTCGTCGTCGTCGTCGTCGTTGTCGTCGTCCGAAGACACATTGGTTTTCGCACTCTAACTTTAGTTTAAGTGAATGGATCTCTATGAAATTTTACCATAAGGTTCAATACCACAAAAGGAAGGTGGGGATTGATATTGGGGGTTATGGGACCAACAGTTAAGGAATTAGGGGCCAAAAAGGGGCCAAAAATAAGCATTTTGTAACTTCCAGACATAACTTGTGTGTTAGTGTATGGATCTCTCCGACATTGTACCACAAGGTTCCATATCACAAAGGGAATGCTGGGATTGATTTTGGGGGTAATTGCCTCCAAATTTTAGGAATTAGGGGCCAAAAAGGGGCAAAAAATAAGCATTTTTCTAGTTTCATGACAATAACTTGTGTGTAAGTGTATGGATCTCTTTGACATTGTACCACAGGGTTCCATATCACAAAGGGAATGCTGGGATTGATTTTAGGGGTAATTGCCTCCAAATTTTAGGAATTAGGGGCCAAAAAGGGGCAAAAAACAAGCATTTTTCTAGTTTCATGACAATAACTTGTGTGTAAGTGTATGGATCTTTAAAATTGTACTACAAGGTTCCACATCACAAAGGGAAAGCTGGAATTTATTTTGGGGGTAATTGCCCACAACGTTTAGGAATCAGGGGCCAAAAAGGGGCCAAAAATATGCATTTTTCTAGTTTCCAGACAATAACTTGTGTTCAAGTGTATGGATCTCTCTGAAATTGTACTGCAAGGTACCATACCACAAAGGGAAGGCTGGGATTGATTTTGGGGGTAATTCCCTAGAAATTTGAGGAATTAGGGGCCATAAAGGGGCAAAAAAATAAGCATTTTCTAGTTTCAGGACAATAACTTGTGTGTAAGTGTATGGATCTTTATGAAATTGTACTGCAAGGTTCCATATCTCAAAGGGAAAGCTGGGTTTGAGTTTGGGGTAATTGCCCTAAATGTTTAGGAATTAAGGGCCAACAAGGGACCAAAAAACAAGCATTTTTCTAGTTTCCAGACAATAACTTGTGTTCAAGTGTTTGGATCTCTCTGAAATTGTACATGTGAACCTCCCGACGGGAGTACAATAATCCTGTTTTCAGGGGTTTCCTCCCGACCTCCCGTTGAAGACAAAAAAATCCTGTGTATGAAATATTTCATGAATGAAAAATTTCAGCCCAACATATCTGGTGTAACTGACATTACCTGAAGTTATATTTTACCTGTAAATCAATTAACATGCATAATTATATGGCTTCACTTGTCACCTTGGGTGTCAAACATACTGGTAATCAACGATTTTTACCTCAGGCTAACTGCCGTTGTGTAATAAAACTTTGTGTAGTTAAAATGAATGTTGGGTTACTTCCCTTGATTTATCCTGTTTTAAGCTACTTTCCTTTAAATAATGCAAATTTTTAAAAGAATATAAATAAAATATGAATGGAACAAATAATCATAAAAGGATGGTAATTAAATGATTTTAAATGTCTTAGGACAAATAAAAAAATAATAATTTGAAAATTATTTGAGGGTTCTATACTTCCTTTTAAGGCTTAAATTGAAATTTATATATTAACTATGACCCATGTATACAGTTTGAATGTATTACTTATCAAGCATTATAAATCTACTTGCATAATATAAAGATAAAAAAAAAAAAAATCTACTTGCATAAGGATAAAACAAAAGATCTACTTGCAGATAGATAAGCAATTGTTTTGATTGCAATGAATAATGGTAAAACAGATATGACCTAAAAAATTTAAAGAACATACTAAAAAAGAAGAATGTTAGATTGAACAAGTTGAAAGTTTAAAAAGATAGAGAAAATTAATAAGTACAAGGGTACTATAAACATAATACATTCGGATGGACAGTTGAAGAAAACACACTTTAACAGACAATTTCTACAGCTTACGGTTACATTGACGACAGAATTTATGTCGATTAAAAACCTCCTGATCTGAGTCCTAATCTCCTGACCAAAATTTCCCAAACTCCTGATCTTAGTTTCACAGTCCATCACATGTATGAACTTGAAGTTGAAGGTACCATACCACAAAGGGAAGGCTGGGATTGAGTTTGGGGGTGATGAATCATAAGGGGGTTCAGAAAATTTGGGGGGGGGATTTTTTTTTCATTTTTTTTCTTTAAAATTTTCCATTTTAAATTGGTTATTTCTGATTAATATATAAAAGCAAATAATAATGATATGGTTTGAATAGATAAATTAAAATTTTTTAAGTTCTTAGACCACATTCATTCTGTGTCAGAAACCTATGCTGTGTCAAATATTTAATTACAATCCAAATTTAGTGCTGTATCAAGCTTGAATGTTGTGTCCATACTTGCCCCAACTGTTCAGGGTTCGACCTCTGCGGTCGTATCAAGCTGCGCCCCAGCGGAGCATTTTATTGGTTATTATCTTAAATATTAATATAGATAGAGATAAACTGTAAACAGCAATAATGTTCAGCAAAGTGAGATCTACATATAAGTTGTCATGACCAAAATTGTCAGTCAACCCCTTTAGGAGTTATTGCCCTTGATAGTCAATTTTTAACAATTTTTTGTAAATTTTTGTAATCTTTTACAAAAATCTTCTCTAAAACTACTGAGACAAATGTAACCATACTTGGCCATAATCATTATTAGGGTATCTAGTTTAAAAAATTTGTCCGATGACCCCGCCTTCCAACCATCATGACTGACTTGGTTAAAAATAGAACATAGGGGTAAAATGCAGTTTTTGGTTTATATCTCTGAAACTAAAGCATTTAGAGCAAATCTGACAGGTGGCAAAAATGTTCATCAGATTTAGATTTATCTGCCCTGAAATTTTCAGACGAATCCGACAACCCATTGTTGGGTTGCTGCCCCTGAATTAGTAATTTTACAAAAATTTTGCAGTTTTTTGTTATCTTAGATATCATTATAATATCTAATATCTAATACTATTAATTATAATTTTAACCTTATTTTACATGATTTCCAAAGCATCAGTAAATACAGGTGAGCGACACAGGCTCTTGAGAGCCTCTAGTTATATCTGTCAATTTATCTGTTTTATGCTTTTGAAATTACATACATAAAAAATTTCAGGTTAAATAGTGTGTTATTATATTTGTATTAAAGAGAAAATGTGTCTATAAGACACAGGATGTCCTGCCATTAAATGTAGGTCACAGTAATCAAATTGTTGATGACCTGTGTGGTATCATAAAAGAATACTGTAGTGATGATATATCACAATAGGTTTCTGTGAAATAAACCTAAACACAAGACTTAACCAAAGACACAAAAGCAATAAATGTAGGTCAAAGTGACTCAAGTACATTGTAATGTATAGTACTACTAGTATACAAGATGTCTGTGGAGAAAAAACATCACTGATATATTACCATTAGTTTCTGAGAAATAGAGATAAATGCAAAACTTTACTGGAAAGGGATGTACATACTTATGGACTGACAAAGGTATACTAGTATCAATCTATATAATCCATCCACATTTGTGGCAGGGCATAATAAAATCCAATCTTGGCAACTTTTTCAAATAAATATAAATAACAACATGCAGTATTGTGACAAAAGTACTCATTTATGATCAAATTTCAGTTCCCATAAATTACTTATTGAGATTCAATAAATTCCCCAAAAAATTAACTAATTTAAAAGTGTTGAAAAGCATGGTTTGATTATTAGCAGGCCAACTTCACAGGTTTATTCTATTCATATAACCTTATGATTTTCTTTTCACAGTGTGCCAATTTTTAAGAATCCTGTTCTGTATAATCAGTTATGCAAATACTTGTCCCCCCCTTCCTCCCTCTTACAATTAATTTAAGTGCACACATGTTTTTTATGCTAAAACAGTGTTTTTATACGACCGCAAAAATTAAAAATTTTTTGGTCGTATATTGGTATGACGTTGGCGTCGTCGTCGTCTGGCGTCGTCCGAAGACACATTGGTTTTCGCACTCTAACTTTAGTTTAAGTGAATGGATCTACATGAAATTTAACCATAAAGTTCTATACCACGAAAGGAAGGTTGGGATTGATTTTGGGGGTTATGGTACCAACAGTTAAGGAATTAGGGGCCAAAAAGGGGCCAAAAATAAGCATTTTTGTAACTTCCAGACAATAACTTGTGTGTAAGTGTATGGATCTCTCTGAAATTGTACCACAAGGTTCCATATCACAAAGGGAAGGCTGTAATTGATTTTGGGGGTAATTGCCTCAAAATTTTAGGAATAAGGGGCCAAAAAAGGGGCAGAAAACAAGCATTTTTCTAGTTTCATGACAATAACTTGTGTGTAAGTGTTTGGATATTTCTGAAATTGTACTACAAGGTTCCATATCACAAAGGGAAAGCTGGAATTGAGTTTGGGGGTAATTGCCCGAAACGTTTAGGGATTGGGGGCAAAAAAGGGGCCAAAAATAAGCATTTTTCTAGTTTCCAGACAATAACTTGTGTTCAAGTGTATGGATCTCTCTGAAATTGTACTGCAAGGTACCATACCACAAAGGGAAGGCTGGGATTGAGTTTGGGGGTGATGAATCATAAGGGGGTTCAAAAAATTTGGGGGGGGATCTTTTTTTCCTTTTTTTTTTCTTTTAAAAGTTTCCATTTTAAGTTGGTTATTTCTGATTTATATTTAAAAGCAAATAATAATGATATGGTAGGAGATACACACCAAACAGGATGTGTAAATTATTATATAATAAGTATTGTGCAATAGCAAGAAATTTTTCAATTGCACAGTATTGCACAATAGCAAGAAATCTTCAATTGCACAGTATTGCGCAATAGCAAGAAATCTTCAATTGCACAGTATTGGGCAATAGCAAGAAATATCCAATAGCACAATATTGCGCAATAGCAAGAAATTGTCAATTGTACAGTATTGCGTAATAGCAAGAAATATTCAATTGCACAGTATTGTGCAAAAGAAGATACTTTGTATAAATTGCTTATTTCTTGATCAATTTCAATGGGGTTTTATTCTTGAATTCTTGGGGTTCTTTAATATGCTGAATCTAACCGTGTATTAAGTTTTTGGATTTTGGGCCCCGTTTTAAATTGGTCCACATTGAGGTCCAAAGGGTCCAAAATTTAACTTTGTTTGATTTCATCAAAAATTGAATTATTGGGGTTCTTTGATATGCCGAATCTAACCGTGTATTTAGATTCTTAATTTTTGGTTCCGTTTTCAAATTGGTCTACATTATGGTCCAAAGGGTCCAAAATTAAACTTAGTTTGATTTTAACAAAAATTGAATTTTTAGGGTTCTTTGATATGCTGAATCTAAACATGTATTTAGATTTTTGATTATGGGCCCAGTTTTCAAGTTGGTCCAAATCGGGGTCCAAAATTAAACTTTGTTTGATTTCAACAAAAATTGAATATATGGGGTTCTTTGATATGCTGAATCTAACCATGTATTTAGATTTTTGATTTTTGGGCCCCGTTATCAACTTTGTCCACATTGAGGTCAAAAGGGTCCAAAATTAAACTTTGTTTGATTTCATCAAAAATTGAATTCTTGGGGTTCTTTGATATGCTGAATCTAACCATGTATTTAGATTTTGGATATTGGACCATAATAGGTGAATGTCCAATTTAAAATTTTTAAGTTCTTAGACCACATTCATTCTGTGTCAGAAACCTATGCTGTGTCAAATATTTAATCACCATCCAAATTCAGAGCTGTATCAAGCTTGAATGTTGTGTCCATACTTACCCCAACTGTTCAGGGTTCGACCTCTGCGGTCGTATCAAGCTGCGCCCTGCGGAGCATTTTATTGAGATTTATAAAGTTCTCAACAGTAAATTATTTTGATAAGTGTACCTGTTTCATTTCATATACTACTTTTATTTTCTTTGGTAGGATAGTAAGTTCACCAAATACAATGAACATGTGTATGACAATTGGGACTAAAATAACACGCAAGTTTTCCACTAAAAATTGAAAAATATATTGCATCAGCATACATTGTACTTCTTAACATATGCAAAAACAATCTATTTCCTGTAGCTTCTGTGTTAATTTTTATGTGTAAATATGCGTTATTGCCTAAATTGACCAAATAACTTTTTAGCTCACTTGGCGTCCGTCGTCCGGCGTCGGCGTTAACTTTTTACATTTTGAACTTCTTCTAGAGAACCACTGAATGGAATGAAACCAAACATGGCATGAATGTTCTTTATGAGGTGCTGACCAAGTGTTGTTACTTTGTAGCCGATCCATCATCCAAGATGGCCGCCAGCGGGGGACTTAGTTTAACATAGGACCCTATGGGAAATGCATACAAATGACTTCTTTTAGAGAACCACTGAATGGAATGTAACAAAACATAGCATGAATGTTCCTTACAAGGTGCTGACCAAGTGTTGTTACTTTGTAGCTGTTCCATCATCCAAAATGGCCACCAGTGAGGGACTTAGTTTAACATAGGACCCTATGGGAAATGCATACAAATGACTTCTTTTAGAGAACCACTGAATGGAATGAAACAAAACATAGCATGAATGTTCATTAGGAGGTGCTGACCAAGTGTTGTTACTTTGTAGCTGATCCATAATCCAAGATGGCCGCCAGCGGAGGACTTAGTTTAACATAGGACCCTATGGGAAATGCATACAAATGACTTCTTTTAGAGAACCACTGAATGGAATGAAACAAAACATAGCATGAATGTTCCTTACAAGGTGCTGACCAAGTGTTGTTACTTTGTAGCTGTTCCATCATCCAAAATGGCCCCCAGTGAGGGACTTAGTTTAACATAGGACCCTATGGGAAATGCATACAAATGACTTCTTTTAGAGAACCACTGAATGGAATGAAACAAAACATAGCATGAATGTTCATTAGGAGGTGCTGACCAAGTGTTGTTACTTTGTAGCCGATCCATCATCCAAGATGGCCGCCAGCAGGGGACTTAGTTTAACATAGGACCCTATGGGAAATGCATACAAATGACTTCTTTTAGAGAACCACTGAATGGAATGAAACAAAACATAGCATGAATGTTCCTTACAAGGTGCTGACCAAGTGTTGTTACTTTGTAGCTGTTCCATCATCCAAAATGGCCCCCAGTGAGGGACTTAGTTTAACATAGGACCCTATGGGAAATGCATACAAATGACTTCTTTTAGAGAACCACTGAATGGAATGAAACAAAACATAGCATGAATGTTCATTAGGAGGTGCTGACCAAGTGTTGTTACTTTGTAGCCGATCCATCATCCAAGATGGCCGCCAGCAGGGGACTTAGTTTAACATAGGACCCTATGGGAAATGCATACAAATGACTTCTTTTAGAGAACCACTGAATGGAATGTAACAAAACATAGCATGAATGTTCCTTACAAGGTGCTGACCAAGTGTTGTTACTTTGTAGCTGTTCCATCATCCAAAATGGCCGCCAGTGAGGGACTTAGTTTAACATAGGACCCTATGGGAAATACATACAAATGTCTTCTTTTAGAGAACCACTGAATGCAATGAAACCAAACATGGTATGAATGTTCCTTATGAGGTGCTGACCGAGTGTTGTTACTTTGAAGCCGATCCATAATCCAAGATGGCCGCCAGCGGGGGACTTAGTTTAACATAGGACCCTATGGGAAATACATACAAATGTCTTCTTTTAGAGAACCACTGAATGGAATAAAACCAAACATGGTATGAATGTTCCTTATGAGGTGCTGACTGAGTGTTGTTACTTTGAAGCCGATCCATAATCCAAGATGGCCGCCAGCGGGGGACTTAGTTTAACATAGGACCCTATGGGAAATACATACAAATGTCTTCTTTTAGAGAACCACTGAATGCAATGAAACCAAACATTGCATGAATATTTCTTATGAGGTGCTGACCGAGTGTTGTTACTTTGAAGCCGATCCATAATCCAAGATGGCCGCCAGCGGGGGACTTAGTTTAACATACCACCCTATGGGAAATACATACAAATGTCTTCTTTTAGAGAACCACTGAATGGAATGAAACCAAACATGGTATGAATGTTCTTTATGAGGTGCTGACCGAGTGTTGTTACTTTGAAGCCGATCCATAATCCAAGATGGATGCCAGCGGGGGACTTAGTTTAACATGGGACCCTATGGGAAATACATACAAATGTCTTCTTTTAGAGAACCACTGAATGCAATGAAACCAAACATGGCATGAATGTTCCTTATGAGGTCTTGACTAAGTGTTGTTACTTTGAAGCCGATCCATCATCCAAGATGGCCGCCAGAGAGGGACTTAGTTTAACATAGGACCCTATGGGAAATACATACAAATGTCTTCTTTTAGAGAACCACTGAATGCAATGAAACCAAACATGGCATGAATGTTCCTTATGAGGTGCTGACCAAGTGTTGTTACTTTGAAGCTGATCCATCATCCAAGATGGCCGCCAGCGGGGGACTTAGTTTAACATAGGACCCTATGGGAAATACATACAAATGTCTTCTTTTAGAGAACCACTGAATGGAATAAAACCAAACATGGTATGAATGTTCCTTATGAGGTGCTGACTGAGTGTTGTTACTTTGAAGCCGATCCATAATCCAAGATGGCCGCCAGCGGGGGACTTAGTTTAACATAGGACCCTATGGGAAATACATACAAATGTCTTCTTTTAGAGAACCACTGAATGCAATGAAACCAAACATTGCATGAATGTTTCTTATGAGGTGCTGACCGAGTGTTGTTACTTTGAAGCCGATCCATAATCCAAGATGGCCGCCAGCGGGGGACTTAGTTTAACATACCACCCTATGGGAAATACATACAAATGTCTTCTTTTAGAGAACCACTGAATGGAATGAAACCAAACATGGTATGAATGTTCTTTATGAGGTGCTGACCGAGTGTTGTTACTTTGAAGCCGATCCATAATCCAAGATGGATGCCAGCGGGGGACTTAGTTTAACATGGGACCCTATGGGAAATACATACAAATGTCTTCTTTTAGAGAACCACTGAATGCAATGAAACCAAACATGGCATGAATGTTCCTTATGAGGTCTTGACTAAGTGTTGTTACTTTGAAGCCGATCCATCATCCAAGATGGCCGCCAGAGAGGGACTTAGTTTAACATAGGACCCTATGGGAAATACATACAAATGTCTTCTTTTAGAGAACCACTGAATGCAATGAAACCAAACATGGCATGAATGTTCCTTATGAGGTGCTGACCAAGTGTTGTTACTTTGAAGCTGATCCATCATCCAAGATGGCAGCCAGCGGGGGACTTAGTTTAACATAGGACCCTATGGGAAATACATACAAATGTCTTCTTTTAGAGAACCACTGAATGCAATGAAACCAAACATGGCATGAATGTTCCTTATGAGGTGCTGACCAAGTGTTGTTACTATGAAGCTGATCCATAATCTAAGATGGCCGCCAGCGGAGGACTTAGTTTAACATAGGACCCTATGAGAAATACGTACAAATGTTTTGTTTTAGAGAACCATTGAATGGAATGAAACCAAACATGGCATGCATGTTCCTTTTGATGTGCTGACCAAGTGTTGTTACTTTGAAGCTGATCCTTCATCCATGATGGCTGCCAGATGGGGACAATGTTTAACAAAGGACCCTATGGATGATACATACAAATGTCTTCTTTTAGAGAACCACATACTGAATGGATTGAAACCAAACATGGCATGAATGTTCCTTATGAGGTGCTGACTAAGTTTTGTTACTTTGAAGCTGATCCTTCATCCATGATGGCCGCCAATAGGGGGACTTCCTTTAACATAAGACCCTATGGGAAATACATACAAATGCTTCTTCTAGAGGTGCACTGAATGGAATGAAACCAAAACATGGCATAAATGTTTCTTATGAGGTGCTGATTAAGTGTTGGTACTTTGTTGCCGATTTACTGTTCAAGATGGCCACCAGGATTTTTTATTAAATTACAGGACCAATATTAAACCAAATTTGGCCTCACTCATTATTAGGGTATCTGTTATGATTTTAATCTATTTTTACATGATTTCCAAAACCAAAGTAGAATCAGGTGAGCGACACAGGCTCTTGAGAGCCTCTAGTTTCAATCATGATGATGATGGGAATTTTTAACGACCGTGACTGGCTATACAGCCCTTGCACTGTCGTTTTTTTTTCTATTCAATTATACATGGTCAAGCACGTTTTATACTCATGTGGAAGTATTAAAAAACCTTAAAAATTTTAAATTGGTAGAAAAAAAACATTTTTATGTCATGATTCATGCATGTAAAGCCACCTTCTTTTGATAATCTTGTATTTTTCAGGCACACATTAATTTAAATTTTGAATAATTGTAATAAATCTTGAATCCTTGATACACTGAATGATTCTTCATTGAATTGCTTTACATACATGCTACATAATATATTAGGGCATTTAACATTGTTAAATAAATAAATGTAAAAAATAAACTACCTAAGCTACATGATTAAAATGGATATATCAGTATTGTCTTTAATAAAGATTGTATATTTACTTTGTCAACTCTTTTATAATTCCCTAATCTAACATGTCTAAGGTCATGCAAAGTCTATAAAAAATGTCTATTCAGTTTGAAAATAAAATTATTTCATTATTTTAAAGAGGTGGATTTAGGGGAGGTACATATATGGTTAATTCATAGCCTTTTTACATGTCCCACTTCAACCGTTGCCTTGTTTGGGAAGCCTTTTGCATCTTTTTTCGAAATCCTGGAAACATATTTGTAACATTTTGTTACCTGCATTTCTTTCAGACAATACCTGGTAAATGAAAATATAATATAAACACACTAGACTTGCACTTTCTCAATTAAATTTTTACAGGCCTTTTAAAGCTGACTATGTGGTATGGGCTTTGCTCATTGTCGAATGCAGCACAGTGACCTATTGTTGTTAATTTCTGTGTCATTTGTTCTTTTGTTTTATTGGATATCATACGGTACCACATCTTTTTTTAGCTCACCTGGCCCAAAGGGCCAAGTGAGCTTTTCTCATCACTTGGCGTCCGTCGTCCTGCGTCCATCGTCCGTCGTCCGTAAACTTTTACAAAAATCTTCTCCTCTGAAACTACTGGGCCAAATTTAACCAAACTTGGCCAATATCATCATTAGGGTATCTAGTTTAAAAAATGTGTCCGGTGACCTGGCCAACTAACCAAGATGGCCGCCATGGCTAAAAATAGAACATAGGGATAAAATGTAGATTTTGGCTTATATCTCTGAAACCAAAGCATTGAGAGCAAATCTGACAGGGTAAAAATGTTTATTAGCTCAAGATCTATCTGCCCTGAAATTTTCAGATGAATCGGACAACCTGTTGTTAGGTTGCTGCCCCTGAATTAGTAATTTTAAGGAAATTTTGCCTTATTTGGTTATTATCTTGAATATTATTATAGATAGAGATAAACTGTAAACAGCAATAATGTTCAGCAAAGTAAGTTCTACAAATAAGTCAACATGACCAAAATGGTCAGTTGACCCCTTAAGGAGTTATTGCTCTTTTATAGTCAATTTTTAACAATTTTTCGTAAATTTTTGTTATCTTTTACAATCTTCTCCTCTGAAACTACTAAGATGAATTTAACTAAAGTTGTAAACAATCATCATTAGGGTATGTAGTTTAAAAATTGTGTTTGATGACCCCGCCCTCAAACCAAGATGGCCGACATGGCTAATAATAGTACATAGGGTAAAATGCAGTTTTTGGCTCATATATCTAAACCCAAAGCATTTCTAGCAAATCTTTCAAAACAAAATTGTTCATTAGGTCAAGATCTATCTGCCCTTAAATTTTCAGACCATTCAGGCAACCCGTTGTTGGGTTGCTGCCCCTGAATTGGTAATTTTTAGAAATTTTTTCAGCTTTTGGTTATTATCTTGTATATAATTATAGATAGAGATAAACTGTAAAGAGCAATAATGTACAGCAAAGTAAGACCTACAAATAAGTCACATGACCAGAATGGTCAATTGACCCCTTAAGGAGTTATTGCCCTTTATAATAAATTTTTAACAATTTTCATAAATTTTGTAAATTTTTACAAAATAATTTCCACTGAAACTACAGGGCCAAGTTCATTATAGATAGAGATAATTGTAAGCATCAAGAATGTTCAGTAAAGTAAGATCTACAAACACATCACCATCACCAAAACACAATTTTGTCATGAATCCACCTGTGTCCTTTGTTTAATATGCACATAGACCAAGGTGAGCGACACAGGCTCTTTAGAGCCTCTAGTTTTATATACTGTAAATTCAGAAATTATTGCGATGTTTTTATTATTGCGAAAAATGCGACAGGGTTATAATCGCAAAAATTTAAACTCGCATTTTGAAATTTTTTATATGAATTAAACAAGATTTTTCTCAATATCGCAAAAATTTAAATCGCATTTTAGTCTAAAATGCCAAAATCGCAATAATAAATGCACGCAATAATTTCTGAATTTACAGTAATGTTCTACTTTTAGACAAAAATATATATTAAAATCATAGAATATCTACCAGCTCTTAACTCAAAATATGGACGTTCACTTCCCATATGTTAAAAAATACAAAAAATGTACACTCATTAGTATATAATAAAGAAAATATGAAAGTAATGAATCAATGAAATAACATGAATAACCTTTTACATTTTGCCACTGTGAAAATAATTATAAGAACTATTACATGTACCCCCCTTTTTCAATTCCAACTAATTTATAAGCATAGCCTGATTTGAATTAATCTAACTTTTTAATTCTGTTCATGAAAAGTGTACTGTTCTAGCAAAACACATACTGATATACCTTAATTAAGACATTTTACAGAAAATTTAACAAAGAGAACACAATTTTAATACAACAGTAAATTGTTTGAAATATATAGTTCAATATGCACCTCACCTTATCCATGTTATCGTTAAATAATCAACACAGTATGATATGTGCCAAGTTTTACATGAATAATCTACAGGAGGGACCCAGAATTTTTGAAAAAGAGAGTGGTGGGGTTACTGATGGATGGACAGACAGACAGACTGACAAAGTGCAAACCAAAAGTCCCATTCGACTTCGTTGGTAGGGGACTAATAATCTAAACTAACAACAGAGTAAATGAAAATTCTGTTTGTAAAAGAAACTCCTGCCTTTTTCCCCGAAAAATCAAATAGTCATTAGTATTAATTTACTTATGGTGTCTATGTAGACAACATTCTGTATGTATGTGCCTGTCCCAAGTCAGGAGCCTGTAATTCAGTGGTTGTCGTTTGTTGATGTGTCACATTTTTGTTATTGGTTCATTTTTTGTACATAAATTAGGCCGTTAGTTTTCTCGTTTGAATTGTTTTACATTTGTCATTTTGGGGCCTTTTATAGCTGACTTTATATTTGCGGTATGGGCTTTGCTCATTGTTGAAGGTCGTACGGTGACCTATAGTTGTTAATTTCTGTGTCATTTGGTCTTGTGGAGAGTTGTCTCATTGGCAATCATACCACATCTTCTTTTTTATATATAACACAACTGCCAAGTTGCAAATAAATGGTGATTTAGTCAACACACCAGGAGTCGGTTTTAAAAAAACTCACAACTAACATTTATCGTATATGAATTGTTTATGAATTACATTTCTAGTGTAAAACAAGTGTGAAACTGCTTCATAAGATACTAAAATGAAGATTGTGTTCTAATTTTTTCGATCTTTGTTTCAGTATTCATGAAAAGCAGCCCACTTGTTCGATTATTGCGATTTATCTTGTGTTTATCCAATCACGCCGGCAAGAACATGCCATTACCACAATACGGACGTGCATTTGCAACAATGAAAATAGCAATAAATTTTTTTGTTAAATTCTAGAATTACAGTTTTCGATAA
Source organism: Mytilus californianus (assembly GCF_021869535.1). Lineage (NCBI taxonomy): Eukaryota > Metazoa > Mollusca > Bivalvia > Mytilida > Mytilidae > Mytilus > Mytilus californianus. The sequence goes on along the minus strand of NW_026262593.1, from coordinate 68,905,775 downwards.
CAACATTCTTTTGTTATATATTTAAATCAAATAGATTATTTATAATAATCAAAATTAATTACGATTGACAATTACGACAATAGGATGACTTGCGATATCGATGTGCAACTTACTGCGCAGTTGGCGCAAAAATTTGAACCCGCGAGCCCCCTTAATTAAAAAAAAAAAAATGAAGCAATTTCCTGTATTTGATGCATTTTCTTGATTTATGTTGAATAGGAACAAAGTGGTAGGCAGTTATTTTGAACATGGTTGCCTCATTAAGATTTCTGTACAATGATTGGTGACATGAAAGCTAGATAAACAAATCTAATACAACCAGATGTTTAAACATTATGCAAATTGTTAACACCACAGACCCTGTATAGAAATCCCTATGTCTTGTAATCTGCAGCTTTCTTTGAAGTTGAGACAAAAACTGGGTCCTTTCATTTTTAACATGACCCATATTTTTAATGCTATCATGTCGTCGTCGTCCGAAGACACATTTGGTTTCCGGACAATAACTTTAGTTAAAGTGAATGGATCTCTATGAAATTTTACCAAAAGGTTCAATATTAAAAAAGGAAGGTTGGGATTGTTTTTGGGGATGATGGTCTCAACCGTTTAGGAATTAGGGACGAAAAAGGGGCCCAAAGCAAGCATTTTTCTAGCTTCAGGACAATAACTTGTGTGTAAGTGTATGGATATCTCTGAAATTGTTCCAGGGATTGAGTTTGGGGGGTAATTGCCCCAAACGTTCAGGAATTGAGGGCAAAAAAAGGGCCAAAAACAAGCATTTTTATATGACCGCAAAAACATTTTGGGGTCGTATATTGGTATGACGTTGTCGTCGTCTGAAGACACATTGGTTTTCGCACTCTAACTTTAGTTTAAGTGAATGGATCTCTATGAAATTTTACCATAAGGTTCAATACCACAAAAGGAAGGTTGGGATTGATTTTGGGGGTTATGGTACCAACAGTTAAGGAATTAGGGGCCAGAAACAAGCATTTTCTAGTTTCCAGACAATAACTTGTGGAACGGTGTATGGATCTCTCTGAAATTATACCACTAGTTTCCATACCACAAAGGGATGGTTAGGATTTGCTTAAGGGAGTTATGGCTCAAACCTTTTAGGAATTAGGGGCAAAAAAGGGGGAAAAACAAGGTTGTCCTGGTTAATGGACAAATACTTTAGTACAAAACATAATTTAAAGCAGTGTAAGGGAGATAAATCAAATACAATATTTGAATTACCTCCCTTACACTGCTTTTAAATTATGTATAAAGTAATGGTTAATGAACAATTATGACAATTTAAAACAGTGTAAGGGAGGTAATCCAAATACAACGTTTTGATTACTTCCCTTATACTGCTTTTAAATTATGTTTAAAGAAATGCATATTTATAAAGGAAGACCAGTAAAAATATCTGCAAATGTTGCATCTTTTTTTTTTTTTTTTTTAAATCCATATGAAAGATTTAACACCATATTTTAAATTCTATTATAAAATAGATTAAGTTAGCACTATGGTAAATTTAAATGGGTAATTGGAAATTTGAATTGCGATTATGACCATATCTTGAGGGAAAGGAAAGCATTTTTTGGGGGAAAAAAGGGGGGGGGGGGTAAAAAGAAATTGTGGGGGGTCAATTTTTTCTCATTTCAGATTTCAGAAATTAAAAAGAATTATTCTTCAAATATTATTTTTTTTTCAAATTTCAAATATTGAAAAATTTCAAGAAGTAATCTTTAATTGCACAGTATGGCGCATTAGATTTGTAAAATCTTTGACCACATTTATTTATTTGTTATGCCGAATCTAACAGTGTATTAAGTTTTTTAAATTTTGGGTCCAGTTTTCAATTTTCAAACATTAAGGTCCAAAGGGTCCAAATTAAACTTAGTTTGATTTTAACAAAAATTGAATATATGGGGTTCTTTGATATGCTGAATCTAAACATGTATTTAGATTTTTGATTTTGGTCCCAGTTTTCAAGTTGGTCCAAATTGGGGTCCAAAATTAGACTTTGCTTGATTTCAACAAAAATTGAATATATGGGGTTCTTTGATATGCTGAATCTAACAATGTATTTAGATTTTTTATTTGTGGGCCCTGCTATGAAATTGGTTCATATTGAGGTCAAAAGGGTCCAAAATTAAACTTTGTTTGATTTCATCAAAAATTGAATTCTTGGACTATAATAGGTTAATTAAAAATTTTTAAGTTCTTAGACCACATTCATTCTGTGTCAGAAACCTATGCTGTGTCAAATATTTTGCAAAAAAAGGGTGGGGGGAGGGGATTTTTTTTTTGGGGGGGTGTTCAATACTCAACAGTATAGTGTTTTGCACAAAAGCAAAAAAAATGGGTTAATTTTTATTTATTTTTTTGGGGGGTGGGGGGTCAATTCGCACAGGCACAGTGTATTGCACAAAAGCAAAAAATTGAATATAAATTCAAATCATATAACCAATTCTAAGTTCTTTGACTATAGTTATTCTGTGTCAGAAACCTATTATGTGTCAAATATTTAATTACAATCCAAATTCAGACCTGTATCAAGCGCAAATATTGTGTCCATTTTGGCCCCAACTGTTCAGGGTTGGACCTCTGCGGTCGTATCCAGCTGCGTCCGGCGAAGCAATTTATTTTCTGTCTGTAAGTGGTTCATACTGGATGTACTGGATATTAGATACTATGGAGTCTTAACATTTTTTGCCAGTATGGTTTGATAGTGATATTGGTGTCTCTCTCTGGAATGTAGATTCTCTGACTTTACATTATTGTGTTATATCAGACCATTCAATATAATGTTTTTAAAACTTTATTCTATTTCCAGATAGTGATATTGCCCCTTGGAGTGACCTAAGTCCTCCACTGTATTCCCAATCTGATTGGATAGTACCAGGAAAGGTCAAAGTTTATAAACCATTGTTAGAAAGACAGAAATGTGGTAAGATACAATATCTTGGACATGATACTACATTCTCTATTACCCTTTATTTTGAATTGTTAAAAAAAGAATTTCTCTTTTCAAACTGAGATGCTTCAAAATGGTTGTAATTACTGTTCCATTAGGAACACCCATTCTGTTGCTCATGACAAGTCAAATTCTGGTGACAAAAAAGATACAATAAAGGAGGACAGGATTGTGGCTACAACAAATGGAACAAATACATGGTCATTTGTGATAAGAATTTTAGATTGACAAGAATAGACAGACTTTTGTTAACACTAGGTGAAGTCAAAGTCGAAAAAACGAGACTTAGGCCTGCTGTTTCCTTTGGCAGCTGCAATTATTTGTTAAGTTTGAGATTAGGTCAGTTTATGGGGAGCCACTCATGGTATGCCAGTGCTATTTGGTATGTAGTTGTAGAAGCATTGGCACATTTAATTTTCATGGATAGTATTGGCCCCACCCCCTCAGGGGTCAATCTATTGATAATAAAAATTAGCATAGTTAGCATTTCAAAGTTTGCGATTAGGTCTGTTTGATGGGAACCAGTAATGGTAGGTAAAAAATATATTTGATATGTAGTTGTATTTGTATTAGCACATCTAATCTTCATAGAGATTATATGGCCCTGCTCCTGTAGTCCTGGCTCATTTACTTTGGAATTTTTGCTCATTTTACATGTTAATGTTTGTGATTAGGTCATTTTTTTTGTCGAGCTTGCGACTTTTGTCGCAAAAAGCTTGACATAGGGATAGTGATCCGGCGGCAGCAGCGTTGACTAACTTCTTAAAAGCTTTATATTTTCCAAGGTGGAAGACCTGGATGCTTCATATTTTGTATATAGATGCCTTATGTTATGAAGTTTCTGTCTGTCATATGTCCATTGTCCTTGACCTCATTTTCATGGTTCAGTGACTACTTGAAAAAAGTTAAGATTTTTTGTAATGTTAATTTCTCTCTTATTATGAGTAATAGGATAACTATATTTAATATGTGCGTACCTTGCAAGGTCCTCATTGCCTGTCAGGCAGTTTTCATCTGACCTCGACCTCATTTCATAGATCAGTGAACAAGGTTAAGTTTTCGTGGTCAAGTCCATAAATCAGATACTATAAGCAAAAGTTCTTTTTTATTTAGTGTATGGAATGATTGTAAGGTGTACATGTTCAACTGGCAGGTGTTATCTGACCTTGACCTCATTTTCATGGTTCAGCGGTTAAAGTTAAGTTTTTGTGTTTTGGTCTTTTTTTTCTAATACTATATGCAATAGGTCAACTATATTTGGTGTATTGAAATATTTTACAATGTACATGTCAGTCTGGCAGGTTTTATTTGACCTTGACCTCATTTTCACGGTTCATTGCTCAGTGTTTAGTTTTTGTGTTTTGGTCTGTTTTTATACGACCGCAAAAAAATTTTGCGGTGGTATATTGGTATGACGTTAGCGTCATCGTCGTCCGAAGACACATTGGTTTTCGCACTCTAACTTTAGTTTAAGTGAATGGATCTCTATGAAATTTTACCATAAGGTTCAATACCACAAAAGGAAGGTGGGGATTGATTTTTGGGGTTATGGTTCCAACAGTTAAGGAATTAGGGGCCAAAAATAAGCATTTTTGTAACTTCCAGACATAACTTGTGTGTTAGTGTATGGATCTCTCTGACATTGTACCACAAGGTTCCATATCACAGAGGGAATGCTGGGATTGATTTTGGGGGTAATTGCCTCCAAATTTTAGGAGTTAGGGGCCAAAAAGGGGCAAAAAAACAAGCATTTTTCTAGTTTCATGACAATAACTTATGTGTAAGTGTATGGATCTCTCTGACATTGTACCACAAGGTTCCATATCACAAAGGGAATGCTGGGATTGATTTTGGGGGTAATTGCCTCCAAATTTTAGGAATTAGGGGCCAAAAAGGGGCAAAAGAAAAGCATTTTTCTAGTTTCACGACAATAACTTGTGTGTAAGTGTATGGATCTTTATGAAATTGTACTACGAGGTTCCATATCACAAAGGGAAAGCTGGAATTGAATTTGGGGGTAATTGCCCAAAACGTTTAGGAATAAGGGGCCAAAAATAAGCATTTTTCTAGTTTCCAGACAATAACTTGTGTGTATGGATCTCTCTGAAATTGTACTGCTAGGTACCATACCACAAAGGGAAGGCTGGGATTGATTTTGGGGGTAATTGCCTCCAAATTTTAGGAATTAGGGGCAAAAAAGGGGCAAAAAACAAGCATTTTTCTAGTTTCATGACAATAACTTGTGTGTAAGTGTATGGATCTTTATGAAATTGTACTACGAGGTTCCATATCACAAAGGGAAAGCTGGAATTGAGTTTGGGGGTAATTGCCCAAAACGTTTAGGAATAAGGGGCCAAAAAGGGGCCAAAATAAGCATTTTTCTAGTTTCCAGACAATAACTTGTGTGTTCAAGTGTATGGATCTCTCTGAAATTGTGCTGCAAGGTACCATACCACAAAGGGATGGCTGGGATTGATTTTGGGGGTAATTGCCTCAAAATTTTAGGAATTAGGGGCCTTGAAGGGGCAAAAAAACAAGCATTTTTCTAGTTTCAGGACAATAACTTGTGTGTAAGTGTATGGATCTTTATGAAATTGTTCTGCAAGGTTCCATATCACAAAGGGAAAGCTGGGTTTGAGTTTGGGGGTAATTGCCCTAAATGTTTAGGAATTTGGGGCCAAAAAGGGGCAAAAAAAAAAGCATTTTTCTAGTTTCCAGACAATAACTTGTGTTCAAGTGTATGGATCTCTCTGAAATTGTACTGCAAGGTACCATACCACAAAGGGAAGGCTGGGATTGAGTTTGGGGGTGATGAATCATAAGGGGGTTCAAAAAATTTGGGGGTGGATTTTTTTTTCGTTTTTTTCTTTAAAATTTTCCATTTTAAATTGGTTATTTCTGATTTATATATAAAAGCAAATAATAATGATATGGTTTGAATAGGTTAATTAAAATTTTTTTTAAGTTCTTAGACCACATTCATTCTGTGTCAGAAACCTATGCTGTGTCAAATATTTAATTACAATCCAAATTCAGTGCTGTATCAAGCTTGAATGTTGTGTCCATACTTGCCCCAACTGTTCAGAGTTCGACCTCTGCGGTCGTATCAAGCTGCGCCCCAGCGGAGCATTTTATTCTTAAACTATAACCAATAGGTCAACTATATTTGTTGTATGGAATGATTGTAAGGTGTACATGTGTGTCTGGCATAATTCATCTGACCGTGACCTTATTTTCATGGTTGATTGGTCAATGTTTAGTTTTCCTGTTTTAGTCTGTTTCTTAGAAGCTATAAGCAATAGGTCAACTATATTTGGTGTATTGAATGATTGTAAGGTGTACATGTATTTCCGGTTTGGTTTATCTGACCTTGACCTCATTTTCTTGGATCATGTTAAGTTTATGTGATACTTTTAGTAAAGCTTTATATTTAGGACTATCAACTTAAAATCAATGGTCAGTAAAGAAGGTGAGACATTTCAGCGTGTGCACTCTTGTTTTAGTATGCACTGGTATTAGCATTGGCACATCTCATTTGCACGGAGATTATTTGGCCTTGAACTTTCAGTCTTTGTTCATTTACTTTTGAGGTTTTGCATAGGTTACATGTTATATTATTGCCATTCATAATTTGTTAAGTTTGTGATTAGATCAAGTTAATTGGGATTATTATATGTAGTACCAAATATTATTGACTAACCATCAGTGGTTCCTCTCAAACTGAACTTATCACAAACTTTAATCATGTAAACTGTGCTAAAGTTTCATAGTCAATAGACCATGACTGAGGGGGGCCAACCCAAATAATCTCCATGGATATTAGATATGTCAATGCTACTTCCACATTTGCATTTTATTATCAAACTAACATACAGGCAAGACATATGTCTGTGTCAACTGTTTATTCATAAAATGAAATTGAACTGTTTGCAAGCGTTGAAATTTGAAGTTATGTCAATAAAGATAAGCCATAGACATAATATCCAACTCTGTGAAAAGGGTTAAGGTTGCAGTCTTGTAATTAAGTGCTCCATAGGCTTACATGCAAAACGGCTGATCTTTAAAAAATTTTAAAAATAAAATGCTACTTAGAAAAAAAATTTCATGTACATATCATGTATGTAGTAATGTGAAATTGTGATTTAATGCAAAAAAAAAGTGCCTCATGCCACGAAGAATAAAAAGTTATGAAACCATGAAGTCAAAACTACTTTTTTCTTCTTCCGTTTGCTGTTTTTACTAGTCTGCACCACTTCAAGTAAACATGATATCCCCAAAAAATGCAACATTTTTTTAAGACCTTAATAGATGTTTCAATTCAGCATAAAATTTTAATCAAACAGAAAAATTTGAGTTCAGAAAAAAATGGACTATTTTATTTAACTTCATGTTTCGACATGCACTGGAAACTGAAGTTGTAATACAAGACTGGTACCTACAAGTAACTTAAAGAAGGATACAATTTTAATATTTGTTCAAGGGGAAATAACTCAAGCTAATTTTAATACAAGTCCTGATGTCCCCTGATATGTTATAATTCACAATTTCAATAAAAAGAGTCTTACAGGATACAGAATAATAATTACTATAATGTGAATTTGATAGTTTACCAAGTTTCTTTTATAAATTAGGTAGTATTGCGAGTAAAATCTTGGGTTTATTTATAAATTTCATAAACATTTTGATAACAAGAGACCTTATTTTAAGGCTAAGGTAAGTTACATTTACCTGGCAATTCAACCATAACAGGTTAATAATCAGAACAAAATCCGTATTTGAAGAATTGAAGAGTCTTTCCAATAAATATTGAGTATTTTTGATGGTTGCCTTGCAACTGTTGTAGTGACATCATTATTAGTCCTAAAGGCAGATTACTATATTGACAAACAACTTTTTCAAATATATTAAAAGTATATGAATCAATAAATCAAAAGAAATACCCAGAAAGTAGGTTCACAAAGGATCAATAATGGCCCTAGAATCCCAACAAATAGGTTTATGAAGGATAATATTGGCCCTAGAATTAGATGAATTTTAATATCAATTATAATTGTAAACTTGAAAAAAATGTGACCAAATGGCGGGAATAGACCTTAAAATGCTTATAAACAGGAAATATGGTTATAATCTTTGTAAAATATGCTTTTAAAGCTGTCAAATTTATTTGAAACAATCATTAGATAAAAAAAATGTAGTTCATTTAAATTTGCATTTTTTAGGACTTGAATATTGTATTGTTTTTTTTATAGATATGATACATTTTTAGGGCCAAAATAAAGTCTTTCTTATTCAAAAACTTTAATAAATTTAACAAAAACTTGTAAACAGTGAAAATGATCACCAATACAAGACATACAAAAATGCCTTTAAATAAGATCTACTAAACAGCAAAACCTACCTGATGGCTAAAATGCAATATTTTTTACCAGGTTAGCGATTCAGTCTCTTGGGAGCCTCTTGTTTTCATTAAAAAATAACTTTTACTGTTCTGCTGGAAAAATTGCAATGTTTTTTATTTACAGAAAGTTTGGAAGACAGAATAGAACATTTTGCAAAGAGGCGGAAAATTATGTCTGCAACAGAATCAACAGCAGAGACTACATGATGTGATGTCAAAGAGATAGTTGTAAAAACATGTGCATGTCTTATCAAACAAATGCAAGGTCATATGATTTCATTTAACAATCAAAAATGATCCGTAATTTGAGGCATCAAATTTGAAAATATCTGTCTCAGTTTTCATGGAAATATAACGGAAAAAGACAAAACTTAAAAACTTAATAATAGTATAGATATGGAATCAAGATTTCATATTTGATTCATAGGCAGCAAGAAGAGTTAAAGAGAAGTCATTTGTCACCAAAGCAATACACCTATTTGATGTGTTACTGTGTAAACTGTTGCCATAGTAACTTTTTATGCTAGTCAATTATTAGCTGCATTTTGGTGCAGAATTATATTATAAGGGTGCTAGAGATTGCATTTCTATTTTTTACTTTATTCCATGTTTTGTTTTACAATATTTTAATTAATGCTGCATAATTTTGTTGAGAGAACATTAAGTGCTATTTTCAATGAAGCAATACTTTGCATTGTTTATATATTTTGTATATAATGTTAAATGTGGGAAAAGGAAATACTCAGCTTGTGTTTTCAATGTTCTGCTGTTGTAACCTAGATGCATTTTTGTTTCTACTTGACGGAGTCAAAAAGCGAGACATAGGTATGCTGTTTCCGGCGTCAGCGGCGTCAGCAATGTATTAGTTTGTGATTAGGTCTGTTTATGTTGAACCACTAGTGATAGGTCAATGATATTTATTATACTTCATGTCAAAATACCAGATTTTGATTGGTTAATAAGAGGGAGACAATTTACTCTATCCCATGGCAAAGACTCTATTACCCTTCATGGAGACGCTTGCTCAAGTGTGTGCTTTATAAATACGGATGATTGTTATGTACAAGACGACATAGTTTATTACTTTGAATTTGAAATTTAATAGACAGTAATAACAGAACATTCAGTATAATAAATTAAATAACACATATCTGAGAGGGTGATAGAGCAGATTGTTACCCCTCGAAAAGACATTGTTAACCTTGGCTTTGCCTCAGTTGACAATGTTTTCTCGGGGTAACAATCTGCTCTATCACCCTCTCAGCTATGTGTTATTTATATATTGGTATGCAGTTATATTAGCATTGGTACATCTCATTTCTATGCAGAATATGTTGCCCTGCCCCCTCAGTCATGGTCTAATTACTTTGAAACTTTGCTTAATATTTACATGTATTAGTTTGTGATTAGATCAGTTTAAGATGAACCACTAATGTTAAGTCAATGATATTTGGTATGCATTTGCAAGTTTCATTTCGATGGAGATTATATAGCCTCATCCCCTCATCATGGTTCATTGACTTGTACATAGTTTACAAGTTAATGTTTGTGTTTAGGTTTGTTTAAAGGGAACGACTTATGAAAAGTCAGTGGTATTTGGTATGCAGTTGTATTAGCATTGGCACATCTCATTTCCATGGAGATTGTTTAGCCCTGTACCTTCAGTTAGGGTTCATTCACTTTGAATATTTGCATATCTTACATGTTAAAGTGTTGCCAATTTAATTTCAACATTTGCATTATCAAAATAACAAATAGGCGAGACTTATCTCTGTGTTAACAGTTTATTAAGATATTGAGTAGATAATGATTTTAACACAGTTGCCAATCCTTAATTATACATTTCCAGGAGTACCACAATAGATTTTCATTTTTTTCTGTTTTCCATTTTATATGTGCTTACAAAGGGAATCTTATTAAAACATACTCTCTGCATGTTTGTCCCTGTAGAATACACTTTTTAATCCCCCCGCCATAGGTGACGGTAGCATTAAGTGTTTCCCTTGACCATCCGTCCTATTTTTGTTGCAAAGCTTGAGTGGGGGCATTCGTGTCCTCAGACACATTCTTTTATTTGTTATTGTTTTATAAACTGCCTATGATTATTTTGGACATTTATTTCTTCCTTGAGCTTAGGGTGATACCACCATTGTGTTTCCCCTGTTAGTGTTTGTTAAATTTGCATATTTTAAAATGTTCATAACTTTAGTTGAGAAATTATTAAATAGGACACTGCATGTTTCAAACATATTTTATAGGAAGACCGAAAAAAAAAAGAGAGAAAAGTGCTGTAAAATAACCAAGAAATATGTTTTCGATTCAGAAAAAATTTAAGGAAGAAAATGCTGGGTTAATTTCCTACAAATGTCAAGTTCAAGGGGATAACAGAATCTGACGTACTATGTTTTCTTGGTGAACACCTTTAGACATTATTCTGATTATATTTTTTTTTATTGCACTGTATTTTTAGTTTCATAAGATGTGAAAAAGATATTTTCTGTATGATATCAACAGTAAATAAACTTTTGAAACTCTGCTCAACCAAACCCTTTTTCTGTGTATCCATGTTTCCTTGTTATTACTTCTCCTTTGTAACCAATAAGAAATTGGCCAATTTGTTTATTACATCCTCTGAAGCTTCAATTAGTCTTGAGTTATTTCCCTCTCTGTATTTCTAAGGTCTTTGGTAGATTAAAAGGAATTTGATGTCAAGGTCATGCTCATAATTTAAGACTTGTTGTTTCTACTGCTCAGAAACAGATATCAACAAAAATTTCTGATTTAAATTACAATCTCTATGTAAGTTGCTACATATTGTAACTGCAATGCATTCTTGTTGAAATGATATCTGATAGTTTAAGCCACTGGAATAATTGAAGTAAACTGTATAGTGATATAACTCATAAACCATAGATAGGAGAGTCCCAGGGTCTTTATATTTATGACCCTTGCTTGATAACCTTGAATTTGAGGTCAAGGTCAAAGATTAATTGATTGATGTTCCAGATCTATACCTTTGCTGATTAAAGCTACTTCTCTGAAACTAAGAAGAATAGAGAGAGAGATGGAGCTAAATGTTTGGGAGATTAAGGCAAAGATTTAAAACATGGAAGTTAAAAGCAATCTGATGAAATTTACATGAGTTATTATTGCCCCTAAAATATTTGAGCTAACAATATATTGATTTTTTTTTTGCACTTATTTCATGGAAAATATTGCACCATAGAAAGGGTTGGCAACTTGTAACTAGAATTATACTTAATTGAAACTTTGAATCTCTAGCAAATGACTTAAAGGCTTACTCATAGGATGTCAGAGTAAAAAGATTTACTAATTTTAACCAAAGCATTACATGTAGCCAGTTGGTAATTTTGAAATATCAAATCTCACATTTTCAATGTTGAGATTGTAGAAATTAGTTACCATGCATGCATATATAATAAAGTTAAATATTGAGAATTATGTATTTATTTACTTGTTTTGTTTATATTCTAAACAATTTTAAACGATGTTTGTTTACTTGGGGATACCATTGTATGTGCCAAATGATATTGTTACATGTTGTTATGGAAACAGGTATAGATAGTGTTATGTTATCATAAACTTGGATTTATTGTCAATGTTACTATGGCGTCTAACATTGGAATTTTGTGAGCTCATTTGCACGTACTTGTAGACTGATTCCAAAATAATTTCATATTGTTTAGTCATAGATATCATGTTGCTGTAGCCAATTGCCTAAACTGACTTTGTTGCCATAGATAATTTTATTTAATAAATCATCATCCCTGTTCTTATGAAGCCAAGGTTTTACAAAAAAAAATCTTCAGTCTAGTATATTTTTCTATCTTTCTTATTTCAAATGTTATTTTATCCATTGATCACAATTTTTGTATTTGAAAGGAAAAACTATTTTTGTGCAATTATCAATTTTGTACAATGTAAATCAATAGAGGAAAATGCATTTCAAAATTCATGTGTTTTGTTCAACCATGAAATCTGCAAAAATTTATAAACCAGGAATAAAAGTAATATGATTAAATGACAAAAGTCTTCTACACATTTAAACAGGTTTTCTTTTGGTCAATAGATTTTCTAGTTACCTCTTTCCATATATATAAGGCACTAGTTTACTTACTTAAAAATTGATGATTTATTGTAACTGACTGACATATTTTACAACTAGACAATACAATATGATATTTCCTCATTTAATGAATGACACTTTAAATGACTGTGATTCTGTAAAGGTAAAACTATTGCTTATTTATTGTTCAATATTATTCTTTGATTGAAGGTAACATAATGGTTGAAGAAAATAATTAACTAATTTAAAATAGGGATTTTTTTTTATCTGTTGGTCATTTTATTTTACTTGTACCCTGGTACATTCCGAGCCTCCCAATTTTCAATAATTTTTAAAATGTTTATGTTATGCTTGTGGTTGATTAATATGGTATTAGACTGAATATGTCAAAGTCTAGTGGATAAATGTTTTCAAAAAATTTGTACATAAATTGTTTGGAATGAGAAGCTACAGCTTTTTATTCCATTTCATAAAACAGTTTGAACAGCCAAATTCTACATGTACTACATAAATGTGCTTTAAATCCTATAAAATGAAAAATAAATAACTGTCACCTTATAAAAGGAGACAAAATATTTTGCATTATACTTGTTTCTACATTTTTTAAGTTACCAATGAAAGAGGGAAAGTAGTCAGTATTGCCTGCAACTAAAATGAATGCAATTGCTGCATTATATCAAAAAGTTCCAATATTATTACCACAGACTATAATACTTGGGATTAGCTATTATTTGTGAGATATCAATTTCATGGGTAGAGGTGAACCACAAATTCAAATGTTCAGTGAAGTACAAATTTCTATAGGCTAATATTCAGACATGAAAATAAATGTTTTCCTCGATCATCAAAATTGGTACCCATGACAATGTATTGTGTGTTTTAACTTTGACGTTGTTTTTAGACGAATCCATGTCCCAGATATTAACTAGAATCTGGAGTGTTTCTAAAATTAACTTAATTAAAAGATGGTCTATAGGTTAAGGTTCTTTATATTAGATATCGCACAAGTGACATGAAATGTTGAAGTTAACAGGGTAAAATTTGTGAATTGTTTTGAAAGTTATAAATCATTTTTAAACCATGACATATTTTGTGCCAATTCAGTGTTTATAAAGATGCCATAAAAAGACTTGTAGAAAAAAATTATACTTGGTTTAAATGTTTGAATCTTTATCTTGTCTGTGTTTATGATAAGCTTAGAATAGTTATTACGGTATTGAGAACAATTTACTTGTCTTAAATATATGTTTAAAATGCTTTTATTTTTAAAACTTTTAATATCTTTTTTTTCTCTATAATACAAAATGGTTTATATAGATTGTTATTTTAAAGGAATAAAAGTTATTTATTGTTTGAGATTCTGGAATGGTAAGAAGATACTCATTATAACGCTCCATGATACTCTTCAGTATTTTGGAGGATTAAAATGAGTTTCTTGTAAAGGAACTCCTCTTATCTGTGATTCTCCCTTCAGGATGAGAAAATTTTTCCAAAGCACTTTTCTCTCAATCTAGATAAAAAAATTATACTTCCAAGCCAACATTATGATACCCCTGCCTTATATTTGAAAAAGGCCATATTTAATACAATAGGCAGATTTTTTTTTCTTCTTTTAATTACCTAAAATATCCCCTAAAGAAGACAGAAAAGTCTGTATTGTGGATGTGTTGAAGGTTAACTGGTATGACAAAGGTCAAGCTTTTTGGTAATATATGTGAATCATGGTCACAACATGGTTGAGATTTCCATATGTAAATTACACAAGTAGTTTTCATATGCATGAATAAACTAACCACACCTGAAACGAAGTGGGTACATACTATTTTACCCAGTTTCTGCAATCTTTTAAAATGACTATTGATTAAATAAGTGAGCACATCTGTAGTTATCCTGGTAGATCTATTATTGTTAAGACATTGTTATTCTGTTCTGTAACTATTGAGGTTTTATGTTTTGTATTGATAACATTGTTTGTTAACAGTTACAACTATTAATGAAATGTTCACAGCATTATTACTGTTAATGAAATTTTCACAGCATTATAAAATGTCTTCCAAATGCTTATAGAGTATTTCTTTTCGTTTTTTTAAAGATCTTAAATCAGTTGAATGTCGAAAATTGTCAAGTTCCAACACAGAACTTGTTATGTCAGGTGTTGCATTTTTTACTTGTTTGGTAATCATTTTTTTTTCACAACAGAGTATCATAGTTTTGAACAGTGCAAGATATTTTCATGGATAATTTTATTGCTGGGGCTATCTCTGCTTTTTATGCCCCCGCCATAGCCGAGGGGGCATTAAGTTTTACCCTTGTCCGTCTGTATGTACATACGTCCCAAAGTTTATTTTCGTTCTCTAACTTTAGTTTGCCTCAACCAAATGTTATGAAACTTGTACACAGTGCTTATTACCACTAAATACAGATCAAGTTTGAATTTTGGTGGCGTCACTTTTACCGTTCTAGAGTTATGCCCCTTTACAAATGGAAAAATTGCTAAATTTTTCATTTCCGTTCTCCAACTTAAGTTTGCCTCAACCAAATGTTATTAAACTTATACACAATGCTTATTACCACAATATAGAGATCAAGTTTGAATTTTGGTGCTGTCACTTTTACCGTTCTAGAGTTATGCCCTTTACAATTGCTGAATTTTTCTTCTTTTTTAGCTCACCTGGCCAAGTGAGCTTTTCTCATCACTTGGCGTCCGTCGTCCGTCGTCGTTAGCTTTTTACAAAAATCTTCTCCTCTGAAACCACTGGGCCAAATTTAACCAAACTTGACCACAATCATCATTAGGGTATCTAGTTTAAAAAATGTGTCCGATGATCCCGCCAACCAGCCAAGATGGCCACCATGGCTAAAAATAGAACATAGGGGTAAAATGTAGATTTTGGCTTATATCTCTGAAACCAAAGCATTAAGAGTAAATCTGACATAGGGTAAAACTGATTATCAGGTCAAGATCTATCTGCCCTGAAATTTTCAGACAAATCTGACAACCTGTTGTTGGGTTGCTGCCCCTGAATTGGTAATTTTAAGGAAATTTTGCAGTTTTTATACGACCGCAAAAAAATTTTGTGGTCGTATATTGGTATGACGTTGGCGTCGTCGTCCAGCGTCGTCGTCCGAAGACACATTGGTTTTCGCACTCTAACTTTAGTTTAAGTGAATGGATCTTTTTGAAATTTGACCATAAGATTAAATACCACAAAAGGAAGGTTGGGATTGATTTTGGGGGTTATGGTACCAACAGTTAAGGAATTAGGGGCCAAAAATAAGCATTTTCTAGTTTCCAGACAATAACTGTGGAACGGTGTATGGATCTCTCTGAAATTATACCACAAGTTTCCATACCACAAAGGGATGGTTAAGATTTGCTTTGGGGGGTTATGGCTCAAACCGTTTAGGAATTAGGGGCAAAAAAGGGGGAAAAACAAGGTTGTCCTGGTTAATGGACAAATACTTTAGTACAAAACATAATTTTAAGCAGTGTAAGGGAGATAAATCAAATACATCATTGAAATTATCTCCCTTACACTGCTTTTAAATTATGTATAAAGTAATGGTTAATGAACAATAAAGATAATTTAAAACAGTGTAAGGGAGGTAATCCAAAAACAACGTTTTGGTTACTCCCTTACACTGCTTTTAAATTATGTTTAAAGAAATGCATATTTATAAAGGAAGACCAGTAAAAATATCTGCAAATGTTGCATCTTTTTTTTTTACAAAAAAATCCATATGAAAGATTTGACACTATATTTTATATTCTATTATAAAATAGATTAAGTTAGCACTATGGTAAATTTAAATGGGTAATTATGGTTGCCAACTCCATTGGAAATTTGAATTGAGATTATGACCATATCTTGAGGGAAAGAATTTTTTTAGGGAAAAAAGGGGGGGGATAAAAAGAAATTGTGGGGGGTCAATTTTTTCTCATTTCAGATTTCAGAAATTAAAAAGAATTATTCAAATATTATTTTTTTTTTCAAATTTCAAATATTGAAAAATTTCAAGAAGTAATCTTTAATTGCACAGTATGGCACATAAGATTTGTAAAATCTTTGATTACATTTATTTATTTGTTATGCCGAATCTAACAGTGTATTTAGATTTTTAATTTTGGGTCCAGTTTTCAAATTGGTCTACATTAAGGTCCAAAGGGTCCAAAATTAAACTTTGTTTGATTTTAGCAAAAATTGAATATATGGGGTTCTTTGATATGCTGAATCTAAACATGTATTTAGATTTTTGATTTTTGGCCCAGTTTTCAAGTTGGTCCAAATTGGGGTCCAAAATTAAACTTTGTTTGATTTCAACAAAAATTGAATATATGGGGTTCTTTGATATGCTGAATCTAAACATGTATTTAGATTTTTTATTTGTGGACCCCGTTATCAAATTGGTTCATATTGAGGTCAAAAGGGTCCAAAATTAAACTTTGTTTGATTTCATCAAAAATTGAATTATTGGGGTTCTTTGATCTGCCAAATCTAACCGTGTATTTAGATTTTTAATTTTGGGTCCATGTTTTTTAAATTGGTCTACATTAAGGTCCAAAGGGTCCAAAATTAAACTTAGTTTGATTTTAACAAAAATTGAATTCTTGGGGTTCTTTGATATGCTGAATCCAAACATGTGTTTAGATTTTTGATTATGGGCCCAGTTTTCAAATTGGTCCAAGATAGGGTCCAAAATTAAACTTTGTTTGATTTCAACAAAAATTGAATATATGGGGTTCTTTGATATGCTGAATCTAAACATGTATCTAGATTTTTGATTATGGGCCCAGTTTTCAAGTTGGTCCAAATTGGGGTCCAAAACTAAACTTTGTTTGATTTCAACAAAAATTGAATATATGAAGTTCTTTGATATGCTGAATCTAACCATGTATTTAGATTTTTTATTTGTGGGCCCCGCTTTTTTAAATTGGTCTTCATTGAGGTCCAAAGGGTCCAAAATTAAACTTAGTTTGATTTTAACAAAAATTGAATTGTTGGGGTTCTTTGATATGCTTAATCTAAACATGTGTTTAGATTTTTGATTATGGGCCCAGTTTTCAAGTTGGTCCAAGTTGGGGTCCAAAGGGTCCAAAATTAAACTTTTTTTGATTTCAACAAAAATTGAATATATGGGGTTCTTTGATATGCTGAATCTAACCATGAATTTAGATTTTTTATTTGTGGGCCACGCTATCAAATTGGTTCATATTGAGGTCAAAAGGGTCCAAAATTAAACTTTGTTTGATTTCATCAAAAATTGAATTATTGGGGTTCTTTGATATTCCAAATCTAACTGTGTATTTAGATTTTTAATTTTAAGTCCTGTTTTTTAAATTGGTCTACATTAAGGTCCAAAGGGTCCAAAATTAAACTTAGTTTGATTTAAGCAAAAATTGAATTCTTGGGGTTCTTTGATATGCAGATCTAAACATGTGTTTAAATTTTTGATTATGGGCCCAGTTTTCAAGTTTGTCCAAGTTGGGGTCCAAAATTAAACTTTGTTTGATTTTAACAAAAATTGAATATATGGGGTTCTTTGATATGCTGAATCTAACCATGTATTTTGATTTTGGACATTGGACCATAATAGGTAAATTAAAAAAAATTCAAGTTCTTAGACCACATTCTTTCTGTGTCAGAAACCTCTGCTGTGTCAAATATTTAATAACAATCCAAATTCAGAGCTGTATCAAGCTTGAATGTTGTGTCCATACTTGCCCCAACTGTTCAGGGTTCGACCTCTGCGGTCGTATCAAGCTGCGCCCCAGCGAAGCATTTTATTGGTTATTATCTTGAATATTATTATAGATAGAGATAAACTGTAAACAGCAATAATGTTCAGCAAAGTAAGATCTACAAATGAGTTGTCATGACCAAAATTGTCAGTTGATCCCTTTAGGAGTTATTGCCCTTAATAGTCAATTTTTAATAATTTTTATACGACCGCAAAAAAAATTTGTGGTCGTATATTGGTATGACGTTGGCGTCGTCGTCGTCCGAAGACACATTGGTTTTCGCACTCTAACTTTAGTTTAAGTGAATGGATCTTTTTGAAATTTGACCATAAGGTTAAATACCACAAAAGGAAGGTTGGGATTGATTTTGGGGGTTATGGTACCAACAGTTAAGGAATTAGGGGCCAAAAAGGGGCCAAAAATAAGCATTTTCTTGTTTCCAGACAATAACTGTGGAACGGTGTATGGATCTCTCTGAAATTATACTACAAGTTTCCATACCACAAAGGGATGGTTAGGATTTGCTTTGGGGGGTTATGGCTCAAACCGTTTAGAAATTAGGGGCAAAAAAGGGGGAAAAACAAGGTTGTCCTGGTTAATGGGCAAATACTTTAGTACAAAACATAATTTAAAGCAGTGTAAGGGAGATAAATCAAATACATCATTGAAATTATCTCCCTTACACTGCTTTTAAATTATGTATAAAGTAATGGTTAATGAACAATAAAGATAATTTAAAACAGTGTAAGGGAGGTAATCCAAATACAACGTTTTGGTTACTTCCCTTACACTGCTTTTAAATTATGTTTAAAGAAATGCATATTTATAAAGGAAGACCAGTAAAAATATCTGCAAATGTTGCATCATTTTTTTTTACAAAAAAATCCATATGAAAGATTTGACACTATATTTTTAATTCTATTATAAAATAGATTAAGTTAGCACTATGGTAAATTTAAATGGGTAATTATGGTTGCCAACTCCATTGGAAATTTGAATTGAGATTATGACCATATCTTGAGGGAAAGAATTTTTTGGGGGAAAAAAAGGGGGGGGGGTGGGGATAAAAAGAAATTGTGGGGGGTCAATTTTTTCTCATTTCAGATTTCAGAAATTAAAAAGAATTATTCTTCAAATATTATATTTTTTTTAAATTTCAAATATTGAAAAATTTCAAGAAGTAATCTTTAATTGCACAGTATGGTGCATTAGATTTGTAAAATCTTTGATTACATTTATTTATTTGTTATGCCGAATCTAACAGTGTATTTAGATTTTTAATTTTGGGTCCAGTTTTCAAAATAGTCTACATTAAGGTCCAAAGGGTCCAAAATTAAACTTTGTTTGATTTTAGCAAAAATTGAATATATGAGGTTCTTTGATATGCTGAATCTAAACATGTATTTAGATTTTTGATTTTTGGCCCAGTTTTCTAGTTGGTCCAAATT
Source organism: Mytilus californianus (assembly GCF_021869535.1). Classification (NCBI taxonomy): domain Eukaryota; kingdom Metazoa; phylum Mollusca; class Bivalvia; order Mytilida; family Mytilidae; genus Mytilus; species Mytilus californianus. Next base: position 68,886,134 of record NW_026262593.1, on the reverse strand, counting down.
GGGGTCCAAAATTAAACTTTGTTTGATTTCAACAAAAATTGAATATATGGGGTTCTTTGATATGCTGAATCTAACCATGTATTTAGATTTTTTATTTGTGGACCCCGTTATCAAATTGGTTCATATTGGGGTCAAAAGGGTCCAAAATTAAACTTTGTTTGATTTCATCTAAAATTGAATTATTGGGGTTCTTTGATCTGCCAAATCTAACCGTGTATTTAGATTTTTAATTTTGGGTCCTGTTTTTGAAATTGGTCTACATTAAGGTCCAAAGGGTCCAAAATTAAACTTAGTTTGATTTTAACAAAAATTGAATTCTTGGGGTTCTTTGATATGCTGAATCTAAACATGTGTTTAGATTTTTGATTATGGGCCCAGTTTTCAAGTTGGTCCAAGATAGGGTACAGTATTTAAACTTTGTTTGATTTCAACAAAAATTGAATATATGGGGTTCTTTGATATGCTGAATCTAAACATGTATTTAGATTTTTGATTATGGGCCCAGTTTTCAAGTTGGTCCAAATTGGGGTCCAAAATTTAACTTTGTTTGATTTCAACAAAAATTGAATATATGAGGTTCTTTGATATGCTGAAACTAACCATGTATTTAAATTTTTTGTTTGTAGGCCCCACTATCAAATTGGTTCATATTGAGGTCAAAAGGGTCCAAAATTAAACTTTGTTTGATTTCATCAAAAATTGAATTATTGGGGTTCTTTGATATGCCAAATCTAACCGTGTTTTTAGATGTTTAATTTGGGTCCCATTTTTTAAATTGGTCTTCATTGAGGTTCAAAGTGTCCAAAATTAAACTTAGTTTGATTTTAACAAAAATTGAATTCTTGGGGTTCTTTGATATGCTGAATCTAAACATGTGTTTAGATTTTTGATTATGGGCCCAGTTTTCAAGTTGGTCCAAGTTGGGGTCCAAAATTAAACTTTTTTTGATTTCAACAAAAATTGAATATATGGGGTTCTTTGATATGCTGAATCTAACCATGAATTTAGATTTTTTATTTGTGGGCCCCGCTATCAAATTGGTTCATATTGAGGTCAAAAGGGTCCAAAATTAAACTTTGTTTGATTTCATCAAAAATTGAATTATTGGGGTTCTTTGATATTCCAAATCTAACCGTGTATTTAGATTTTTAATTTTAAGTCCCGTTTTTTAAATTGGTCTACATTAAGGTCCAAAGGGTCCAAAATTAAACTTAGTTTGATTTTAGCAAAAATTGAATTCTTGGGGTTCTTTGATATGCTGAATCTAAACATGTGTTTAGATTTTTGATTATGGGCCCAGTTTTCAAGTTTGTCCAACTTGGGGTCCAAGATTAAACTTTGTTTGATTTTAACAAAAATTGAATATATGGGGTTCTTTGATATGCTGAATCTAACCATGTATTTTGATTTTGGACATTGGACCATAATAGGTAAATTAAAAAAATTCAAGTTCTTAGACCTCATTCTTTCTGTGTCAGAAACCTATGCTGTGTCAAATATTTAATAACAATCCAAATTCAGAGCTGTATCAAGCTTGAATGTTGTGTCCATACTTGCCCCAACTATTCAGGGTTCGACCTCTGCGGTCGTATCAAGCTGCGCCCCAGCGAAGCATTTTATTTGTAAATTTTTGTAATCTTTTACAAAAATCTTCTTCTCTGAAACTACTGAGACAAATTTAACCATACTTGGCCATAATCATTATTAGGGTATCTAGTTTAAAAAATTTGTCCGATGACCCCGCCTTCCAACCATCATGGCCGACTTGGTTAAAAATAGAACATAGGGGTAAAATGCAGTTTTTGGTTTATATCTCTGAAACTAAAGCATTTAGTGCAAATCTGACAGGTGGCTAAAATGTTCATCAGATTTAGATTTATCTGCCCTGAAATTTTCAGACGAATCCGACAACCTGTTGTTGGGTTGCTGCCCCTGAGTTAGTAATTTTACAAAAATTTTGCAGTTTTTTGTTATTATCTTAGATATCATTATAATATCTAATATCTAATACTATTAATTATGATTTTAACCTTATTTTACATGATTTCCAAAGCATTAGTAAATACAGGTGAGCGACACAGGCTCTTGAGAGCCTCTAGTTTTTTTCTAAATATCAAGTATTTTTAAAATTGGAGTTATCTTTCTTTGTCCATGATTATAGTTGAATCAACTACAATCAATGCTTTATACAATGCAATGTTTAATTTTACCTTCCACTGATAAATTAAAGCAATTTTTACCCTTCATTTCTAAAAATATTTTAAAGTTTTCTTTGAAAATTGGAGTTATCATTTTTTGTGCATAATGGTAGTTGAATCATCTACAACCAATGCTTTATACAATGCAATATTCAATTTTACTTCCTACTGATAAATTAAAGCAATCTTTACCATTCAGTGCTTACAAGTACTTTGATTACTGTTCTAGAGTTAAGCCCATTTACAAATGAAAAAAAATTGTAAGGGTTCCGCGGAACCCAGTGTCTCGCCTACTTTTTCTGTTAAACGCAGGCTCAACAAAAATGAGGAAGTAAATCAATAAAAATATTCCTCTTGATACTATCTTTTGATTGTAAGAAGCTTCTGTCCAAGTTTGGTAAAAATCCAGGATAGTTTATGAATCTAATAAATGTTTAAAAACTTTAACTGCAGACTGAATGTAATGTTAACTGGAAGAAAACAAAATTTCCTTCTAGATACTAGCATTTGATCATAAACAAGCTTCTGTCCAAGTTTGGTACAAATCCAAAATAGTACAAGAAAGTTATTAAAATTTTAAAAACTTGAACCACAGAGTGAATATGTTGTTTCCTGGCAGAAAATCTAAGTCCATTTAAAAGTAAAATAAGAAAAAATGGATTTATTTTTTTACAAAATTTACTTCTAGATACTATCTTATGATCATAAACAAGCTTCTGTCCAAGTTTGGTACAAACCCAAGATAGTTTAAGAAAGTAATTAAAATTTTAAAAACTTTAACCACAGAGTGAATGTAATATTTCCCGGCAGAAAAACTAAGTCCATTTATAAGTAAAATACGGAAAAAATGGAATTTTATTTTTACAAAATTTACTTCTGGATACTATCTTATGATCATAAACAAGCTTCTGTCCTAGTTTGGTAGAAATCCAGGATAGTTTAAGAAAGTTATTAAAATTTCATAAACTTTAACCACAGAGTGAATATTTGTGGACGCTGCCGACGACGACGCCGACGGAATGTAGGATCGCTATGTCTCGCTTTTTCGACTAAAGTCGAAGGCTCGACAAAAATTGCTGAATTTTTCGTTTCCGTTCTCTAACTTGAGTTTGTCTTAAATTAATATAATGAAATGTATATATAATGCTTTTTACCACAAAACTCAGTTTAATTTGTTTCCGTTCTCTAACTTTAGTTTGCCTCAACCAAATGTTATGAGACTTATACACAATGCTTATTACCACATAATACAGATCAAGTTTGAAATTGGGTGGTGTCACTTTTACCGTTCTTTAGTTATCCCCCTTTATAAACATAAAAATTGCTGAATTTTCCGTTTCCGTTCTCTAACTTTAGTTTGCCTCAATCAAATTTTATGAAACTTATACACAATGCTTATTACCACTTAATACAGATCTAATTAGAAATTGGGTGGTGTCACTTTTACTGTTCTTGAGTTATGTCCCTTTATAAACATAAAAATTGCTGAATTATTTATTTCCGTTCTCTAACTTTAGTTTACCTCAACCAAATGTTATGAGCCTTATACACAATGCTTAATACCACAAAACTCAGATCAAGTACAAATTTAGGTAGAGTCACTTTTACAGTTCTTCAGTTATGTCCCTTTATATCTTTATATGTTATGCAAGCGGGGGCATCATGTGTCCATGCATGGAAACAAACCACATTTATTTATATAGGATTGATTATATATAAGAGAAATAATTTTAGAAATTTTGCTGTTTCTGAAACAGTGAAATAAACTTTCTGATGCAATTGATATTTATTTGGTTTGCTTTTCTTAAGAATCATATGTTTTTCAAGTTCGTTATAAACTTTAATATTAACAAGTTCATGAAAGTAGAGGTCTTTGGATTAATTTCTTCTTATAAATATGAGTGATTTTATAAAAGGTTTGGAACAAGCCTCCACTGTACACACTCTTTTTAAAAGTCAATCAATTGCAGTAAAAACTTAGTTCCGAGATTTTGAGAAACATCTCTTCTAAATCTTCAATAAAATATAAAGAATTAAGAATTTCCACCATTTTCAAATGACATTTAAAAACTCGTAGTGTTTGGATTGAACATAATATCCTGAACTTATTCCTCATGGAAAATTTATTCATTGATTGCTATTTTTTAAAAATGGCCACAAAAATATGTTAAGAGTACCGGTAATGTGCTTATATTTCATTTTTAATATGGCTGTGAATTTTGAGAAAAACGTTACAGTTTATAATATAAACTTTCCTAATGTTATCTGCTAATAGAACTAGGATGAAAAATGAAAACTAATTTTTTTTGCTTTTACAAACTTATCACAATTAAATTTTCCACTAATTGGCTCTGCCAATCTTATGCTGGTAGCATATTTTCTAAGTTGCTGAGCATGAGTATAAATAAGTATTTTTCATGTGCCTTACACAAAAGTGTGCAAGCAGGGTAGTTGACATGTCAGTTTTCACATTTAATGTGTATAGGCAATGAAATTATCTTGCAGCCAAGATGAAATCTTCTACGATAAAATGTGATAAAATGAAATAAAATTCCAAGACTTTTGAATTTAAGGATTCATTAATATTTATTGCCCCAATATAGCAGTGTCATGCTGATCTTAAGTTAAGCAAACATTCTTCATCAATCAGATATTTGGCCATAAAATCAGGATGAATATACCTATCATGTACTTTGTAATACTAAACTTCAATTACAAAAAATAAATTTTGAATAATTGTGTTGAGTATTGTATACCTATAACTATTTGTCCACCATTTTTCAGGACATCACAAATGTTCCTGTAAAATTTTGACAACACAAAAGAAATTGTTTGACACCATGATGCAAAAGTGATAGTTGTTTAAGCCATTAGTTCAAGTGTCACAAAATCTTGTGTCAAGTGTTGCAGATTTCAAAATAGCTATAAGGTCTTACATTTCTTAGTGACTTAAAAATGAAAAAAAAACTAAAAGGTGATTACTGATAACACACTTTATGACAATTTAAAAAGTAAATAAACATAAAATAATTTAATATTTGTTGTTATTTTTCAAAGGAAATTTTTGTCTGAAATGTTTTATGCCCCTGCTGCTAGTTAAGTTTCACCCCTGTTTGTTTGTTTGCTCATATGTCCCAAATTTGGTTTCTGCTCTCTACTTTTACTTTGCCTCAACCGAATGTTATGAAACTTATACACCTAACATAGATCAAATTTTGAATTTGGGTGTGTCACTTTCACAGTTCTTGATTTGTGTCCTTTTTAAATGGAAAAATTGCTGAATTCTCCATAGCTTTACAAGCGGGAGTATCTGTGTCCCATGGACGCATTCTTCTTTCATTAGCTCACCTGGCCCTATGGGACAAGTGAGCTTTTCTCATGCTTGGTGTCCGTCGTCCTTCGTCGTTGTCCGTTAACTTTTACAAAAATCTTCTCCTCTGAAACTACTGGGCCAAATTTAACCAAACTTGGCCACAATCATCATTAGGGTATCTAATTTAAAAAATGTGTCCGATGACCCGCCTGCCAACCAACATGGCTAAAAATAGGAACACAGGGGTAAAATGCAGTTTTTGGCTTATTTCTCTGAAACTAAAGCATTAAGAGCAAATCTGACGGGTTAAAAATGTTTATCCAGTTGAGATCTATCCACCCTGAAATTTTCAGACGAATCAGACAACCCGTTGTTGGGTTGCTGCCACTGAATTGGTAATTTTAAGGGAATTTTGTAGTTCTTAAATATTATTATAGATAGAGATAAACTGAAAACAGCAATAATGTTCAGCAAAGTACGATCTACAAATAAGTCAATATGACCAAAATTGTCAGCTGACCCCTTAGGGAGTTATTGCCCTTTATAATAAATTTCGTAATCTTTTACAAATATTCTTCTCTGAAACTACTGAGACAAATTTAACCAAACTTGGCCATAATCATCATTAGGGTATCTAGTTTGAAAAACGTGTCTGATGACCACGCCTGCCAACCAACATGGCCGACATGGCTAAAAATAGAACATAGGGGGAAAATGCATGTTTTATACGACCGCAAAAAAAATTGCGGTCGTATATTGGTATGACGGCGTCGTCGTCATCCGAAGACACATTGGTTTTTCGCACTCTAACTTTAGTCTAAGTGAATGGATCTCTATGAAATTTTACCATAAGGTTCAATACCACAAAAGGAAGGTTGGGATTGATTTTGGGGGGTAACTGCCTCAATTGTTATGGTACCAACAGTTAAGGAATTAGGGGCCAAAAATAAGCATTTTTGTAACTTCCATTTATAACTTGTGTGTTAGTGTATTGATCTCTCTGACATTGTACCACAAATTTCCATATCACAAAGGGAATGCTGGGATTGAGTTTTGGGGTAATTGCCCAAATCGTTAAGGAATAAGGGGGCAAAAAGGGGCCAAAAATGAGCATTTTTCTAGTTTCCAGACAATAACTTGTGTTCAAGTGTATGAATCTCTCTGAAATTGTACTGCAAGGTATCATACCACAACGGGAAGGCTGGTATTGATTTTGGGGGTAATTGCTTCTAAATTTTAGGAATTAGTGGCCAAAAAAGGGGCAAAAAACAAGCATGTTTCTAGTTTCAGGACAATAACTTGTGTGTAAGTGTATGGATCTTTATGAAATTGTACTACAAGGTTCCACATCACAAAAGGAAAGCTGGGTTTGAGTTTGGGGGTAATTGCCGTAAACAATTAGGAATTTGGGGCCAAAAAGGGGTAAAAAAACAAGTATTTTTAGTTTCCAGACAATAACTTGTGTTCAAGTGTATGGATCTCTCTGAAATTGTACTGCAGGTATCATACCACAAAGGGAAGGCTGGGATTGATTTTGGGGGTAATTGCCTCAAAATTTTAGGAATTAGGGGCCATAAAGGGGCAAAAAAACAAGCATTTTTCTAGTTTCAGGACAAAACTTGTGTGTAAGTGTATGGATCTTTATGAAATTGTTCTGCAAGGTTCCATATCACAAAGGGAAAGCTGGGTTTGATTTTGGGGGTAATTGTTCTAAACGTTTAGGAATAAGGGGCCAAAAAGGGGCAAAAAAAAAAGCATTTTTCTAGTTTCCAGACAATAACTTGTGTTCAAGTGTATGGGTCTCTCTGAAATTGTACTGCAAGGTACCATACCACAAAGGGAAGACTGGGATTGAGTTTGGGGATGATGAATCATAAGGGGGTTCACAAAATTGGGGTGGGGGTATTTTTTTCTTTTCCATTTTAAATTGGTTATTTCTGATTTATATATAAAAGCAAATAATAATGATATGGTTTGAATAGGTAATAAAAAAAATTTTAAGTTCTAAGACCACATTCATTCTGTGTCAGAAACCTGTGCTGTGTCAAATATTTAATCACAATCCAAATTCAGTGCTGTATCAAGCTTGAATGTTGTGTCCATACTTGCCCCAACTGTTCAGGATTTGACCTCTGCGGTCGTATCAAGCTGCGCCCAGCGGAGCATTTTATTGAGTTTTAGGCAAAAACTATAGAAAATAGAGAAAAACTGTGAACAGGATAAGTTATTATATATATAAGTTAGACAAAAAAGAGATTTTAGTCATTTATAATATTCTGGTCTACACTGTTGGAGAGTATACATTGATGGAGATGTATAGTTGGTGAAAGACTGGCTTTTTAGGGCCTCTAGTTTTATTATACCCCATGTAACAAAGTTATGTAGGCTATAATGTTTTTGACCCGTCAGTCAGTCCATCCATCTGTCCTGTTCTTGTCATCACAACTCCTCTGAAACCACAACAGGATTTCATGAAACTTTGTAGATGATCAGGACATAATATGTAGATGTGCATGTCAACAGGTAATTATGATTCAATTTTTATACAACCGCAAATCGTAAAATAGAAATCTATGAAATTTAAACACAAGGTTTATAACCACAAAAGGAAGGTTGGGATTGATTTTGGGGGTTATGGTCTTAACAGTTTAGGAATTAGGGGCCAAAAAATGGGCCTAAATAAGCATTTTTCTAATTTTCAGACAATAACTTGTGGAACGGTGTATGGATCTCTCTGAAATTGTGCAACAAGTTTCCATACCACAAAGGGATGGTAAGGATTAGCTTTGGGGGGTAATGGCTCAAACCGTTTAGGAATTAGGGGCAAAAAAGGGGGGAAAAACAATGGTTTCCTTGTTAATGGACACTCACTTTTAAGTACAATGTTAAATTTGGATTACCTCCCTTACACTGCTTTACAATTATGTATTATCTTGACGTGATTAGCTGTCAATTTATTTTTAGAAGTTACTAATAAAAATGCTGATTAAAGATATATTATTTTTAGACATGATTATGTATGTCATTTTCTATTTTAAGACTTTTATGATGTATTTAAATGGGCCACGGTAATTATGGTTGCAAACTTCATTGGAAATTTGAATTGAGATAATGACCATATCTTGAGGGAAAGAATTTTTTTTTGGAAAAAGGGGAGGGGGTGGAGAGGTGAAAAAAAAATTGGAGGGGGGGGGGGGTAAAAATTGGGGTGAATTTTTTTTTGGGGGGGGGTCAATTTGCAACAGCATAGTATATTGCACAAAAGCAAAATAAAAAAGGGGGGGGGTTAAATTTTTTTTTTGGGGGGGGGGGGGGGGAATTCGCAACAGCATAGTGAATTGCACAAAAGCAAAAAATTGAATATAAATTCAAATCATATAACCAATTCTAAGTGCTTTGACTACAGTTATTCTGTGTCAGAAACCTATCATGTGTCAAACATTTAATTTCAATCCAAATTCCGACCTTTATCAAGCTCGAATATTGTGTCCATTTTGCCCCAACTGTTCAGGGTTGGACCTCTGCGGTCGTATCCAGCTGCGCTCGGCGAAGCAATTTATTTTTTACTAGCAAAATCATTCATTTAAATATTGCATATTATCTACTATAGCATATATGACTTACGTTACTATAAATAGAAGATACAAAATTATTTCAGATGTCCTGCATAATATTTGTACATAGCCAGTTTTCTAGCAAACTTTGCACACATGGTTCATTTACAGTCTCCTTTACAGTTAATGGTTGATACCTCCACTTACCTTCACTGTTAACCAACATTTATTCTTAATTTAGTGACAAAACATAAAGTTTCTACAGATGGACATTTTTTTATCAATATCATCATTGTATAAAATAAAAGCTTAACAAAATATTCAGCAAGAAATATATTTGAATATGTTGAATTATATTTCTCAGCAATGTATCAAGTGATAGTCTTGTATGAAATTATTTAATGATTATGGTGCAAGTGCTGATAGTATACCCTTACTCTAAAAGTGGGGGTTATATTGCATTAAAAGTGTCCAACCTTTAGTCCAACAAATATTTTCATCACACTTTTCTCATGAACGACAGGACAGATAAACTTCCTATTTGATCAGCAGTTTTTACAGTTGATTCCTGGAGGTTGGTGGATTTCTAAGGGTTATGACTATGGAAATTATTGTTTACATGATGTTTGTAGTTTACAAGGAGTTTTTACAGTCAATTGGTAAGGGGACGACAGGACAACTTCCCAAATCTTTTAATAATACAATGTATAAATATTAATGTACTTGAAATGTCTGAAAATGGGTTTCATTTAACTTGAGGTATATTGTCTCAGGAACATTTACCTCTCTTTTATTACAGGGCTGAAACTTCATTAAGGCAAACACCTCATGTAGGAAATTTAAAAAACAAAAGCTTGTCTTCATATCAAAATTGTTTTCACAGCGAGTGTCTTGCAAGAAGCAAGTTCTGTTCACCCTCTGACGTAGCCCCTGTTTTTCGGGATCCATGTTTCTCATTTATTTTTAGTTTTCAGTGTTATTTGTCTATTGTTTGTTGTTTTGTGTTTATCTGTTCCCGGGTTTGTCTTTTGTTCATTGATTGTCCTTCTTTATTCTCTTAGTGTTGCATTCCATTTGTTATTTAGTAATTTTGTTTTAAACTTGAGTTTTATTTTATATAAGGACTTTTTATCTAATTTTACAAACTTCTTTAAATTGTATTAAATTAGGAACTACATCAAGTTGTAATTGAAATGTGCTATAAAAAAATTACCTGACATAGTTATATCAATGATAATTAGCCCCCTCTTAACTTAATTTGAAAAAAAAAAAAAATAATAATTGACAGGTATGAAAGATTTTCTGCAAGCCAAAACACCACTAAAAAAAACAGCAGCCACATACTTAACTATGTGAATTACATTTTTTTGCTTTATCCTGCATATTGGTTTTTTGATGTTGTCCCTAAAAACTAAACGTCTTACACTGAATCTATATATTTTGCTTTGAGACCAAAATAATTGTCGAAAACATAATCAAAACAGAACTTGTGTTTCAGATTAAGAAAGGGTCTGGGAAACGCGCAGATTGCATGATTTTGCATCACTTTTCTATAGCTTCTTTGGGCCTTAAGCGGCCCCCAAACCCTTCGCCAATATTTTTTTCGCCTCGCTCCGCAAATATGTTTGCCCTTACTTTTAAAAGAGGCTAGTTACAGCCAAGCTTTAATTCCTTGTACATATGCAATATATGCAGTTTGGAATACAAAAGATTCACTTCCAGCATGTCCATAGGAGGAAGATTAATTCTGATTTAATGGTACATAATGACCTGACCATAAATAATCAGTCCCTTGTTTTAATGAAAATGAAAAATCATGCTTCAACAGTGCAGAAAATAAATAATCTGTCCTTTTAGTCCACAAAAAAATAAACGATCCAAACCCCCCCCCCACGAATATCAAATGGTCGTCCCCTAAAGGTTAATGGTTAATGGTTAACCATGAGTTCGACAGTTAATTAGTGAAGGTTGGTGGTTAACTGTGAGCTTGACAGTTAATTGGTGAAGGTTAATGGTTAACCATATGTTTGACAGTTAATTGGTGAAGGTTAATGGTAAAACCATTAGTTTGACAGTTAATTGTGAAACTTGATGGTTAACCAAGAGTATTGACAGTTCATTATGACGGTTGATAGTTTACAAGGATTTTTGACAGTTCATTGGTAAATGCTGACGATTTACCAGGAATTTTACCATAAGGTTCCATACCACAAAGGGAAGGTTGGGATTGACTTTGGGGGTTATGGCCCAAACCGTTCAGGAATAAGGGGCAAAAAGGGGGGGGGGGGCAAATACTTAAGTATAAGTCAATGGATCTCTATGAAATTGTACCACAAGGTTCCATACCACACACAGAAGGTTGGGGTCGATTTTGTGGATTGTGGCTTTAATCGTTAAGAAACTAGAGGCCAAATAAGGGCCAAAAACAAGACTTTTCTAATACTGGCTAAGCTGGTTCTAACAAAAATTATTTCTGATCTATATAAAGAAACAACAAATACTGATATAGTAGGAGATACACACCAAACAGGGTGTGTAAATTTTTATATTTAGTTTGTTAACAGATTTACTAAGTATTGCGCAACAGCAAAGTATTGCACAACAGCAAGAAATCTTCAATTGAAAATAAATACATATCTTTTAACCAATTTCAATGAGGATTAATTTATAGTCTTGAATTGTTTGAGGTATTTACCATGTATTACTATATTGGATATTTGGACATTTTTAAATAGGTCTACACTGAGGTCCAAAATTAGACTTTGTTTGATTTCATCAAAAACTTAATTTTTGTGGTTATGGCCCTTATTTGGCCTCTAGTTTCTTAACGATTAAAGCCACAATCCACAAAATCGACCCCATATATATGCTGAATATGGATATTGGACCATTAAGTAGATTAAATGTCCCATTTCAAATTTTTAAGTTATCTGACCACATTTATTCTGTGTCAGAAATCTATAATGTGTCAAATGTTTAATCACTATCCAAATTCAGAGCTGTGTCAAGCTTGAATATGGTTTCCATACTTGCCCCAGCTGTTCAGAGTTTGACCTCTGCGGTCGTATCCAGCTGCGCCAGGCGGACCGCATGTTTTTTAGAACTAATGTGACTGTATAGTAATGTGTACATGAACATGGTAGTTGATCTAATCAATTATATAAAATTTGTATTGAACGTTTGATAAAATTGATGAAAACTTACATGCATGGTGCCAAAGGCAAAAACAGGTAAAGTAACCGCTCGACTCCGTCAGTCCGTCCGTCCGTTTTCCAAAGGACCTTTGGTAGGAAACTTTTGTTTAAGTTTTCTTGGTTTCAATTAAAGGGAATCCCGGTATTGGTCTTGTTTAAGACAAACACTGTTCAATATCTTATCTTATCTCAACTTTTGCGAAGCTATCATAAATAAGTAAGTATACACGTAAAATTACCGCGTACCTTCAAATGTTCCCTAGAACTTACTTAAAAAGAATTAACATGATATCATCTTATACTGTATCGTTCGTTCCATCAAATGTGTCAAGTTCGTTCTCTCCGACAAATAGAGGTAGTCCCATAACAACCGTAAGTATTATGTTTTTAACTAGATATCATTGAGATGGGAGATGGGAAACCGCTGTGAATAATGTGTGGTAAAAATTTGTATCTTTATCATTGGACATGGGGTTGTCAAATGAAACCAAAGTTTTTGACCTTGACCTTTGACCTAGGAAGTTGTACATAAATTATGACACATCCTCTGGTGTTGGTTTATATACATATCAAGAATAAACTTTGAAATCATAACGGTTCTCAAGATATAGAGCGGACACGATCTTTACCATAGGACATGGGGTTGTCAACTAAAACCAAAGTTTTTGACCTTGACCTTTGCCCTAGGAAGTTGTACATACATTATGACACACCCTCTGGTGTTGGTTAATATACATATCAAGTATAAACTTTGAAATCATAACGGTTCTCAAGATATAGAGCGGACACGATCTCTACCATAGGACATGGGGTTGTCAACTAAAACCAAAGTGTTTGACCTTGACCTTTGACCTAGGAAGTTGTACATACATTGTGACACACCCTCTGGTGTTTGTTAATATACATGTCAAGTATAAACTTTGAAATCATAACGGTTCTCTAGATATAGAGCGGACACGATTTGTTACGGACGGACAGACGGACAGACGGACGGACAGACTGATCACTATAGGGCGTCCGCCATTCGGCGGGGCCCTAATAATACCGAATCATTTACCTTCAACTTGTTTGTCATCGGCTATCGATAACAATGATTTTACGCTCACTCAGTCTGTCAGAGGCCTTCCAGTGGGGATTTAAATAATCACTTGTGTCACATTTCGATACATAAAATTAAACTTTCAACAAAATTTAAAAGGAATTTGTTTTAAACATTCTTTTGATCATCACACCCAACAGTTTCACTTGAAATAACAATAAATGTCCAAAGCCGGTCTCACTAATTAGCGGGTTGCACTAATGACAGGACGATTGCCCGGATAGTGACAGGACGATTGACCGGATGAGATATTTTAAAATTTAATAGTCAGAACTTTTTTGTTATTCGTTAGATTTTTTTAGTATTTGTAGACCTTAGAGATATTAAACTATATTTTATGAAAATCAAACAAAAAAAGTGAAAAAAATATTTTTGAGCAAATAAAGTTGACCGGACGGATTTCACACTCGCCGATGTACGCTATACATATATTCAACTGGTCGACAACAAGTGTTAATATCTCTTTTGTTTTACAATATTTATCCATGAAATTAAGGAATCTGTGAGATTAATAAATATATTATACGAAATTATAAACTTTATAGTAAAAAAAAATGTTTTTCTGCAAAAACAGTTGACCGGACGGTATTCACATTCGCCGTTGTACGCATTGATTATATTGAACTGATCGACAGAAAGTGTTAATATTTTTTTTGTTTTACAATATTTTTTTCATGAAACTAAGAAATCTGGGAGATTAATAAATATATGATACTATGATATGAAAATATAAACTTTATAGTAAAAAAAAATGTTTTTCTGCAAAAAAAAGTTGACAGGACGGATTTCACATTCGCCGATGTACACGTTGATTATATTGAACTGATCGACACAAGTGTTAATATCTCTTCTTTTTTTACAATATTTTTAATAAATATATCCCACGGCCAACGGGTACATACACCGTTTCATCTCCCTCATAATGCACAAGTATTAAGCTTTTGTTACTTTGGAAACTATATGCAGTTTTCTTAAACTGTAAAGAACCAACTGGTCCTTTTCTACCGTTTGTATTGTCTGTTGTTCCTGGTAATCGGATTTTGTAAAAATGTTTTTTAAGAACATCATTACCAATGGTGACTGATTTTGTACCATTATTTATCCACAGATACAACATTTTCCAAAAGACCAAAATAGTGAAAAAGTATATTTTAACAAAACGCATTTGACTAGCAGGTCGAACAGCGGATGTTCTTAAACCCTGCTGACTGCCATTGGCGATTGCCAAATAAACGGATCACCAGATTATCAATATATATTTGAAAAATGTCTTCAAAAAGACATGCTATTAAAGCAATATATAGTAGCACTATAATTTGTGCGATCTGAACTGACTGAACAATTGAGTAGTTATTACTAGGTTATTACTAGGTGAGTTTAGAATATAGCAAAATACTCTCGACCAATGAAATTGTAGAATTGGATGCCTCTTAATTGTGAAGAATGAATGTAAATCATGTTCTTAGTAAGGGATTATCCTATTATTTTGGTCTATTTACAGTTCAAAGCAAAGAGTTTCTATAAATGAGTTACAACTGCCCCGAAGCACATTTATCAGATTGAAAGGTTTTATCACACAGTGATTGAAACTGACTAAAAGTTGAATTGTGAAACAAACAAAAATCTCAAAATAAGTTGAAGTTTACTGGTGCAGTAAAATTGGTACCGTGAACTTTATTATGAAAATATTAATAACTTCAAATTACTATATAAAATTAAACATTACCAAAGCAATGCAAAAAAAAAAAGAAAAAAAATCTTTCAGATAAAAAATAACATAAATCTTTAGCTTTCCAAAACTTTGATTACTTGATCAGCGGTTGGGGAGAATAGTTATTTCCAATACAATTATTCCGATAAAAAAACAGGAATTAAATTTTAAACATATTAAAGGGCATTATTTTTGAGCATTTCCCTGACATAATGAAACAGTATTTGATGTAAAAAACCTGACCAAATTATTGGCTGTGAAATAAAATTTAGTTGTAACTCTAATGTATTAATTGATTTAAACTGCAAATAAAACAGGATAATTCCTCACTAAAATATTACATGATTTACATTCATACTCACAATCAGGAAACATACAATTCCTACCCTTTCTTTCTACTGTTGTGTCACCTAATATCTATAACGCATTTTTTTATTTAAATATTTCCCAAATGATAAGAAAGTCCTCACAGCACTAAAACTTATCCATAAATGACATGCGGAAAAAGGAAGTCATGCATCAATTATAAACATTGCACTGACAATGAAACTAATTCTTGAATAGATCATTTGAGCCTTGAGCACTTTACAATATTCTAAGTTTGTAAGAGAATGATAATCCCTTACTTCATGATAAGTACTCGCTAACGCTCGTACTTATTCATGAAGAAAGGGATTATCATTCTCTTACATATACTAAAAGTTAATCTGCAATCTTGAACTTTATCAAATTTCTTCTTTGATTGGATTCTAATTGCCAACTGATTATATAAGTACTTCTAGTGAACTCACTCAGGTCAACATTTTGGGCTCAAAGTTTTTACTATAAAGTATATATTTTCGTATAATATATTTATTAATCTCACAGATTCCTTAATTTCATGGACATATATTGTAAAATAAAAGAGATATTAACACTTGTGTCGATCAGTTCAATATATTTAAAGCATATATCGGCGAATGTTAATTCCGTCCGGTTAATTTTTTTTTAAAGAAAAACATTTTTTTTACTATGAAGTTTATATTTTCGTATAAAATATTTATAAATCTCCAAGATTCCTTTATTTCTTGGACAGATATGGTAAAATAAAAGAGATATTAACACTTGTGTCGATCAGTTCAATATATTTAAAGCATATATCGGCGAATGTGAAATCCGTCCGATCAACTTTATTTGCTTAAAAATATTTTCATAAAATATAGTTTAATATCTCCAAGGTCTACAAATATTAAAAAAATCTACCAAATAACAAAAAAATTCTGACTATTTATATCTCATCCGGTCAATCGTCCTGTCACTATCCTGGCAATCGTCCTGTCATTAGTGTAACCCCTAATTAGCGACAAGAAGAATTTTAGCGACAAGAAGCGTCAAGAAGAAAAATATTAGCGACAAGAAGAAAATAATAGCAAGAAGAATGTTTTTTTTTACTATTAAAACAATAGGTTTATAGAAAACAAAATCATCTGATTATATCAAGGATCCATAAAAAAAAACCAAAATCATCTGATTATATAGCAAGGATCCATAAAAAATCTAAACATTCATGTATATATACATACCTTTTATTTTTTTTTTTATTAATAATGTAAACATTTGAACCTTTTATCCTGTTAAGACAGAAAAAAATGTGTCATGCATTTATATATATGTATTGCCCTTATGAGTCTGAAATAAAAATCTTATAATTTGGTTACAACCTTAACTTTGATACACCAACCATGCCAACTCTACATGAATATTGATTCCTTCATCTATATATTATGTTGTAAACTGAAGGTATATTATCTTTAAATATCCCTAACTAAGTTAATACTCTTGTTTCGAGCATTTAAAAAAAAGACAATTCAATGTGTGTTTCAAAAATTATTTATTTGGAATAATTGATAATAAGATTGTTTACGCTAAATTTGTTTTCTTGTCACTAAATTATACTTCTTGTCGCTAAATTATTCTTCTTGTAGCAAATTTGTTTCTTCTTGTCGGTTCTTTACGCTTCTTGTCACTTCTTGTCGCTTCTTGACGCTTCTTGTCGCTAATTAGTGAGACCCTCCAAAGCTAATATCATTAAATTATAGAAAATTATATTAAATGTAAAACATGTCGATTTTTATTTTGTACTATAAATGTAAAAACAAATGAAGAAAAGGTATAAACGAAGATTAATTCTTTTTTCGGCAATGTGTTAAAAGTTGTGTTGTATGTCATGCAGTTATAAACAATTGCAAACACATAGTAGTCCATCATGCATTGCAACTCATTCAGTGGATTGGTCGGTCAATTGCCCAGAAAAATGCTTTATTTGTAAACAAACACTGACACATGTATTGGCGGAAGCATTAGAATGCTTAATATTGCAGATCCGTTTAAGGAAATCAGATACAGATCCAGTATTTCGAAAAGGAAAAGGGGTGGGGGTTGGGGTCAAAATAGACAACGTTAGGAATTTGTGAAGGAAATTTTCTTATAGCATTGGATAAAATATTATATAATTGGGAACTTTTGTTATATGATAAAAGTTCTTTGGAACAAATATTATGGGGAACTTATATTCTGTCACAGACCAACTAATTTGCCGAATTCTAGCTTTCCAGTAAGTAAATTTATTCAACAATTAATTATATTTAGATATTTAATTTGAAATAGTATAAAGTAAATGCAAATTGTATTAAGCTAGGTCCAAATACATGCAGCTTTTTACTGTCCTATATTTTGCAAGTACGAAAAAGACCGTACAAAAATATATTTTTTTTCATTTGTTTTTTTTAAGTGCACCATTTAAGTTATCATTCATTCGTTCTAAAAATGAATACTTTTAGACAAGACAAAAGTTAAAAGATACGAAGAGCCAGTACAAATTTTAGAAAGCGACAATTGTAAAATCGCTTTTAAGTTCGAAAAGGTTATTGTTTACACATTCATTACTACTTTTGAAGCTAGTGAAATTTTATTTTAATGTTTAAAGAACGTGCGTTATGATAGATAATTTGATTATCGATTGTCGTTGAAGAATGTCAAAATATTCAATGTTAATCAATACGTCTGTAGTATTTTTTTCGAGTTACGTAGTACTTGTTTTCAGGCGTTGAGAAACCTTTGGTGACCCCGTACGTTTAAATGTCCCTTGTGCATGTAAACAACGTATTAAGTAGGCGTAACAGACAAACGGTTACCTTAATTGGAGAATTGAGCGCGCCAACGAATGGTCTCGTCTACACTGTTATGAATTTGATTCTAATCATTGTACAATTCGTTGACAAAAAGTCAGAAATTCATTTCTTTTTAAGGTATACATGTAAGTGATGGCAGCAGCAACGCTTTTTCTGTGTTTTACTGTAAATTTGCACCAGTAAGCTTTGGCGAAATACTTTGACCATGAAATTATCAGTCACCCTAAGCAAAAATTGAAATATATTATCCAGCGTATATAGACACTGAGGGAATGGTTGGGGTATTTATAATAAGAAACAAGCAGAGAAATCGAGCATATCAAGCCCACAAAGTATATTATAAGCCATTACAGATCGTTCCAATGTTTCCAGACGCCCTAACCGTAATAAGATATCTCACAATAGACTGATCGTTGGTCACCGACAGAAAACTTTATGATTGTATAGCCAGACTATTCGCTGGGTATTAGATGAAGATTCAAGTCGGTAGAAAGTTTAACAATTTAATAAACTATCCAACAAGAATATAAACGATGTTACAATATTTAGTCCGGTGTTTACGGTTCGAGAACCTTTCCAAAACTGAATATTAATTATTTTTAAGAAGTATATAAAACAGAATAATAAAGAAATATATGTAACTACGGATTAAGCAAATATTGTCCATTGTTTAGATAATCTGCTAAAACTGTCTTTGACACGTAGATACGAAGTCCATTATCGGATTAGTAGAAACATACATTTTTAACCAAATAATAATTGTGTGGGAATATTTGAGCTAATAATGACAATTAAAAGATATAATAATTAAAGTCAGAAAGATGATAGTCCAAATAATTAACATGCTTTTCATCCGGTCATATTTGCCCCTCTCGTCCAGAATCACGGCCACGGGATTTAAATTTTCATAACTAAAATCTTCTCCCACGGTATTGATTGTTACGCCTGTTTTGATGATTATTTCCTGATAATTTTTGCGTGTTGTTTCTTAATTGTTCTAGTTCATATTTTGCGTCCGGTTGTCTGTGAAAATTACACATTCTGGCGGAATGTCAAAAACTTCTGCACTTAAAGCAAAATGACGTTTTTGCTATACATTGTCTAAAATGAAATTGATTGTTCACGGTCTTTCCACAAAACGTACATAGGTAGTTGTCCATATGTTGAAAATTTCTTGTCTGAAAGGTAGTTCCATGATCACACATCTGGTATCTCCAGTCTCGGCCAACATTTCTGGTTCTCCGCGTATCCATTTTTACAGAGGATGACCTTGAGGTCACTCCGATGTATTGCTATCGCCTAAATTTCCATTATGCAAATTAGTTTTGGGATTTCAACCGATCTATAAAAATTATAGATCCGCGGTCATTACAAGGGAAAAATGTGCATTTTTATACCTGCGATTCCGTTCTCCGTTCGTACGATGTTTCATCAAAAAATGGAATCATTTCAGTTGTTGATTTAGTACTGAAAATTTGACTGAATTATCTCCTTATTAAATACGGTTTTATATGTTTAATAGGTGTTTAAGAAAGAGGTCAGGTGCTCATGTTCATTCATCAAATTATCGTTCATTCATGAATTTATCGTAAAATCAAAATCACTACACAGGTCACACAGGTTGTATACGTAGTGTCAAAAGATTACCTGTATAGTATCTAAAAATAGACAAACTTAACTGACTCCCCTTACTGTAGTGTGTGATAACATTTTGTGAGGGAATTCGATGTTTGCTATACCACTGTTCATTTCAACGCACTTTATGACGATACCACTTTATCAATATGAATGAAATTTTTTGCAGTGTTTTAAGAAATAATTTTACTTTAAAATCGCGTATCATTTGTGAACTATTAAATGTTTTACAAGGACGAATTTTCTGTATAAAGTCAATAATTGTGTGAACTTTTGAAGCCCAAACTTTTTATAGCCTTAAATACGCTAATGAAAGATCCGAAAACTATACCCATACAGAACGACATGTTTTTGAAATTGTAGCAAAACTTTTGGTTGACAAATTTTAATTCGTTATTGCATAAATATCTATTACTCATTATGATGTGGACTTGACATTGTTATTGAATCTTATGCAATTTGATTGGATTAAGTTATTATTAGATTACCTTCAAACTGTTCATGCTTTTTCGTACGAGTATATTGATTAAATCAGCGCGTGCATGAATGTGTACAGAAAATTAAATGACCTGCAAACTGGACACTGGACCAGTCCATATTACGTTTTATCAATGAATAGATTTTTTTTTTATTTCCCAAATTACAGGGCCCATAAAGGGCATAAAATCAGATACAATTGATATACATAATTGGTAACAACAACAATAATAGCGGCATATAAATAGATATTTAGTATATAAGCATTGGTCAGAATCAGATGAACGAAACTTAAGGTATGAAAGGTAACAATTGCCACTTTTTATCTTTTCACATAATTTTCCACATACACATTAGATAAATTATTTTTGATAGCCTATTGCGGAGAAAAAAGAGAAAGTTTACTGTATTAACGTTCTATTCCATTAAATACGCCATTTTTCGAAGATAAATGCAGAAAAACATTTATGAACGGCAACGCCAGGTAAAATTGTTGTTTATCCTAAAAAAAAATACAATTTTCAGTTTCATTAGAATATTATAATAATAATAAATCCCAAATTTATGTAGTCATTAGATAAAGTCCTTATATGTCCGATCTGCCTATTTTTGGACATCAAAAGACAATACGATCGTTTTAAGGTCAATTTCGTCTACCTCACGCAATCTTGTTAGGCACTATAATGAAATGGACCTGAAATTTATTTCACATGTTTCCTGAAAATTGATAAATATCAAAGCAACATAGAGCTGTTTGTTCTAGTTCGTATAATGACAATTTAATGTCATGTTTGTTTGTGATGACCCCCCTTTTCGGGATTGCATCAGAATTATAGTTATCTCGTATCGCATGAGTATGACACATGTCAACTGAGCAATTATGTTTGGGACTTAGTTTTAAGGAATGATGTCAAAGTAACATTATGAAAATATTTTTAGTAAGCTGAAATATATATTTATTTTTTACATGTTTATGTCTAAGTCTTGTAAGATATTTTATTTCTGTCCCGTTTTTCAACATTTGCGTCTGGAAAGTTGAAATGTTTTAACTGAATGGTTAATTTAAATTAATTATGAAAATGGTTTAAATTAAATCAATAAAGGAAATTATTGCCCAGTTACAAACACTACCAGGGGATAATCCATAATGATTTTTTTTTCAGTTATATGTTTCAGCACATGTATAATTAACCCCAACTTTAGCCTGGTAAACTTGTTGTCTCCTTGTAAAATATAAAACATATTTAAAATGATTTCCTGCTAAAGTCTTATATTGATATAAAGTTAAAACCGTCTTGCTTCTCACTAGTCAACACTCCTGTCCTGTCAGGTTTAATTCTTATATATATGGATGAAAAATAAAAGTCCACAAAACATTAACATGGCAGCAATTGCTTTTACAGCCTTTAAGACTTTGATTTTTTGACTTTTACAGAAGAGTGTCCACCATGCACTTGCATTACACTATAATAATAGTAGAATAGTATGATATACATATAGATGAAAATTATATATACATGCAACCGTAATATTAATATAATATATAACAACAAACCAGTGTATTCTCTGGAACTATTATTATATTAGTATAATAGTCTAAGGTATACTGATTTGTATCACTACAATATAATAGTTATTACGGTGAGGTTGAATTTCCTGTCATTTATTCATCATCCAAGCACGAACTTATATAAGAAAAAAAAATCTCTGTAAATTAACCTCAGTTTCAGGTATAGAGATGTGATCTGTTTCTGTGACATGTGCTTTTGACCATCCACAAGAACCTGCGGTCATCCGATGTTCAGTACTTCAGTACTTTGATTCTGTTTGCTGGGGGATCAGCTTCACAGGCAGAACAAGGTATCCGATAGATGCGTTGCCCGGATGTCCTAACACCAGATATATCCGGATCGAATGGCGTTCCGGCTAAATGTAAATCAAGAAGGAATATTTCGCTCCTTAAACTTTTATTTTAGCAGTCCGGCAAGACCGAACAACAAACTCCAAACCAAATGTAAAGTAACATACAAACAATAACAATATATATAAGCACAAGCAATTAAAGGATTAAGAAGATTAACATATGCCAAATAGAAATAACAATAGATTGGAAGAGTAATTAATGTCCGACACGTATAAGTAAATTATTGTCTAAACTGTTACAGAGAATAAATGATTAAGTATATGTAAGAGAATGATAATCCCTTTCTTCATGATTAAGTACGAGCGTTAGCGAGTACTTATCATGAAGTAAGGGATTATCATTCTCTTAGCACATACTTACAACTTCTCGTCCAATCAAATTGCTTATATTTGCCTTCTAATTTTCATAGTACATACTTTTCCCGTGTACTAAGTAACTACGCATGAATGACCACAAGGGTAAGATTTCATTGTATCGTAATCAAGATATTTAAAACAAAAATTGCCACTGGCTATTTTGAAATAAAATGCTGTGTTCCAAATTAAATTAAATAGTTTGTAATTAGTTTTCACATTGATTTTTAAATATCCTGCTATTAAAATCTTTGGATCTAAAAAATGTTTTTGACAATTGCAAATTTCTTTCATTTAAATAAAGGGTAATACATATGGTTCTTTATACCTTGATTAGAGTACAACGATATCTTAAAATTATGATAATATATCATCCATGCAATTACTTTGTACACAAAAAAGTGTTTACTATGAAACCTTGTGAAGGGAAATTAAAGCAACTTGGTGATAATTTTTTAAACTTTCTTAAGGAAGGTGATCTATTTCGTCATGAATTGATTGATTTATTGATTATTGGTTGCTTAATTTCCAGTGGCAAATATTTCATGCATGTTCAGGACGATGTCATGAATTGAAAAACTGTGATTATGTCTGAAGATAATGTGCCACCTATATATATATATATATAAACATATTCTGATAAATCTTTTAATTTTTACTTTGAAATAAGAAAAAAAAAGAAAAAAAAAATACAAAACCTAAAATCTCTGATCTATTGGTAGTTGCTTTTTAATGCCTATCTGCTAGACTATATCTATGGGGACAAACTATCTATATGTTTCAAATTTATTATAGCTTTAGCTTACTGTGAAATTAAAAAATGTTTTCAAAACATGTATACAACATGTAGCTTCTACTGCCTGCTTTTGGTCAATTTATTTGGTCATCTTACCATGTAAAGAAGAACATGTATAGTAAAACACCGCTTTATATCAATATACATACTTACACCAGCAGCTACCATCTTTTCATTCTGGAGTCAAGGGCCTTTTGAAATAACATATTTTACAATGATACTAGTGAGTAGATTTACAAAACTTCGTTAATGAGCTCCATTTTACAAACACCTGTGATACAAGTAGTCAGTCAAAATAAACTATCAATAGACCAATTAAAAGATTACTCGAATTGTAAATATGTGCTAAATTGGATAGTCTATGAAAAGGTATATACTATGAAATTAAGAGCTTGGGGCAAGCCCCTCGCTCTAAATTTCATAGTATATACCTTTCCATAGACTAACCTAGACTTATCCTATTATTTGGGTCTATTTACAGTTCAAAACAAAGAGTTTCTATAAATGAGTTACAACTGCCCCAAAGCACATTTATCAGATTGAAAGGATTTATCACACAGTGATTGAAACTGACTAAAAGTTGAATTGTGAAACAAACAAAAATCTCAAAATAAGTTGAAGTTTACTGGTGCAGTAAAATTGGTACCATGAATGTTATTATGAAAATATTTATAACTTCAAATTACTATAAAATCATCCGAGTAAACAATACAAAAGCAATGCAAAAAAATAGAAAGAAAAAAAAACTTTCAGATAAAAAATAACCTAAATCTGTAGCTTTCCAAAACTTTAATTACTTGATCAGCGGTTGTGGAAAATAGTTATTTCCAATACATGTATTCCGATAAAAAAAAACAGAGGAGTTTAATTTTGAACATATTAAAAACTTTTAAGGGCACTATTTTTGAACATTTCCCTGACATAATGAAACTGTATTTGATGTAAAAAGCCGGACCAAAATATTGGCTGTGAAATAAAATTTAGTTGTAACTCAAATGTATTTATTGGTTTAAACTGTAAATAAAAAAAAGGATAATTCCTCACTAAAATATTACATGATTTACATTCATACTCAAAATCAGGAAACATACAATTCCTACCTTTTCTTTCTACTGTTGTGTCACCTAATATCTATAACACATTTTTTTTTAAATATTTCCCAAATGATGAGAAAGTCCTCACTTCACTAAAACTAATCCATAGACTAACCCAGACTTACAAACTTAGAATATTGTAAAGTGCTCAAGGCTCAAATGATCTATTCAAGAATTAGTTTCATTGTCAGTGCAATGTTTATAATTAATGCATGACTTCTTTTTTCGGCATGTCATTTATAGATTAGTTTTAGTGAAGTGAGGACTTTCTCATCATTTGGGAAATATTTAAAAAAAAATGTGTTATAGATATTAGGTGACACAACAGTAGAAAGAAAAGGTAGGAATTGTATGTTTCCTGATTTTGAGTATGAATGTAAATCATGTAATATTTTAGTGAGGAATTATCCTTTTTTTTATTTACAGTTTAAACCAATAAATACATTTGAGTTACAACTAAATTTTATTTCACAGACAATATTTTGGTCCGGCTTTTTACATCAAATACAGTTTCATTATGTCAGGGAAATGTTCAAAAATAGTGCCCTTAAAAGTTTTTAATATGTTCAAAATTAAACTCCTCTGTTTTTTTTTATCGGAATACATGTATTGGAAATAACTATTTTCCACAACCGCTGATCAAGTAATTAAAGTTTTGGAAAGCTACAGATTTAGGTTATTTTTTATCTGAAAGTTTTTTTTTCTTTCTATTTTTTTGCATTGCTTTTGTATTGTTTACTCGGATGATTTTATAGTAATTTGAAGTTATAAATATTTTCATAATAACATTCATGGTACCAATTTTACTGCACCAGTAAACTTCAACTTATTTTGAGATTTTTGTTTGTTTCACAATTCAACTTTTAGTCAGTTTCAATCACTGTGTGATAAATCCTTTCAATCTGATAAATGTGCTTTGGGGCAGTTGTAACTCATTTATAGAAACTCTTTGTTTTGAACTGTAAATAGACCCAAATAATAGGATAAGTCTAGGTTAGTCTATGGAAAGGTATATACTATGAAATTTAGAGCGAGGGGCTTGCCCCAAGCTCTTAATTTCATAGTATATACCTTTCCATAGACTATCCAATTTAGCACATATTTACAACTCGAGTAATCTTTTAATTGGTCTATTGATAGTTTATTTTGGCTGACTACTTGTATCACAGGTGTTTGTAAAACGGAGCTCATTAACGAATTTTGTAAATCTACTCACTAGTATCATTGTAAAATATGTGATTTCAAAAGGCCCTTCACTCCAGAATGAAAAGATGGTAGCTGCTGGTGTAAGTATGTATACTGATATAAAGCGGTGTTTTACTATACATGTTCTTCTTACATAATAAGTTGACCAAAAACAGGCAATAATTAAATTGCAGTGGAAGCTTAACATGTTTTGAAAACATTTTTTAATTTCACAGTAAAACTAAAGCTATAATAAGTTTGAAACATATAGATAGTTTGTCCCCAAAGATATAGTCTAGCAGATAGGCATTAAAAAGCAACTACAAATAGATCAGAGATTATAGGTTTTGTGTTTTTTTTTTTATTAGTTCAAAGTAAAAACTAAAAGATTTATCAGAATATGTTTATATATATATATATAGGTGGCACATTATCTTCAGACATAATCACAGTTTTTCAATTCATGACATCGTCCTGAACATGCATGAAATATTTGCCACTGGACATTAAGCAACCAATAATCAATAAATCAATCAATTCATGACGAAATAGATCACTTTCCTTAAGAAAGTTTAAAAAATTATCACCAAGTTGCTTTAATTTTCCTTTACAAGGTTTCATAGTACACACTTTTCTGTGTACAAAGTAATTGCATGGATGATACATTATCATAATTTTAAGATATCGTTGTACTCTAATCAAGGTATAAAGAACCATATGTATTACCCTTTATTTAAATGATAAAATTTGCAATTGTCAAAAACATTTTTTAGATCCAAAGGTTTTAATAGCAGGATATTTAAAATCAATGTGAAAACTAATTACAAACTATTTAATTTAATTTGGAACACAGCATTTTATTTCAAAATAGCCAGTGGCAATTTTTGTTTTAAATATCTTGATTACGATACAATGAAATCTTACCCTTGTGGTCATTCATGCGTAGTTACTTAGTACACAGGAAAAGTATGTACTATGAAAATTAGAAGGCAAATATAAGCAATTTGATTGGACGAGAAGTTGTAAGTATGTGCTAATCCCTTACTAAGAACATGATTTACATTCATTCTTCACAAATAAGAGGCATCCAATCCTACAATTTCATTGGTCGAGAGTACTTTGCAATATTCTAAATGAAAAGAGTAAATGAATTTACACTCAATTTACAATAACCTTGACAAATCTCACTACTAGCCTTGTCTGTAGTCTGCTCGACTGTCTTCTTTACTACTTGATTATCTATTATTGTCCTTTGTATCCCAATGAATTCTTTAGAAAACTATTTAGTAACGCTTCGAATACCGGGAAATTAGTTTGTTTGGTTTATAAAGCTCATCAATTACTTGATTACTCTTTGTTGCCTAATCTTGTTGGCTAATGGATCACATGTAACTCTGAAAGCATATTTGTTTCGCGTTGATTTTTTCGTTTGAATTGTTTCACATTTTGTCATGTCAGGGCCTTTTATAACTGACTACAGGGTATCGGGTTTGCTAATAATGTTGTAGGCCGTATGATTACCAATAGTTGCTGTAATCACCTTTATTTTGACTCTGTATGTTAGGGGACGACCACTTGGTATTCTGAGGAGGGGGTGCAGAATTGTGAAAATTAATAGTCTGGCCTGGTTATGACTTAAAAATAAATAACCTCGCCCAAACAGAATGAAAATGTATATTTTACCCAACACAATGCAGTAAATAAAGGTGTACAAAAGTACAAAGTAATGTTTGCACGTCAAAACCGTACAAAGTTGAAAATTAATTTCCCTCAGAAAAAAACCCACCTTCCCCTAAAATTAGCAACTGGTTGTCCCCTTAGTTTTCTCATTGGCAATCATACCACTTCTTCTTATTTTATATATGTCTTTCAAAGAAACTGCATCAAATTGAAATATATAAGTATACCATAATTGAAAGGACAAAGGTTATTCTGATCCATGAAAGATACTACATTAAGTGCACTATGTAAAAAAAGACGACAATGACGAATGACGGACGTGTACGGGTAGATAATAAACTATATATGCTAATTTCACATTATTTTATATATCACCTTGGCATAAAGATACTAGTATACAGACGTTCATAACGGACTAACATATTCTTTTCATCGATTTGGAGTTTTCATCTAGAAATAGACTTTACGGACATTCAACAGTAGTAGAAAAGGCTATAGAGGTACACAAATATGCTTCTAATGCCATCCACACGGAAAACCTTCTTCATGGGCCATTTGGAATTGAATATTTCAATATTTTAGGTGGACCTTGAAATGGATTTCATCTCGTTGACTTTTTTTCTAATGCTTTACATGAATTAGATTGATTTGGAAAATATTGCTTACGTTCAGGGGACACTGTTGTCATGAACAATTGTGGCTTTCACCACAGTAGATTCGCCGAAAATACCCTTATATTTATTTTGGGACACCGTCATAAATATTTATCATATCAACCTCTATATCACACAGACTTAAATACATGTGAAGTATGTTTTAAAGTAATGAGACTATTTGCATAGTGATATGAATTACGCACGTGAATGGACTGAGATGGCTATATGTGACGGTCTAGAACAAGTTACAGCGTCGAAGTCTATTTCTATATTTCGTGGATGTGGTTATTTGTAAAAAGACTTGCTGTACTTAGTATATTATACATATCCTTATAATCAATTCAATTAAATTTGTACATGTGATTCTTTTGTGAAATGTAATTTTTTTTAGGGGAGGGCGATGGTACAGAGATCTATTAAAAATATAATAGGGAAAAGGAACTTCATATCATTGCTTATTTATAAGTCTGACATAAGGTGAATACTACTATGCCCCAACCAGTTAGATAAAATAAAATTTAGTCAGAGGCTTTTTATAATATAACAATGACTTATCAACTCATTGACGAGTTTATACGGCCAAGCCAACTAATTATCTGGTATTCGAAGCGTTACTAAATAGTTTTCTTTAGAATATTGCAAAGTACTCTCGACCAATGAAATTGTAGGATTGGATGCCTCTTATTTGTGAAGAATGAATGTAAATCATGTTCTTAGTAAGGTTAGAATATTGCAAAGTACTCTCGACCAATGAAATTGTAGGATTGGATGCCTCTTATTTGTGAAGAATGAATGTAAATCATGTTCTTAGTAAGGGATTATCCTATTATTTGGGTCTATTTACAGTTCAAAACAAAGAGTTTCTATAAATGAGTTACAACTGCCCCAAAGCAATGGTCTCCCCGGTCTCCGATGTCCTTGGGGGTTCCATTCTAATGCTTGTCTAGTGATGATACCTACAGGTTTCCTCAAAGTGTGCCCAATCCATTGCCATGTTCTTCTCTTTAGCTGTTTAATTGCGAGTTCCTGGTTGGTCCTTTCCCATAAGCATTTGTTACTTATTGTTTCTGGCCACCAAAATTTACAAATTTGGCGCAGGCATTTGTTGATAAAAATCTGGATTTGATGTTGTACCCCTGCTGTAAGTCTCCAGGTTTCTGCTCCATAAAAAAGGACTGATTTTACATTGGTGTTGAAAATTCGAATTTTGGTGTTTTCTGTAAATGCTGTTGATTTCCAAACTGGCTTCAGCATAGCAAAGGCTTGTCGAGCTTTACTTATTCTTGTCCTAATGTCTGCATCTGTCCCACCCGTTCTATCCATGATGCTTCCTAAATAAGTAAATTGGTCTACTTCTTCAAGATCTTCTCCTTCA
Organism: Mytilus californianus; assembly: GCF_021869535.1. Taxonomy (NCBI): domain Eukaryota; kingdom Metazoa; phylum Mollusca; class Bivalvia; order Mytilida; family Mytilidae; genus Mytilus; species Mytilus californianus. The sequence continues at coordinate 68,856,720 of NW_026262593.1, read as the reverse complement.
ATTGAAACTGTTCCTCCTTTTCTAGTCTTTACTTTCATAATTTTTGTCTTCTTAATGTTGATTTTTAGGCCTAGTTTTTTTCCTGTTTCATGGAGTTTGGTGGTTTTGTCTCTCATGTCTTTCAAAAGGTGAGATAACAGAGCCAGGTCATCTGCAAAATCTAGGTCTTCTAGCCTTTGTGCGAAGTTCCACTGTATACCTCTTGGTGTAGTATCTAGTGCTTGCTTAGTTACCCAGTCTATAGCTATCAAGAATAGTGTAGGGGAGAGTAGGCAGCCTTGTTTCACACCAGTATTTACATGTAACGGGTTGGTGAATGATGATTCATGTATCACCTGTACTGTGAAATCCTCGTACAATGCCTTGATCATGTTCACAATTTTTGTTGGTATACCATAATGCCTTAGCAGTTGCCACATCCCTTCTCTGTTGACACTATCGAATGCCCTTTCAAAATCGACGAAGTTGATATAGAGGGATGATTGCCATTCTACTGATTGTTCAATGATGGTACGTAGTGTTGCTATTTGGTCAGTGCAGCTTCTGTTTGATCTGAAACCTGCTTGTTCATCTCTTAGTACCTGATCAATTGCATCTTTAATTCGGCTGAGTATAATTTTGCACAGTATTTTACTAGCTACTGATAGAAGTGTTATGCCTCTCCAATTCTCACATAGCCCTAAATCTCCTTTCTTTGGCAGCTTCACTAACAAACCCTTTAACCATTCCGTTGGTATCTTTTCTTCCTGCCAGATTTTATTCAGGAGTTTGTACATATATTCTATTATTTCATTGCCTCCAGATTTGAAAGCTGCAGGTGGTATTCCATCTATGCCTGCAGATTTTCCATTTTTAAGTGATTTGATGGCCTTTTTCACTTCATATTTCTTGATATTATCTATTTTTATGTTCAAATCTTCCCCAGCTGGCTCTACTCTTACTGGTTGGTCTGGTTCTGGTCTATTTAGAACATTGATAAAGTATTCATTCCATCTTTCCATCTGTTCGTTAAGATTGGTTAGGACTTTTCCATCTTTATCCTTTACTGGTTTAGATTTAGCTGTTTTACGTCTACTAAGAGTTTTGGTGATATTGTACAAGGTTTTGATGTCACCCTTATATGCAGCAAATTCTGCTTCAGTTGCAAGGTCATTTACATATTCTCTCTTGTCTTTCCTACAACATTTTTTCACTTCTTTGTTGAGGAACTGGTGTTTGTTTTGTGCTTCTTGTTTCTGAGCCCTTGTTCTTGCATTGTTTACCTTTTCCTTCATTTTCCTTCTCTCTTCTACTTTATCCCATGTTCCATGTGACATCCAATCTTTCTTTTTGTTAGTTTGTCTTCCAAGTACATCTTCACACACTTCCTTGATGATGTCTCTTCCCACTTCCCATTCATTATTTATGTCCAGGTCTGGCCCATCTTTAAGTACTTCAAATCTGTTTCTGAGCTCGATTTGGAATTGATCTTTGAGATGTAGGTCTTTGAGCTTCTCCACATTATACTTTATACGTTTTTGTTCGACTTTGGTCCCTTTTGCAAGTTTTATTTTTACTTTGGCTATGATAAGATGGTGGTCTGAGCTGATATCTGCTCCTCTCATAACTCTAACGTCTTGAAGTGAGCTTCTCCATCTCTGACTTATCATGATGTGGTCAATCTGATTTTTTGTTCTCCCATCAGGTGATTCCCATGTCTCCTTGTGTATATTCTTGTGTGGAAATAAACTGCCTCCTATTACAAGCTCATTCATCTCACAGAATTCAACTAGCTTTTCTCCATTCTCATTTATTTCTCCTAGACCATGTTTTCCTAATGTTTTCTCTCTGTCCTTGTTCTCTTTCCCAATCTTAGCATTCATATCACCCATGACTATTTTGATGTCTCTTTTGGGGATGTTGTCCCAAACATGTTGTAGTTGTTCATAAAAAGGATAATTCCTCACTAAAATATTACATGATTTACATTCATACTCACAATCAGGAAACATACAATTCCTACCTTTTCTTTCTACTGTTGTGTCACCTAATATCTATAACACATTTTTTTTTTAAATATTTCCCAAATGATAAGAAAGTCCTCACTTCACTAAAACTAATCTATAAATGACATGCCGAAAAAAGAAGTCATGCATTAATTATAAACATTGCACTGACAATGAAACTAATTCTTGAATAGATCATTTGAGCCTTGAGCACTTTACAATATTCTAAGTTTGTAAGAGAATGATAATCCCTTACTTCATGATAAGTACTCGCTAACGCTCGTACTTAATCATGAAGAAAGGGATTATCATTCTCTTACATATACGATTATCCTATTATTTGGGTCTATTTACAGTTCAAAACAAAGAGTTTCTATAAATGAGTTACAACTGCCCCAAAGCACATTTATCAGATTGAAAGGATTTATCACACAGTGATTGAAACTGACTAAAAGTTGAATTGTGAAACAAACAAAAATCTCAAAATAAGTTGAAGTTTACTGGTGCAGTAAAATTGGTACCATGAATGTTATTATGAAAATATTTATAACTTCAAATTACTATAAAATTAAACAATACAAAAGCAATGCAAAAAAATAGAAAGAAAAAAAAACTTTCAGATAAAAAATAACCTAAATCTTTAGCTTTCCAAAACTTTAATTACTTGATCAGCGGTTGTGGAAAATAGTTATTTCCAATACATGTATTCCGATAAAAAAAACAGAGGAGTTTAATTTTGAACATATTAAAAACTTTTAAGGGCACTATTTTTGAACATTTCCCTGACATAATGAAACTGTATTTGATGTAAAAAGCCGGACCAAAATATTGGCTGTGAAATAAAATTTAGTTGTAACTCAAATGTATTTATTGGTTTAAACTGTAAATAAAAAAAGGATAATTCCTCACTAAAATATTACATGATTTACATTCATACTCACAATCAGGAAACATACAATTCCTACCTTTTCTTTCTACTGTTGTGTCACCTAATATCTATAACACATTTTTTTTTTAAATATTTCCCAAATGATAAGAAAGTCCTCACTTCACTAAAACTAATCTATAAATGACATGCCGAAAAAAGAAGTCATGCATTAATTATAAACATTGCACTGACAATGAAACTAATTCTTGAATAGATCATTTGAGCCTTGAGCACTTTACAATATTCTAAGTTTGTAAGAGAATGATAATCCCTTACTTCATGATAAGTACTCGCTAACGCTCGTACTTAATCATGAAGAAAGGGATTATCATTCTCTTACATATACAAAGAATTCATTGGGATACAAAGGACAATAATAGACGATCAAGTTGTAGAGAAGACAGTCGAGCAGACTACAAACAAGGCTAGTAGTGAGATTTGTCAAGGTTATTGTAAATTGAGTGTAAGTCCTTTGTCCAAGATTATGACACATAATCCGTGTAAAACACTTATGCCTAAATTTACGACAAAGTTCAGAATAATAAAATAAATGCAAAACAAGAATATACATTAAAACAATTGAATTCATAAAATGTTGTTTAAAAACTAATTTCATTGCACAGTCCAAATTGTCCGGTCATAATATAATAATAAATCTCTGTCAGCAAGCTTATTTTCACGAGACTTTCTACATCTCGCTTTGGTATTGTCTTTATAACCTTAGTCTAATCTATTGTACCTAGTTTTACCTATCTTACAAGAAATACAATTATAAAACACACTGAATCCGATATATCCTGTAAAAAATCTCAGTTCGCTCTGAAAATTCGAATTTTTGGAAAGTTTGCTATAGCAAAAACTTTCCTAAGGCATCGGCCTCAAACCGGAAGTGACAGACTATCTTACTTTAGGATGTGTGTTCTACTCCTAGATAATGTAGTACTGGTGTTTGACAACTAATTCTAGGAAGATGCTTTTGAAATTTTGAGTTACTTCTATTTTGATTAGCTTACAGTTTGAATTAAAATGTAGTGAATATTCATCGATAATTCAACTTCAACTTCATTTTGAAAATGGCTACCACAAACACTACTTCGCGGATCTGCGCTGCACGGAAAGTAAAATCAATACACATCTACACGAGACAGCAGTTTCTACGTTATGCTTTTATCGGTATTCCCCAGACATGCGCGAGATCCATATCAACGGGAGTACTATAATCCCGGTTTCAGGGGTTTCCTCCTGTCCTCCGGTTGAAGAGAAAATAAATACCGTGTTTAAAATATTTCATGAATGAACATTTTTCGACGCTTACTACGATTTTCACAATGTTTATTAAAGACGTAAAAGCCCGAGTGTATCGAAAGTATCCCGGTATCTCATCTCGGCCCACAACAAACTCGGACTATAATAAATTCGGCCTATTACATAATCGGCATCAGAAAATCGGACCATAACAAAATTCGTAATTATACTACTTGCTATTAAGTCTCCCAAACAAAGTTTGGAGACTTATTGTTTTGCTAAGTTCTTTTATTTTTCTTCTTGAGGTCTATTTAGGGGTATTTTGAGGGGCCAACAGAAGGGAGGGATTTACTATAGAACCCTATGGGATTTTTTTTTTCTAATTTTCAAATGACTATAACTTGAAAACAGTAAGTGATGTATACATGCGGTTTTCAGTAATGATCATAGGATCATACAACACATCAAATGAAATATAGGGGAAGTCCCTCTGGATCAGCCCCACCCCCTCCTGTTTGAGAACATGTAAACGGTTGAGATCACCACCCCTAAACCATATATATTCTTGCATGGGACAATAAAACAAGTCAAATGAAGTATAGGGGGAGTCCCTGGGTGTCACCCCACCCCATCCTGTTTTAAGAACTTGTAAATGGTCAAGATCTCCACCCTGAAACCATATATATTCTTGTACGGGACAATAAAACAAATCAAATTAAATAAAAGGCGAGTCCCCTGGGGTCACTCCCACCCCCTTCCTGTTTAAGAACTTGTAAACGGTCGAGATCACCACCCATAAACCATATATATTCTTGTATGGGACAATAAAACAATTCAAATGAAATATAGAGGAAGTCCACAGGGTTCACCCTACCCCCCTTCTTTTTGAAAACTTGTAAACGGTCGAGATCCCCACCCCTAAACCATATATATTCTTGTATGGGACAATAAAACAATTCAAATGAAATATAGGAGGAGTCCCTGGGTGTCACCCCCACCCCATCCTGTTTTGAGAACTTGCAAACGGTCAAGATCCCCACCCCATATTCTTGTACGGGACAATAAAACAAATCAAATGAAATAAAAGGCGAGTCCCCTGGGGTCACTCCCACCCCTTTCCTGTTTAAGAACTTGTAAACGGTCGAGATCACCACCCATAAACCATATATATTCTTGTATGGGACAATAAAACAAATCAAATGAAATATAGAGGAAGTTCATAGGGGTCACCCCACCCCCTTCTTTTTGAAAACTTGTAAACAGTCGAGATCCCCACCCCTAAACCATATATATTCTTGTATGGGACAATAAAACAAATCAAATGAAATAAAAGGCGAATCCCCTGGGGTCACTCCCACCCCCTTCCTGGGAATGACTAATTATGGGAGCTTTATTTGGGGGACTTCGTAACAGCATCATGACAGGCACCGTATGATACAGAATGTGGCGGGGTTAAACTAGTTTGAAGGCGCCAACCCTCCCCTAACCTGGGACAGTGGTGTAACAGTACAACATAAGAACAAACCATAAAAATCAGTTGAAAAAGGCTTAACTAATCATATGGATACAAATAGAAATACATCTAACATATTTACCCAATTCTTTATTTTTTGTAATTATTCTTTATATTTTAGCACCCCCATTATTCTCTATTCTTTACTTTTTTTGCCCATTTTTCTCTCTTTATTTTGTTTTTTTTTGCCCATTATTCTCTATTCTGTAAACCCCATCCATGCACACCCTCTTATATGTCACAAGTGGTGAAGGTAAAAAAAGCTCCAATCGTTGTTGCTGAATCCTAAGCATAGTGTGAGCGTTAAATAAAGCATTGCTTAATCTTACTTATTAATAATTCAAAATACCAAATTTTGCCGAATTCAGTCGTCATTTCAAAAGTGAGACATTTGCCTCATTTGCCTCCATTACCCAGGGACAGTCTATACTAGTTAGTATAAAATGTCCCTGCATTACTCTATGGCGACATTTTTTATTTGTCGAGTCAGTGATTGTATTTTATACTGAACCAATTTACCGTGACTTTCATATAGATAATGAAATTTCATACAAAAGAACTCAAATACCTCCAAGTGTATTTCAACTGTACAAAGTTGATTAAAATGTTGGTAAACTTATGGTGGTAAATTGAATTGGTTTTTTTTTCATCGATTTATATAGTATCTACCGTCTGAAAATTGCAGAAAAATCTGTCAACCGGTTTTGGAGTTGTTGCCCCTGAAATATAGTCTTATATAAATCCTTTTCTAAATTGGCTTATTTTATTGAGACAAGAATTTATATAGTATATTATATTATAAATCCTTGGTTGACTCTCTATACTAATTCCTAGGGAGCAAGGGGTTTAACTGTTATGCTGTTATGGGGCAATTTAATTCTTTGTTATCTGTTATTCTGAAAATATATTTGCTGTTAGCTGTTAGTGTCTTATTCCTTGTTAGCTGTTATAGGACTATTATTTTTTTTGTTATCTGTTATTGTGAAAATGCATTTGCTGTTAACTGTTATTGAAAATTGGAATGTTAGCATTTTGACAGCCAATCTTCGGTAGAATTTGAAGATAATTGAAGACATTGTGACTCATACCACATCTTCTTATATCTATTGGGGTTTATATTATTATTATCCTTTGTAATTCCATTGTCTGTGAACATGTGTGTAGATGACATTTTGCACCAAAAAAATGTGTACAAATTATAATTTGTATTTTGACTTTGTACACATTTGTGTACAAGTTGTAATTTGTACAAAAAGTGACTAAAATTCACTTATAAATATAACTTGTACAATAACTTAAAGCATTGCTTTTGTTATAAAAAAGCATTGGTACAAACTATAAAATTTTCATTCAATGACCAAATAATAAACCTTGTGTTGTACAGTTAAACCACTGTCCCTTCAGGAAAGGGGAGGGTTGGCGCCAACTAACATGTTTAACCTCACCACACTCTGTATGTACCTTTCCCAAGTCAGGAGCATGTAATTCAGTGGTTGTCGTTTGTTGCTGTGTTACATATTTCTTTAGTTCATTAATTTTGTAGATAAATTAGTTTTCTCGTTTGAATTGTTTTACATTTGTCATTCCAGAGCCTTTATAGCTGACTATGCCGTTTGGGTTTGCTCATTGTTGAAGGCTGTATGATGGCCTATAGGTGTTAATTTCTGTTTCATTTGGTCTCTTTTGGAGAGATGTCTCATTGGCAATCATACCACATATTCTTTAATACTTATTTACAAAATACAAAAATAGTTGTATCATTTGTTTGAGCATGTGAGTTAACTATGGCTTGAGAATTACACAACATATTTTCCTTTTAGAATTTACATCTAGAAGTGCTACTTCCCCTCTTTGCATTTACATGAAAAAGAACCCTGACCACCAGTTTTATGAAAGCTTTTTGACTGCTTCACATAGCGCAAGATGAAGCTCAGAAATCGTTGTTGCAAATAAAGATGTGTCTCTAACAGCTTCAATCTAATTTCTCGAAAAATGTACTTTTATAAATCCAACAGCTGTTCCGATGCCGTACCCAAATTCTCCATAATCAATAATTTCACATAAGATGCAAGATTGGTGTTTTACTTGGTGTCATCCAGATTATCACTCGGGCCAATTTCTGTTATATTATCAGAATTAAGTGTACATGTAACTGGCATGCATGTATCAATTACATTTCCTGTCTCCATCTGGTTTTTTTTGTATTTTATAACTAAAGTTTATTATGTGGTCATCAATGTTTTTAACAAAATCCATACTATAAATTGCTTATCAGAAAAAAAAAAAAACGTTCTAAAAATCAAAATTAATATAAGGCGTCACTGGCTTCATTTTCTCGGAAAATTAAGAAAGAAAAAAAAACAAACCACAAAAATTGATCTACTATCAAATGCCCTTGATTTTAAAATATTACTTTAACAAAAACAGAAGCTAGTAATTTTGTTCAGAAAAATGCAACATCCATACTATAAATTATTGTACAAGTTTTAAGGGAATTTAAGTCGAAATTTGTACAAATTCACTTTTTGTACAAATTACAATTCGTACAAAGTCAAAATACAAATTATAATTTGTACAAAATGATGACTTGTACAGTGGAGATCACCTCTAACGTCTCATCAAATCTGTCAGAATCTGTCAGGAGAACTGTTCTAGGACAGTATGTAGAACTGTCATCCTGCTAGAACAATTCTAACCTAGAACTGATTTGGTCAGTTCTACCAAGAACTGATTTAGACAGTTCTACCTAGAACTGATCCTGACAGTTCTACCCTAGAACTGATCCTGACAGTTCTACCCTAGAACAGTTTTAGACAGTTCTACATAGAACTGACCAAATCTTTGGTCAGTTCTACGGCTAGAACAGTTCTACGACTAGAACAGTTCTACGGCTAGAACAGTTCTACGACTAGAACAGTTCTACGATTAGAACTGATTTGGTCAGTTCTACGGCTAGAATTTATTTAGTCAGTTCTATCAATAGAACAGTTTTAAGAATTCTTTGTCTTAAATATAAATATAAAAGTCAAAAGAATATAATATATATTAAAAAAATCTCATCACAGCACTGTTTTAACATTCAGTGACGTCATTTAGAACTGTTCTACAATCCTGACAGGTTTGGTCAGTTCTACGGCTAGAACAGTTTTACGGTTAGAACTGATTTAGTCAGTTCTGCTGACAGTTCTACGGTTAGAACTGATTTGGTCAGTTCTGCTGACAGTTCTACGACTCAGTAGAACTGATTTGGACAGTTCTGCCTAGAACAGTTTTAGACAGTTCTACCCTAGAACTGATCCTGACAGTTCTACTTAGAATAGTTCTAGGGTAGAGCTGTTCTAGAACAGTTTAGAACAGTTCTATGACAGATTTTTCTGACAGTTCTAATGAGAGGTTAGAAGTGATCTCCACTGTATCCCTAGTCATATGTTTTCCTTTTTCTTGATATTAAGAATTGTTCGAATTTGAATTTTACATATATATGGAGATAATGTTCCTTGTATCCGCATGCGTACATATTAAATTCAAATCTATTCAATTATTAATACATGTATAACAAAAAGAAAAACATATGGCCAGGATACATGATGAGGATCATAATTAAAATGTATGTATGTCTCTGTTAAGGCCTAGGTATAGGTCCATACAACCAGTTATATAATAAGATCTATTGGATTGGTCCTGGACCGGACTGATTTAATATTTCATTAACTGTTATCTGTTTTTGTCCCTTTTCAATTCCTTGTTATCTGTTTTAAGCCAAATCAATTAACTGTGTTGCTTGTTATAGGAACCACCCTTGCCCCCCCCCCCCCCCCCCATTCCTGGTTGACCGTAGAGATAAACCGGGGTTTTCTCTAGTCAAGGATTTGTATAGTGAGAAGCTTCTGACTATACAAATCCTTGCTCTAGTTAATGATTTGTATTACTTGTTTTTAGAAATTCCCGGTTTATCTGGATTAATGCGGAATTAATCACAATTCTGAATTTATCCAGGTTAATCAGAAATAAACTATGATTAATTAATAAAGTGGTTATGGCGTGTTATAGAGATCCCATCTGTACCCTCATAATGCATGAATGAATGACGTTGACTCTTTTCTATATTTAGAACAATCTCTATCTCAAAAACGCTTTATGTAAAAAACACGTAGGTTCCAATCGTTCGAGTGGCAGAGATGATACAACTTCCCGGATAATGACGTCAGTAAATTTATTCGCCATTTTTCCTCAATAAATTTACGTTGACCGCTTGTAATATTTATGCAGTTGGCATCAGTTAGTACTGTAGCACTGCAAACAGATAACTTATAGCACCATGTGAGTATAGAGAATGTTTTTGTCATGTAATATTAAAATCGCATGCCGATTTCCTAAGAAATTATGTATGGTGTTGAAGCTGTCTGCATCACTCTACCAGAATCCTGAAATCCGGCTGTTGGGCCGATTTCCGTATTCAAGAAAACATTCTCGAGTTATATGTCATCATTGTTAGGGTACAACCCATGAGAACAGTGATCCAAAGTGTAAATATAAAAGTATTTGGTATGATTTTATCGACAAAAATAACCGACCATTTAATAGTCAATAGTCAAATACAATACAACATTTGAGGGGGTGGGGTATATATATATATACTTTTCTTTTCCTCTAAAAGAAATACCGAATCCCCACCTTGAAGAAATTAATATGAGATTAAGCAGAGAGAAAGAAAATTCTGATTGAGTGCTTTTGCTATAAAATTTAATGTTAACTTCTTCAAAATTTTCATGCATTGGTGACAAAAACATCAAAACACCAATCTGGAGTTGTTTTTTATGAACGAATTACACTGCAGAGGCCCATCAGCATAAACAATGTCATCGAAAACAATCATTTCTTACTGTGAGGTATTAACTTAAGTATTGTGACATACATGTAGGAAATTTACCGAAAAGTGCATGAATTATGAAAATTGTCTATGATTTGATGCTTGCTTGGTACAAAAAATATTTAGAACAAAAAAAATACACACCCCTCTTCAAAGTAAAGTTGTCGTTCCCTTAGGACAAGGATGTTAACAGATCCTAGTTTGTAGTTAGTCAGGCAGACTATCTCTTTGACTAGCTTTTCTAATTCATGCACATCATCTTGGATTTTCAGTATATATGAACAGCAGTCACCTTAACATTAGCTAGATTAATTTTTGACTGACCCATCTTGTGTGTTTACAGCAGTCTGTACTAAAATCTTGTTCTATAACTAGTCTGAAGACCAATATTCTGACATTTTTTTCTTAAGTGTCTAATCAAAGTGTTACAAATTCTTACTAGTCTGGGGCATCGGACTAGTGGCTAACAGTGCAGATTGGAACAGAACTTCAAAGCACAAACATTAATTTATATTTATTATCTAAATTTGAATATCATTTGAACAGGTCTGCTCCTCAAAATACTCAATCAGTACCGGGTGGACCCCCAGCGTAAGTGTGAATAAATGTTGTAAGCTTATATCATTTTGTAATTTTTCATACATATATATGTTTACATGTATGTTTGTGGTGTTTGTTTTAAGTTCCATTGTATTGGATTTTTTTAATATGTTTGTCACTTACCAAATAAATGCATATTTACAGGTACAATGTCCATTTCAGTTCATTTAGATTGATATTAATGATATTTGGCTGTAACAACTTTAGAATAAAACTATAAAAGTGTTGGAATTTCCAGTAAGACTTCTTAAAAATAATACTTGATCATGTTGATTGATAGAGAAATAATGGAATCAGGATAGTTTGAGTCAGCCATAAAGGAAATACTGATCAGTAGTCTAACTTCATTAGACTTTTCTTTCAAAGTTTTCAATGTTAAAGTATCTGATTGACCCAACACAATTCCATCTTCTTCAGGGTAATAGTTTGACATTGAGGATATTTTTATCTTGACCTCATCTTTCTACAATGCATTTTCTTTAAATGTTCACAGTAGGTGTTCAGTTTATAACATGTACAGATTTTAAAATTTGGTGCAAAATAAATCATCCAATTCCTTCATATGTTTCCAATTTATGTGAAAGCTACCCAAGAATAGAAGTGTTACATGTAGCTTCACCCTACTAATTGATTAACACCATATTCACACTGGCAATTTTTTTTCACCAGATGTGCCTCTAATTTTTTAGCTCACCTGACCTAAAAGGTCAAGTGAGCTTTTCTCATCACTTTGCGTCCGTCGTCTGTAAACTTTTACAAAAATCTTCTCCTCTGAAACTACTGGGTCAAATTTAATCAAACTTGGTCACAATCATCATTGGGGTGTCTAGTTTAAAAAATGTGTCCGGTGATCAGGTCAACCAACCAAAATGGCCGCCATGGCTAAAAATAGAACATAGGGGTAAAATGTAGATTTTGGCTTATATCTCTGAAACCAAAGCCTTTAGAGCAAATCTGACATGGGGTAAAATTGTTCATTAGGTCAAGATCTATCTACCCTGAAATTTTCAGATGAATCGGACAAACCGTTGTTGGGTTGCTGCCCCTGAATTGGTAATTTTGAGGAAATTTTGCTGTTTTTGGTTATTATCTTGAATATTATTATAGATAGAGATAAACTGTAAACAGCAATAATGTTCAGCAAAGTAAGATCTACAAATAAGTCAACATGACCAAAATGGTCAGTTGACCCCTTAAGGAGTTATTGCCCTTTATAGTCAATTTTTAACCATTTTTCATAAATTTTTGTAATCTTTTACAAAAATCTTCTCCTCTGAAACTACTTGGCCAAATTTAACCAAACTTGGCCACAATCATCATTGGGGTATCTAGTTTAAAAAATGTGTCCAGTGACCTGGCCAACCAACCAAGATGGCCGCCATGGCTAAAAAAACAACATAGGGGTAAAATGTAGATTTTGGCTTACATCTCTGAAACCAAAGCATTTAGAGCAAATCTGACATGGGTAAAATTATTTATCAGGTCAAGATTTATCTGCCCTGAAATTTTCAGATGAATCGGACAACCCGTTGTTGGGTTGCTGCCCCTGAATTGGTAATTTTAAGGAAATTTTGCAGTTTTTATACGACCGCAAAAAAATTTTGTGGTCGTATATTGGTATGACGTTGGCGTCGTCGTCCGAATACATATTGGTTTTCGCACTCTAACTTTAGTTTAAGTGAATGGATCTTTTTGAAAATTGACCATAAGGTTAAATACCACAAAAGGAAGGTTGGGATTGATTTTGGGGGTTATGGTACCAACAGTTAAGGAATTAGGGGCCAAAAAGGGGCCAAAAATGAGCATTTTCTAGTTTCCAGACAATAACTGTGGAACGGTGTATGGATCTCTCTGAAATTATACTACAAGTTTCCATACCACAAAGGGATGGTTAGGATTTGCTTTGGGGGGTTATGGCTCAAACCATTTAGGAATTAGGGGCAAAAAAGGGGGAAAAACAAGGTTGTCCTGGTTAATGGACAAATACTTTAGTACAAAACATAATTTAAAGCAGTGTAAGGGAGATAAATCAAATACATCATTGAAATTATCTCCCTTACACTGCTTTTAAATTATGTATAAAGTAATGGTTAATGAACAATAAAGATAATCTAAAACAGTGTAAGGGAGGTAATCCAAATACAACGTTTTGGTTACTTCCCTTACTCTGCTTTTAAATTATGTTTAAAGAAATGCATATTTATAAAGGAAGACCAGTAAAAATATCTGCAAATGTTTTCATCTTTTTTTTTTACAAAAAAATCCATATGAAAGATTTGACACTATATTTTTATTAATTCTATTATAAAATAGATTAAGTTAGCACTATGGTAAATTTAAATGGGTAATTATGGTTGCCAACTCCATTGGAAATTTGAATTGAGATTATGACCATATCTTGAGGGAAAGAATTTTTTGGGGGGAAAAAGGGGGGGGGGGGGATAAAAAGAAATTGTGGGGGGCCAATTTTTTCTCATTTCAGATTTCAGAAATTAAAAAGAATTATTCTTCAAATATTATTTTTTTTTCAAATTTCAAATATTGAAAAATTTCAAGAAGTAATCTTTAATTGCACAGTATGGCGCATTAGATTTGTAAAATCTTTGATCACATTTATTTATTTGTTATGCCGAATCTAAGAGTGTATTTAGATTTTTAATTTTGGGTCCAGTTTTCAAATTGGTCTACATTAATGTCCAAAGGGTCCAAAATTAAACTTTGTTTGATTTTAGCAAAAATTGAATATATGAGGTTCTTTGATATGCTGAATCTAAACATGTATTTATATTTTTGATTTTTGGCCCAGTTTTCAAGTTGGTCCAAATTGGGGTCCAAAATTAAACTTTGTTTGATTTCAACAAAAATTGAATATATGGGGTTCTTTGATATGCTGAATCTAACCATGTATTTAGATTTTTTATTTGTGGACCCCGTTATCTAATTGGTTCATATTGAGGTCAAAAGGGTCCAAAATTAAACTTTGTTTGATTTCATCTAAAATTGAATTATTGGGGTTCTTTGATATTCCAAATCTAACCGTGTATTTAGGTTTTTAATTTTGGGTCCTGTTTTTTAAATTGGTCTACATTGAGGTCCAAAGGGTCCAAAATTAAACTTAGTTTGATTTTAACAAAAATTGAATTCTTGGGGTTCTTTGATTTGCTGAATCTAAACATGTGTTTAGATTTTTGATTATGGGCCCAGTTTTCAAGTTGGTCCAAGATAGGGTCCAGTATTTAAACTTTGTTTGATTTCAACAAAAATTGAATATATGGGGTTCTTTGATATGCTGAATCTAAACATGTATTAAGATTTTTGATTATGGGCCCAGTTTTCAAGTTGGTCCAAATTGGGGTCCAAAATTAAACTTTGTTTGATTTCAACAAAAATTGAATATATGAGGTTCTTTGATATGCTGAATCTAACCATGTATTTAGATTTTTTATTTGTAGGCCCAGCTATCAAATTGGTTCATATTGAGGTCAAAAGGGTCCAAAATTAAACTTTGTTTGATTTCATCAAAAATTGAATTATTGGGGTTCTTTGATATTCCAAATCTAACCGTGTATTTAGATTTTTAATTTTAAGTCCCGTTTTTTAAATTGGTCTACATTAAGGTCCAAAGGGTCCAAAATTAAACTTAGTTTGATTTTAGCAAAAATTGAATTCTTGGGGTTCTTTGATATGCAGAATCTAAACATGTGTTTAAATTTTTGATTATGGGCCCAGTTTTCAAGTTTGTCCAAGTTGGGGTCCAAAATTAAACTTTGTTTGATTTCAACAAAAATTGAATATATGAGGTTCTTTGATATGCTGAATCTAACCATGTATTTAGATTTTTTATTTGTAGGCCCAGCTATCAAATTGGTTCATATTGAGGTCAAAAGGGTCCAAAATTAAACTTTGTTTGATTTCATCAAAAATTGAATTATTGGGGTTCTTTGATATTCCAAATCTAACCGTGTATTTAGATTTTTAATTTTAAGTCCCGTTTTTTAAATTGGTCTACATTAAGGTCCAAAGGGTCCAAAATTAAACTTAGTTTGATTTTAGCAAAAATTGAATTCTTGGGGTTCTTTGATATGCAGAATCTAAACATGTGTTTAAATTTTTGATTATGGGCCCAGTTTTCAAGTTTGTCCAAGTTGGGGTCCAAAATTAAACTTTGTTTGATTTTAACAAAAATTGAATATATGGGGTTCTTTGATATGCTGAATCTAACCATGTATTTTGATTTTGGACATTGGACCATAATAGGTAAATTAAAAAAAATCAAGTTCTTAGACCACATTCTTTCTGTGTCAGAAACCTATGCTGTGTCAAATATTTAATAACAATCCAAATTCAGAGCTGTATCAAGCTTGAATGTTGTGTCCATACTTGCCCCAACTGTTCAGGGTTCGACCTCTGCGGTCGTATCAAGCTGCGCCCCAGCGAAGCATTTTATTGGTTTTTATCTTGAATATTATTATAGATAGAGATAAACTGTAAACAGCAATAATGTTCAGCAAAGTAAGATCTACAAATAAGTCAACGTGACCAAAATGGTCAATTGACCCCTTAAGGAGTTATTGCCCTTTATAGTCAATTTTTAACCATTTTTTCGTAAATTTTTGTAATCTTTTACAAAATCTTCTCCTCTGAAACTACTTGGCCAAATTTAACCAAACTTGGCCACAATCATCATTGGGGTATCTAGTTTAAAAATTGTGTCCGATGACCCCGCCCGATACAAGATGGCCGACATGGCTAAAAAATAGTACATAGGGTAAAATGCAGTTTTTGGCTCATATCTCTGAAACCAAAGCATTTAGAGCAAATTTGACGCGGATAAAATTGTTCATTAGGTCAAGATCTATCTGCCCTGAAATTTTCAGACCAATCAGGCAACACGTTGTTGGGTTGCTGCCCCTGAATTGGTCATTTTAAGAAAATTTTGCAGCTTTTGGTTATTATCTTGAATATTATTATAGATAGAGATAAACTGTAAATGGCAATAATGTACAGCAAAGTAAGATCTACAAATAAGTCAACATGATCAAAATTTTCAATTGTCCCCTTAAGGAGTTATTGCCCTTTATAGTCATTTTTTTACAATTTTCATAAATTTTGTAAATTGTTGTAAATTTTTACATAATATTTTCCACTGTAACTACTGGGCCAAGTTCATTATAGATAGAGATAATAGTAAGGAGCAAGAATGTTCAGTAAAGTAATTATAAGATCTACAAACACATCACCATCACCGAAACACAATTTTGTCATGAATCCATCTGTGTCCTTTGTTTGATATGCACATAGACCAAGGTGAGCGACACAGGCTCTTTAGAGCCTCTAGTTTAGATTTATTCTTTATAAAAGGTAGTGACTCACATATTCAACAAAAATATAATTTTCATTTGCTTTCATTTCAAATAAATAAAAAAATAGCATTCAATTCTATAAATTCCAATTTATAATATTTACCACGTACAGTTTGTCTCATAAACATGTTGAAGGTTAAAAATGCTTAAAAATACATGTAATTTTATGCAAACATTATTTAGGGGCAAAGCACGCCTTCGGGTGCAGGATTTTCTTGCTGTGTTGAAGACCCATTGGTGGCCTTGAGCTGTTTTCTGGTCTTTGGTCGAGTTGTTGTCTCGTTGGCACATTCCCCGTTGCCATTCTCAAATTTATTGTGAACAAAAAGTTATGATTTCACCTATAGCTACAAAAAATTATTTTCAATGACATGAACATGATGCTTTACCACAATTTGTGAAACTGCAATATCACTAATTATCATGATTATTGGATTCTAACTGAAACATGTGAAAGTAAATAAGAAGAAAAACTTACAACTCAATCACTTAAAGGGAAAATTCACGATTTTTTACTTATCAACTTATTATGTTCATAATACCATAAAAAAACATATTCACCGAGTTTTATCTGGATATGAACACTAATAAAGAAGAAAATTAGGAATTTAGAATTTCATTTATTCGAAATTCCTGACTTCTGTGACGTAGTTTAAGTCTAATTGCATGCCGGGAGTGGTTTTAATCTCATGTTAAGTCTTGTTCGTTAATCATCTAATAATGCAATTTAAAGCGCATCAACGACTATTTTGCATATCTATTAACAACAAGGAATTATTTGAATCTGGAATAATTTTGAATTCTGGAAAATTGATGAGAAATTTATGATGAAAACTAACCCAACTAAATAGGGTTAGCCATGCGCGCATGGCTAAGAGGGGTTAGTTAGTTCATACTAAAATGATAGTGAAATTAAAATTAACATTAGCCATGCGCGCATGGCTAACCCTATTTAGTTGGGTTAGTTTTCATCATACATTTCTAATCAATTTTCCAGAATTCAAAATTATTCCAGATTCAAATAATTCCTTGTTTAACCAACTAATAACTAAGTGAGTAAAGTGACCAGCCATGCAAATTTTTAAATCAAAATGTACGATTTATATTTTACGGATTTCTGATATGATTAATTATTGCAATAAAAGTAAATCATACAATAGAATATTTTTATTAATTTTTTTCCGACGGATATGTTGAACAAACATTTATAACTGATATTGTAATAAAAATGCATGTTTGTATTCTCACCTTTTACTTCAGTCGAGGATTTGTCTTACTATACATGCTATACAAATTC
This sequence comes from Mytilus californianus, assembly GCF_021869535.1. NCBI lineage: Eukaryota > Metazoa > Mollusca > Bivalvia > Mytilida > Mytilidae > Mytilus > Mytilus californianus. Next base: position 68,838,919 of record NW_026262593.1, on the reverse strand, counting down.
TTGCTTCAGTCTAGCAAACATTTTCCGCTAGTACTGTGTAAAAACAGTGTGTATTACACTGACACTACCTGGTAAAGGCGTGATTAAATTCACGATAATTAAAAGATTAGCATTATGTAATTTTAATCTTTTGATCTTCTCTAGAGTGTTGTTTGGCCTCAAGGGTTCACCGTTTCAGGTGTGAAACACATAAAAAATAATGTAGGAATATGGTGGCAAAATACCTGAATCGCCGTTAAATTTTTTTTTAATAAATAGGTGAGTATTTTGTTGTAACATCGAAATTCTGAATTACTTTCAATAAAATAGTTCTATAAATAAAAATGGCCCACTAAAACGAGTGTATAAACCAAAAACTGTACTATTTTCAATTATCATCGGTAATCTTGAATATTTAAATGTGCAGAGAAAATTATATCAGTTACATTAATATAGTTTGGTCAGTCCAAAGCGATTTACATTTACCTAATCGGGAATGCCCTTATTGAAATATTTTAAATCTCATAATGTATAAATACTATATCTATTTGACCAACGATGTTTAAAAAAAATTAACAGAATTAATCTAACGTCAACTTTCCTTTTTTGAATGGAGGCAGACTGGCGGAATAAATTTTCAATGTGCTTTATATCTTGTACCTTTGCAAGACTTACCATTCATTCATAAACCAGAGACATATACACACACATATATGTGTTTCTAAAATGACAAGAATACTAAAGCAGACAAGCAGTATATTCTTTAAATTTCTGTGATGATTTAATACCAAGAAAGGAAAAAAATCCCGAAATTAATTTGATGCTCAATATTTTTCCTGGAAAATATTCACATCCTCATTTGGTCTGAAAATAGGATGTGAATTTGGTATACAGAACATACAGAAGTGTGAATTTCATAAAACCAAGTTATATCAGAAACCATTATAAATGTGAACCTGTATACGTAAGACCTCATGGCACGTCACCTAACCACATACCGGTAATATACAAGTAGCTATGTTATACCTTAATCACTACCAATACAGAATGTACCAATGCAAAGAAAATTCTGATGATTGTGAAGCATGACCATTCATGATTTTAGAGGAGTCTTAGGTGGGGGATTGTCGGAACGATTTAAATTCTGACTAGATTTTTTTTTCTCAATTTATATCACTGAACTAAAAAAAAAGAAAACTACGTCCAAGAACAGAATTCTTCTTGTAAATTCATAAATACAACGTTCTTATTTTGTAACTTTCGAAATCCTATAGTTTGTGAGACTTTTTCTACCAGATATGTGACTTTTCGTATTTATATTTTCTCTTATATTACTCTCATTTAATATTTTATGCATAAGTGCAATATTGGGAATGGTTTATTCCCCCACAAGCTAAGTAAGTAAATTAATCAACCCCCTAGCTGATCAGACGTTAATACAACTACTATCAGTCTATTTGGAGTGAAGTTTCTTTATTTCTTCAAATATAGGCTTTTTGGGGATCATTAGTGTACGTCCAGTAGCATATATATAACATGCATGTCGGAGCAGAAACATTGACATAAGGTACTAATAGAACCATGTTCACATTATTTTACATTATACCCAACAATTGTGGTGATGACGAATTTCTTAAACTGTTCGAGAACAATCTTATTGAAATATAAATCAGTGATTTTACTATGTCCATAACTTCGATGAACCGAAGCAAGTTAGATATCGACCTGTATTTAATTCAGATTGGTTCTGGATGTTTCTTTCTTATATTCAATATACATGTTTATATTTTAAGTTGCGGCTATCTATAGTTCCGTAACTTTCTATCTACATGTAGGCAAAAAAAAAATGATCAACAAGTGCGTACATTTTTGTTAAATAAATATTTATATGTTTCAAAATGTCCATAATTATTGACATCGAGTATATACTTACATTTTCCCCGATTTACCCTTGGAAAATATGTAGATTTTTATCAACCGCAAAATTTTTTTGCGGTCGTATATTGGTATGACGTTGGCATCGTCGTCGTCGTCCGAAGACACATTGGTTTTCGCACTCTAACTTTAGTTTAAGTGAACGGATCTCTATGAAATTTTACCATAAGGTTCGTTACCACAAAAGGAAGGTTGGGATTGATTTTGGGGGTTATGGTACACTGTACCAACAGTTAAGGAATTAGGGGCCAAAAATAAGCATTTTTGTAACTTCCAGACATAACTTGTGTGTTAGTGTATGGATCTCTCTGACATTGTACCACAAGGTTCCATATCACAAAGGGAATGCTGGGATTGATTTTGGGGGTAATTGCCTCAAAATTTCAGGAATTACAAATGTAGGGGCCAAAAAAGGGGCAAAAAACAAGCATTTTTCTAGTTTCATGACAATAACTTGTGTGTAAGTGTATGGATCTTTCTGAAATTGTACTACAAGGTTTCATATCAGAAAGGGAAAGCTGGAATTGAGTTTGGGGGTAATTGCCCAAAACGTTTAGGAAAAAGGGGCCAAAAATAAGTATTTTTCTAGTTTCAAACAATAACTTGTGTTCAAGTGTATGGATCTCTCTGAAATTGTACTGCAAGGTACCATACCACTAAGGGAAGGCTGGGATTGATTTTGGGGTTAAATGCCTCAAAATTTTAGGAATTAGGGGCCAAAAAGGGGCATAAAACAAGCATTTTGTAACTTCCAGACATAACTTGTGTGTTAGTGTATGGATCTCTCTGACATTGTACCACAAGGTTCCATATCACAAAGGGAATGCTGGGATTGATTTTGGGGGTAATTGCCTCAAAATTAGGACCTAATTTCTATTTCAAAAAACAACGGCAGACATTATCTGTTAACAAAGCTCTGTTCATTACCGGTTAATATGTTAAATAAAATTTTAGAGGATTGCAATACAATTTCATATAGCAGTCCTAAGTATGAAATCGTTCAAATTATAATGGCATATTGTTATTCTAAACTGTTTCCCAAAATTGATCGCCCTGAAGATCATAAAAAACAGTTTATTAAAATAAAGTATGTCAATAAAGGTTTTGATTTTGTAAATATTGCCGGTATTTTTAACGACCATTCTGTTAAAGAACAAATTCCGGGATATTTTGATAATACTGAGCTCCCTCTTATTTGTTATATTTACAAGAAATCTACCCGGAAATTTGTGTTTAATTATAGCCAATTGTGTAAAGATGTTAATATCAGTGAAAATACACCTACTTCATGTAATTGCAGTAATTCCGAATACATTTATGGACCCATTTCCCATGTTATAACAGGAGATCTTAACATCGTTCAAGACCGAGAGTTAAAATCATTCCTCAGTAAAGGACCTAAATATCGTCCCCCGTCAATAATTAATTGGAATGAGTGTCGTAATATCATCCACGACTCACTCCAAACTTACTGTCTGAAATGGATAAAACGGGAAAAAGCTGACAAAAAATCTTTGGACTCTTTTTTTAAATCAGTAATGAACATAGTTGATATACGTATTCAACATTTTAAAGAACATTTTACTCTTAACAATAACCACAATAAACCTATTTCTCGTATCAAACATAAACTAAAAGAACTTGCCAAGGAATTTGTTTTTGTCCCGGCCGATAAAGCTGCTAATAATATTATTATTGTTTGACGTAAATTTTACATTGAGGTTCTGAAAAAAGAAATCACCAATTCACCAACATTCCAACTGACTCCATTTTCAGAAAACGACATCTGTAACAAACATAAACTTTTAGCTACCGCTTTACAAACAGAACCAAATACAATGAAAGTCCCAACTATGTATTGGCTTCCGAAGCTACACAAAACACCTTACAAATATAGATTCATTTCGTCTTCAAGCCATTGTTCCACTACTAAATTGTCTATTCTTCTTACCAGTACACTTGGAACAATCAAAAACCTGATAATAAATTGTTCAAATAAGGCCTTCGAAAATAGTGGAATTAATTACTTTTGGAGTGTCAAGAACTCGTTGGAAGTACTTGATAAATTGCATGCATATATTGGTGATTTTGAATCTGTTCAAAGTTTTGATTTTTCTACCCTATATACCACATTGCCTCACATTCTCATTAAGAAAAAATTCACACACCTAATTAAATGGGCATTTAAAAAGTCAGAATGTGAATATATATGTTCAAACTCTTTTAGGTCATTTTTTAGTAGCAATAAACAAAAAAACTATGTCAATTGGACATGCTTTGATACTATATATGCCCTTGAATTTTTACTAGATAACATTTTTGTTCGCTTTGGAGATTCCGTATATCGTCAGGTTATCGGAATTCCAATGGGGACTAACTGTGCACCACTTATTGCGGACCTTTTTTTGTATTGCTATGAGTTACAATTTATGACAAAAATCAGTAAAGACCCATCGAAACAACATCTGATACACAAATTTAATAATACTTTTAGATATTTGGATGATATTTTGGCTCTCAATAATGACGACTTCAGTATGTATACTAAAGAAATTTATCCTGTTGAACTTACTTTAAATAAAGCTAATACTAACAATGACCACTGCCCTTTCCTCGATCTTGATATCTATATCATTAACGGAAAGCTTAATACTAAAATATATGATAAAAGAGATGATTTTTCATTTCCTATCGTTAATTATCCATTTTTAGATGGTGACGTTCCCTTGTCACCATCTTACGGTGTTTATATATCTCAACTTGTACGATTCGCTCGTGTATGTAACAATGTTTTAGATTTTAACGAGAGAAATTTATGTATTACTGAAAAATTATTACACCAGGGTTTTCGATATCACAAACTAGTCAAAACATTTACTAAATTTTATCATCGGTATAAGGACATCATTCGTAAATATAGCTCAACATGCAGACTTCTTATACGTTCAGGTATTTCACATCCATTTTTTTATGGAAATATTCTTTATAAAGCACAAAAATGTCAGTATTCACCTCTGAAACTAACAAAACCTTTAAATAGACTTATTAAGAAGGGATATAGTTACGATACTGTTGTCAGGTCATTAAAGATTGCATATTTTGGCGTTAATATTGATTCACTTATAGGGTCTTTGCATCGGCACTAAACACATTTATTTAAAAACCAGTTGTTGGCATGACACGGGTTATGTTCTTCTCATATATGTTATGATGGTATGATACTAAACCCCTAAAGGGAAGGATTGTGCCTGATATTCATATGATGAAGACATAATCTTTCAATCAGTTTAATTGAAGTTTGGAGCTGGCATGTCAGTTAACTGCTAGTAGTCTGTTGTTATTTATGTATTATTGTCATTTTGTTTATTTTCTTTGGTTACATCTTCTGACATCAGACTCGGACTTCTCTTGAACTGAATTTTAATGTGCGTATTGTTATGCGTTTACTTTTCTACATTGGCTAGAGGTATAGGGGGAGGGTTGAGATCTCATAAACATGTTTAACCCCGCCGCATTTTTGCGCCTGTCCCAAGTCAGGAGCCTCTAGCCTTTGTTAGTCTTGTATTATTTTTAATTTTAGTTTCTTGTGTACAATTTGGAGTTTAGTATGGCGTTCATTATCACTGAACTAGTATATATATTTGTTTAGGGGCCAGCTGAAGGACGCCTCCGGGTGCGGGAATTTCTCGCTGCATTGAAGACCTGTTGGTGGCCTTCTGCTGTTGTCTGTTCTGTGGTCGGGTTGTTGTCTCTTTGACACATTCCCCATTTCCATTCTCAATTTTATTTTTCTAGTTTCAGGACAATAACTTGTGTGTAAGTCAGTCAGGGGTACTACTTGAACAAGTAATCTTTATTTACTTGAAGAAGTAAATAAAATATACTTATATAAGTTAATTATAATGTTTGAATAATCTCCCCTTAATTTTCTCAAAAATTTACTTGTACAAGTAAATTTTTTTTACAATCCCTCAAAAATTCTCAAGTTTTGAGATGTAAAATCATGCCTTTAACAATTTTTCTCAGGTTAGCTCATAATTTTTGATAAGAGTTCAATGTTTCATCTCATTAATTCAACAAAGAAACTGATTGCGCAAAGATCTTAAGTATTTGTGCAAGGCCTTCAAAAATTGCTCCTTGGAGGCTTGTAAATGAGCAGTGTTCTGAAGATAACAGACAAATGAGATTTTCATTGTCCATGAAATTACACTTAAATGATTAGTAAAGACATCTGCAAAGGACAGACAATTCAAAATTCAGTTAGAGCAAAGAAGTTCTAAGAATTCAAGAAAAGAAGATAGGATGACTTTTTTACTTGTATAAGTAAAAAAATCTGAATGTCTAAGGGACATAAATAGGCCAAAAAATAATTGACCTATACAAGTAAATAAAATACACTTGTATAAGTATCCTACAAATTTACTTATATAAGTATATTAATATTTACTTCTTCAAGTAAATAAAAATTACTTGTACAAGTAGTACCACTGACTGTAAGTGTATGGATCTTTATGAAATTGTACTACAAGGTTCCATATCACAAAGGGGAAGCTGGGTTTGAGTTTGGGGGTAATTGCCCTAAACCTTTAGGAATTTGGGGCCAAAAAGGGGCCAAAATTAAAAAAACAAGCATTTTTCTAGTTTCCAGACAACAACTTGTGTTCAACATGTTCAAGTGTATGGATCTCTCTGAAATTGTACTGCAAGGTACCATACCACAAAGGGAAGGCTGTTATTGAGTTTTGGGGTAATGAATCATAAGGGGGTTCAAAAATTTTGGGGGGGGGGGTGATTTTTATACGACTGCAAAAATATTTTGGGATCGTATAATGGTATGATATTGTCATCGTCTGTGTCGTCGTCCGTAGACACATTGGTTTCCAGACAATAACTTTAGTTTAAGAATATGGATTTCTATGAAATTTTTTAAGAAGGTTAAATACCACAAAAGGAAGGTTGGGATTGATTTTGGGGATGATGGTCCCAACCGTTTAGGAATTAGGGGCCCAAAAAGGGGCCCAAAACAAGCATTTTTCTAGTTTCAGGATAATAACTTGTGTATAAGTATTTCTATTGCTCTGAAATTGTACCACAATGTTTAAAACCACAAGTTGAAGGTTTGGATTCATTTTAGGGGTTATGGGGCCAACAGTTTAGGAATTAAGGGCCAAAAAGGGGCCAAAAACAAGCATTTTTCTAGTTTCAAGACAATAACTAGTGTGTAAGTGTATGGATCTCTCTGACATTGTACCACAAGGTTCCATATAACAAAGGGAAGGCTGGGATTGAGTTTGGGGTTAATTGCCCCAATTATGTAGGAATAAAGGGCCAAAAACAAGCATTTTTCTAGTTTCCAGATAATAACTTGTGGGTAAGTGTATGGATCTCTGTGAAATTGTACTACAAGGTTCCATACTACAAAGGAAAGGCTGGGATTGAGTTTTGGGGTTATTGCTCCAAGGGGGGCTGCAAAAAGTTGAGGGGAGATGGGGAATTTTTTACCGAATTTTTTTAAGGGATTCATATTTTTTTTTCAAAATTTCGAATTTTTGAAAAGTATCAAGAAGAAATCTTCAATTGCACAGTATTGGGCAATGGATTTATAAGATCTTTGACCACATTTATTTTGTGTCAGAAACCTATATTATGTCAAAAATTTGATCACAATCCAAATTCAGACAGTATCAAGCTTGAATATTGTGTCCAAATTTGCCACAACTGTTCAGGGTTCGACATCTGCGGTCGTATCAGGCTGCGCTCGGCGAAGCATTTTATTTTTCCTTTTTTTCCTTTTTTTTTTCTTTAAAATTTTCCATTTTATATTGGTTATTTCTGATTTATATATAAAAGCAAATAATAATGATATGATTTGAATAGGTAAATTAAAATTTTTTAAGTTCTTAGACCACATTCATTCTGTGTCAGAAACCTATACTGTGTCAAATATTTAATCACAATCCAAATTCAGAGCTGTATCAAGCTTGAATGTTGTGTCCATACTTGCCCCAACTGTTCAGGGTTCGACCTCTGCCGTCGTATCAAGCTGCACCCCAGGGGAGCATTTTATTATTTTATCAAATCTTTTTTTGGAATTATTTAGATTTTCATGAATATCATTCTTTACACCAGAAATGTTATTTGTAAACAAGCCTATGAGTTTAGTAATGACTATAGTATATCACTATAGGACACGCAAGACAAAGATGTATATTACACCTGATAGTTTTAAAATGGAAAGTTACAAGTTATCGGCCGTGTACACTGATCAATACCCTCAGAAGTGAAGCAATGCATGAACTTGCATTATGTAATTGTGTAACATGAATTTTTTAGCCCAACAGGAAATCGCTTGAATACCTGGACGTGTCACCTCACAATACCGCTGGAAATAATTCCTTTAGCCATGCTGGTGATCAGATACAATGTAAGGGAAGGTCCGAATTTATTTAAATAAGTTTATTACATAAAACTAAAAGAATTATGAACAAATTAGATTTTCGAAAACAATCTTACATGGAACATTTATTTTTTATTTGAACTTTGACTTTTTAACTAATTCCCATTTAAATTTCTTGTTTCAAAAACGACAGACCATAGTTATTTAAAAAAAATAATTACATTTTCCGTATCAAGTTAGTAAGGGAAGGTTGCACAAACATGTATATTATAATCATTTTTGTGACCCGGTTAACTGTTTATGCTTTCCTTGTCGAAAATAAAACAACCGTACGCTTGACAAGATATCGACACTCAATTACGACTACGTTAGGTTACTGCTGGTTTTGGTCCTTTGTGGTTTATAGATATCAAGTGGTTTTGTAAACCGGGAAGATGACAAAATGCCCGCATGCAGAGAATTGATACTCTCAATTTAAAATCGATGGTGATCTCTTATCTAGCAGAATAAAACTTTTAATATTTATGAATTTGTGCTTTTTTATACATAATGAACATAATGTCAATTTTTCATTTTTGTGCGAAGTTTCCCTTTAACTTATTTTTTTTTTTTTACAGAAATGACTATAAACATTACTTTTACTGTATATTTCATGTATTTCTTTATCTGAAATGTGAATACTGAATGAACCAAATGTTTAGTGCATGCCCTTCTAATTTGTATCATTTTATCTTAAATGTTGTGTAAAGTTTTGCATGAAATTTACACTTTTTCATTTGTTTTTACTCACAAAATTGTATTTAAATAAAATTTTTTTTGATTTGCACAAAATGTGTTTTCATGATACTTTATTGTGAATTTTGTTGTAAATAAAATACAGTGAACTCATCATTATTTTTATTGCCACACTGTACTAATATTGTATATATATATGCAAGTTTGTTCACTTGATCAGCCCTCAATTTAGGCTATTAAAACAGTCGTCTGGGGGACCTATAAAGCCTCCAGGCGACCTTAATTTCATTATTGGTTGCCATTTGGCAACTGGTACTATTTGGACCTGGCGATCGTAAAATTCGGGATAATCAACCTGCCTCTGGTCGTATTTTATTAAGTTTTATTCACAGCCATACGAGTGCTTGAATGTATGCTAAATCTTGAATATGATTTCAAGCATTTTTATACGACCACGGTCATATATTGGTATGACGTTGGCGTCTTTGTTGTCCGGCGTCGTCTTTGTCGTCCGAAGACACATTGGTTTTCGCACTCTAACTTTAGTTTTAGTGAATGGATCTCTATGAAATTTTACCATAAGGTTCAATACCACAAAAGGAAGGTTGGGATTGATTTTGGGGGTTATGTATGGTACCAACAGGGGCTAAAAATAAGCTTTTTAGCTCACCTGACCTGAAAGGTCAAGTGAGCTTTTCTCATCACTTGGCGTCCGTCGTCCGTCGTCCGTAAACTTTTACAAAAATCTTCTCCTCTGAAACTACTGGGCCAAATTTGACCAAACTTGGCCACAATCATCATTGGGGTATCTAGTTTAAAAAATGTGTCCGGTGACCCGGCCAACCAACCAAGATGGCCGCCATGGCTAAAAATAGAACATAGGGGTAAAATGTAGATTTTGGCTTATATCTCTGAAACCAAAGCATTTAGAGCAAATCTGACATGGGGTAAAATTGTTTATCAGGTCAAGATCTATCTGCCCTGAAATTTTCAGATGAATCAGGCAACCCGTTGTCGGGTTGCTGCCCCTGAATTGGTAATTTTAAGGAAATTTTGCCGTTTTTGGTAATTATCTTGAACATTATTATAGATAGAGATAAACTGTAAACAGCAATAATGTTCAGCAAAGTAAGATCTACAAATAAGTCAACTTGACCAAAATGGTCATTTGACCCCTTAAGGAGTTATTGCCCTTTATAGTCGATTTTTAACCCTTTTTCGTAAATTTTTGTAATCTTTTACAAAAATCTTCTCCTCTGAAACTACTAAGACAAATTTAACCAAACTTGTCCACAATCATCATTAGGGTATCTAGTTTAAAGAATGTGTCCGATGACCCCGCTCGCGAAACAAGATGGCCGACATGGCTAAAAAATAGTACATAGGGTAAAATGCAGTTTTTGGCTCATATCTCTGAAACCAAAGCATTAAGAGCAAATCTGATGAGGATAAAATTGTTCATTAGGTCAAGATCTATCAGCCCTGAAATTTTCAGACCAATCAGGCAACCCGTTGTTGGGTTGCTGCCCCTGAATTGGTAATTTCAAGGAAATTTTGCAGTTTTTGGTTATTATCTTGAACATTATTATAGATAGAGATAAACTGTAAACAGCAATAATGTTCAGCAAAGTAAGATCTACAAATAAGTCAACTTGACCAAAATGGTCAGTTGACCCCTTAAGGAGTTATTGCCCTTTATAGTCAATTTTTAACCATTTTTCGTAATTTTTTGTAATTTTTTACAAAAATCTTCTCCTCTGAAACTAATAAGACAAATTTAACCAAACTTGTCCAGAATCATCATTAAGGTATCTAGTTTAAAAAATGTGTCCGATGACCCCGCATGCGAACCAAGATGGCCGACATGGCTAAAAAATAGTACATAGGGTAAAATGCAGTTTTTGGCTCATATCTCTGAAACCAAAGCATTTAGAGCAAATCTGATGAGGATAAAATTGTTCATTAGGTCAAGATCTATCTGCCCTGAAATTTTCAGACCAATCAGGCAACCCGTTGTTGGGTTGCTGCCCCTGAATTGGTAATTTTAAGAAAATTTTGCAGCTTTTGGTTATTATCTTGAATATTGTTATAGATAGAGATAAACTGTTAACAGCAATAATGTACAGCAAAGTTAGATCTACAAATAAGGCAACATGACCAAAATTGTCAATTGACCCCTTAAGGAGTTATTGCCCTTTATAGTCAATTTTTTACAATTTTCATAAATTTTGTAAATTTTTGTAAATTTTTACAAAGTATTTTCCACTGTAACTACTGGGCCAAGTTCATTATAGATAGAGATAATAGTAAGGAGCAAGAATGTTCAGTAAAGTAAGATCTACAAACACATCACCATCACCAAAACACAATTTTGTCATGAATCCATCTGTGTCCTTTGTTTAATATGCACATAGACCAAGGTGAGCGAAACAGGCTCTTTAGAGCCTCTAGTTCTAGTTTCCATACAATAACTTGTGTTCAAGTGTATGGATCTCTCTGACATTGTACCACAAGGTTCCATATCACACAGGGAATGCTGGGATTGATTTTGGGGGTAATTGCCTCAAAATTTTAGGAATTAGGGGCCAAAAAAGGGCCAAAAAACAAGCATTTTTCATGACAATAACTTGTGTGTAAGTCTATGGATCTTTCTGAAATTGTACTACTAGGTTCCATATCACAAAGGGAAAGCTGGAATTGAGTTTGGGGGTAATTGCCCAAAACGTTTAAGAATAAGGGGCCAAAAGGGGGCCAAAAATAAACATTTTTCTAGTTTCCAGACAATAACTTGTGTTCAAGTGTATGGATCTCTCTGAAATTATACTGCAAGGTGGTTTTCGCACTCTAACTTTAGTTCAAGTGAACGGATCTCTATGAAATTTTACCATAAGGTTCAATACCACAAAAGGAAGGTTGGGATTGATTGGGGTTATGGTACCAACAGTTTAGGAATTAGGGGCCAAAAATAAGCATTTTTGTAACTTCCAGACATAACTTGTGTGTTAGTGTATGGATCTCTCTGACATTGTAACACAAGGTTCCATATCACAAAGGGAATGCTGGGATTGATTTTGGGGGTAATTGTCTCAAAAATTTGAGGAATTAGGGGCAAAAAAAGGGGCAAAAAACAAGCATTTTTCTTGTTTCAGGACAATAACTTGTGTGTAAGTGTATGGATCTTTATAAAATTGTACTACAAGGTTCCATATCACAAAGAAAAAGCTGGGTTTGAGTTTGGGGGTAATTGCCCTAAATGTTTAGGGATATGGGGCCAAAAAGGGGAAAAAAAACCAAGCATTTTTCTAGTTTCCAGACAATAACTTGTGTTCAAGTGTATGGATCTCTATGAAATTGTACTGCAAGGTACCATACGACAAAGGGAAGGCTGGGATTGAGTTTGGGGGTGATGAATCATAAGGGGGTTCAAAAAATTTGGGGGGGGGGATTTTTTTTTCCTTTTTTTTTCTTTAAAATTTTCCATTTTAAATTGGTTATATCTGATTTATATATAAAAGCAAATAATAATGATATGGTTTGAATAGGTAAATTAAAAAATTTTAAGTTCTTAGACCACATTCATTCTGTGTCATAAACCTATGCTGTGTCAAATATTTAATCACAATCCAAATTCAGTGCTGTATCAAGCTTGAATGTTGTGTCCATACTTGCCCCAACTGTTCAGGGTTCGACCTCTGCGGTCGTATCAAGCTGTGCCCAGCGGAGCATTTTATTATAAATATTAGATTTTACGTTTCCGAGTTATAAGATTTTATTTGTTTATAGTCTGACAACAGATTTACTAAGTATTGTGCAACAGCACAGTGTATTGCACAACAGCAAGAAATCTTTCATATAACCAATTTCAAGTTCTTTGACTACATTTATTGAGAAACCTATAATATATCAAATATTTAATTACAAATACAATCCAAATTCAGACCTGTATCAAGCTTGAATATTGTGTCTATTTTTGCCCCAACTTTTCAGGGTTGGACCTCTGCAGGCATATCCAGCTGCACTCAGCGAAGCAGTTTATTTTTATTATTGTAAGAAGAAATTTAAATGATGGCTATAAAGGACATCTATGGCTACTTTAAATTTCTTTTGTATTAATCATCATCAAAGCCAGAACTTCCTAATTCTGAGTATGGAGGCACAGATAGAAAAGGAAGCAGTGGACTTTAATTAGCAACTGTCTTTATTATTTGTTTTCTAGGTCTAGGAATATTGATACACCTCAAAACAGTGGACCCATAACCTACCCACCACAGTCATTTTAGTCAAGATTTTGATTTGTGTATTTTAGGTCCGGGTATGGAGGAACAGCTGGCACAGGTGGACCCCCACAACAGCCATATCAGTCCAGTAAAAGGCTTCAACAGACACAAGCACAAGTGGATGAGGTACAAACAGTCCATGTGTTCAGTTAGAACATTTTGTAGAACTTGTAGTATTGTTTTATTATTCAAACAATTAAAATGATTTCATGTCTCTTGCCACACTCTGACAGAAGCATGTAACCCATGGGCGTCCTTCTGTCATCAAACAGTTTACACACTTTCTTATTATACCTGTTATTAGTCCCCTACCGACCAAGTCGAAGAGGACTTTAGGTTTGCACTCTGTCTGTCTGTCCATCCGTCAGTCCAGCAATTCAGTTTTCCACACTTTTTTTCTTCAGGCTTGAAGATATTGATTTAATATTTGATATATAGTTTTATCGTGACAAGTAACAGAACAAGTGCGAATTATGTTTCTGTCTGATGATTTTATGCAGAGTTATGGTCCTTGGGCTTAGAAAATTCACTCAAATAATCAGTTTTCTGCACTTTTTTTTGTCATGTTTGAAGATATTGATTTAATAATTGGTATATAGTTATATCATGACAAGTTACAGATCAAGGTCGAATTTTGTTACAGTCTGATGATTTTGTGCAGAGTTATGGTCCTTGGATTTAGAAAATTCACTCAAATGATCAGTTTTCCTCACTTTTTTTTTGTCATGCTTGAAGATATTGACTTGATATTTGTTATATAGTTTACACCATGACAAGTTATAGATCAAGTTAGCATTTTGTTTCAGTACAATGAATTTTTAACTGGTAGGGGACTGTATTGCCATGCAATACTCTCAGAATGCTTGTTTGATTTATGTGTTCATCTCTCCTGGTTGTGCAGCTTAACCAGATTACTTTATTTTATTATGTGTTTGTCCTTCTGGTTGCAGGTACAATCAAGAATTTAAATTAAAGTCTATCCTGGCTGTGATATATATATTTTTTTATAACTTTAAACTGCCAAAAAATTGTGAGAGCAAATCTGAAGATCTGAAAGTCATCTGTTCGATCAAGTTGGTTTGACCTTAAGAACACAAATTTTTTAAGAACTACATGTATAATGCTTTTGTACTCTATACTTAAATGATAAAACCTTTATTCCAGGTTGTCGATATCATGAGAGTAAATGTAGACAAAGTTCTGGAGAGAGACACAAAAATCTCAGAGTTAGACGACAGAGCAGGTAAATGAAACATTTAACTGTTATAAAGGTGTAGGTTATTTTTCATAAAAAAAAAAACCCAAAATAGATTGGTGGAGTCACTGGAGAAGTAGAAAAAAATGTCCCCAATCTTCTACTTTCAATTACTTTTGCCTTTTTTGATGTGTGAGGTATATATATGTGAGACATCTAGTCTGTAGGTTTGTATGTATATATATATATCCTATTTTTAGAGGGACCCCAGCTGACCCTTATACATATATGAATAAAGTTAAGAAAGTATATGCTCATGGAAGATGGGACATATTATGGTATAGTAATGTCTATACATCTGTCCATCACACTTTTTACAATGAATCAAATTGGCTTTGATCAATACATACTCATGTATTTTTTAAACAAAATTAGGATTGACAGAAGAAAGCTCTCTTTCAATTTTTAAAATTTTTGGCATTGTTCCAGAGTTACAGTGATTTCCTCCAAACTTTACATTACTGTTATGGTTGATTAAAAGAAGCTTCCTTTTGATTTTTAAAAGCATTTACTTTTATTGTCATCAAAGTATGGCCATTTTGAAATAGAGTGCACATGTTTTTCATTCTATAGTTCTTTCAAGATAGAGTAAAAGTATGCATGGTTTTGCTTGATTTTTGTAATGAAAATTAATAATTTAATGGAAAATTCCTCAAACACAATATTAAAAGGCACAGTAGTTTGTAATCACTTAACTTTAAAAGAAAATGATCCGCTAACAGTTATATAACACAATTCATTTCCGTGCGAACTGATACATGATTTTCAGCGCCCTCTATCCGGCAGAGTCCTCTCAAAGATTGTATTGACAGGGTATTGGAATACAGTCATTAATCTTGATCCGTCTTATGACCTGATTAAAGGGTACAAACATGATTAAAATTATTTTTTATGAATAAAATTTTGTTTTAAAAGAATCCCTTACTTGTTTATATAATATGAAAATACTTTTGTTGAATTAATTGGAGTGTCATATTTGTAAGACTTACTGTTTTAGCAGATCTGCAAAGTCGCGTTTATTTCCATGTGGTAATTTGTGGTATTGAGATATATATAGCATGACCGAACTGATTCACTATGTTCGGTACCTCATATGAAAACAGTTTAAAACAAACGAGATAGATTTTGACATTTTCTGTAAAAGAATATGAATGGATACGATCAAGAATATATAATTAGGAAGAGTTTCAATGTTTCATATAGTTTAAACATGGCACTATGATAGAATTGGGTTTTAACAAATTGTTTAAAAGAAAAAAGAAAAAAAAAAACAAATGTCAGGTGGAATAATTATATGTTATTTCTGTGTAAGGTTCTACTTTCATTCAAGAGTCATAAGGGAACGAACATTTAACTCTGAGGGTGGGTTGGGAGGTGTTTTAATAAAAATTAATTATCTGATTCACCTGAAGAAAAAAATACTCAAATCAGAGAATTTGGAAAAATATTCTGATTGAGAGTTATCGCAATTATATTTTATGTTAAGTTCTTAGAAATAAGAATAAGGAAAATCTGATGGTTTACTATCCCAAAGAACTCAGTGGCTTAAAAAGTTTTTTGTGCAGACCAAACAGTCTGCACAAAAAACTTTTTAAGCCACTACATGTAAGTTAAAAACAGGACATATATATACAAGTCTACAGACTAGAGGTCTCACTAGTATAAAATTTAATTTGTGACTTGTGATAACGGAACTAATAATTATAATTCTTAGTATATGGCAAATACTTTTACCAGGGCTATCACACTTTGATTTTCTAGTTTGCTGGTCTACAGTTTCTGGACTTTAATTGTCAGATTTAAGTAAAATTTTCACTTAATATACCACAACTTGGGCTTATTTGGATTTATATACTGGAAACTTTACACAATTGTTGGAATCAGTCAACATAGCAAATAAAGAGATTGATAAAAAGTTCGGATATATGTCTTTGCAGAGTTATTGGACTTAGACCATTTCTGGTTTGTCATTCAAGAGTTATGGGACTTTTAAAAGTCATAATTGCAACTATATTAATCGCCTATGGTTATGTTTTTCTACAGAGCCATTTTATTGCTTCTGATTAAATGCCTTCAATTTTATTCTTGCACCAATTTTAATATGCACAATCAGGTTATATCATGTGCTCTTGGCACAGCTGTTTATTTTTAATTTGACCAACAAGAAAATATTTTTGCCAAGTACAAATTTCATTCTGTTATAACTGACTTTCAACACTAGTTGTTTTCAATTGCGGATGGTAGACTGGTTCTTAACAGAACAAAATTGGCTGCTGCCAATCCATAGCATAAGAAGTTGAAAGAGATAAATTTATAGGTATTTCAACCAATTTGAAATGAAACATAACTATTAATATTAAAAGTTTTTAACTTAACAAAAGATTGATTTAAAGATTTGAAAAACTAAAAGATTACACACTTAACAAATTTTCTATTTTTCCTAGCTACTTGTTCTCAATATTATCAGGTTCAATTTTTAAACCAATCAGAACAGACAAAATATCTTATAGTAAATGCCATTGATTTATTATATTCATGCTTTATAATATTGAAGCAGCAGTATATAACTAATACTTCATACATTTGGTCAATCTCGAGGGTTTTTTAACTAGAAAAAATACAGTTATTAAAAAAGTGAAGTAAAGCAGGTGGGTAGCTGCCATTAATTTCCGTCCAATACTGATAAACTGTTCAAACTGTTTGCTGGCCTGTTCAAATGCTTTTGATAATTCCCTTTTGCCATTCTGGAGTATGGTCCTTGATAGATTTGAAAATGGCTCTTTATGCCCTTTATATGCAATACTTAATGAACTATGCAACCAATGCTTTCATATTTTGATAGGTTGTAAGTGATGACAAAATTGAGGTCAAGTTCAATATTGTCAATTTTAACCTTTTTGTTCAGGACATATCATCCTTGATAGATTGGAAAATAGGCACATAATATGGCAGGTCAAACAAGCCTGAAAGCTCAATACATTAGAATTTATAAATTTCATTCTGGCTAATGGTAAAAAAGGCTAGACTTTGTCATTGTTTCCAAATAGTAAGCATGGTATGAATTTAGTTAGGGAGATTTTGATGAAGTTTATTTATAGTTGGAAATGCCATGGTGGTGATGATGAAAATAAGAAGATGTGGTATTATTGCTAATGAGACAACTCTCCACCAGAGACCAAATGATGTTGAAGTTAACAATTATAGAACACCATACTGCCTTCATCAATGAGCAAAACCTAAATGTCACAGCAAGCTTTAAAAGGCCCTGAAATGACAAATGTAAAACAATTCAAACTAGAAATTTAACGACCTGGTTTTTGTACAAAATAATAAATGAAAAGCAAATATGACATACAGCAACAAAAACTACCACTGAATTACAAGGGACAGGCACATACAGAATGTGGTGGGGTTAAACATGTTTGCTGGCCTTGTGCCAAACCCTCCCTCTAATCTGGGACAGTGGTGTGACTGTTTAAGATAAGTTTATTCTGGCTATAATTGACAGAATGAGAATATATTGATATATGTAGTAAATGTTAATCATGTTTTCAGAGGCATTACAGCAAGGAGCTTCACAATTTGAAGCAAGTGCAGGGAAATTGAAGCGAAAATTTTGGTGGAAAAACTGCAAGGTATTAAAAATAAATTAATTTATACTAAACTGTACATTAAGAAAATGTTTTATGCTACAATGTACATTTAGTTTATGTTTTATACTACAATGTACATTTAGTGTAATGTTTTATACTACAATGTACATTTAGTTTATGTTTTATGCTACAATGTACATTTAGTGTAATGTTTTATACTACAATGTACATTTAGTTTATGTTTTATACTACAATGTACATTTAGTTTATGTTTTATGCTACAATGTACATTTAGTTTATGTTTTATACTACAATGTACATTTAGTGTAATGTTTTATACTACAATGTACATTATTTAATGTTTTATACTACAATGTACATTTAGTTTATGTTTTATACTACAATGTACATTTAGTTTATGTTTTATACTACAATGTACATTTAGTTAATATTTCATACTACAATGTACATTTAGTTCATGTTTCATACTACAATGTACATTTAGTGTAATGTTTTATACTACAATGTACATTTAGTTTATGTTTTATACTACAATGTACATTAAGTGTATTGTTTTATACTACAATGTACATTTAGTTCATGTTTTATACTACAATGTACATTTAGTTAATTTGATGTGATTTATATCAGGGCATCAAGATTTTAATAAATCATCTGAATTTTATGGAAAAAAAAGATGGTAGAATTTAAAAAAATTCTGAAGACTAGAATTGGAATGAATGTTTTGAATTTTTATCTTTTCATTTTTATTATGCCCCCACCGTACCGGAGTACAGAGTTATACCCCTTTACAAATGGAAAAATTGCTGAATTTTTCGTTTCTGTTCTCCAACTTTAGTTTGCCTCAACTAAACGTTATGAATCTTATACATAATGCTTATTACCACAAAACACAGTTCAAGTTTGAATTTTGGTGGTGTCACTTTTACCGTTCTAGAGTTATGTCCCTTTACAAATGGAAAAATTGCTGAATTTTTACGTTTCCATTCTCTGACTTAAGTTTGCATCAACCAAATGTTATGAAACTCATATCAAGTACGAATTTGGGTAGCGTCACTTTTACTGTTCTAGAGTTATAAAAAGTTATGTCCCTTTATAAGATTATATGAAAGCGGGGGCATCTTCTGTGTCCCATGGACACATTCCCTATTTATTTTGGTTCCAATTTATTTCTCCAAATTCCCCAAATTTTCTGCATTTTAAAAAATGATGTCTGATATACAAGATATATTATTTTCATATTGATTTGACAAATAAATTTTTAAGTAATTTCTAAATCAACAGGATTATTATATATATTACTCTTTTTTTACTCCAATTTGTACCATTGGATAGGAATGCAGTAAGAATATTTTTTTTTTTTTATCAAGAAACCAATTATTATTATTAACAAACAGGTGTAGAAAAATAGGTGGAAAAGTATACTTGCAACAGCAATATTTTTAGTACATTGATTTCATTGTTTGGTCAGCAAAGTGCTTCTAATATATAAGAGATCTTTCTCGCCGCGCACTGAAGATTAAAATTAAAGTTGATATGTTTCTTTGTGATAATCATAGCTACTGATGAAGGTATTTATCCCTGTTCTCCATGAAATGTTAGGGCCGACATTCTTAACATTTGATTTTTAAGGATTCAAAAAAATTATCAAAGACAATTTGTATTTTTAGTATTTGTATGACTCCCTAGGATGACGATTTTTAAATTTGAACTGTGTACTTATTACAGATGATGATAATTTTGGGTAGTATAATAGGAATCATTGTCATAATTATCATTGGTGAGTTATCTCCCCCTAGATGTTGTAATGTGTCACTAAGTGTTGTCTAAAAATAACATCACCATATTTTATTGTAGAAGTGTTACTGTTAAATATTTGTTTGGTTTAAAAAGAATTAAAATATCAGTTTATTATTAGTTTTAAGATGATATGAAAGACATTTAATAAAATATGTTTTGTAAATACAGTTTTGTAAAAAATTGACATATCCAGTATTATTTTCTTAATGTGTAAAGATGCATGTACAGCATGCACATGTACAGTGAAAGAAATGTTTTAGGGAATTAAAACAATACAGTGTAGGAACACTGTTCTTCCTAATTTCTGCCATTCTGCTTTACAGATATTTATTTTAATCTCAATTGCTGTTGGAAAGTAGTTGAGCAGTGGTGTTCCAAATTTTTGATAGTTGATGGGCCTATTATAACCTTTCAGGTCATGAATCTGAATTTGTAAAGTTTGATAAGAATCTCACTGTAATCATATAATTGTCTTCTTTGAAGCCTATATATGCATTTAAAAGTAAAGCAGGTGACAAATCAAAAAGAAATACTGCTTTTATCATGATTCTTGCTTGTAAATGTTGTGTACATATGTCCGATAATGTGTTTCGTCATGCTTTAGAATGTTTTTATCAAATTCAGAAATATTTAAATTAATGCACTAAACATTTGAAGATTTAAAAAAAAAACAAGCAAATAACACTTCTGTTTAAATATTTGACATATCTCATAAATGGCTACAAATATTTACTTTTGTTATTCAGTTATCAAGGTTATAGGATGGATGTAAATATTGAAAAAACAATCAAATTTCTGTCCTTACTCCTAAGATGTAACAAAATTGGCACTTAATAGAATACAAACAGAATTGTCTCCCTTTGTTTGACTAATGACAGCGCATTGATTAAAATTTAAATTTTTTTTGTGAAACTATTCACTGATATGGCTTATCGCAAATAAATTTTAATATCCTGTAGTTTATATCTTTTATATAATAAATCAAATAAGAATATTTATAGGCTATGACCTTAAAACACTTCATGCATTATTTTTAGGGTGGTAGCTTCAAAACAAAACTAAGCAATTTATCTCAATGCTATATATAGCTTAATAATTCAGCTACTTCATGGTAAGAAGAAAATGTTTTTAATGTACAGAGAAATCACTATCAGCTATGCAGTTTTGAAGTATGAATAAAAATTGGTCCCAAAACACATAAAATCATCAGCATATTTAAGTCTCTATTTTCCTTTTTGACTTAAATTGCTTATCTAGTATCATCCTTGGAATTCATTTTGGGATATTTTAAACTTTCATGATAAAGTGTTCGCTTCTGAAATTTGAAATTGCGATTTTCTAGTACCATCTTGCTGAAATTTATAGCACCAGTGTAAGCTTAATTGTGTGATAAATTTCAAAGTATACCTGATAGAATTAGGGTAAATATCAGGGGAAAATGTCTTAATTAGAATACTGATGATATTTATAAAAGTGAAATCTGCTTTCTATGTTTTCACATTAGATGTTGTAACTAGATGTTGTAACTAGATGTTGTGTACTTTCAGATGTGGGCAATCCTTATAGCTGTTATATTAGTCATAATTATCATTATTGTTGGTAAGTTTAATGTTTATATATGCATCAATATGAGGTGTTTCAGGGTAGGAGAATACTGTAAAGAGGAGTTACATTAAAGTAAGGAAGTCAATAATGTGACTTGGATAGATCTCTTTTATTGTTTGATTACTTAACCACATTGCATTTTATTATATGACTATAAATTTTCTGTTTTCTCCTTGGCTAAAAGCATAGGAAATCCTCTTTGATAAAACATTATATTCACCGCGGCAAAAATCAAGAGAGGTTTATATAAGATTTGGAACAGCGTCCGAGTACCTAAATATAGATATTCCAAGGCAACGTCAATGATGTAGATTTATAATAACAGGTAAATTCCTGTTTTTTTGTCTTACCTTTGATGAAAGTTGCGGAAAGTGAGACATATGGATTGCCTTTTGGCTGCAGATGGCGTCAACAATTGTTAAGTTTTCTGCTTAAGTTTAGTTAGTTTGATAGGAACTACTTGTGATAGATCAATGATATTTAATACAAAGTTGCATTGCTATGGATACATATTAGTTTGATGACTGTTTTGAGGCCCTGCTCCCTAGGACATGGTCCAGTGACTTTGAATTAATTAGCAATTTTCAATGTTAAGTTTAATTAGCAATTTTCAGTGTTAAGTTTTCTGCTTAAGTCAGTTTGACAAAAACTACTTGTGATAGATCAATGATATTTTGTATATAGTTGTATTACTATCAGTACATATCAGTTTGACGATTATTTTCAAGCACTGCCTTCTAGATAATGGTCCAGCGACTGAATTAATCAATCATGTTGTCCATCAGATTGTCTTTTTCTGAACTTTATGCCAACAGGCGAAACACATCTCTGTGTCAACAGTTTATTTTTATTTTTCTTCTGGTTTTCAGTGTATTTTTTCTCTTCTTCTTGTTTTCGGTGTATCTTTTTTGTAAACTTTATTTAATATTTCAACTCATGAAAAATCAGCAACTGCAAAAGTAGATGATAATTAATTCTATTGTAAAAGTTTTTAATTTGATTTTAAAGACAGGTTATTATCCAGATTCATGGAAATTATCTTTCATGATCCCTTTACATAAAAAAGGTGACAAGTTAGACCCTAATAATTATAGAGGAATTTCTCTTATAAGTAATCTACCAAAAATTTTTAATGCCATATTGAATAATAGGCTAATCAAGATTGTTGACAAACAATTAAGTGATTGTCAGTTTGGTTTCAGAGAAAATCACAGAACAGCTGATAGCATCTTTTTATTGAAGTCCTTGATTAATAAATATTTACATAAAGAGAAAAAAAAGATTTATGCCTGCTTTAAAGATCTGAAAAAGGCTTTTGATTCAGTATGCAGAACTGCTTTACTTTATAAATTATGCAAATGGGAGTGGCAGGTCTTTTTACAGAGTTATAAAACAACAATACTTTAATACTTAATCATCTTTGAAATACAAAGATTATGTATCATAATTTTTTAATATTGCTAGAGGGGTTAAACAAGGAGACACCCTGAGCCCCACTTTATTTAATGTCTTCATAAATGATATTGTAAAAAATTTTGAGGGAAATGATTCAAGTCCCTTTAAGCTTATAAATAGTAAGGTGGGATGCCTCCTTTTTGCGGATGAACTTTTGATCCTGTCAGAATCAAAAGAGGGCCTTCAAAACAGTTTAAATAATGTTAAATTATATTGCAACAAATGGCAACTCTCTTTAAATACAAACAAAACAAAATCCATGATTTTCAGTCAGTCCAAACAAAATCCATGATTTTCAGTCAGTCCAAACAAAATGGTGAAACATCACATATTTACTATGAGAATGAAGCCATAGAGAGCGTATCAGAATATTCATTTTTGGGAATGTTGATAAAATGTAATGGAAATTTATCACTAAGTACCTTAGAGCTGACAAAAAAGGCAAAACAAGTATTTTTTGCAATAAAATCCTATACTAAATCATTGAATAATCTACCTATAAAAGTAGCAAATAATCTTTTTGACTCTTTAGTAAAACCAATTATCACCTATAATTCAGAAGTAACATATTTGGATACATATATATTTCTTTTCATAGAGCCAAAAACAGAGCCTTATCTTCAGGAAAACAAATTAATCAACTTGATTTTACAGACAAAACCCCTATTGAAAATATGCATCTTAAATTTTGTAAATCTACTCTAGGAATAAGAAAAAAATGCATCCAATTTAGGAGCAAGAGTTGAATTAGGAAGATTGCCTATAGAATGTTTTATTAAAACACAAACCCTTTTATATTTAGCTAGACTATATAATAATAATATTAATCCATTGATAAAGGAAGCTTTTTCTCTAGCACAGTCTCTAGATTTGACTGGAACTTATTCATGGTATACATATGCAAAAAATATTGTTGAAGAGACTAATATTGACCTTAATATTCTTTCTACTTGTAAGGACATAAAAGATGTAAATTAAATAAAAAACGATATAAAGTTGAAAATGAAAAATAGATATGAAAACATTGATGTTAAAAGTAAATTTTATCTATATAAAAAACTTAAAAAAGATTGCAAACTAGAATCTTATCTAAATATATCTAATTTTCAGATAAGGAGATTGATCACTAAATTTAGACTAAGTGATCACTCCCTCTTAATTGAAAAGGGGAGATATTTTAAAATCCCAAGAGAGGAACGACTTTGTCATAAATGTAAAATACAAGAGGATGAGAAACATTTTTTACTCTATTGTGATTATAATAAAACACTAAGAAATGCCTTTTTTGAACACATATGTACTGAAAATAATAACTTTAATAATTTAAATGAAGAAGAAAAAATTCATTATTTACTAAATCCATCAACGCCTTTACAAACAAATAAGTTAAGATCCTTCTTGAAAAAGTCATTAGAACTGAGGGCAGGGGACTCTTAACAGCTTGTTTGTTTTTATAAATTTTGATGCTGTTTTATTGTGTATGTTTGATATGTATGTATATATGTTTATTGTGTTAATACATGTTGGTCACAAACTGTAAAGTTTATACGACAATAAAATATTTGATTTGATTTGATTTGATAAAACAGGGAGCAGTTTTAAAAGTATCTTGAGCAAATACTAGAAAATTGGAGAAGGATAAAAAGTCATATAATAAATCAATTGTTGACTTTTGATTTCAGTTGATACAATGAATTATCAACCCCAGAGATATGACATTCACCTTCGGCTGTTGGCCTCGGTGAATATCATATCACTGGGGTTGATAAATCATCGTATCAACCTCATCAAAAGTCAATAATTGTATAATATCTCATTTCCAGTTATAATCTATTCTTCACAAATTTCATGTAAATTTATTCAAAGATGGCAAATTAAAGCATGGTAGCTTTCTATGGGCCTTTCTAATTAAGCATCTATGAGAACCTAGGGAGGACACTGTTTTGGGTTGTACCAAAACTTCTCTTGCACTATAAATTTTGCTAGGGAAGTACCAAAAATAACATTAAAGGTCTCTTCAGAAATGCTTGAAAGACCATTTCTTCCATTTTTTAAAAAGTTTTCTGTAGAAACTATGATCATCATGATAGATGGAGAGAAACTTTACATGGAAAAATGGTTATCAAAGTAAGACATGCAAATAAGTCAAACATGACTGAAATCGTGAATTGATCCCTTATAAGAGTTCTTGCCCTTAAGATTTTTACCAGTTTTTTTTTGTTTTGCAGAAACAATGATAGATAGAGAGAAACTTTACTTTGCAAATATTTTTGGCAAAGTAAGACATAGTTCATACAAATTAGTCAACATGACCCAAAATGCCAATTAAACCCTTACAGGAGTTATTATCATAATATTAAAAGATGATTTTTACCAATTTTTATAGTTTTTCGCAGAATCAATGTTAAGTAAAGAGAATCTTTAAAAGGCAGAAATGTTCAGTAAAGTAAAATTGACAAATAAGTTAAATAACCAAAATTGTCATTATCCTCTTACATTTAAGAGTCACTGCCCTTAAAAGATGATTTTTACCAAATTTTATGATTTTGCAGAAACTATAATAGAGAGAAAGTTTAAATGGCATGTTAAACATGCATTAAAATACATTAAACAACAAAGTAATCATTGATGCTATGCAACCCCTACAAACAAATTTCCAGGTGACCAATTCAGGCTCTGAGGAGCCTCTTGTTAAGGTATATATTTTATCCTTGTAACTGTTGAAAATTTTTAGGAGTCCCAAATGAAATTGATTGGTCTTGGCCTAACCAAGGATTACTGATTAAAACTATTTCAATAGAATAATTCTTTTGACATTTTCTATGTATGTTGAACATATTCACTCTTTATCAGGTCACTAACCCTAGTCTACATTATGTATCTGGTCATTAATCCTACATAATGTATGTAAATTCAATAAATTATGGTTATTGAAATCTAAATGAATTCCAGTCTGTTCAAACCAGTTTTTAAATATATTGACCTTAAAAGCTAGAAAACTATCTGTTGATTCTTTACATTTACACAGTGACAGTTGATGTGGCATCTAAGCATGCATACTTTTATAAAGTGAATGTTTTAACCAAAATACATTTTAACATTTAGCCATAGATAAAAATTGTTTTTATTGTTTCCTATGCAGACTATAATCATTTGCTTATTTTTGTTATGCCAACAGTATGGGTAGCTACTACATATGGTTAAAACATGTAAGATTTCACCATTGTATATTATATACGGTAGATGTTAATATTGTTTGTGACTAGGAGAGTTCTGTCTTTCTTTTGGATGAATATGATTTCCAGATTTTTGTTTTGTAGGTTTTATGTACTGGCACATAATTATCATAACTTCACAAATTTAAGATACAAATATATTTCAATAAATAACCAGTGGCGGATCCAGAACTTTTCATAAGGGGGGGCCCGCTGACTGACCTAAGGGGGGGGGGGCCCTCCAGTCATGCTTCAGTGATTCCCTATATAATCAACCAAATTTTTCCCACGAAAGGGGGGCCCGGGCCCCCCAGGGCCCCCTCTTGGATCTGCCTATGATAACGACAGGTTTTTATGCATCATTTGTTTTATATATATAGTAAAAATGTGTATTTATTGTTTTATGAAGGGTTTAGTTTGAACAAAATTTTAAGAGATCAGACATTCCAAATTAATGTTATTATTTAAATATAACTATGCATTTATTGGAAGAAAATGAAATATAAATATACATCATAGTGATATTAACATTATTTACAACTACATAGATATTTTTCAATTAAAAGTTTCAGAGTTGTTGCACATTTAAAGATTTGTTATAAAAAAAAAACCAGCACTGACCTATAATAGGCAAATAGCAAAACACTGTCTATTCACCAATCCTTTAAATCGCTACACTTTCTGATAATTACAGATATCTAGTGGCTATTTTAAACTCACTTGCAGAAAACTATATTTTACAATTATGCACTTTTGCATTTTTTCCAGGACTTGAATTCTTTTGTCAGTACTCATCATGGTTACTAGTCAATTAAAGATTTATTTGAAATTTTCACAAACAGAACTCTCTTAAACTATTGTAGTAATTTGTACTAATTTTTGAAATCCTTATACAGTGTTGTTCCCGGCTTTTGATATTCTCATGTTTGAAGGCTTCAAATAGTGTAAATCTGTGTAATCAGTTGGAATGTGTTTATTTGAAAGGGAAAATGTGGCAAAATCTGTATAACAGATTTGAAATTTTAATTCTAAGTGTATTTAATGTATCTTTTTTAAACGAAAAATGCTTGTTACAAAAAGAGTGATGATTAAAACATTCTGATCATATTTTTTTAGTGGTATAAGAGCCTTAAGCTTGCATTATAACCCTTCTTCAATTTTTCAATTCAAAATTAATCTTGTACCCTGAATTTGAAGACTTACACAAGATTTTTACTATATTAGCCTCATTATTGACCTATAACTATATTAATATCTTCATGCTTCTTTTCTCCTGCAGTCTGGTTGTATAACAAGTTTGGCTAAGGTTACTATTAATGTTGTCCTCTAAATTTTTATATTCATTTTCTCCCGATAACAACCATGGCACTACAATTTCTGGGGGCAGTATTTTTATGTTTTCACACTATTTGCATAAGTGTATGATAAAGAAATTACATCTAAATATATTCCATAAAAATTACAAAAATTAACAGAGCATTCATGTAAACTGAAGGGGTCATCCTGTCACAAGATTAAATGAAGATTTTGTAGGGTCATGGTTATTAGGGAATTCAAAAAGCATGTTCAGCACAAAGTTGATACACGAAATTGTGCATTTTATAACATTATCAAATAATAAAATAAAATAAATTGGATATTGGTTTAGTTTGAGTGAATTTTAATTATTTAGTGTCTGGCCTTCAGCAAAATGACAATTTTATTCAGCTTATAATCAGACATTTTACATTGGCATTGCATTTGCAGCAGAAAACTGGTTTAGATACATGCATTATATTTATGGCCCCTATAGTTTTTCCCTTGTCAGTCATTCCATCATTCCAGAACAAACAGTTATACAGACTTTTTTTCTAAATGCCTTCATATATTGAGCTGATTTTTAGTATGTTAGCCTGCTATGATGAGTTACAGATCGAGTTTACATTTTGTTCTGCTCAGCCAATTTTTGCAGAAATTACGGGCTTTGGAATTTGAAAATTTCGTGAAAATAACAGTTATACAGACTTTTTTTCTAAACGCTTTCACATATTGAGGTGATTTTTAGTATGTCAGTCTACTATGATGAGTTACAGATTGTGTAAAAGTTTGGTTTAGCTCTGCTGATTTGTGCCGAAATTACATAATTTTGACTTTGAAAATTTCGTGAAAATAACAGTTACACTGACTTTCATTCTCAAATTTACACTCCCTATAAATGCTTCAAGCTTTTTTTGCGAGCCGGTCCATTCATGTCATTCTGACACATCTAGTTGTTTAAATAAAATATTTTTTTGGCAAGCAAATGATGAATGGTTCCAGTAATTTATCTTACATATTGCTTACAACAACCCTGTGTTCAGCTTCTTCTCAACCATTGCTACAAAAAGCTAACCAAGGAACTATCTCCTTGTCAATTTATGGGTTGGTGTTGAAGTGTGGAAACTAAATTTACAAAAATTTACACAAACCTGAAGCTGAGAAAAGTTCAATGATGATATTTTAAAGATTTAAAAGATCCCTGCCATGATACATTTGATACTCTTCACTTGAACTATGCTGTATCTTTGCATTATATGCATGAACATTCATATAAGGAAATGCATGTATGTATTATAGAACTAATACTGTTGATCAGTTCCTTTATGCTGTTCTACAATATAAAACTCTTATATCTAGAGTCTTCACTAGTGCACTTTTTTGTATTTACATCAGAGATCAATTAGTTGTTAACCAATTTTCTTGCAAATGGTCAGTTATATTATTGATTTTATCAAGAGCTATTTGAAACAAATGAATGTGTCAACAAAAAATTCTCAAGCAGAATCTAGGATAATCTAACTTTTCAACTGTCAGATCAATATTGATTATATTTAGTAGCAAGGGTACATTGTTTATCACCCATTTGTAGTCAGTCCGTCATATTGGTTTCCAAATGATAAAGCAAAAACTTCAAATTGCAACCTTTAATGGATATATGGTACTGAAAGGAAGATCCTTCTTGACCTTTGAGGTCACTACATCAAGTTCAAAGTTACTAACATGACAAAAATTAGTTCAGGAAAGGAATTTCAGTGTAAATATTCCAATTTCTTACAAGTGATTGGAACCAAACTCCAAAACCTTATATGGGATTGGAACAAAACGTGCATACAATGTCAAGGTCACAGCTACTATTAATTAACCAAATTAAGTGCAGATAGGAATCTCCCCACTTCTAGAGTCTTTTTACTTCTAAGCTGTAGCTTGCTACAAATAAGATAATCCTTTGGAATATTGTGAGCTTAAGGTTCTGAAATTTGAAAAATAATAAGTTTTCCTGATTTAGTCTATTTCTTTGATACTATAAGCAGTATGTCAGCTATATTTGGTGTAAAGAATTTTTGAAAAATGTACATATTTGTCTAGCAGGCTTCATCTGACCTTGACCTCATTTACATTTTATTGTACATGATTCATTGATAAGGTTAACATGGTTAAGTTTATGTGATACTTGTAGTAAAAGTTTCAACATAAAATCAATCATGATCAGGCAAGACATTTCAGCATGCACACTTGTAATAAGAATTGAATTCAAACTGACTAGTTGCAAGTAAACTGATAAACACATAAATGTTTGTATTCTGTAAACCTGACAAAGGTCAATAATAACTGCATGGTTGTGTGTGTTCATATATATTTAGTCAAAGTAAATGTAGCTTTTAGTTTTATAGTCTTTATTGAATATAACAAAATTTGAATGTATTAAGTGAATTGTGTTATTTTAGATTACAAAACATGTTTGTATTTTTGTAAATCAAAACATTTTAATAAATAAAAAGATATTCAAAGATTTAAAAGTATGTTTTTAAATTCTGAACATTACTATTTTTATACGACCGCAAATGCGGTCGTATATTGGTATGTTGTCGTCGTCGGATGACACATTGGTTTTCGCACAATATCTTTAGTTTAAGTGAATGGATCTCTATGAAATTTTACCATAAGGTTCAATACCACAAAAGGAAGGTTGGGATTGATTTTGGGGGTTATGGTACCAACAGTAAAGGAAAAAGGGGCCAAAAATAAGCATTTTTCTAGTTTTCAGACAATAACTTGTGGAACAGTGTATGGATCTCTCTGAAATTTTACCACAAGTTTCCATACCACAAAGGGATGGTTAGGATTTGCTTTGGGGGGTTATAGCTCAAGTTTAGGAATTAGGGGCAAAAACGGGGGAAAAACAAGGGTGTCCTGGTTAATGGACAAATACTTCAGTACAAAACATGATTTAAAGCAGTGTAAGGGAGGTAATTCAAATACATCATTTAAATTACCTCCCTTACACTGCTTTTAAATTATGCATAAAGTAATGGTTAATGAACAATTAAGACAATTTAAAAGCATTGTAAGGGAGGTAATCCTAATACAACGTTTTGATTACCTCCCTTACACTGCTTTTAAATTATGTTTACAGAAATGCATTTTAAAAAGGAAGACCAGTAAAAATATCTGCAAATGTTGCATCTTTTTTTTTTTACAAAAAAATCCATATGAAAGATTTGACACCATATTTTAAATTCTATTATAAAATAGATTAAGTTAGCACTATTGTAAATTTAAATGAGTAATTATGGTTGCAAACTCCATTGGAAATTTGAATTGAGATTATGACCATATCTTGAGGGAAAGATTTTTTTGGGGGTAAAAGGGGGGGGGGGGGGGGGGGGGGTAAAAAGAAATTGTGGGGGGTCAATTTTTTCTCATTTCAGATTTCTTCGAATATTTTTTTTTTTGCAAAAAAAAAAGTGTGTGTGGGGAAGGGGGGGGGGGGGGATTAATACGCAACAGCATAGTGTATTGCACAAAAGCCAAATAAAAAGGGGGGTGTTTATTTTTTTTTGTGGGGGGAGGGTTGGAAATTCGCAACAGCAAAGTGTATTACACAAAAGCAAAAAATTGAATATAAATTCAAATCATATAACCAATTCTAAGTTCTTTGACTACAGTCGTTCTGTGTCAGAAACCTTTTATGTGTCAAATATTTAATTACAATCATAATTCAGACCTGTATCAATCGAGAATATTGCGTCCATATTTGCCCCAACTGTTCAGGGTTGGACCTCTGTGGTCGTATCCAGGTGTGCTCGGCGAAGCAATTTATTTGTTAGTTGAAATATTCTAAAAAAAATGTCTTCCACGTTAACTATTAAGTAATTTAAAGAGATTCACTAAGTGCTTTGGGGGAAACATGAGTTTTATGATTTTGAAATGAATGCATGAGATCAACTTTTTCAAATAGAGAATCTGAAGTTGAAGATATGTATTTCTTCATAATGAAGACTTCATTGACTGCTGAGAGCATGGTTTTTTCCAGGTAAACTTGTGTGTTGACCTTGCCCAAAGGGTTAGTTTGAGCTATTGCCATCATTTTTCCCCCCTCGTCTTACCTGTTGATTATTTACATTTTCATCTACTCTGGAACTATAAAGGCCACTTTGATACAAACTTTAATCAAACCATATTTGCTTACATGTGGTAAATAATTGTCTCAATGGAAATCATCCTATTTTAATATAGGCAGGAATGGTTTATGTAAGGTCCTTTATGAAAATTCCTATTTATGAATACTGTATATGATCAGATGAAACATTACTGCTAGCAGTCAGTTTTCAAATCACCTTTTCCTGCCATCTTATACTTGAAGGCCAAGTCATTTAACCCTAAACAAAACACCTTATTTCATGCTGTCAATCAAATAAAATACATAACCACTAAAGGCCTTTCTCAATTTTGATTGGTCAAAAATATCGTTTCTTAAATTACAAGCCAAATCCTTTCAAACTTAATAGAAAGGATAATTAGGAGACATATTTAAGAGATTCCTCATTTTGTATTGACCAGGTGACATACATGAGGCAATGATACTACACAGGTTCTATTTAATAATGACAAATCTCCCAATGTACTTTTTTATACAACCGCAAAAAATTTTTTGTGGTCCTATATTGGTATGACGTTGGCGTTGTCGTCGTCCGAAGACATTAGTTTTCGCACTCTAACTTTAGTTTAAGTGAAAGGATCTCAATGAAATTTTACCAAAAGGTTCAATACCACAAAAGGAAGGTGGGGATTGATTTTGGGGGTTATGGTACGAACAGTTAAGGAATTGGAAGCCAAAAAGGGGCCAAAAATAAGCATTTTTGTAACTTCCAGACATAACTTGTGTGTTAGTGTATGGATCTCTCTGACATTGTATCACAAGGTTCCACATCACAAAGGGAATGCTGGGATTGATTTTGGGGGTAATTGCCTCCAAATTTTAGGAATTAGGGGCCAAAAAGGGGCAACAAACAAGCATTTTTCTAGATTCATGACAATAACTTGTGTGTAAGAGTATGGATCTTTATGAAATTGTATTACAAGGTTCCATATCACAAAGGGAAAGCTGGAATTGAGTTTGGGGGTAATTGACCAAAAAGCTTAGGAAGAAGGGGCCAAAAAGGGGCCAAAAATAAGCATTTTTCTAGTTTCCAGACAATAAGTTGTGTTCAAGTTTATGGATCTCTCTGAAATTGTACTGCAAGGTACCATACCACAAAGGGAAGGCTGGGATTGATGTTGGGGGTAATTCCCTCAAAATTTTAGGAATAAGGGGCCATAAAAGGGCAAAAAAACAAGCATTTTTCTAGTTTCAGGACAATAACTTGTGTGTTAGTGTATGGATCTTTATGAAATTGTACTGCAAGGTTCCATATCACAAAGGAAAAGCTGGGTTTGAGTTTGGGGGTAATTGCTCTAAAGGTTTAGGAATTTGGGGCCAAAAAGGGGCCAAAAAACAAGCATTTTTCTAGTTTCCAGACAATAACTTGTGTTCAAGTGTATGGATCTCTCTGAAATTGTACTGCAAGGTACCATACAACAAAGGGAAGGCTGGGATTGAGTTTGGGGGTGATGAATCATAAGGGGGTTCAACAAATTTGGGGGGGGGGGGGGATTTTTTTTTCCTTTTTTTTCTTTAGAATTTTCCATTTTAAATTGGTTATTTCTGATTTATATATAAAAGCAAATAATAATGATATGGTTTGAATAGGTAAATTAAAACTTTTTAAGTTCTTAGACCACTTTCATTCTGTGTCAGAAACCTATGCTGTGTCAAATATTTAATTACAATCCAAATTCAGTGCTGTATCAAGCTTGAATGTTGTATCCATACTTGCCCCAACTGTTCAGTGTTCGACCTCTGCGTTCGTATCAAGCTGCGCCCCAGCGGAGCATTTTATTCTCTTAAGCTACAGAGGCAATCTAAACCAAACCAAAAAATAATTATGGAGGATTATAGATTCAAATACTAAATGTCCTGTTGAAAATATGGCTGACAGATACAATTCTTGATTCTGACTGGTTAATTTTTATACGACCGCAAACATTTTTTTGAGTTCGTATAATGGTATGATGTCGTCGTCGTCTGCTTCGTCTTCCGAAGACATATTGGTTTCCGGACAATAACTTTAGTTTAAGTGAATGGATCTCTATGAAATTTTTTAATAAGGTTCAACACCACAAAAGAAAAGTTGGAATTGATTTTGGGGATGATGGTCCCAACCGTTTAGGAATTAGGGTCCCAAAACAAGCCATTTTTATACGACCGCAAACAAATTTTGTGGTCGTATATTGGTATGACATTGGCGTCGTCGTCGTCCGAAGACATATTGGTTTCCGGACAATAACTTTAGTTTAAGTGAATGGAATTCTATGAAATTTTATCATAAGGTTCAATACCACAAAAGGAAGGTTGGGATTGATTTTGGGGGTTATGGTACCAACAGTTGAGGAATTAGGGGCCAAAAAGGGGCCAAAAATCTTCCAGACATAACTTGTGTGTTAGTGTATGGATCTCTCTGAAATTGCACTGCAAGGTCCCATACTACAAAGGGAATGCTGGGATTGATTTTGGGGGTAATTGCCTCAAAATTTTAGGAATTAGGGGCAAAAAAGGGGCAAAAAAATAAGCATTTTTCTAGTTTCCAGACAATAACTTGTGTGTAAGTGTATGGATCTCTCTGAAATTGTACTACAAGGTTCCATACTACAAAGGAAAGGCTGGGATTGAGTTTTTGGGTTATTGCTCAGAGGGGGGTTTCAAAAAGTTGGGGGGGGGGGGGGGGAATTTTTAAGGGATTCATTTTTTTTTTTTTTAAATTTTTAAAATTAAAGTTTCAAGAAGAAATTTTCAATTGCACAGTATTGCGCAATGGATTTATAAGATCTTTGACCACATTTATTTTGTGTCAGAAACCTATATTATGTCAAAAATTTGATCACAATCCAAAATTCCGACAGTATCAAGCTTGAAAATTGTGTTTAAATTTGCCCCAACTGTTCAGGTTTCGACCTCTGCGGTCATATCAGGCTGCGCTCAGTAAAGCATTTTATTATATTTCATTGACTGGTCTTCTCTGAAACTATGAAGCCATTTCTGTATAGGAATGTAAATATGCATTCATTCCTTGTTTCATGCTATAAAGTTTGATATGTGGCAGCAATTATGCAACATAGGTTCTTACTGTAAGCACATGAATAATGAGCTGCAGATTTGTCATTATTAATGTATGTAATACTTCAAGAGTGTTTGATTTTATTCTGATAAGCTGTTAAAATTAGCGGCATCAGGCAATTCTTTGTTCTGATTTTTCAGTTTTCATATTTCTGTCGTGAAACAAATCTAGTATGGGTTGTGCTCATTGTTGAAGGCTGTACAGTGACCTATAGTCGTGAACTTCTATGTCATTTGGTCTCTGGTGGAGTTGTCTCATTGGCAATCATACCACATCTTCTCATTTTTATAGAAAAGTAAATAATTTCAAACCTGATAGAAATGATTGAGAGACCCTGCTTAAAGAATATTTATATTGGTCAGTTGGTATACATTGGCCATTGTTGTTTATAGATCCAGGTGAAGAAAAAGTCCCTAGAGTCAATTGTTATATGCATGAGGTAAACATAGATTTCTTGAAAAAAAATTTTTTAAATCCAAGAAAAGTCATTCCAATTCTGACTGAAAATAATCCTGTCTTTTATGTTTTTCAGTATGGGCAGTGGAGGATAACAAGTGATGAGGAAGAGAAGAAATATTGGAATAAGAAACATTTTGTTGTAGATAGTTGTTTACAGTCATCTCATCTCACTCTCCATCTTACAATCATAAAACTAGAAATATGTAATTGATATACATGAAACAAATTTGTACACATTCCGTGATCCTTGTTAGGGATTTTTAAACTAAACATAATGCTTGTAGCATGAGTTTTGTCCATGCAATATATGGTTATTATTTATATCTCTCTCTCTCTATATATATATATATATATATATAAGATATAATTAAGTATTCTTGACTATTGATCTGTCAAGTGTCATGAAATAGTTGGATCATGGTTTTGCTAACAATTTTGACAATTTTACATTTTCCCTTTGAAACACTGTTTTTGCCCTTAAAAGTGAATTTAAGTTTTGCCAGAAGAACATCATGATATATTACAATATTTGTACCAAGCATATAAACAGACTTTAGACATATATATTCCATGACTATTGTCACAAAGAACATATTATCAAAGAAGAATTATTTATTCATGTCAGCAAATCTTTTTATTTAGTACATGCATAATTCTTCAATACTGTTATATTCAATAGTGTTAGATAACTCTTTAATACTGTTATATTCAATAGTGTTAGATAACTCTTTAATACTGTTATATTCAATAGTGTTAGATAACTCTTCAATACTGTTATATTCAATAGTGTTAGATAACTCTTCAATACTGTTATATTCAATAGTGTTAGATAACTCTTCAATACTGTTATATTCAATAGTGTTAGATAACTCTTTAATACTGTTATATTCAATAGTGTTAGATAACTCTTCAATACTGTTATATTCAATAGTGTTAGATAACTCTTCAATACTGTTATATTCAATAGTGTTAGATAACTCTTTAATACTGTTATATTCAATAGTGTTAGATAACTCTTCAATACTGTTCTATTCTGTAGTGTTAGATATGCATTTTTGCTGAGTAATGGAGGATAATCAGAATCATATTTTTAATATGCCAAAATCTTTTATGATTACTCAATTTAAACTTGACTGAAAAACTTGCTAAATACTAAAAAGCGTTTCTTTTTATGTTTTAGTTTTTCACACAAATTATGCCTGTATGGCCAAAGATATATACTCAACATCTGAAGTAAAAAGAATTAAACAGTTTTATAAATTAACATTAACCAGATCATTTACTGAGCAAAAAAGTAAAAAAATAAATGAGGGAAGCTGATCAAATCAATTTTAAAGCAGCATCTTGCCATCTACCCAACAACAATGGTTGAAAGATCTGACCATTTTGTAATGTTATAAGTTAATCAGAACATTTTAAACAACTATTTCTTTCGTGAATGATTTTTCTTGATCTCTTAATTTTGAAATGACAATTGATCGTTATTGAGGTTCTTCATTAGGCTTTGATGAAAGCATTTTTTCATTCCCAAGATTAACCACAAATTGTGCATGAGTATAGAGTCATACTTGAATATTTGATTGTGTGATTACCAAGGCAAACCATTGTGACTATTGGAGAATATGATAACCCTTGTCAAAGGCCATGACTTGTTGATTATCTGTTTAATTGGGTTGCTTACTTAATTTATGCGACTTGGTTGTGATAGTAATAGAAAGATTTGATAGTTAAAATCACATTTTGTTTGTATTATCAAGGTGTTTAAAAGTGCTGCTAATTTGTCCTTCAAGGTATAAAACAAAATTCTGTTATCAATTTAAGCTGTCAAGCAGAATAATCTTAAAGAAATATAGATACAAATTAAAATTATTTCGATAAAAGAGCAAAACGATCTTGATGAAATGAAATATTGTTATTAACATATATGTATGACTGGTTTAGATTTTATACTCTGGAATCACCTTTTTTCCATAGATTATTCATTTATTTAA
Organism: Mytilus californianus; assembly: GCF_021869535.1. NCBI lineage: Eukaryota > Metazoa > Mollusca > Bivalvia > Mytilida > Mytilidae > Mytilus > Mytilus californianus. Next base: position 68,801,689 of record NW_026262593.1, on the reverse strand, counting down.
TATAATTTAATGATTATTTTTAATATAAATTCTTGTATTTTATTTGATGAAGCAAAAATAAACACTTTTAAGATGGGCAAATAAGTTTGAGACTTTATCAAATTAATATATATCATACATTTTTAGTACATGTGTTTCTAAGTTCTTGTTAGCTTAAGTGTGGTAAACACAAGTAAAGATATGAATGTTATAATTTATTGTATGCTTACAATTGAAAGTTTATTGTTAATTTTGATGACAGATTATTTATTGTTGATCCAGTGCTTATTATAATCAACCCTGTAATTATGTACATTTATAATGGCTGTATTTATTTGCCTTATGTTCAATGCAAATCTTTGCATGTAATTTGTGCAAGGAATATATCATGTCCTTAACCAATCTTGGTATCTTCAACCTCTTTAATCCTTGGATCTATCCTGTTATTTCTTTTTTTATTTTAAATTTGCATAACATTTGTGCAACTATAAGGGATTAAAAGAAACAATTTTGCAGGGATAAAAGTAATATTAGTAGTATTAAAATAAAATATTTTTTTCCAAATCAACATTTAATATATCTGTATAATTCACAGTAAAAAAACATATTGTAGAACATTTTCTTTCAAAAGTAAGTATATATGATGAATGTGGAGGAAATGAAATTGGACTTTATTGAATGCTGAAACAACATGTTTCTCATTCTCCACTATTGTATATAGTATGTTAGAAAAACTCATTCACAGAAATCCTTTGAAACCTTGAACATGTATTGAAAAGATGAACATATGATATGTCAAGCTGTGTGCTTTTTATCATTGAGCAAATAATGTCCATTTGGAATCATATATATATTAGAAGTTAAATTGTATATGATGTTTTATGGAGAGACATTAATGATGTAAAACCATTATATACAAGTTATTAATAAGAAATGACCCTTTTTTGATTATAGCTATTGGAAGAATAAATGACGAATGTACAGAATGTTTGAGGAAAATATTTAAGACACAAATATCTGTTTTATTTAGTCTGGACTCACTCAATGGCAAAATGTTTCTCTTCCAAGATATACAAGATATTTCTCACAAAATTTAAAAAAAAAAATACATGACTGGTTAGTTTAAACATATTTTATTGTTCAAAAGACAAATGGATTAGACACTAGTTTTTGTCAACCTGACAAGTTGAAGTTTATACAGCAGTCATTCAGAATGTCTGTCGGACATCAGCAAATTTCTTCTAAGAATTTGATTAAAAGCAAAAATTAATAGAACCTTTAAATTACATCTGTTAATGTTATTTAAGGATGTACTTAGGTCAGGTTTAGGAATTTTTGTCAGATTTTCGGACTCCTTGGTTTTTTTCCTACGGTACAGGGTAAAATAATTTGCCCCATAACACCCATTTTTCTTTTCATATAAGACTTCAATAGCTCATAAAAGGTCATTTACCAAAATTTAAGCAGATTCTAAATACATTCTTAAAAACATTTAATGCAGAACAGACTGAGTTTCCAGTAAAAATAAATTACCACCTAAATCACTGCATTAATGAAAATAAAAGTAGATAGTGAAACTAGGGATTACATTTATCAGGTCCAGTCATTAGGATGGTGCAATGTTATTTAGTAGAATTTTTTCTTGTCAGTCCCACTTCATTTAATCACATCGTCAGCATAGAGTGTATGTATATTTACTTTTAAAAGAATTACATGTACATGTATATCACTAGGATAATTTTGTAGTAGGTAGCATATTCCTGTTCTATTTATTTTCATGTAAATTTTTAAGTGAGGATTTGAACGTTCCTGATTATCATTCCAAATGTAAATTTGTATGAATGTGATTATTTTGAATGTACTCTGAAAATGATTCAACTGTTTTGTTTTGTTTTTCCTTAGTTTTTGCAAATATTTTAGATATTTTTATTCTTCATACAGAGTTGATTAACTGTATGCGTGATACTTAACTGTTCAGTTCTATGATAGAGAAAAGGTATCTGTTAAAAATTTGAATGTAGAATTAATCTCAAAATTTGAGGGTTTTATTTATATTTGATATTAATTTTGTTAATTTCTTGGGTACGGACAGTGCAGATGATTCTACAAAATGTAGATTTTTTCATTTGCCTTTAATATAAGCAGAACAAATACTATAAGTGAAGTACCATTCAAAAAGAAAATTTGTTGTCCATGTATTGTACAGCTGCAGGGGAATGGACACAAGGATGAATAAAGCTTCTAAAATGTCTATCTTTCCTATTTGAGAGGGGACATTTAATGTTTCTTTAGGTTTTTGTCGAGTGTGCAACATTTGTCGCAAAAGTGAGACATAGCGATCCTACATTCCGTCGGCGGCGGCGGCTGCGTCCACAAATATTCACTCTGTGCTTAAAGTTTTTGAAATTTTAATAACTTTCTTAAACTATCCTGGATTTTTACCAAACTTGGACAGAAGCTTGTTTATGATCATAAGATAGTATCCAGAAGTAAATTTTGTAAAAAAAACATCCTGTTTATCCGTATTTTACTTATAAATGGAATGAGTTTTTCTGCCAAATAACATTACATTCACTCTGTGGTTAAAGTTTTTTTAAATTTCAATAACTTTCTTAAACTATCATGGATTTCTACCAAACTTAGACAGAAGCTTGTTTATGATCAAAAGCTAGTATCTAGAAGGAAGTTTTGTAAAAATTTATTTCCTGTTTTTCCGTATACTTCTTATAAATGGACTTAGTTTTTCTTCCAGTTAACATAACTTAAATACAGTCTGCAGTTAAAGTTTTTAAAACATTTATTAGATTCATAAACCATCCAGGTTTTTTTACCAAACTTGGATAGAAGCTTCTTACAATCAAAAAGATAGTATCTAGAGGAAAATTTTTTATAATTTTTTCCCCATTTTTGTTGAGCCTGCGACTAACAGCAAAAGTAGGCGAGACACTGGGTTCCGTGGAACCCTTACGAATTTTTCTTAATGAATAACAAAGGCAGATTGGTATTCAGTGTTATACAAAAAAAAAGTGACAAAAACTTGTGTGGCAATGGGTTGACTTGCCCTCTGTGACCATGGGTTGACCTGCCCCCTTTGGGGCCATTTATTGACTTGCCCCTTCGGTTTGGCTATGGTTTGACTTTCATCCCTTTGTGTGGCCATGGGCTAGCTTGCCCCCTTTGGGTGACAATAAGTTGCATTTCCACCTTTGTGTTAATGGCCATTGGTTGACTTGCTCTGTTTGCAGCCATGGGTTGACTTGCTCAGTTTATGAAGATGGGTTAACTTGCTCTAAGTGTGGCCATCTGTTGACTTACTCCGTTTTTGGCCAAGGACTAACTTGTTCTGTTTTTGAGCAGGTGATAAAGAGCAAAATCCAAAAGCTGTAATGTACAATAACAAACAAATTTAATCCAATATCTGCTGAAAGAAATTGAAAAGAGTGAATTATTTGTCTTTGGTTACTGACATTGATGAGTACTTTGTTGTTGATTATGTAGATTTTGTTATACATGTCCTGTATATTGTGATTAAAGCTGTATATAAGCGTGGCCATCTGTTGACTTACTCCGTTTTTGGCCAAGGACTAACTTGTTCTGTTTTTGAGCAGGTGATAAAGAGCAAAATCCAAAAGCTGTAATGTACAATAACAAACAAATGTAATCCAATATCTGCTGAAAGAAATTGAAAAGAGTGAATTATTTGTCTTTGGTTACTGACATTGATGAGTACTTTGTTGTTGATTATGTAGATTTTGTTATACATGTCCTGTATATTGTGATTAAAGCTGTATATAAGCTTCACTTCACTTATGATATTAAACCTCCTCCATTATCTTGTACTGTTGGATACCATGCTAGGCAATACAGAAGACTTTTATCATGTGACATTTGAATTAGGGCAAAGATCGATTTTGTAGCTACTGTTAAAGTCAAATGAAGTAAATCATTTATCAATAACATTATTTTTACAAATATTTTACCATTATTTGTCATGTGGGGTACCCGATACCGAGTAAAGCCATATTCTATACTTTGCAATAGGGTACATGCTGGAAAATCTCTTCATTCTTAAGACGAAAAATGTATAAAATATGGAAAAAAGCCATATCATATACCGTAATAGGACTTGTATAGTTAGCACCAGTACATTGTCCACACACCCTTCTCCCCACGAAATTTCAGGTAAAAAACCTTTTTGTAACTGTTAGAAAATGTCTACTGAAACTCCTGTAATTTCAAATCGTGTGTGGTCGTTAGTGGTATTTTCATGGAAAAAAAACTGTATTCCATCATCAAATAGAAGTTGAAACTGCTTGTAAATGATTCTACAACACTCCACGAGTGTTAAAATAAGTAAAAATCACACAAAAAATAATTAAGAAATCGTGTATGTTCAAACCGGAAGTTTGAATAGCATGTGTAAAAAGAAAATAAATCCAGTGAGTGTGTACGGTAAATCCGTACTTGAAAGATATCACTAGAATACGACTTTGAAAGTTAAGCAGTTCCATCCTTGTGTAAAATAATGTTTAATATATCTATCACAGTAATGTTTGAATAATCTTAAGCTAAAGCAAAACACATGCGTCAGTATGAAACACCAAATGGAATGAATAACCGTTTCATTTTGTAGTTCATACATCGTAAGCTGGATCTCGGTTGACTTTATACTTTATTTGTTCTGTTTAATTCAAGCAGATTTCAAGCAATGCAATGAAAAGAAATGAGAAATTTGTAATGAAGCATTTAATTTTTAAATTTATCAGTACATAACCGCTGCATTTGTTTGCACCTGTCCTAAGTCAGGAACCTGATGTTCAGTGGTTGTCGTTTGTTGATGTGGCTCATAAGTGTTACCGTTTCTTGTTTTTCATATAGATTACACAGTTGGTTTTCCTGTTTGAATGGTTTTACACTAGCCATTTTTGGGCCCTTTATAGCTTGTTGTTCGGTGTGAGCCAAGGCTCCGTGTTGAGGCCGTACTTTGATCTCTAATGATTTACTTTTACAAATTGTGACTTGGATGGAGAGTTGTCTCATTGGCACTCATACCACATCTTATATCTATAAATTTGGGGGATAATGCATAAAAATAACATATTGATATTGATTAGGTAAGACTATTAGTTTTAAAAATGATAAGAGCGCCCTCTACAATATCAGTAACAAACATGGCATAATGTAAACAAACCACCTCACGAAATTGATTTTTTCCTCATTTCTTGCTTATCATACTCTATAGTCCGCACCCCTGTCTGGCAGATCAATTTTGGAGAATAAAACCGCGTACTTTACAATCCTTTATTTGTAACAAAGGTACTAGGTTCTAGAATCCTAGCGATTATGGTCTATAGTTTGATAAAAAGCTTATAATCAGCACTACATTGGGATAGAATCAAATTACTAGCGAAACATTCTTAACACGAAATATGTTGTATGAAATATCGATAAAAAGCCATGTTCGAGTAGAAAAATGCCTTATGAATTTAAGTAAAACTTATATTCAATACAACAATATGGATACATGCTTGCGAGGCTTGGTTGTTCTAGAATCCCAGTGATTTTGAACTGTTTTTTAATAAATAGTTATTGGAAAGTACTACATGAGGATAGTATCGAATTACGACGTAAAATGTTGTATGAAATATCGAAAGAGCCATATTCTATACATTACAACAAGAGTATATCATTGCAAGTATCAGCTGTTCTAGAATCCTAGGGTTTATGATCTGTGTTTGTATGTCGTATACATTATCTGAAAAAGCCATATTGTATAGCACATTTCAGTAGGGGTACATGCCTTTTAGTCTCGGCTGAATCCAAGGGATTATGATGTTTTTAAATAAATAGCTAGTAGATAGTATAGTATTGAATTTCTTAGTAAATCCTAAACACGGATCTGTGCACTTTATTCAGTACTTAACTTTTGTTGCCCAGTCTATTTGCTTTCTTATGATATATAGGGTATACCTGTTATGAGGGGATTCAAGGGTTCAAACTTCGATCAAATCGTGCTTGGTCATGTTTTTTTTTTTGGTAAGTTCTGCCGTTTTCGGTATGTTGGCGCTCAGTAATCCTTAACCCGGATCATCGCTCTCTTTTAATACTTAACTTTTGTTGCCCAATCTATTTGCTTTCTTAGGATATATAGGATATACCTGTTATTAGGGGATTCAATGGTTCAAAACTCATCAAATCGTGCTTGATCATGTAGTTTTTCTTGGTTTAGGTTCGGCCATTTTCCGTATGTTGGCAATCAATAATCCTATTTTTTCTTTGGTAAGTTTGGCCGTTTTCGGTATGTTGACGCTCAGTAATCCTTAACCGGGATCAGTGTACTCTATTCAATACTTAACTTTTGTTGCCCAGTCTATTAGCTTTCTTGGGATATATACGCTAAATTAACCTGTTATTAGAGGATTGAAGGATCTAAAACTCGATCAAATCGTGCTTCTTAATGTGTTTTTTCTTATGTTAGGTTCGGCCGTTTTCGGTATGTTGTCAAACAATAATCCTTAACCTGGATCTGTGCATTTTATTCAGTACTTAACTTTTCTTGCCCAGTCCATTTGCTTTCTTAGGATACATAGGATATACCTTTATTAGGGGACTCAAGGGTTTGAAAACTCGATCAAATCGTGCTTGGTCATGTATTTTTTCTCTGGTAAGTTCGGCCGTTTTCGGTATGATTTCAAACGATAATCCTTAACCTGGATCTGTGCGCTTTATTCAGTACTTAACTTTTGTTCCCCAGTCCATTTGCTTTCTTACAATATATAGGATATACCTGTTATTATAGGACTCGAGGGTTTAAAACTCGATCAAACCATGCTTGCTTGGTCAGTTATTTTTTCTTTGGTAAGTTCTGCCGCGTTCGGTATGTTGGCGCTTAGTAATCCTTAACCCGGGTCAGTGCACCCTATTCAATAGTTACTGAAATTTTCTTGCCCAGTCTATTAGCTTTCTTGGGAAATATAGGATATACCTGTTATAAGAGGATTCAAGGGTTCAAAACTCGATGAAATCGTGCTTGATCATGTATTTTTTTCTAAGGTTAGGTTCGGCCGTTTTCGGTATGTTGTCAAACAATAATCCTTAACCCGGATCAGTGCACTCTATTCAATACTGAACTTTTGTTGTTCAGTCTTTTCGTTTTCTTGGGATATATACGGTATACCTGTTATTAGGAGACTCAAGGGATCAGAACTCGATCCAATCGTGCTTGGTCATGTATATTTTCTTAGGTTAGGTTCAACCGTTTTCAGTATGTTGTCAAACAATAATCCTTGACCTGGATCTGTGCACTTTTTTCAGTACTTAACTTTTGTTGCCCAGTCTATTTGATTTCTTAGGATATATAGAATATACCTATTATAAGGGGACTCAAGGGCTAAAAACTCGATCAAATCGTGCTTGGTCATGTATTTTTTCTTTGATAAGTTCGGCTGTTTTCTGTATGTTGGTGCTCAGTACTACTTAACCCGGATCAGTCCACTTTATTCAATACTTAACTTTTGTTGCCTAGTCTGTTAGCTCTCTTGGGATATATAATGGTAGGATTTAAGGGTTCAAAACTCGATCAAATCGTGCTTAGTCGTGTATTTTGTCTTAGGTTAGGTTCAGCCGTTTTCGGTATGTTGTTAAACAATAATCCTTAACTTGGATCTGTGCGCTTTATTCAGTACTTAACTTTTGTTGCCCAGTCCATTTGCTTTCTTAGGATATATAGGATATACCTGTTATTAAGTGATTCAAGATTTCAAAACTATATCAAATCTTGTTTGGTCATGTATTTTTTTCTTTGGTAAGTTCGGCCGTTTTCGGTAATTTGGCGCTCAGTGATCCTTAACCCGGATCAGTGCACTCTATTCCATACTTAACTTTTGTTGCCCAGTATATTAGCTTCCTTGGAATATATAAGGTATACCTTTTTTAGAATATTCAAGGGTTCCAAACTCGATCATATCGTGCTTGGTTATGTATTTTTTAGGTTCGGTTCGGTCATTTTGGGTATGTTGTCAATCAATAATCCTTAACCCGGATCTGTGCACTTTTTTTATCACTTAACTTTTAATGCCCAGTCCATTTGCTTTCTTATGATATATAGGATCTACTTGTTATTAGGGGATTCAAGGGCTAAAAACTCGATCATATCGTGCTTGGTCATGTATTTTTTCTTCGGTAAGTTCGACCGTTTTCGGTCTGTTGGCACTCATTAATCCTTAACCCGGATCAGTGCACTCTATTCAATACTTAACTTTTGTTGCCTAGTATATTAGCTGTCTTAGGATATATGGGGTTTACCTGTTTTTAGACGATTCAAAGGTTCAAAACTCGATTATATCGTGCTTGGTCATGTATTTTTCTTAGGTTAGGTTCGGCCTTTTTCGGTATATTGTCAATCAATTACCCTTAACCTGGATCTGTGCACTTTATTCATTACTTAACCTTTGTTGCCCAGTCCATTTGCTTTCTTAGGATATATAAGATGTACCTGTTATTAGGCGATTCAAGGGCTAAAAACTCGATCATATTGTGCTTTGTCATGTACTTTTTCTTTGGTAAGTTAGACCGTTTTCGGTATGTTGGCGCCCAGTAATCCTTAACCCGGATCAGTGTACTCTATTCAATACTTAACTTTTGTTGGCCAGTATATTAGCTTTTTCGGGATATATAGCGTATACCTGTTATTAGCAGATTCAAGGGTGCAAAACTCGATCATATCGTGCTTGGTCATGTATTTTTTATTAGGTTAGGTTCGGCCGTTTTCTGTATGTTGTCAATGAATAATCCTTAACCTGGATCTGCGAACTTTATTCAGTACATAACTTTTGTTGCCTAGTCCATTTGCTTTCTTTAGATATATAGGATATACCTGTTATTAGGGGATTCAAGGGTTAAAACTCGATTATATCGTCCTTGGTCATGTATTTTTTCTTTTGTAATTTCGACCGTTTTCGGTATGTTGGCGCTCAGTAGTCCTAAACCCGGATCAGTGCACTCTACTCAATACTTATCTTGTGTTGCCCTGTATATTAGCTTTCTTGGGATATATAGGTTATACCTGTTTTTAGAAGATTCAAGGGTGCAAATTCGATAATATAGTGATTGGTCATGTATTTTTTATTAGGTTAGGTTCGGCCGTTTTCGGTATGTTGTCGATCAATTATCCGTAACCCGGATCTGTAAACTTTATGCAGTACTTCACTTTTGTTGCCTAGTCCATTTGCTTTCTTAGGATATATAGGATATACCTGTTATTAGGGGATTCAAGGGTGCAAAACTCGATCATATCGTGCTTGGTCATGTATTTTTTCTTTGGTAAGTTCGACCGTTTTCGGTATGTTGGCGCTCAGTAATCCCTAACCCGGATCAGTGCACTCTATTCAATACTTAACTTTTGTTGCCCAGTATATTAGCTGTCTTTGGATATATAGGGTATACCTGTTTTTAGAAGATTCAAGGGTGCAAATTCGATCATATCGTCCTTGGTCATGTATTTTTTTTTAGGTACGGTTCGGCCGTTTTCGGTATGTTGTCAATCAATAATCCTTAACCCGGATCTGTGCACTTTATTCAGTACTTAACTTGTGTTGCCTAGTCCATTCGCATTCTTCGGATATATAAGTTATACCTGTTATTAGGCGATTCAAGGGCTAAAACCTCGATCATATCGTGCTAGGTCATGTATTTTTTATTAGGTTAGGTTCGGCCGTTTTCGGTATGATGTCAGTCAATAATCCTTAACCCGGATCTGTGCACTTTATTCAATACTCAACTTTTGTTGCCCAGTATATTAGCTGTCTTGGGATATATAGGGTATACCTGTTTATAGAGAATTAAAGGGTGCAAAACTCGATCATATAGTGCTTCTCATGTATTTTTTATTAGGTTAGGTTCGGCCGTTTTCGGTATGATGTCAATCAATAATCCTTAATCCGGATCTGTGCACTTTATGCTGTACTTAACTTTTGTTGCCTAGTCCATTTGCTTTCTTAGGATATATAGGATATACCTTTTATTAGGGGATTCAAGGGTTAAAAACTCGATCATATCGTGCTTGGTCATGTATTTTTTTGTTTGGTAAGTTCGACCGTTTTCGGTATGTTGACACTCAGTAATCCCACACCCGGATCAGTGCACTCTATTCAATACTTAACTTTTGTTGCCCAGTATATTAGCTGTCTTGGGATATATAGGGTATACCTGTTTTTTTAGAAGATTCAAGGGTGCAAATTCGATCATATCGTGCTAGGTCATGTATTTTTTTTAGCTACGGGTCGGCCGTTTTCGGTATGTTGTCAATCAATAATCCTTAATCCGGATCTGTGCACTTTATTCAGTACTTAACTTTTGTTGCCCAGTCCATATGCTTTCCACCGATATATAGGTTATACCTGTTATTAGGCGATTCAAGGGCTAAAAACTCGATCATATCGTGCTTGGTCATGTATTTTTTCTTTGGTAAGTTTGACCGTTTTCGGTATGTTGGCGGTCAGTTATCCTTAACCCGGATCAGTACACTCTAAATTACAAGCCAAATCCTTTCAAACTTAATAGAAAGGATAATTAGGAGACATATTTAAGAGATTCCTCATTTTGTATTGACCAGGTGACATACATGAGGCAATGATACTACACAGGTTCTATTTAATAATGAAAAATCTCCCAATGTACTTTTTTATACGACCGGAAAAAAATTTTTGTGGTCCTATATTGGTATGACGTTGGCGTCGTCGTTGTCGTCTGAAGACACATTAGTTTTCGCACTCTAACTTTAGTTTAAGTGAATGGATCTCAATGAAATTTTACCAAAAGGTTCAATACCACAAAAGGAAGGTGGGGATTGATTTTGGGGGTTATGGTATGAACAGTAAAGGAATTGGGGGCCAAAACGGGGCCAAAAATAAGCATTTTTGTAACTTCCAGACATAACTTGTGTGTAAGTGAATGGATCTCTCTGACATTGTACCACAAGGTTCCATATCACAAAAGGAATGCTGGGATTGATTTTGGGGGTAATTGCCTCCAAATTTTAGGAATATCCCAGCAAACACAAAAACATCTTTAAAATGTTTTTAAAATGTTGTGTCTAATGTCATGAAAATATCACAAAAAAACGTGAGAAAAACATTAAATGTATGGTAGAATATATATCGCTAAAACGTTTTCTAATATATTTTCTAAAATATTTGCATAATATAATTAAAATGTTGTAAAGAAATATCATGATAATGTGAAAAACAATGGTGTATAAAACATTTTGATAATCTTTTAAAAAATATTTTCTAGAAATATTTTCTGAACGTTTGAAAAACATCATGAACATCAAATTATGTTATAAAAATGTTTTTTGGATGTTTTCTTGCAAGTGAGACTGTGCCTAAAAAATGTTTTCAAAATGTTTTAAGAAGATGTTTTTGGTTAATATCTAGATCATATCAATATAAAAATGTCTGTACTTTTGATTGAGTTTCCTGCTTTTTTAAATAACAAATCATTAGTTAAATTAATTTATACACAGTGATTAATTCTATATACAAACAAGAATAAATCAGTTGTTTTGCTAAGCATATATGAAATTCACAATTCAAAGTCTCTAAAAACAAGAAGTATCTACAAATTTTGACACATCCAAAATGGCAGACACAACTCATCATGGTCAAGCCACTTACCAAATATGAAGTCATTCTGTTCATCAGCATTACTAATTAAAGTAATGAAAAATTGAGAACATTCAACATTTTGAAATACAATGTATAAGCAAACAGGAAACAGGTGCCAGATACAAAAATGTTCACACATCACAGTTCATCACTATCAAGCAGCTCATTAAATATGAACTCATCTTTATCAGCAGTTTTGGGAAAAACAGTGATGAAAATATTTGTTGGACAAAATCCGACAAATATAGGTGGACAGACAAAGACAGTGCAAGAAAGCCCACATTCCAACCACAATGGTATAATGTTTAGTTTTTCACTCTCAACTTTTATTACCTATCTTATACACATCATGCATATGTCAACCTGAACATGCATGACATATATGCCATTGGACATTATGCAAACATTATACACATTTTTAAGTTCAAGTTACATTGACTAAAACTTGTGTCCCAAATTAAGATTTTTCAATACAACTTCTCTTTCTAAACTAAAACGCTACACTTCTAATAGGGTTACATCTTAAGTCAATAATCATTGATAATTGGCTGAAGAGATGAGAACAAAACACCATTTTACATCAACTATTTGATTTATTTAAGAATACATTGAAAAAGTCAATCAATTGTCTTATTCAAAATCACTTGGAATGTCTTGTAGTGTCTTATATCTTTTTCTTGCTGTGCCATGCTTCTGAAAAAAAAAAATATCTTACATTCATATATAAACTTCTTGCATATTCCTGTATTATAGAACAATTCACCTTGCCTGAAGGATATACATCCCCTCCCCTTTAAAGTTTTGAAACAAATAACCATGATAGTCTGTCGGAAGGGGACGATAAATGGCTGACGGTGTTAAGAGAGAGCAATATGCCACGCTGAACTTCATTTAGTTATTAAAAAAAAAACACATAAAAAACTTTAGACTAGATATGTGTCCAGTCAAGAGTCTTATTTCATTATACTCGTTGATTGTTGTCCATCATATTTTTTTTCTTTTATTGTTTTGTATAAATCAGGCTGTTGTTTTTCTTGTTTTTTTTTTTAGTTTTCATTAAATGCATTGTATCATGTAGGGGCCTTTAAAAGCCCTGCTACATAATGTCATTAAACATCTTATTGTCCTTTTTAAGTGTTAAACTCTGTAGAGTGACATATTTTATAACTTGTCATTTGTATCTAAGGGCATATGATACAGTCCTAGAAGTATACTATAGGCATATAATAACTTATCGAAGTGTTACGCATTGTTTTCGCAATGATGATAATAATATAACTTAACTTCCGAGGAACACAAAGATGTCATTAAATGAGCTGTTTATATGTATTTGAAATACTTCAAAGGAAAACAAATATGATGTTTATGAAAGCACACTGTTGGACTAAAAGATTGATTTAAATAAACAACTTGTTTCTATTTTGTCACAAAAAAAATAATTTATTCAAATATCCAGATATCTTTTCTGTATTGTATGCCCTTAATCTTGAATGTAATGCATTGTTTATGCTAAATATTTGAATTAAATATGGAATAACAGTAATTCTGTATGAAAATCTTACTTCAAAAAAAAATTCTCCTGAAAGGTTGTAGACATTCCAAAGAACCTGCGCCACCAAATTGTAAACCTGCATATTGAACTTGTCCTTTGTGGCTTTTCTTTTAGCTCCTGTTCAAAAATAAAAGATACATTGTATGTACATTGTGTGTATGAAGCAATAAATATAATTTTAAGCAACAGTTTATATTATCTTGCTTGTACTGAAGTCTTACATAGTCTTTGTAATGTTCATTAAGCTGTTAAGGGAAATTTGATTTACTGTTTTGCAAATACAGTCGAACCTTGTTGTGTCGAACTCGGTTGTGTCGAAAACTCGGATGAGTCGAAGTAATTTCTCGGTCCCAGTAAAATTCCTGTTTGATCAATGCATAATAACCTCTGATGAGTCGAAGTTGGTTGATTCGAATATTCGGTTAAGTCGAGTAAATTTTATAGTCCCGTCGATGTAAAATTCATGTAAATTGACCCCGATGACTCGAAGTTCGAAAGTAAGAATTCATAAAAGATGCAGACCTAATGATAAAAATTCAAATCGGATGTATTTCTTATGTAACCTAATCATTTTCAAAAGAGATTAAAGCTGAGTAAACATACTTGTTTGTATAACAGTTAAAATGACATGTTTATGGTGACCGGTAATTAACACCTTTGGTTGATCGTTCAAGCGGAATGTTAGTGTGTTGAACATTTATCACATCAGATAAAAACAAAATCAATTTAAATGACCCAAGCTGAGATAAAATGAATGGTTAGATTTAAAACTCATTAATTAAAATAAATAAAAGGATTAGAACAATTATGATAAATTCATGATAATTTAATGTAAAGCAGACGACCTCTGGCTCACCAGAGACCGTTCATAACTTAATTCGTTCCGCGAGTGATTTCATAATTTATAGTGACTGACCTTTGTAAATATTTGTGTAGACTATTGATTTTATTTGTGCATGATTTTTATCTGTACTTGTGTGTTTAATTATTATGAAGGAACAAAAATGGAGATTGAATACACAATCATAAAGTGTCATATCGAAAAAAGGCACACTGTTCATTGTATCTAGTTTACACAAATCATACCGTATTTCATGCATTCCAAATTTATGACGACACACTTGACCTCGGATGAGTCGAACCTCGGATGTGTCGAATACTTTGGTCCGGTCCCTTCGACTTCGACACAACGAGGTTCAACTGTACATACATACACTGATTTTACTAGAAAAAAAAATCTCCATATTCAAATGGTGCTTATATGAGTGTTATTGTAACTTGCTTGTTTGTGTGCCTCGGAAACAAGGTATTGAGTTATTGCAATAGTTGTTGTTGGTTTAAGTCTGTCAAATTTCTTTTTCATAATGTGTATTTAATGTAGGCAGTTTTGTTTCAATTGTGTTGAGAAAAATTTAACATTTGTTTGTCAAGGCTTCAAAGTGGACTACATGTATATGGCATTGGTTTTCTCTGTTTTGAAAGCCGTACAGTGACCTATAATTTCTTTTATCCAAGTCATTTGAATTCTGGTGGATAGCTGTCTCATACACCTTATTGCTATTTCAGTATTTGGAAATTTGTCCTGCTTGAACATTTTACGTCAGCATACGTCATACATTATACACCTTATCGCTATTCCCCCTTGACCTGAGAATCTATCCTGCTTGAACTTTTGACGTCAAACAACAATCACTTTTCCATTGTGGTATCAGATATTTTTTATGATGACATCAAAATTTTAAGGGAACTTGTGACAGTTGTGTGATGTCCAGTAATGCCTAATGGCAGACAAATAGCGATAAGGTGTATTGCTTTCAATTGTGGTGTCAAATATTTTCTAATATGACGTCAACATTTTACAGGAACTTTTTTGATGTCCATGGCCAGTAATGGCGGACAAATAGCGATAAGGTGTATTGGCAATCAAACACATACACAAGCCACATATCCTTATAATTTTTTTATATCAATGAACAAATTCATAATTGGTGTACGTAGATGCTTGAACAGTGGCGGATTTAGGGGCCCCGACCCCCTTATGGAGCTAATTATAAGATAAATGTATAGACTATTTACAAGTATCACTCCAAACGTTTGCTTGCCTTGGGCAGGGCCCCCTTTTTTCAAAACCTTGATCCGCACCTCCAGAAACAGATGTAATTTGGTTCCGATTATGATTGAACACACACAATGAATGCACAAGTTTCATCTTAACAGATTAATCATTCTTACCAAGTGATTATATATCGCGTAACAAACAATTTTCTTGGCTCTCTTTGTTGATATCCTGTCTTCGTTTCGAAATTCAAATTTCAAAATCATTTCCGGTGATAAAACAAAAGTCGATTCCGGAAAAGGTCGGGTTTCCGTAAGGCATATAAACGATACGAAAATTGAACTTAGTACAGTTACAGTTTTCATTTCTTAATTTCTAAAATATACACGAACGAAATTAATAAATATTAAAGAAAGGTGATTGTTTATTAATACATTATTGCTTAATTTAATGTTGACTCTTTTGAATTTTAATATAAGAAGGAATAAAATCTGACTTCAAGGATCTTCAAGATATCAATTAAGGATTTCAACCATAGTATCTTGCTTGTCATGATATTGATGAAATGTAGTACTATATCTTATCCTAAAAAAAAACGAGCTAATTCCCAAAAACGTTGTTTGTGGGGTTGTGAATAAAGTTTAAATAAAATGTTATTTTATATCCGTAAAATGTTGAATAAAATATCAGTAAGACTATTAAGTAATGTGTATATCAGAATATTTTATAGAAAACATTTAGCTGATATTTTTCAGATGTTTTATGTAAAACATTTTAATTTTACGTTATAAAACATTTTATGCAAATAGCAAAACTATATTTTCTGTAAAACATTTTTTTGCAGAATGTTTTTTGGATATTTGGAAAATATTTACTTTAAATGTTGTTAAAATATAAAATACCAATTGAAGAAAATATCATTTTTTTATATTATAAAATATCTACGGGATATTTTAGAACAATGTTTGAGGACATGAATAAAAGATATTAGCAAATAATATTTTGTTAATGTTGTAAAAACATTTTACTTAAATGTTAGAAATAAAACATTTCGAAAACAATAAAATAAACATTTTTTTTATGTTTAAATGATATCTTATTGAAATATTTTGTGAGAGACGTCCATATGACATTTAAAAAATGTTTTTAAAATGTTGTGTGTTTGCTGGGATGGGGCCAAAAAGGGGCAAAAAACAAGCATTTTTCTTGTTTCATGACAATAACTTGTGTGTTAGTGTATGGATCTCTCTGACATTGTATCACAAGGTTCCATATCACAAAGGGAATGCTGGGATTGATTTTGGGGGTAATTGCCTCAAAATTTTAGGAATTAGGGGCCAAAAAGGGGCAAAAAACAAGCATTTTTCTAGATTCATGACAATAACTTGTGTGTAAGGGTATGGATCTTTATGAAATTGTATTACAAGGTTCCATATCACAAAGGGAAAGCTGGAATTGAGTTTGGGGGTAATTGACCAAAAAGCTTAGGAAGAAGGGGCCAAAAAGGGGCCAAAAATAAGCATTTTTCTAGTTTCCAGACAATAAGTTGTGTTCAAGTTTATGGATCTCTCTGAAATTGTACTGCAAGGTACCATACCACAAAGGGAAGGCTGGGATTGATGTTGGGGGTAATTCCCTCAAAATTTTAGGAATAAGGGGCCATAAAAGGGCAAAAAAACAAGCATTTTTCTAGTTTCAGGACGATAACTTGTGTGTTAGTGTATGGATCTTTATGAAATTGTACTGCAAGGTTCCATATCACAAAGGAAAAGCTGGGTTTGAGTTTTGGGGGTAATTGCTCTAAAGGTTTAGGAATTTGGGGCCAAAAAGTTTCCAGACAATAACTTGTGTTCAAGTGTATGGATCTCTCTGAAATTGTACTGCAAGGTACCATACAACAAAGGGAAGGCTGGGATTGAGATTGGGGGTGATGAATCATAAGGGGGTTCAAAAAATTTGGGGGGGGGGGAGGATTTTTTTTTCCTTTTTTTTCTTTAGAATTTTCCATTTTAAATTGGTTATTTCTGATTTATATATAAAAGCAAATAATAATGATATGGTTTGAATAGGTAAATTAAAACTTTTTAAGTTCTTAGACCACTTTCATTCTGTGTCAGAAACCTATGCTGTGTCAAATATTTAATTACAATCCAAATTCAGTGCTGTATCAAGCTTGAATGTTGGGTCCATACTTGCCCCAACTGTTCAGTGTTCGACCTCTGCGGTCGTATCAAGCTGCGCCCCAATGGAGCATTTTATTCTCTAAAGCTACAGAGGCAATCTAAACCAAACCAAAAAATACTTATGGAGAATTATAGATTCAAATACTAAATGTCCTGTTGAAAATATGGCTGACAGATACAATTCTTGATTCTGACTGGTTAATTTTTATACGACCGCAAACATTTTTTTGAGTTCGTATAATGGTATGATGTCGTTTTCGTCTGCTTCGTCGTCCGAAGACACATTGGTTTCCGGACAATAACTTTAGTTTAAGTGAATGGATCCTATGAAATTTTTTAATAAGGTTCAACACCACAAAAGGAAAGTTGGAATTGATTTTGGGGATGATGGTCCCAACCGTTTAGGAATTAGGGGCCCAAAACAAGCCATTTTTATACGACCGCAAACAAATTTTGCGGTCGTATATTGGTATGACATTGGCGTCGTCGTCGTCGTCCGAAGACAAATTGGTTTTCGCACTCTAACTTTAGTTTAAGTGAATGGAGTTCTATGAAATTTTACCATAAGGTTCAATACCACAAAAGAAAGGTTGGGATTGATTTTGGGGGTTATGGTACCAACAGTTGAGGAATATGGGGCCAAAAAGGGGCCAAAAATCTTCCAGACATAACTTGTGTGTTAGTGTATGGATCTCTCTGAAATTGCACTGCAAGGTCCCATACTACAAAGGGAATGCTGGGATTGATTTTGGGGGTAATTGCCTCAAAATTGTAGGAATTAAGGGCCAAAAAGGGGCAAAAAAATAAGCATTTTTCTAGTTTCCAGACAATAACTTGTGTGTAAGTGTATGGATCTCTCTGAAATTGTACTACAAGGTTCCATACTACAAAGGAAAGGCTGGGATTGAGTTTTGGGGTTATTGCTCAGAGGGGGGTTTCAAAAAGTTGGGGAGGGGCGGGGGATTTTTAAGGGATTCATACTTTTTTTCAAAATTTTTAAAATTAAAGTTTCAAGAAGAAATCTTCAATTGCACAGTATTGCGCAATGGATTTATAAGATCTTTGACCACATTTATTTTGTGTCAGAAACCTATATTATGTCAAAAATTTGATCACAATCCAAATTCCGACAGTATCAAGCTTGATAATTGTGTCCAAATTTGCCCCAACTGTTCAGGGTTCGACCTCTGCGGTCGTATCAGGCTGCGCTCAGTGAAGCATTTTATTATATTTCTTTGACTGGTCTTCTCTGAAACTATGAAGCCATTTCTGTATAGGAATGTAAATATGCATTTATTCCTTGTTTCATGCTATAGAGTTTGATATGTGGCAGCAATTATGCAACATAGGTTCTTACTGTAAGCACATGAATAATGAGCTGCAGATTTGTCATTATTAATGTATGTAATACTTCAAGAGTGTTTGATTTTATTCTGATAAGCTGTAAAAATTAGCGGTATCAGGCAATTCTTTGTTCTGATTTTTCAGTTTTCATATTTCTGTCGTGAAACAAATCTAGTATGGGTTGTGCTCATTGTTGAAGGCTGTACAGTGACCTATAGTCGTGAACTTCTATGTCATTTGGTCTCTGGTGGAGTTGTCTCATTGGCAATCATACCACATCTTCTCATTTTTATAGAAAAGTAAATAATTTCAAACCTGATAGGAATGATTGAGAAACCCTGCTTAAAGAATATTTATATTGGTCAGTTGGTATACAGTGGCCATTGTTATTTATAGATCCAGGTGAAGGAAAAAGTCCCTATTTTATTTTATATTGGTCAGTTGGTATACATTGGCCATTGTTGTTTATAGATCCAGGTGAAGAAAAAGTCCCTAGAGTCAATTGTTATATGCATGAGGTAAACATAGATTTCTTGAAAATATTTTTTTTAAATCCAAGAAAAGTCATTCCAATTCTGACTGAAAATAATCCTGTCTTTTATGTTTTTCAGTATGGGCAGTGGAGGATAACAAGTGATGAGGAAGAGAAGAAATATTGGAATAAGAAACATTTTGTTGTAGATAGTTGTTTACAGTCATCTCATCTCACTCTCCATCTTACAATCATAAAACTAGAAATATGTAATTGATATACATGAAACAAATTTGTACACATTCCGTGATCCTTGTTAGGGATTTTTAAACTAAACATAATGCTTGTAGCATGAGTTTTGTCCATGCAATATATGGTTATTATTTATATCTATATATATATATATATATATATATATATATAAGATATAATTAAGTATTCTTGACTATTGATCTGTCAAGTGTCATGAAATAGTTGGATCGTGGTTTTGCTAACAATTTTGACAATTTTACATTTTCCCTTTGAAACACCGTTTGTGCCCTTAAAAGTGAATTTAAGTTTTGCCAGAAGAACACCATGATATATTACAACATTTGTACCAAGCATATAAACAGACTTTAGACATATATATTCCATGACTATTGTCACAAAGAACATATTATCAAAGAAGAATTATTTATTCATGTCGGCAAATCTTTTTATTTAGTACATGCATAATTCTTCAATACTGTTATATTCAATAGTGTTAGATAACTCTTCAATACTGTTATATTCAATAGTGTTAGATAACTCTTCAATACTGTTCTATTCTGTAGTGTTAGATAACTCTTCAATACTGTTATATTCAATAGTGTTAGATAACTCTTCAATACTGTTCTATTCTGTAGTGTTAGATAACTCTTCAATACTGTTGTATTCAATAGTGTTAGATAACTCTTCAATACTGTTCTATTCTGTAGTGTTAGATAACTCTTCAATACTGTTGTATTCAATAGTGTTAGATAACTCTTCAATACTGTTATATTCAATAGTGTTAGATAACTCTTCAATACTGTTATATTCAATAGTGTTAGATAACTCTTCAATACTGTTCTATTCAATAGTGTTAGATAACTCTTCAATACTGTTATATTCAATAGTGTTAGATAACTCTTCAATACTGTTATATTCAATAGTGTTAGATAACTCTTCAATACTGTTATATTCAATAGTGTTAGATAACTCTTCAATACTGTTATATTCAATAGTGTTAGATAACTCTTCAATACTGTTATACTCAATAGTGTTAGATAACTCTTCAATACTGTTATATTCAATAGTGTTAGATATGCATTTTTGCTGAGTAATGGAGGATAATCAGAATCATATTTTTAATATGCCAAAACCTTTTATGATTACTCAATTTAAACTTGACTGAAAAACTTGCTAAATACTAAAAAGCGTTTCTTTTTATGTTTTAGTTTTTCACACAAATTATGCCTGTATGGCCAAAGATATATACTCAACATCTGAAGTAAAAAGAATTAAACAGTTTTATAAATTAACATTAACCAGATCATTTACTGAGCAAAAAAGTAAAAAAATAAATGAGGGAAGCTGATCAAATCAATTTTAAAGCAGCATCTTGCCATCTACCCAACAACAATGGTTGAAAGATCTGACCATTTTGTAATGTTATAAGTTAATCAGAACATTTTAAACAACTATTTCTTTTGTGAATGATTTTTCTTGATCTCTTAATTTTGAAATGACAATTGATCGTTATTGAGGTTCTTCATTAGGCTTTGATGAAAGCATTTTTTCATTCCCAAGATTAACCACAAATTGTGCATGAGTATAGAGTCATACTTGAATATTTGATTGTGTGATTACCAAGGCAAACCATTGTGACTATTGGAGAATATGATAACCCTTGTCAAAGGCCATGACTTGTTGATTATCTGTTTAATTGGGTTGCTTACTTAATTTATGCGACTTGGTTGTGATAGTAATAGAAAGATTTGATAGTTAAAATCACATTTTGTTTGTATTATCAAGGTGTTTAAAAGTGCTGCTAATTTGTCCTTCAAGGTATAAAACAAAATTCTGTTATCAATTTAAGCTGTCAAGCAGAATAATCTTAAAGAAATATAGATACAAATTAAAATTATTTCGATAAAAGAGCAAAACGATCTTGATGAAATGAAATATTGTTATTAACATATATGTATGACTGGTTTAGATTTTATACTCTGGAATCACCTTTTTCCCATAGATTATTCATTTATTTAATATAATTTAATGATTATTTTTAATATAAATTCTTGTATTTTATTTGATGAAGCAAAAATAAACACTTTTAAGATGGGCAAATAAGTTTGAGACTTTATCAAATTAATATATATCATACATTTTTAGTACATGTGTTTCTAAGTTCTTGTTAGCTTAAGTGTGGTAAACACAAGTAAAGATATGAATGTTATAATTTATTGTATGCTTACAATTGAAAGTTTATTGTTAATTTTGATGACAGATTATTTATTGTTGATCCAGTGCTTATTATAATCAACCCTGTAATTATGTACATTTATAATGGCTGTATTTATTTGCCTTATGTTCAATGCAAATCTTTGCATGTAATTTGTGCAAGGAATATATCATGTCCTTAACCAATCTTGGTATCTTCAACCTCTTTAATCCTTGGATCTATCCTGTTATTTCTTTTTTTATTTTAAATTTGCATAACATTTGTGCAACTATAAGGGATTAAAAGAAACAATTTTGCAGGGATAAAAGTAATATTAGTAGTATTAAAATAAAATATTTTTTTCCAAATCAACATTTAATATATCTGTATAATTCACAGTAAAAAAACATATTGTAGAACATTTTCTTTCAAAAGTAAGTATATATGATGAATGTGGAGGAAATGAAATTGGACTTTATTGAATGCTGAAACAACATGTTTCTCATTCTCCACTATTGTATATAGTATGTTAGAAAAACTCATTCACAGAAATCCTTTGAAACCTTGAACATGTATTGAAAAGATGAACATATGATATGTCAAGCTGTGTGCTTTTTATCATTGAGCAAATAATGTCCATTTGGAATCATATATATATTAGAAGTTAAATTGTATATGATGTTTTATGGAGAGACATTAATGATGTAAAACCATTATATACAAGTTATTAATAAGAAATGACCCTTTTTTGATTATAGCTATTGGAAGAATAAATGACGAATGTACAGAATGTTTGAGGAAAATATTTAAGACACAAATATCTGTTTTATTTAGTCTGGACTAACTCAATGGCAAAATGTTTCTCTTCCAAGATATACAAGATATTTCTAACAAAATTTAAAAAAAAAATACATGACTGGTTAGTTTAAACATATTTTATTGTTCAAAAGACAAATGGATTAGACACTAGTTTTTGTCAACCTGACAAGTTGAAGTTTATACAGCAGTCATTCAGAATGTCTGTCAGACATCAGCAAATTTCTTCTAAGAATTTGATTAAAAGCAAAAATTAATAGAACCTTTAAATTACATCTGTTAATGTTATTTAAGGATGTACTTAGGTCAGGTTTAGGAATTTTTGTCAGATTTTCGGACTCCTTGGTTTTTTTCCTACGGTACAGGGTAAAATATTTTGCCCCATAACACCCATTTTTCTTTTCATATAAGACTTCAATAGCTCATAAAAGGTCATTTACCAAAATTTAAGCAGATTCTAAATACATTCTTAAAAACATTTAATGCAGAACAGACTGAGTTTCCAGTAAAAATAAATTACCACCTAAATCATTAATGAAAATAAAAGTAGATAGTGAAACTAGGGATTACATTTATCAGGTCCAGTCATTAGGATGGTGCAATGTTATTTAGTAGAATTTTTTCTTGTCAGTCCCACTTCATTTAATCACATCATCAGAATAGAGTGTATGTATATTTACTTTTAAAAGAATTACATGTACATGTATATCACTAGGATAATTTTGTAGTAGGTAGCATATTCCTGTTCTATTTATTTTCATGTAAATTTTTAAGTGAGGATTTGAACGTTCCTGATTATCAATCCAAATGTAAATTTGTATGAATGTGATTATTTTGAATGTACTCTGAAAATGATTGAACTGTTTTGTTTTGTTTTTCCTTAGTTTTTGCAAATATTTTAGATATTTTTATTCTTCATACAGAGTTGATTAACTGTATGCGTGATACTTAACTGTTCAGTTCTATGATAGAGAAAAGGTATCTGTTAAAAATTTGAATGTAGAATTAATCTCAAAATTTGAGGGTTTTATTTATATTTGATATTAATTTTGTTAATTTCTTGGGTACGGACAGTGCAGATGATTCTACAAAATGTAGATTTTTTCATTTGCCTTTAATATAAGCAGAACAAATACTATAAGTGAAGTACCATTCATAAAGAAAATTTGTTGTCCATGTATTGTACAGCTGCATCCTTAAGGGGAATGGACACAAGGATGAATAAAGCTTCTAAAATGTCTATCTTTCCTATTTGAGAGGGGACATTTAATGTTTCTTTAGGTTTTTGTCGAGTGTGCAACATTTGTCGCAAAAGTGAGACATAGCGATCCTACATTCCGTCGGCGGCGGCGGCTGCGTCCACAAATATTCACTCTGTGGTTAAAGTTTTTGAAATTTTAATAACTTTCTTAAACTATCCTGGATTTCTACCAAACTTGGACAGAAGCTTGTTTATGATCATAAGATAGTATCCAGAAGTAAATTTTGTAAAAAAAACATCCTGTTTATCCGTATTTTACTTATAAATGGAATGAGTTTTTCTGCCAAATAACATTACATTCACTCTGTGGTTAAAGTTTTTTTAAATTTCAATAACTTTCTTAAACTATCATGGATTTCTACCAAACTTAGACAGAAGCTTGTTTATGATCAAAAGCTAGTATCTAGAAGGAAGTTTTGTAAAAATTTATTTCCTGTTTTTCCGTATATTTCTTATAAATGGACTTAGTTTTTCTTCCAGTTAACATTACTGAAATACAGTCTGCAGTTAAAGTTTTTAAAACATTTATTAGATTCATAAACCATCCAGGTTTTTTTACCAAACTTGGATAGAAGCTTCTTACAATCAAAAGATAGTATCTAGAGGAAAATTTTTTATAATTTTTTCCCCATTTTTGTTGAGCCTGCGACTAACAGCAAAAGTAGGCGAGACACTGGGTTCCGTGGAACCCTTACGAATTTTTCTTAATGAATAACAAAGGCAGATTGGTATTCAGTGTTATACAAAAAAAAGTGACAAAAACTTGTGTGGCAATGGGTTGACTTGCCCTCTGTGACCATGGGTTGACCTGCCCCCTTTGGGGCCATTTATTGACTTGCCCCTTCGGTTTGGCTATGGGTTGACTTTCATCCCTTTGTGTGGCCATGGGCTAGCTTGCCCCCTTTGGGTGACAATAAGTTGCATTTCCACCTTTGTGTTAATGGCCATTGGTTGACTTGCTCTGTTTGCAGCCATGGGTTGACTTGCTCAGTTTATGAAGATGGGTTAACTTGCTCTAAGTGTGGCCATCTGTTGACGTACTCCTTTTTTGGCCAAGGACTAACTTGTTCTGTTTTTGAGCAGGTGATAAAGAGCAAAATCCAAAAGCTGTAATGTACAATAACAAACAAATTTAATCCAATATCTGCTGAAAGAAATTGAAAAGAGTGAATTATTTGTCTTTGGTTACTGACATTGATGAGTACTTTGTTGTTGATTATGTAGATTTTGTTATACATGTCCTGTATATTGTGATTAAAGCTGTATATAAGCGTGGCCATCTGTTGACTTACTCCGTTTTTGGCCAAGGACTAACTTGTTCTGTTTTTGAGCAGGTGATAAAGAGCAAAATCCAAAAGCTGTAATGTACAATAACAAACAAATGTAATCCAATATCTGCTGAAAGAAATTGAAAAGAGTGAATTATTTGTCTTTGGTTACTGACATTGATGAGTACTTTGTTGTTGATTATGTAGATTTTGTTATACATGTCCTGTATATTGTGATTAAAGCTGTATATAAGCTTCACTTCACTTATGATATTAAACCTCCTCCATTATCTTGTACTGTTGGATACCATGCTAGGCAATACAGAAGACTTTTATCATGTGACATTTGAATTAGGGCAAAGATCGATTTTGTAGCTACTGTTAAAGTCAAATGAAGTAAATCATTTATCAATAACATTATTTTTACAAATATTTTACCATTATTTGTCATGTGGGGTACCCGATACCGAGTAAAGCCATATTCTATACTTTGCAATAGGGTACATGCTGGAAAATCTCTTCATTCTTAAGACGAAAAATGTATAAAATATGGAAAAAAGCCATATCATATACCGTAATAGGACTTGTATAGTTAGCACCAGTACATTGTCCACACACCCTTCTCCCCACGAAATTTCAGGTAAAAAAACTTTTTGTAACTGTTAGAAAATGTCTACTGAAACTCCTGTAATTTCAAATCGTGTGTGGTCGTTAGTGGTATTTTCATGGAAAAAAAACTGTATTCCATCATCAAATAGAAGTTGAAACTGCTTGTAAATGATTCTACAACACTCCACGAGTGTTAAAATAAGTAAAAATCACACAAAAAATAATTAAGAAATCGTGTATGTTCAAACCGGAAGTTTGAATAGCATGTGTAAAAAGAAAATAAATCCAGTGAGTGTGTACGGTAAATCCGTACTTGAAAGATATCACTAGAATACGACTTTGAAAGTTAAGCAGTTCCATCCTTGTGTAAAATAATGTTTAATATATCTATCACAGTAATGTTTGAATAATCTTAAGCTAAAGCAAAACACATGCGTCAGTATGAAACACCAAATGGAATGAATAACCGTTTCATTTTGTAGTTCATACATCGTAAGCTGGATCTCGGTTGACTTTATACTTTATTTGTTCTGTTTAATTCAAGCAGATTTCAAGCAATGCAATGAAAAGAAATGAGAAATTTGTAATGAAGCATTTAATTTTTAAATTTATCAGTACATAACCGCTGCATTTGTTTGCACCTGTCCTAAGTCAGGAACCTGATGTTCAGTGGTTGTCGTTTGTTGATGTGGCTCATAAGTGTTACCGTTTCTTGTTTTTCATATAGATTACACAGTTGGTTTTCCTGTTTGAATGGTTTTACACTAGCCATTTTTGGGCCCTTTATAGCTTGTTGTTCGGTGTGAGCCAAGGCTCCGTGTTGAGGCCGTACTTTGACCTCTAATGATTTACTTTTACAAATTGTGACTTGGATGGAGAGTTGTCTCATTGGCACTCATACCACATCTTATATCTATAAATTTGGGGGATAATGCATAAAAATAACATATTGATATTGATTAGGTAAGACTATTAGTTTTAAAAATGATAAGAGCGCCCTCTACAATATCAGTAACAAACATGGCATAATGTAAACAAACCACCTCACGAAATTGATTTTTTCCTCATTTCTTGCTTATCATACTCTATAGTCCGCACCCCTGTCTGGCAGATCAATTTTGGAGAATAAAACCGCGTACTTTACAATCCTTTATTTGTAACAAAGGTACTAGGTTCTAGAATCCTAGCGATTATGGTCTATAGTTTGATAAAAAGCTTATAATCAGCACTACATTAGGATAGAATCAAATTACTAGCGAAACATTCTTAACACGAAATATATTGTATGAAATATCGATAAAAAGCCATGTTCGAGTAGAAAAATGCCTTATGAATTTAAGTAAAACTTATATTCAATACAACAATATGGATACATGCTTGCGAGGCTTGGTTGTTCTAGAATCCCAGTGATTTTGAACTGTTTTTTAATAAATAGTTATTGGAAAGTACTACATGAGGATAGTATCGAATTACGACGTAAAATGTTGTATGAAATATCGAAAGAGCCATATTCTATACATTGCAACAAGAGTATATCCTTGCAAGTATCGGCTGTTCTAGAATCCTAGGGTTTATGATCTGTGTTTGTATGTCGTATACATTATCTGAAAAAGCCATATTATATAGCACATTTCAGTAGGGGTACATGCCTTTTAGTCTCTGCTGAATCCAAGGGATTATGATGTTTTTAAATAAATAGCTAGTAGATAGTATAGTATTGAATTTCTTAGTAAATCCTAAACACGGATCTGTGCACTTTATTCAGTACTTAACTTTTGTTGCCCAGTCTATTTGCTTTCTTATGATATATAGGGTATACCTGTTATGAGGGGATTCAAGGGTTCAAACCTCGATCAAATCGTGCTTGGTCATGTTTTTTTTTTTTGGTAAGTTCTGCCGTTTTCGGTATGTTGGCGCTCAGTAATCCTTAACCCGGATCATAGCTCTCTTTTAATACTTAACTTTTGTTGCCCAATCTATTTGCTTTCTTAGGATATATAGGATATACCTGTTATTAGGGGATTCAATGGTTCAAAACTCATCAAATCGTGCTTGATCATGTAGTTTTTCTTGGTTTAGGTTCGGCCATTTTCCGTATGTTGGCAATCAATAATCCTATTTTTTCTTTGGTAAGTTTGGCCGTTTTCGGTATGTTGACGCTCAGTAATCCTTAACCGGGATCAGTGTACTCTATTCAATACTTAACTTTTGTTGCCCAGTCTATTAGCTTTCTTTGGATATATACGCTAAACCTGTTATTAGAGGATTGAAGGATCTAAAACTCGATCAAATCGTGCTTCTTAATGTGTTTTTTCTTAGGTTAGGTTCGGCCGTTTTCGGTATGTTGTCAAACAATAATCCTTAACCTGGATCTGTGCATTTTATTCAGTACTTAACTTTTCTTGCCCAATCCATTTACTTTCTTAGGATACATAGGATATACCTTTATTAGGGGACTCAAGGGTTTGAAAACTCGATCAAATCGTGCTTGGTCATGTATTTTTCTCTGGTAAGTTCGGCCGTTTTCAGTATGATTTCAAACGATAATCCTTAACTTGGATCTGTGCGCTTTATTCAGTACTTAACTTTTGTTCCCCAGTCCATTTGCTTTCTTACAATATATAGGATATACCTGTTATTATAGGACTCGAGGGTTCAAAACTCGATCAAACCATGCTTGGTCAGTTATTTTTTCTTTGGTAAGTTCAGCCGCGTTCGGTATGTTTGCGCTTAGTAATCCTTAACCCGGATCAGTGCACCCTATTCAATAGTTACTGAAATTTTCTTGCCCAGTCTATTAGCTTTCTTGGGAAATATAGGATATACCTGTTATAAGAGGATTCAAGGGTTCAAAGATATATTTTTTCTTCGGTAAGTTCGACCGTTTTCGGTCTGTTGGCACTCATTTATCCTTAACCCGGATCAGTGCACTCTATTCAATACTTAACTTTTGTTGCCGAGTATATTAGCTGTCTTAGGATATATGGGGTTTACCTGTTTTTAGACGATTCAAAGGTTCAAAACTCGATTATATCGTGCTTGGTCATGTATTTTTCTTAGGTTAGGTTCGGCCTTTTTCGGTATATTGTCAATCAATTACCCTTAACCTGGATCTGTGCACTTTATTCATTACTTAACCTTTGTTGCCCAGTCCATTTGCTTTCTTAGGATATATAAGATGTATCTGTTATTAGGCGATTCAAGGGCTAAAAACTCGATCATATTGTGCTTTGTCATGTACTTTTTCTTTGGTAAGTAGACCGTTTTCGTTATGTTGGCGCCCAGTAATCCTTAACCCGGATCAGTGTACTCTATTCAATACTTAACTTTTGTTGGCCAGTATATTAGCTTTTTCGGGATATATAGCGTATACCTGTTATTAGCAGATTCAAGGGTGCAAAGCTCGATCATATCGTGCTTGATCATGTATTTTTTATTAGGTTAGGTTCGGCCGTTTTCTGTATGTTGTCAATGAATAATCCTTAACCTGGATCTGCGAACTTTATTCAGTACATAACTTTTGTTGCCTAGTCCATTTGCTTTCTTTAGATATATAGGATATACCTGTTATTAGGAGATTCAAGGGTAAAATCTCGATCATATCGTCCTTGGTCATGTATTTTTTCTTTTGTAATTTCGACCGTTTTTGGTATGTTGGCGCTCAGTAGTCCTTAACCCGGATCAGTGCACTCTACTCAATACTTATCTTGTGTTGCCCAGTATATTAGCTTTCTTGGGATATATAGGTTATACCTGTTTTTAGAAGATTCAAGGGTGCAAATTCGATCATATAGTGATTGGTAATGTATTTTTTATTAGGTTAGGTTCGGCCGTTTTCGGTATGTTGTCGATCAATAATCCGTAACCCGGATCTGTAAACTTTATGCAGTACTTCACTTTTGTTGCCTAGTCCATTTGCTTTCTTAGGATATATACGATATACCTGTTATTAGGGGATTCAAGGGTGCAAAACTCGATCATATCGTGCTTGGTCATGTATTTTTTCTTTGGTAAGTTCGACCGTTTTCGGTATGTTGGCGCTCAGTAATCCCTAACCCGGATCAGTGCACTCTATTCAATACTTAACTTTTGTTGCCCAGTATATTAGCTGTCTTGGGATATATAGGGTATACCTGTTTTTAGAAGATTCAAGGATGCAAATTCGATCATATCGTCCTTGGTCATGTATTTTTTTTTTAGGTACGGTTCGGCCGTTTTCGGTATGTTGTCAATCAATAATCCTTAACCCGGATCTGTGCACTTTATTCAGTACTTAACTTTTGTTGTCCAGTATATTAGCTGTCTTGGGATATATAGGGTATACCTGTTATTAGGGGATTCAAGGGCTAAAACCTCGATAATAACGTGCTAGGTCATGTATTTTTTATTAGGTAAGGTTCGGCCGTTTTCGGTATGATGTCAGTCAATAATCCTTAACCCGGATCCGTGCACTTTATTCAATACTCAACTTTTGTTGCCCAGTATATTAGCTGTCTTGGGATATATAGGGTATACCTGTTTATAGAGAATTAAAGGGTGCAAAACTCGATCATATAGTGCTTCTCATGTATTTTTTATTCGGTTAGGTTCGGCCGTTTTCGGTATGATGTCAGCCAATAATCCTTAATCCGGATCTGTGCACTTTATGCTGTACTTAACTTTTGTTGCCTAGTCCATTTGCTTTCTTAGGATATATAGGATATACCTTTTATTAGGGGATTCAAGGGTTAAAAACTCGATCATATCTTGCTTGGTCATGTATTTTTTTGTTTGGTAAGTTCGACCGTTTTCGGTATTTTGACGCTCAGTAATCCCTAACCCGGATCAGTGCACTCTATTCAATACTTAACTTTTGTTGCCCAGTATATTAGCTGTCTTGGGATATATAGGGTATACCTGTTTTTTAGAAGATTCAAGGGTGCAAATTCGATCATATCGTGCTTGGTCATGTATTTGTTTTAGCTACGGGTCGGCCGTTTTCGGTATGTTGTCAATCAATAATCCTTAATCCGGATCTGTGCACTTTATTCAGTACTTAACTTTTGTTGCCCAGTCCATATGATTTCTACCGATAAATAGGTTATAGCTGTTATTAGGTGATTCAAGGGCTAAAAACTCGATCATATCGTGCTTGGTCATGTATTTTTTCTTTGGTAAGTTCGACCGTTTTCGGTATGTTGGCGCTCAGTCTTCCTTAACCCGGATCAGTGCACTCTATTCAATACTCACCTTTTGTTGGTTAGTATATTAGCTGTCTTGGGATATATAGGGTATACCTGTTTTTAGAGAATTAAAGGGTGCAAAACTCAAACATATAGTGCTATGTCATGTATTTTTTATTTGGTTAGGTTCGGCCGTTTTCGGTATGATGTCAGTCAATAATCCTTAACCCGGATCTGTAAACTTTATGCTGTTCTTAACTTTTGTTGCCTAGTCTATTTGCTTTCTTAGGATATATAGGATATACCTGTTATTAGGGGATTCAAGGGTTAAAAACTCGATCATATCGTGTTTGGTCATGTATTTTTTCTTTTGTAAGTTCGACTGTTTTCGGTATGTTGGCGCTCAGTGATCCTTAACCCGGATCAGTGCACTCTATTCAATACTTAACTTTTGTTGCCCAGTATATCAGCTGTCTTGGGATATAAAGGTTATACCTGTTTTTAGACGATTCAAGGGTGCAAAATTCGATCATATCGTGCTTGTTCATGTAATTTTTCTGAGGTTAGGTTTGGCCGTTTTCGGTATGTTGACAATCAATTACCCTTAACCAGGATCCTTGCACTTTATTCAGTACTTAACTTTTGTTGCCCAGTCCATTTGCTTTCTTCGGATATATAGGTAATACCTGTTATTAAGCGATTCAAGGGCTAAAAACGCGATCATATCATGCTTGGTCATGTATTTTTTCTTTGGTAAGTTCGACCGTTTTCGGTATGTTGGCGCTTAGTGATCATAAACCCGGATCAGGGCACTCTATTCAATACTTAATCTTTGTTGCCCAGTATATCAGCTGTCGTGAGATATATAGGTTATACCTGTTTTTAGACGATTCAAGGGTGCAAAACTCGATCAGATTGTGCTTGGTCATGTATTTTTTTTTAGGTTAGGTTCGGCCGTTTTCGGTATGTTGTCAATCAACAATCCTTAACCCGGATCTGTGCACTTTATTCACTACTTAACTTTTGTTGCCCAGTCCATATGCCTTTTTAGAATATATAGGATATACCTGTTATTAAGGGATTCAAGGGTTAAAAACTCCATCATATCGTGCTTGGTCATGTATTTTTTCTTAGGTTAGGTTCTGCCGTTTTCGGTTTGTTGTCAATCAATAATCCTTAACCCTGATCTGTGCACTTTATTCAGTACTTTACTTTTGTTGCACAGTCCATTTGCTTTCCAGGTATTTATAGGATATACCTGTTATTAGGGGATTCAAGGTCTAAAAACTCAATCATATATTGCTTGGTCATGTACTTATTAGCTTTCTTGGGATATATAGGGTATACCTGTTTTTAGTATTAAGGGTTCAAAACTCGATCATATCGTGCTTGGTCATGTATTTTTTTAGGTTAGGTTCGGCCGTTTTTGGTATGTTGTCAATCAACAATCCTTAACCCGGATCTTTGCACTTTATTCAGTAATTAACTTTTGTTTCCCAGTCCATTTGCTTTTTTCGGATTTATAGGATATGCATGTTATGAGGGGATTCAAGGGCTAAAAACTCGATCATATCGTGCTACGTCATGTATTTTTTCTTTGGTGGGTTTGGCCATTTTTGGTATGTTGTCGCTCGGTAATCCTTAACCCGGATCAGTGCACTCTGTTCAAAACTTAATTTTGGTTGCCCAGTATATTAATATTCTTAGGATATATAGGGTATACATGTTTTTAGAGGATTCAAGGGTTCAAAACTCGATCATATCGTGCTTGGTCATGTATTTTTTCTTAGGTTAGGTTCGGCCGTTTTC
Source organism: Mytilus californianus (assembly GCF_021869535.1). Classification (NCBI taxonomy): domain Eukaryota; kingdom Metazoa; phylum Mollusca; class Bivalvia; order Mytilida; family Mytilidae; genus Mytilus; species Mytilus californianus. The sequence continues at coordinate 68,769,066 of NW_026262593.1, read as the reverse complement.
GGTATGTTGTCAATCAATCACCCTTAACCCGGATCTGTGCACTTAATTCAGTACTTAACTTTTGTTGCTGAGTCCATTTGCTTTCTTGGGATACATAGGATATACCTGTTATTAGGGGATTCAAGGGTTGAAAACTCGATCATATTGCGCTTGGTCATGTATTTTTTCTTTGGTAAGTTCGATCGTTTTTGGTATGTTGGCGCTCAGTAATCCTTAATCCGGATCATTGCACTGTATTTAATACTCAACTTTTGTTGCCAAGTATATTAACTTTCTTGGAATATTAAGGGTATACCTGTTTTAAGAGGATTCAAGGGGGCAAAAGTCGATCATATCGTTCTTAGTCATGTATTTTTTCTTAGGTTATGTTCGGCCGTTTTTGGTGTGTTGTCAATCAATAATCCTTAACCCGGATCAGTGCACTCTATTCAATACTTAACTTTTTTTGCCAAGTATATTAGCTTTCTTGGGATATATAGGAATATACCTGTTTTTAGAGGATTCAAGGGTGCAAAACTTGATCATATTGTGCCTAGTCATGTTTATTTTAGGGATTAGGTTCGACTATTTTCGGTATGTTGTCAATCAATAATCCTTAACCCGGATCTGTGCACTTTCTTGAGTACTTAACTTTTGTTGCCCAGTCCATTTGCGTTCTTATGATATATAGGATATACCTGACATTAGGGGATTCAAGAGCTAAAAACTCGGTCATATCGTGCTTGGTCTTGTATTTTTTCTTTGGTAAGGTTGGCCGTTTTCGGTATGTTTGTGTACAGTAATTCTTTACCCGGGACAGTGCACTATGTTCAATACTTAACTTTTGTTGTCCAGTATATTAGCTTTCTTGGGATCTATAGGATATACCTGTTTTTAGGATCAAGGTTTCAAAACTCGATCAAATCTTGCATGGTCATGTATTTTTTCTTAGGTTAGGTTCGGCCGTTTTCGGTATGTTGTCCATCAATAATCCTTAGCCTGGATCTGTGCACTTTATTCAGTACTTAAATTTTGTTGCCCAGTCTATTTGCTGTCTTAGGATATATAGGATATACCTGTTATTAGATGATTCAAGGGCTAAAAACTCAATCATATTGTGCTTGGTCATGTACTTTTTCTTTGGTAAGATTGGCCGTTTTCGGTATGTTTTCGCTCAATAATCCTTAGCCAGGATCTGTGCACTTTATTCAGTACTTAACTTTTGTTGCCCAGTTCATTTGCTTTCTTAGGATATATAGGATATACCTGTTATTAGGTGATTCAAGGGCTAAAAACTCAATCATATCGTGCTTGGTCATGTATTTTTTCTTTCGTAAGTTTGGCCGTTTTCGGTATGCTGGCGCTCAGTAATCCTTAACCCAGACCAGTGCACTCTGTTCAATACTTAACTTTTGTTGTCCAGTATATTAGCTTTCTTGGGATATATAGGGTATACCTGTTTTTAGTATCAAGTTTTCAAAACTTGATCATATATTGCTTGGTCATGTATTTTTTCTTAGGCTAGGTTCCGCCGATTTCGCTATGTTGTCAATCAATTATCCTTCACCCGGATCTGTGCACTTTATTTAGTACTTAGCTTTTGTTGCACAGTCCATTGGCGTTCTTATGATATATAGGATATACCTGTTAATAGGTGATTCAAGGGCTAAAAACTCAATCATATCGTGCTTGGTCATTTACTTTTTCTTTGGTAAGTTTGGCCGTTTTCGGTATGTTTGCGCACAGTAATTCTTAACCCGGGACAGTGCACTATATTCAATACTTAACTTTTGTTGTCCAGTATATTAACTTTCTTGGGATATATAGGATATACCTGTTTTTAGTATCAAGTTTTCAAAACTTGATCATATATTGCTTGGTCATGTATTTTTTCATCGGCACTTAAAGTTAACCAGCGAGAGACGTTAACCACCGAGGTTTTTAGACACGCCCAGTGCAACTATGCACGCCTACTTTTGGAGCTCTTTAGTATGAAGATAAGAAAAGTATACAGAATTGAGGAACTGTCGACAATGTTTTATATTGTTCTATTGGTTTACAGACGTTACCCGTAAATAAACTGGACCCCTGTTGTGTTTATTTATCGCTGCACTAAGCCTCCTGCACTACGATGGAATGGCGGACCAGTTTAAACATGGTAAACAGATAAACAGCTGATTAAAGTAACCTGTAAGAAGAAATGAGTTAACTATTGTTTATATTAGAGACGAGAATGTCTCGTGTTTTGTTCTGCTCAGAAAAGCAGGAACCTTGGAGTTTATGGTTAGATTGTAATTCTTTCTTGAATCAAAACTGGGTAAATTTGATATAGGTAACAAACACTCCCCCTTTTTAAAAAATAACTCGAGAACCACACATCGGCCATCGCGCTCGCTGCACAAAGTAACAATAGTCAATAAGAAATAATTATTGTTACTTTCAAGAATCATTAATTGTCAACCCCCCCCCCCGGACATCAAAGGAAGTTAAATGTATTGTTATCCCAAATTAGTTCAAATTATTATCATAATGACGTCTTGAAACCCTATTTTATGTGTTTTTTTGGCTTTGAAGTATTCCTACTGCAGAAAAAAAAACATAACAAAACCTTTTAAGAAGTCATAATTATTTGAACTACCCCTGAATATATTGCAGACAGGCTCTGATCTAAAAAATGTTTTAAGAGCAATCTTTGAAATGATTTTTTAGGTAATTTAATTATTATGTAATTAATATTAACATAGTTATAAACTTTCAAATTTATTGACCAATATGACCAACTCCTATGCTCTTTCCCATAAATGTCACAATATCATTATATTACAGTAAAATCCGATAGTTTGATGACATTCGTCATTGTTTATGCCTATTGACCTCAGGTCAGCCTAAACTGTAATTTATTCATTAATAAAAACCTAAGACATTAACCACCTGCAATGTGATTGCATCAAAATGACACCTAAGGCATATCATACTAATTGTGCAGGATGTGCCACCAAAATAAATACTGTCTTGTAAAATTAGATGATGATAGTTATAGCTACATGTAGTAATTATAATAACTGATGATAGATTTAAATCTGAGTAAAAGGTTGATTTATATGTGCTCATTCATGTTTTAATTAAAATATAAATTGAATCTTTTCTTTTATAATATTAAGATATTAAAATCACAATTATTTATTTGTAAACTAAAAATATTTTTTGTCCTTTTAAGAACATGACTGTACACAAACATTATACACAAATAATTTTAATAATTCTGTCATGTTTTTTTTTATGTAGCCCCAGATGGTCAGAACAGTGGCAAAAGACTAATCCAGATTACCAAAAAATAGAAATTGTTCAGCTACCATTCATGCCATAAGCATGATAAGAAAAATTTTGCAGTTTCCAGAATTTGAGGTAGAGTATAGTCAGGAATAGTTAAAATATGCAGATGTTTAGTTTGCAATAAACAATTATGTCCTTGATAGAAAAGTAGAGGAAACAAAAGAGTATGAAAATAGTTGAAAAAAGTAATCAATATTACCTAGTCATAAATAATGTAAATAGAAAAGAGAAAGGCAATGGTTACGACTTGGTTTTATTAATAGCTTTATCATTTGTCCATAATTTGGAATGAATCTTGACATTTTCATGTCACAATTTGATCTAAATGCATCCTCCTTTATAAAATAATATTATTTTCAGTCTACTTAAACAGGTATTTTTTTTGTTAATTTAAAAAAAGAACAATGAAAAAATCATTGAACAATTTTACCTAGCCTGTAAAGCTGATAGCTTGTTGATTTATAAAATTGATTAACTCATGGGTTAACAGGTAGTAAAATTTTATACTACAATCCTGGTACCTGATACAGCCTTCAAAATCTGAAGGTTAGTTTCAACCCAGTCCTGATAGATTTATCAATGAAAACTAATCAACAGACCAAATAAAAATTCACTGGGTAAAATGATAATATTTTAAGTAATAATACAATATTCATTCATACCATTTGTTGCGTAAAATAGTTTTGTTACTTATCATACATATATGATTTACTCCTAATACTCTAACAGTATTGTATGGTAACCACCGACGGTAAGTTTGGACAAATACTGTATATAGAGTGTGTATAGGAGTACTGTATTTTATGGTAACCACCGACGGTAGGTATGGACAAATACTGTATAAAGACTGTGTATAGGGGTACTGTATTGTATGGTAACCACCGACGGTAGGTATGGACAAATAATGTATATAGACTGTGTATAGGAGTACTGTATTGTATGGTAACCACCGACAGTAGGTATGGATAAATACTGTATATAGACTGTGTATAGGAGAACTGTATTGTATGGTAACCATCGACAGTAAGCATGGACAAATACTGTATATAGAATGTGTATAGTACTGTATTGTATGGTAACCACCGACGGTAGGTATAGACAAATACTGTATATAGACTATGTATAGAAGTACTGTATTGTATGGTAACCACCGACGGTAGGTATGGACAAATACTGTATATAGACTGTGTGTAAGAGTACTGTATTGTATGGTAACCATCAACGGTAGGTATGGACAAATACTGTATATAGACTGTGTGTAAGAGTACTGTATTGTATGGTAACCATCAACGGTAGGTATGGACAAATACTGTATATAGACTGTGTAAAGGAGTACTGTATTGTATGGTAACCACCGACGGTAGGTATAGACAAATACTGTATATAGACTGTGTATAGGAGAACTATATTGTATGGTATCCAACGACAGTAGGTATGGACAAATACTGTATATAGACTGTGTATAGGAGTACTGTATTGTATGGTAACCACCAACGGTAGGTATGGACAAATACTGTATATAGACTGTGTGTAAGAGTACTGTATTGTATGGTAACCATCAACGGTAGGTATGGACAAATACTGTTGATAGACTGTGTGTAGGAGTAATGTATTGTATGGTAACCACCGACTGTACATGTAGGTATGGACAAATACTGTATAAAGACTGTGTGTAGCAGTACTGTATTGTATGGTAACCACCGACTGTAGGTATGGACAAATACTATATATAGACTGTATAGGAGTCTTGTATTTTATGTTATGGTTACCATACAATACAGTACTCTTACACACAGTCTATATACAGTATTTGTCCATACCTACCGTTGGTGGTTACCATACAATACAGTACTCCTATACACAGTCTGTGTATAGGAGTACTGTATTGTATGGTAACCACCAACGGTAGGTATGGACAAATACTGTATATAGACTGTGTGTAAGAGTACTGTATTGTATGGTAACCATCAACGGTAGGTATGGACAAATACTGTTGATAGACTGTGTGTAGGAGTAATGTATTGTATGGTAACCACCGACTGTACATGTAGGTATGGACAAATACTGTATAAAGACTGTGTGTAGCAGTACTGTATTGTATGGTAACCACCGACTGTAGGTATGGACAAATACTATATATAGACTGTATAGGAGTCTTGTATTTTATGTTAACCACTGACGGTAAGTATGGACAAATACTTATATAGACTATGTATAGGAGTACTGTATTGTATGGTAACCACCGACAGTAAGTATGGACAAATACTGTATATAGACTGTGTATAGGAGTACTGTATTGTATGGTAACCACCGACGGTAAGTACGGACAAATACTGTATATAGACTGTGTAAAGGAGTACTGTATTGTATGGTAACCACCGACGGTAGGTATAGACAAATACTGTATATAGACTGTGTATAAGAGTACTATATTGTATGGTATCCAACGACAGTAGTTATGGACAAATACTGTATATATAGACTGTGTATAGGAGTACTGTATTGCATGGTAACCACTGACGGTAAGTATGGACAAATACTGTAAATAGATTGTGTATTGGAGTACTGTATTGTATGGTAACCACCGACTGTAGGTATGAACAAATACTGTATATAGACTGTGTATAGGAGAACTGTATTGTATGGTAACCACTGAAGGTAGGTATAGACAAATACTGTTGATATACGGTATATAGGAGTAATATATTGTATGTTAACTACCGACGGTAGGTATAGAAAAATACTGTTGATAGACTGTGTAATGGAGCACTGTATTGTATGTTAACCACCGAGGTAGGTATAGACAAATACTGTTGATATAAGGTATATAGGAGTACTATATTGTATGTTAACTACCGATAGTAGGTATAGACATATACTGTTGATAGACGGTATATAGGAGTACTGTATTGTATGTTAACCACCGAAGGTAGGTATAGACATATACTGTTGATAGACGGTATATAAGAGTACTATATGGTATGTTAACCACCGACGTTAGGTATAGACATATATTGTTGATAGACGGTATATTAGAGTACTATATGGTATGTTAACCACCGACGGTAGATATAGAAAAATACTGTTGATAGACTGTGTAATGGAGCACTGTATTGTATGTTAACCACCGAAGGTAGGTATAGACAAATACTGTTGATATACGGTATATAGGAGTACTATATGGTATGTTTACCACCGACGGTAGGTATAGAAAAATTCTGTTGATAGATAGTGCAAATGAGTACTATATTGTATGTTAACCACCGACGGTAGGTATAGACATATACTGCTGATAGACTGTGTAATGGAGCACTGTATTGTATGTTAACCACCGACGGTAGGTATGGACAAATACTGTATATATACACTATGTATAGGAGTACTGTATTGTATGGTAACCACCGACAGTAGGTATGGACAAATACTGTATATAGACTGTGTATAGGAGTACTGTATTGTATGTTAACCACCGACGGTAGGTATGGACAAATACTGTATAGAGACTGTGTATATGAGTACTGTATTGTATGGTAACCACCGACGGTAAGTATGGACAAATACTGTACATAGACTGTGTTTAAAACTGTATTGTATGGTAACCACCGACGGTAAGTATGATCAAATACTGTATATAGACTGTGTATAGAACTGTATTGTATGGTAACCACCGACGGTAACTATGGACAAATACTGTATATAGACTGTGTATTGGAGTACTATATTGTATGGTAACCACCGACGGTAAGTATGGACAAATACTGTATATAGACTGTGTATATGAGTCTTGTATTTTATGTTGACCACCGACGGTAGGTATGGACAAATATTGTATATAGACTGTGTATAGGAGTACTGTATTGTATGGTAACCACCGACGGTAAGTATGGACAAATACTGTATATAGACTGTGTAAAGGAGTACTGTATTGTATGGTAACCACCGACGGTGGGTATAGACAATTACTGTATATAGACTGTGTATAGGAGTACTATATTGTATGGTAACCACCGACGGTAGGTATGGACAAATACTGTATATATAGACTGTGTATAGGAGTACTGTATTGTATGGTAACCACCGGCGGTAAGTATGGACAAATACTGTTGATAGACTGTGTGTAGGAGTAATGTATTGTATGGTAACCACCGACTGTACATGTAGGTATGGACAAATACTGTATAAAGACTGTGTGTAGCAGTACTGTATTGTATGGTAACCACCGACTGTAGGTATGGACAAATACTATATATAGACTGTATAGGAGTCTTGTATTTTATGTTAACCACTGACGGTAAGTATGGACAAATACTTATATAGACTATGTATAGGAGTACTGTATTGTATGGTAACCACCGACAGTAAGTATGGACAAATACTGTATATAGACTGTGTATAGAAGTACTATATTGTATGGTAACCACCGACGGTAAGTATGGACAAATACTGTATATAGACTGTGTATAGGAGTACTGTATTGTATGGTAACCACCGACGGTAAGTATGGTCAAATACTGTATATAGACTGTGTTTAGAACTGTATTGTATGGTAACAACCGACGGTAAGTATGGAAAAATACTGTATATAGACTGTGTATAGAACTGTATTGTATGGTAACCACCGACGGTAACTATGGACAAATACTGTATATAGACTGTATATAGGAGTACTATATTGTATGGTAACCACCGACGGTAAGTATAGACAATTACTGTATATAGACTGTGTATAGGAGTACTATATTGTATGGTAACCACCGACGGTAGGTATGGACAAATACTGTATATATAGACTGTGTATAGGAGTACTGTATTGTATGGTAACCACCGACGGTAGGTTTAGACAATTACTGTATATAGACTGTGTATAGGAGTACTATATTGTATGGTAACCACCGACGGTAGGTATGGACAAATACTGTATATATAGACTGTGTATAGGAGTACTGTATTGTATGGTAACCGCCGGCGGTAAGTATGGACAAATACTGTATATAGACTGTGTATAGAAGTACTGTATTGTATGGTAACCACCGACGGTGAGTATGGACAAATACTGTATATAGACTGTGTAAAGGAGTACTGTATTGTATGGTAACCACCGACGGTAAGTATGGACAAATACTGTATATAGACTGCGTTTAGAACTGTATTGTATGGTAACCACCGACGGTAAGTATGGACAAATACTGTATATAGACTGTGTATAGAACTGTATTGTATGGTAACCTTCGACGGTAACTATGGTTAAATACTGTATATAGACTGTGTATAGAAGTACTGTATTGTATGGTAACCACCGACGGTAGGTATGGACAAATACTGTATATATAGACTGTGTATAGGAGTACTATATTGTATGGTAACCACCGACGGTAAGTATGGACAAATACTGTATATAGACTGTGTATAGGAGTACTGTATTGTATGGTAACCACCGACGGTAGATATAGACAAATACTGTATATAGACTGTTTAAGGAGTACTGTATTGTATGGTAACCACAGACGGTAGGTATAGACAAATACTGTACATAGACTGTGTATTGGAGTACTGTATTGTATGGTAACCACCGACGGTAAGTATGGACAAATACTGTTGATATACGGTATATAGGAGTAATATATTGTATGTTAACTACCGACGCTAGGTATAGACAAATACTGTTGATAGACGGTATATAAGAGTACTATATGGTATGTTAACCACCGACGGTAGGTATAGAAAAATACTGTTGATAGACAGTGTAATGGAGCACTGTATTGTATGTTAACCACCGGGGTAGGTATAGACAAATACTGTTGATATAAGGTATATAGAAGTACTATATTGTATGTTAACTACCGATGGTAGGTATAGACATATACTGTTGATAGACGGTATATAGGAGTACTGTATTGTATCTTAACCACCGAAGGTAGGTATAGACATATACTGTTGATAGGCGGTATATAAGAGTACTATATGGTATGTTAACCACCGACGGTAGGTATAGACATATATTGTTGATAGACGGTATATTAGAGTACTATATGGTATGTTAACCACCGACGGTAGATATAGAAAAATACTGTTGATAGACTGTGTAATGGAGCACTGTATTGTATGTTAACCACCGAAGGTAGGTATAGACAAATACTGTTGATATACGGTATATAGGAGTACTATATGGTATGTTTACCACCGACGGTAGGTATAGAAAAATACTGTTGATAGATAGTGCAAATGAGTACTATATTGTATGTTAACCACCGACGGTAGGTATAGACATATACTGCTGATAGACTGTGTAATGGAGCACTGTATTGTATGTTAACCACCGACGGTAGGTATGGACAAATACTGTATATATAGACTATGTATAGGAGTACTGTATTGTATGGTAACCACCGACGGTAGGTATGGACAAATACTGTATATAGACTGTGTATAGGAGTACTGTATTGTATGTTAAGCACCGACGGTAGTTATGGACAAATACTGTATATAGACTGTGTATATGAGTCTTGTATTTTATGTTGACCACCGACGGTAGGTATGGACAAATATTGTATATAGACTGTGTATAGGAGTACTGTATTATATGGTAACCACCGACGGTAAGTATGGACAAATACTGTATATAGACTGTGTAAAGGAGTACTGTATTGTATGGTAACCACCGACGGTAGGTATAGACATATACTGCTGATAGACTGTGTAATGGAGCACTGTATTGTATGTTAATCACCGACGGTAGGTATGGACAAATACTGTATATATAGACTATGTATAGGAGTACTGTATTGTATGGTAAACACCGACGGTAGGTATGGACAAATACTGTATATAGACTGTGTATAGGAGTACTGTATTGTATGTTAAGCACCGACGGTAGTTATGGACAAATACTGTATATAGACTGTGTATATGAGTCTTGTATTTTATGTTGACCACCGACGGTAGGTATGGACAAATATTGTATATAGACTGTGTATAGGAGTACTGTATTGTATGGTAACCACCGACGGTAAATATGGACAAATACTGTATATAGACTGTGTAAAGGAGTACTGTATTGTATGGTAACCACCGACGGTAGGTATAGACATATACTGCTGATAGACTGTGTAATGGAGCACTGTATTGTATGTTAACCACCGACGGTAGGTATGGACAAATACTGTATATATAGACTATGTATAGGAGTACTGTATTGTATGGTAACCACCGACGGTAGGTATGGACAAATACTGTATATAGACTGTGTATAGGAGTACTGTATTGTATGTTAACCGCCGACGGTAGGTATGGACAAATACTGTATAGAGACTGTGTATATGAGTACTGTATTGTATGGTAACCACCGACGGTAAGTATGGACAAATACTGTATATAGACTGTGTTTAAAACTGTATTGTATGGTAACCACCGACGGTAAGTATGGACAAATACTGTATATATATACTGTGTATAGAACTGTATTGTATGGTAACCACCGACGGTAACTATGGACAAATACTGTATATAGACTGTGTATAGGAGTACTGTATTGTATGGTAACCACCGACGGTAAGTATGGACAAATACTGTATATAGATTGTGTATAGGAGTACTGTATTGTATGTTAACCGCCGACGGTAAGTATGGACAAATACTGTATATAGACTGTGTATAGGAGTACTGTATTGTATGGTAACCAACGACGGTAAGTATGGACAAATACTGTATATAGACTGTGTAAAGTAGTACTGTATTGTATGGTAACCACCGACGGTAGGTATAGACAAAAACTGTTGATATACGGTATATACGAGTACTATATTGCATGTTAACCACCGACGGTAGGTATAGAAAAATACTGTTGATAGATAGTGCATATGAGTACTATATTGTATGTTAACCACCGACGGTAGTTATAGACATATACTGCTGATAGACTGTGTAATGGAGCACTGTATTGTATGTTAACCACCGACGGTAGGTATAGACAAATACTGTTGATATACGGTATATAGGAGTACTGTATTGTATGTTAATTACCGATGGTAGGTATAGACATATACTGTTGATAGACGGTATATAGGAGTACTGTATTGTATGTTATCCACCGACGGTAGGTATAGACATATACTGTTGATAGACGGTATATAAGAGTACTATATGGTATGTTAACCACCGACGGTAGGTATAGAAAAATACTGTTGATAGACTGTGTAATGGAGCACTGTATTGTATGTTAACCACCGACGGTAGGTATAGACAAATACTGTATATAGACTGTGTATAGGAATACTGTATTGTATGTTAACCACCGACGGTAGGTATGGACAAATACTGTATATAGACTGTGTATATGAGTCTTGTATTTTATGTTGACCACCGACGGTAGGTATGGACAAATATTGTATATAGACTGTGTATAGAACTGTACTGTATGGTAACCACCGACGGCAAGTATGGACAAATACTGTATATAGACTTTGTAAAGGAGTACTGTATTGTATGGTAACCACCGACGGTAGGTATAGACAAATACTGTATATAGACTGTGTATAGGAGTACTATATTGTATGGTAACCACCGACGGTAGGTATGGACAAATACTGTATATATAGACTGTTTATAGGAGTACTGTATTGTATGGTAACCACCGGCGGTAAGTATGGACAAATACTGTATATAGAAGGTGTATAGGTGTACTGTATTGTATGGTAACCACCGACGGTAAGTATGGACAAATACTGTATATAGACTGTGTAAAGGAGTACTGTAGTGTATGGTAACCACCGACGGTAGGTATAGACAAATACTGTATATAGACTGTGTATAGGAGTACTGTATTGTATGGTAACCACCGGCGGTAAGTATGGACAAATACTGTATATAGACTGTGTATAGGAGTACTGTATTGTATGTTAACCACCGACGGTAGGTATGGACAAATACTGTATATAGACTTTGTAAAGGAGTCTTGTATTTTATGGTAACCACCGACGGTAGGTATAGACAAATACTGTATGTAGACTTTGTATAGTACTTTATTGTATGGTAACCACCGACGGTAGGTATAGACAAATACTGTGTAGGATTTATTTATTGAAATGAAAAGTGTTGCACATAAATTGTATTACTGCATTGAAATTTTATGTAATCTGTACATTTCGTTTTTTCCCCTTCAAATGGTGGAATGGTCCTATTTGTCCTTAAATGGCAAATAAAACTTACTGTTCTTGGCTTTTATGTTTGATATATTTTTGAATATTCTTCACGTGGAGATCTGATCTTGTCTATTGAATTTTGTTATTTTCCTTATTATATGTATGTTAATTGCAGCAACTGAATTGGACTTATTTATTAAAAGTGATAATATTTCTGTTGTAGGTAATCAAGATTTAGTGTTTCCATACAAGTGTCAAAGATTGAACGACAAAAACATCTAAAACTTTACAGGACAGAGTAGACTTTTTTCACTATGCTTCATTTTGTCTTTATGTCTAAATAATGATACATTTTAAAAAACCAATAAAATATGGAATAAAAAAGATTGTTATCTTATGAAATGGAGTGAAGAAATAAGGGGTGATTGAAAACATAAGAATATATTGCTATCATATATGCAGATCAGCAGTACATGCATGTGCTATAGATGTACATAAATAAGGGGCCAATAAATTCAGGTTGCCTGTTAAAAAAGACTTTATTAATGTTATGCAAGATACCATCAAATATCACTAGGTGTTAATCAAATAATATTGTATATAAGAGGGTTGTCCAAAATATTTCCCAACAGTTGTTTGATAAACACTACCTTAATCAAATTACACTGTTATAAAGCAGTTTAGGTCAGTCTTAAGAAGCAAATATAATTTAGAAAAGTGCAAGCTGTTGATAAAAACTACAAATATCAGCCTTATTGCAAAGGGAACTGCCAGTCATAAGAGAGGGGCGAAAGATACCAGAGGGACAGTCAAACTCATAGATCAAAAATAAACTGAGAACGCCATGGCTATCAAAGAAAAAGACAAACAGACAAATAATAGTACACAAGACACAACATAGAAAACTAAAGACTAAGCAACACGAAAATGTGGGTGGAGATTACCATTTAGCACAAATGAGTTTCGGGACAAAAGAAAGTATTTTCGGCACAAACCGATTATACCCTTTCAAAAACTATGTGTAGTCCCTTTTATAAAAGTGGCAGATGTTTTTTTTTTTGCCTATTTATACATGAGTATCTATGACAACTAACTGCTGCTCCTAGTAAAGTTAGTCTTTGGTTTTTTGAAAGATTAGATCTGTTGTTACAATTCTTTTCTAAGGCACCGGCCTCATAAACAGGAAGTAGCCAGATTAGTAGCAGTACTAATACAATACTGTAAAAATAAGGAGATGTGATATGATTGCCAATGAGACACCTATCCACTCAAGTTCAAATGAAGTGGATGTAAGCAGTTATATGCAACCATACAGCCTTCAACAATGAGCAAAAACATACCATATAGAACCTTGTAAAGGCTAGTGTGATTTACATCTGCAATAATCACTGAACAATCAGAGACAAGTTTGGGCCTAAATTAGTATGTCCTAACTCCCAATCAAATTGATCGAAGAGATAATAAACTGACAAAACCACGGCAAAATAGAAAAAGATTAAAAGTCAATCAACAGTATGCAAAACACAACAAAGAACACTAAAGACTGAGCAAAACGAACTTCACCAAAAACTGGTGTGACCAATTGACTAATTGATTTCAGCCTTACATTATTTAGCAGACCCTTTATTATACCAAACCAAACAAAGTTCCTAAGGGTACAATGTTTTTGACCCATCAGTCTGTCTGTCCTGTTCTCGTTATCTCAACTCCTCTGAAACCACATAACAGAATTTATAAATCTTTGTAGATAATATCGACAGGAAATTATGAAATTATCGATTCATTGATTTTCTATTAGTTATGAGAAATTTGGCCTTAATATACTCCTACAACAGTTTGTCATCACAACTTTCTGAAAGTACACAACAGAGTTTCATGAAATTTTTTAAATAGTTAGGACATGCTACGTCGATGTGCATATCGACAGAAAATTATGATTAAATTTTTATGCCCTACCCACGATAGTAGATGGGCATTACGTTTTCCGGTCTATGCTTCCTCCGCTCGTTCGCCCGTCTGTCCCGCATCAGGTTAAATTATTTGGTCAAGGTAATTTTTGATGAAGTTGAAGTCCAATCAACTTGAAACTTAGTACATATGTTTCCTATGATATGTTCTTTCTAATTTTAATGCCAAATTAGAGTTTTTACCCCAATGTCACGGTCAACTGAACATAAAAAATGATAGTGCGAGTGGGGAAACGTGTACTGTGGACACATTCTTGTTTTTGTCGAGCCTGCGACATTCGTCGCAGAAAGCTCGACATAATGATAGTGATCCGGCTGCGGCGGCGGCGTTAGTTCACCTCTTAAAAGCTTTATATCTTAGAAGGTGGAAGACCTGAATGATACATACTTTGTAGATAGATGCCTTAGGTTAGGAAGTTTCCGTCTGTCACATGTTCATTGTCCTTGACCTCATTTTCATGGTTCAGTGACTACTTGAAAAAAAGTTAAGATTTTTTGTAATGTTAATTTATCTCTTTTTATGATTAATTGGGTAACTATATTTAGTATTTGCGTACCTTGCAAGGTCCTCATGCCCATCAAACAGTTTTCACTGGACCTCGATATCATTTCATGGATCAGTGAAAAAGGTAAAGTTTTGGTTGTCAAGTCTATATTTCAGATACTATACGCAGTAGGTCTAGTATTTTTGGTGTATGGAAGGATTGTAAGGTGTACATGTCCAACTGGCAGGTTTCATCTGAGCTTGACCTCATTTTCATGGTTCAGTGGTTATAGTAAAGTTTAGTGTTTTGGTCTGTTTTTGTTATACTGTATGCAATATGTCTACATATTTTATGTATGGAATGATTGTAAGGTGTACATTTCCAACTGACATGTATCATCTGACCTTGACCCCATTTCCTTGGTTCAGTGATCAAAGTTAAGTTTTTGAGTATTGTTCTTTTTTCTAATATTATATGCAATAGTTCAACTATATTTGGTGTATGGAAATATCTTATGATGTACATGTCAGTCTCGCAAGTTTTATTTGACCTTGACCTCATTTTCACGGTTCATTGCTCAGTGTTAAGTTTTTGTGTTTTGGTCTGTTTTCGGTACTTAAACTATAAGCAATAGGTCAACTATATTTGTTGTATGGAAGAATTGTAAGCTGTACATGTCTGCCTGGCATGGTTCATCTGACCATGACTTCATTTTGATGGTTCATTTGTCAATGTTTAGTTTTCTTGGTTTAGTCTGTTTCTTAGAAAATACAAGCAATAGGTCAACTATATTTAGTGTATTGAATGATTGTAAGGTGTATATGTATTTCTCGTTTTAGTCATATGACCTTGACCTCATTTTCTTGGACATGATCCAATAAAATGAGGTCAAGGTCAAGGTCATATGATCCGCCACTGTCATGTTAAGTTTATAGTTGTAGTAAAGCTTTATATTTAGAACTATCAACATAAAATCAATAGTTAGTAAAGAAGGCGAGACTTTTCAGCGTGCATGTGCACTCTTGTTTGGAATTAGGAATTATACCTTTGAACTTTGTGCATATCCACAAGAAATTTGTATCAGTTGGCTTTTGAAGGAGTTATGCGTCTTTGAACTTAATAATCTGTTGAGATTTTGCTTGCTAAGTGACAATGTCGGGCTGTGGGGTATGTGAGCCTGCTCACAAAGGTTCTTTAATTAGACACAATCAATGCATTGTCTGTGCTTCCAAGATAGAGTCTGTATGCATTGTCTTTTGTTGTAAGTTAAATTAAGTTTATGTATTGTTCGTGGTTCTTAGTCTATTACATTGTTTATATGCTTTGACTATGATTCTAAGATAAAGTTTCTGTTGTCGGTATATCTTAGATTCATACACTGTCTATGGATCAGATATAAAGTATGTATGCATTGTAAGTTGTTCGAAGTTGAAGATACAGTCTGTATGTTTTGCTTGTTACTGCAAGATAAAGTGTGTGCATTGCCTGTGGTTCTTAATACAGCCTGTATGCATTTTTTGTATGCTTTTTCTATGGGTCTAATTTTTACATACAGACTGTATACATACTGTATCTCTGACTCATATACAGTGTCAAAATAACCTCTGGTTCTAAGATGCATTTTGTATGATTGCATGGATGCTTAGTATATATTGGTTTCGATATATGGTCTGTATGTATTGTATGGATCTTATATATATATTATCTATACGTATATATTTTCTGTATACGTATTTTCCATGTTAAGATGATGCAATGAAAATAAGAAGATATGTGGTATGATTGCCAATGAGAAAACTATCCACCTCAGACAAACGAACGTGAATCAACAATGAGTAACCCATACGTATACATGTACTAATATAGACTGTAGTACTCCTATGCAATGATGTAGAATGTTATTAAAACCCATTCCTGACTAGATGTGACGAAAAACGAAAACTAACAGCCCGAGTAATGCTGAAACAATAAACGTAAAACCAATATCAAAGACAGCAACCAACAGCAACCACTGAATTAAAGACTACTTACTGACTTGGGAAAGGTACACACATAATGTGGCGAGTACAACATTTCCATGATCACGAAAAGCATATCAATAGTCGATAATGTGTGTGTGGCTAAAAAAGGAAACAACAGATGAAAGTATAATGTAACCCATCACCAGGGGTTAACATGCAATGCAAAACTTGTATAAACAGTCGACATAGAGTATACTTGTATGTCCATACCTACCGTCAGTGGTTACCATATATTACAGAATTTATATCTACAGTACATATACAGTATATAGAGTATACCGTTATGTCCATACCTACCCTCAGTAGTTACCATATATATTACAGTACTTGTATCTACAGTCTATATAGAGTATACCGTTATGTCCATACCTACCCTCGGTGGTTACAATATATATATAACAGTACTTGTATCTACAGTCTATTTAAAGTATACCGTTATAACTATACCTACTCTCAGTGGTTACCATATATAACAGTACTTGTATCTTCAGTCTCTATAGAGTATACCGTCATATCCAAACACCCTCTGTGGTAACCATATATATAGTACTCCTATGCACTGTCTATTAACAGCATTTATTCATACCTACCGTCGGTGGTTAACATACCATATAGTACTCTTATATACCGTCTACCAACAGTATATGTCTATACCTACCGTCGGTGGTTAACATACAATATAGTACTCATATGCACTATCTATCAACAGTATTTTTCTATACCTACCGTCGGTGGTTAACATACAATATAGTACTCCTATATACCGTATATCAACAGTATTTGTCTATACCTACCGTCGGTGGTTAACATACAATACAGTGCTCCATTACACAGTCTATCAACAGTATTTTTCTATACCTACCGTCGGTGGTTAACATACCATATAGTACTCTTATATACCGTCTACCAACAGTATATGTCTAAACCTACCGTCGGTGGTTAACATCCAATATAGTACTCATATGCACTATCTATCAACAGTATTTTTCTATACCTACCGTCGGTGGTTAACATAAAATATAGTACTCCTATATACCGTATATCAACAGTATTTGTCTATACCTACCGTCGGTGGTTAACATACAATACAGTGCTCCATTACACAGTCTATCAACAGTATTTTTCTATACCTACCGTCGGTGGTTAATATACCATATAGTACTCTTATATACCGTCTACCAACAGTATATGTCTATACCTACCGTCGGTGGTTAACTTACAATATAGTACTCATATGCACTATCTATCAACAGTATTTTTCTATACCTACCGTCGGTGGTTAACATACAATATAGTACTCCTATATACCGTATATCAACAGTATTTGTCTATACCTACCGTCGGTGGTTAACATACAATACAGTTCTCCATTACACAGTCTATCAACAGTATTTTTCTATACCTACCGTCGGTGGTTAACATACAATATAGTACTCCTATATACCGTCTACCAACAGTATATGTCTATACCTACCGTCGGTGGTTAACATACAATACAGTGCTCCATTACACAGTCTATCAACAGTATTTTTCTATACCTACCGTCGGTGGTTAACATACAATATAGTACTCCTATATACCGTATATCAACAGTATTTGTCTATACCTACCGTCGGTGGTTAACATACAATATAGTGCTCCATTACACAGTCTATCAACAGTATTTTTCTATACCTACCGTCGGTGGTTAACATACCATATAGTACTCTTATATACCGTCTATCAACAGTATTTGTCTATACCTACCGTCGGTGGTTAACATACAATACAGTGCTCCATTACACAGTCTATCAACAGTATTTTTCTATACCTACCGTCGGAGGTTAACATACCATATAGTACTCTTATATACCGTCTACCAACAGTATATGTCTATACCTACCGTCGGTGGTTAACATACAATATAGTGCTCCATTACACAGTCTATCAACAGTATTTTTCTATACCTACCGTCGGTGGTTAACATACCATATAGTACTCTTATATACCGTATATCAACAGTATTTGTCTATACCTACCGTCGGTGGTTAACATACAATACAGTGCTCCATTACACAGTCTATCAACAGTATTTTTCTATACCTACCGTCGGAGGTTAACATACCATATAGTACTCTTATATACCGTCTACCAACAGTATATGTCTATACCTACCGTCGGTGGTTAACATACAATATAGTGCTCCATTACACAGTCTATCAACAGTATTTTTCTATACCTACCGTCGGTGGTTAACATACCATATAGTACTCTTATATACCGTCTACCAACAGTATATGTCTATACCTACCGTCGGTGGTTAACATACAATAGAGTGCTCCATTACACAGTCTATCAACAGTATTTTTCTATACCTACCGTCGGTGGTTAACATACAATATAGTACTCCTATATACCGTATATCAACAGTATTTGTCTATACCTACCGTCGGTGGTTAACATACAATACAGTGCTCCATTACACAGTCTATCAACAGTATTTTTCTATACCTACCGTCGGTGGTTAACATACCATATAGTACTCTTATATACCGTCTACCAACAGTATATGTCTATACCTACCGTCGGTGGTTAACATACAATAGAGTGCTCCATTACACAGTCTATCAACAGTATTTTTCTATACCTACCGTCGGTGGTTAACATACAATATAATACTCCTATTTACCGTATATCAACAGTATTTGTCTATACCTACCGTCGGTGGTTAACATACAATACAGTGCTCCATTACACAGTCTATCAACAGTATTTTTCTATACCTACCGTCGGTGGTTAACATACCTTATAGTACTCTTATATACCGTCTACCAACAGTATATGTCTATACCTACCGTCGGTGGTTAACATACATTATAGTGCTCCATTACACAGTCTATCAACAGTATTTTTCTATACCTACCGTCGGTGGTTAACATACAATATAGTACTCCTATATACCGTATATCAACAGTATTTGTCTATACCTACCGTCGGTGGTTAACATACAATATAGTACTCCTATATACCGTATATCAACAGTATTTGTCTATACCTACCGTCGGTGGTTAACATACAATACAGTGCTCCATTACACAGTCTATCAACAGTATTTTTCTATACCTACCGTCGGTGGTTAACATACCATATAGTACTCTTATATACCGTCTACCAACAGTATATGTCTATACCTACCGTCGATGATAACATACAATAGAGTGCTTCATTACACAGTCTATCAACAGTATTTTTCTATACCTACCGTCGGTGGTTAACATACAATATAATACTCCTATATACCGTATATCAAGAGTATTTGTCTATACCTACCGTCGGTGGTTAACATACAATACAGTGCTCCATTACACAGTCTATCAACAGTATTTTTCTATACCTACCGTCGGTGGTTAACATACCATATAGTACTCTTATATACCGTCTACCAACAGTATATGTCTATACCTACCGTCGGTGGTTAACATACAATAGAGTGCTCCATTACACAGTCTATCAACAGTATTTTTCTATACCTAACGTCGGTGGTTAACATACAATATAGTACTCCTATATACCGTATATCAACAGTATTTGTCTATACCTACCGTCGGTGGTTAACATACAATACAGTGCTCCATTACACAGTCTATCAACAGTATTTTTCTATACCTACCGTCGGTGGTTAACATACCATATAGTACTCTTATATACCGTCTACCAACAGTATATGTCTATACCTACCGTCGGTGGTTAACATACAATAAAGTGTTCCATTACACAGTCTATCAACAGTATTTTTCTATACCTACCGTCGGTGGTTAACATACAATATAGTACTCCTATATACCGTATATCAACAGTATTTGTCTATACCTACCGTCGGTGGTTAACATACAATACAGTGCTCCATTACACAGTCTATCAACAGTATTTTTCTATACCTACCGTCGGTGGTTAGCATATCATATAGTACTCTTATATACCGTCTACCAACAGTATATGTCTATACCTACCGTCGGTGGTTAACATACAATAGAGTGTTCCATTACACAGTCTATCAACAGTATTTTTCTATACCTACCGTCGGTGGTTAACATACAATATAGTACTCCTATATACCGTATATCAACAGTATTTGTCTATACCTACCGTCGGTGGTTAACATACAATACAGTGCTCCATTACACAGTCTATCAACAGTATTTTTCTATACCTACCGTCGGTGGTTAACATACCATATAGTACTCTTATATACCGTCTACCAACAGTATATGTCTATACCTACCGTCGGTGGTTAACATACAATAGAGTGCTCCATTACACA
Organism: Mytilus californianus; assembly: GCF_021869535.1. Lineage (NCBI taxonomy): Eukaryota > Metazoa > Mollusca > Bivalvia > Mytilida > Mytilidae > Mytilus > Mytilus californianus. The sequence goes on along the minus strand of NW_026262593.1, from coordinate 68,747,844 downwards.
GTCTATCAACAGTATTTTTCTATACCTACCGTCGGTGGTTAACATACAATATAGTACTCCTATATACCGTATATCAACAGTATTTGTCTATACCTACCGTCGGTGGTTAACATACAATAGAGTGCTCCATTACACAGTCTATCAACAGTATTTTTCTATACCTACCGTCGGTGGTTAACATACCATATAGTACTCTTATATACCGTCTACCAACAGTATATGTCTATACCTACCGTCGGTGGTTAACATACAATATAATACTCCTATTTACCGTATATCAACAGTATTTGTCTATACCTACCGTCGGTGGTTAACATACAATACAGTGCTCCATTACACAGTCTATCAACAGTATTTTTCTATACCTACCGTCGGTGGTTAACATACCTTATAGTACTCTTATATACCGTCTACCAACAGTATATGTCTATACCTACCGTCGGTGGTTAACATACATTATAGTGCTCCATTACACAGTCTATCAACAGTATTTTTCTATACCTACCGTCGGTGGTTAACATACAATATAGTACTCCTATATACCGTATATCAACAGTATTTGTCTATACCTACCGTCGGTGGTTAACATACAATATAGTACTCATATGCACTATCTATCAACAGTATTTTTCTATACCTACCGTCGGTGGTTAACATACAATATAGTACTCATATGCACTATCTATCAACAGTATTTTTTATACCTACCGTCGGTGGTTAACATACAATATAGTACTCATATGCACTATCTATCAACAGTATTTTTCTATACCTACCGTCGGTGGTTAACATACAATATAGTACTCCTATATACCGTATATCAACAGTATTTGTCTATACCTACCGTCGGTGGTTAAAATACAATACAGTGCTCCATTACACAGTCTATCAACAGTATTTTTCTATACCTACCGTCGGTGGTTAACATACCATATAGTTCTCTTATATACCGTCTACCAACAGTATATGTCTATACCTACCGTCGGTGGTTAACATACAATAGAGTGCTCCATTACACAGTCTATCAACAGTATTTTTCTATACCTACCGTCGGTGGTTAACATACAATATAGTACTCCTATATACCGTATATCAAGAGTATTTGTCTATACCTACCGTCCGTGGTTAACATACAATACAGTGCTCCATTACACAGTCTATCAACAGTATTTTTCTATACCTACCGTCGGTGGTTAACATACCATATAGTACTCTTATATACCGTCTACCAACAGTATATGTCTATACCTACCGTCGGTGGTTAACATACAATAGAGTGCTCCATTACACAGTCTATCAACAGTATTTTTCTATACCTACCGTCGGTGGTTAACATACCATATAGTACTCTTATATACCGTCTACCAACAGTATATGTCTATACCTACCGTCGGTGGTTAACATACAATAGAGTGCTCCATTACACAGTCTATCAACAGTATTTTTCTATACCTACCGTCGGTGGTTAACATACCATATAGTACTCTTATATACCGTCTACCAACAGTATATGTCTATACCTACCGTCGGTGGTTAACATACAATAGAGTGTTCCATTACACAGTCTATCAACAGTATTTTTCTATACCTACCGTCGGTGGTTAACATACAATATAGTACTCCTATATACCGTATATCAACAGTATTTGTCTATACCTACCGTCGGTGGTTAACATACAATACAGTGCTCCATTACACAGTCTATCAACAGTATTTTTCTATACCTACCGTCGGTGGTTAACATACCATATAGTACTCTTATATACCGTCTACCAACAGTATATGTCTATACCTACCGTCGGTGGTTAACATACAATATAGTACTCATATGCACTATCTATCAACAGTATTTTTCTATACCTACCGTCGGTGGTTAACATACCATATAGTACTCTTATATACCGTCTATCAACAGTATTTGTCTATACCTACCGTCGGTGGTTAACATACAATACAGTGCTCCATTACACAGTCTATCAACAGTATTTTTCTATACCTACCGTCGGAGGTTAACATACCACATAGTACTCTTATATACCGTCTACCAACAGTATATGTCTATACCTACCGTCGGTGGTTAACATACATTATAGTGCTCCATTACACAGTCTATCAACAGTATTTTTCTATACCTACCGTCGGTGGTTAACATACAATATAGTACTCCTATATACCGTATATCAACAGTATTTGTCTATACCAACCGTCGGTGGTTAACATACAATATAGTACTCATATGCACTATCTATCAACAGTATTTTTCTATACCTACCGTCGGTGGTTAACATACAATATAGTACTCATATGCACTATCTATCAACAGTATTTTTCTATACCTACCGTCGGTGGTTAACATACAATATAGTACTCCTATATACCGTATATCAACAGTATTTGTCTATACCAACCGTCGGTGGTTAACATACAATATAGTACTCATATGCACTATCTATCAACAGTATTTTTCTATACCTACCGTCGGTGGTTAACATACAATATAGTACTCATATGCACTATCTATCAACAGTATTTTTCTATACCTACCGTCGGTGGTTAACATACAATATAGTACTCCTATATACCGTATATCAACAGTATTTGTCTATACCTACCGTCGGTGGTTAAAATACAATACAGTGCTCCATTACACAGTCTATCAACAGTATTTTTCTATACCTACCGTCGGTGGTTAACATACCATATAGTTCTCTTATATACCGTCTACCAACAGTATATGTCTATACCTACCGTCGGTGGTTAACATACAATACAGTGCTCCATTACACAGTCTATCAACAGTATTTTTCTATACCTACCGTCGGTGGTTAACATACAATATAGTACTCCTATATACCGTATATCAACAGTATTTGTCTATACCTACCGTCGGTGGTTAACTAACAATACAGTGCTCCATTACACAGTCTATCAACAGTATTTTTCTATACCTACCGTCGGTGGTTAACATACCATATAGTACTCTTATATACCGTCTACCAACAGTATATGTCTATACCTACCGTCGGTGGTTAACATACAATAGAATGTTCCATTACACAGTCTATCAACAGTATTTTTCTATACCTACCGTCGGTGGTTAACATACAATATAGTACTCCTATATACCGTATATCAACAGTATTTGTCTATACCTACCGTCGGTGGTTAACATACAATACAGTGCTCCATTACACAGTCTATCAACAGTATTTTTCTATACCTACCGTCGGTGGTTAACATACCATATAGTACTCTTATATACCGTCTACCAACAGTATATGTCTATACCTACCGTCGGTGGTTAACATACAATAGAGTGCTCCATTACACAGTCTATCAACAGTATTTTTCTATACCTACCGTCGGTGGTTAACATACAATCTGGTAATCCTATATACCGTATATCAACAGTATTTGTCTATACCTACCGTCGGTGGTTAACATACAATACAGTGCTCCATTACACAGTCTATCAACAGTATTTTTCTATACCTACCGTCGGTGGTTAACATACCATATAGTACTCTTATATACCGTCTACCAACAGTATATGTCTATACCTACCGTCGGTGGTTAACATACAATATAATACTCCTATTTACCGTATATCAACAGTATTTGTCTATACCTACCGTCGGTGGTTAACATACAATACAGTGCTCCATTACACAGTCTATCAACAGTATTTTTCTATACCTACCGTCGGTGGTTAACATACCTTATAGTACTCTTATATACCGTCTACCAACAGTATATGTCTATACCTACCGTCGGTGGTTAACATACATTATAGTGCTCCATTACACAGTCTATCAACAGTATTTTTCTATACCTACCGTCGGTGGTTAACATACCATATAGTACTCTTATATACCGTCTACCAACAGTATATGTCTATACCTACCGTCGGTGGTTAACATACAATAGAGTGTTCCATTACACAGTCTATCAACAGTATTTTTCTATACCTACCGTCGGTGGTTAACATACAATATAGTACTCCTATATACCGTATATCAACAGTATTTGTCTATACCTACCGTCGGTGGTTAACATACAATACAGTGCTCCATTACACAGTCTATCAACAGTATTTTTCTATACCTACCGTCGGTGGTTAACATACCATATAGTACTCTTATATACCGTCTACCAACAGTATATGTCTATACCTACCGTCGGTGGTTAACATACAATAGAGTGCTCCATTACACAGTCTATCAACAGTATTTTTCTATACCTACCGTCGGTGGTTAACATACAATCTGGTAATCCTATATACCGTATATGAACAGTATTTGTCTATACCTACCGTCGGTGGTTAACATACAATAGAGTGCTCCATTACACAGTCTATCAACAGTATTTTTCTATACCTACCGTCGGTGGTTAACATACCATATAGTACTCTTATATACCGTCTACCAACAGTATATGTCTATACCTACCGTCGGTGGTTAACATACAATATAATACTCCTATTTACCGTATATCAACAGTATTTGTCTATACCTACCGTCGGTGGTTAACATACAATACAGTGCTCCATTACACAGTCTATCAACAGTATTTTTCTATACCTACCGTCGGTGGTTAACATACCTTATAGTACTCTTATATACCGTCTACCAACAGTATATGTCTATACCTACCGTCGGTGGTTAACATACATTATAGTGCTCCATTACACAGTCTATCAACAGTATTTTTCTATACCTACCGTCGGTGGTTAACATACAATATAGTACTCCTATATACCGTATATGAACAGTATTTGTCTATACCTACCGTCGGTGGTTAACATACAATATAGTACTCATATGCACTATCTATCAACAGTATTTTTCTATACCTACCGTCGGTGGTTAACATACAATATAGTACTCATATGCACTATCTATCAACAGTATTTTTCTATACCTACCGTCGGTGGTTAACATACAATATAGTACTCCTATATACCGTATATCAACAGTATTTGTCTATACCTACCGTCGGTGGTTAAAATACAATACAGTGCTCCATTACACAGTCTATCAACAGTATTTTTCTATACCTACCGTCGGTGGTTAACATACCATATAGTTCTCTTATATACCGTCTACCAACAGTATATGTCTATACCTACCGTCGGTGGTTAACATACAATAGAGTGCTCCATTACACAGTCTATCAACAGTATTTTTCTATACCTACCGTCGGTGGTTAACATACAATATAGTACTCCTATATACCGTATATCAACAGTATTTGTCTATACCTACCGTCCGTGGTTAACATACAATACAGTGCTCCATTACACAGTCTATCAACAGTATTTTTCTATACCTACCGTCGGTGGTTAACATACCATATAGTACTCTTATATACCGTCTACCAACAGTATATGTCTATACCTACCGTCGGTGGTTAACATACAATAGAGTGTTCCATTACACAGTCTATCAACAGTATTTTTCTATACCTACCGTCGGTGGTTAACATACAATATAGTACTCCTATATACCGTATATCAACAGTATTTGTCTATACCTACCGTCGGTGGTTAACATACAATACAGTGCTCCATTACACAGTCTATCAACAGTATTTTTCTATACCTACCGTCGGTGGTTAACATACCATATAGTACTCTTATATACCGTCTACCAACAGTATATGTCTATACCTACCGTCGGTGGTTAACATACAATAGAGTGCTCCATTACACAGTCTATCAACAGTATTTTTCTATACCTACCGTCGGTGGTTAACATACAATATAGTACTCCTATATACCGTATATCAACAGTATTTGTCTATACCTACCGTCGGTGGTTAACATACAATACAGTGCTCCATTACACAGTCTATCAACAGTATTTTTCTATACCTACCGTCGGTGGTTAACATACCTTATAGTACTCTTATATACCGTCTACCAACAGTATATGTCTATACCTACCGTCGGTGGTTAACATACATTATAGTGCTCCATTACACAGTCTATCAACAGTATTTTTCTATACCTACCGTCGGTGGTTAACATACAATATAGTACTCCTATATACCGTATATCAACAGTATTTGTCTATACCTACCGTCGGTGGTTAACATACAATATAGTACTCATATGCACTATCTATCAACAGTATTTTTCTATACCTACCGTCGGTGGTTAACATACAATATAGTACTCATATGCACTATCTATCAACAGTATTTTTTATACCTACCGTCGGTGGTTAACATACAATATAGTACTCATATGCACTATCTATCAACAGTATTTTTCTATACCTACCGTCGGTGGTTAACATACAATATAGTACTCCTATATACCGTATATCAACAGTATTTGTCTATACCTACCGTCGGTGGTTAAAATACAATACAGTGCTCCATTACACAGTCTATCAACAGTATTTTTCTATACCTACCGTCGGTGGTTAACATACCATATAGTTCTCTTATATACCGTCTACCAACAGTATATGTCTATACCTACCGTCGGTGGTTAACATACAATAGAGTGCTCCATTACACAGTCTATCAACAGTATTTTTCTATACCTACCGTCGGTGGTTAACATACAATATAGTACTCCTATATACCGTATATCAAGAGTATTTGTCTATACCTACCGTCCGTGGTTAACATACAATACAGTGCTCCATTACACAGTCTATCAACAGTATTTTTCTATACCTACCGTCGGTGGTTAACATACCATATAGTACTCTTATATACCGTCTACCAACAGTATATGTCTATACCTACCGTCGGTGGTTAACATACAATAGAGTGCTCCATTACACAGTCTATCAACAGTATTTTTCTATACCTACCGTCGGTGGTTAACATACCATATAGTACTCTTATATACCGTCTACCAACAGTATATGTCTATACCTACCGTCGGTGGTTAACATACAATAGAGTGCTCCATTACACAGTCTATCAACAGTATTTTTCTATACCTACCGTCGGTGGTTAACATACCATATAGTACTCTTATATACCGTCTACCAACAGTATATGTCTATACCTACCGTCGGTGGTTAACATACAATAGAGTGTTCCATTACACAGTCTATCAACAGTATTTTTCTATACCTACCGTCGGTGGTTAACATACAATATAGTACTCCTATATACCGTATATCAACAGTATTTGTCTATACCTACCGTCGGTGGTTAACATACAATACAGTGCTCCATTACACAGTCTATCAACAGTATTTTTCTATACCTACCGTCGGTGGTTAACATACCATATAGTACTCTTATATACCGTCTACCAACAGTATATGTCTATACCTACCGTCGGTGGTTAACATACAATATAGTACTCATATGCACTATCTATCAACAGTATTTTTCTATACCTACCGTCGGTGGTTAACATACCATATAGTACTCTTATATACCGTCTATCAACAGTATTTGTCTATACCTACCGTCGGTGGTTAACATACAATACAGTGCTCCATTACACAGTCTATCAACAGTATTTTTCTATACCTACCGTCGGAGGTTAACATACCACATAGTACTCTTATATACCGTCTACCAACAGTATATGTCTATACCTACCGTCGGTGGTTAACATACATTATAGTGCTCCATTACACAGTCTATCAACAGTATTTTTCTATACCTACCGTCGGTGGTTAACATACAATATAGTACTCCTATATACCGTATATCAACAGTATTTGTCTATACCAACCGTCGGTGGTTAACATACAATATAGTACTCATATGCACTATCTATCAACAGTATTTTTCTATACCTACCGTCGGTGGTTAACATACAATATAGTACTCATATGCACTATCTATCAACAGTATTTTTCTATACCTACCGTCGGTGGTTAACATACAATATAGTACTCCTATATACCGTATATCAACAGTATTTGTCTATACCAACCGTCGGTGGTTAACATACAATATAGTACTCATATGCACTATCTATCAACAGTATTTTTCTATACCTACCGTCGGTGGTTAACATACAATATAGTACTCATATGCACTATCTATCAACAGTATTTTTCTATACCTACCGTCGGTGGTTAACATACAATATAGTACTCCTATATACCGTATATCAACAGTATTTGTCTATACCTACCGTCGGTGGTTAAAATACAATACAGTGCTCCATTACACAGTCTATCAACAGTATTTTTCTATACCTACCGTCGGTGGTTAACATACCATATAGTTCTCTTATATACCGTCTACCAACAGTATATGTCTATACCTACCGTCGGTGGTTAACATACAATACAGTGCTCCATTACACAGTCTATCAACAGTATTTTTCTATACCTACCGTCGGTGGTTAACATACAATATAGTACTCCTATATACCGTATATCAACAGTATTTGTCTATACCTACCGTCGGTGGTTAACTAACAATACAGTGCTCCATTACACAGTCTATCAACAGTATTTTTCTATACCTACCGTCGGTGGTTAACATACCATATAGTACTCTTATATACCGTCTACCAACAGTATATGTCTATACCTACCGTCGGTGGTTAACATACAATAGAATGTTCCATTACACAGTCTATCAACAGTATTTTTCTATACCTACCGTCGGTGGTTAACATACAATATAGTACTCCTATATACCGTATATCAACAGTATTTGTCTATACCTACCGTCGGTGGTTAACATACAATACAGTGCTCCATTACACAGTCTATCAACAGTATTTTTCTATACCTACCGTCGGTGGTTAAGATACCATATAGTACTCTTATATACCGTCTACCAACAGTATATGTCTATACCTACCGTCGGTGGTTAACATACAATAGAGTGCTCCATTACACAGTCTATCAACAGTATTTTTCTATACCTACCGTCGGTGGTTAACATACAATCTGGTAATCCTATATACCGTATATCAACAGTATTTGTCTATACCTACCGTCGGTGGTTAACATACAATACAGTGCTCCATTACACAGTCTATCAACAGTATTTTTCTATACCTACCGTCGGTGGTTAACATACCATATAGTACTCTTATATACCGTCTACCAACAGTATATGTCTATACCTACCGTCGGTGGTTAACATACAATATAATACTCCTATTTACCGTATATCAACAGTATTTGTCTATACCTACCGTCGGTGGTTAACATACAATACAGTGCTCCATTACACAGTCTATCAACAGTATTTTTCTATACCTACCGTCGGTGGTTAACATACCTTATAGTACTCTTATATACCGTCTACCAACAGTATATGTCTATACCTACCGTCGGTGGTTAACATACATTATAGTGCTCCATTACACAGTCTATCAACAGTATTTTTCTATACCTACCGTCGGTGGTTAACATACCATATAGTACTCTTATATACCGTCTACCAACAGTATATGTCTATACCTACCGTCGGTGGTTAACATACAATAGAGTGTTCCATTACACAGTCTATCAACAGTATTTTTCTATACCTACCGTCGGTGGTTAACATACAATATAGTACTCCTATATACCGTATATCAACAGTATTTGTCTATACCTACCGTCGGTGGTTAACATACAATACAGTGCTCCATTACACAGTCTATCAACAGTATTTTTCTATACCTACCGTCGGTGGTTAACATACCATATAGTACTCTTATATACCGTCTACCAACAGTATATGTCTATACCTACCGTCGGTGGTTAACATACAATAGAGTGCTCCATTACACAGTCTATCAACAGTATTTTTCTATACCTACCGTCGGTGGTTAACATACAATCTGGTAATCCTATATACCGTATATGAACAGTATTTGTCTATACCTACCGTCGGTGGTTAACATACAATAGAGTGCTCCATTACACAGTCTATCAACAGTATTTTTCTATACCTACCGTCGGTGGTTAACATACCATATAGTACTCTTATATACCGTCTACCAACAGTATATGTCTATACCTACCGTCGGTGGTTAACATACAATATAATACTCCTATTTACCGTATATCAACAGTATTTGTCTATACCTACCGTCGGTGGTTAACATACAATACAGTGCTCCATTACACAGTCTATCAACAGTATTTTTCTATACCTACCGTCGGTGGTTAACATACCTTATAGTACTCTTATATACCGTCTACCAACAGTATATGTCTATACCTACCGTCGGTGGTTAACATACATTATAGTGCTCCATTACACAGTCTATCAACAGTATTTTTCTATACCTACCGTCGGTGGTTAACATACAATATAGTACTCCTATATACCGTATATGAACAGTATTTGTCTATACCTACCGTCGGTGGTTAACATACAATATAGTACTCATATGCACTATCTATCAACAGTATTTTTCTATACCTACCGTCGGTGGTTAACATACAATATAGTACTCATATGCACTATCTATCAACAGTATTTTTCTATACCTACCGTCGGTGGTTAACATACAATATAGTACTCCTATATACCGTATATCAACAGTATTTGTCTATACCTACCGTCGGTGGTTAAAATACAATACAGTGCTCCATTACACAGTCTATCAACAGTATTTTTCTATACCTACCGTCGGTGGTTAACATACCATATAGTTCTCTTATATACCGTCTACCAACAGTATATGTCTATACCTACCGTCGGTGGTTAACATACAATAGAGTGCTCCATTACACAGTCTATCAACAGTATTTTTCTATACCTACCGTCGGTGGTTAACATACAATATAGTACTCCTATATACCGTATATCAACAGTATTTGTCTATACCTACCGTCCGTGGTTAACATACAATACAGTGCTCCATTACACAGTCTATCAACAGTATTTTTCTATACCTACCGTCGGTGGTTAACATACCATATAGTACTCTTATATACCGTCTACCAACAGTATATGTCTATACCTACCGTCGGTGGTTAACATACAATAGAGTGTTCCATTACACAGTCTATCAACAGTATTTTTCTATACCTACCGTCGGTGGTTAACATACAATATAGTACTCCTATATACCGTATATCAACAGTATTTGTCTATACCTACCGTCGGTGGTTAACATACAATACAGTGCTCCATTACACAGTCTATCAACAGTATTTTTCTATACCTACCGTCGGTGGTTAACATACCATATAGTACTCTTATATACCGTCTACCAACAGTATATGTCTATACCTACCGTCGGTGGTTAACATACAATAGAGTGCTCCATTACACAGTCTATCAACAGTATTTTTCTATACCTACCGTCGGTGGTTAACATACAATATAGTACTCCTATATACCGTATATCAACAGTATTTGTCTATACCTACCGTCGGTGGTTAACATACAATACAGTGCTCCATTACACAGTCTATCAACAGTATTTTTCTATACCTACCGTCGGTGGTTAACATACCATATAGTACTCTTATATACCGTCTACCAACAGTATATGTCTATACCTACCGTCGGTGGTTAACATACAATAAAGTGTTCCATTACACAGTCTATCAACAGTATTTTTCTATACCTACCGTCGGTGGTTAACATACAATATAGTGCTCCATTACACAGTCTATCAACAGTATTTTTCTATACCTACCGTCGGTGGTTAACATACCATATAGTACTCTTATATACCGTCTACCAACAGTATATGTCTATACCTACCGTCGGTGGTTAACATACAATAGAGTGCTCCATTACACAGTCTATCAACAGTATTTTTCTATACCTACCGTCGGTGGTTAACATACAATATAGTACTCCTATATACCGTATATCAACAGTATTTGTCTATACCTACCGTCGGTGGTTAAAATACAATACAGTGCTCCATTACACAGTCTATCAACAGGATTTTTCTATACCTACCGTCGGTGGTTAACATACCATATAGTACTCTTATATACCGTCTACCAACAGTATATGTCTATACCTACCGTCGGTGGTTAACATACAATAGAGTGTTCCATTACACAGTCTATCAACAGTATTTTTCTATACCTACCGTCGGTGGTTAACATACAATATAGTACTCCTATATACCGTATATCAACAGTATTTGTCTATACCTACCGTCGGTGGTTAACATACAATACAGTGCTCCATTACACAGTCTATCAACAGTATTTTTCTATACCTACCGTCGGTGGTTAACATACCATATAGTACTCTTATATACCGTCTAACAACAGTATATGTCTATACCTACCGTCGGTGGTTAACATACAATAGAGTGCTCTATTACACAGTCTATCAACAGTATTTTTCTATACCTACCGTCGGTGGTTAACATACAATATAGTACTCCTATATACCGTATATCAACAGTATTTGTCTATACCTACCGTCGGTGGTTAACATACAATAGAGTGCTCCATTACACAGTCTATCAACAGTATTTTTCTATACCTACCGTCGGTGGTTAACATACCATATAGTACTCTTATATACCGTCTACCAACAGTATATGTCTATACCTACCGTCGGTGGTTAACATACAATATAATACTCCTATTTACCGTATATCAACAGTATTTGTCTATACCTACCGTCGGTGGTTAACATACAATACAGTGCTCCATTACACAGTCTATCAACAGTATTTTTCTATACCTACCGTCGGTGGTTAACATACCTTATAGTACTCTTATATACCGTCTACCAACAGTATATGTCTATACCTACCGTCGGTGGTTAACATACATTATAGTGCTCCATTACACAGTCTATCAACAGTATTTTTCTATACCTACCGTCGGTGGTTAACATACAATATAGTACTCCTATATACCGTATATCAACAGTATTTGTCTATACCTACCGTCGGTGGTTAACATACAATATAGTACTCATATGCACTATCTATCAACAGTATTTTTCTATACCTACCGTCGGTGGTTAACATACAATATAGTACTCATATGCACTATCTATCAACAGTATTTTTCTATACCTACCGTCGGTGGTTAACATACAATATAGTACTCCTATATACCGTATATCAACAGTATTTGTCTATACCTACCGTCGGTGGTTAAAATACAATACAGTGCTCCATTACACAGTCTATCAACAGTATTTTTCTATACCTACCGTCGGTGGTTAACATACCATATAGTTCTCTTATATACCGTCTACCAACAGTATATGTCTATACCTACCGTCGGTGGTTAACATACAATAGAGTGCTCCATTACACAGTCTATCAACAGTATTTTTCTATACCTACCGTCGGTGGTTAACATACAATATAGTACTCCTATATACCGTATATCAACAGTATTTGTCTATACCTACCGTGCGTGGTTAACATACAATACAGTGCTCCATTACACAGTCTATCAACAGTATTTTTCTATACCTACCGTCGGTGGTTAACATACCATATAGTACTCTTATATACCGTCTACCAACAGTATATGTCTATACCTACCGTCGGTGGTTAACATACAATAGAGTGTTCCATTACACAGTCTATCAACAGTATTTTTCTATACCTACCGTCGGTGGTTAACATACAATATAGTACTCCTATATACCGTATATCAACAGTATTTGTCTATACCTACCGTCGGTGGTTAACATACAATACAGTGCTCCATTACACAGTCTATCAACAGTATTTTTCTATACCTACCGTCGGTGGTTAACATACCATATAGTACTCTTATATACCGTCTACCAACAGTATATGTCTATACCTACCGTCGGTGGTTAACATACAATATAGTACTCATATGCACTATCTATCAACAGTATTTTTCTATACCTACCGTCGGTGGTTAACATACCATATAGTACTCTTATATACCGTCTATCAACAGTATTTGTCTATACCTACCGTCGGTGGTTAACATACAATACAGTGCTCCATTACACAGTCTATCAACAGTATTTTTCTATACCTACCGTCGGAGGTTAACATACCATATAGTACTCTTATATACCGTCTACCAACAGTATATGTCTATACCTACCGTCGGTGGTTAACATACATTATAGTGCTCCATTACACAGTCTATCAACGTTATTTTTCTATACCTACCGTCGGTGGTTAACATACAATATAGTACTCCTATATACCGTATATCAACAGTATTTGTCTATACCAACCGTCGGTGGTTAACATACAATATAGTACTCATATGCACTATCTATCAACAGTATTTTTCTATACCTACCGTCGGTGGTTAACATACAATATAGTACTCATATGCACTATCTATCAACAGTATTTTTCTATACCTACCGTCGGTGGTTAACATACAATATAGTACTCCTATATACCGTATATCAACAGTATTTGTCTATACCTACCCTCGGTGGTTAACATACAATACAGTGCTCCATTACACAGTCTATCAACAGTATTTTTCTATACCTACCGTCGGTGGTTAACATACCATATAGTACTCTTATATACCGTCTACCAACAGTATATGTCTATACCTACCGTCGGTGGTTAACAAACAATAGAGTGCTCCATTACACAGTCTATCAACAGTGTTTTTCTATACCTACCGTCGGTGGTTAACATACAATATAGTACTCCTATATACCGTATATCAACAGTATTTGTCTATACCTACCGTCGGTGGTTAACATACAATACAGTGCTCCATTACACAGTCTATCAACAGTATTTTTCTATACCTACCGTCGGTGGTTAACATACCATATAGTACTCTTATATACCGTCTACCAACAGTATATGTCTATACCTACCGTCGGTGGTTAACATACAATAGAGTGTTCCATTACACAGTCTATCAACAGTATTTTTCTATACCTACCGTCGGTGGTTAACATACAATATAGTACTCCTATATACCGTATATCAACAGTATTTGTCTATACATACCGTCGGTGGTTAAAATACAATACAGTGCTCCACTACACAGTCTATCAACAGTATTTTTCTATACCTACCGTCGGTGGTTAACATACCATATAGTACTCTTATATACCGTCTACCAACAGTATATGTCTATACCTACCGTCGGTGGTTAACATACAATAGAGTGCTCCATTACACAGTCTATCAACAGTATTTTTCTATACCTACCGTCGGTGGTTAACATACAATATAGTACTCCTATATACCGTATATCAACAGTATTTGTCTATACCTACCGTCGGTGGTTAACATACAATAGAGTGCTCCATTACACAGTCTATCAACAGTATTTTTCTATACCTACCGTCGGTGGTTAACATACCATATAGTACTCTTATATACCGTCTACCAACAGTATATGTCTATACCTACCGTCGGTGGTTAACATACAATAGAGTGCTCCATTACACAGTCTATCAACAGTATTTTTCTATACCTACCGTCGGTGGTTAACATACAATATAGTACTCCTATATACCGTATATCAACAGTATTTGTCTATACCTACCGTCGGTGGTTAACATACAATACAGTGCTCCATTACACAGTCTATCAACAGTATTTTTCTATACCTACCGTCGGTGGTTAACATACCATATAGTACTCTTATATACCGTCTACCAACAGTATATGTCTATACCTACCGTCGGTGGTTAACATACAATAGAGTGCTCCATTACACAGTCTATCAACAGTATTTTTCTATACCTACCGTCGGTGGTTAACATACAATATAGTACTCCTATATACCGTATATCAACAGTATTTGTCAATACCTACCGTCGGTGGTTAACATACAATACAGTGCTCCATTACACAGTCTATCAACAGTATTTTTCTATACCTACCGTCGGTGGATAACATACCATATAGTACTCTTATATACCGTCTACCAACAGTATATGTCTATACCTACCGTCGGTGGTTAACATACAATAGAGTGCTCCGTTACACAGTCTATCAACAGTATTTTTCTATACCTACCGTCGGTGGTTAACATACAATATAGTACTCCTATATACCGTATATCAACAGTATTTGTCTATACCTACCGTCGGTGGTTAACATACAATACAGTGCTCTATTACACAGTCTATCAACAGTATTTTTCTATACCTATCGTCGGTGGTTAACATACCATATAGTACTCTTATATACCGTCTACCAACAGTATATGTCTATACCTACCGTCGGTGGTTAACATACAATAGAGTGCTCCATTACACAGTCTATCAACAGTATTTTTCTATACCTACCGTCGGTGGTTAACATACAATATAGTACTCCTATATACCGTATATCAACAGTATTTGTCTATACCTACCGTCGGTGGTTAACATACAATACAGTGCTCCATTACACAGTCTATCAACAGTATTTTTCTATACCTACCGTCAGTGGTTAACATACCATATAGTACTCTTATATACCGTCTACCAACAGTATATGTCTATACCTACCGTCGGTGGTTAACATACAATAGAGTGCTCCATTACACAGTCTATCAACAGTATTTTTCTATACCTACCGTCGGTGGTTAACATACAATATAGTACTCCTATATACCGTATATCAACAGTATTTGTCTATACCTACCGTCGGTGGTTAACATACAATACAGTGCTCCATTACACAGTCTATCAACAGTATTTTTCTATACCTACCGTCGGTGGTTAACATACCATATAGTACTCTTATATACCGTCTACCAACAGTATATGTCTATACCTACCGTCGGTGGTTAACATACAATAGAGTGCTCCATTACACAGTCTATCAACAGTATTTTTCTATACCTACCGTCGGTGGTTAACATACAATATAGTACTCCTATATACCGTATATCAACAGTATTTGTCTATACCTACCGTCGGTGGTTAACATACAATACAGTGCTCCATTACACAGTCTATCAACAGTATTTTTCTATACCTACCGTCGGTGGTTAACATACCATATAGTACTCTTATATACCGTCTACCAACAGTATATGTCTATACCTACCGTCGGTGGTTAACATACAATAGAGTGCTCCATTACACAGTCTATCAACAGTATTTTTCTATACCTACCGTCGGTGGTTAACATACAATATAGTACTCCTATATACCGTATATCAACAGAATTTGTCTATACCTACCGTCGGTGGTTAACATACAATACAGTGCTCCATTACACAGTCTATCAACAGTATTTTTCTATACCTACCGTCGGTGGTTAACATACCATATAGTACTCTTATATACCGTCTACCAACAGTATATGTCTATACCTACCGTCGGTGGTTAACATACAATATAGTACTCATATGCACTATCTATCAACAGTATTTTTCTATACCTACCGTCGGTGGTTAACATACAATATAGTACTCCTATATACCGTATATCAACAGTATTTGTCTATACCTACCGTCGGTGGTTAACATACAATACAGTGCTCCATTACACAGTCTATCAACAGTATTTTTCTATACCTACCGTCGGTGGTTAACATACAATATAGTACTCCTATATACCGTCTACCAACAGTATATGTCTATACCTACCGTCGGTGGTTAACATACAATACAGTGCTCCATTACACAGTCTATCAACAGTATTTTTCTATACCTACCGTCGGTAGTTAACATACAATATAGTACTCCTATATACCGTATATCAACAGTATTTGTCTATACCTACCGTCGGTGGTTAACATACAAAAAAGTGCTCCATTACACAGTCTATCAACAGTATTTTTCTATACCTACCGTCGGTGGTTAACATACAATATAGTACTCCTATATACCGTCTACCAACAGTATATGTCTATACCTACCGTCGGTGGTTAACATACAATACAGTGCTCCATTACACAGTCTATCAACAGTATTTTTCTATACCTACCGTCGGTGGTTAACATACCATATAGTACTCTTATATACCGTCTACCAACAGTATATGTCTATACCTACCGTCGGTGGTTAACATACAATAGAGTGCTCCATTACACAGTCTATCAACAGTATTTTTCTATACCTACCGTCGGTGGTTAACATACAATATAGTACTCCTATATACCGTATATCAACAGTATTTGTCTATACCTACCGTCGGTGGTTAACATACAATACAGTGCTCCATTACACAGTCTATCAACAGTATTTTTCTATACCTACCGTCGGTGGTTAACATACAATATAGTACTCCTATATACCGTCTACCAACAGTATATGTCTATACCTACCGTCGGTGGTTAACATACAATACAGTGCTCCATTACACAGTCTATCAACAGTATTTTTCTATACCTACCGTCGGTGGTTAACATACCATATAGTACTCTTATATACCGTCTACCAACAGTATATGTCTATACCTACCGTCGGTGGTTAACATACAATATAGTACTCATATGCACTATCTATCAACAGTATTTTTCTATACCTACCGTCGGTGGTTAACATACAATATAGTACTCCTATATACCGTATATCAACAGTATTTGTCTATACCTACCGTCGGTGGTTAACATACAATACAGTGCTCCATTACACAGTCTATCAACAGTATTTTTCTATACCTACCGTCGGTGGTTAACATACCATATAGTACTCTTATATACCGTCTACCAACAGTATATGTCTATACCTACCGTCGGTGGTTAACATACAATATAGTACTCATATGCACTATCTATCAACAGTATATTCTATACCTACCGTCGGTGGTTAACATACAATATAGTACTCCTATATACCGTATATCAACAGTATTTGTCTATACCTACCGTCGGTGGTTAACATACAATACAGTGCTCCATTACACAGTCTATCAACAGTATTTTTCTATACCTACCGTCGGTGGTTAACATACAATATAGTACTCCTATATACCGTATATCAACAGTATTTGTCTATACCTTCCGTCGGTGGTTAACATACAATACAGTGTTCCATTACACAGTCTATCAACAGTATTTTTCTATACCTACCGTCGGTGGTTAACATACAATATAGTACTCCTATATACCGTCTACCAACAGTATATGTCTATACCTACCGTCGGTGGTTAACATACAATACAGTGCTCCATTACACAGTCTATCAACAGTATTTTTCTATACCTACCGTCGGTGGTTAACATACAATATAGTACTCCTATATACCGTATATCAACATTATTTGTCTATACCTACCGTCGGTGGTTAACATACAATACAGTGTTCCATTACACAGTCTATCAACAGTATTTTTCTATACCTACCGTCGGTGGTTAACATACAATATAGTACTCCTATATACCGTCTACCAACAGTATATGTCTATACCTACCGTCGGTGGTTAACATACAATACAGTGCTCCATTACACAGTCTATCAACAGTATTTTTCTATACCTACCGTCGGTGGTTAACATACAATATAGTACTCCTATATACCGTATATCAACAGTATTTGTCTATACCTACCGTCGGTGGTTAACATACAATATAGTACTCATATGCACTATCTATCAACAGTATTTGTCTATACCTACCGTCGGTGGTTAACATACAATAGAGTGCTCCATTACACAGTCTATCAACAGTACTTTTCTATACCTACCGTCGGTGGTTAACATACAATATAGTACTCCTATATACCGTATATCAACAGTATTTGTCTATACCTACCGTCGGTGGTTAACATACAATACAGTGCTCCATTACACAGTCTATCAACAGTATTTTTCTATACCTACCGTCGGTGGTTAACATACCATATAGTACTCTTATATACCGTCTACCAACAATATATGTCTATACCTACCGTCGGTGGTTAACATACAATAGAGTGCTCCATTACACAGTCTATCAACAGTATTTTTTTATACCTACCGTCGGTGGTTAACATACAATATAGTACTCCTATATACCGTATATCAACAGTATTTGTCTATACCTACCGTCGGTGGTTAACATACAATACAGTGCTCCATTACACAGTCTATCAACAGTATTTTTCTATACCTACCGTCGGTGGTTAACATACCATATAGTACTCTTATATACCGTCTACCAACAGTATATGTCTATACCTACCGTCGGTGGTTAACATACAATAGAGTGCTCCATTACACAGTCTATCAACAGTATTTTTCTATACCTACCGTCGGTGGTTAACATACAATATAGTACTCCTATATACCGTATATCAACAGTATTTGTCTATACCTACCGTCGGTGGTTAACATACAATACAGTGCTCCATTACACAGTCTATCAACAGTATTTTTCTATACCTACCGTCGGTGGTTAACATACCATATAGTACTCTTATATACCGTCTACCAACAGTATATGTCTATACCTACCGTCGGTGGTTAACATACAATAGAGTGCTCCATTACACAGTCTATCAACAGTATTTTTCTATACCTACCGTCGGTGGTTAACATACAATATAGTACTCCTATATACCGTATATCAACAGTATTTGTCTATACCTACCGTCGATGGTTAACATACAATACAGTGCTCCATTACACAGTCTATCAACAGTATTTTTCTATACCTACCGTCGGTGGTTAACATACCATATAGTACTCTTATATACCGTCTACCAACAGTATATGTCTATACCTACCGTCGGTGGTTAACATACAATAGAGTGCTCCATTACACAGTCTATCAACAGTATTTTTCTATACCTACCGTCGGTGGTTAACATACAATATAGTACTCCTATATACCGTATATCAACAGTATTTGTCTATACCTACCGTCGGTGGTTAACATACAATACAGTGCTCCATTACACAGTCTATCAACAGTATTTTTCTATACCTACCGTCGGTGGTTAACATACCATATAGTACTCTTATATACCGTCTACCAACAGTATATGTCTATACCTACCGTCGGTGGTTAACATACAATACAGTGCTCCATTACACAGTCTATCAACAGTATTTTTCTATACCTACCGTCGGTGGTTAACATACCATATAGTACTCTTATATACCGTCTACCAACAGTATATGTCTATACCTACCGTCGGTGGTTAACATACAATAGAGTGCTCCATTACACAGTCTATCAACAGTATTTTTCTATACCTACCGTCGGTGGTTAACATACAATATAGTACTCCTATATACCGTATATCAACAGTATTTGTCTATACCTACCGTCGGTGGTTAACATACAATACAGTGCTCCATTACACAGTCTATCAACAGTATTTTTCTATACCTACCGTCGGTGGTTAACATACCATATAGTACTCTTATATACCGTCTACCAACAGTATATGTCTATACCTACCGTCGGTGGTTAACATACAATAGAGTGCTCCATTACACAGTCTATCAACAGTATTTTTCTATACCTACCGTCGGTGGTTAACATACAATATAGTACTCCTATATACCGTATATCAACAGTATTTGTCTATACCTACCGTCGATGGTTAACATACAATACAGTGCTCCATTACACAGTCTATCAACAGTATTTTTCTATACCTACCGTCGGTGGTTAACATACCATATAGTACTCTTATATACCGTCTACCAACAGTATATGTCTATACCTACCGTCGGTGGTTAACATACAATAGAGTGCTCCATTACACAGTCTATCAACAGTATTTTTCTATACCTACCGTCGGTGGTTAACATACAATATAGTACTCCTATATACCGTATATCAACAGTATTTGTCTATACCTACCGTCGGTGGTTAACATACAATACAGTGCTCCATTACACAGTCTATCAACAGTATTTTTCTATACCTACCGTCGGTGGTTAACATACCATATAGTACTCTTATATACCGTCTACCAACAGTATATGTCTATACCTACCGTCGGTGGTTAACATACAATAGAGTGCTCCATTACACAGTCTATCAACAGTATTTTTCTATACCTACCGTCGGTAATTAACATAAAATATAGTACTCCTATATACCGTATATCAACAGTATTTGTCTATACCTACCGTCGGTGGTTAACATACAATACAGTGCTCCATTACACAGTCTATCAACAGTATTTGTCTATACCTACCGTCGGTGGTTAACATACAATATAGTACTCCTATATACCGTCTACCAACAGTATATGTCTATACCTACCGTCGGTGGTTAACATACAATACAGTGCTCCATTACACAGTCTATCAACAGTATTTTTCTATACCTACCGTCGGTGGTTAACATACCATATAGTACTCTTATATACCGTCTACCAACAGTATATGTCTATACCTACCGTCGGTGGTTAACATACAATATAGTACTCATATGCACTATCTATCAACAGTATTTTTCTATACCTACCGTCGGTGGTTAACATACCTTATAGTACTCCTATATACCGTATATCAACAGTATTTGTCTATACCTACCGTCGGTGGTTAACATACAATACAGTGCTCCATTACACAGTCTATCAACAGTATTTTTCTATACCTACCGTCGGTGGTTAACATACAATATAGTACTCCTATATACCGTATATCAACAGTATTTGTCTATACCTACCGTCGGTGGTTAACATACAATACAGTGCTCCATTACACAGTCTATCAACAGTATTTTTCTATACCTACCGTCGGTGGTTAACATACAATATAGTACTCCTATATACCGTATATCAACAGTATTTGTCTATACCTACCGTCGGTGGTTAACATACAATACAGTGCTCCATTACACAGTCTATCAACAGTATTTTTCTATACCTACCGTCGGTGGTTAACATACCATATAGTACTCTTATATACCGTCTACCAACAGTATATGTCTATACCTACCGTCGGTGGTTAACATACAATACAGTGCTCCATTACACAGTCTATCAACAGTATTTTTCTATACCTACCGTCGGTGGTTAACATACCATATAGTACTCTTATATACCGTCTACCAACAGTATATGTCTATACCTACCGTCGGTGGTTAACATACAATAGAGTGCTCCATTACACAGTCTATCAACAGTATTTTTCTATACCTACCGTCGGTGGTTAACATACAATATAGTACTCCTATATACCGTATATCAACAGTATTTGTCTATACCTACCGTCGGTGGTTAACATACAATACAGTGCTCCATTACACAGTCTATCAACAGTATTTTTCTATACCTACCGTCGGTGGTTAACATACAATATAGTACTCCTATATACCGTCTACCAACAGTATATGTCTATACCTACCGTCGGTGGTTAACATACAATACAGTGCTCCATTACACAGTCTATCAACAGTATTTTTCTATACCTACCGTCGGTGGTTAACATACCATATAGTACTCTTATATACCGTCTACCAACAGTATATGTCTATACCTACCGTCGGTGGTTAACATACAATATAGTACTCATATGCACTATCTATCAACAGTATTTTTCTATACCTACCGTCGGTGGTTAACATACAATATAGTACTCCTATATACCGTATATCAACAGTATTTGTCTATACCTACCGTCGGTGGTTAACATACAATACAGTGCTCCATTACACAGTCTATCAACAGTATTTTTCTATACCTACCGTCGGTGGTTAACATACAATATAGTACTCCTATATACCGTATATCAACAGTATTTGTCTATACCTACCGTCGGTGGTTAACATACAATACAGTGCTCCATTACACAGTCTATCAACAGTATTTTTCTATACCTACCGTCGGTGGTTAACATACCATATAGTACTCTTATATACCGTCTACCAACAGTATATGTCTATACCTACCGTCGGTGGTTAACATACAATAGAGTGCTCCATTACACAGTCTATCAACAGTATTTTTCTATACCTACCGTCGGTGGTTAACATACAATATAGTACTCCTATATACCGTATATCAACAGTATTTGTCTATACCTACCGTCGGTGGTTAACATACAATACAGTGCTCCATTACACAGTCTATCAACAGTATTTTTCTATACCTACCGTCGGTGGTTAACATACCATATAGTACTCTTATATACCGTCTACCAACAGTATATGTCTATACCTACCGTCGGTGGTTAACATACAATAGAGTGCTCCATTACACAGTCTATCAACAGTATTTTTCTATACCTACCGTCGGTGGTTAACATACAATATAGTACTCCTATATACCGTATATCAACAGTATTTGTCTATACCTACCGTCGGTGGTTAACATACAATACAGTGCTCCATTACACAGTCTATCAACAGTATTTTTCTATACCTACCGTCGGTGGTTAACATACCATATATTACTCTTATATACCGTCTACCAACAGTATATGTCTATACCTACCGTCGGTGGTTAACATACAATAGAGTGCTCCATTACACAGTCTATCAACAGTATTTTTCTATACCTACCGTCGGTGGTTAACATACAATATAGTACTCCTATATACCGTATATCAAACGTATTTGTCTATACCTACCGTCGGTGGTTAACATACAATACAGTGCTCCATTACACAGTCTATCAACAGTATTTTTCTATACCTACCGTCGGTGGTTAACATACCTTATAGTACTCTTATATACCGTCTACCAACAGTATATGTCTATTCCTACCGTCGGTGGTTAACATACAATAGAGTGCTCCATTACACAGTCTATCAACAGTATTTTTCTATACCTAATGTCGGTGGTTAACATACAATATAGTACTCCTATATACCGTATATCAACAGTATTTGTCTATACCTACCGTCGGTGGTTAACATACAATACAGTGCTCCATTACACAGTCTATCAACAGTATTTTTCTATACCTACCGTCGGTGGTTAACATACCATATAGTACTCTTATATACCGTCTACCAACAGTATATGTCTATACCTACCGTCGGTGGTTAACATACAATATAGTACTCATATGCACTATCTATCAACAGTATATTCTATACCTACCGTCGGTGGTTAACATACAATATAGTACTCCTATATACCGTATATCAACAGTATTTGTCTATACCTACCGTCGGTGGTTAACATACAATACAGTGCTCCATTACACAGTCTATCAACAGTATTTTTCTATACCTACCGTCGGTGGTTAACATACCATATAGTACTCTTATATACCGTCTACCAACAGTATATGTCTATACCTACCGTCGGTGGTTAACATACAATACAGTGCTCCATTACACAGTCTATCAACAGTATTTTTCTATACCTACCGTCGGTGGTTAACATACCATATAGTACTCTTATATACCGTCTACCAACAGTATATGTCTATACCTACCGTCGGTGGTTAACATACAATAGAGTGCTCCATTACACAGTCTATCAACAGTATTTTTCTATACCTACCGTCGGTGGTTAACATACAATATAGTACTCCTATATACCGTATATCAACAGTATTTGTCTATACCTACCGTCGGTGGTTAACATACAATACAGTGCTCCATTACACAGTCTATCAACAGTATTTTTCTATACCTACCGTCGGTGGTTAACATACAATATAGTACTCCTATATACCGTCTACCAACAGTATATGTCTATACCTACCGTCGGTGGTTAACATACAATACAGTGCTCCATTACACAGTCTATCAACAGTATTTTTCTATACCTACCGTCGGTGGTTAACATACCATATAGTACTCTTATATACCGTCTACCAACAGTATATGTCTATACCTACCGTCGGTGGTTAACATACAATATAGTACTCATATGCACTATCTATCAACAGTATTTTTCTATACCTACCGTCGGTGGTTAACATACAATATAGTACTCCTATATACCGTATATCAACAGTATTTGTCTATACCTACCGTCGGTGGTTAACATACAATACAGTGCTCCATTACACAGTCTATCAACAGTATTTTTCTATACCTACCGTCGGTGGTTAACATACAATATAGTACTCCTATATACCGTATATCAACAGTATTTGTCTATACCTACCGTCGGTGGTTAACATACAATACAGTGCTCCATTACACAGTCTATCAACAGTATTTTTCTATACCTACCGTCGGTGGTTAACATACCATATAGTACTCTTATATACCGTCTACCAACAGTATATGTCTATACCTACCGTCGGTGGTTAACATACAATAGAGTGCTCCATTACACAGTCTATCAACAGTATTTTTCTATACCTACCGTCGGTGGTTAACATACAATATAGTACTCCTATATACCGTATATCAACAGTATTTGTCTATACCTACCGTCGGTGGTTAACATACAATACAGTGCTCCATTACACAGTCTATCAACAGTATTTTTCTATACCTACCGTCGGTGGTTAACATACCATATAGTACTCTTATATACCGTCTACCAACAGTATATGTCTATACCTACCGTCGGTGGTTAACATACAATAGAGTGCTCCATTACACAGTCTATCAACAGTATTTTTCTATACCTACCGTCGGTGGTTAACATACAATATAGTACTCCTATATACCGTATATCAACAGTATTTGTCTATACCTACCGTCGGTGGTTAACATACAATACAGTGCTCCATTACACAGTCTATCAACAGTATTTTTCTATACCTACCGTCGGTGGTTAACATACCATATAGTACTCTTATATACCGTCTACCAACAGTATATGTCTATACCTACCGTCGGTGGTTAACATACAATAGAGTGCTCCATTACACAGTCTATCAACAGTATTTTTCTATACCTACCGTCGGTGGTTAACATACAATATAGTACTCCTATATACCGTATATCAAACGTATTTGTCTATACCTACCGTCGGTGGTTAACATACAATACAGTGCTCCATTACACAGTCTATCAACAGTATTTTTCTATACCTACCGTCGGTGGTTAACATACCTTATAGTACTCTTATATACCGTCTACCAACAGTATATGTCTATTCCTACCGTCGGTGGTTAACATACAATAGAGTGCTCCATTACACAGTCTATCAACAGTATTTTTCTATACCTAATGTCGGTGGTTAACATACAATATAGTACTCCTATATACCGTATATCAACAGTATTTGTCTATACCTACCGTCGGTGGTTAACATACAATACAGTGCTCCATTACACAGTCTATCAACAGTATTTTTCTATACCTACCGTCGGTGGTTAACATACCATATAGTACTCTTATATACCGTCTACCAACAGTATATGTCTATACCTACCGTCGGTGGTTAACATACAATATAGTACTCATATGCACTATCTATCAACAGTATATTCTATACCTACCGTCGGTGGTTAACATACAATATAGTACTCCTATATACCGTATATCAACAGTATTTGTCTATACCTACCGTCGGTGGTTAACATACAATACAGTGCTCCATTACACAGTCTATCAACAGTATTTTTCTATACCTACCGTCGGTGGTTAACATACAATATAGTACTCCTATATACCGTATATCAACAGTATTTGTCTATACCTTCCGTCGGTGGTTAACATACAATACAGTGTTCCATTACACAGTCTATCAACAGTATTTTTCTATACCTACCGTCGGTGGTTAACATACAATATAGTACTCCTATATACCGTCTACCAACAGTATATGTCTATACCTACCGTCGGTGGTTAACATACAATACAGTGCTCCATTACACAGTCTATCAACAGTATTTTTCTATACCTACCGTCGGTGGTTAACATACAATATAGTACTCCTATATACCGTATATCAACATTATTTGTCTATACCTACCGTCGGTGGTTAACATACAATACAGTGTTCCATTACACAGTCTATCAACAGTATTTTTCTATACCTACCGTCGGTGGTTAACATACAATATAGTACTCCTATATACCGTCTACCAACAGTATATGTCTATACCTACCGTCGGTGGTTAACATACAATACAGTGCTCCATTACACAGTCTATCAACAGTATTTTTCTATACCTACCGTCGGTGGTTAACATACAATATAGTACTCCTATATACCGTATATCAACAGTATTTGTCTATACCTACCGTCGGTGGTTAACATACAATATAGTACTCATATGCACTATCTATCAACAGTATTTGTCTATACCTACCGTCGGTGGTTAACATACAATAGAGTGCTCCATTACACAGTCTATCAACAGTACTTTTCTATACCTACCGTCGGTGGTTAACATACAATATAGTACTCCTATATACCGTATATCAACAGTATTTGTCTATACCTACCGTCGGTGGTTAACATACAATACAGTGCTCCATTACACAGTCTATCAACAGTATTTTTCTATACCTACCGTCGGTGGTTAACATACCATATAGTACTCTTATATACCGTCTACCAACAGTATATGTCTATACCTACCGTCGGTGGTTAACATACAATAGAGTGCTCCATTACACAGTCTATCAACAGTATTTTTTTATACCTACCGTCGGTGGTTAACATACAATATAGTACTCCTATATACCGTATATCAACAGTATTTGTCTATACCTACCGTCGGTGGTTAACATACAATACAGTGCTCCATTACACAGTCTATCAACAGTATTTTTCTATACCTACCGTCGGTGGTTAACATACCATATAGTACTCTTATATACCGTCTACCAACAGTATATGTCTATACCTACCGTCGGTGGTTAACATACAATAGAGTGCTCCATTACACAGTCTATCAACAGTATTTTTCTATACCTACCGTCGGTGGTTAACATACAATATAGTACTCCTATATACCGTATATCAACAGTATTTGTCTATACCTACCGTCGGTGGTTAACATACAATACAGTGCTCCATTACACAGTCTATCAACAGTATTTTTCTATACCTACCGTCGGTGGTTAACATACCATATAGTACTCTTATATACCGTCTACCAACAGTATATGTCTATACCTACCGTCGGTGGTTAACATACAATAGAGTGCTCCATTACACAGTCTATCAACAGTATTTTTCTATACCTACCGTCGGTGGTTAACATACAATATAGTACTCCTATATACCGTATATCAACAGTATTTGTCTATACCTACCGTCGATGGTTAACATACAATACAGTGCTCCATTACACAGTCTATCAACAGTATTTTTCTATACCTACCGTCGGTGGTTAACATACCATATAGTACTCTTATATACCGTCTACCAACAGTATATGTCTATACCTACCGTCGGTGGTTAACATACAATAGAGTGCTCCATTACACAGTCTATCAACAGTATTTTTCTATACCTACCGTCGGTGGTTAACATACAATATAGTACTCCTATATACCGTATATCAACAGTATTTGTCTATACCTACCGTCGGTGGTTAACATACAATACAGTGCTCCATTACACAGTCTATCAACAGTATTTTTCTATACCTACCGTCGGTGGTTAACATACCATATAGTACTCTTATATACCGTCTACCAACAGTATATGTCTATACCTACCGTCGGTGGTTAACATACAATAGAGTGCTCCATTACACAGTCTATCAACAGTATTTTTCTATACCTACCGTCGGTGGTTAACATACAATATAGTACTCCTATATACCGTATATCAACAGTATTTGTCTATACCTACCGTCGGTGGTTAACATACAATACAGTGCTCCATTACACAGTCTATCAACAGTATTTTTCTATACCTACCGTCGGTGGTTAACATACCATATAGTACTCTTATATACCGTCTACCAACAGTATATGTCTATACCTACCGTCGGTGGTTAACATACAATAGAGTGCTCCATTACACAGTCTATCAACAGTATTTTTCTATACCTACCGTCGGTGGTTAACATACAATATAGTACTCCTATATACCGTATATCAACAGTATTTGTCTATACCTACCGTCGGTGGTTAACATACAATACAGTGCTCCATTACACAGTCTATCAACAGTATTTTTCTATACCTACCGTCGGTGGTTAACATACCATATAGTACTCTTATATACCGTCTACCAACAGTATATGTCTATACCTACCGTCGGTGGTTAACATACAATAGAGTGCTCCATTACACAGTCTATCAACAGTATTTTTCTATACCTACCGTCGGTGGTTAACATACAATATAGTACTCCTATATACCGTATATCAACAGTATTTGTCTATACCTACCGTCGGTGGTTAACATACAATACAGTGCTCCATTACACAGTCTATCAACAGTATTTTTCTATACCTACCGTCGGTGGTTAACATACCATATAGTACTCTTATATACCGTCTACCAACAGTATATGTCTATACCTACCGTCGGTGGTTAACATACAATATAGTACTCATATGCACTATCTATCAACAGTATTTTTCTATACCTACCGTCGGTGGTTAACATACAATATAGTACTCCTATATACCGTATATCAACAGTATTTGTCTATACCTACCGTCGGTGGTTAACATACAATACAGTGCTCCATTACACAGTCTATCAACAGTATTTTTCTATACCTACCGTCGGTGGTTAACATACAATATAGTACTCCTATATACCGTATATCAACAGTATTTGTCTATACCTACCGTCGGTGGTTAACATACAATACAGTGCTCCATTACACAGTCTATCAACAGTATTTTTCTATACCTACCGTCGGTGGTTAACATACCATATAGTACTCTTATATACCGTCTACCAACAGTATATGTCTATACCTACCGTCGGTGGTTAACATACAATAGAGTGCTCCATTACACAGTCTATCAACAGTATTTTTCTATACCTACCGTCGGTGGTTAACATACAATATAGTACTCCTATATACCGTATATCAACAGTATTTGTCTATACCTACCGTCGGTGGTTAACATACAATACAGTGCTCCATTACACAGTCTATCAACAGTATTTTTCTATACCTACCGTCGGTGGTTAACATACCATATAGTACTCTTATATACCGTCTACCAACAGTATATGTCTATACCTACCGTCGGTGGTTAACATACAATAGAGTGCTCCATTACACAGTCTATCAACAGTATTTTTCTATACCTACCGTCGGTGGTTAACATACAATATAGTACTCCTATATACCGTATATCAACAGTATTTGTCTATACCTACCGTCGGTGGTTAACATACAATACAGTGCTCCATTACACAGTCTATCAACAGTATTTTTCTATACCTACCGTCGGTGGTTAACATACCATATAGTACTCTTATATACCGTCTACCAACAGTATATGTCTATACCTACCGTCGGTGGTTAACATACAATAGAGTGCTCCATTACACAGTCTATCAACAGTATTTTTCTATACCTACCGTCGGTGGTTAACATACAATATAGTACTCCTATATACCGTATATCAAACGTATTTGTCTATACCTACCGTCGGTGGTTAACATACAATACAGTGCTCCATTACACAGTCTATCAACAGTATTTTTCTATACCTACCGTCGGTGGTTAACATACCTTATAGTACTCTTATATACCGTCTACCAACAGTATATGTCTATTCCTACCGTCGGTGGTTAACATACAATAGAGTGCTCCATTACACAGTCTATCAACAGTATTTTTCTATACCTAATGTCGGTGGTTAACATACAATATAGTACTCCTATATACCGTATATCAACAGTATTTGTCTATACCTACCGTCGGTGGTTAACATACAATACAGCGCTCCATTACACAGTCTATCAACAGTATTTTTCTATACCTACCGTCGGTGGTTAACATACCATATAGTACTCTTATATACCGTCTACCAACAGTATATGTCTATACCTACCGTCGGTGGTTAACATACAATATAGTACTCATATGCACTATCTATCAACAGTATATTCTATACCTACCGTCGGTGGTTAACATACAATATAGTACTCCTATATACCGTATATCAACAGTATTTGTCTATACCTACCGTCGGTGGTTAACATACAATACAGTGCTCCATTACACAGTCTATCAACAGTATTTTTCTATACCTACCGTCGGTGGTTAACATACAATATAGTACTCCTATATACCGTATATCAACAGTATTTGTCTATACCTTCCGTCGGTGGTTAACATACAATACAGTGTTCCATTACACAGTCTATCAACAGTATTTTTCTATACCTACCGTCGGTGGTTAACATACAATATAGTACTCCTATATACCGTCTACCAACAGTATATGTCTATACCTACCGTCGGTGGTTAACATACAATACAGTGCTCCATTACACAGTCTATCAACAGTATTTTTCTATACCTACCGTCGGTGGTTAACATACAATATAGTACTCCTATATACCGTATATCAACATTATTTGTCTATACCTACCGTCGGTGGTTAACATACAATACAGTGTTCCATTACACAGTCTATCAACAGTATTTTTCTATACCTACCGTCGGTGGTTAACATACAATATAGTACTCCTATATACCGTCTACCAACAGTATATGTCTATACCTACCGTCGGTGGTTAACATACAATACAGTGCTCCATTACACAGTCTATCAACAGTATTTTTCTATACCTACCGTCGGTGGTTAACATACAATATAGTACTCATATGCACTATCTATCAACAGTATTTGTCTATACCTACCGTCGGTGGTTAACATACAATAGAGTGCTCCATTACACAGTCTATCAACAGTATTTTTCTATACCTACCGTCGGTGGTTAACATACAATATAGTACTCCTATATACCGTATATCAACAGTATTTGTCTATACCTACCGTCGGTGGTTAACATACAATACAGTGCTCCATTACACAGTCTATCAACAGTATTTTTCTATACCTACCGTCGGTGGTTAACATACCATATAGTACTCTTATATACCGTCTACCAACAGTATATGTCTATACCTACCGTCGGTGGTTAACATACAATAGAGTGCTCCATTACACAGTCTATCAACAGTATTTTTCTATACCTACCGTCGGTGGTTAACATACAATATAGTACTCCTATATACCGTATATCAACAGTATTTGTCTATACCTACCGTCGGTGGTTAACATACAATACAGTGCTCCATTACACAGTCTATCAACAGTATTTTTCTATACCTACCGTCGGTGGTTAACATACCATATAGTACTCTTATATACCGTCTACCAACAGTATATGTCTATACCTACCGTCGGTGGTTAACATACAATAGAGTGCTCCATTACACAGTCTATCAACAGTATTTTTCAATACCTACCGTCGGTGGTTAACATACAATATAGTACTCCTATATACCGTATATCAACAGTATTTGTCTATACCTACCGTCGGTGGTTAACATACAATACAGTGCTCCATTACACAGTCTATCAACAGTATTTTTCAATACCTACCGTCGGTGGTTAACATACCATATAGTACTCTTATATACCGTCTACCAACAGTATATGTCTATACCTACCGTCGGTGGTTAACATACAATAGAGTGCTCCATTACACAGTCTATCAACAGTATTTTTCTATACCTACCGTCGGTGGTTAACATACAATATAGTACTCCTATATACCGTATATCAACAGTATTTGTCTATACCTACCGTCGGTGGTTAACATACAATACAGTGCTCCATTACACAGTCTATCAACAGTATTTTTCTATACCTACCGTCGGTGGTTAACATACCATATAGTACTCTTATATACCGTCTACCAACAGTATATGTCTATACCTACCGTCGGTGGTTAACATACAATATAGTACTCATATGCACTATCTATCAACAGTATTTTTCTATACCTACCGTCGGTGGTTAACATACAATATAGTACTCCTATATACCGTATATCAACAGTATTTGTCTATACCTACCGTCGGTGGTTAACATACAATACAGTGCTCCATTACACAGTCTATCAACAGTATTTTTCTATACCTAACGTCGGTGGTTAACATACAATATAGTACTCCTATATACCGTCTACCAACAGTATATGTCTATACCTACCGTCGGTGGTTAACATACAATACAGTGCTCCATTACACAGTCTATCAACAGTATTTTTCTATACCTACCGTCGGTGGTTAACATACAATATAGTACTCCTATATACCGTATATCAACAGTATTTGTCTATACCTACCGTCGGTGGTTAACATACAATACAGTGTTCCATTACACAGTCTATCAACAGTATTTTTCTATACCTACCGTCGGTGGTTAACATACAATATAGTACTCCTATATACCGTCTACCAACAGTATATGTCTATACCTACCGTCGGTGGTTAACATACAATACAGTGCTCCATTACACATTCTATCAACAGTATTTTTCTATACCTACCGTCGGTGGTTAACATACAATATAGTACTCCTATATACCGTATATCAACAGTATTTGTCTATACCTACCGTCGGTGGTTAACATACAATATAGTACTCATATGCACTATCTATCAACAGTATTTTTCTATACCTACCGTCGGTGGTTAACATACAATACAGTGCTCCATTACACAGTCTATCAACAGTATTTTTCTATACCTACCGTCGGTGGTTAACATACCATATAATACTCTTATATACCGTCTACCAACAGTATATGTCTATACCTACCGTCGGTGGTTAAAATACAACACAGTACTCAATTACACAGTCTATCAACAGTATTTTTCTATACCTACCGTCGGTGGTTAACATACAATATAGTACTCCTATATACCGTATATCAACAGTATTTGTCTATACCTTCCGTCGGTGGTTAACATACAATACAGTGTTCCATTACACAGTCTATCAACAGTATTTTTCTATACCTACCGTCGGTGGTTAACATACAATATAGTACTCCTATATACCGTCTACCAACAGTATATGTCTATACCTACCGTCGGTGGTTAACATACAATACAGTGCTCCATTACACAGTCTATCAACAGTATTTTTCTATACCTACCGTCGGTGGTTAACATACAATATAGTACTCCTATATACCGTATATCAACAGTATTTGTCTATACCTACCGTCGGTGGTTAACATACAATACAGTGCTCCATTACACAGTCTATCAACAGTATTTTTCTATACCTACCGTCGGTGGTTAACATACAATATAGTACTCCTATATACCGTATATCAACAGTATTTGTCTATACCTTCCGTCGGTGGTTAACATACAATACAGTGTTCCATTACACAGTCTATCAACAGTATTTTTCTATACCTACCGTCGGTGGTTAACATACAATATAGTACTCCTATATACCGTCTACCAACAGTATATGTCTATACCTACCGTCGGTGGTTAACATACAATACAGTGCTCCATTACACAGTCTATCAACAGTATTTTTCTATACCTACCGTCGGTGGTTAACATACAATATAGTACTCCTATATACCGTATATCAACATTATTTGTCTATACCTACCGTCGGTGGTTAACATACAATACAGTGTTCCATTACACAGTCTATCAACAGTATTTTTCTATACCTACCGTCGGTGGTTAACATACAATATAGTACTCCTATATACCGTCTACCAACAGTATATGTCTATACCTACCGTCGGTGGTTAACATACAATACAGTGCTCCATTACACAGTCTATCAACAGTATTTTTCTATACCTACCGTCGGTGGTTAACATACAATATAGTACTCCTATATACCGTATATCAACAGTATTTGTCTATACCTACCGTCGGTGGTTAACATACAATATAGTACTCATATGCACTATCTATCAACAGTATTTGTCTATACCTACCGTCGGTGGTTAACATACAATAGAGTGCTCCATTACACAGTCTATCAACAGTATTTTTCTATACCTACCGTCGGTGGTTAACATACAATATAGTACTCCTATATACCGTATATCAACAGTATTTGTCTATACCTACCGTCGGTGGTTAACATACAATACAGTGCTCCATTACACAGTCTATCAACAGTATTTTTCTATACCTACCGTCGGTGGTTAACATACCATATAGTACTCTTATATACCGTCTACCAACAGTATATGTCTATACCTACCGTCGGTGGTTAACATACAATAGAGTGCTCCATTACACAGTCTATCAACAGTATTTTTCTATACCTACCGTCGGTGGTTAACATACAATATAGTACTCCTATATACCGTATATCAACAGTATTTGTCTATACCTACCGTCGGTGGTTAACATACAATACAGTGCTCCATTACACAGTCTATCAACAGTATTTTTCTATACCTACCGTCGGTGGTTAACATACCATATAGTACTCTTATATACCGTCTACCAACAGTATATGTCTATACCTACCGTCGGTGGTTAACATACAATAGAGTGCTCCATTACACAGTCTATCAACAGTATTTTTCAATACCTACCGTCGGTGGTTAACATACAATATAGTACTCCTATATACCGTATATCAACAGTATTTGTCTATACCTACCGTCGGTGGTTAACATACAATACAGTGCTCCATTACACAGTCTATCAACAGTATTTTTCAATACCTACCGTCGGTGGTTAACATACCATATAGTACTCTTATATACCGTCTACCAACAGTATATGTCTATACCTACCGTCGGTGGTTAACATACAATAGAGTGCTCCATTACACAGTCTATCAACAGTATTTTTCTATACCTACCGTCGGTGGTTAACATACAATATAGTACTCCTATATACCGTATATCAACAGTATTTGTCTATACCTACCGTCGGTGGTTAACATACAATACAGTGCTCCATTACACAGTCTATCAACAGTATTTTTCTATACCTACCGTCGGTGGTTAACATACCATATAGTACTCTTATATACCGTCTACCAACAGTATATGTCTATACCTACCGTCGGTGGTTAACATACAATATAGTACTCATATGCACTATCTATCAACAGTATTTTTCTATACCTACCGTCGGTGGTTAACATACAATATAGTACTCCTATATACCGTATATCAACAGTATTTGTCTATACCTACCGTCGGTGGTTAACATACAATACAGTGCTCCATTACACAGTCTATCAACAGTATTTTTCTATACCTAACGTCGGTGGTTAACATACAATATAGTACTCCTATATACCGTCTACCAACAGTATATGTCTATACCTACCGTCGGTGGTTAACATACAATACAGTGCTCCATTACACAGTCTATCAACAGTATTTTTCTATACCTACCGTCGGTGGTTAACATACAATATAGTACTCCTATATACCGTATATCAACAGTATTTGTCTATACCTACCGTCGGTGGTTAACATACAATACAGTGTTCCATTACACAGTCTATCAACAGTATTTTTCTATACCTACCGTCGGTGGTTAACATACAATATAGTACTCCTATATACCGTCTACCAACAGTATATGTCTATACCTACCGTCGGTGGTTAACATACAATACAGTGCTCCATTACACATTCTATCAACAGTATTTTTCTATACCTACCGTCGGTGGTTAACATACAATATAGTACTCCTATATACCGTATATCAACAGTATTTGTCTATACCTACCGTCGGTGGTTAACATACAATATAGTACTCATATGCACTATCTATCAACAGTATTTTTCTATACCTACCGTCGGTGGTTAACATACAATACAGTGCTCCATTACACAGTCTATCAACAGTATTTTTCTATACCTACCGTCGGTGGTTAACATACCATATAATACTCTTATATACCGTCTACCAACAGTATATGTCTATACCTACCGTCGGTGGTTAAAATACAACACAGTACTCAATTACACAGTCTATCAACAGTATTTTTCTATACCTACCGTCGGTGGTTAACATACAATATAGTACTCCTATATACCGTATATCAACAGTATTTGTCTATACCTACCGTCGGTGGTTAACATACAATAGAGTGCTCCATTACACAGTCTATCAACAGTATTTTTCTATACCTACCGTCGGTGGTTAACATACAATATAGTACTCCTATATACCGTATATCAACAGTATTTGTCTATACCTACCGTCGGTGGTTAACATACAATACAGTGCTCCATTACACAGTCTATCAACAGTATTTTTCTATACCTACCGTCGGTGGTTAACATACAATATAGTACTCCTATATACCGTATATCAACAGTATTTGTCTATACCTTCCGTCGGTGGTTAACATACAATACAGTGTTCCATTACACAGTCTATCAACAGTATTTTTCTATACCTACCGTCGGTGGTTAACATACAATATAGTACTCCTATATACCGTCTACCAACAGTATATGTCTATACCTACCGTCGGTGGTTAACATACAATACAGTGCTCCATTACACAGTCTATCAACAGTATTTTTCTATACCTACCGTCGGTGGTTAACATACAATATAGTACTCCTATATACCGTATATCAACAGTATTTGTCTATACCTACCGTCGGTAGTTAACATACAATACAGTGTTCCATTACACAGTCTATCAACAGTATTTTTCTATACCTACCGTCGGTGGTTAACATACAATATAGTACTCCTATATACCGTCTACCAACAGTATATGTCTATACCTACCGTCGGTGGTTAACATACAATACAGTGCTCCATTACACAGTCTATCAACAGTATTTTTCTATACCTACCGTCGGTGGTTAACATACAATATAGTACTCCTATATACCGTATATCAACAGTATTTGTCTATACCTACCGTCGGTGGTTAACATACAATATAGTACTCATATGCACTATCTATCAACAGTATTTGTCTATACCTACCGTCGGTGGTTAACATACAATAGAGTGCTCCATTACACAGTCTATCAACAGTATTTTTCTATACCTACCGTCGGTGGTTAACATACAATATAGTACTCCTATATACCGTATATCAACAGTATTTGTCTATACCTACCGTCGGTGGTTAACATACAATACAGTGCTCCATTACACAGTCTATCAACAGTATTTTTCTATACCTACCGTCGGTGGTTAACATACCATATAGTACTCTTATATACCGTCTACCAACAGTATATGTCTGTACCTACCGTCGGTGGTTAACATACAATAGAGTGCTCCATTACACAGTCTATCAACAGTATTTTTTTATACCTACCGTCGGTGGTTAACATACAATATAGTACTCCTATATACCGTATATCAACAGTATTTGTCTATACCTACCGTCGGTGGTTAACATACAATATAGTACTCATATGCACTATCTATCAACAGTATTTGTCTATACCTACCGTCGGTGGTTAACATACAATAGAGTGCTCCATTACACAGTCTATCAACAGTATTTTTCTATACCTACCGTCGGTGGTTAACATACAATATAGTACTCCTATATACCGTATATCAACAGTATTTGTCTATACCTACCGTCGGTGGTTAACATACAATACAGTGCTCCATTACACAGTCTATCAACAGTATTTTTCTATACCTACCGTCGGTGGTTAACATACCATATAGTACTCTTATATACCGTCTACCAACAGTATATGTCTGTACCTACCGTCGGTGGTTAACATACAATAGAGTGCTCCATTACACAGTCTATCAACAGTATTTTTTTATACCTACCGTCGGTGGTTAACATACAATATAGTACTCCTATATACCGTATATCAACAGTATTTGTCTATACCTACCGTCGGTGGTTAACATACAATACAGTGCTCCATTACACAGTCTATCAACAGTATTTTTCTATACCTACCGTCGGTGGTTAACATACCATATAGTACTCTTATATACCGTCTACCAACAGTATATGTCTATACCTACCGTCGGTGGTTAACATACAATAGAGTGCTCCATTACACAGTCTATCAACAGTATTTTTCTATACCTACCGTCGGTGGTTAACATACAATATAGTACTCCTATATACCGTATATCAACAGTATTTGTCTATACCTACCGTCGGTGGTTAACATACAATACAGTGCTCCATTACACAGTCTATCAACAGTATTTTTCTATACCTACCGTCGGTGGTTAACATACCATATAGTACTCTTATATACCGTCTACCAACAGTATATGTCTATACCTACCGTCGGTGGTTAACATACAATAGAGTGCTCCATTACACAGTCTATCAACAGTATTTTTCTATACCTACCGTCGGTGGTTAACATACAATATAGTACTCCTATATACCGTATATCAACAGTATTTGTCTATACCTACCGTCGGTGGTTAACATACAATACAGTGCTCCATTACACAGTCTATCAACAGTATTTTTCAATACCTACCGTCGGTGGTTAACATACCATATAGTACTCTTATATACCGTCTACCAACAGTATATGTCTATACCTACCGTCGGTGGTTAACATACAATAGAGTGCTCCATTACACAGTCTATCAACAGTATTTTTCTATACCTACCGTCGGTGGTTAACATACAATATAGTACTCCTATATACCGTATATCAACAGTATTTGTCTATACCTACCGTCGGTGGTTAACATACAATACAGTGCTCCATTACACAGTCTATCAACAGTATTTTTCTATACCTACCGTCGGTGGTTAACATACCATATAGTACTCTTATATACCGTCTACCAACAGTATATGTCTATACCTACCGTCGGTGGTTAACATACAATATAGTACTCATATGCACTATCTATCAACAGTATTTTTCTATACCTACCGTCGGTGGTTAACATACAATATAGTACTCCTATATACCGTATATCAACAGTATTTGTCTATACCTACCGTCGGTGGTTAACATACAATACAGTGCTCCATTACACAGTCTATCAACAGTATTTTTCTATACCTACCGTCCGTGGTTAACATACAATATAGTACTCCTATATACCGTCTACCAACAGTATATGTCTATACCTACCGTCGGTGGTTAACATACAATACAGTGCTCCATTACACAGTCTATCAACAGTATTTTTCTATACCTACCGTCGGTGGTTAACATACAATATAGTACTCCTATATACCGTATATCAACAGTATTTGTCTATACCTACCGTCGGTGGTTAACATACAATACAGTGTTCCATTACACAGTCTATCAACAGTATTTTTCTATACCTACCGTCGGTGGTTAACATACAATATAGTACTCCTATATACCGTCTACCAACAGTATATGTCTATACCTACCGTCGGTGGTTAACATACAATACAGTGCTCCATTACACAGTCTATCAACAGTATTGTTCTATACCTACCGTCGGTGGTTAACATACAATATAGTACTTCTATATACCGTATATCAACAGTATTTGTCTATACCTACCGTCGGTGATTAACATACAATATAGTACTCATATGCACTATCTATCAACAGTATTTTTCTATACCTACCGTCGGTGGTTAACATACAATACAGTGCTCCATTACACAGTCTATCAACAGTATTTTTCTATACCTACCGTCGGTGGTTAACATACCATATAGTACTCTTATATACCGTCTACCAACAGTATATGTCTATACCTACCGTCGGTGGTTAAAATACAACACAGTACTCAATTACACAGTCTATCAACAGTATTTTTCTATACCTACCGTCGGTGGTTAACATACAATATAGTACTCCTATATACCGTATATCAACAGTATTTGTCTATACCTACCGTCGGTGGTTAACATACAATAGAGTGCTCCATTACACAGTCTATCAACAGTATTTTTCTATACCTACCGTCGGTGGTTAACATACAATAGAGTGCTCCATTACACAGTCTATCAACAGTATTTTTTTATACCTACCGTCGGTGGTTAACATACAATATAGTACTCCTATATACCGTATATCAACAGTATTTGTCTATACCTACCGTCGGTGGTTAACATACAATACAGTGCTCCATTACACAGTCTATCAACAGTATTTTTCTATACCTACCGTCGGTGGTTAACATACCATATAGTACTCTTATATACCGTCTACCAACAGTATATGTCTATACCTACCGTCGGTGGTTAACATACAATAGAGTGCTCCATTACACAGTCTATCAACAGTATTTTTCTATACCTACCGTCGGTGGTTAACATACAATATAGTACTCCTATATACCGTATATCAACAGTATTTGTCTATACCTACCGTCGGTGGTTAACATACAATACAGTGCTCCATTACACAGTCTATCAACAGTATTTTTCTATACCTACCGTCGGTGGTTAACATACCATATAGTACTCTTATATACCGTCTACCAACAGTATATGTCTATACCTACCGTCGGTGGTTAACATACAATAGAGTGCTCCATTACACAGTCTATCAACAGTATTTTTCTATACCTACCGTCGGTGGTTAACATACAATATAGTACTCCTATATACCGTATATCAACAGTATTTGTCTATACCTACCGTCGGTGGTTAACATACAATACAGTGCTCCATTACACAGTCTATCAACAGTATTTTTCAATACCTACCGTCGGTGGTTAACATACCATATAGTACTCTTATATACCGTCTACCAACAGTATATGTCTATACCTACCGTCGGTGGTTAACATACAATAGAGTGCTCCATTACACAGTCTATCAACAGTATTTTTCTATACCTACCGTCGGTGGTTAACAT
The DNA here is from genome assembly GCF_021869535.1 of Mytilus californianus. NCBI lineage: Eukaryota > Metazoa > Mollusca > Bivalvia > Mytilida > Mytilidae > Mytilus > Mytilus californianus. The sequence goes on along the minus strand of NW_026262593.1, from coordinate 68,705,509 downwards.
ACAATATAGTACTCCTATATACCGTATATCAACAGTATTTGTCTATACCTACCGTCGGTGGTTAACATACAATACAGTGCTCCATTACACAGTCTATCAACAGTATTTTTCTATACCTACCGTCGGTGGTTAACATACCATATAGTACTCTTATATACCGTCTACCAACAGTATATGTCTATACCTACCGTCGGTGGTTAACATACAATATAGTACTCATATGCACTATCTATCAACAGTATTTTTCTATACCTACCGTCGGTGGTTAACATACAATATAGTACTCCTATATACCGTATATCAACAGTATTTGTCTATACCTACCGTCGGTGGTTAACATACAATACAGTGCTCCATTACACAGTCTATCAACAGTATTTTTCTATACCTACCGTCCGTGGTTAACATACAATATAGTACTCCTATATACCGTCTACCAACAGTATATGTCTATACCTACCGTCGGTGGTTAACATACAATACAGTGCTCCATTACACAGTCTATCAACAGTATTTTTCTATACCTACCGTCGGTGGTTAACATACAATATAGTACTCCTATATACCGTATATCAACAGTATTTGTCTATACCTACCGTCGGTGGTTAACATACAATACAGTGTTCCATTACACAGTCTATCAACAGTATTTTTCTATACCTACCGTCGGTGGTTAACATACAATATAGTACTCCTATATACCGTCTACCAACAGTATATGTCTATACCTACCGTCGGTGGTTAACATACAATACAGTGCTCCATTACACAGTCTATCAACAGTATTGTTCTATACCTACCGTCGGTGGTTAACATACAATATAGTACTTCTATATACCGTATATCAACAGTATTTGTCTATACCTACCGTCGGTGATTAACATACAATATAGTACTCATATGCACTATCTATCAACAGTATTTTTCTATACCTACCGTCGGTGGTTAACATACAATACAGTGCTCCATTACACAGTCTATCAACAGTATTTTTCTATACCTACCGTCGGTGGTTAACATACCATATAGTACTCTTATATACCGTCTACCAACAGTATATGTCTATACCTACCGTCGGTGGTTAAAATACAACACAGTACTCAATTACACAGTCTATCAACAGTATTTTTCTATACCTACCGTCGGTGGTTAACATACAATATAGTACTCCTATATACCGTATATCAACAGTATTTGTCTATACCTACCGTCGGTGGTTAACATACAATAGAGTGCTCCATTACACAGTCTATCAACAGTATTTTTCTATACCTACCGTCGGTGGTTAACATACAATATAGTACTCCTATATACCGTATATCAACAGTATTTGTCTATACCTACCGTCGGTGGTTAACATACAATACAGTGCTCCATTACACAGTCTATCAACAGTATTTTTCTATACCTACCGTCGGTGGTTAACATACCATATAGTACTCTTATATACCGTCTACCAACAGTATATGTCTATACCTACCGTCGGTGGTTAACATACAATAGAGTGCTCCATTACACAGTCTATCAACAGTATTTTTCTATACCTACCGTCGGTGGTTAACATACAATATAGTACTCCTATATACCGTATATCAACAGTATTTGTCTATACCTACCGTCGGTGGTTAACATACAATACAGTGCTCCATTGCACAGTCTATCAACAGTATTTTTCTGTACCTACCGTCGGTGGTTAACATACCATATAGTACTCTTATATACCGTCTACCAACAGTATATGTCTATACCTACCGTCGGTGGTTAACATACAATAGAGTGCTCCATTACACAGTCTATCAACAGTATTTTTCTATACCTACCGTCGGTGGTTAACATACAATATAGTACTCCTATATACCGTATATCAACAGTATTTTTCTATACCTACCGTCGGTGGTTAACATACAATACAGTGCTCCATTACACAGTCTATCAACAGTATTTTTCTATACCTACCGTCGGTGGTTAACATACCATATAGTACTCTTATATACCGTCTACCAACAGTATATGTCTATACTTACCGTCGGTGGTTAACATACAATAGAGTGCTCCATTACACAGTCTATCAACAGTATTTTTCTATACCTACCGTCGGTGGTTAACATACAATATAGTACTCCTATATACCGTATATCAACAGTATTTGTCTATACCTACCGTCGGTGGTTAACATACAATACAGTGCTCCATTACACAGTCTATCAACAGTATTTTTCAATACCTACCGTCGGTGGTTAACATACCAAATAGTACTCTTATATACCGTCTACCAACAGTATATGTCTATACCTACCGTCGGTGGTTAACATACAATAGAGTGCTCCATTACACAGACTATCAACAGTATTTTTCTATACCTACCGTCGGTGGTTAACATACAATATAGTACTCCTATATACCGTATATCAACAGTATTTGTCTATACCTACCGTCGGTGGTTAACATACAATACAGTGCTCCATTACACAGTCTATCAACAGTATTTTTCTATACCTACTGTCGGTGGTTAACATACCATATAGTACTCTTATATACCGTCTACCAACAGTATATGTCTATACCTACCGTCGGTGGTTAACATACAATATAGTACTCATATGCACTATCTATCAACAGTATTTTTCTATACCTACCGTCGGTTGTTAACATACAATATAGTACTCCTATATACCGTATATCAACAGTATTTGTCTATACCTACCGTCGGTGGTTAACATACAATATAGTACTCCTATATACCGTATATCAACAGTATTTGTCTATACCTACCGTCGGTGGTTAACATACAATACAGTGCTCCATTACACAGTTTATCAACAGTATTTTTCTATACCTACCGTCGGTGGTTAACATACCATATAGTACTCTTATATACCGTCTACCAACAGTATATGTCTATACCTACCGTCGGTGGTTAACATACAATAGAGTGCTCCATTACACAGTCTATCAACAGTATTTTTCTATACCTACCGTCGGTGGTTAACATACAATATAGTACTCCTATATACCGTATATCAACAGTATTTGTCTATACCTACCGTCGGTGGTTAACATACAATACAGTGCTCCATTACACAGTCTATCAACAGTATTTTTCTATACCTACCGTCGGTGGTTAACATACCATATAGTACTCTTATATACCGTCTACCAACAGTATATGTCTATACCTACCGTCGGTGGTTAACATACAATATAGTACTCATATGCACTATTTATCAACAGTATTTTTCTATACCTACCGTCGGTGGTTAACATACAATATAGTACTCCTATATACCGTATATCAACAGTATTTGTCTATACCTACCGTCGGTGGTTAACATACAATACAGTGCTCTATTACACAGTCTATCAACAGTATTTTTCTATACCTACCGTCGGTGGTTAACATACCATATAGTACTCTTATATACCGTCTATCAACAGTATTTGTCTATACCTACCGTCGGTGGTTAACATACAATAGAGTGCTCCATTACACAGTCTATCAACAGTATTTTTCTATACCTACCGTCGGTGGTTAACATACAATATAGTACTCCTATATACCGTATATCAACAGTATTTGTCTATACCTACCGTCGGTGGTTAACATACAATAGAGTGCTCCATTACACAGTCTATCAACAGTATTTTTCTATACCTACCGTCGGTGGTTAACATACCATATAGTACTCTTATATACCGTCTACCAACAGTATATGTCTATACCTACCGTCGGTGGTTAACATACAATAGAGTGCTCCATTACACAGTCTATCAACAGTATTTGTCTATACCTACCGTCGGTGGTTAACATACAATACAGTGCTCCATTACACAGTCTATCAACAGTATTTTTCTATACCTACCGTCGGTGGTTAACATACCATATAGTACTCTTATATACCGTCTACCAACAGTATATGTCTATACCTACCGTCGGTGGTTAACATACAATAGAGTGCTCCATTACACAGTCTATCAACAGTATTTTTCTATACCTACCGTCGGTGGTTAACATACAATATAGTACTCCTATATACCGTATATCAACAGTATTTGTCTATACCTACCGTCGGTGGTTAACATACAATACAGTGCTCCATTACACAGTCTATCAACAGTATTTTTCTATACCTACCGTCGGTGGTTAACATACCATATAGTACTCTTATATACCGTCTACCAACAGTATATGTCTATACCTACCGTCGGTGGTTAACATACAATAGAGTGCTCCATTACACAGTCTATCAACAGTATTTTTCTATACCTACCGTCGGTGGTTAACATACAATATAGTACTCCTATATACCGTATATCAACAGTATTTGTCTATACCTACCGTCGGTGGTTAACATACAATACAGTGCTCCATTACACAGTCTATCAACAGTATTTTTCAATACCTACCGTCGGTGGTTAACATACCATATAGTACTCTTATATACCGTCTACCAACAGTATATGTCTATACCTACCGTCGGTGGTTAACATACAATAGAGTGCTCCATTACACAGTCTATCAACAGTATTTTTCTATACCTACCGTCGGTGGTTAACATACAATATAGTACTCCTATATACCGTATATCAACAGTATTTGTCTATACCTACCGTCGGTGGTTAACATACAATACAGTGCTCCATTACACAGTCTATCAACAGTATTTTTCTATACCTACCGTCCGTGGTTAACATACAATATAGTACTCCTATATACCGTCTACCAACAGTATATGTCTATACCTACCGTCGGTGGTTAACATACAATACAGTGCTCCATTACACAGTCTATCAACAGTATTTTTCTATACCTACCGTCGGTGGTTAACATACAATATAGTACTCCTATATACCGTATATCAACAGTATTTGTCTATACCTACCGTCGGTGGTTAACATACAATACAGTGTTCCATTACACAGTCTATCAACAGTATTTTTCTATACCTACCGTCGGTGGTTAACATACAATATAGTACTCCTATATACCGTCTACCAACAGTATATGTCTATACCTACCGTCGGTGGTTAACATACAATACAGTGCTCCATTACACAGTCTATCAACAGTATTTTTCTATACCTACCGTCGGTGGTTAACATACAATATAGTACTTCTATATACCGTATATCAACAGTATTTGTCTATACCTACCGTCGGTGATTAACATACAATATAGTACTCATATGCACTATCTATCAACAGTATTTTTCTATACCTACCGTCGGTGGTTAACATACAATACAGTGCTCCATTACACAGTCTATCAACAGTATTTTTCTATACCTACCGTCGGTGGTTAACATACCATATAGTACTCTTATATACCGTCTACCAACAGTATATGTCTATACCTACCGTCGGTGGTTAAAATACAACACAGTACTCAATTACACAGTCTATCAACAGTATTTTTCTATACCTACCGTCGGTGGTTAACATACAATATAGTACTCCTATATACCGTATATCAACAGTATTTGTCTATACCTACCGTCGGTGGTTAACATACAATAGAGTGCTCCATTACACAGTCTATCAACAGTATTTTTCTATACCTACCGTCGGTGGTTAACATACAATACAGTGCTCCATTACACAGTCTATCAACAGTATTTTTCTATACCTACCGTCGGTGGTTAACATACCATATAGTACTCTTATATACCGTCTACCAACAGTATATGTCTATACCTACCGTCGGTGGTTAAAATACAACACAGTACTCAATTACACAGTCTATCAACAGTATTTTTCTATACCTACCGTCGGTGGTTAACATACAATATAGTACTCCTATATACCGTATATCAACAGTATTTGTCTATACCTACCGTCGGTGGTTAACATACAATACAGTGCTCCATTACACAGTCTATCAACAGTATTTTTCTATACCTACCGTCGGTGGTTAACATACCATATAGTACTCTTATATACCGTCTACCAACAGTATATGTCTATACCTACCGTCGGTGGTTAACATACAATAGAGTGCTCCATTACACAGTCTATCAGCAGTATTTTTCTATACCTACCGTCGGTGGTTAACATACAATATAGTACTCCTATATACCGTATATCAACAGTATTTGTCTATACCTACCGTCGGTGGTTAACATACAATACAGTGCTCCATTGCACAGTCTATCAACAGTATTTTTCTATACCTACCGTCGGTGGTTAACATACCATATAGTACTCTTATATACCGTCTACCAACAGTATATGTCTATACCTACCGTCGGTGGTTAACATACAATAGAGTGCTCCATTACACAGTCTATCAACAGTATTTTTCTATACCTACCGTCGGTGGTTAACATACAATATAGTACTCCTATATACCGTATATCAACAGTATTTTTCTATACCTACCGTCGGTGGTTAACATACAATACAGTGCTCCATTACACAGTCTATCAACAGTATTTTTCTATACCTACCGTCGGTGGTTAACATACCATATAGTACTCTTATATACCGTCTACCAACAGTATATGTCTATACTTACCGTCGGTGGTTAACATACAATAGAGTGCTCCATTACACAGTCTATCAACAGTATTTTTCTATACCTACCGTCGGTGGTTAACATACAATATAGTACTCCTATATACCGTATATCAACAGTATTTGTCTATACCTACCGTCGGTGGTTAACATACAATACAGTGCTCCATTACACAGTCTATCAACAGTATTTTTCAATACCTACCGTCGGTGGTTAACATACCAAATAGTACTCTTATATACCGTCTACCAACAGTATATGTCTATACCTACCGTCGGTGGTTAACATACAATAGAGTGCTCCATTACACAGACTATCAACAGTATTTTTCTATACCTACCGTCGGTGGTTAACATACAATATAGTACTCCTATATACCGTATATCAACAGTATTTGTCTATACCTACCGTCGGTGGTTAACATACAATACAGTGCTCCATTACACAGTCTATCAACAGTATTTTTCTATACCTACTGTCGGTGGTTAACATACCATATAGTACTCTTATATACCGTCTACCAACAGTATATGTCTATACCTACCGTCGGTGGTTAACATACAATATAGTACTCATATGCACTATCTATCAACAGTATTTTTCTATACCTACCGTCGGTTGTTAACATACAATATAGTACTCCTATATACCGTATATCAACAGTATTTGTCTATACCTACCGTCGGTGGTTAACATACAATATAGTACTCCTATATACCGTATATCAACAGTATTTGTCTATACCTACCGTCGGTGGTTAACATACAATACAGTGCTCCATTACACAGTTTATCAACAGTATTTTTCTATACCTACCGTCGGTGGTTAACATACCATATAGTACTCTTATATACCGTCTACCAACAGTATATGTCTATACCTACCGTCGGTGGTTAACATACAATAGAGTGCTCCATTACACAGTCTATCAACAGTATTTTTCTATACCTACCGTCGGTGGTTAACATACAATATAGTACTCCTATATACCGTATATCAACAGTATTTGTCTATACCTACCGTCGGTGGTTAACATACAATACAGTGCTCCATTACACAGTCTATCAACAGTATTTTTCTATACCTACCGTCGGTGGTTAACATACCATATAGTACTCTTATATACCGTCTACCAACAGTATATGTCTATACCTACCGTCGGTGGTTAACATACAATATAGTACTCATATGCACTATTTATCAACAGTATTTTTCTATACCTACCGTCGGTGGTTAACATACAATATAGTACTCCTATATACCGTATATCAACAGTATTTGTCTATACCTACCGTCGGTGGTTAACATACAATACAGTGCTCCATTACACAGTCTATCAACAGTATTTTTCTATACCTACCGTCGGTGGTTAACATACCATATAGTACTCTTATATACCGTCTATCAACAGTATTTGTCTATACCTACCGTCGGTGGTTAACATACAATAGAGTGCTCCATTACACAGTCTATCAACAGTATTTTTCTATACCTACCGTCGGTGGTTAACATACAATATAGTACTCCTATATACCGTATATCAACAGTATTTGTCTATACCTACCGTCGGTGGTTAACATACAATACAGTGCTCCATTACACAGTCTATCAACAGTATTTTTCTATACCTACCGTCGGTGGTTAACATACCATATAGTACTCTTATATACCGTCTACCAACAGTATATGTCTATACCTACCGTCGGTGGTTAACATACAATAGAGTGCTCCATTACACAGTCTATCAACAGTATTTGTCTATACCTACCGTCGGTGGTTAACATACAATACAGTGCTCCATTACACAGTCTATCAACAGTATTTTTCTATACCTACCGTCGGTGGTTAACATACCATATAGTACTCTTATATACCGTCTACCAACAGTATATGTCTATACCTACCGTCGGTGGTTAACATACAATAGAGTGCTCCATTACACAGTCTATCAACAGTATTTTTCTATACCTACCGTCGGTGGTTAACATACAATATAGTACTCCTATATACCGTATATCAACAGTATTTGTCTATACCTACCGTCGGTGGTTAACATACAATACAGTGCTCCATTACACAGTCTATCAACAGTATTTTTCTATACCTACCGTCGGTGGTTAACATACCATATAGTACTCTTATATACCGTCTACCAACAGTATATGTCTATACCTACCGTCGGTGGTTAACATACAATAGAGTGCTCCATTACACAGTCTATCAACAGTATTTTTCTATACCTACCGTCGGTGGTTAACATACAATATAGTACTCCTATATACCGTATATCAACAGTATTTGTCTATACCTACCGTCGGTGGTTAACATACAATACAGTGCTCCATTACACAGTCTATCAACAGTATTTTTCAATACCTACCGTCGGTGGTTAACATACCATATAGTACTCTTATATACCGTCTACCAACAGTATATGTCTATACCTACCGTCGGTGGTTAACATACAATAGAGTGCTCCATTACACAGTCTATCAACAGTATTTTTCTATACCTACCGTCGGTGGTTAACATACAATATAGTACTCCTATATACCGTATATCAACAGTATTTGTCTATACCTACCGTCGGTGGTTAACATACAATACAGTGCTCCATTACACAGTCTATCAACAGTATTTTTCTATACCTACCGTCGGTGGTTAACATACCATATAGTACTCTTATATACCGTCTACCAACAGTATATGTCTATACCTACCGTCGGTGATTAACATACAATATAGTACTCATATGCACTATCTATCAACAGTATTTTTCTATACCTACCGTCGGTGGTTAACATACAATACAGTGCTCCTATATACCGTATATCAACAGTATTTGTCTATACCTACCGTCGGTGGTTAACATACAATATAGTACTCCTATATACCGTATATCAACAGTATTTGTCTATACCTACCGTCGGTGGTTAACATACAATACAGTGCTCCATTACACAGTTTATCAACAGTATTTTTCTATACCTACCGTCGGTGGTTAAAATACCATATAGTACTCTTATATACCGTCTACCAACAGTATATGTCTATACCTACCGTCGGTGGTTAACATACAATAGAGTGCTCCATTACACAGTCTATCAACAGTATTTTTCTATACCTACCGTCGGTGGTTAACATACAATATAGTACTCCTATATACCGTATATCAACAGTATTTGTCTATACCTACCGTCGGTGGTTAACATACAATACAGTGCTCCATTACACAGTCTATCAACAGTATTTTTCTATACCTACCGTCGGTGGTTAACATACCATATAGTACTCTTATATACCGTCTACCAACAGTATATGTCTATACCTACCGTCGGTGGTTCACATACAATATAGTACTCATATGCACTATTTATCAACAGTATTTTTCTATACCTACCGTCGGTGGTTAACATACAATATAGTACTCCTATATACCGTATATCAACAGTATTTGTCTATACCTACCGTCGGTGGTTAACATACAATACAGTGCTCCATTACACAGTCTATCAACAGTATTTTTCTATACCTACCGTCGGTGGTTAACATACCATATAGTACTCTTATATACCGTCTACCAACAGTATATGTCTATACCTACCGTCGGTGGTTAACATACAATAGAGTGCTCCATTGCACAGTCTATCAACAGTATTTTTCTATACCTACCGTCGGTGGTTAACATACCATATAGTACTCTTATATACCGTCTACCAACAGTATATGTCTATACCTACCGTCGGTGGTTAACATACAATAGAGTGCTCCATTACACAGTCTATCAACAGTATTTTTCTATACCTACCGTCGGTGGTTAACATACAATATAGTACTCCTATATACCGTATATCAACAGTATTTGTCTATACCTACCGTCGGTGGTTAACATACAATACAGTGCTCCATTACACAGTCTATCAACAGTATTTTTCTATACCTACCGTCGGTGGTTAACATACCATATAGTACTCTTATATACCGTCTACCAACAGTATATGTCTATACCTACCGTCGGTGGTTAACATACAATAGAGTGCTCCATTACACAGTCTATCAACAGTATTTTTCTATACCTACCGTCGGTGGTTAACATACAATATAGTACTCCTATATACCGTATATCAACAGTATTTGTCTATACCTACCGTCGGTGGTTAACATACAATACAGTGCTCCATTACACAGTCTATCAACAGTATTTTTCTATACCTACCGTCGGTGGTTAACATACCATATAGTACTCTTATATACCGTCTACCAACAGTATATGTCTATACCTACCGTCGGTGGTTAACATACAATAGAGTGCTCCATTACACAGTCTATCAACTACCTTTAGGAAGCTAAAGGTGTAATACCACCATTGATTTTCCCCTATTAGTCTTTGTTAAATTTGCACTTTTCAAAAAATTGTGCAGAATTTATCTTTGTTTAATATAAAGGAATTCTTGGCATGAGTAAATTTTTATCCTGCCCAGTACTATGGAAAAAATTTCACATAACATTTCATTGCATATAAGAAAATAACCATCACTGCAAGTTAACCAATCAAATTCTCCCCTTTTTTAACCTGTGTACAAGCTTTAGTAACCATGTAACCTCAAGTTTCCAAAATATTCTATAGAAACTCCAAATAAAAAAATAATGGTGCTTTGAAATACCCAAGATATATGTTTATGACCCAGAAATGTTTTACTGCAATGAAATGTAGGATCAATTACCTACAACTGTCAAATTCAAGGGAATATTTTTTTTCGACCTATTTTCGTACGCAACCGGATGTGACGTACTATGATTTGGTGGTATTTCACCTAAATCCCTATGTTTTTTGGACTCTAAGGAGCGCATTAATCCCTAATTTTAGATACAAACTCATAGACAAGTAACTTTTAGCTCAAAATAGTCTATATATATATTTATTTTTATTTCGCCAAAAGTTCATTTCTGGAATTTATTTGGTTAGTTAAAGTAAACAATGACACCAAAAGCACTATTTTTTGTCAGAGTAGGGCTTCTTTTACATACGTTCTAAATTTTAGGGAGTGAAATGGTTGTATCTGTTTATGCTTACCGTCGGATATGATACAATACAATAAAGTACTCCAATATGCAGTCTATAAACAGTATCTGGCATTAACTACCCCTTGCTTATATATATTCGAAATTTAATTCATGTAGAAGCACCTACTTAAAATAATACAGATAATTTAATTTTAAACTCAACAATTCTAATTCCTTTTGCATCGAAAAGTATTAACATTACAAATATAATTTTACGATATTCATAAACAGTTTCATTTGTTTTAGTTTCTTAATTCTATTCAAATCCATGAGATGTCTTATTTTAGGTTACTGTTACCTAACGCTGAAATGCAGGTTTCCATCTGTAAACGGTAAAGTCCAAATTAAAGTTAGAATACTCGGGGTTTTTAAATTTGCTGGTAAAAATATTTCCAAAGGGGATATCCTTTTGGCTGTACGGGATGTATACATACGTGTCCAAATTAAAGTAAAATAATCGGCATTTTCAAATTTGCTGGTAAAATTATTTCCAAAGGGGGGTGTCCTTTTTGCTGTACAGGATGTATACATACGTATCCACGTTAAATAAGGGATACGTCTAATCGTTAGCTTCGAGTAGAGAGAGTGCAATGAAATCCGCAATTAGAGAACCCTATCAATAAATCGTTGAGGTATCCGGAGGTCGCCTCTGGCAAGACTAAAGTTCTTGTCAATCCTAAAAAGGGGGACGATATCCAAACAAACTATTAGCAAGTAGCAGTCCAAATTTCCGTATTTATCTCACTTCACTCCGATTGACCGATTACAGGAACATTATATCCCTATTGTATTAATTGTTTAGTTCTCTCCCCGAACTTGGCTGAAATATTTGCCGCTGGACTGATGGCAAACAACAATCAATCAATTTCCTGAGGTGCTTTTAAATCTAAATATCATATTATTTTTAATCTAACCAATTAAGTGTGATCGGTAAATTATGTGCGTATATCAATTGCGCCAATTTTGAAAATATCGAAATATCATAGTTTATTTTTCATTTGCGCCAATTATCAATTTTTTATTTGTGCCAAATTAATTCAAACAGTTTAGATCTGATACATTTTAGATAATTACATTCACTAAGGTTAACCAAACGCAGCAGTTCAATGAGTACATGTCTATGTTATAGATACATGTATATAGATACATGTTAAGCTCATTGATTTAATTATAAAACACTTCTGTTACCCGAACATTTACTTTAATTTATGGATGTCATAAAGAAAATCCAGGCATTAATTTAATATATGTAAACATGATAATCAGATCTCTCAACGTGGCAGCAACCGTAACATAACATGAAAAGGGAAAAGAATGACTTTTTTTAATAAAAAGTATATAATATATTGTAGAGAAGATATCACAAGGGAAGACTTGTAAATATGCTTTGATGTCAAACTGTTACTATCTTATTTTATAAATTACTTTTTTAAGTGTGATGTATACAGTTTTAGAACTTTTGCAATAAATTTATCCTGCTCAAAATTCCACTTCCTCCTCCCCATCACGGGTTAACAAGGGGCAGATGGCAGAAGGCCAGTAGGGATATTTTTGTTATTTTATCAATAAATTCTATACATCTTCTATGTCTCATGACTTGTGTTTACCTGTTAATTGGTGCAAATAAAGAAAAACAAATGGCACAAAGAAAAAAAAATAGGCGCAAATGAAGTGCAGAGTGGACGCGGTTATCAAATATCAAACAAATTTAGATCATTTTTGGAAATGTAATTAAAAAAAATATTTTTTCTTAAAACATAAATATATTTATTGTTTAAAAATTCCGCTGATATGTCAACAGTTGCATAAGCATTTATTATGTATTTTGATTTTCGTTGCAAACGACTCATGCAATTGAAAGTTGATTACTGATAAACAGTATTGTAGTATTAGCTGTCGTACATTATAAAATCGTTAACTGTATGATCCTGTATGAACCCACTTCATTTCTTTATATTAATCGTGTATAAATGTTTCACATATAGGTCTTATTTGAACATAAAACAGTATGGAAACAATGAGTACATAGTATAACCAAATATGCATGCAAAAAGCACGATTTATCATGCAAAATATGTTAAGTGTCTACTGTTACTGTATTGTACATAGCTCAATTCAATTCAATTCAATTCAATTCAATTCAATTTCAATTTCAATTTCATTTTTGTTTTTTCAATTTTCATCAAAAACATGATTTCTAACAATTAAAATGAACTAATGTGCTCTGACGATAACACACAGTAATTGCAACTACTTCCGGCATTTACACTCATGTTTTTATTTACATCGATGTCAATCATCCAGTAAAGATGAATATTCATTACTACCCTCGGTGGTTAACGTCCCTCGCTGGTTAACTTTAAGTGCCGATCGTATTTTTTCTTAGGTTAGGTTCCGCCGATTTCGCTATGTTGTCAATCAATTATCCTTCACCCGGATCTGTGCACTTCATTCAGTACTTAAATTTTGTTGCCCAGTTCATTTGCTTTCTTATGATATATAGGATATACCTGTTATTAGGTGATTCATGGGCTAAAAACTCAATCATATCGTGCTTGGTCATGTACTTTTTCTTTGGTAAGTTTGGCAGTTTTCGGTATATTGGCGCTTAGTTATCCTTAACCCAGATCATTGCACTATGTTCAATACTTAACTTTTGTTGTCCAGTATATAAGCTATCTTGTGATATATAGGGTATACCTGTTTTTATCATCAAGGGTTCAAAACTCGATCATATCGTGCTTCGTCATGTATTTTTTCTTAGGTTAGGTTCGGCCGTTTTCGGTATGTTGTCAATCAGTAATCCTTAACCCGGAGCAGTGCACTCTGTTCAATACTTAACTTTTGTTGTCCAGTATATTAACTTTCTTAGGATATATATAGGGTATACCTGTTTTTAGTATCAAGTTTTCAAAACTTGATCATATATTGCTTGGTCATGTATTTTTTCTTAGGTTAGCTTCCGCCGATTTCGCTATGTTGTCAATCAATTATCCTTCACCCGGATCTGTGCACTTTATTCAGTACTTAAATTTTGTTGCCCAGTTCATTTGCTTTCTTATGATATATAGGATATACCTGTTATTAGGTAATTCAAGGGCTAAAAACTCAATCATATCGTGCTTGGTCATGTATTTTTTCTTTGGTAAGTTTGGCCGTTTTCGGTATGTTGGCGCTCATTAATCCTTAACCAGGACCAGTGCACTCTGTTCAATACTTAACTTTTGTTGGCCAGTATATTAGCTTTCTTGGGATATATAGGATATACCTGTTTTTAGTATCAAGGTTTCAAAACTCGATCAAATCTTGCATGGTCATGTATTTTTTCTTAGGTTAGGTTCGGCCGTTTTCGGTATGTTGTCCATCAATAATCCTTAGCCCGGATCTGTGCACTTTATTCAGTACTTAACTTTTGTTGCCCAGTCTATTTGCCTTCTTAGGATATATAGGATATACCTGTTATTAGATGATTCAAGGGCTAAAAACTCAATCATATCGTGCTTGGTCATGTACTTTTTCTTTTATAAGATTGGCCGTTTTCGGTATGTTTGCGCTCAATAATCCTAAGTCCGGATCTGTACACTTTATTCAGTACTTAACTTTTGTTGCCCAGTCCATTTGCTTTCTTAGGATATATAGGATATACCTGTTATTATGTGATTCAAGGGCTAAAAACTCAATTATATCGTGTTTGGTCATGTATTTTGTCTTTGGTAAGTTTGGCCGTTTTCGGTATGCTGGCGCTCAGTAATCCTTAACCCGGACCAGTGCACTCTGTTCAATACTTAACTTTTGTTGTCCAGTATATTAGCTTTCTTGGGATAAATAAGGTATACCTGTTTTTAGTGTCAAGTTTTCAAAACTTGATCATATATTGCTTGGTCATGTATTTTTTCTTAGGTTAGGTTCCGCCGATTTCGCTATGTTGTCAATCAATTATCCTTCACCCGGATCTGTGCACTTTATTCAGTACTTAAATTTTGTTGCCCAGTTCATTTGCTTTCTTAGGATATATAGGATATACCTGTTATTAGATGATTCAAGGGCTAAAAACTCGATCATATCGTGTTTGGTCATGTTTTTTCTCTTTGGTAAGTTTGGCCGTTTTCGGTATGTTAACGCTCAACTATCCTCAACCCGGATCAGTGCACTATGTTCAATACTTAACTTTTGTTGTCCAGTATATTAGCTTTCTTGGGATATATAGGGTATACCTGTTTTTAGTATTAAGGGTTCAAAACTCGATTTAATCGTGCTTGGTCATGTTTTTTTTCTTAGGTTAGGTTCGGCCGTTTTCGGTATGTTGTCCATCAATAATCCTTAACCCGGATCTGTGCACTTTATTCAGTATTTTACTTTTGTTGCACAGGGCATTTGCTTTCTAGGTATAAATAGGATATATCTGTTATTAGTTGATTCAAGGGCTAAAAACTCAATCATATCGTGCTTGGTCATGTACTTTTTCTTTGGTAAGTTTGGCAGTTTACGGTATATTGGCACTTAGTTATCCTTAACGCAGATCATTGCACTATGTTCAATACTTAACTTTTGTTGTCCAGTATATAAGCTATTTTGGGATATATAGGGTATACCTGTTTTTATCATCAAGGGTTCAAAACTCGATCATATCGTGCTTAGTCATGTATTTTTTCTTAGGTTAGGTTCGGCCGTTTTCGGTATGTTGTCAATCAGTAATCCTTAACCCGGACCAGTGCACTCTGTTCAATACTTAACTTTTGTTGTCCGGTATATGAGCTTTCTTGGAATATATAGGGTATACCTGTTTTTAGTATCAAGTTTTCAAAACTTTATCATATATTGCTTGGTCATGTATTTTTTCTTAGGTTAGGTTCCGCCGATTTTGCTATGTTGTCAATCAATTATCCTTCACCCTGATCTGTGCACTTTATTTAGTACTTAACTTTTGTTGCGCAGTCCATTTGCTTTCTTATGATATATAGGATATACCTGTTATTAGGTGATTCATGGGCTAAAAACTCAATCATATCGTGCTTGGTCATGTATTTTTTCTTTGGTAAGTTTGGCCGTTTTCGGTATGTTGGCGCTCAGTAATCCTTAACCCGGACCAGTGCACTCTGTTCAATACTTAACTTTTGTTGTCCAGTATATTAGTTTTCTTGGGATATATAGGGTATACCTGTTTGTAGTATAAAGTTTTCAAAACTTGATCATATATTGCTTGGTCGTGTATTTTTTCTTAGGTTAGGTTCCGCCGATTTCGCTATGTTGTCAATCAATTATCCTTCACCCGGATCTGTGCACTTTATTCAGTACTTAAATTTTGTTGCCCAGTTCATTTGCTTTCTTAGGATATATAGGATATACCTGTTATTAGATGATTCAAGGGCTAAAAACTCAATCATATCGTGCATGGTCATGTACTTTTTCTTTGGTAAGTTTGGCCGTTTTCGGTATGTTGGCGCTAAGTAATCCTTAACCCGGATCAGTGCACTCTGTTCAATACTTAACTTTTGTTGTCCAGTATATAAGCTTTCTTGTGATATATAGGGTATACCTGTTTTTAGTATTAAGTGTTCAAAACTCGATTTTATCCTGCTTGGTTATGTATTTTTTATTAGGTTTGGTTCGGCCGTATTCGGTCTGTTTTTAATCAATTATCCTTAACCCGGATCTGTGCACTTTATTCAGTACTTAACTTTTATTGTCCAGTCCATTTGGTTTCTTAGGATATATAGGATATACCTGTTATAAGGGAATTCAAGGTCTAAAAACTCAATCATATCGTGCTTGGTCATGTATTTTCTCTTTGGTAAGTTTGGCCGTTTTCGATATGTTAACGCTCAACTATCCTTAACCCGGATCAGTGCACTATGTTCAATACTTAACTTTTGTTGTCCAGTATATTAGCTTTCTTGGGATATATAGGGTATACCTGTTTTTAGAATTAAGGATTCAAAACTCGATTTTATCGTGCTTGGTCATGTTTTTTTTCTTAGGTTAAGTTCCACCGTTTTCGGTATGTTGTCAATCAATAATCCTTAAGCCGGATCTGTGCACTTTATTCAGTATTTTACTTTTGTTGCACAGGCCATTTTCTTTCTAGGGATATACAGGATATATCTGTTATTAGTTGATTCAAGGGCTAAAACTTAATCATATCGTGCTTTGGCATGTACTTTTTCTTTGGTAAGTTTGGCAGTTTTCGGTATATTGGCGCTTAGCTATCCTTAACCCAGATCATTGCACTATGTTCAATACTTAACTTTTGTTGTCCAGTATATAAGCGATCTTGGGATATATAGGGTATACCTGTTTTTACCATCAAGGGTTCAAAACTCGATCATATCGTGCTTAGTCATGTATTTTTTCTTAGGTTAGGTTCGGCCGTTTTCGGTATGTTGTCAATCAGTAATCCTTAACCCGGACCAGTGCACTCTGTTCAATACTTAACTTTTGTTGTCCAGTATATTAGCTTTCTTGGGATATATAGGGTTAACCTGTTTTTAGTATCAAGTTTTCAAAACTTGATCATATATTGCTTGGTCATGTATTTTTTCTTAGGTTAGGTTCCGCCGATT
This sequence comes from Mytilus californianus, assembly GCF_021869535.1. Classification (NCBI taxonomy): domain Eukaryota; kingdom Metazoa; phylum Mollusca; class Bivalvia; order Mytilida; family Mytilidae; genus Mytilus; species Mytilus californianus. Next base: position 68,687,373 of record NW_026262593.1, on the reverse strand, counting down.
TCGCTATGTTGTCAATCAATTATCCTTCACCCGGATCTGTGCACTTTATTTAGTACTTAACTTTTGTTGCGCAGTCCAATTGCCTTCTTATGATATATAGGATATACCTGTTATTAGATGATTCAAGGGTTTTTCAATCATATCGTGCTTGGTCATGTACTTTTTCTTTGGTAAGTTTGGCCGCTTTCGGTATGTTTGCGCACAGTTATTCTTAACCCGGGACAGTGCACTATGTTCAATACTTAACTTTTGTTGTCCAGTATATTAGATTTCTTGGGATATATAGGATATACCTGTTTTTAGTATCAAGGTTTGAAAACTCGATCAAATCTTGCATGGTCATGTATTTTTTCTTAGGTTAGGTTCGGCCGTTTTCGGTATGTTGTCCATCAATAATCCTTAGCCCGGATCTGTGCACTTTATTCAGTACTTAACTTTTGTTGCCCAGTCTATTTGCTTTCTTAGGATATATAGGATATACCTGTTATTAGATGATTCAAGGGCTAAAAACTCAATCATATCGTGCATGGTCATGTACTTTTTCTTTGGTAAGTTTGGCCGTTTTCGGTATGTTGGCGCTCAGTAATCCTTAACCCGGATCAGTGCACTCTGTTCAATACTTAACTTTTGTTGTCCAGTATATTAGCTTTCTTGTGATATATAGGGTATACCTGTTTTTAGTATTAAGTGTTCAAAACTCGATTTTATCGTGCTTGGTTATGTATATTTTATTAGGTTAGGTTCGGCCGTATTCGGTATGTTTTTAATCAATTATCCTTAACCCGGATCTGTGCACTTTATTCAGTACTTAACTTTTGTTGTCCAGTCTATTTGGTTTCTTAGGATATATAGGATATACCTGTTATAAGGGAATTCAAGGTCTAAAAACTCAATCATATCGTGCTTGGTCATGTATTTTCTCTTTGGTAAGTTTGGCCGTTTTCGATATGTTAACGCTCAACTATCCTTAACCCGGATCAGTGCACTATGTTCAATACTTAACTTTTGTTGTCCAGTATATTAGCTTTCTTGGGATATATAGGGTATACCTGTTTTTAGAATTAAGGATTCAAAACTCGATTTTATCGTGCTTGGTCATGTTTTTTTTCTTAGGTTAAGTTCGGTCGTTTTCGGTATGTTGTCAATCAATAATCCTTAAGCCGGATCTGTGCACTTTATTCAGTATTTTACTTTTGTTGCACAGGCCATTTTCCTTCTAGGGATATACAGGATATATCTGTTATTAGTTGATTCAAGGGCTAAAAACTCGATCATATCGTGCTTGGTCATGTATTTTTTCTTTTGTACGTTCGACCGTTTTCGGTATGTTGGCGCTCAGTGATCCTTAACCCGGATCAGTGCACTCTATTCAATACTTAACTTTTGCTGCCCTGTATATCAGCTTTCTTGGGATATATAGGGTATACCTGTTATTAGGAGATTCAAAGGCTAAAAACTCGATCATATCGTGTTTGGTCATGTATTTTTTCTTTGGTAAGTTTTGCCGTTCTCGGTATGTTAACGCTCAGTAATCCTTAACCTGGATCAGTGCACTCTGTTCAATACTTAACTTTTGTTGGCCAGTATATTAGCTTTCTTGGGATATGTAGGGTATACCTGTTTTTAGTATCACGGGTTCAAAACTCGATTATATCGTGCTTGGTCATGTATTTTTTATTAGGTGAGGTTCGGCCGTTTTCAGTATTTTGTCAATCAATAATCCTTACCCGGATCTGTGCACTTTATTCAGTACTTAACTTTTGTTGATCATGTAATTTTTCTTTGGTAAGTTTGGCCGTTTTCGGTATGTTGGCGTAAAGTAATCCTTAACCCAGATCAGTGCACTCTGTTCAATACTTAACTTTTGTTGTCCAGTATATAAGCTTTCTTGGGATATATAGGGTTACCTGTTTTTAGTATCACGGGTTCAAAACTCGATCATATCGTGCTTGGTCATGTATTTTTTCTTAGGTTAGGTTCGGCCGTTTTCGGTATGTTGTCAATCAATAATCCTTAACCCGGATCTGTGCACTTTATTCAGTACTTAACTTTTGTTGCGCAGTCCATTTGCTTTCTAGGGATATATAGGATATACCTGTTATTAGGGGATTCAAGGGCTAAAAACTCAATCATATCGTGCTTGGTCATGTATTTTTTCTTTGGTAAGTTTGGCAGTTTTCGGTATGTTGGCGCTTCGTAATCCTTAACCCAGATCAGTGCACTCTGTTCAATACTTAACTTTTGTTGTCCAGTATATTAGCTATCTTGGGATATATAGGGTATACCTGTTATTACGTGATTCAAGGGCTAAAAACTCAATCGTATATTGCTTGGTCATGTATTTTTTCTTTGGTAAGTTTGGCCGTTTTCGGTATGTTGGCGCTCAGTAATCCTTAACCCGGATCAGTGCACTCTGTTCAATACTTAACTTTTGTTGTCCAGTATATTAGCTTTTTGGGATATATAGGTTATAGCTCTTTTTAGTATTAAGGGTTCAAAACTCGATCATATCGTGCTTGGTCATGCATTTTTTGTTAGGTTAGGTTCGGCCGTTTTCGGTATGTTGTCAATCAATAATCCTTAAACCGGATCTGTGCACTTTATTCAGTACTTAACTTTTGTCGTCCAGTCCATTTGGTTACTTCGGATATATAGGATATACCTGTTATTAGGTGATTCAAAGGCTAAAAACTCGATCATATCGTGCTTGGTCATGTATTTTTTCTTTGGTAAGTTCGAACGTTTTCGGTATGTTGGCGCTCAGTAATCCCTTACCCGGATCAGTGCACTCTATTCAGTGCTTAACTTTTGTTGCCCAGTATATTAGATTTCTTGGGATATATAGGGTATACCTGTTTTTAGAAGATTCAAGGGTGCAAAACTCGATCATATAGTGCTATGTCGTGTATTTTTTATTTGGTTAGGTTCGGCCGTTTTCGTTATGTTGTCAATCAATAATCCTTAACCCGGATCTGTGCACTTTATTTAGTACTTAACTTTTGTTGCCTAGTCCATTTGCTTTCTTCGGATATATATGTCATACCTGTTATTAGGGGATTCAAGAGTTGAAAACTCGATCAAATCGTGGTTGGTCATGTATTTTTTCTTTGGTAAGTTCGACCGTTTTCGGTATGTTGGCGGTCAGTTATCCCTAACCCGGATCAGTGCACTCTATTTAATACTTAACTTTTGTAGCCCTGTATATTAGCTGTCTTGGGATATAGAGGGTATACCTGTTTTTAGAAGATTCAAGGGTGGAAATTCGATCATATCGTGCTTGGTCATGTATTTTTTCTTAGGTTAGGTTCCGCCGATTTCGGTATGTTGTCCATCAATAATCCTTAGCCCGGATCTGTGCACTTTATTCAGTACTTAACTTTTGTTGCCCAGTCTATTTGCTTTCTTAGGATATATAGGATATACCTGTTATTAGATGATTCAACGGCTAAAAACTCAATCATATCGTGCTTGGTCATGTACTTTTTTTTTGGTAAGATTGGCCGTTTTCGGTATGTTTGCGCTCAATAATCCTTAGCCCGGATCTGTGCACTTTATTCAGTACTTAACTTTTGTTGCCCAGTCCATTTGCTTTCTTAGGATATATAGGATATACCTGTTATTAGGTGATTCAAGGGCTAAAAACTCAATCATATCGTGCTTGGTCATGTATTTTTTCTTTGGTAAGTTTGGCTGTTTTCGGTATGCTGGCGCTCAGTAATCCTTAACCCGGACCAGTGCACTCTGTTCAATACTTACCTTTTGGTGTCCAGTATATTAGCTTTCTTGGGATTTATAGGGTATACCTGTTTTTAGTATCAAGTTTTCAAAACTTGATCATATATTGCTTGGTCATGTATTTTTTCTTAGGTTAGGTTTCGCCGATTTCGCTATGTTGTCAATCAATTATCCTTCACCCGGATCTGTGCACTTTATTCAGTACTTAACTTTTGTTGCCCAGTCCATTTGCTTTCTTATGATATATAGGATATACCTGTTTTTAGGTGATTCATGGGCTAAAAACTCAATCATATCGTGCTTGGTCATGTACTTTTTCTTTGGTACGTTTGGCCGTTTTCGGTAGGTTGGCGCTCAGTAATCTTTAACTCGGATCAGTGCACTCTCTTCAATACTTAACTTTTGTTTTCCAGTGTATTTGCTATCTATGGATAGATAGGGTATACCTGTTTTTATTATCAAGGGTTCAAAACTTGATCATATCGTGCTTAGTCATGTATTTTTTCTAAGTTAGGTTTGGCCGTTTTCGGTATGTTGTCAATCAATAATCCTTAACCCGGATCTGTGCACTTTATTCAGTACTTAACTGTTGTTGCGCAGTCCATTTTCTTTCTAGGGATTTATAGGATATACCTGTTTTAGGTGATTCAAGTGCTAAAAACTCAATCATATCGTGCTTGGTCATGTACTTTTTCTTTGGTAAGTTTGGCAGTTTTCGGTATGTTGGCGCTTAGTAATCCTTAACCCAGATCAGTGCACTCTGTTCAATATTTAACTTTTGTTGTCCAGTATATTAGCTATCTTGGGATATATGGGGTATACCTGTTTCTATTATCAAGGATTCAAAACTTGATCATATCGTGCTTAGTCATGTATTTTTTCTTAGGTTAGGTTCGGCCGTTTTCGGTATGTTGTCAATCAATAAATTTAACCCGGATCTGTGCACTTTATTCAGTACTTAACTTTTGTTGCACAGTTCATTTGCTTTCTTAAGATATATAGGATATACCTGTTATTAGGCTATTCAAGGGATAAAAACTCGATCATATCGTGTCCGGTCATGCATTTTTTCTTTGGTAAGTTCGACCTGTTTTTAGAAGATTCAAGATTGCAAAACTCAATCAAATCGTGTTTGGTCATGTATTTTTTCTTAGGTCAGGTTCGGCCTTTTTTTAAGTATGTTGTTAATCAATTGCCCTTAACCCAGATCTGTAAACTTTATGCAGTACTTAACTTTTGTTGTATAGTCCATTTGCTTTCTTAGGATATATATGATATACCTGTTATTAGGGGTTCAAGGGTTAAAAACTAGATCATATCGTGCTTGGTCATGTATTTTTTTCTTTGGTAAGTACGACCGTTTTCGATATGTTGGCGCTCAGTAATCCTTAACCCGGATCAGTGCACTCTATTCAATGCATAACTTTTGTTGCTAATATAATTGCTTTCTTGGGATATATAGGGTATACCTGTTTTTAGAAGATTCAAGGGTGCAAAACTCGATCATATAGTGCTATGTCATGTATTTTTTATTAGGTTAGGTTCGGCCGTTTTCGGTATGTTGTCAATCAATAATCCTTAACCCGAATCTGTGCACTTTATTTAGTACTTAACTTTTGTTGCCTAGTCCATTTGTTTTCATTGGATATATATGATATACCTGTTATTAGGGGATTCAAAGGCTAAAAACTCGATCATATCGTGCTTGGTCATGTATTTTTTCTTTGGTAAGTTCGAACGTTTTCGGTATGTTGGCGCTCAGTAATCCCTTACCCGGATCAGTGCACTCTATTCAATGCTTGACTTTTGTTGCCCAGTATATTAGATTTCTTGGGATATATAGGGTATACCTGTTTTTAGAAGAATCAAGGGTGCAAAACTCGATCATATAGTGCTATGTCGTGTATTTTTTATTTGGTTAGGTTCGGCCGTTTTCGTTATGTTGTCAATCAATAATCCTTAACCCGGATCTGTGCACTTTATTTAGTACTTAACTTTTGTTGCCTAGTCCATTTGCTTTCTTCGGATATATATGATATACCTGTTATTAGGGGATTCAAGAGTTAAAAACTCGATCAAATCGTGCTTGGTCATGTATTTTTTCTTTGGTAAGTTCGACCGTTTTCGGTATGTTGGCGGTCAGTTATCCCTAACCCGGATCAGTACACTCTATTTAATACTTAACTTTTGTAGCCCTGGCCAGCGTTTCACAAAAAATCGTACGATTTACGTTTACGATTAAACTTACGTTGAGCGTAAGATTTTACCTACGAGTGTTTCACAAAGGTGATCGCAAACGTAACGTAAACGTAACGTAAACTTACGATTTCAAAGAAAAATGGGTGCTTTCTTTCCCAGCCGCGTTCATGTCTAAAAAAAGAATCGTTCTTCTAAAACCAGGAAGGAAGTTCATATCATCGTAGTTTGAAATGGTTATCAGTTGTTTTTTTGTTTGTATGGTAAATACGTTTTGTGAGGTAAGCATGATAAGTGTTTTAAGATATTTTTTGCTTTGGTTTTATTAGAAAAATTAGTTGGTGGTGGGGTTTTTTTTTCAAGCGCGATCTGATTTTGCTATTGTAAATTGAAGAATGATGAAGTAATAAAAAAACAGACATTTGATTGAATCCAAATCAAAATTTCTAAATTGTTAACACGAACTTATACGTATCTTAAAATGTTAATAATGGACTGGTATAAAATTCGTCACGTAAGCCTTGTGATAGTTTCCGATGCGTGTCTAGGTTTTTTTTAAAAGAGAAACCCACTGACAAGACAACATGAAAAAGACTTGGAAATGTAAAAAGTATATCCATATTTTCATTTCATATTTTATAATACTATGCATTTGCTACTGTGTCATCCAAAAATATGGTAATCGGAAAAATTTTAAAAAAATTAATAAAAACATTAATGTCTAATTATTTTTTATAATTTTTTTATTATATCTAGGGGTTGTAGTTTTCTAAAATTTCTTATTCATTTGAGTCATGTTAAAGACGAAAATTTGATTTTTTTTATCATCAGTTGAGTATCTATAAAGGGCAAATTATAAATCCCGCTGATGCACACCCATTTGCCTTAATTTCTTTACGATTGCGCTCTGGTCGTGAATTCAATGTAACTTTATAAAGAGATATCAAGAATATAAAAGGGTCTTCACTGACGGGGTTTCCTTCTTATCTGTATTTTTTTTATTTTTTCTATATTCTTTTTGCAGATTATTCTTAATTCTGCACATTATTCTCTATCCTTATTATTCTGGTCTATTTTTCTCGGTTCTTAATTTTCTTCATCCATTTTCTGTAATTTTAGCCTCTAATATTCTCTATTCTGTAAAGTCCATTCAGACCCACATATAACTTTGTTTTAATTACTGTGTAACAGGACCAGTCAACAATTTGATGCTAATCATTAAAGTCATATGAAACCAGTGACTGGTGAAAAATAATGTTTATCCAATTCTTGAACCAATGCATGTATATATCATAAACTTAGTCTACTGTGCACGATTTTAACATTTTTTACGCATCCATATCGTATAATCGTCAAAAAATATTTCTTTCGGTCTGTTATGATGTGAAAAAATGTCAGCCAATCAATGGTCGTGTTTTGAAGCCGTAGTTTACCGATTGTCACCTTTATAGTAAACAATCAACAAGGAAGCATGGATATTCAGCACGTGTATATATAACATGTACAATAAGATAATAGTTCATTTAAGTGATAGATCCATGCGTATTGCGATCACTTTTTTTTACGAGAAAGGTCACGCTGAGTTCACTGCATACGGAAAACATATCTGCGAATTGTCTACTGGAAGTAAACAATTAAAAAAAGTAAATTTCTTCTAAATTTGGACAAATTATAGAATTTTCTTGAAAAAAAAGTATATGAACATAAGTTTTATAATAAAAACTAGCCATTTAGTTATAAAAAAAACATATGCATAATTTTTTTTATAATTTGAAGTTTCATATATGACTCACACACGCTTTCATTGAGAAAAAAACTAACCATTGAAATCTTGGCCAATCCATAAGAACAAGTGGCGATAAGGGTCGTTAATTTTACCTGTCGAAATTTTCATTTAATTTTTTATGTTGTAACCGTCGGTAAATCGTGACACTTTTGTATTTATTTTATAGAAAATTGAGAATGGAAATGGTATTCTGTTCGTAGCAAGATGTTTAATGGGGGTGTTTAAGGTGAATAGGACATGTATACATCAATATACTCTTTAAGTATTACACAAACTTAAGTGCATACTTTTTGGAAATTGTTTTTATATATTCTAATTATGAGAATTTTCGAATTATACGGATGCTAGCAGATCATGTAGTATTACACTCGAAAGGAAAATGTCAAAGATAGACAAAAATCTAAATATTATTAACAAGCAAAACTATTGATAAATAACTAGTATTCAAGAGAATTTTGTAACGTAATAAGAGCCTAGGTGGACGAGTTCTCTAAGTAGTTCAACTACAACGTTCACTCTGAGCCTTTCAAGACTGCTCTCGGTAGTATTTTGACCTTAATTGACTTCGATTTTCCACGATATAGCACAGAGTAATAAAAGTGGTGTTAAACATCAGCAATGAATCAATCTCAATATAACGTAACGAAGATCAAGAATCTTTTATGGAATACGAGATATATCCTTCGGTTTTATGGAGAAATAGTTCACCTTTATATTTGTTTCATAATAGAAAACTTCTACGCCATACATATAAATTATTTAAATGATATTTACACATTTTGTCTTGTGCTATCGGTGGAGTCCATAAGAAGGTTTTTTCATACATGTGGAGTATACTCTGTCGTATATGAACTACTATACGTTATGGCTTTCAACACCCAATGAATTGACTGCTACAGATAAAAATTGTACTGCCTGATTCTCTCTCGTCACGAAGTAAATCCTTCGCTGAAGTGTCGCCAATATAAAAAAGAAGATGTGGTATGATTGCCAATGAGACAACGCTCCACAAGAGACTAACTGACACAGAAATAAACAACTATAGGTCACAGTACGGCCTTCAACAATGAGCAAACCCCATACCGCATGGTCAGCTATAAAAGGCCCCGAAATGACAAATGTAAAAAACTTCTAACGAGAAAACTAACTGCCTAATTTATGTACAAAAAAATGAACGAAAAACAAATATGTGACACTTCAACAAACGACAACCACTGAATTACAGGCTCCTGATATGGGACAGGCACATACATACAGAATGTGGCGGGGTTAAACACGTTAGCGGGATCCCAACCCTCCCCTAACCTGGGAGAGTGGTGTAACAGTACAACATAAGAACGAACTATAAAAATCAGTTGAAAAAGGCTTAACTCATCAGATGGATACAAATAAAAATACATCTAACAAAATCACAGAGTGGACGTGGCCGGGTACTTGTATATCCCCACAACAAAAAGACACTAAGTACTGATCTGAGAGTACTGGTAGTTACTGACAGCTTGTTCAAAGCCAACAATAACTAATAAAAAAAATCATGCATCTAAGACTAAATTATCGATCAGTACACATCCAATATCCAATGGATTTAGTGTAAAGACGTCATAAACAGTCAGAGAAAAACATGACCTTGTGCAATGCCAAGATACAGGTATCGACAGATTGTAGATCCATGAATAGTGTATATGTATATAACAATAATATTTAGTTTGCTTTTAATTTACTAATAACAAAATCAATATTAATAACAATAAAAACAATATTCAGTGATCTAATTACAGTGTTGAATTGGTAACCTTTCAGAATAAGTTTATTTAAAGGATCGATAAGTTTACCAGATCAGTCAGTTCGGATGTGCTGGATGTATAAATACGCAGTCATGTCCGCTTAATATGGAAAACGATGCCCCGTCACGCCGTGCATGCGAATTCCGGTTAAGATTCATTGTTATTACATACTTAGGAGTCTGTTGGTGGCAGAATGTAACGCATTTTTTTTGCCCTATCCAATATGCGTCTTTAAAAAAATCTAGAGGCTCTAAAGAGCCTGTGTCGCTCACCTTGGTCTATGTGCATATTAAACAAATATGGATTCATGACAAAATTGTGTTTTGGTGATGGTGATGTGTTTGTAGATCTTACTTTACTGAACATTCTTGCTGCTTACAATTATCTTTATCTATAATGAACTTGGCAAAGTAGTTACAGAGGAAAATATTTTGTAAAAATTTACAAAATTTATGAAAATTGTTAATAAAATGCTCCGCAGGGCGCAGCTTGATACGACAGCAGAGGTCGAACCCTGAACAGTTGGGGCAAGTATGGACACAACATTCAAGCTTGATACAGCTCTGAATTTGGATTGTGATTAAATATTTGACACAGAATAGGTTTCTGACACAGAATGAATGTGGTCTAAGAACTTAAAAATTTTAAATTGGACATTCACGTATTATGGTCCAATATCCAAAATCTAAATACATGGTTAGATTCAGCATATCAAAGAACCTCAAGAATTCAATTTTTGATGAAATCAAACAAAGTTTAATTTTGGACCCTTTGGACCTCAATGTGGACCAATTAAAAAACGGGGCCCAAATTCCAAAAACTTAATACACGGTTAGATTCAGCATATTAAAGAACCCCAAGAATTCAAGAATAAAACCCCATTGAAATTGGTCAAGAAATAAGCAATTTATAGGAAGTATCTTCTTTTGCACAATACTGTGCAATTGAATATTTCTTGCTATTGCGCAATACTGTACAATTGACAATTTCTTGCTATTGCGCAATATTGTGCTATTGGATATTTTTTGCTATTGCGCAATACTGTGCAATTGAAGATTTCTTGCTATTGCGCAATACTGTGCAATTGAAGATTTCTTGCTATTGAACAATACTGTGCAATTGAAAATTTCTTGCTATTGCACAATACTTATTATATAATAATTTACACATCCTGTTTGGTGTGTATCTCCTACCATATCATTATTATTTGCTTTTAAATATAAATCAGAAATAATCAACTTAAAATGGAAAATTTTACAAGAAAGAAAAAAGGAAACCCCCCCCCCCCCCAAATTTTTTGAACACCCTTATGATTCATCACCCCCAAACTCAATCCCAGCCTTCCCTTTGTGGTATGGTACCTTGCAGTACAATTTCAGAGAGATCCATACACTTGAACACAAGTTATTGTCTGGAAACTAAAAAAATATGTTTTTTGGCCCATTTTTTGGCCCCAAATTCCTAAACGTTTAGGGCAATTACCCCCAAACTCAAACCCAGCTTTCCCGTTGTGATATGGAACCTTGTAGTACAATTTCATAAAGATCCATACACTTACACACAAGTTATTGTCCTGAAACTACAAAAACGCTTGTTTTTTGCCCCTTTTTGGTCCCTTATTCCTAAAATATTGAGGCAATTACCCCCATCATCAATCCCAGCCTTCCCTTTGTGGTATGGTACCCTGCAGTACAATTTCAGAGAGATTCATACACTTGAACACAAGTTATTGACTGGAAACTAGAAAAATGCTTGTTTTTTGGCCCTTTTTTGGCCCCAAATTCCTAATATTTTGAGGCAATAACCCCAAAATCAATTCCAGCCTTTCCTTTGTGATATGGAACCTTGTGGTACAATGTCAGAGAGATCCATACACTTACACACAAGTTATTGTCTGGAAACTAGAAAAATGCTTATTTTTGGTCCCTTTTTGGCCCCTAATTCCTAATATTTTGAGGCAATTACCCCCAAAATCAATACCAGCATTCCCTGTGTGATATGGAACCTTGTGGTACAATGTCAGAGAGATCCATACACTAACACACAAGTTATGTCTGGAAGTTACAAAAATGCTTATTTTTGGACCCTTTTTTGCCCCTAATTCCTTAACTGTTGGTACCATAACCCCCAAAATCAATCCCAACCTTTCTTTTGTGGTATTGAACCTTATGGTAAAATTTAATAGAGATCCATTCACTTAAACTAAAGTTAGAGTGCGAAAACCAATGTGTCTTCGGACGACGCCGGACGACGACGACGACGACAACGACGACGACGACGACGACGACGACGACAACGACGACGACGACGACGACGACGCCAACGTCATACCAATATACGACCGCAAAATATTTTGCGGTCGTATAAAAATTGACTTTAAAGGACAATTACTCCTTAAGGGGTCAATTGACCATTTTGGTCATGTTGACTTATTTGTAGGCCATACTTTGCTGTACATTATTGCTGTTTACAGTTTATCTTTATCTATAATAATATTGAAGATAATAACCAAAAGCTGCAAAATTTTCTTAAAATTACCAATTCAGGGATAGCAACCCAACAACGGGTTGCCTGATAGGTCTGAAAATTTCATGGCAGACAGATCTTGACCTAATGAACAATTTTATCTCGTCAGATTTGCTCTAAATGCTTTGGTTTCAGAGATATGAGCCAAAAAACTGCATTTTACCCTATGTACTATTTTTAGCCATGTCGGTCATCTTGTATCGCGGGGGGGGGGGGGGGGGGGTCATCGGACACATTTTTAAAATACCCTAATGATGATTGTGGACAAGTTTGGTTAAATTTGTCTCAGTAGTTTCATAGAAGATTTTTGTAAAAGATTACAAATATTTACGAAAAATTGTTATAAACTGACAATAAAGAGCAATAACTCCTTAAGGGGTCAACTGACCATTTTGGTCATTTGAATTATTTGTAGATCTTACTTTGGTGAACATTATTACTGTTTACAGTTTATCTCTATCTATAATAATATTCAAGATAATAACGAAAAACGGCAAAATTTCCTTAAAATTACCAATTCAGGGACAGCAACCCAACAACAGGTTGTCCGATTCGTCTGAAAATTTCAGGGCAGATAGATCTTGACCTGATAAACAATTTTACCAGATTTGCTCTAAATGCTTTGGTTTCAGAGATATCAGCCAAAATCTACATTTTACCCCTATGTTCTATTTTTAGCCATGGCGGCCATCTTGGTAGGTTGGGCAGGTCACCGTACACATTTTTAAAACTAGATACCCCAATGATGATTGTGGTCAAGTTTGGTTAAATTTGGCCCAGTAGTTTGAGAGGAGAAGATTTTTGTAAAAGTTAACGACGGACGACGATGACGACGACGACGACGACGACGGACGACAGACGCCAAGTTATGAGAAAAGCTCACTTGGCCCTTTGGGCCAGGTGAGCTAAAAATGCATTTTACTTGCCGACATACCCTGCAGAATTCATTAATTGACATTTTTTCCCGTCTGCATGAAATATTGCCATTGTACAATTTCCTGCCAAGTAATAGAAAAAAATATGTTGATGCAATTTACGGGATTATGTCGGTAATTTGTTGACGTTCCTATCAATGTGGTTTTTTTTATGCATAGAAGCTCAATGATCGAGAAAACAACATTTTTTTTATAACGGAAAACATACAGCAATAGCGTGAATAATAATTATAATAATAATAATAATAATTTGGGGACTTGAAAAAAATACACAAATTCCAATGTTTCCTTTCATCCGCTTGAATGCTTAGAAATAAGAATCTCGTCACCTTAATAAAAAATAGAAAATGAAGAAAACAGATTTAGGATTTAAAAACTTAGGATTTTTATGCCTACCATGAACATTCTAAATTTCAAAATGAAATTTTATAGGTACAAACATAAACAATCACATAATGGCAAAGTGAATTATCATAGTTTTCAATTAAACCTAGAATTATCGAAATATTTTTAATCAGAAAGAAGCTAACAGGTATTGAGTACGGGGTTGCAGCCTACATTTTATACCTTCGTAAAACGCGAACCTGATAGAGCGCATGGCAACTGGTGTATTTACACTGAAACTATGGATTCATACCATTACATTCATGTATTAAATTTTTGTTTTCACAACGTCTGGACTGTTATTTGTCTATTCAATAAAGAGCACCGTCCTCCGCGGAAATAGTGTATAAACACAGGACTACATTAGATAGGAGATGGTTCACCGGCAATTTTTGCTTAACATAAATGCTATGTTAAATTCATAAACTCCGTGTAAAACGTGAATGATAAAGTTGAGTATGACATAGATTTGAGAACTTATAATAAGCGTTTCTAATTTTTGTTTTTGAGAATATTTTGTACAAATTGTAGTACAAAAATAGGTGCATGCACGACGTTCCCCGGGGACCTTCAATTTCATTAATTGATTTATTAAATCTAAAAGTAAAAGCAGATATCCCTATAGTGCTGTGCAAGCTCAATCACTTAGCCTATACAGTTTTTAAGTCAAATATTTGTACTTTTGGAAGCAAGGTGCTCGTTTAATTTAAATTAAAATAATCTCAAACGTAGAAATGGTAAATTTACGGTTATTTCAGGAATTTAAAGTTTCAGTTACTTATGATTGAGACAAAATATCACGAATACATGTATTCTGATCATCCAATGAAACTTATTTTTCTGTAAATTAATCTAATGTTGTTGAATTTAACCAAATGTCAACAGGTTAAAACACTACGATTTGACTTACGACTGCCTGTTAACACTCGTAAGTTAACGATCAAACTTACGATAAAATTCTACTTACGATTGTTTATGAAACGGTTAAAAACTTACGATTTGACGTACGACCGACGTACGATTTAAGATTGTCGTACGATTTTTTGTGAAACGATGGCCTGTATATTAGCTGTCTTGGGATATAGAGGGTATACCTGTTTTTAGAAGATTCAAGGGTGCAAATTCGATCATATCGTGCTTGGTCATGTATTTTTTTTTAGGTACGGTTCGTCCGTTTTCGGTATGTTGTCAATCAATAATCCTTAACTCGAATCTGTGCACTTTATTCAGTACTTAACTTTTGTTGCCCAGTCCATTTGCTTTCTTCGGATATATAGGTTATACCTGTTATTTGGCGATTCAAGGGCTAAAAACTCGATCATATCGTGCTTGGTCATGTATTTTTTCTTTTGTACGTTAGACTGTTTTCGGTATGTTGGCGCTCAGTGATCCTTAACCCGGATCAGTGCACTCTATTTAATACTTAACTTTTGCTGCCCTGTATATCAGCTGTCTTGTGATATATAGGGTTTACCTGTTTTTAGACTATTCAAGGGTGCAAAACTCGGTCATATCGTGTTTGGTCATGTATTTTTTCTTAGGTTAGGTTCGGCTGTTTTCGGTATTTTGTCAATCAATTACCCTTAACCCGGATCTGTGCACTTAATTCAGTACTTAACTTTTATTGCCCGGTCCATTTGCTTTCTTGGGATATATAGGATATACCTGTTATTAGGGGATTCAACGGCTAAAAACATGATCATACTGCGCTTGGTTATGTATTTTTTCTTTGGTAAGTTCGACCTTTTTTGGTATGTTGGCGCTCAGTTATACTTAATCCGGATCATTGCACTCTATTTAATACTTAACTTTTGTTGCCAAGTATATTACCTTTCTTGGGAAAATAAGGGTGTTTTAAGAGGAATCAAGGGGACAAAAGTCGATCATATCGTGCTTGGTCATGTATTTTTTCTTAGGTTAGGTTCGGTGTGTTGTCAATTAATAATCTTTAACCCGGATCAGTGCACTCTATTCAATACTTAACTTTTGTTGCCCAGTATAATAGCTTTCTTGGGATTTATAGGATACCTGTTTTTAGAGGATTCAAGGGTGCAAAACTTGATCATATTATGCTTGGTTATGTTTTTTTTGGGAATAGGTTCGGCCATTTTCGGTATGTTGTCTATCAATAATCCTTAACCCGGATCTGTGCACTTTATTTAGTACTTAACTTTTGTTTCCCAGTCCATTTGCTTTTTTTTTATGAACATAAAGGATATACCTGTTATTAAAGGATTCAAGGGTTCAAAACTCGATCATATCGTGCTTGGTCATGTATTTGTTCTTTGGTAAGTTCGATCGTTTTCGGTATGTTGGCTCTCAGTAATCCTTAACCCGGATCTGTGCACTCTGTCCAATATTTTACTTTTGTTGCCCAGTATATTTGCTTTTTTGTGATATATAGGGTATACCTGTTTTTAGAGGATTCAAGGGTTCTGAACTCGATCATATCGTGCTTGGTCATGTATTTTTACTTAGGTTAGGTTCCGCCGTTTTCGGTATGTTGTCAAACAATTATCCTTAACCCGGATCTGTGCACTTTCTTTAGTACTTAACTTTTGTTGCCCAGTCCATTTGCTTTCTTATGATATATAGGATATACCTGACATTAGGGGATTCAAGGGCTAAAAACTCGATCATATCGTGCTTGGTCAAGTATTTTTTCTTTTGTAAGTTTGGCTCTTTTCGGTATGTTGGCGCTCAGCAATACTTAACCTGGATCAGTGCACTCTGTTCAATACTTAACTTTTGTTTCCTAGTATATTAGCTTTTTTTTGAGATATATAGGATATACCTGTTATTAGATTATTCAAGGGTTCAAAACTCGATCATATCGTGTTTGGTCTTGTATTTTTTTTTTTGGTAAATTTGGCCGTTTTCGGTATTGTTGGCGCTCAGTAATCCTTAACACGGATCAGTGCACTCTGTTCAATACTTAACTTTTGTTGCCCAGTATATTAGATTTCTTTGGATATATAGGATATACCTGTTTTTAGAGGATTCAAAGGTTCAAAACTCGATCATATCGTGCTTGGTCATGTATTTTTTCTTATGTTAGGTTCGGCCGTTTTCGGTATGTTGTCAATCAATAATCCTTAACTGTACACTTTATTCAGTACTTAACTACTGTTGTCAAGTTCATTTGCTTTCTTATGATATATAGGATATACCTGTTATTAGGGGATTAAAGAGCTAGAAACTCTATCATATCGTGCGTGGTCATGTATTTTTCTTAGGTTAGAATCGCCCGTTTTCGGTATGTTTTCAATCAATAATCCTTAACCCGGATCTGTGCACTTTATTCAGTACTTAACTTTTGTTGCCCAGTGCATTTGCCTTTTTAGGATATATAGGATATACCTGTTATTAAGGGATTCAAGGGCTAAAAACTCCATCATATCGTACTTGGTCATGTATTTTTTCTTAGGTTAGGTTCTGAAGTTTTCGGTTTGTTGTCAATCAATTATCCTTAACCCGGATCTGTGCACTTTATTCAGTAATTAGCTTTTGTTTCCCAGTCCATTGCTTTCTTATTATATAGAGGATATACCTGTTATTAGGGGATTCAAGGGCTAAAATCTCGATCATATCGTATATCGTGCTTTGTCATGTATTTTTTCTTAGGTTAGGTTCGGCCGTTTTCGGTATGTCGTTAATCAATAATCCTTAACTCAGATCTGTGCAATTTATTCAGTGCTTAATTCTTGTTTCCCAATCTATTTGCTTTCTTATGATATATAGGATATACCTGTTATTAAGGGATTCAAGGGCTAAAAACTTAATCATATCGTGCTTGCTCATGTATTTTTTCTTTGGTTAGTTTGGCCGTTTTTGGTATTTTGACGCTCAGTAATCCTTAACCCGGATCAGTGCACTCTGTTCAATACTTGACTTTTGTTGTCGAGTTTATTAGCTCTCTTGGGATATATAGGGTATACCTGTTTTTATTATCAAAGGTTTAAAACTCGAAAATATCGAGCTTGGTCATGTATTTTTTCTTAGGTTACGTTCACCCGTTTTCGGTATGTTGTAATAATCCTTAACCCGGATCTTTGCACTTTATTCAGTAATTAACTTTTGTTGCCCAGTTGTCCATTTGCTTTCTGATGATAAATAGGATATACCTGTTATTAGGGGATTCAAGGGCTGAAAATTCGATCATATCGTACTTGGTCATGTACTTTTTGTTTGGTTAGTTTGGCCGTTTTCGGTATGTTGTCAATCAATAATCCTTAACCCGGATCTGTGCACTTTATTCAGTACTAAACTTTTGTTGTACAGTCCATTTACTTTCTTGTGATGTATAGGAGGTACCTTTTATTAGGGGATTCAAGGGCTAAAAACTCGATCATAAAGTGCTTGGTCATGTATTTTTTCTTTTGTAAGTTTGGCTGTTTTCGGTATGTTGGCGCTCAGTTGTGCTTAACCCGGATCAATGCGATCTGTTCAATACTTAACTTTTGTTGCCCAGTATATTGGCTTTCTTGGGATATATAGGGTACACCTGTTTTTAAGGGATTCAAGGGTTTAAAACTCGATCATATCGTGCTTTGTCATGTACTTTTTCTTAGGTTAGGTTCGGCCGTTTTCGGTATGTTGTCAATCAATAATCCTTAACCCAGATCTGTGCACTTTATTCAGTACTCAACTTTTGTTGCCCAGTCCATTTGCTTTCTTATTATATAGAGGATATACCTGTTATTAGGGGATTCAAGGGCTAAAATTTCGATCATATCGTGCTTGGTCATGTATTTTTTCTTTGGTAAGTTTGGCCGTTTTTGGTATTTTGGCGCTCAGTAATCCTTAACCCGGATCAGTGCACTCTGTTCAATACTTAACTTTTGTTGTCCAGTTTATTAGCTCTCTTGGGATATATAGGGTATACCTGTTTTTATTATCGAAGGTTTAAAACTCGAAAATATCGTGCTTGGTCATGTATTTTTTCTTAGGTTAGGTTCGGTCGTTTTCGGTATGTTGTCAATCAATAATCCTTAACACGGATCTTTGCACTTTATTCAGTAATTAACTTTTGTTGCCCAGTCGTCCATTTGCTTTCTGATGATAAATAGGATATACCTGTTATTAGGGGATTCAAGGGCTGAAAACTCGATCATATCGTACTTGGTCATGTACTTTTTCTTTGGTTAGTTTGGCCGTTTTCGGTATGTTGACGCTCGGTAATCCTTAACCCAGATCAGTGCACTCTGTTCAAAACTTAATTTTGGTAGCCCAGTATATTAACTTTCTTAGGATATATAGGGTTTACCTGTTTTAAGAACATTCAAGGGTTCAAAACTCGATCATATCGTGCTTGGTCATGTACTTTTTCTTAGGTTACGTTCAGCCGTTTTCGGTATGTTGTCAATCAATAATCCTTAACCCGGATCTGTGCACTTTATTCAGTACTAAACTTTTGTTGCACAGTCCATTTGCTTTCTTATTATATATAGGATATACCTGTTATTATGGGATTCAAGGGCTAAAATTTCGACCATATCGTGCTTGGTCATGTATTTTATCTTAGGTTAGGTTCTGCCGTTTTCGGTATGTTGTCAATCAATAATCCTTAACTCAGATCTGTGCACTTTATTCAGTACTTAACTCTTGTTTCCCAATCTATTTGCTTTCTTATGATATATAGGATATTCCTTTTATTAGGGGATTCATGGGCTCAAACGTCAATCATATCGTGCTTGGTCATGTATTTTTTCTTTGGTAAGTTTGGCCGTTTTCGGTATGTTGGCGCTCACGAATCCTTAACCCGGATCAGTGCACTCTGTTCAATACTTAATTTTTGTTGTCCAGTTTATTAGCTTTCTTGGGATATAAAGGGTATACCTGTTTTTAGTATCAAGTTTTGATAACTTGATCATATATTGCTTGGTTATGTATTTTTTTCTTAGGTTAGGTTCCGCCGATTTCGGTATGTTGTCAATCAATTATCCTTAACCCGGATCTGTGCACTTTATTCAGTACTTAACTTTTGTTGTGCAGTCCATTTGCTTTCTTATGATATATAGGGTACACCTGTTTTTAGAGGATTCAAGGGTTTAAAACTCGATCATATCGTGCTTGGGAATGTACTTTTTCTTAGGTTAGGTTCGGCCGTTTTCGGTATGTTGTCAATCAATAATCCTTAACCCAGATCTGTGGACTTTATTCAGTACTCAACTTTTGTTGCCCAGTCCATTTGCTTTCTTATTATATAAAGGATATACCTGTTATTAGGGGATTCAAGGGCTAAAATCTCGATCATATCGTGCTTTGTCATGTATTTTTTCTTAGGTTAGGTTCGGCCGTTTTCGGTATGTTGTCAATCAATAATCCTTAACTCAGATCTTTGCACTTTATTCAGTGCTTAATTCTTGTTTGCCAATCTATTTGCTTTCTTATGATATATAGGATATACCTGTTATTAAGGGATTCAAGGGCTAAAAACTTAATCATATCGTGCTTGGTCATGTATTTTTTCTTTGGTAAGTTTTGCCGTTTTTGGTATTTTGGCGCTCCGTAATCCTTAACCCGGATCAGTGCACTCTGTTCAATACTTAACTTTTGTTGTCCAGTTTATTAGCTCTCTTGGGATATAAAGGGTATACCTGTTTTTATTATCAAAGGTTTAAAACTCGAAAATATCGTGCTTGGTCATGTATTTTTTCTTAGGTTACGTTCAGCCGTTTTCGGTATGTTGTCAATCAATAATCCTTAACCCGGATCTGTGCACTTTATTCAGTACTTAACTTTTGTTGCCCAGTCCATTTACTTTCGAATTATATATAGGATATACCTGTTATTAGGGGATTCAAGGGCTAAAATCTCGATCATATCGTGCTTGGTCATGTATTTTTTCTTAGGATAGGTTCGGATGTTTTCGGTATGTTGTCAATCAATTATATTTAACTCAGATCTGTGCACTTTATTCAGTACTTAACTCTTGTTTCCGAATTTTTTTGCTTTCTTATTATTTATAGGATATACCTGTTATTAGTGGATTCATGGGCTCAAAAGTCAATCATATCGTGCTTGCTCATGTATTTTTTCTTTGGTAAGTTTGGCCGTTTTCGGTACGTTGGCGCTCAGTAATCCTTAACCCGGATCAGTGCACTATGTGCAATACTTAACTTTTGTTGTCCAGTATATTAGCTTTCTCGGGATATATAGGGTATACCTGGTTTTAGTATCAAGTTTTCAAAACTTGATCATATATTGCTTGGTCATTTATTTTTTCTTAGGTTAGGTTCCGCCGATTTCGCTATTTTGTCAATCAATTATCCTTCACCCGGATCTGTGCACTTTATTCAGTACTTAACTTTTGTTGTGCAGTCCATTTGCTTTCTTATGATATATAGGATATACCTGTTATTAGGTGATTCAAGGGCTAAAAACTGAATGATATTGTGCTTGGTCATGTACTTTTTCTTTGGTAAGTTTGGCCGTTTTCGGTATGTTGGCGCTCAGCTATCCTTAACTCGGATCAGTGCACTCTCTTCAATACTTAACTTTTGTTTTCTAGTATACTAGCTATCTTGGGATATATAGGGTATACCTGTTTTTATTATCAAGGGTTCAAAACTCGATCATATCGTGCTTAGTCATGTATTTTTTCTTAGGTTAGGTTCGGACGTTTTCGGTATGTTGTCAATCAATTATATTTAACTCAGATCTGTGCACTTTATTCAGTGCTTAACTCTTGTTTCCCAATCTATTTGCTTTCTTATGATATATAGGATATACCTGTTATAAGTGGATTCATGGGCTCAAAAGTCAATCATATCGTGCTTGGTTATGTATTTTTTCTTTGGTAAGTTTGGCCGTTTTTGGTATTTTGGCGCTCAGTAATCATTAACCCGAATCAGTGCACTCTGTTCATTACTTAACTTTTGTTGTACAGTTTATTAGCTCTCTTGTGATATATAGGGTATACCTGTTTTTATTATCAAAGGTTTAAAACTCGAAAATATCGTGCTTGGTCATGTATTTTTTCTTAGGTTACGTTCAGCCGTTTCCGGTATGTTGACAATCAATAATCCTTAACCCGGATCTGTGCACTTTATTCAGTACTTAACTTTTGTTGTGCAGTCCATTTGCTTTCTTATGATATATAGGGTACACCTGTTTTTAGAGGATTCAAGGGTTTAAAACTCGATCATATCGTGCTTGGGAATGTACTTTTTCTTAGGTTAGGTTCGGCCGTTTTCGGTATGTTGTCAATCAATAATCCTTAACCCAGATCTGTGGACTTTATTCAGTACTCAACTTTTGTTGCCCAGTCCATTTGCTTTCTTATTATATAAAGGATATACCTGTTATTAGGGGATTCAAGGGCTAAAATCTCGATCATATCGTGCTTTGTCATGTATTTTTTCTTAGGTTAGGTTCGGCCGTTTTCGGTATGTTGTCAATCAATAATCCTTAACTCAGATCTTTGCACTTTATTCAGTGCTTAATTCTTGTTTCCCAATCTATTTGCTTTCTTATGATATATAGGATATACCTGTTATTAAGGGATTCAAGGGCTAAAAACTTAATCATATCGTGCTTGGTCATGTATTTTTTCTTTGG
Source organism: Mytilus californianus (assembly GCF_021869535.1). Lineage (NCBI taxonomy): Eukaryota > Metazoa > Mollusca > Bivalvia > Mytilida > Mytilidae > Mytilus > Mytilus californianus. The sequence goes on along the minus strand of NW_026262593.1, from coordinate 68,665,465 downwards.
TAAGTTTTGCCGTTTTTGGTATTTTGGCGCTCCGTAATCCTTAACCCGGATCAGTGCACTCTGTTCAATACTTAACTTTTGTTGTCCAGTTTATTAGCTCTCTTGGGATATAAAGGGTATACCTGTTTTTATTATCAAAGGTTTAAAACTCGAAAATATCGTGCTTGGTCATGTATTTTTTCTTAGGTTACGTTCAGCCGTTTTCGGTATGTTGACAATCAATAATCCTTAACCCGGATCTGTGCACTTTATTCAGTACTTAACTTTTGTTCCCCAGTCCATTTGCTTTCTTACAATATATAGGATATACCTGTTATTATAGGACTCGAGGGTTCAAAACTCGATCAAACCATGCTTGGTCAGTTATTTTTTCTTTGGTAAGTTCAGCCGCGTTCGGTATGTTTGCGCTTAGTAATCCTTAACCCGGATCAGTGCACCCTATTAAATAGTTACTGAAATTTTCTTGCCCAGTCTATTAGCTTTCTTGGGAAATATAGGATATACCTGTTATAAGAGGATTCAAGGGTTCAAAACTCGATGAAATCGTGCTTGATCATGTATTTTTTTCTAAGGTTAGGTTCGGCCGTTTTCGGTATGTTGTCAAACAATAATCCTTAACCCGGATCAGTACACTCTATTCAATACTGAACTTTTGTTGTTCAGTCTTTTTTTGTTTTCTTGGGATATATACGGTATACCTGTTATTAGGAGACTCAAGGGATCAGAACTCGATCCAATCGTGCTTGGTCATGTATATTTTCTTAGGTTAGGTTCAACCGTTTTCAGTATGTTGTCAATCAATTATCCTTAACCAGGATCTTTGCACTTTATTCAGTACTTAACGTTTGTTGCCCAGTCCATTTGCTTTCTTGGGATATATAGGATATACCTGTTAATAAGCGATTCAAGGGCTAAAAACTCGATCATAACGTGCTTGGTCATGTATTTTTTCTTTGGTAAGTTCGACCGTTTTCGGTATGTTGGCGCTCAGTCTTCCTTAACCCGGATCAGTGCACTCTATTCAATACTCAACTTTTGTTGCCCAGTAAATTAGCTGTCTTGGGATATATAGGGTATACCTGTTATTAGAAGATTCAAGGGTGCAAAACTCGATCATATCGTGCTTGGTGATGTATTTTTTCATTGGTAAATTCGACCGTTTTTGGTATGTTGGCGGTCAGTTTTCCTTAACCCGGATCAGTACACTCTATTCAATACTTAACTTTTGTTGCCCAGTATATTAGCTGTCTTGGGATATATAGGGTATACCTGTTTTTAGAAGATTCAAGGGTGCAAAATTCTATCATATCGTGCTTGGTCATGTATTTTGTTTAGGTAAGGTTCGGCCGTTTTTGGTATGTTGTCAATCAATAATCCTTAATCCGGATCTGTGCACTTTATTCAGTACTTAACTTTTGTTGCCCAGTCCATTTGCTTACTTCGGATATATAGGATATACCTGTTATTTGGTGATTCAAAGGCTAAAAACTCGATCATATCGTGCTTGGTCATGTAATTTTTCTTAGGTTTGGTTCGGTCGTTTTCGGTATGTTGTCAATCAATTACCCTTAACCCGGATCTGTGCACTTTATTCAGTACTGAACTCTTGTTGCCCAGTCCATTTGCTTTCTTAGGATATATACGATATACCTGTTATTAGGGGATTCAAGGGTTAAAAACTCGTTGATATCGTGCTTGTTCATGTATTTTTTCTTTGGTAAGTTCGACCGTTTTCGGTATGTTCGCGCTCAGTAATCCTTAACCGGGACCAGTGTACTCTATTTAGTACTTAACTATTGTTGCCCTTTATATCAGCTGTCTTGTGATATATAGGGTTTACCTGTTTTTAGACTATTCAAAGGTGCAAACCTCGGTCATATCATGCTTGGTCATGTATTTTTTCTTAGGTTAGGTTCGGCCGTTTTCGGTATGTTGTCAATCAATCACCCTTAACCCGGATCTGTGCACTTAATTCAGTACTTAACTTTTGTTGCTGAGTCCATTTGCTTTCTTGGGATATATAGGATATACCTGTTATTAGGGGATTCAAGGGTTAAAAACTCGATCATATTGCGCTTGGTCATGTATTTTTTCTTTGGTAAGTTCGACCGTTTTTGGTATGTTGGCGCTCAGTAATCCTTAATCCGGATCATTGCACTGTATTTAATACTCAACTTTTGTTTCGAAGTATATTTACTTTCTTGGGATATTAAGGGTATACCTGTTTTAAGAGGATTCAAGGGGGCAAAAGTCGATCATATCGTGCTTGGTCATTTATTTTTTCTTAAATTAGGTTCGGCCGTTTTCGGTGTGTTGTCAATCAATAATCCTTAACCCGGATCAGTGCACTTTATTCTATACTTAACTTTTTTTGCCAAGTATATTAGCTTTCTTGGGATATATAGGAATATACCTGTTTTAGAGGATTCAAGGGTGCAAAACTTGATCATATTGTGCTTGGTCATGTTTTTTGGGGATTAGGTTCGGCCATTTTCGGTATGTTGTCAATCAATAATCCTTAACCCGGATCTGTGCACTTTATACAGTACTTAACGTTTGTTTCCCAGTCCATTTGCTTTTTTTTAGAATATAAAGGATATACCTGTTTGTAAAGGATTCAAGGGCTAAAAGCTCAATCATATCGTGCTTGGTCTTGTATTTTTTCTTTGGTAAGTTCGACCGTTTTCGGTATGTTGGCGCTCAGTAATCCTTAACCTGGATGAGCGCACTCTGTTCAATACTTTACTTTTGCTGCCCAGTATATTAGCTTTTTTGTTATATATAGGGTATACCTGTTTTTAGAGGATTCAAGGGTTCAAAACTCGATCATATCGTGCTTGGTCATGTATTTTTACTTAGGTTAAGTTCGGCCGTTTTCGGTATGTTGTCAATCAATAATCCTTAACCCGGATCTGTGCACTTTCTTTAGTACTTAACTTTTGTTGCCCAGTCCATTTGCGTTCTTATGATATATAGGATATACCTGACATTAGGGGATTCAAGGGCTAAAAACTCGGTTATATCGTGCCAAGTTATGTATTTTTTTCTTTGGTAAATTGGCCATTTTCGGTATGTTGGAGCTGAGTAATCCTTAACCCGGGTCAGTGTACTCTGTTCATTACTTAACTTTTGTTGCCCATTATAATAGATTTCTTGGGATATATAGGGTATACCTGTTTTAAGAGGATTCAAGGGTTCAAAATTCGATCATATCGTGCGTTGTCATGTATTTTTTCTTAGGTTAGGTTCGTCCGTTTTCGGTATATTTTCAATCAACAATCCTTAACCCGGATCTGTGCACTTTATTCACTACTTAACTTTTGTTGCCCAGTCCATATGCCTTTTTAGAATATATAGGATATAACTGTTATTAAGGGATTCAAGGGCTAAAAACTCCATCATATCGTGCTTGGTCATGTATTTTTTCTTAGGTTAGGTTCTGCCGTTTTCGGTTTGTTGTCAATCAATAATCCTTAACCCTGATCTGTGCACTTTATTCAGTACTTTACTTTTGTTGCACAGTCCATTTGCTTTCCAGGTATTTATAGGATATACCTGTTATTAGGGGATTCAAGGTCTAAAAACTCAATCATATATTACTTGGTCATGCACTTATTCTTTGGTAAGTTTCGCCGTTTTCGGTATGTTGGCGCTCAGTAATCCTTAACCCGGATCCGTGCACTCTGTTCAATACTTAACTTTTGTTGTCCAGTATATTAGCTTTCTTGGGATATATAGGGTATACCTGTTTTTAGTATTAAGGGTTCAAAACTCGATCATATCGTGCTTGGTCATGTATTTTTTTTAGGTTAGGTTCGGCCGGTTTTGGTATGTTGTCAATCAACAATCCTTAACCCGGATCTTTGCACTTTATTCAGTAATTAACTTTTGTTTCCCAGTCCATTTGCTTTTTTCGGATTTATAGGCATGTTATGAGGGGATTCAAGGGCTAAAAACTCGATCATATCGTGCTACGTCATGTATTTTTTCTTTGGTGGGTTTGTCCATTTTTGGTATGTTGTCGCTCGGTAATCCTTAACCCGGATCAGTGCACTCTGTTCAAAACTTAATTTTGGTTGCCCAGTATATTAATATTCTTAGGATATATAGGGTATACATGTTTTTAGAGGATTCAAGGGTTCAAAACTCGATCATATCGTGCTTGGTCATGAATTTTTTCTTTGGTAAGTTCGATCGTTTTCGGTATGTTGGCGCTTAGTGATCCTTAACCCGGAGCAGTGCACTCTATTCAATACTTAACTTTTGTTGCTCAGTATATCAGCTGTCTTGGGATATAAAGGTTATACCTGTTTTTAGACGATTCAAGGGTGCAAAATTCGATCATATTGTGCTTGTTCATGTATTTTTTCTTAGGTTAGGTTCGGCTGTTTTCGGTATGTTGTCAATTAATAATCCTTAACCTGGACATGTGCACTTTATTGAGTACTGAACTTTTGTTACCCAGTATATTAGCTTTCTTGGGATATATAGGGTATACCTGTTTTTAGAGAATTAAAGGTTGCAAAACTCGATCATACAGTGATTTGTTATGTATTTTTTATTAGGTTATATATAGGATATACCTGTTATTAGGCGATTCAAGGGCTAAAAACTTGACCATAACGTGCTTGGTCATGGATTTTTTCTTTGGTAAGTTCGACCGTTTTCGGTATGTTGGCGCTCAGTCTTCCTTAACCCGGATCAGTGCACTCTATTCAATACTCAACTTTTGTCTAAAAACTTGACCATAACGTGCTTGGTCATGTATTTTTTATTAGGTTAGGTTCGGCCATTTTCGGTATGTTGTCAATCAATAATCCTTAACCTGGATCTGTAAACTTTATGCAGTACTTAACTTTTGTTGCCTAGTCCATTTGCTTTCTTAGGATATATAGGATATACCTGTTATTAGGAATTAAAGGGTTAAAAACTCGATCATATCGTGCTTGGTCATGTATTTTTTCTTTGATAACCCGAATCAGTGCACTCTATTCAATACTTAACTTTTGTTGCCAGGTATATTAGCTTTCTTGGGATATATAGGGTATACCTGTTTTAAGAGGATTCAAGGGTGCAAAACTCGATCATATCGTGCTTGGTCATGTTAGGTTCGGCCGTTTTCAGTATGTTGTCAATCAATGATCCTTAACCCGGATCTGGGCACTTTATTTAGTACTTAACTTTTGTTGCCCAGTCCATTTGCTTTCTTAGGATATATAGGACATACCTGTTATTAGGTGACTCAAGGGCTAAAAACTCGATCATATCGTGCATGGTCATGTATTTTGTCTTTGGTAAGTTCGACTGTTTTCGGTATGTTCGCGCTCAGTAATCCTTAACCGGGACCAGTGTACTCTATTCAATACTTAACTTTTGTTGCCCTTTATATCAGCTGTCTTGTGATATATAGGGTTTACCTGTTTTTAGACTATTCAAAGGTGCAAATCTCGGTCATATCGTCATTGGTCATGTACTTTTTCTTAGGTTAGGTTCGGCCGTTTTCGGTATGTTGTCAATCAATCACCCTTAACCCGGATCTGTGCACTTAATTCAGTACTTAACTTTTGTTGCTGAGTCCATTTGCTTTCTTGGGATACATAGGATATACCTGTTATTAGGGGATTCAAGGGTTGAAAACTCGATCATATTGCACTTGGTCATGTATTTTTTTTTTGGTAAGTTCGATCTTTTTGGGTATGTTGGCGCTCAGTAATCCTTAATCCGGATCATTGCACTGTATTTAATACTCAACTTTTGTTGCCAAGTATATTACCTTTCTTGGAATATTAAGGGTATACCTGTTTTAAGAGGATTCAAGGGGGCAAAAGTCGATCATATCGTGCTTAGTCATGTATTTTTTCTTAGGTTATGTTCGGCCGTTTTTGGTGTGTTGTCAATCAATAATCCTCAACCCGGATCAGTGCACTCTATTCAATACTTAACTTTTTTTGCCAAGTATATTAGCTTTCTTGGGATATATAGGAATATACCTGTTTTTAGAGGATTCAAGGGTGCAAAACTTGATCATATTGTGCTTGGTCATGTTTATTTTAGGGATTAGGTTCGACTATTTTCGGTATGTTGTCAATCAATAATCCTTAACCCGGATCTGTGCACTTTCTTGAGTACTTAACTTTTGTTGCCCAGTCCATTTGCGTTCTTATGATATATAGGATATACCTGACATTAGGGGATTCAAGAGCTAAAAACTCGGTCATATCGTGCTTGGTCTTGTATTTTTTCTTAGGTTAGGTTCGGCCGTTTTCGGTATGTTGTCCATCAATAATCCTTAGCCTGGATCTGTGCACTTTATTCAGTACTTAAATTTTGTTGCCCAGTCTATTTGCTTTCTTAGGATATATAGGATATACCTGTTATTAGATGATTCAAGGGCTAAAAACTCAATCATATCGTGCTTGGTCATGTACTTTTTCTTTGGTAAGATTGGCCGTTTTCGGTATGTTTTCGCTCAATAATCCTTAGCCAGGATCTGTGCACTTTATTCAGTACTTAACTTTTGTTGCCCAGTTCATTTGCTTTCTTAGGATATATAGGATATACCTGTTATTAGGTGATTCAAGGGCTAAAAACTCAATCATATCGTGCTTGGTCATGTATTTTTTCTTTCGTAAGTTTGGCCGTTTTCGGTATGCTGGCGCTCAGTAATCCTTAACCCGGACCAGTGCACTCTGTTCAATACCTAATTTTTGTTGTCCAGTTTATTAGCTTTCTTGGGATATAAAGGGTATACCTGTTTTTAGTATCAAGTTTTGATAACTTGATCATATATTGCTTGGTTATGTATTTTTTTCTTAGGTTAGGTTCCGCCGATTTCGGTATGTTGTCAATCAATTATCCTTCACCCGGATCTGTGCACTTTATTTAGTACTAAGCCTTTTGTTGCACAGTCCATTTGCCTTCTTATGATATATAGGATATATACCTGTTATTAGGTGATTCAAGGGCTAAAAACTCAATCATATCGTGCTTGGTCATTTACTTTTTCTTTGGTAAGTTTGGCCGTTTTCGGTATGTTTGCGCACAGTAATTCTTAGCCCGCGACAGTGCACTATGTTCAATACTTCACTTTTGTTGTCCAGTATATTAGCTTTCTTGGGATATATAGGATATACCTGTTTTTAGTATCAAGTTTTCAAAACTTGATCATATATTGCTTGGTCATGTATTTTTTCTTAGGTTAGGTTCCGCCGATTTCGCTATGTTGTCAATCAATTATCCTTCACCCGGATCTGTGAACTTCATTCAGTACTTAAATTTTGTTGCCCAGTTCATTTGCTTTCTTATGATATATAGGATATATCTGTTATTAGATGATTCATGGGCTAAAAACTCAATCATATCGTGCTTGGTCATGTACTTTTTCTTTGGTAAGTTTGGCAGTTTTCGGTATATTGGCGCTTAGTTATCCTTTACCCAGATCATTGCACTATGTTCAATACTTAACTTTTGTTGTCCAGTATATAAGCTATCTTGTGATATATAGGGTATACCTGTTTTTATCATCAATGGTTCAAAACTCGATCATATCATGCTTCGTCATGTATTTTTTCTTAGGTTAGGTTCGGCCGTTTTCGGTATGTTGTCAATCAGTAATTCTTAACCTGGACCAGTGCACTCTGTTCAATACTTAACTTTTGTTGTCCAGTATATTAACTTTCTTAGGATATATATAGGGTATACCTGTTTTTAGTATCAAGTTTTCAAAACTTGATCATATATTGCTTGGTCATGTATTTTTTCTTAGGTTAGCTTCCGCCGATTTCGCTATGTTGTCAATCAATTATCCTTCACCCGGATCTGTGGACTTTATTCAGTACTTAAATTTTGTTGCCCAGTTCATTTGCTTTCTTATGATATATAGGATATACCTGTTATTAGGTAATTCAAGGGCTAAAAACTCAATCATATCGTGCTTGGTCATGTATTTTTTCTTTGGTAAGTTTGGCCGTTTTCGGTATGTTGGCGCTCATTAATCCTTAACCCGGACCAGTGCACTCTGTTCAATACTTAACTTTTGTTGGCCAGTATATTAGCTTTCTTGGGATATATAGGATATACCTGTTTTTAGTATCAAGGTTTCAAAACTCGATCAAATCTTGCATGGTCATGTATTTTTTCTTAGGTTAGGTTCGGCCGTTTTCGGTATGTTGTCCATCAATAATCCTTAGCCCGGATCTGTGCACTTTATTCAGTACTTAACTTTTGTTTCCCAGTCTATTTGCCTTCTAAGGATATATAGGATATACCTGTTATTAGATGATTCAAGGGCTAAAAACTCAATCATATCGTGCTTGGTCATGTACTTTTTCTTTTATAAGATTGGCCGTTTTCGGTATGTTTTCGCTCAATAATCCTAAGTCCGGATCTGTGCACTTTATTCAGTACTTAACTTTTGTTTCCCAGTCTATTTGCCTTCTAAGGATATATAGGATATACCTGTTATTAGATGATTCAAGGGCTAAAAACTCAATCATATCGTGCTTGGTCATGTTTTTTCTCTTTGGTAAGTTTGGCCGTTTTCGGTATGTTAACGCTCAACTATCCTTAACCCGGATCAGTGCACTATGTTCAATACTTAACTTTTGTTGTCCAGTATATTAGCTTTCTTGGGATATATAAGGTATACCTGTTTTTAGTGTCAAGTTTTCAAAACTTGATCATATATTGCTTGTGCATTTATTTTTCTTAGGTTAGGTTCCGCCGATTTCGCTATGTTGTCAATCAATTATCCTTCACCCGGATCTGTACACTTTATTTAGTACTTAACTTTTGTTACGCAGTCCATTTGCTTTGTTATGATATATAGGATATACCTGTTATTAGGTGATTCATGGGCTAAAAACTCAATCATATCGTCCTTGGTCATGTATTTTTTCTTTGGTAAGTTTGGCCGTATTCGGTATGTTGGCGCTCAGTAATCCTTAACCCGGACCAGTGCACTCTGTTCAATACTTAACTTTTGATGTCCAGTATATTAGCTTTCTTGGGATATATAGGGTTTACCTGTTTTTAGTATAAAGTTTTCAAAACTTGATCATATATTGCTTGGTCGTGTATTTTTTCTTAGGTTAGGTTCCGCCGATTTCGCTACGTTGTCAATCAATTATCCTTCACCCGGATCTGTGCACTTTATTCAGTACTTAAATTTTGTTGCCCAGTTCATTTGCTTTCTTAGGATATATCGGATATACCTGTTATTAGATGATTCAAGGGCTAAAAACTCAATCATATCGTGCTTGGTCATGTACTTTTTCTTTTATAAGATTGGCCGTTTTCGGTATGTTTGCGCTCAATAATCCTAAGTCCGGATCTGTGCACTTTATTCAGTACTTAACTTTTGTTGCCCAGTCCATTTGCTTTCTTAGGATATATAGGATATACCTGTTATTATGTGATTCAAGGGCTAAAAACTCAATCATATCGTGTTTGGTCATGTATTTTGTCTTTGGTAAGTTTGGCCGTTTTCGGTATGCTGGCGCTCAGTAATCCTTAACCCGGACCAGTGCACTCTGTTCAATACTTAACTTTTGTTGTCCAGTATATTAGCTTTCTTGGGATATATAAGGTATACCTGTTTTTAGTGTCAAGTTTTCAAAACTTGATCATATATTGCTTGTGCATTTATTTTTCTTAGGTTAGGTTCCGCCGATTTCGCTATGTTGTCAATCAATTATCCTTCACCCGGATCTGTACAATTTATTTAGTACTTAACTTTTGTTGCGCAGTCCATTTGCTTTGTTATGATATATAGGATATACGTGTTATTAGGTGATTCATGGGCTAAAAACTCAATCATATCGTCCTTGGTCATGTATTTTTTCTTTGGTAAGTTTGGCCGTATTCGGTATGTTGGCGCTCAGTAATCCTTAACCCGGACCAGTGCACTCTGTTCAATACTTAACTTTTGATGTCCAGTATATTAGCTTTCTTGGGATATATAGGGTATACCTGTTTTTAGTATAAAGTTTTCAAAACTTGATCATATATTGCTTGGTCGTGTATTTTTTCTTAGGTTAGGTTCCGCCGATTTCGCTACGTTGTCAATCAATTATCCTTCACCCGGATCTGTGCACTTTATTCAGTACTTAAATTTTGTTGCCCAGTTCATTTGCTTTCTTAGGATATATAGGATATACCTGTTATTAGATGATTCAAGGGCTAAAAACTCAATCATATCGTGCTTGGTCATGTTTTTTCTCTTTGGTAAGTTTGGCCGTTTTCGGTATGTTAACGCTCAACTATCCTTAACCCGGATCAGTGCACTATGTTCAATACTTAACTTTTGTTGTCCAGTATATTAGCTTTCTTGGGATATATAGGGTTTACCTGTTTTTAGTATTAAGGATTCAAAACACGATTTAATCGTGCTTGGTCATGTTTTTTTTCTTAGGTTAGGTTCGGCCGTTTTCGGTATGTTGTCCATCAATAATCCTTAACCCGGATCTGTGCACTTTATTCAGTACTTAACTTTTATTGCCCAGTCTATTTGCTTTCTTAGGATATATAGGATATACCTGTTATTAGATGATTCAAGGGCTAAAAACTCAATCATATCGTGCTTGGTCATGTACTTTTTCTTTGGTAAGATTGGCCGTTTTCGGTATGTTTTCGCTCAGTAATCCTTAGCCCGGATCTGTGCACTTTATTCAGTACTTAACTTTTGTTGCCCATTCCATTTGCTTTCTTAGGATATATAGGATATACCTGTTATTAGGTGATTCAAGGGCTAAAAACTCAATTATATCGTGCTTGGTCATGTATTTTTTCTTTGGTAAGTTTGGCCGTTTTCGGTATGCTGGCGCTCAGTAATCCTTAGCCCGGACCAGTGCACTCTGTTCAATACTTAACTTTTGGTGTCCAGTATATTAGCTTTCTTGGGATATATGGGGTATACCTGTTTTTAGTATCAAGTTTTCAAAACTTGATCATATATTGCTTGGTCATGTATTTTTTCTTAGGTTAGGTTCCGCCGATTTCGCTATGTTGTCAATCAATTATCCTTCACCCGGATCTGTGCACTTTATTTAGTACTTAACTTTTGTTGCGCAGTCCATTTGCCTTCTTAGGATATATAGGATATACCTGTTATTAGGTGATTCAAGGGCTAAAAACTCAATCATATCGTGCTTGGTCATTTACTTTTTCTTTGGTTAGTTTGGCCGTTTTCGGTATGTTTGCGCACAGTAATTCTTAACCCGGACAGTGCACTATGTTCAATACTTAACTTTTGTTGTCCAGTATATTAGCTTTCTTGGGATATATAGGATATACCTGTTTTTAGTATCAAGGTTTCAAAACTCGATCAAAACTTGCATTGTCATGTAATTTTTCTTAGGTAAGGTTCGGTCGTTTTCGGTATGTTGTCCATAAATAATCCTTAGCCCGGCTTTGTGCACTTTATTCAGTACTTAACTTTTATTGCCCAGTCTATTTGCTTTCTTAGGATATATATAGGATATACCTGTTATTAGATGATTCAAGGGCTAAAAACTCAATCATATCGTGCTTGGTCATGTACTTTTTCTTTGGTAAGATTGGCCGTTTTCATGATGTTTGCGCTCAATAATCCTTAGCACGGATCTGTGCACTTTATTCAGTACTTAACTTTTGTTGCCCAGTCCATTTGCTTCTTAGGATATATAGGATATACCTGTTATTATGTGATTCAAGGGTTAAAAACTCAATCATATCGTGCTTGGTCATGTATTTTTTCTTTGGTAAGTTTGGCCGTTTTCGGTATGTTGGCGCTCAGTAATCCTTAAACCGGACCAGTGCACTCTGTTCAATACTTAACTTTTGTTGTCCAGTATATTAGCTTTCTTGGGATATATAGGGTATACCTGTTTTTAGTATAAAGTTTTCAAAACTTGATCATATATTGCTTGGTCGTGTATTTTTTCTTAGGTTAGGTTCCGCCGATTTCGCTATGTTGTCAATCAATTATCCTTCACCCGGATCTGTGCACTTTATTCAGTACTTAAATTTTGTTGCCCAATTCATTTGCTTTCTTAGGATATATAGGATATACCTGTTATTAGATGATTCAAGTGCTAAAAACTCAATCATATCGTGCTTGGTCATGTTTTTTCTCTTTGGTAAGTTTGGCCGTTTTCGGTATGTTAACGCTCAACTATCCTTAACCCGGATCAGTGCACTATGTTCAATTATTAACTTTTGTTGTCCAGTATATTAGGTTTCTTGTGATATATAGGGTATACCTGTTTTTAGTATTAAGGATTCAAAACTCGATTTAATCGTGCTTGGTCATGTTTTTTTTCTTAGGTTAGGTTCGGCCGTTTTCGGTATGTTGTCCATGAATAATCCTTAGCCCGGATTTGTGCACTTTATTTAGTACTTAACTTTTGTTGCCCAGTCTATTTGCTTTCTTAGGATATATAGGATATACCTGTTATTAGATGATTCAAGGGCTAAAAACTCAATCATATCGTGCTTGGTCATGTACTTTTTCTTTGGTAAGATTGGCCGTTTTCGGTATGTTTGCGATCAATAATCCTTAGCCCGGATCTGTGCACTTTATTCAGTACCTAACTTTTGTTGCCCAGTCCATTTGCTTTCTTAGGATATATAGGATCTACCTGTTATTAGGTGATTCAAGGGCTGAAAACTCAATCATATCGTGCTTGGTCATGTATTTTGTCTTTGGTAAGTTTGGCCGTTTTCGGTATGCTGGCGCTCAGTAATCCTTAACCCGGACCAGTGCACTCTGTTCAATACTTAACTTTTGTTGTCCAGTATATTAGCTTTCTTGGGATATATAGGGTATACCTGTTTCTAGTGTCAAGTTTTCAAAACTTGATCATATATTGCTTGGTCATGTATTTTTTCTTAGGTTAGGTTCCGCCGATTTCGCTATGTTGTCAATCAATTATCCTTCACCCGGATCTGTGCACTTCATTTAGCACTTAACTTTTGTTGCGCAGTCCATTTGCTTTCTTATGATATATAGGATATACCTGTTATTAGGTGATTCATGGGTTAAAAACTCAACCATATCGTGCTTGGTCAAGTACTTTTTCTTTGGTAAGTTTGGCCGTTTTCGGTATGTCTGCGCACAGTTATTCTTAACCCGGGACAGTGCACTATGTTCAATACTTAACTTTTGTTGTCCAGTATATTAGCTTTCTTGAGATATATAGGATATACCTGTTTTTAGTATCAAGGTTTCAAAACTCGATCAAATCTTGCATGGTCATGTATTTTTTCTTAGGTTAGGTTCGGCCGTTTTCGGTATGTTGTCCATCAATAATCCTTAGCCCGGATCTGTGCACTTTATTCAGTACTTAAATTTTGTTGCCCAGTTCATTTGCTTTCTTAGGATATATAGGATATACCTGTTATTAAATGATTCAAGGACTAAAAACGCAATCATATCGTGTTTGGTCATGTTTTTTCTCTTTGGTAAGTTTGGCCGTTTTCGGTATGTTAACGCTCAACTATCCTTAACCCGGATCAGTGCACTATGTTCAATACTTAACTTTTGTTGTCCAGTATATTAGCTTTCTTGGGATATATAGGGTATACCTGTTTTTAGTATTAAGGGTTCAAAACTCGATTTAATCGTGCTTGGTCATGTTTTTTTTCTTAGGTTAGGTTCGGACGTTTTCGGTATGTTGTCCATCAATAATCCTTAACCCGGATCTGTGCACTTTATTCAGTATTTTACTTTTGTTGCACAGGCCATTTGCTTTCTAGGTATAAATAGGATATATCTGTTATTAGTTGATTCAAGGGCTAAAAACTCAATCATATCGTGCTTGGTCATGTACTTTTTCTTTGGTAAGTTTGGCAGTTTTCGGTATATTGGCGCTTAGTTATCCTTAATGCAGATCATTGCACTATGTTCAATACTTAACTTTTGTTGTCCAGTATATAAGCTATCTTGGGATATATAGGGTATACCTGTTTTTATCATCAAGGGTTCAAAACTCGATCATATCGTGCTTAGTCATGTATTTTTTCTTAGGTTAGGTTCGGCCGTTTTCGGTATGTTGTCAATCAGTAATCCTTAACCCGGACCAGTGCACTCTGTTCAATACTTAACTTTTGTTGTCCAGTATATGAGCTTTCTTGGGATATATAGGGTATACCTGTTTTTAGTATCAAGTTTTCAAAAGTTGATCATATATTGCTTGGTCATGTATTTTTTCTTAGGTTAGGTTCCGCCGATTTCGCTATGTTGTCAATCAATTATCCTTCACCCGGATCTGTGCACTTTATTTAGTACTTAACTTTTGTTGCGCAGTCCATTTGCTTTCTTATGATATATAGGATATACCTGTTATTCGGTGATTCATGGGCTAAAAACTCAATCATATCGTGCTTGGTCATGTATTTTTTCTTTGGTAAGTTTGGCCGTTTTCGGTATGTTGGCGCTCAGTAATCCTTAACCCGGACCAGTGCACTCTGTTCAATACTTAACTTTTGTTGTCCAGTATATTAGCTTTCTATGGATATATAGGGTATACCTGTTTTTAGTATAAAGTTTTCAAAACTTGATCATATATTGCTTGGTCGTGTATTTTTTCTTAGGTTAGGTTCCGCCGATTTCGCTATGTTGTCAATCAATTATCCTTCACCCGGATCTGTGCACTTTATTCAGTACTTAAATTTTGTTTCCCAGTTCATTTGCTTTCTTAGGATATATAGGATATACCTGTTATTAGATGATTCAAGGGCTAAAAACTCAATCATATCGTGCTTGGTCATGTTTTTTCTCTTTGGTAAGTTTGGCCGTTTTCGGTATGTTAACGCTCAACTATCCTTAACCCGGATCAGTGCACTATGTTCAATACTTAACTTTTGTTGTCCAGTATATTAGCTTTCTTGGGATATATAGGGTATACCTGGTTTTAGTATTAAGGGTTCAAAACTCGATTTAATCGTGCTTGGTCATGTTTTTTTCTTAGGTTAGGTTCGGACGTTTTCGGTATGTTGTCCATCAATAATCCTTAACCCGGATCTGTGCACTTTATTCAGTACTTAAATTTTGTTGCCCAGTTCATTTGCTTTCTTAGGATATATAGGATATACCTGTTATTAGATGAATCAAGGGCTAAAAACTCAATCATATCGTGCTTGGTCATGTTTTTTCTCTTTGGTAAGTTTGGCCGTTTTCGGTATGTTAACGCTCAACTATCCTTAACCCGGATCAGTGCACTATGTTCAATACTTAACTTTTGTTGTCCAGTATATAAGCTATCTTGGGATATATAGGGTATACCTGTTTTTATCATCAAGGGTTCAAAACTCGATCATATCGTGCTTAGTCATGTATTTTTTCTAAGGTTAGGTTCGGCAGTTTTCGGTATGTTGTCAATCAGTAATCCTTAACCCGGACCAGTTTACTCTGTTCAATACTTAACTTTTGTTGTCCATTATATTAGCTTTCTTGGGATATATAGGGTATACCTGTTTTTAGTATCAAGTTTTCAAAACTTGATCATATATTGCTTGGTCATGTATTTTTTCTTAGGTTGGGTTCCGCCGATTTCGCTATGTTGTCAATCAATTATCCTTCACCCGGATCTGTGCACTTTATTTAGTACTTAACTTTTGTTGCGCTGTCCATTTGCCTTCTTATGATATATAGGATATACCTGTTATTAGGTGATTCAAGGGCTAAAAACTCAATTATATCGTGCTTGGTCATGTACTTTTTCTTTGGTAAGTTTGGCCGTTTTCGGTATGTTTGCGCACAGTAATTCTTTATCCGGGACAGTGCACTATGTTCAATACTTAACTTTTGTTGTCCAGTATATAAGCTTTCTTGGGATATATAGGATATACCTGTTTTTAGTATCAAGGTTTCAAAACTCGATCAAATCTTGCATGGTCATGTATTTTTTCTTAGGTTAGGTTCGGCCGTTTTCGGTATGTTGTCCATCAATAATCCTTAGCCCGGATCTGTGCACTTTATTCAGTACTTAAATTTTGTTGCCCAGTCTATTTGCTTTCTTAGGATATATAGGATATATCTGTTGTTAGTTGATTCAAGGGCTAAAACTCAATCATATCGTGCTTGGTCATGTACTTTTTCTTTGGTAAGTTTGGCAGTTTTCGGTATATTGGCGCTTAGTTATCCTTAACGCAGATCATTACACTATGTTCAATACTTAACTTTTGTTGTCCAGTATATAAGCTATCTTGGGATATATAGGGTATACCTGTTTTTATCATCAAGGGTTCAAAACTCGATCATATCGTGCTTAGTCATGTATTTTTTCTTAGGTTAGGTTCGGCCGTTTTCGGTATGTTGTCAATCAGTAATCCTTAACCCGGACCAGTGCACTCTGTTCAATACTTAACTTTTGTTGTCCAGTATATGAGCTTTCTTGGGATATATAGGGTATACCTGTTTTTAGTATCAAGTTTTCAAAAGTTGATCATATATTTCTTGGTCATGTATTTTTTCTTAGGTTAGGTTCCGCCGATTTCGCTATGTTGTCAATCAATTATCCTTCACCCGGATCTGTGCACTTTATTTAGTACTTAACTTTTGTTGCGCAGTCCATTTGCTTTCTTATGATATATAGGATATACCTGTTATTAGGTGATTCATGGGCTAAAAACTCAATCATATCGTGCTTGGTCATGTATTTTTTCTTTGGTAAGTTTGGCCGTTTTCGGTATATTGGCGCTCAGTAATCCTTAACCCGGACCAGTGCACTCTGTTCAATACTTAACTTTTGTTGTCCAGTATATTAGCTTTCTTGGGATATATAGGGTATACCTGTTTTTAGTATAAAGTTTTCAAAACTTGATCATATATTGCTTGGTCGTTTATTTTTTCTTAGGTTAGGTTCCGCCGATTTCGCTATGTTGTCAATCAATTATCCTTCACCCGGATCTGTGCACTTTATTCAGTACTTAAATTTTGTTGCCCAGTTCATTTGCTTTCTTAGGATATATAGGATATACCTGTTATTAGATGATTCAAGGGCTAAAAACTCAATCATATCGTGCTTGGTCATGTTTTTTCTCTTTGGTATGTTTGGCCGTTTTCGGTATGTTAACGCTCAACTATCCTTAACCCGGATCAGTGCACTATGTTCAATACTTAACTTTTGTTGTCCAGTATATTAGCTTTCTTGGGATATATAGGGTATACCTGGTTTTAGTATTAAGGGTTCAAAACTCGATTTAATCGTGCTTGGTCATGTTTTTTTTCTTAGGTTAGGTTCGGCCGTTTTTGGTATGTTGTCCATCAATAATCCTTAACCCGGATCTGTGCACTTTATTCAGTATTTTACTTTTGTTGCACAGGCCATTTGCTTTCTAGGTATAAATAGGATATATCTGTTATTAGTTGATTCAAGGGCTAAAAACTCAATCAAATCGTGCTTGGTCATTTACTTTTTCTTTGGTAAGTTTGGCAGTTTTCGGTATATTGGCGCTTAGTTATCCTTTATCCAGATCATTGCACTATGTTCAATACTTAAATTTTGTTGTCCAGTATATAAGCTATCTTGGGATATATAGGGTATACCTGTTTTTATCATCAAGGGTTCAAAACTCGATCATATCGTGCTTAGTCATGTATTTTTTCTAAGGTTAGGTTCGGCAGTTTTCGGTATGTTGTCAATCAGTAATCCTTAACCCGGACCAGTTTACTCTGTTCAATACTTAACTTTTGTTGTCCATTATATTAGCTTTCTTGGGATATATAGGGTATACCTGTTTTTAGTATCAAGTTTTCAAAACTTGATCATATATTGCTTGGTAATGTATTTTTTCTTAGGTTGGGTTCCGCCGATTTCGCTATGTTGTCAATCAATTATCCTTCACCCGGATCTGTGCACTTTATTTAGTACTTAACTTTTGTTGCGCTGTCCATTTGCCTTCTTATGATATATAGGATATACCTTATATTAGGTGATTCAAGGGCTAAAAACTCAATTATATCGTGCTTGGTCATGTACTTTTTCTTTGGTAAGTTTGGCCGTTTTCGGTATGTTTGCGCACAGTAATTCTTTATCCGGGACAGTGCACTATGTTCAATACTTAACTTTTGTTGTCCAGTATATTAGCTATCTTGGAATATATAGGATATACCTGTTTTTAGTATCAAGGTTTCAAAACTCGATCAAATCTTGCATGGTCATGTATTTTTTCTTAGGTTAGGTTCGGCCGTTTTCGGTATGTTGTCCATCAATAATACTTAGCCCGGATCTGTGCACTTTATTCAGTACTTAAATTTTGTTGCCCAGTCTAATTGCTTTCTTAGGATGTATAGGATATACCTGTTATTAGATGATTCAAGGGCTAAAAACTCAATCATATCGTGCTTGGTCATGTACTTTTTCTTTGGTAAGATTGGCCGTTTTCGGAATGTTTGCGCTCAATAATCCTTAGCCCGGATCTGTGCACTTTATTCAGTACTTAACTTTTGTTGCCCAGTCTATTTGCTTTCTTAGGATGTATAGGATATACCTGTTATTAAGTGATTCAAGGGCTAAAAACTCAATCATATCGTGCTTGGTCATGTATTTTTTCTTTCGTAAGTTTGGCCGTTTTCGGTATGGTGGCGCTCAGTAATCCTTAACCCGGACCAGTGCACTCTGTTTAATACTTAACTTTTGTTGTCCAGTATATTAGCTTTCTTGTGATATATAGGGTATACCTGTTTTTAGTGTCAAGTTTTCAAAATTTGATCATATATTTCTTGGTCATGTATTTTTTCTTAGGTTAGGTTCCGCCGATTTCACTATGGTGTCAATCAATTATCCTTCACCCGGATCTGTGCACTTTATTTAGTACTTAACTTTTGTTGCGCAGTCCATTTGCCTTCTTATGATATATAGGATATACCTGTTATTAGGTGATTCAAAGGCTAAAAACTCAATCATATCGTGCTTGGTCATGTATTTTTTCTTTGGTAAGTTTGGCCGTTTTCGGTATGTTGGCGCTCAGTAATCCTTAACCCGGACCAGTGCACTCTGTTCAATACTTAACTTTTGTTGTCCAGTATATTAGCTTTCTTGGGATATATAGGGTATACCTGTTTTTAGTATAAAGTTTTCAAAACTTGATCATATATTGCTTGGTCGTGTATTTTTTCTTAGTTTAGGTTCCGCCGATTTTGCTATGTTGTCAATCAATTATCCTTCACCCGGATCTGTGCACTTTATTCAGTACTTAAATTTTGTTGCCCAGTTCATTTGCTTTCTTAGGATATATAGGATATACCTGTTATTAGATGATTCATGGGCTAAAAACTCAATCATATCGTGCTTGGTCATTTTTTTTACTCTTTGGTAAGTTTGGCCGTTTTCGGTATGTTAACGCGCAACTATTCTTAACCCGGATCAGAGCACTATGTTCAATACTTAACTTTTGTCGTCCAGTATATTAGCTTTCTTGGGATATATAGGGTATACCTGTTTTTAGTATTAAGTGTTCAAAACACGATTTTATCGTGCTTGGTTATGTATTTTTTATTAGGTTAGGTTCGGCCGTATTCGGTATGTTTTTAATCAATTATCCTTAACCCGGATCTGTGCACTTTATTTAGTACTTTACTTTTGTTGTCCAGTCCATTTGGTTTCTTAGGATATATAGGATATACCTGTTATAAGGGAATTTAAGGTCTAAAAACTCAATCCTATCGTGCTTGGTCATGTATTTTCTCTTTGGTAAGTTTGGCCGTTTTCGATATGTTAACGCTCAACTATCCTTAACCCGGATCAGTGCACTATGTTCAATACTTAACTTTTGTTGTCCAGTATATTAGCTTTCTTGGGATATATAGGGTATACCTGTTTTTAGTATTAAGGATTCAAAACTCGATTTTATCGTGCTTGGTCATGTATTTTTTCTTAGGTTAGGTTCCGCCGATTTCGCTATGTTGTCAATCAATTATCCTTCACCCGGATCTGTGCACTTTATTCAGTACTTAAATTTTGTTGCCCAGTTCATTTGCTTTCTTAGGATATATAGGATATACCTGTTATTAGGTGATTCATGGACTAAAAACTCAATCATATCGTGCTTGGTCATGTATTTTTTCTTTGGTAAGTTTGACCGTTTTCGGTATGTTGGCGCTCAGTAATCCTTAACCCGGACCAGTGCACTCTGTTCAATACTTAACTTTTGTTGTCCAGTATATTAGCTTTCTTGGGATATATAGGGTATACCTGTTTTCAGTATCAAGTTTCCAAAACTTGATCATATATTGCTTGGTCGTGTATTTTT
The DNA here is from genome assembly GCF_021869535.1 of Mytilus californianus. Classification (NCBI taxonomy): domain Eukaryota; kingdom Metazoa; phylum Mollusca; class Bivalvia; order Mytilida; family Mytilidae; genus Mytilus; species Mytilus californianus. The sequence continues at coordinate 68,645,233 of NW_026262593.1, read as the reverse complement.
TCTTAGGTTAGGTTCCGCCGATTTCGCTATGTTGTCAATCAATTATCCTTCACCCGGATCTGTGCACTTTATTCAGTACTTAAATTTTTTTGCCTAGTTCATTTGCTTTCTTAGGATATATAGGATATACCTGTTATTAGATGATTCAAGGGCTAAAAACTCAATCATATCGTGCTTGGTCATGTATTTTCTCTTTGGTAAGTTTGGCCGTTTTCGGTATGTTAACGCTCAACTATCCTAAACCCGGATCAGTGCACTATGTTCAATACTTAACTTTTGTTGTCCAGTATATTAGCTTTCTTGGGATATATAGGGTATACCTGTTTTTAGTATTAAGGATTCAAAACTCGATTTAATCGTGCTTAATCATGTTTCTTTCTTAGGTTAGGTTCGGCCGTTTTCGGTATGTTGTCCATCAATAATCCTTAACCCGGATCTGTGCACTTTATTCATTATTTTACTTTTGTTGCACAGGCCATTTGCTTTCTAGGTATATATAGGATATATCTGTTATTAGTTGGTTCAAGGGCTAAAAACTCAATCATATCGTGCTTGGTCATGTACTTTTTCTTTGGCAAGTTCGGCAGTTTTCGGTATATTGGCGCTTAGTTATCCTTAATGCACATCATTGCACTATGTTCAATACTTAACTTTTGTTGTCTAGTATATAAGCTATCTTGGGATATATAGGGTATACCTGTTTTTATCATCAAGGGTTCAAAACTCAATCATATCGTGCTTAGTCATGTACTTTTTCTTAGGTTAGGTTCGGCCGTTTTCGGTATGTTGTCAATCAGTAATCCTTAACCCGGACCAGTGCACTCTGTTCAATGCTTAACTTTTGTTGTCCAGTATACTAGCTTTCTTGGGATATATAGGGTATACCTGTTTTTAGTATCAAGTTTTCAAAACTTGATTATATATTGCTTGGTTATGTATTTTTTCTTAGGTTAGGTTCCGCCGATTTCGCTATGTTTTCAATCAATTATCCTTCACCCGGATCTGTGCACTTTATTTAGTACTTTACTTTTGTTGCACAGTCCATTTGCCTTCTTATGATATATAGGATATACCTGTTATTAGGTGATTCAAGGGCTAAAAACTCAATCATATCGTGCTTGGTCATGTACTTTTTCTTTGGTAAGTTTGGCCGTTTTCGGTATGTCTGCGCACAGTAATTCTTGACCCCGGACAGTGCACTATGTTCAATACTTAACTTTTGTTGTCCAGTATATTAGCTTTCTTGGGATATATAGGATAAACCTGTTTTTAGTATCAAGTTTTCAAAACTCGATCAAATCTTGCATGGTCATGTATTTTTTCTTAGGTTAGGTTCCGCCGATTTCGCTATGTTGTCAATCAATAATCCTTAGCCCGGATCTGTGCACTTTATTCAGTACTTTACTTTTGTTGCCCAGTCTATTTGCTTTCTTAGGATATATAGGATATACCTGTTATTAGATGATTCAAGGGCTAAAAACTCAATCATATCGTGCTTGGTCATGTACTTTTTCTTTGGTAAGATTGGCCGTTTTCGGTATGTTTGCGCTCAATAATCCTTAGCCCGGATCTGTGCACTTAATTCAGTACTTAACTTTTGTTGCCCAGTCCATTTGCTTTCTTAGGATATATAGGATATACCTGTTATTAGGTGATTCAAGGGCTAAAAACTCAATCATATCGTGCTTGGTCATGTATTTTTTCTTTGGTAAGTTTGGCCGTTTTCGGTATGCTGGCGCTCAGTAATCCTTAACCCGGACCAGTGCACTCTGTTCAATACTTAACTTTTGTTGTCCAGTATATTAGCTTTCTTGTGATATATAGGGTATACCTGTTTTTAGTGTCAAGTTTTCAAAACTTGATCATATATTGCTTGGTCATGTATTTTTTTTTAGGTTAGGTTCCGCCGATTTCGCTATGTTGTCAATCAATTATCCTTCACCCGGATCTGTGCACTTTATTCAGTACTTTACTTTTGTTGTCCAGTCTATTTGCTTTCTTAGGATATAAAGGAAATACCTGTTATTAGATGATTCAAGGGCTAAAAACTCAATCATATCGTGCTTGGTCATGTACTTTTTCTTTGGTAAGATTGGTCGTTTTCGGTATGTTTGCGCTCAATAATCCTTCACCCGGATCTGTGCACTTTATTCAGTACTTAACTTTTGTTGCCCAGTCCATCTTCTTTCTTAGGATATATAGGATATACCTGTTATTAGGTGATTCAAGGGCTAAAAACTCAATCATATCGTGCTTGGTCATGTATTTTTTCTTTGGTAAGTTTGGCCGTTTTCGGTATGCTGGCGCTCAGTAATCCTTAATCCGGACCAGTGCACTCTGTTCAATACTTAACTTTTGTTGTCCAGTATATTAGCTTTCTTGTGATATATAGGGTATACCTGTTTTTAGTGTCAAGTTTTCAAAACTTGATCATATATTGCTTGGTCATGTATTTTTTCTTAGGTTAGGTTCAGCCGATTTCGCTATGTTGTCAATCAATTACCCTTCACCCGGATCTGTGCACTTTATTTAGTACTTAACTTTTGTTGCGAAGTCCATTTGCTTTCTTATGATATATAGGATATACCTGTTATTAGGTGATTCATGGGCTAAAAACTCAATCATATCGAGCTTGGTCATGTATTTTTTCTTTGGTAAGTTTGGCCGTTTTCGGTATGTTGGCGCTCAGTAATCCTTAACCCGGACCAGTGCACTCTGTTCAATACTTAACTTTTGTTGTCCAGTATATTAGCTTTCTTGGGATATATATGGTATACCTGTTTTTAGTATTAAGTTTTCAAAACTTGATCATATATTGCTTGGTCGTGTATTTTTTCTTAGGTTAGGTTCCGCCGATTTCGCTATGTTGTCAATCAATTATCCTTCACCCGGATATGTGCACTTTATTCAGTACATAAATTTTGTTGCCCAGTTCATTTGCTTTCTTAGGATATATAGGATATACCTGTTATTAGATGATTCATGGGCTAAAAACTCAATCATATCGTGCATGGTCATGTACTTTTTCTTTGGTAAGTTTGGCCGTTTTCGGTATGTTGGCGCTCAGTAATCCTTAACCCGGATCAGTGCAGTCTGTTCAATACTTAACTTTTGTTGTCCAGTATATTAGCTTTCTTGGGATATATAGGGTATACCTGTTTTTAGTATTAAGGATTCAAAACTCGATTTTATCGTGCTTGGTCATGTTTTTTTTTCTTAGGTTAAGTTCGGCCGTTTTCGGTATGTTGTCAATCAATAATCCTTAAGCCGGATCTGTGCACTTTATTCAGTATTTTACTTTTGTTGAACAGGCCATTTTCTTTCTAGGGATATACAGGATATATCTGTTATTAGTTGATTCAAGGGCTAAAAACTTAATCATATCGTGCTTTGGCATGTACTTTTTCTTTGGTAAGTTTGGCAGTTTTCGGTATATTGGCGCTTAGTTATCCTTAACCCAGATCATTGCACTATGTTCAATACTTAACTTTTGTTGTCCAGTATATAAGCTATCTTGGGATATATAGGGTATACCTGTTTTTACCATCAAGGGTTCAAAACTCGATCATATCGTGCTTAGTCATGTATTTTTTCTTAGGTTAGGTTCAGCCGTTTTCGTGCACTCTGTTCAATACTTAACTTTTGTTGTCCAGTATATTAGCTTTCTTGGGATATATAGGGTATACCTGTTTTTAGTATCAAGTTTTCAAAACTTGATCATATATTGCTTGGTCATGTATTTTTTCTTAGGTTAGGTTCCGCCGATTTCGCTATGTTGTCAATCAATTATCCTTCACCCGGATCTGTGCACTTTATTTAGTACTTAAATTTTGTTGCCCAGTTCATTTGCTTTCTTAGGATATATAGGACATACCTGTTAGTAGGTGATTCATGGGCTAAAAACTCAATCATATCGTGCTTGGTCATGTATTTTTTCTTTGGTAAGTTTGACCGTTTTCGGTATGTTGGCGCTCAGTAATCCTTAACCCGGACCAGTGCACTCTGTTCAATACTTAACTTTTGTTGTCCAGTATATTAGCTTTCTTCGGATATATAGGGTATACCTGTTTTCAGTATCAAGTTTTCAAAACTTGATCATATATTGCTTGGTCGTGTATTTTTTCTTAGGTTAGGTTCCGCCGATTTTGCTATGTTGTCAATCAATTATCCTTCACCCGGATCTGTGCACTTTATTCAGTACTTAAATTTTGTTGCCCAGTTCATTTGCTTTCTTAGGATATATAGGATATACCTGTTATTAGATGATTCAAGGGCTAAAAACTCAATCATATCGTGCTTGGTCATGTATTTTCTCTTTGGTAAGTTTGGCCGTTTTCGGTATGTTAACGCTCAACTATCCTAAACCCGGATCAGAGCACTATGTTCAATACTTTACTTTTGTTGTCCAGTATATTAGCTTTCTTGGGATATATAGGGTATACCTGTTTTTAGTATTAAGGATTCAAAACTCGATTTAATCGTGCTTAATCATGTTTCTTTCTTAGGTTAGGTTCGGCCGTTTTCGGTATGTTGTCCATCAATAATCCTTAACCCGGATCTGTGCACTTTATTCAGTATTTTACTTTTGTTGCACAGGCCATTTGCTTTCTAGGTATATATAGGATATATCTGTTATTAGTTGGTTCAAGGGCTAAAAACTCAATCATATCGTGCTTGGTCATGTATTTTTTCTTTGGTAAGTTCGGCAGTTTTCGGTATATTGGCGCTTAGTTATCCTTAATGCACATCATTGCACTATGTTCAATACTTAACTTTTGTTGTCTAGTATATAAGCTATCTTGGGATATATAGGGTATACCTGTTTTTATCATCAAGGGTTCAAAACTCAATCATATCGTGCTTAGTCATGTATTTTTTCTTAGGTTAGGTTCGGCCGTTTTCGGTATGTTGTCAATCAGTAATCCTTAACCCGGACCAGTGCACTCTGTTCAATGCTTAACTTTTGTTGTCCAGTATATTAGCTTTCTTGGGATATATAGGGTATACCTGTTTTTAGTATCAAGTTTTCAAAACTTGATCATATATTGCTTGGTCATGTATTTTTTCTTAGGTTAGGTTCCGCCGATTTCGCTATGTTTTCAATCAATTATCCTTCACCCGGATCTGTGCACTTTATTTAGTACTTAACTTTTGTTGCGCAGTCCATTTGCCTTCTTATGATATATAGGATATACCTGTTATTAGGTGATTCAAGGGCTAAAAACTCAATCATATCGTGCTTGGTCATGTACTTTTTCTTTGGTAAGTTTGGCCGTTTTCGTTATGTCTGCGCACAGTAATTCTTGACCCGGGACAGTGCACTATGTTCAATACTTAACTTTTGTTGTCCAGTATATTAGCTTTCTTGGGATATATAGGACAAACCTGTTGTTAGTATCAAGTTTTCAAAACTCGATCAAATCTTGCATGGTCATGTATTTTTTCTTAGGTTAGGTTCCGCCGATTTCGCTATGTTGTCAATCAATAATCCTTAGCCCGGATCTGTGCACTTTATTCAGTACTTTACTTTTGTTGCCCAGTCTATTTGCTTTCTTAGGATAAATAGGATATACCTGTTATTAGATGATTCAAGGGCTAAAAACTCAATCATATCGTGCTTGGTCATGTACTTTTTCTTTGGTAAGATTGGCCGTTTTCGGTATTTTTGCGCTCAATAATCCTTAGCCCGGATCTGTGCACTTTATTCAGTACTTAACTTTTGTTGTCCAGTCCATTTGGTTTCTTAGGATATATAGGATATACCTGTTATAAGGGAATTCAAGGTCTAAAAACTCAATCCTATCGTGCTTGGTCATGTATTTTCTCTTTGGTAAGTTTGGCCGTTTTCGATATGTTAACGCTCAACTATCCTTAACTCGGATCAGTGCACTATGTTCAGTACTTAACTTTTGTTGTCCAGTATATTAGCTTTCTTGGGATATATAGGGTATACCTGTTTTTAGAATTAAAGATTCAAAACTCGATTTTATCGTGCTTGGTCATGTTTTTTTTCTTAGGTTAAGTTCGGCCGTTTTCGGTATGTTGTCAATCAATAATCCTTAAGCCGGATCTGTGCACTTTATTCAGTATTTTACTTTTGTTGCACAGGCCATTTTCTTTCTAGGGATATACAGGATATATCTGTTATTAGTTGATTCAAGGGCTAAAAACTTAATCATATCGTGCTTTGGCATGTACTTTTTCTTTGGTAAGTTTGGCAGTTTTCGGTATATTGGCGCTTAGTTATCCTTAACCCAGATCATTGCACTATGTTCAATACTTAACTTTATTTGTCCAGTATATAAGCGAACTTGGGATATATAGGGTATACCTGTTTTTATCATCAAGGGTTCAAAACTCGATCATATCGTGCTTAGTCATGTATTTTTTCTTAGGTTAGGTTCGGCCGTTTTCGGTATGTTGTCAATCAGTAATCCTTAACCCGGACCAGTGCACTCTGTTCAATACTTAACTTTTGTTGTCCAGTATATTAGCTTTCTTGGGATATATAGGGTTAACCTGTTTTTAGTATCAAGTTTTCAAAACTTGATCATATATTGCTTGGTCATGTATTTTTTCTTAGGTTAGGTTCCGCCGATTTCGCTATGTTGTCAATCAATTATCCTTCACCCGGATCTGTGCACTTTATTTAGTACTTAACTTTTGTTGCGCAGTCCAATTGCCTTCTTATGATATATTGGATAAACCTGTTATTAGGAGATTCAAGGGCTAAAAACTCAATCATATCGTGCTTGGTCATGTACTTTTTCTTTGGTAAGTTTGGCCGCTTTCGGTATGTTTGCGCACAGTTATTCTTAACCCGGGACAGTGCACTATGTTCAATACTTAACTTTTGTTGTCCAGTATATTAGATTTCTTGGGATATATAGGATATACCTGTTTTTAGTATCAAGGTTTCAAAACTCGATCAAATCTTGCATGGTCATGTATTTTTTCTTAGGTTAGGTTCGGCCGTTTTCGGTATGTTGTCCATCAATAATCCTTAGCCCGGATCTGTGCACTTTATTCAGTACTTAACTTTTGTTGCCCAGTCTATTTGCTTTCTTAGGATATATAGGATATACCTGTTATGAGATGATTCAAGGGTAAAAACTCAATCATATCGTGCTTGGTCATGTATTTTTTCTTTGGTAAGTTTGGCCGTTTTCGGTATGTTGGCGCTCAGTAATCCTTAACCCGGACCAGTGCACTCTGTTGAATACTTAACTTTTGTTGTCCAGTATATTAGCTTTCTTGGGATATATAGGGTATACCTGTTTTTAGTATTAAGTTTTCAAAACTTGATCATATATTGCTTGGTCGTGTATTTTTTCTTAGGTTAGGTTCCGCCGATTTCGCTATGTTGTCAATCAATTATCCTTCACCCGGATATGTGCACTTTATTCAGTACTTAAATTTTGTTGCCCAGTTCATTTGCTTTCTTAGGATATATAGGATATACCTGTTATTAGATGATTCAAGGGCTAAAAACTCAATCATATCGTGCATGGTCATGTATTTTTTCTTTGGTAAGTTTGGCCGTTTTCGGTATGTTGGCTCTCAGTAATCCTTAACCCGGATCAGTGCACTCTGTTCAATACTTAACTTTTGTTGTCCAGTATATTAGCTTTCTTGTGATATATAGGGTATACCTGTTTTTAGTATTAAGTGTTTAAAACTCGATTTTATCGTGCTTGGTTATGTATTTTTTATTAGGTTAGGTTCGGCCGTATTCGGTATGTTTTTAATCAATTATCCTTAACCCGGATCTGTGCACTTTATTCAGTACTTAACTTTTGTTGTCCAGTCCATTTGGTTTCTTAGGATATATAGGATATACCTGTTATAAGGGAATTCAAGGTCGAAAAACTCAATCATATCGTGCTTGGTTATGTATTTTCTCTTTGGTAAGTTTGGCCGTTTTCGATATGTTAACGCTCAACTATCCTTATCCCGGATCAGTGCACTATGTTCAATACTTAACTTTTGTTGTCCAGTATATTAGCTTTCTTGGGATATATAGGGTATACCTGTTTTTAGAATTAAGGATTCAAAACTCGATTTTATCGTGCTTGGTCATGTTTTTTTCTTAGGTTAAGTTCGGCCGTTTTCGGTATGTTGTCAATCAATAATCCTTAAGCCGGATCTGTGCACTTTATTCAGTATTTTACTTTTGTTGCACAGGCCATTTTCTTTCTAGGGATATACAGGATATATCTGTTATTAGTTGATTCAAGGGCTAAAAACTTAATCATATCGTGCTTTGGCATGTACTTTTTCTTTGGTAAGTTTGGCAGTTTTCGGTATATTGGCGCTTATTTATCCTTAACCCAGATCATTGCACTATGTTCAATACTTAACTTTTGTTGTCCAGTATATAAGCGATCTTGGGATATATAGGGTATACCTGTTTTTACCATCAAGGGTTCAAAACTCGATCATATCGTGCTTAGTCATGTATTTTTTCTTAGGTTAGGTTCGGCCGTTTTCGGTATGTTGTCAATCAGTAATCCTTAACCCGGACCAGTGCACTCTGTTCAATACTTAACTTTTGTTGTCCAGTATATTAGCTTTCTTGGGATATATAGCGTTAACCTGTTTTTAGTATCAAGTTTTCAAAACTTGATCATATATTGCTTGGTCATGTATTTTTTCTTAGGTTAGGTTCCGCCGATTTCGCTATGTTGTCAATCAATTATCCTTCACCCTGATCTGTGCACTTTATTTAGTACTTAACTTTTGTTGCCCAGTCTATTTGCTTTCTTAGGATATATAGGATATACCTGTTATTAGATGATTCAAGGGTTTTTCAATCATATCGTGCTTGGTCATGTACTTTTTTTTTGGTAAGATTGGCCGTTTTCGGTATGTTTTCGCTCAATTATCCTTAGCCCGGATCTGTGCACTTTATTCAGTACTTAACTTTTGTTGCCCAGTCCATTTGCTTTCTTAGGATATATAGGATATACCTGTTATTAGGTGATTCAAGGGCTAAAAACTCAATCATATCGTGCTTGGTCATGTATTTTGTCTTTGGTAAGTTTGGCCGTTTTCGGTATGCTGGCGCTCAGTAATCCTTAACCCGGACCAGTGCACTCTGTTCAATACTTAACTTTTGGTGTCCAGTATATTAGCTTTATTGGGATTTATAGGGTATACCTGTTTTTAGTATCAAGTTTTCAAAACTTGATCATATATTGCTTGGTCAAGTATTTTTTCTTAGGTTAGGTTCCGCCGATTTCGCTATGTTGTCAATCAATTATCCTTCACCCGGATCTGTGCACTTTATTCAGTACTTAACTTTTGTTGCGATGTCCATTTGCTTTCTTATGATATATAGGATATACCTGTTTTTAGGTGATTCATGGGCTAAAAACTCAATCATATCGTGTTTGGTCATGTACTTTTTCTTTGATACGTTTGGCCGTTTTCGGTAGGTTGGCGCTCAGTAATCTTTAACTCGGATCAGTGCACTCTCTTCAATACTTAACTTTTGTTTTCCAGTGTATTAGCTATCTATGAATATATAGGGTATACCTGTTTCTTTTTGTCAAGGGTTCAAAACTTGATCATATCGTGCTTAGTCATGTATTTTTTCTTAGGTCAGGTTCGACCGTTTTCGGTATGTTGTCAAGCAATAATCCTGAACACGGATCTGTGCACTTTATTCAGTACTTCACTTTTGTTGCCCAGCCCATTTGCTTTCTTAGGATATATAGGATATACCTGTTATTAGTTGATTCAAGGGCTAAAAACTTAATCATATCGTGTCTGGTCATGTATTTTTTCTTTGGTAAGTTTGGCAGTTTTCGGTATGTTGGCGCTTAGTAATCCTTAACCCAGATCAGTGCACTCTGTTCAATACTTAGCTTTTGTTGTCCAGTATATTAGCTATCTTGGGATATATAGGGTATACCTGTTATTACGTGATTCAAGGGCTAAAAACTCAATCGTATATTGCTTGGTCATGTATTTTTTCTTTGGTAAGTTTGGCCGTTTTCGGTATGTTTGCGCACAGTAATTCTTAACCCGGATCAGTGCACTATGTTCAATACTTAACTTTTGTTGTCCAGTATATTAGATTTTCTTGGGATATATAGGATATACCTGTTTTTAGTAACAAGGTTTCAAAACTCGATCAAATCTTGCATGGTCATGTATTTTTTCTTAGGTTAGGTTCGGCCGTTTTCGGTATGTTGTCCATCAATAATCCTTAGCCCGGATCTGTGCACTTTATTCAGTACTTAACTTTTGTTGCCCAGTCTATTTGCTTTCTTAGGATATATAGGATATACCTGTTATTAGATGATTCAACGGCTAAAAACTCAATCATATCGTGCTTGGTCATGTACTTTTTTTTTGGTAAGATTGGCCGTTTTCGGTATGTTTGCGCTCAATAATCCTTAGCCCGGATCTGTGCACTTTATTCAGTATTTAACTTTTGTTGCCCAGTCCATTTGCTTTCTTAGGATATATAGGATATACCTGTTATTAGGTGATTCAAGGGCTTAAAACTCAATCATATCGTGCTTGGTCATGTATTTTTTCTTTGGTAAGTTTGGCCGTTTTCGGTAGGTTGGCGCTCAGTAATCTTTAACTCGGATCAGTGCACTATGTTCAATACTTAACTTTTGTTGTCCAGTATATTAGATTTCTTGGGATTTATAGGGTATACCTGTTTTTAGATGATTCAACGGCTAAAAACTCAATCATATCGTGCTTGGTCATGTACTTTTTTTTTGGTAAGATTGGCCGTTTTCGGTATGTTTGCGCTCAATAATCCTTAGCCCGGATCTGTGCACTTTATTCAATGCATAACTTTTGTTGCTAATATAATTGCTTTCTTAAGATATATAGGGTATACCTGTTTTTAGAAGATTCAAGGGTGCAAAACTCGATCATATAGTGCTATGTCATGTATTTTTTATTAGGTACGGTTCGTCCGTTTTCGGTATGTTGTCAATCAATAATCCTTTGCTTTCTTAGGATATATATGTTGTCAATCAATAATCATTTGCTTTCTTAGGATATATAGGATATACCTGTTATTAGATGATTCAACGGCTAAAAACTCAATCATATCGTGCTTGGTCATGTATTTTTTCTTTGGTAAGTTTGGCCGTTTTCGGTAGGTTGGCGCTCAGTAATCCTTAACCCGGATCAGTGCACTCTATTCAATGCATAACTTTTGTTGCTAATATAATTGCTTTCTTAAGATATATAGGGTATACCTGTTTTTAGAAGATTCAAAGGTGCAAAACTCGATCATATAGTGCTATGTCATGTATTTTTTATTAGGTACGGTTCGTCCGTTTTCGGTATGTTGTCAATCAATAATCCTTAACCGGGATCTGTGCACTTTATTCAGTACTTAACTTTTCTTGCCCAGTCCATTTGCTTTCTTAGGATACATAGGATATACCTTTATTAGGGGACTCAAGGGTTTGAAAACTCGATCATATCGTGCTTGGTCATGTATTTTTTCTTTTGTACGTTCGACCGTTTTCGGTATGTTGGCGCTCAGTGATCCTTAACCCGAATCAGTGCACTCTATTCAATACTTAACTTTTGCTGCCCTGTATATCAGCTTTCTTGGGATATATAGGGTATACCTGTTATTAGGAGATTCAAAGGCTAAAAACTCGATCATATCGTGTTTGGTCATGTATTTTTTCTTTGGTAAGTTTTGCCGTTTTCGGTATTTTAACGCTCAGTAATCCTTAACCTGGATCAGTGCACTCTGTTCAATACTTAACTTTTGTTGTCCAGTATATTAGCTTTCTTGGGATATGTAGGGTATACCTGTTTTTAGTATCACGGGTTCAAAACTCGATTATATCGTGCTTGGTCATGTATTTTTTATTAGGTGAGGTTCGGCCGTTTTCAGTATTTTGTCAATCAATAATCCTTACCCGGATCTGTGCACTTTATTCAGTACTTAACTTTTGTTGATCATGTAATTTTTCTTTGGTAAGTTTGGCCGTTTTCGGTATGTTGGCGTAAAGTAATCCTTAACCCAGATCAGTGCACTCTGTTCAATACTTAACTTTTGTTGTCCAGTATATTAGCTTTCTTGGGATATATAGGGTTACCTGTTTTTAGTATCACGGGTTCAAAACTCGATCATATCGTCCTTGGTCATGTATTTTTTCTTAGGTTAGGTTCGGCCGTTTTCGGTATGTGGTCAATCAATAATCCTTAACCCGGATCTGTGCACTTTATTCAGTACTTAACTTTTGTTGCGCAGTCCATTTGCTTTCTAGTTATATATAGGATATACCTGTTATTAGGGGATTCAAGGGCTAAAAACTCAATCATATCGTGCTTGGTCATGTATTTTTTCTTTGGTAAGTTTGGCAGTTTTCGGTATGTTGGCGCTTCGTTATCCTTAACCCAGATCAGTGCACTCTGTTCAATACTTAACTTTTGTTGTCCAGTATATTAGCTATCTTGGGATATATAGGGTATACCTGTTATTACGTGATTCAAGGGCTAAAAACTCAATCGTATATTGCTTGGTCATGTATTTTTTCTTTGGTAAGTTTGGCCGTTTTCGGTATGTTGGCGCTCAGTAATCCTTAACCCGGATCAGTGCACTCTGTTCAATACTTAACTTTTGTTGTCCAGTATATTAGCTTTTTCGGATATATAGGTTATAGCTCTTTTTAGTATTAAGGGTTCAAAACTCGATCATATCGTGCTTGGTCATGCATTTTTTGTTAGGTTAGGTTCGGCGGTTTTCGGTATGTTGTCAATCAATAATCCTTAACCCGGATCTGTGCACTTTATTCAGTACTTAACTTTTGTCGTCCAGTCCATTTGCTTACTTCGGATATATAGGATATACCTGTTATTAGGTGATTCAAAGGCTAAAAACTCGATCATATCGTGATTGGTCATGTATTTTTTCTTTGGTAAGTTCGAAGGTTTTCGGTATGTTGGCGCTCAGTAATCCCTTACCCGGATCAGTGCACTCTATTCAATGCTTAACTTTTGTTGCCCAGTATATTAGATTTCTTGGGATATATAGGGTATACCTGTTTTTAGAAGATTCAAGGGTGCAAAACTCGATCATATAGTGCTATGTCGTGTATTTTTTATTTGGTTAGGTTCGGCCGTTTTCGTTATGTTGTCAATCAATAATCCTTAACCCGGATCTGTGCACTTTATTTAGTACTTAAATTTTGTTGCCTAGTCCATTTGCTTTCTTCGGATATATATGATATACCTGTTATTAGGGGATTCAAGAGTTAAAAACTCGATCAAATCGTGCTTGGTCATGTATTTTTTCTTTGGTAAGTTCGACCGTTTTCGGTATGTTGGCGGTCAGTTATCCCTAACCCGGATCAGTGCACTTTATTTAATACTTAACTTTTGTAGCCCTGTATATTAGCTGTCTTGGGATATAGAGGGTATACCTGTTTTTAGAAGATTCAAGGGTAAAAATTCGATCATATCGTGCTTGGTCATGTATTTTTTCTTAGGTTAGGTTCCGCCGATTTCGCTATGTTGTCAATCAATCATCCTTCACCCGGATCTGTGCACTTTATTTAGTACTTAACTTTTGTTGCGCAGTTCATTTGCCTTCTTATGATATATAGGATATACCTGTTATTAGGTGATTCAAGGGCTAAAAACTCAATCATATCGTGCTTGGTCATGTACTTTTTCTTTGGTAAGTTTGACCGTTTTCGGTATGTTTGTGCACAGTAATTCTTAACTCGGGACAGTGCACTATGTTCAATACTTAACTTTTGTTTTCCAGTATATTAGATTTCTTGGGATATATAGGATATACCTGTTTTTAGTATCAAGGTTTCAAAACTCGATCAAATCTTGCATGGTCATGTATTTTTTCTTAGGTTAGGTTCGGCCGTTTTCGGTATGTTGTCCATCAATAATCCTTAGCCCGGATCTGTGCACTTTATTCAGTACTTAACTTTTGTTGCCCTGTCTATTTGCTTTCTTAGGATATATAGGATATACCTGTTATTAGATGATTCAACGGCTAAAAACTCAATCATATCGTGCTTGGTCATGTACTTTTTCTTTGGTAAGATTGGCCGTTTTCGGTATGTTTGCGCTCAATAATCCTTAGCCCGGATCTGTGCACTTTATTCAGTACTTAACTTTTGTTGCCCAGTCCATTTGCTTTCTTAGGATATATAGGATATACCTGTTATTAGGTGATTCAAGGGCTAAAAACTCAATCATATTGTGCTTGGTCATGTATTTTTTCTTTGGTAAGTTTGGCCGTTTTCGGTATGCTGGCGCTCAGTAATCCTTAACCCGGACCAGTGCACTCTGTTCAATACTTAACTTTTGGTGTCCAGTATATTAGCTTTCTTGGGATTTATAGGGTATACCTGTTTTTAGTATCAAGTTTTGAAAACTTGATCATATATTGCTTGGTCATGTTTTTTTCTTAGGTTAGGTTCCGCCGATTTCGCTATGTTGTCAATCAATTATCCTTCACCCGGATCTGTGCACTTTATTCAGTACTTAACTTTTGTTGCGATGTCCATTTGCTTTCTTATGATATATAGGATATACCTGTTTTTAGGTGATTCATTGGCTAAAAACTCAATCATATCGTGCTTGGTCATGAACTTTTTCTTTGGTACGTTTGGCCGTTTTCGGTAGGTTGGCGCTCAGTAATCTTTAACTCGGATCAGTGCACTCTCTTCAATACTTAACTTTTGTTTTCCAGTGTATTTGCTATCTATGGATATATAGGATATACCTGTTTTTATTATCAAGGGTTCAAAACTTGATCATATCGTGCTTAGTCATGTATTTTTTCTTAGGTTAGGTTTGGCCGTTTTCGGTATGTTGTCAGTCAATAATCCTTAACCCGGATCTGTGCACTTTATTCAGTACTTAACTGTTGTTGCGCAGTCCATTTTCTTTCTAGGGATTTATAGGATATACCTGTTTTAGGTGATTCAAGTGCTAAAAACTCAATCATATCGTGCTTGGTCATGTACTTTTTCTTTGGTAAGTTTGGCAGTTTTCGGTATGTTGGCGCTTAGTAATCCTTAACCCAGATCAGTGCACTCTGTTCAATACTTAACTTTTGTTGTCCAGTATATTAGCTATCTTGGGATATATGGCGTATACCTGTTTTTATTATCAAGGATTCAAAACTTGATCATATCGTGCTTAGTCACGTATTTTTTCTGAGGTTAGGTTCGGCCGTTTTCGGTATGTTGTCAATCAATAAATTTAACCCGGATCTGTGCACTTTATTCAGTACTTAACTTTTGTTGCACAGTTCATTTGCTTTCTTAAGATATATAGGATATACCTGTTATTAGGCTATTCAAGGGATAAAAACTCGATCATATCGTGTCCGGTCATGCATTTTTTCTTTCGTAAGTTCGACCTGTTTTTAGAAGAATCAAGGTTGCAAAACTCAATCAAATCGTGTTTGGTCATGTATTTTTTCTTAGGTCAGGTTCGGCCGTTTTTTAAGTATGTTGTTAATCAATTGCCCTTAACCCGGATCTGTAAACTTTATGCAGTACTTAACTTTTGTTGTATAGTCCATTTGCTTACTTAGGATATATAGGATATACCTGTTATTAGGGGTTCAAGGATTAAAAACTAGATCATATCGTGCTTGGTCATGTATTTTTTTCTTTGGTAAGTTCGACCGTTTTCGATATGTTGGCGCTCAGTAATCCTTAACCCGGATCAGTGCACTCTATTCAATGCATAACTTTTGTTGCTAATATAATTGCTTTCTTGGGATATATAGGGTATACCTGTTTTTAGAAGTTTCAAGGGTGCAAAACTCGATCATATAGTGCTATGTCATGTATTTTTTATTAGGTTAGGTTCGGCCGTTTTCGGTATGTTGTCAATCAATAATCCTTAACCCGAATCTGTGCACTTTATTTAGTACTTAACTTTTGTTGCCTAGTCCATTTGTTTTCATTGGATATATAGGATATACCTATTATTAGGGGATTCAAGGGTTAAAAACTCGATCAAATCGTGCTTGGTCATGTATTTTTTCTTTGGTAAGTTCGACCGTTTTCGGTATGTTGGCGGTCAGTTATCCCTAACCCGGATCAGTGCAGTCTATTCAATACTTAACTTTTGTAGCCCTGTATATTAGCTGTCTTGGGATATAGAGGGTATACCTTTTTTAGAAGATTCAAGGGTGGAAATTCGATCATATCGTGCTTAGTCATGTATTTTTTTTTAGGTACGGTTCGTCCGTTTTCGGTATGTTGTCAATCAATAATCCTTATCCGGGATCTGTGCACTTTATTTAGTAGATAACTTCTACTGTCCATTCCATTTGCTTTCTTAGGATATATATAGAGATTATATACCTGTTATTAAGGGATTCAAGGGCTAAAAACTCGATCATATCGTGCTTGGTCATGTATTTTTTCTTTTGTACGTTCGACCGTTTTCGGTATGTTGGCGCTCAGTGATCCTTAACCCGGATCAGTGCACTCTATTCAATACTTAACATTTGCTGCCCTGTATATCAGCTTTCTTGGGATATATAGGGTATACCTGTTATTAGGAGATTCAAAGGCTAAAAACTCGATCATATCGTGTTTGGTCATGTATTTTTTCTTTGGTAAGTTTTGCCGTTTTCGGTATGTTAACGCTCAGTAATCCTTAACCCGGATCAGTGCACTCTGTTCAATACTTAACTTTTGTTGTCCAGTATATTAGCTTTCTTGGGATATGTAGGGTATACCTGTTTTTAGTATCACGGGTTCAAAACTCGATTATATCGTGCTTGGTCATGTATTTTTTCTTAGGTGAGGTTCGGCCGTTTTCAGTATTTTGTCAATCAATAATCCTTACCCGGATCTGTGCACTTTATTCAGTACTTAACTTTTGTTGATCATGTAATTTTTCTTTGGTAAGTTTGGCCGTTTTCGGTATGTTGGCGTAAAGTAATCCTAACCCCAGATCAGTGCACTCTGTTCAATACTTAACTTTTTTTGTCCAGTATATTAGCTTTCTTGGGATATATAGGGTTACCTGTTTTTAGTATCACGGATTCAAAACTCGATCATATCGTGCTTGGTCATGTATTTTTTCTTAGGTTAGGTTCGGCAGTTTTCGGTATGTGGTCAATCAATAATCCTTAACCCGGATCTGTGCACTTTATTCAGTACTTAACTTTTGTTGCGCAGTCCATTTGCTTTCTAGAGATATATAGGATATACCTGTTATTAGGGGATTCAAGGGCTAAAAACTCAATCATATCGTGCTTGGTCATGTATTTTTTCTTTGGTAAGTTTGGCAGTTTTCGGTATATTGGCGCTTAGTAATCCTTAACCCAGATCAGTGCACTCTGTTTAATACTTAACTGTTGTTGTCCAGTATATTAGCTATCTTGGGATATATAGGGTATACCTGTTATTACGAGATTCAAGGGCTAAAAACTCAATCGTATATTGCTTGGTCATGTATTTTTTCTTTGGTAAGTTTTTGCCGTTTTCGGTATGTTGGCGCTCAGTAATCCTTAACCCGGATCAGTGCACTCTGTTCAATACTTAACTTTTGTTGTCCAGTATATAAGCTTTCTTGGGATATATAGGTTATAGCTCTTTTTAGTATTAAGGGTTCAAAACTCGATCATATCGTGCTTGGTCATGTATTTTTTGTTAGGTTAGGTTCGGCCGTTTTCGGTATGTTGTCAATCAATAATCCTTAACACGGATCTGTGCACTTTATTCAGTACTTAACTTTTGTTGTCCAGTCCATTTGCTTACTTCGGATATATAGGATATACCTGTTATTAGGTGATTCAAAGGCTAAAAACTCGATCATATCGTGCTTGGTCATGTATTTTTTCTTTGGTAAGTTCGAACGTTTTCGGTATGTTGGCGCTCAGTAATCCCTTACCCGGATCAGTGCACTCTATTCAATGCTTGACTTTTGTTGCCCAGTATATGAGATTTCTTGGGATATATAGGGTATACCTGTTTTTAGAAGATTCAAGGTTGCAAAACTCGATCATATAGTGCTATGTCGTGTATTTTTTATTTGGTTAGGTTCGGCCGTTTTCGTTATGTTGTCAATCAATAATCCTTAACCCGGATCTGTGCACTTTATTTAGTACTTAACATTTGTTGCCTAGTCCATTTGCTTTCTTCGGATATATATGATATACCTGTTATTAGGGGATTCAAGAGTTAAAAACTCGATCAAATCGTACTTGGTCATGTATTTTTTCTTTGGTAAGTTCGACCGTTTTCGGTATGTTGGCGGTCAGTTATCCCTAACCCGGATCAGTGCACTCTATTTAATACTTAACTTTTGTAGCCCTGTATATTAGCTGTCTTATGATATAGAGGGTATACCTGTTTTTAGAAGATTCAAGGGTGGAAATTTGATCATATCGTGCTTGGTCATGTATTTTTTTTTAGGTACGGTTCGTCCGTTTTCGGTATGTTGTCAATCAATAATCCTCAAACCTGATCTGTGCACTTTATTCAGTACTTAACTTTTGTTGCCAATTCCATTTGCTTTCTTCGGATATATAGGTTATACCTGTTATTAGGGGATTCAAGAGTTAAAAACTCGATCAAATCGTGCTTGGTCATGTATATTTTCTTTGGTAAGTTCGACCGTTTTCGGTATGTTGGCGGTCAGTTATCCCTAACCCGGATCAGTGCACTCTATTTAATACTTAACTTTTGTAGCCCTGTATATTAGCTGTCTTGGGATATAGAGGGTATACCTGTTTTTAGAAGATTCAAGGGTGGAAATTCGATCATATCGTGCTTGGTCATGTATTTTTTTTTAGGTACGGTTCGTCCGTTTTCGGTATGTTGTCAATCAATAATCCTTAACTCGAATCTGTGCACTTTATTCAGTACTTAACTTTTGTTGCCCAGTCCATTTGCTTTCTTCGGATATATAGGTTATACCTGTTATTAGGCGATTCAAGGGCTAAAAATTCGATCATATCGTGCTTGGTCATGTATTTTTTCTTTTGTACGTTAGACCGTTTTCGGTATGTTGGCGCTCAGTGATCCTTAACCCGGATCAGTGCACTCTATTCAATACTTAACTTTTGCTGCCCTGTATATCAGCTGTCTTGTGATATATAGGGTTTACCTGTTTTTAGACTATTCAAGGGTGCAAAACTCGGTCATATCGTTTTTGGTCATGTATTTTTTCTTAGGTAAGGTTCGGCTGTTTTCGGTATTTTGTCAATCAATTACCCTTAACCCGGATCTGTGCACTTAATTCAGTACTTAACTTTTATTGCCCGGTCCATTTGCTTTCTTGGGATATATAGGATATACCTGTTATTAGGGGATTCAAGGGCTAAAAACATGATCATATTGTGCTTGGTTATGTATTTTTTCTTTGGTAAGTTCGACCTTTTTTGGTATCTTGGCGCTCAGTTATACTTAATCCGGATCATTGCACTCTATTTAATACTTAACTTTTGTTGCCAAGTATATTACCTTTCTTGGGAAAATAAGGGTGTTTTAAGAGGAATCAAGGGGGCAAAAGTCGATCATATCGTGCTTGGTCATGTATTTTTTCTTAGGTTAGGTTCGGCCGTTTTCGGTGTGTTGTCAATTAATAATCTTTAACCCGGATCAGTGCACTCTATTCAATACTTAACTTTTGTTGCCCAGTATAATAGCTTTCTTGGGATTTATAGGATACCTGTTTTTAGAGGATTCAAGGGTTCTGAACTTGATCATATCGTGCTTGGTCATGTATTTTTACTTAGATTAGGTTCCGCCGTTTTCGGTATGTTGTCAAACAATTATCCTTAACCCGGATCTGTGCACTTTCTTTAGTACTTAACTTTTGTTGCCCAGTCCATTTGCTTTCTTATGATATATAGGATATACCTGACATTAGGGGATTCAAGGGCTAAAAGCTCGATCATATCGTGCTTGGTCAAGTATTTTTTCTTTTGTAAGTTTGGCTCTTGTCGGTATGTTGGCGCTCAGCAATCCTTAACCTGGATCAGTGCACTCTGTTCAATACTTAACTTTTGTTTCCTAGTATATTAGCTTTTTTTGAGATATATAGGATATACCTGTTTTTAGATTATTCAAGGGTTCAAAACTCGATCATATCGTGTTTGGTCTTGTATTTTTTTTTTTGTGGTAAATTTGGCCGCTTTCGGTATTGTTGGCGCTCAGTAATCCTTAACACGGATCAGTGCACTCTGTTCAATACTTAACTTTTGTTGCCCAGTATATTAGATTTCTTTGGATATATAGGATATACCTGTTTTTAGAGGATTCAAAGGTTCAAAACTCGATCATATCGTGCTTGGTCATGTATTTTTTCTTATGTTAGGTTCGGCCGTTTACGGTATGTTGTCAATCAATAATCCTTAACTTTACACTTTATTCAGTACTTAACTACTGTTGTCAAGTCCATTTGCTTTCTTATGATATATAGGATATACCTGTTATTAGGGGATTAAAGAGCTAGAAACTCTATCATATCGTGCGTGGTCATGTATTTTTCTTAGGTTAGAATCGCCCGTTTTCGGTATGTTTTCAATCAATAATCCTTAACCCGGATCTGTGCACTTTATTCAGTACTTAACTTTTGTTGCCCAGTGCATTTGCCTTTTTAGGATATATAGGATATACCTGTTATTAAGGGATTCAAGGGCTAAAAACTTCATCATATCGTGCTTGGTCATGTATTTTTTCTTAGGTTAGGTTCTGAAGTTTTCGGTTTGTTGTCAATCAATTATCCTTAACCCGGATCTGTGCACTTTATTCAGTAATTAGCTTTTGTTTCCCAGTCCATTGCTTTCTTATTATATAGAGGATATACCTGTTATTAGGGGATTCAAGGGCTAAAATCTCGATCATATCGTGCTTTGTCATGTATTTTTTCTTAGGTTAGGTTCGGCCGTTTTCGGTATGTTGTCAATCAATAATCCCTAACTCAGATCTGTGCACTTTATTCAGTGCTTAATTCTTGTTTCCCAATCTATTTGCTTTCTTATGATATATAGGATATACCTGTTATTAAGGGATTCAAGGACTGAAAACTTAATCATATCGTGCTTGCTCATGTATTTTTTCTTTGGTTAGTTTGGCCGTTTTTGGTATTTTGACGCTCAGTAATCCTTAACCCGGATCAGTGCACTCTGTTCAATACTTGACTTTTGTTGTCCAATTTATTAGCTCTCTTGGGATATATAGGGTATACCTGTTTTTATTATCAAAGGTTTAAAACTCGAAAATATCGAGCTTGGTCATGTATTTTTTCTTAGGTTACGTTCACCCGTTTTCGGTATGTTGTAATAATCCTTAACCCGGATCTTTGCACTTTATTTAGTAATTAACTTTTGTTGCCCAGTTGTCCATTTGCTTTCTATGATAAATAGGATATACCTGTTATAAAGGGATTCAAGGGCTGAAAATTTGATCATATCATACTTGGTCATGTACTTTTTGTTTGGTTAGTTTGGCCGTTTTCGGTATGTTGTCAATCAATAATCCTTAACCCGGATCTGTGCACTTTATTCAGTACTAAACGTTTGTTGTACAGTCCATTTACTTTCTTGTGATATATAGGAGGTACCTTTTATTAGGGGATTCAAGGGCTAAAAACTCGATCATATCGTGCTTGGTCATGTATTTTGTCTTTTGTAAGTTTGGCTGTTTTCGGTATGTTGGCGCTCAGTTGTGCTTAACCCGGATCAATGCGATCTGTTCAATACTTAGCTTTTGTTGCCCAGTATATTGGCTTTCTTGGGATATATAGGGTACACCTGTTTTTAAGGGATTCAAGGGTTTAAAACTCGATCATATCGTGCTTTGTCATGTACTTTTTCTTAGGTTAGGTTCGGCCGTTTTCGGTATGTTGTCAATCAATAATCCTTAACCCAGATCTGTGCACTTTATTCAGTACTCAACTTTTGTTGCCCAGTCCATTTGCTTTCTTATTATATAGAGGATATACCTGTTATTAGGGGATTCAAGGGCTAAAATCTCGATCATATCGTGCTTGGTCATGTATTTTTTCTTTGGTAAGTTTGGCCGTTTTTGGTATTTTGGCGCTCAGTAATCCTTAACCCGGATCAGTGCACTCTGTTCAATACTTAACTTTTGTTGTCCAGTTTATTAGCTCTCTTGGGATATATAGGGTATACCTGTTTTTATTATCAAAGGTTTAAAACTCGAAAATATCGTCCTTGGTCATGTATTTTTTCTTAGGATAGGTTCGGCCGTTTTCGGTATGTTGTCAATCAATACTCCTTAACACGGATCTTTGCACTTTATTCAGTACTTAACTTTTGTAGCCCAGTCGTCCATTTGCTTTCTGATGATAAATAGGATATACCTGTTATTAGGGGATTCAAGGGCTGAAAACTCGATCATATCGTACTTGGTCATGTACTTTTTCTTTGGTTAGTTTGGCCGTTTTCGGTATGTTGCCGCTCGGTAATCCTTAACCCAGATCAGTGCACTCTGTTCAAAACTTAATTTTGGTAGCCCAGTATATTAACTTTCTTAGGATATATAGGGTTTACCTGTTTTAAGAACATTCAAGGGTTCAAAACTCGATGTACTTTTTCTTAGCTTACGTTCAGCCGTTTTCGGTATGTTGTCAATCAATAATCCTTACCCCGGATCTGTGCACTTTATTCAGTACTAAACTTTTGTTGCACAGTCCATTTGCTTTCTTATTATATATAGGATATACCTGTTATTATGGGATTCAAGGGCTAAAATTTCGATCATATTGTGCTTGGTCATGTATTTTTTCTTAGGTTAGGTTCTGAAGTTTTCGGTTTGTTGTCAATCAATTATCCTTAACCCGGATCTGTGCACTTTATTCAGTAATTAGCTTTTGTTTCCCAGTCCATTGCTTTCTTATTATATAGAGGATATACCTGTTATTAGGGGATTCAAGGGCTAAAATCTCGATCATATCGTGCTTTGTCATGTATTTTTTCTTAGGTTAGGTTCGGCCGTTTTCGGTATGTTGTCAATCAATAATCCCTAACTCAGATCTGTGCACTTTATTCAGTGCTTAATTCTTGTTTCCCAATCTATTTGCTTTCTTATGATATATAGGATATACCTGTTATTAAGGGATTCAAGGACTAAAAACTTAATCATATCGTGCTTGCTCATGTATTTTTTCTTTGGTTAGTTTGGCCGTTTTTGGTATTTTGACGCTCAGTAATCCTTAACCCGGATCAGTGCACTCTGTTCAATACTTGACTTTTGTTGTCCAGTTTATTAGCTCTCTTGGGATATATAGGGTATACTTGTTTTTATTATCAAAGGTTTAAAACTCGAAAATATCGAGCTTGGTCATGTATTTTTTCTTAGGTTACGTTCACCCGTTTTCGGTATGTTGTAATAATCCTTAACCCGGATCTTTGCACTTTATTCAGTAATTAACTTTTGTTGCCCAGTTGTCCATTTGCTTTCTATGATAAATAGGATATACCTTTTATAAAGGGATTCAAGGGCTGAAAATTTGATCATATCATACTTGGTCATGTACTTTTTGTTTGGTTAGTTTGGCCGTTTTCGGTATGTTGTCAATCAATAATCCTTAACCCGGATCTGTGCACTTTATTCAGTACTAAACTTTTGTTGTACAGTCCATTTACTTTCTATAGGAGGTACCTTTTATTAGGGGATTCAAGGGCTAAAAACTCGATCATATCGTGCTTGGTCATGTATTTTGTCTTTTGTAAGTTTGGCCGTTTTCGGTATGTTGGCGCTCGGTAATCCTTAACCCAGATCAGTGCACTCTGTTCAAAACTTAATTTTTGTAGCCCAGTATATTAACTTTCTTAGGATATATAGGGTTTACCTGTTTTAAGAACATTCAAGGGTTCAAAACTCGATCATATCGTGCTTGGTCATGTACTTTTTCTTAGCTTACGTTCAGCCGTTTTCGGTATGTTGTCAATCAATAATCCTTAACCCGGATCTGTGCACTTTATTCAGTACTAAACTTTTGTTGCACAGTCCATTTGCTTTCTTATTATATATAGGATATACCTGTTATTATGGGATTCAAGGGCTAAAATTTCGATCATATTGTGCTTGGTCATGTATTTTATCTTAGGTTAGGTTCTGCCGTTTTCGGTATGTTGTCAATCAATAATCCTTAACTCAGATCTGTGCACTTTATTCAGTACTTAACTCTTGTTTCCCAATCTATTTGCTTTCTTATGATATATAGGATATACCTTTTATTAGGGGATTCATGGGCTCAAACGTCAATCATATCGTGCTTGGTCATGTATTTTTTCTTTGGTAAGTTTGGCCGTTTTCGGTATGTTGGCGCTCAGTAATCCTTAACCCGGATCAGTGCACTCTGTTCAATACTTAATTTTTGTTGTCCAGTATATTAGCTTTCTTGGGATATATAGGGTATACCTGTTTTTAGTATCAAGTTTTGATAACTTGATCATATATTGCTTGGTTATGTATTTTTTCTTAGGTTAGGTTCCGCCGATTTCGGTATGTTGTCAATCAATTATCCTTAACCCGGATCTGTGCACTTTATTCAGTACTTAACTTTTGTTGTGCAGTCCATTTGCTTTCTTATGATATATAGGGTACACCTGTTTTTAGAGGATTCAAGTGTTTAAAAGTCGATCATATCGTGCTTGGGAATGTATGGATTCAAGGGCTAAAAACTTAATCATATCGTGCTTGGTCATGTATTTTTTCTTTGGTAAGTTTTGCCGTTTTTGGTATTTTTGCGCTCAGTAATCCTTAACCCGGATCAGTGCACTCTGTTCAATACTTAATTTTTGTTGTCCAGTATATTAGCTTTCTTGGGATATATAGGGTATACCTGTTTTTAGTATCAAGTTTTGATAACTTGATCATATATTGCTTGGTTATGTATTTTTTCTTAGGTTAGGTTCGGCCGTTTTCGGTATGTTGTCAATCAATAATCCTTAACCCAGATCTGTGGACTTTATTCAGTACTCAACTTTTGTTGCCCAGTCCATTTGCTTTTTTATTATATATAGGATATACCTGTTATTAGGGGATTCAAGGGCTAAAATCTCGATCATATCGTGCTTTGTCATGTATTTTTTCTTAGGTTAGGTTCGGCCGTTTTCGGTATGTTGTCAATCAATAATCCTTAACTCAGATCTGTGCACTTTATTCAGTGCTTAATTCTTGTTTCCCAATCTATTTGCTTTCTTATGATATATAGGATATACCTGTTATTAAGGGATTCAAGGGCTAAAAACTTAGTCATATCGTGCTTGGTCATGTATTTTTTCTTTGGTAAGTTTTGCCGTTTTTGGTATTTTGGCGCTCAGTAATCCTTAACCCGGATCAGTGCACTCTGTTCAATACTTAACTTTTGTTGTCCAGTTTATTAGCTCTCTTGGGATATAAAGGGTATACCTGTTTTTATTATCAAAGGTTTAAAACTCGAAAATATCGTGCTTGGTCATGTATTTTTTCTTAGGTTACGTTCAGCCGTTTTCGGTATGTTGTCAATCAATAATCCTTAACCCAGATCTGTGCACTTTATTCAGTACTTAACTTTTGTTGCCCAGTCCATTTGCTTTCGAATTATATATAGGATATACCTGTTATTAGGGGATTCAAGGGCTAAAATCTCGATCATATCGTTCTTGGTCATGTATTTTTTCTTAGGATAGGTTCGGATGTTTTCGGTATGTTGTCAATCAATTATATTTAACTCAGATCTGTGCACTTTATTCAGTACTTAACTCTTGTTTCCGAATCTTTTTGCTTTCTTATTATTTATAGGATATACCTGTTATTAGTGGATTCATGGGCTCAAAAGTCAATCATATCGTGCTTGGTCATGTATTTTTTCTTTGGTAAGTTTGGCCGTTTTCGGTACGTTGGCGCTCAGTAATCCTTAACCCGGATCAGTGCACTCTTTGCAATACTTAACTTTTGTTGTCCAGTATATTAGCTTTCTCGGGATATATAGGGTATACCTGGTTTTAGTATCAAGTTTTCAAAACTTGATCATATATTGCTTGGTCATGTATTTTTTCTTAGGTTAGGTTCCGCCGATTTCGCTATTTTGTCAATCAATTATCCTTCACCCGGATCTGTGCACTTTATTCAGTACTTAACTTTTGTTGTGCAGTCCATTTGCTTTCTTATGATATATAGGATATACCTGTTATTAGGTGATTCAAGGGCTAAAAACTGAATGATATTGTGCTTGGTCATGTACTTTTTCTTTAGTAAGTTTGGCCGTTTTCGGTATGTTGGCGCTCAGCTATCCTTAACTCGGATCAGTGCACTCTCTTCAATACTTAACTTTTGTTTTCTAGTATACTAGCTATCTTGGGATATATAGGTTATACCTGTTTTTGTTATCAAGGGTTCAAAACTCGATCATATCGTGCTTAGTCATGTATTTCTTCTTAGGTTAGGTTCTGCCGTTTTCGGTGTTGTCAATCAATAATCCTTACCCCGGATCTGTGCACTTTATTCAGTACTTAACTTTTGTTGTCCAGTCCATTTGCTTTCTTATTATATATAGGATATACCTGTTATTAGGGGATTCAAGGGCTAAAATCTCGATCATATCGTGCTTTGTCATGTATTTTTTCTTAGGTTAGGTTCGGCCGTTTTCGGTATGTTGTCAATCAATAATCCTTAACTCAGATCTGTGCACTTTATTCAGTGCTTAAATCTTGTTTCCCAATCTATTCTTATGATATATAGGATATACCTGTTATTAAGGGATTCAAGGGCTAAAAACTTAATCATATCGTGCTTGGTCATGTATTTTTTCTTTGGTAAGTTTGGCCGTTTTTGGTATTTTGTCGCTCAGTAATCATTAACCCGAATCAGTGCACTCTGTTCATTACTTAACTTTTGTTGTACAGTTTATTAGCTCTCTTGTGATATATAGGGTATATCTGTTTTTATTATCAAAGGTTTAAAACTCGAAAATATCGTGCTTGGTCATGTATTTTTTCTTAGGTTACGTTTTCGGTATGTTGTCAATCAATAATCCTTAACCCGGATCTGTGCACTTTATTCAGTACTTAGCTTTTGTTGCCCAGTCCATTTGCTTTCGAATTATATATAGGATATACCTGTTATTAGGGGATTCAAGGGCTAAAATCTCGATCATATCGTGCTTGGTCATGTATTTTTTCTTAGGTTAGGTTCGGCCGTTTTCGGTATGTTGTCAATCAATTATATTTAACTCAGATCTGTGCACTTTATTCAGTGCTTAACTCTTGTTTCCGAATCTATTTGCTTTCTTATGATATATAGGATATACCTGTTATAAGGGGATGCATGGGCTCAAAAGTCAATCATATCGTGCTTGGTTATGTATTTTTTCTTTGGTAAGTTTGGCCGTTTTTGGTATTTTGGCGCTCAGTAATCATTAACCCGAATCAGTGCACTCTGTTCATTACTTAACTTTTGTTGTACAGTCTATTAGCTCTCTTGTGATATATAGGGTATACCTGTTTTTATTATCAAAGGTTTAAAACTCGAAAATATCGTGCTTGGTCATGTATTTTTTCTTAGGTAACGTTCAGCCGTTTCCGGTATGTTGTCAATCAATAATCCTTAACCCGGATCTGTGCACTTTATTCAGTACTTAGCTTTTGTTGCCCAGTCATATTGCTTTCGAATTATATATAGGATATACCTGTTATTAGGGGATTCAAGGGCTAAAATCTCGATCATATCGTGCTTGGTCATGTATTTTTTTTTAGGATAGGTCCGGACGTTTTCGGTATGTTGTCAATCAATTATATTTAACTCAGATCTGTGCACTTTATTCAGTACTTAACTCTTGTTTCCGAATCTTTTTGCTTTCTTATGATATATAGGATATACCTAGCCTGTTATTAGGGGATTCAAGGGCTAAAATCTCGATCATATCGTGCTTTGTCATGTATTTTTTCTTAGGTTAGGTTCGGCCGTTTTCGGTATGTTGTCAATCAATAATCCTTAACTCAGATCTGTGCACTTTATTCAGTGCTTAATTCTTGTTTCCCAATCTATTTGCTTTTTTATGATATATAGGATATACCTGTTATTAAGGGATTAATGGGCTAAAAACTTAATCATATCGTGCTTGGATATGTATTTTTTCTTTGGTAAGTTTGGCCGTTTTTGGTATTTTGGCGCTCAGTAATCCTTAACCCGGATCAGTGCACTCTGTTCAATACTTAACTTTTGTTGTCCAGTTTATTAGCTCTCTTGGGATATATAGGGTATACCTGTTTTTTTTATCAAAGGTTTAAAACTCGAAAATATCGTGCTTGGTCATGTATTTTTTCTTAGGTTACGTTCAGCCGTTTTCGGTATGTTGTCAATCGATAATCCTTAACCCGGATCTGTGCACTTTATTCAGTACTTAACTTTTGTTGCCAAGTCCATTTGCTTTCGTATTATATATAGGATATACCTGTTATTAGGGGATTCAAGGGCTAAAATCTCGATCATATCGTGCTTGGTCATGTATTTTTTCTTAGGTTAGGTTCGGACGTTTTCGGTATGTTGTCAATCAATTATATTTAACTCAGATCTGTGCACTTTATTCAGTACTTAACTCTTGTTTCCCAATCTATTTGCTTTCTTATGATATATAGGATATACCTGTTATTAGGGGATTCATGGGCTCAAAAGTCAATCATATCGTGCTTGGTCATGTATTTTTTCTTTGGTAAGTTTGGCCGTTTTCGGTACGTTGGCGCTCAGTAATCCTTAACCCGGATCAGTGCACTCTGTTCAATACTCAACTTTTGTTGTCCAGTATATTAGCTTTCTTGGGATATATAGGGTATACCTGTTTTTAGTATCAAGTTTTCAAAACTTGATCATATATTGATTGGTCATGTATTTTCTTAGGTTAGGTTCCGCCGATTTCGCTATGTTGTCAATCAATTATCCCTCACCCGGATCTGTGCACTTGATTCAGTACTTTACTTTTGTTGTGCAGTCCATTTGCTTTCTTATGATATATAGGATATACCTGTTATTAGGTGATTCAAGGGCTAAAAACTGAATGATATCGTGCTTGGTCATGTACTTTTTCTTTGGTAAGTTTCGCCGTTTTCGGTATGTTGGCGCTCAGTTATCCTTAACTCGGATCAGTGCACTCTCTTCAATACTTAACTTTTGTTTTCTAGTATATTAGCTATCTTGGGATATATAGGGTATACCTGTTTTTATTATCAAGGGTTCAAAACTCGATCATATCGTGCTTAGTCATGTATTTTTTCCGAGGTTAGGTTCTGCCGTTTTCGGTATGTTGTCAATCAATTATCCTGAACCCGGATCTTTGCACTTTATTCAGTATTTAACTTTTGTTGTCCAGTATATTAGCTTTCTTGGTATATATAGGGTTTACCTGTTTTTAGTATTAAGGGTTCAAAACTCGATCATATCGCGCTTGGTCATGTATTTTTTATTAGGTTATGTTCGGTCGTTTTCGGTATGTTGTCAATCAATTATCCTTAACCCGGATCTGTGCATTTTATTCAGTACTTAACGTTTGTTGCCCAGTCCATTTGCTTTCTTAGGATATATAGGATATACCTGGTATTAGGTGATTCAAGGGCTAAAAACTCAATCATATCGTGCTTGGTCATGTACTTTTTGTTTGGTAAGTTTGGCCGTTTTCGGTATGTTGGCGCTCAGTAATCCTTAACCCGGATCAGTGCACTCTGTTCAATACTTAACTTTTGTTATCCAGTATATTATCTTTCTTGGTATATATAGGGTTTACCTGTTTTTAGTATTAAGGGTTCAAAACTTGATCATATATTGCTTGGTCATGTATTTTGTCTTAGGTTAGGTTCCGCCGATTTCGCTATGTTGTCAATCAATTATCCTTCACCCGGATCTGTGCACTTTATTCAGTACTTAACTTTTGTTTCGCAGTCCATTTGCTTTCTTATGATATATAGGATATACCTGTTATTAGGTGATTCAAGGGCTAAAAACTGAATCATATAGTGCTTGGTGATATATTTTTTCTTCGGAAAGTTTGGCTGTTTTCGGTATGTTGGCGCTCAGTAATCCTTAATCCAGATCAGTGCACTCTGTTCAATACTTAACTGTTGTTGTCCAGGCTATTTGCTTTCTTGGGATATATAGGGTTTACCTGTTTTTAGTATCAAGGGTTCAAAACTCGATCATATCGTGCTTGGTCATGTACTTTTTCTTTGGTAAATTTGGCCATTTTCGGTATGTTGGCGCTCAGTAATCTTTATCCCGGATCTGTGCACTCTGTTCTATACTAAACGTTTGTTGTCCAGTATATTAGCTTTCTTGGGATATATAAGGTATACCTGTTTTCAGTATCAAGGGTTCAAAACTCGATCATATCGTGCTTGGTCATGTATTTTTTCTTAGGTTAAGTTCGGCCGTTTTCGGTATGTTGTCAATCAATAATCCTTAACCCGGATCAGTGCACTCTGTTCAATACTTAACTTTTGTTGTCCAGTATATTAGCTTACTTGGGATATATAGGTTATACCTGTTTTTAGTATCAAGTTTTCAAAACTTGATCATATATTGGTTGGTCATGTATTTTTTCTTAGGTTAGGTTCCGCCGATTTCACTATGTTGTCAATCAATTATCCTTCACCCGGATCTTAGCACTTTATTCAGTACTTAACTTTTGTTGCGCAGTCCATTTGCTTTCTTATGATATATAGGATATATCTGTTATTAGGTGATTCAGGGGCTAAAAACTGAATCACATCGTGCTTGGTGATGTAGTTTTTCTTTGGTAAGTTTGGCCATTTTCGGTATGTTGGCGCTCAGTAATCTTTAACCCGGATCTGTGCACTCTGTTCAATACTAAACTTTTGTTGTCCAGTATATTAGCTTTCTTGGGATATATAAGGTATACCTGTTTTCAGTATCAAGGGTTCAAAACTCGATCATATCGTACTTGGTCATGTATTTTTTCTTAGGTTAAGTTCGGCCGTTTTCGGTATGTTGTCAATCAATAATCCTTAACCCGGATCAGTGCACTCTGTTCAATACTTAACTTTTGTTGTCCAGTATATTAGCTTTCTTGGGATATATAGGTTCTACCTGTTTTAAGTATAAAGAGTTCAAAACTCGAACATATCGTGCTTGGTCACGATTTTTTCTTAGGTTAGGTTCGGCAGTTTTCGGTTTGTTGTCAATCAATAATCCTTAACCCGGTTCTGTGCACTTTATTCAGTACTTAACCTTTGTTGCCCAGTTCATTTGCTTTCTAGGGTTATATAGGATATATCTGTTATTAGGTGATTCAAGGGCTAAAAACTCAATCATATCGTGCTTTGTCATGTACTTTTTCTTTGGTAAGTTTGGCAGTTCTCGGTATGTTTGCGCTTAGTAGAGATTTCCAATAAAATGACATAGGTACCTAACTCGACGTACGCACGTAACGGGACCGGTTATTGCTAACCTATTAATTTTGTTAAATGCGTCATTCAAGTTTTAACTAAGTATTCCTAAACTATAATACCCATTCAGAATAAATTTTATCAATATCAAGTATTTCTAAGATGATGAAAAACAAAAGAAATCATGATTTTTATATATCACGTGATTATTGAGATTCCCGCCAAAACTTCACTGTCATAAGACCACGTATATACACGTATCTTTACCTATCATACGATTGATTTGAGTTGTCTTTCATTGTTTTGACCATGACTTTGTTTTTCGATATACTTTGCAAATGAACTTTTTATTATAAAATATTTGACATGCTTTTATTTGTCGTTATCAGATTGGTGTCCCTTTTTTCTTTCGTCTCTTAATGTTTTATATTTAATTTCCTTGGGTATTTTTTATATGACAGAGATTTTTCTAGCAATTTCAGAAATATCGAATTCAAAGTGTTAGTCAGAATTTGTGTCTGTTAAATGTGATAACTGGGATTGCATCATACTTTATTAAGTATCATTTCAAACAATCTCTTCTTCTGCAGTTAATCTTGTTTATTTACAATCTCCGATTTTTTTCCCCAAGGGAAAACGTTCGACAAAGGGATGTGTATATTTGAAAATGATTAATACAGCTAGGTCTTGTACTTCTTTAAATTTTAATAGTTGACATACACTTTTCTTTCAAATAAAAGTCAACTAACATTAAAAAAAAAGAATTTTGTAATTAATAATGATATATGTGAATAAATGTGTACACCAATTCGTTATATAGATTGTAATTTGGAAGGTGTACATTGTACTTGATTAGCTATTGATGACTAATCTGCATATAAACATTGACTGCTGTGGATAGTAAAATAGCAATTATTGTTCATAGTAATTGGCTAAAAAATGTCCTGTCCCAGGTATCTCTGATTAAAAGTGGACGAGAATGCCAATTTATATACTTGTTACACTTTTAAGACAACTATATTGCCACTTCAGTCTTTACAGTAATTTTCTTTTTAAAATGTACTTTTAATAAGTAAGGCTTGATAATGTCATAAATGTTTTTGGATTAAGACAACTCTTACTTATCCAATTAGAAGTGGATTCTAAAACCATCACATATTGATTGAGTTAAGCAAACATTTTTAGTTTCAATTTTTGTCTCGCGTTAGAGGTATATATTTATATATAAAAGTTAAACTCTACGACATATCCATGCATAGGATCACCATTGAAGGTGATACACGGCTGAAAACACATTTAATATCAATAATTACTTTGAATATGTATATATGTGTAAACCAAGCTCTCTGAAGGAAGGTTTTTACAAGTTGTTCTTATGTCGTGCTGTTGCACCACTGTCCCAGGCTTAGGGGGTGGGGTTGAGCACTCATTCTTTATGTGCCTGTCCCATGTCAGGAGCCTGTGGTTCACTTGTTGTCGTTGGTTCATATCTGTTATATTTGTTTTTCGTAACTTGTTTTGTTTTAAATCAGGCCGGTAGTTTTCTCAATTGAATTGTTTCATATTTTTCAAGTTGGTTCCTTTTATAGTCGACTATACGGTATGGATTTTTCTCATTGATGAAGGCCGTACGGTTGCCTATCATCGCTTACATCAACTTCATTTCTTATTGGCAATCATACCATATCTCCTTATTTTTGTTGTTGTTCTTTTTAACTAAATACGTTTAATATTCTCAGGTAATTTAACATTTTAAGAATCAGCTTTCAGTACCTGGGGGTACTTTAAGATCGGTACTCTGTGTCTTTCATCATAAAAATGTAATTGTGTAGGGCTTAATTCAATATTGATGAGTTGAGCTATTTCCAACTGAATATTACAAGGTTTTCTTTTCTTATATTGTGCTGTTACACCAGAGTGTTGAGCTCTGGTAAACGCGTTTAATCAGGCCAAATTCTATATTGGCTTTCCCAGATGCTTTCAATTCATTGGATGTCGTTGGTTACTTTCTGTCATTCTTGTAAAAATGTTTATTTTCGTTTGAAAAGTTTACATTTTTAAAAGTCAATGCCTTATACACTAGTATCTGATAATACGGTATGAGTATTTGCTTATTGTTGACGACAGCACGAGCCACTGTAGTCGTAATTCACACCATTTGGACTCTGTTTGATAGTTTGACCCTAGGAGTGTAAGGAATAAATCGAAAAAAAAGAATGCATGCTAAGCAGACTAATGATTTTGAAGAGAAAATTGAAAATATTTGTTGAACGGACAGACTGGCGGACGGACAGACAGGGTGATTGTAATATGAGTGCGGGTACAATATTTTGTCAGTGTATGTATCTTAGATGCTAGTGGTAAGGAAGTCTGGATCAAAACGGGATAATCTTTACTTGTTAAAAAATATTTTTTACTATTTAGAATAATAATTGCATGCCTACTGGATATTAGTACAATAGCAAGTCACAAGGATAATAGAAGCTGTGAAACACCATTTTACATGATCAAAACCTCGTCCCATGCATTATTATAGTTAAAGACTAAAAAGTACTTTTTGATAAATGTATCAATGATATGAATTTCTGCCCACGTCAAATTATCTTGAATTAAATTATAGAAAAATATTTTTTTTTAAAGTTAGTCGCGTACACCTTTCACATTCGGGTGTGTTGGAATCCACTTTTTAAACGTTAAACTTATAAAAACAAAAAAAAGAGATAACCTTCTCGCTTCGGATTTCATTATTTTAATATTTTCATGCTAAATGTTTACTTGGTAGTTTAAAATTCATATGTTGAGAAGAACTGAAATATGGGTCAAGTGAAATGACAAGAAATGATGGGTGTATTTGATTACAAGTTGCTAGCTTACTTATTCCATTAAAATATTTTTGTCAATAAAATCATTAAAAATTTAATAACAAAATATTTAAAGATTAAAAAAGTAATTGGGGTTGATTTTTACATTAAGTCTATATCAGCAAAAAATGCGTGTTCAAAGTGCAAAAAATGCATGCAGTGTATGCTCCCCTCCGTCATGCTTCGATGCAATAGGACGATGTACGTTGAGTTAGGTCGGTTATGTCGAGTAAAGTCATTTTATTGGAAATCTCTAGTAATCCTTAACCCAGATCAGTGCAGTCTGTTCAATACTTAATTTTTGTTGTTTAGTATATTAGCTTTCTTAGGATATATAGGGTTAACCTGCTTTTAGTATCAAGGGTTCAAAACTCGATCATATCGTGCTTGGTCATGCATTTTTCTTAGGTTATGTTCGGCCGTTTTCGGTATGTTGTCAATCAATTATCCTTAACCCGGATCTGTGCACTTTATTCAGTACTAAACTTTTGTTGCCCAGTCCATTTGCTTTCTTAGGATATATAGGATATACCTGTTTTTAGGTGATTCAAGGGCTAAGAACTCAATCATATCGTGCTTGGTCATGTACTTTTTCTTTGGTAAGTTTGGCAGTTTTCGGTATGTTGGCGCTTAGTAATCCTTAACCCAGATCAGTGCACTCAGTTCCATACTTAACTTTTGTTGTCCAGTATATAAGCTATCTTGGGATATATAGGGTATACCTGTTTTCATTATCAAGGGTTTAAAACTCGATCATATCGTGCTTAGTCATGTATTTCTTCTTAGGTTAGGTTCGGCCGTTTTCGGTATGTTGTCAATCAATAATCCTTAACCCGGATCTGTGCACTTTATTCAGTACTTAACTTTTGTTGCCCAGTCCATTTGCTTTCTTAGGTTATATAGGATATATCTGTTATTAGGGTATGTAAGGGCTAAAAACTCAATCATATCGTGCTTGGTCATGTACTTTTTCTTTGGTAAGTTTGGCAGTTTTCGGTATGTTGGCGCTTAGTAATCCTTAACCAAGATCAGTGCACTCAGTTCCATACTTAACTTTTGTTGTCCAGTATATAAGCTATCTTGGGATATATAGGGTATACCTGTTTTCATTATCAAGGGTTAAAAACTCGATCATATCGTGTTTAGTCATGTATTTCTTCTTAGATTAGGTTCGGCCGTTTTCGGTATGTTGTCAATCAATAATCCTTAACCCGGATCTGTGCACTTTATTTAGTACTTAACTTTTGTTGCCCAGTTCATTTGCTTTCTTAGGTTATATAGGATATACCTGTTATTAGGGTATGTAAGGGCTAAAAACTCAATCATATCGTGCTTGGTCATATATTTTTTCTTTGGTAAGTTTGGCTGTTTTCGGTATGTTGGCGCTCAGTAATCCTTAAGCCAGATCAGTGCACACTGTTGAATACTTAACTTTTGTTGTCCAATATATTGGCTTTCTTGGGATATATAAGGTATACCTGTTTTCAGTATCAAGTGTTCAAAACTCGATCATATCGTGCTTGGTCATGCATTTTTTCTTAGGTTAGGTTCGGCCGTTTTCGGTATGTTGTCAATCAATAATCCTTAACCCGGATCTGTGCACTTTATTCAGTACTTAACTTTTGTTGCCCAGTCCATTTGCTTTCTCAGGTTATATAGGATATACCTGTTTTTAGGTGATTCAAGGGCTAAAAACTCAATCATATCGTGCTTGGTCATATACTTTTTCTTTGGTAAGTTTGGCAGTTTTCGGTATGTTGGCGCTTAGTAATCCTTAACCCAGATCAGTGCACTCAGTTCCATACTTAACTTTTGTTGTCCAGTATATAAGCTATCTTGGGATATAGAGGGTATACCTGTTTTTATTATCAAGGGTTTAAAACTCGATCATATCGTGCTTAGTCATGTATTTCTTCTTAGATTAGGTTCGTCCGTTTTCGGTATGTTGTCAATCAATAATCCTTAACCCGGATCTGTGCACTTTATTCAGTACTTAACTTTTGTTGCCCAGTTCATTTGCTTTCTTAGGTTATATAGGATATACCTGTTATCAGGGTATGTAAGGGCTAAAAACTCAATCATATCGTGCTTGGTCATATATTTTTTCTTTGGTAAGTTTGGCTGTTTTCGGTATGTTTGCGCTCAGTAATCCTTAACCCAGATCAGTGCACACTGTTGAATACTTAACTTTTGTTGTCCAATATATTAGCTTTCTTGGGATATATAAGGTATACCTGTTTTCAGTATCAAGTGTTCAAAACTCGATCATATCGTGCTTGGTCATGCATTTTTTCTTAGGTTAGGTTCGGCCGTTTTCGGTATGTTGTCAATCAATAATTCTTAACCCGGATCTGTGCACTTTATTCTGTACTTAACTTTTGTTGCCCAGTCCATTTGCTTTCTTAGGTTATATAGGATATACCTGTTATTAGGGTATGTAAGGGCTAAAAACTCAATCATATCGTGCTTGGTCATATATTTTTTCTTTGGTAAGTTTGGCTGTTTTCGGTATGTTGGCGCTCAGTAATACTTAACCCGGATCAGTGCACTCTGTTCAATACTTAACGATTGGTGTCCAGTATATAAGCTTTCTTGGGATATATAGAGTTTACCTGTTTTTAGTATCAAGAGTTCAAAACTCGATAATATCATATCGTATGTTGGCGCTTAGTCATCCTTAACCCAGATCAGTGCACTCTGTTCAATACTTAAGTTTTGTTGTCCGGTATATTAGCTTTCTTGGGATATATAGGGTTTACTTGTTTTTAGTATCAAGGGTTCAAAACTCGATCATATCGTGCTTGGTCATGTACTTTTTCTTTGGTAAGTTTGGCCGTTTTCGGTATGTTGGCGTTCAGTAATCCTTAACCCGGATCTGTGCACTCTGTTCAATACTTAACTTTTGTTGTCCAGTATATTAGCTTTCTTGGGATATGTAGGGTATAGCTGTTTATAGTATAAAGGGTTCAAAACTAGATCATATCGTGCTTAGTCATGTATTTTTTCTTAGGTTACGTTCGGCCGTTTTCGGTATGTTGTCAATCAATAATCCTTAACCCTGATCTGTGCACTTTATTCAGTACTTAACTTTTGTTGCACAGTCCATTTGCTTTCTAGGGATATATAGGATATATCTGTTATAAGGGGAGTCAAGGGCTAAAAACTCAATCATAACGTGCTTGATTATGTATTTTTTCTTTGGTTAGTTTGGCCGTTTTCGGTATTTTGGCGCTTAGTAATCCTTGACCCAGATCAGTGCACTCTATTCAATACTTGATTTTTGTTATCCAGTATATTAGCTTTCTTGGGATATATAGAGATTACCTGTTTTTAGTATCAAGAGTTCAAAACTCGATAATATCGTGCTTGGTCATGTACTTTTTCTTTGGTAAGTTTGGCCGTTTTCGGTATGTTGGCGCTCAGTAATCCTTAACCCGGATCTGTGCACTCTGTTCATTACTTAACTTTTGGTGTCTAGTATATTACCTTTCTTGGGATATATAAGGTAAACCTGTTTTCAGTATCAAGGGTTCAAAACTCGATCATATCGTGCTTGCTCATGCATTTTTTTTTAGGTTAGGTTCGGCCGTTTTCGGTATGTTGGCGCTTAGTAATCCTTAACCTAGATCAGTGCACTCTGTTCAATACTTATCTTTTGTTGTCCAGTATATTAGGTTTTTTGGGATATATAGGGTTTACCTGTTTTTAGTATCAAGGGTTCAAAACTCGATCATATCGTGATTGGTCATGTACTTTTTCTTTGGTAAGTTTGGCCGTTTTCGGTATGTTGGCGCTCAGTAATCCTTAACCCGGATCTGTGCACTCTGTTCAATACTTAACTTTACGTGTCCAGTATATTATCTTTCTTGGGATATATAAGGTATACCTGTTTTCAGTATCAAGGGTTCAAAACTCAAGCATATCGTGCTGGGTCATGTATTTTTTTCTTAGGCTAGGTTCGGCCGTTTTCGGTATGTTGTCAATCAATAATTCTTAACCCGGACCTGTGCACTTTATTCAGTACTTAACTTTTGTTGTCCAGTCCATTTGCTTTCTAGGGATATATAGGATATATCTGTTATTAGGGGAGTCAAGGGCTAAAAACTCAATCATAACGTGGTTGATCATGTATTTTTTCTTTGGTAAGTTTGGCCGTTTTCGGTATGTTAACGCTCAGTAATCCTTAACCCGGATCAGTGCACTCTGTTCAATACTTAAATTTTGTTGTCCAGTATATTAGCTTTCTTGGAATATGTAGGGTATACCTGTTTTTAGTATCACGGGTTCAAGACTCGATCATATCGTGCTTGGTCATGTATTTTTTTTTTAGGTTAGGTTCGGCCGTTTCCGGTATTTTGTCAATCAATAATCCTTACCCGGATCTGTGCACTTTATTCAGTACTTAACTTTTGTTGATCATGTATTTTTTCTTTGGTAAGTTTGGCCGTTTTCGGTATGTTGGCGTTAAGTAATCCTTAACCCAGATCAATGCACTCTGTTCAATACTGATCTTTTGTTGTCCAGTATATTAGCTTTCTTGGGATATATAGGGTTTACCTGTTTTTAGTATCACGGGTTCAAAACTCGATCATATCGTGCTTGGTCATGTATTTTTTCTAAGGTTAGGTTCGGCTGTTTTCGGTATATTGTCAATCAATAATCCTTAACCCGGATCTGTGCACTTTATTCAGTACTTAACTTTTGTTGCGCAGTCCATTTACTTTCTAGGGATATATAGGATATACCTGTTATTAGGGGATTCAAGGGCTAAAAACTCAATCATATCGTGCTTGGTCATGTATTTTTTCTTTGGTAAGTTTGGTCGATTACGGTATGTTGGCGCTCAGTAATCCTTAACCCGGATCTGTGCACTTTAATCAGTACTTAACTTTTGTTGTCCAGTCCATTTGCTTTCTTAAGATATATAGGATATACCTGTTATTAGGTGATTCAAGGGCTAAAAACTCAATCATATATTGCTTGGTCATGTACTTATTCTTTGGTAAGTTTCGCCGTTTTCGCTATGTTGGCGCTCAGTTATCCTTAACCCGGATCAGTGCACTCTGTTCAATACTTAACTTTTGTTGTCCAGTATATTAGCTTTCTTGGGATATATAGGGTATACCTTTTTTTAGTATTAAGGGTTCAAAACTCGATCATATCGTGCTTGGTCATGTATTTTTTTTAGGTTAGGTTCGGCCGTTTTCGGTATGTTGTCAATCAATAATCCTTAACCCGGATCTGTGCACTTTATTCAGTACTTAACTTGTGTTGTCCAGTCCATTTGCTTTCTAGGGATATATAGGATATACCTGTTTTTAGGTGATTCAAAGACTAAAAACTCAATCATATCGTGCTTGGTCATGTTCTTTTTTCTTTGGTAAGTTTGGCCGTTTTCGGTATGTTGGCGCTCAGTAATCCTTAACCCGGATCAGTGCACTCTGTTCAATACTTAACTTTTGCTGTCCAGTATATCAGCTTTCTTGGGATATATAGGGTATACCTTTTTTTAGTATCAAGGTTTCAAAACTCGATCATATCGTGCTTGGTCATGTATTTTTTCTTAGGTTAGGTTCATCCGTTTTCGGTATGTTGTCAATCAATAATCCTTAACCCGGTTCTGTGCACTTTATACAGTACTTACATTTGGTTGCGCAGTCCATTTGCTTTCTAGGGATATATAGGATATACCTGTTATAAGGGGATTCAAGGGCCAAAAACTCAATCATATCGTGCTTGGTCATGTATTTTTTCATTTTTTCTTTGGAAAGTTTGGCCGTTTTCGGTATGTTGGCGCTTAGTATTCCTTAACCCAGATCAGTGCACTCTGCTCAATACTTAACTTTTGTTGTCCAGTATATTAGCTTTCTTTGGATATATAGGGTTTACCTGTTTTTAGTGTCAAGGGTACAAAACTCGATCATATCGTGCTTGGTCATGTACTTTTTCTTTGGTAAGTTTGGCCGTTTGGCGCTCAGTTATCCCTAACCCGGGTCTGTGCACTCTGTTCATTACTTAACTTTTGGTGTCCAGTATAGTACCTTTCTTGGGATATATAAGGTATACCTGTTTTCAGTATCAAGGGTTCAAAACTCGATCATATCGTCCTTGGTCATGTTTTTTTTCTTAGGTTAGGTTCGGCCGTTTTCGGTATGTTGTCAATGAATTATTTATTTATTTAGTACTTAACTTTTGTTGCCCAGTCCATTTGCTTTCTTAGGATGTATAGGATATCCCTGTTATTTGGTAATTCAAGGGCTAAAAACCCGATCATATCGTGCTTGATCATGTATTTTTTCTTTGGTAAGTTCGACCGTTTTCGGTATTTTGGCGCTCAGTAATACTTAACCCGGATTAGTGCACTCTATTCAATACTTAACTTTTGTTGCCCAGTATATTCGCTTTCTTGGGATATATAGGATATGCCTGTTTTTAGAGGATTCAAAGGCGCAAAACTCGATCATATTGTGCTTGGTCATATTTTTTTGTTTGGTTTAGGATCGACCATTTTCGGTATGTTTTCAATCAACAATCCTTAACCGGGATCTGTGCACTTTATTCAGTACTTAACTTTTGTTCTTAGTCCATTTGCTTTGTTAGGATTTATACGATATGCCTGTTATTAGGGGATTCAAGGGCTAAAAACTCGATAATATCGTGCTAGGTCATGAATTTTTTCTTTGGTCAGTTTGGCTTTTTTGGTATGTTGGCGCTCGGTAATCCTTAATCCGGATCAGTGCACTCTGTGCAATACTGAATTTTGGTTGCCCAGTATATTCACTTTCTTGGGATATATAGGGTATACATGTTTTAAGAGGATTCAATGGTTTAAAACTCGATCATATCGTGCTTGGTCATGTATTTTTTTTTAGGTTAGGTTCGGCCGTTTTCGATATGTTGTTAATCAATAATCCTTAAGCCAGTCAGGATTCTACTTTGTCAAAATTATCTCCCCATTACGCCAGTTTATTTTTACAATCGTAAAAATGGAAGTCTTTGTAGGGATGACGCGCTTCCAATTTAGCTCCTGAAAACCGATAAATTTATCCACATAGCACCATAACGATCCTTATATGCCAGGTGTATTTTAAAAGACAAGTGTATCTACTAGCTAATGAGCATCAGTTAATGTACTTGTCTGCATTCAGTCAACTTAAAACTATTGTCTGATCGGTTGTCAGGTGGAATTTTCAGAAATTCATAAACTTTTTAAAAAAATTCTAATTGAATATTTCGTGGAAGGGCAGACTAAAATTTTTCAGTGGTTAAAGACTATAAACCCTAATTATCACACACAAAAAATGAAGTTTTTTCGAAGATATGCATTTTTAAGATCCAACTTAAAAGTCAGTCGTCAAGTATTTTTAGTAAAAATTTGCTATTCGAACACACCTACTCTGTTTTTGTGATTCATTAGAAAAGTATTTCACTTGACCCATTTATTTAATTTTTTAGTACTGTGAACTTCCGATGTTATAAAATCAACCTGTAGCCTTGATATATAAAAATAATAGAATCTGAAGCGAGATGATGCATCAAACACTCTTGCTTTATACGTTTTCAAGACAAAATATTTAACTCAAACACGCCCTAACATAAAAAGGTGCACTCGATTTTATCTTTTCGATGCAATTGTTACCCATTTTTTTGAATTTTGTCTTGAGTTACATAATGGAAGGGCAGAAACGCAAATCAAAGAACAAAAAGATTGATATGTTCTCCGTCCGTGCTAAAAAGAAATAAAAATCGGAGGTTATGCATTTTGTAGATCCAACTGAATAGACACCCATGTCGTCGACTTGATATCTAATTGTTCTGCTTAATTATGTAATAGATAAATTGAAAACTTATGCAAATTGTGTTTTTATGATAAAATACTTCGTAATTTAGCCGAAAACTGTCATTTTATTTGTTTCTATTAACTTTTAAAAAAATTGTTACTATAGTAAACATTACAGTAAGCATAATCGCCTTCTCTAACAAAGAGCTTCGATTCTTTTGTTCTATTTCA
Organism: Mytilus californianus; assembly: GCF_021869535.1. Lineage (NCBI taxonomy): Eukaryota > Metazoa > Mollusca > Bivalvia > Mytilida > Mytilidae > Mytilus > Mytilus californianus. The sequence continues at coordinate 68,603,019 of NW_026262593.1, read as the reverse complement.
ACTGGGTTTTCGCCTGTTAACCCGGATCAGTGCACTCTATTCAATACTTAACTTTTGTCGCCCAGTATATTAGTTTACTTGGGATATACAAGATATACCTGTTTTAGAAGACTCAAGGGTGCAAAACTCGATCATATTGTGCTTGGTCATGTTTTTTTTTTGGGGTTAGGATCGGCCATTTGCGGTATGTTGTCAATCAATAATCCTTAACCCGGATCTCTGCACTTTATTCAGTACTTAATTTTTGTTGCGCAGTCCATTTGCTTTCTAAGGATATATAGGATATACCTGTTATTAGGGGATTCAAGGGCTAAAAACTCAATCATATTGTGCTTGGTCACGTATTTTTTCTTTGGTAAGTTTGGCCGTTTTCGGTATGTTGGCGCTCATTAATACTGGTTCTCTGTAACTATTTAAACTTTTATATAGGGAGTGTGGCACGCATGGTCATGGATTTTCTTCAAACTTCACACACTTACTAGTCTTGATGAAACAAACACAAAATGGCAAAATTTCGGTTGCTAAGCATATCGGTTGCCATAGCAACCGATGACCAGTTTTACCTCTTATGGATATCTATGATTTTAAGCTGAAAATGGCTATTTTCAACATAATTTTTCATAATAAATGATTAAAAGAAAGAATATTTTTTTATGATTTTATCAAATATATGCATTTTATTAATGTAATTGAATAACTGTTATTTTTATATTCATTTTCATTCATAATCACATATACCCCCCTTTTTATGTGGTTTGCATTAGGTAAAAAATACCCTTTTGAGGTCATTTTTGAATACTCACCATAATTTTTTGCGGACACCTGAGTTAAAGTCAACCATCAATTCATAAATACCATAGTCTTATCTTATCAATTATGCGAAAAAGTAATGGGGAAGTATGTCTCATTTTTTTGTTACCATGGATACAAAATGCTTAGTTTTCATTTTTTCAGAAAAAAAAAATTTGAAAATTTTTGAAAATTTTTTTTTTAAAAACCTAATTCTGCAGTCAGAAAAAAATAAATAAATATACAATTTGTAGAAATGATTGTAATCATCAACATTTGAAACTTATTCATACATAACGGTATTATAGTTTTAACTGTGTTGCTATGGAAACAATTTCATGATTATACACAAGTTTAAAACAATTTTGAAAAAGTTTCAGTTAGTTTTTTAAATGTGCACAAAAGTAGGAAAACGAAAACACTTATTAAGTTTCACTGTATACACACATGTGTATATATAAATAATTTTGCTAGTATAGTATATCGATAATGGTGTTAACACTTGAATGAAACAAATACAATTTCTCTAATCTGGATAAAAGTGCTGATTATGAAGAAATTTCAGTCTGTTTTCATGATCATGAAAAATGTACAAGAAAAACAATGACTAAATCTAGAAAAAACAAATAAAATCATTTAAAAAATTATATATTCAATTATGCAATATTTGCCATTGAATGTGTTGCCATGGAAACAAGCAGTCCTTTTGCAAAAATACTGATAAGTGTTAATTTTTTACAAATTCGTTTAATGATCTTCGATACATATAGCAAAGAGTGTATACAATTTTGTAAAAAAGAAATGATCGATTAGTTGTGGTTTGCTTTATGTCCAGTGTCAAACATCTCATGCATATTTCAGAAGAGAACAAAACCAATAAATTTAATAGGAACATTGTAGGTCCTGTGCTAGTCTACTGACCAAAAATTATAAAAGTCAATAATTTGAAACAATTCAACACAATAAAAAATAGAACCAAAAGAGTCAGACGTTGATCCTCTAAATAAATGATAATTGACCATCTAACCTTTCTATAAAGGAAAAAATACCTTTATTATGAGCTGTTTATTTTTCTTATTCATTCTTAAACTCAATGTTGAAATGGCAAAGCATGTATACATGTAGCTATACGTTTTGAATAATATTGTTTTATTGGATGATGAGTATCTACATGAAGATCATTTTTATAAAAGTTATATATTATTATATATAGACCCGATGGTCCCTGCTATTCATCCGACACATTTCTTGTTTGACATTCTGGCCGGGGAGGAATTTTCGAGATTTTCCAAAAAGTTCCGTTTTCCTAAGAGGACCCAAGGAAAATCGGTCAGCGGGTGACTGCTGGTCTTACAACAAGCAGCAGGGGGAAAATATACCATCTAGACAATTGTCATATCAGGGGTACCACTGACTGCCTTAAGAGATGCCCGCTACATTCATGCTTCAGTGATTCCATATGTAATCAACCAAATGTTTCCAATGAAAGGAGGGGGCGGGCCCTCATGGCCCCCTGGATCCGCCTTTGGTAGCACTATATTTACATTAGTAAAAGGCATTAGATTATTGAAATTTGAGAAAGTAACAGTAATCTTAATGGATTTTTAGCAGCAAATTAAAAAATATTGACAATATAATAACTCTTTACACAGGGTAACTTTAAAAGAATTATATGCATGTACATATACTTTGATTTCCACTGAAAGCCCATTACCGAAAGATGTTTCTCAAAATTAGTATATAATTGTCTTTCTTTAAGCACACAAAAATTAGATTTTACTTTAAAGCAGAAGTCTATGTTTATAACATATTATACATGTGACTTTTTGTCCGCGACTTTTTGTCTGTGACTTTTTGTCTGTGACTTTCTGTTCTACATTCTGACCGTTATCATGACCAGGAAAAATGACTTTATACCTATTTAAATGTAATAGGCTTTACATCAAATTTATAGAAACACTTAGATTGAACCATTAATTTTATCAAATAAGAAAATATAAAATGCTTTACAAACTTTGGGGAACATTTAAAACTAAGACAAGGCTCTGGTAACCCTCAAGTTAGTCCGCGAGTATGTTTACGTATATCTTATGAAAATATTTTAAACTACAAAGATATCGTGCATGCAGGGGCTCGGGCATACCTCAAGTAGTCTGCGAAATGTGTATTTGTTTTTATGAAAATATTAAAAACTGCCAAGATATCCTGCACAAGGCTCGCGCATGCCTTAAGTAGTACGTAGAAATAACTATTTACAGTTAGAAAATATTAAAAAACAAACTATATTGGATTTATTAACTTACATGTATGTATGGCCTACTTCAAACACACCTTTTGAGTTACTTTATATTGGTGATCAAACGTGTCAAATTATAACCGGTAATATACAACATAATTTACAACATAGTTAAATACAGTAAACTACTCAATACCATAAAAAGTTTAAATAATTCGGTGCTCGTCATAGTACCCTAAACTGTTTTTCCATGTTTTTTACCATTCAATCTTAATTCTTTTTTTTTTTTTTATAAATTTAAAGAAAATCCCATAAGATATAAATAAGTATTAGGTAGTACAACACCCAGGACATAGTCAACGTTGGTCAGGTCAAGTTTTTTTTACCAAAAACATATATTTTTCCTGTTTTTTTTTAATAATATAAAATAACACATAAATTTTCATCGGTCAGGTCATTGCTATTGTTGGTCAGGTTATTGTCAACATTAGAAAGGTCACGTTATCTGAATATTTTATATTTTTTTCTATATTTTTTTATTAATTTATATATTAAATGATTAAACTTTATTATATTTCAAATTTAACATAAACCCTTTAAGAAATAAAAAAGTTATTAGCATTTTCATTTGGTCCTTGCATTGTCAGCGTTGGTCAGGTCACGTTTAATGAAGATTTAAAAAAGTTTTCTACATTTTTTTTCCTTATATTTATGTATTGAATGGTCTAAATTTATAACAATTTAAATTTGACATAAATCCTTTGAGAAATAAAAAAAGTTATAAGCGTTTTCGTTTTGGTCCAGTCATTAGTGTAACCCATCAAAGGGAGATAATTCATATTGTGAGGAAAATTGCACAATGATCATTTTTTAGAAATTAATTTCGCATGTTTCTAGGTAGATTCCCCATAACTTTTTTTGAATTTTGACTAAAACAAGAATGAAATTAATTGTTTTTGTGTTTCTTTTTAATAGATGTAGCCGCATAATTTCACAACACTACACCAAATACTGTATTTTTCTCAAAAATCCCAACTTTCTCTGCTGTTACCATGGTAACCAACCAATATATATATGGGTTGACATTATTTTTCTGACTAATTTAATAGGATCTACATATCAGCCAATTTTCAGAAAGATCGGTGACTATGTGTGCCGAAAAAGTTTAAGTGGTTACAGAGAATGAGTATTAATCCTTAACCCGGATCAGTGCACTCTGTTCAATACTTAACTTTTGTTGTCCAGTATATTGGCTTTCTTGGGATATATAGGGTATACCTGTTTTGTATATCAAGGGTTCAAAACTCGATCATATCGTGTTTGGTCATGTATTTTTTCTTAGGTTAGGTTCGGCCGTTTTCGGTATGTTGTCAATTAATAATCCTTAACCCTGATCTGTGCACTTTATTCAATACCTAACTTTTGTTGCGCAGTCCATTTGCTTTTGAGGGATATATAGGACATACCTGTTATTAGGGAATTCAAGGGCTAAAAACTCAATCATATCGTGCTTGGTCATGTACTTTTTATTTGGTAAGTTTGGCCGTTTTCGGTATGTTGGCGCTCTGTATTTCTTCACCCGGATCAGTGCACTCTGTTCAATACTTGACTTTTGTTGTCCAATATATTAGCTTTCTTGTTATATATAGGGTATACCTGTTTTTAGTATAAAGGGTTCAAAACTCGATCATATCGTGCTTGGTCATGTATTTTTTTTTAGGTTAGGTTCGGCCGTTTTCGGTATGTTGTCAATCAATAATCGTTAACCCGGATCTGTGCACTTTATTCAGTACTTAACTTTTGTTGTCTTTGATTTTGGATGGGAGTGTAAAAATCTCTGCAAGAATCAGTATTAGAATTAGACTGGTTTGCAAAAATATCTGGACTGAAAATGAACTTCACAGAAACACAAGTTATTTGGTTTGGGAGCAAAAAATATAGTAGAGATACATTATGTCCTAACAGAAATCTGTCTTGGGGTGAAACTCCTTTTAAATTACTAGGAATCAATTTTGATGTAGATTTTGAAAAAATTGTTAAGATAAATTATTCTGAATGAATTGTACAGATTTAAAAAATACTTTAAATCAATGGTCTGAAAGGACTCTAACTGTAATAAGTAGAATAACTGTGATTAAAACTCTAGTCTTGCCTATTGTAAACCATCTCATTATCTCTCAGCCAAATCCTTTAGATGATATTGTTAAGAGAATAAATGAACTTATTTATACATACATATGGAACTCAGCTATACATAGAGTTAAGAAGAATATCCTAATCAAAGACTATTTGGAGGGAGGTTTGAAAATGCTTGATTTGAATATGTTCATTACAGCCCTTAGATCAACATGGATTAAAAGGATTTTGCAGAGAGATAGTAAATGGCAAAATATTTTCATGTCAAATATAGATAAAAGAAAGTTGTTTAGTTGTGGTGTTGATTATATAAGACAACTTTATATGAAAGTTAACAACCATTTTTGGAAAGATGTACTAACTAAGATCCTGGGAAATGATTATTCAAAAAGAAAGAAACTTGACTTATGATTCATTTTTATCAAATCCACTATGGCTAAATAATAATATCAAGATTGATCATAAATCAGTAATTTATCAAAAATGGTTCAAAGTGGTATTAGATTTGTAAATGATATAGTCGACCAAGATGGATCGTATATTTCATTTGACCAATTTAAGCAAAACTATAACACAGATTTTCTTAAATTTAACAGTGTTATTTCGGCAGTGAAAGAGGCATCAAAATCTTACAGTAAAGGATCTTACAAATTATTATGTCCTTTTATACCATCATGTCTACAAGTATTTTTAAAACATTGTAAAGGATCAAAAGATATGTATTCTGTACTGACAAGAAATAATGTTACTCCTACTGGACAGCTTAAGTGGGTTAAAATTTTAGGTGAACAGAATCTGAACTGGAAAAAGATTTTTAAACTGCCTTTTGCTGTTACAAAAAATAGTAAATTACAGTGGTTGCAATATAGGATTAACCATTGCATTATTGCTACAAATCAGTATTTAGTTAAAACAAAATTGACCGATGATCCTTTATGTACATTTTGTAAATCAGAGAACGAGTCTATAGAACACTATTTTGGAATTGCAATACTGTACAAAATTTTCTACAGGATATTGATAACTGGTTCCTTTCTGGTAGAATAAGTCTCCCAATGAATAAATCAAACTTTCTGTTTGAAGACTTATCCAAGATATTCCCCAACAACCCATACAACATGATTTTTCTCTATATTAAACAATATGTGTATACTTCTAGATGCTTTAAAAAGAATCTCTCATTGCAAGCAGCTATAATAAAGCTGAAAGATATGTATAAATTGGAGAGAATGATAGCTATAAAAAATAAAAAGATAACTGAATTTGGCAATGTATGGAATATTTTTGAAAAACTTTTATCGAATACCAGCTAATGTCTATTTTTGTTACAATAACTTATGACTATTTAATTATAATCTATTTTAAGGAAAATATTATTGTCATGTTATGTACTTGATCTGTGCTGATGGCTGTTACGAAAGAAATGTGTCTAGTTAATTTTGCAAATATTTTTCAACATAAAGATTTGATATTTAAAATATAGATAGGGAAGTAACTGGATGATCCTTTTGTTTTTTTTATTTTTTTGTTGTTTTTTTTTATCTCTTCTTCTGTACTTAACTCCAATCTGTTAATTATCATTATTTGTTTATTTATTCATTTATTTATTAATTTTATTATTTTTTTTTGTTTTCTTTTTTTTTTTGATCTTTTCAATAGAAAATGTAAAATATTTCCAATTAAGATGTATTTATAATAACGACATTGTATATATCTTATATGTATTATATTGTATGTATGTCATGTATATGTTGTAATTGTTTGGAATAAAAAAATTCAAAAATTCAAAAAAAAACAACTTTTGTTGTCCAGTCCATTTGCTTTCTAGGGATAAATAGGATATACCTGTTATTAGGGGATCAAAGGGCAAAAAACTCAATCATATCGTGCTTGGTCATGTATTTTTTCTTTGGTAAGTTTGGCCGTTTTCGGTATGTTAACGCTCAGTAATCCTTATCCCGGATCAGTGCACTCTGTTCAATACTTAACTTTTGTTGTCCAGTATATTAGCTTTCTTGGGATGTGTAAGGTATACCTGTTTTTAGTATCAAGGGTTCAAAACTCGTTCATATCGTGCTTGGTCATGTATTTTGACTAGGTTAGGTTCGACCGTTTTCGGTATGTTGTCAATCAATAATCCTTAACCCGGATCTGTGCACTTTATTCAGTATTTAACTTTTGTTGCCTAGTCCATTTGCTTTGTTAGGATATATAGGTTATACCTGTTATTAGGGGATTCAAGGGCTAAAAACTCAATCATATCGTGCTTGGTCATGTATTTTTTCTTTGGTAAGTTTGGCCGTTTTCGGTATGTTGGCGCTCAGTAATCCTTAACCCGGATCAGTGCACTCTGTTTAATACCTAACTTGTGTTGTCCAGTATATAAGCTTTCTTTGTATATATAGGATATACCTGTTTTTAGTATCAAGGATTCAAAACTCGGTCATATCGTGCTTGGTCATGTATTTTGTCTTAGGTTAGGTTCGGCCGTTTTCGGTATGTTGTCAATCAATTATCCTTAACCCAGATCTGTGCACTTTATTCAGTACTAAACTTTTTTTGCCTAATCCATTTGCTTTCTTAGGATAAATAGGATATACCTGTTATTAGGGGATTCAAGGGCTAAAAACTCAATCATATCGTGCTTGGTCATGTAATTTTTGTTTGGTAAGTTCGGTTTGTTGGCATTCAGTAATCCTTAACCCGGATAAGTGCACTCTGTTCAATACTTAACTTTTGTTGTCCAGTATATTAGCTTTCTTGGGATATATGGGGTATACCTGTTTTTAGAGGATTCAAGGGTTAAAAACTCGATCATATTGTGCTTGATCATGTATTTTTTTTTGGTTAGGTTCGGCCGTTTTCGATATGTTGTCAATCAAAAATCGAAACCCAGATCTGTGCACTTTATTTAGTACTTAACTATTGTTGCCCAGTTCATTTGCTTTATTAGGATATATAGGATATTTCTGTTACAGTACTTGCAACCTTAGGCGTTACTGATTGACGTGAACTTGACTGATCGGTGAGTGATCGGTGACGGGTGTTTGACTGATCGATGACTGATCGGTGATCGATGACCCATAGAATCCGTCAGATACGTCAAATAGGCTATATGAGAGTTACCGTGACAACGGTCAGCGATCGATCAGTAAATCAATTGTATGCACGGATCGGACGGATACGTATATAATTAAAATTCTTATGTTAAACGAACTCCACAGTATTTACAGTCGATTAACGCGGACCTCTACGAAGACACCTTTGCTCGTTAATAATGTACCACTAAAAAGCGATAACATTTTATCATTTAAAATAAGTACTCTATTTGTTGTCGTTTGATGATGTAAATAAAAATAGTATAACAGTAAAGATACATACAGCTTTGTTTGGATTCATTAATTTAGAGTGTTGTTTTAATTTTTGTTCCAGATTACCAATATTTCTTCTTCTTATAACATATAATGCAATGTTATTTCTGATTAGTTATTTAAAAGGCCTCAAGAAAAGTTTCTTTGATAGAATTTAAAAAAATAAGTATTAAAATACTTAAACTTTAATTTCTGTTGATTAAAGATGCAATCATTTCATTATTTTGTACTTTTTGTACATCAGGATTGGTCGTTTTTTACAAAAAGTTGCTGAATTTCAGGAAAAAGATACTAAATTTTTGTTCGAGTTGCTTAAAAATGCAAATATTTTTTCTTTTATATCAGAAATAATGCACGTCTATTGCAATCAGTCATAATGCATTCAGATAATTACTTTTGTATAAGATATGAATAATTTAAGGATAAATATACATACACTTTTGTTTTTATTAAATAAGAATTCAATAATTTCTCTTTTTTAATGGAAATTATTGGAACGCCTATTGTTTTTTGTACTTTTTATTGTTCAGGATTTTTATAAAATCAAAGTAATATCTGAGAAAATATACTAAAATGTTGTTCGCATTGTTTAAAATTACCAATCATTGCCAAGAATCTGTCCGGTTTAAGGGAGATAACCCAATTTGAAAACAATTATTTGTATCGACAAGGACGATAACCCGTCCTCGCTCCATATGGGGTCACTTGCCAATTTGACATATGCGATAAAACGCACAATTAAGGGTTAAACACCCGCTGGTCTGTAAAGATAACTTCAGTTAAAACCAATACCAGATGTTATCGATAAAATAATTTTGAATCATGTTTTCTGTATTTTGGTGTAGTTTGTAAAATTAATTGAAGGCCGGAGTTCCTATTCGATCTTTGTTGAAACCTGGGACTACTGAATTAGTGTATTAGTCCCAGTTGAAACATTGAAACGGCAATAGATGTTTTACCCAAATTGGTAAATGAAAAATGCATATAAATAAAAATAGATATTCTTATTCAAAATGAATTGAGCATCAAACTCACTGAAATGTAATTGTATTGTAATGTAATGTAACTATTTCACATATAATTGGCCGAAAAGCCGTTGACTTACGGTTCTTTTTTATATATATATATAAAACGGGTACTTCGAGAATTCCGACGCGGAATGTCTGTCAAAAATTTAATTCTAAACATCCATTGACAGTTCATAATTATTGAATTTAACAGTATACATTGAGTGAGGATAACAGCACAATTCCTCGAGTTAAATGAACTGTTGTTGGTTAATGTCTGTCATATTTGTTATTCGTAAATTGTTTTGTTATAAATTAGGTCGTTAGTTTTCTCAATTGAATAGTTTCATATTTTTCATGTTGGGGCCTTTTATAGCCGTACGGTTGCCTATAATTGATTACGTCCACTTCATTTGAACTTTGGTGGATAGTTGTCTTATTGGCAATCATACCACATCTCTTTATTTTTATATGTTTGTTGGATGTGTACTGGTAGATAATTTATCTTCAGATCGGTACTTTAGATCTTTTGTCTTCTGTAGATATATTTTTCGTGCCCATCTGACAAAGAAGCATTTTCCTACTAATTTCAACAGTTTGGTCTTGTGTTGTGCTTTTATACCACTGCCCCAGGTTCAGTGGGATTAAGATAGATTTGAGCACTCACAAGCATGTTTAACCCCGCCGGTTTATACTTCTGTTTTAAGTCAAGAACAAATTACTTGTGATTATGTGGTTGTCGTTTCTTGCTGTCTGAAATATTTATTTTCTTCTTGTTGTTGTTTTAGCATAAACTAGTTCGTTGGTTTTTTTCCCGTTTTAATTTTTTCGACAATAACATGAGATCTGTCAAAACATGTTAACCCCGCCGCATTTTGCGCCTTTCCCAGGTCAGGAACCTCTAGCCTTTGTGTGTGTTTTTTTTTTAATTTTGCTTCATTTCTATGTTTCGGAGTTTGGTGTGGCGTTCTTTTCGCCGAACTAGTATACATTATTGTAGGGGCCAGCTGAAGCCCGCCTGCGGGTGCGGGATATTCTCGCGCTGCGTTGAAGACCCATTGGTGGCTTTAGGCTGTTGTCTGCTCTTTGGTCGGGTTGTTGTCTCTTTTAACACATTTCCCGTTTCCATTCTCAATTCTATCCTACAAAGCTTACTATACGATATGGGTTTAGCTCATTGATAGAGGCCGTACAGATACTTATAGTTGCTTTCAACCACGTCCTTTGGTCTATGGTGACAAGTTGTCTCATTGCCAATTTTAGCACATCGTCTTATTTTGTAAATTATTGTATTTATTTCTAAGTTAAACCAGAGCCATATATATATATATATAGCTCTGGTTAAACCATTATTTATGAAGGAACGGGGGTTTTAAAGCTTTTCATACATTATGACAGTCAATTTATTTAGTTAAAGCTTACAGAACCCTCTATTATCTTGTGAATTTTGTGGGTGGAGGGTAGGTTATCTCGTGGATATTTACCTAATCTCTCACATTATATAAACATCTACGACGCAAACAATAGAAGTTAAACAAGAAACAGAAAACACACAAGCTTCCAGCATCGTTTCAACCATATATCCACAGGTATATACCCTGAAGCTGACATGTTAATTGTCATACATGTACAAGTACCTGTTCAAAGCTAGCAATCTTTACCGTTTTGTGAACAAATTATTGATTTTTTATTTAATATTGTTTCGATTCAATAAATTTTAATTGAGATGAAAAGTTAGTGATAAAAAATTGACAAAGGGATTTTAATAAAAAGTTGTTTTTTGTTTTTTGTTTTTTTTTTCATTTTATACACTTTTTTGTAATCAACAAGTTTCTTTTTGACGGCGAATGTACAATTTAAGTAATGAAAGAATTTCAAAACTATTTAACGGGTCTTGAAAGGTGCAAACTTTCCAATTTATTGTGCGCACATATTATTATTCGTGTATTTAGTTTCAAGAAATTAAATAACAGAAACTCGGTTTGAAGTAAAATATATTATTAGATTTCATTGCCGTATCAAGTGGTCGAATTCGTGAAGTATTTTAAATATTTTTGTATGCACTCTTTAAAGTGCGACGAAATGGAATTGTTCTCCTATATGATTGTGTATTCAAATCGTGTTAAAATTGCCTAAAAAAATGATTATCTAGGGATTGTCAAGAAAACGAGCCAGTTGTCTGATTGACAATCATACAACATCTTCTTTTTTTTTTTAAATAAATGTGAATAGAAACCATTTAATGCCATTGAAAAAAATATGATTGTGTATTGATAAAACATTCAGATGAGCAAGCATTTATTTAAAATAATGCGTTTTAGATTTTGATTGCATTCTTATGATATATTTATTAATTTTCGGTAATAACCACGTGAAAACAGAAACAAACAATAACTTGAAATCTAATCATCTTCAACAAGGATTTGTATAGTGAGATATGCAAATCCTTGTCTTAAATTATAAAAAAAACGTTAATTATAATTATATGGTGTTTTGCTATTCTGTCAACTCTAAATCAAGTTTATACAAAATGTCGTTTACACTATATTTCATGACTCTGGGAATATATTATGTCTCAGAATGACTGTATAAACACGATTGTATAACAATTTGTTATCTGTTTACACACACGATGTGTCCTGTTGTCAAATAGAAATTGATAGAAAAAAAACAAAAATCGCCTGCTTTTAAATCAAATTTGGAGCAAGAAGAAAATATCCAATTTGAAAATAAACTACACCACGTTAAGCTTTAACTTTTCATCTTTTTCTTGGTTGCAGCAGCTAAGGTATATCATAAGTAAAAGTATTTTATTTATTTTTTCAAAGCTGACCACTCTTCCGAATAATGACATTTTCCTGTAAGAAAAACGGCAAACGTAAGCCATTTGACATCACTGTAAAAAATCCAAATTTGTTGCAAGAAGTTCAAACTTTATTTTAAAATAATCTATATCATAAAAAAGAAGACACATTAAGGATTCTGGGGATCGCAGCAGCTAAGAAAACCATTGAGAAGAAACTTGAATATCGTCTTGTAAAGATTTTTTTCCATATAACTTCTATATAACGATTTTATCCATGTAGGGTATCTGAATTCACGCATGCGCAATATTGACCGGACTGATTCTTGACAATGTTTTCTTCTTTTGATAAAAAATAATGCAATGTTATTTGTAACTAGTAATTTCAAAGTTCTCCAATAAGATTTTTTTGGTAAGAATTTTGATAATGTAAGGAGAATTTTACTTAAACTTTTGTTTTGTGTTGAATACAAATTAAATAATTTCTTTATTTTGATAGAAATAATGAACCGTCATTTGATTTCGGTACATTTTGTACATCAGGATTGGTTGTTCTTCATAAAATATGCTGAATTTCTGGGAAAAGATGCTAAATTTTTGATTACGTTGCTTAAATATGCAAATATTTCTTCTTTTATATCAGAAATAATGCAACTTCAAATGCAATCAGTCATAATTAATGCATTCAGATTATTACTTTGGTATAAGATATGAATAGTTTATGGATAAATATACATACGCTTTTGTTTTTATTAAATTAGATTTCAATCATATCTCTTTTTAAATGGAAATTATTAGAACGCCTATGTTTTTTTGTACTTTTTATGGTTCAGGATTGGTTGTTTTTTTAAAAAATCAAAATAATATCTGAGATAATATACTAAATTGTTGTTTGCATTGTTTAAAATTACCTTTTTTCTTCTTTTGATAAAAAATAATGCAATGTTATTTGTAACTAGTTATTTCAAAGTTCTCCAATAAGATTTTTTTGTTAGAATTTTGATAATGTAAGGAGAATAATACTTAAACTTTTGTTTTGTGTTGAATACAAATGAAATATTTTCTTTATTTTGATAGGAATTATGAACCGTCATTGGATTTTGGTTCTTTTTGTACATCAGGATTGGTTGTTTTTCATAAAATATGCTGAATTTCTGGGAAAATATACTAAATTTTTGTTTGTGTTGCATAAATATGCAAATATTTCTTCTTTTATATCAGAAATAATGCAACTTAAATTGCAATCAGTCATACATGTCATAGTTAATGCATTCAGATAAGTACTTTTGTATAAGATATGAATAATTTAAGGATAAATATACATACACTTTTGTTTTTATTAAATAAGAATTCAATAATTTCTCTTTTTAATGAAAATTATTGGAACGCCTATGGTTTTTTGTACTTTTTATGGTTCAAGATTGGTTGTTTTTTATAAAATAAAAATAATATCTGAGATTATATAGTAAATTGTTGTTCGCATTGTTTAAAATTGCCTTTTTTCTTCTTTTGATAAAAAATAATGCAATGTTATTTGTAACTAGTTATTTCAAAGTTCTCCAATAAGATTTTTTTGTTAGAATTTTGATAATGTAAGGAGAATTTTACTTAAACTTTTGTTTTGTGTTGAATACAAATGAAATAATTTCTTTATTTTGATAGAAATTATGAACCGTCATTGGATTTTGGTTCTTTGTGTACATCAGGATTGATTGTTTTTCATAAAATATGCTGAATTTCTGGGAAAAGATACTAAATTTTTGTTCGCGTTGCTTAAATATGCAAATATTTCTTCTTTTATAACAGAAATAATGCAACTTCACTTGCAATCAGTCAGAGTTAATGCATTCAGATTATTACTTTGGTATAAGATATGAATTATTTAAGGATAAATATACATACGCTTTTAATTTATTAAATAAGAATTCAATCATTTCTCTTTTTAAATGGAAATTATTGGAACGCCTATGGTTTTTTGGACTTTTTATGGTTCAGGATTGGTTGTTTTTTTATGAAATCAAAATAATATCTGAGATAATATACTAAATTGTTGTTCGCATTGTTTAAAATTACCAATTTTTCTTCTTTTGATAAAAAATAATGCAATATTATTTGTAACTAGTTATTTCAAAGTCCTCCAATCAGATTTTTTTTGTAAGAATTTTGATAATGTAAGGAGAATTTTACTTTAACTTTTATTTTGTGTTGAATACAAATGAAATAATTTCTTTATTTTGATAGAAATTATGAACCATCAATTGATTTCGGTACATTTTGTACATCAGGATTGGCTGTTTTTCATAAAATATGCTGAAGTTCTGGGAAAAGATACTAAATTTTTGGTCATGTTGCTTAAATATGCAAATATTTCTTCTTTTATATCAGAAATAATGCAACGTCAATTGCAATCAGTCATAATTAATGCATTCAGATAAGTACTTTTGTATAAGATATGAATAATTTACTGATAAATATACATAAACTTTTGTTTTTGTTAGATAAAAATTCCTCTATTTCAATTTAAATTATTGACTGCCTATGGCTTTTTGTACTTTTTCTGGTTTAGGATTGGTTGGTAACATCAAAATAATATCTGAGATAATATACTAAAATGTTGTTCGCATTGTTTAAAATTACCAATTTTTCCTCTTTTGATAAAAAATAATGCAATGTTATTTGTAACTAGTTATTTCGAAGTTCTCCAATCAGATTTTTTTTGTAAGAATTTTGATAATGTAAGGAGAATAATACTTAATCTTTTGTTTTGTGTCGAATACGAATGCAATTATTTCTTTATTTTGATAGGAATTATGAACCGTCATTTGATTTCGGTACATTATGTACATCAGGATGGGTTGTTTTTCATAAAATATGCTGAATTTCTGGGAAAATATACTAAATTTTTGTTCGCATTGCTTAAATATGCAAATATTTCTTCTTTTATATCAGAAATAATGCAACTTCAATTGCAATCAGTCATACATGTCATAGTTAATGCATTCAGATAAGTACTTTTGTATTAAATATGAATAATTTAAGGATAAATATACATACACTTTTGTTTTTATTAAATAAGAATTCAATAATTTCTCTTTTTAATGAAAATTATTGGAACGCCTATGGTTTTTTGTACTTTTTATTGTTCAGGATTGGTTGTTTTTTATAAAATCAAAATAATATCTGAGATAATATACTAAATTGTTGTTCGCATTGTTTAAAATTACCAATTTTTCTTCTTTTGATAAAAAAAAATGCAATGTTATTTGTAACTAGTTATTTCAAAGTTCTACAATCAGATTTTTTTGGTAAGAATTTTGATAATGTAAGGAGAATTTTACTTAAACTTTTGTTTTGTGTTGAATACAAATTAAATAATTTCTTTATTTTGATAGAAATAATGAACCGTCATTTGATTTCGGTACATTTTGTACATCAGGATTGGTTGTTCTTCATAAAATATGCTGAATTTCTGGGAAAAGATGCTAAATTTTTGATTACGTTGCTTAAATATGCAAATATTTCTTCTTTTATATCAGAAATAATGCAACTTCAAATGCAATCAGTCATAATTAATGCATTCAGATTATTACTTTGGTATAAGATATGAATAGTTTATGGATAAATATACATACGCTTTTGTTTTTATTAAATTAGATTTCAATCATATCTCTTTTTAAATGGAAATTATTAGAACGCCTATGTTTTTTTGTACTTTTTATGGTTCAGGATTGGTTGTTTTTTTAAAAAATCAAAATAATATCTGAGATAATATACTAAATTGTTGTTTGCATTGTTTAAAATTACCTTTTTTCTTCTTTTGATAAAAAATAATGCAATGTTATTTGTAACTAGTTATTTCAAAGTTCTCCAATAAGATTTTTTTGTTAGAATTTTGATAATGTAAGGAGAATAATACTTAAACTTTTGTTTTGTGTTGAATACAAATGAAATATTTTCTTTATTTTGATAGGAATTATGAACCGTCATTGGATTTTGGTTCTTTTTGTACATCAGGATTGGTTGTTTTTCATAAAATATGCTGAATTTCTGGGAAAATATACTAAATTTTTGTTTGTGTTGCATAAATATGCAAATATTTCTTCTTTTATATCAGAAATAATGCAACTTAAATTGCAATCAGTCATACATGTCATAGTTAATGCATTCAGATAAGTACTTTTGTATAAGATATGAATAATTTAAGGATAAATATACATACACTTTTGTTTTTATTAAATAAGAATTCAATAATTTCTCTTTTTAATGAAAATTATTGGAACGCCTATGGTTTTTTGTACTTTTTATGGTTCAAGATTGGTTGTTTTTTATAAAATAAAAATAATATTTGAGATTATATAGTAAATTGTTGTTCGCATTGTTTAAAATTGCCTTTTTTCTTCTTTTGATAAAAAATAATGCAATGTTATTTGTAACTAGTTATTTCAAAGTTCTCCAATAAGATTTTTTTGTTAGAATTTTGATAATGTAAGGAGAATTTTACTTAAACTTTTGTTTTGTGTTGAATACATTAAATAATTTCTTTATTTTGATAGAAATTATGAACCGTCATTGGATTTTGGTTCTTTGTGTACATCAGGATTGATTGTTTTTCATAAAATATGCTGAATTTCTGGGAAAAGATACTAAATTTTTGTTCGCGTTGCTTAAATATGCAAATATTTCTTCTTTTATAACAGAAATAATGCAACTTCACTTGCAATCAGTCAGAGTTAATGCATTCAGATTATTACTTTGGTATAAGATATGAATTATTTAAGGATAAATATACATACGCTTTTAATTTATTAAATAAGAATTCAATCATTTCTCTTTTTAAATGGAAATTATTGGAACGCCTATGGTTTTTTGGACTTTTTATGGTTCAGGATTGGTTGTTTTTTTATGAAATCAAAATAATATCTGAGATAATATACTAAATTGTGGTTCGCATTGTTTAAAATTACCAATTTTTCTTCTTTTGATAAAAAATAATGCAATATTATTTGTAACTAGTTATTTCAAAGTCCTCCAATCAGATTTTTTTTGTAAGAATTTTGATAATGTAAGGAGAATTTTACTTTAACTTTTATTTTGTGTTGAATACAAATGAAATAATTTCTTTATTTTGATAGAAATTATGAACCATCAATTGATTTCGGTACATTTTGTACATCAGGATTGGCTGTTTTTCATAAAATATGCTGAATTTCTGGGAAAAGATACTAAATTTTTGGTCATGTTGCTTAAATATGCAAATATTTCTTCTTTTATATCAGAAATAATGCAACGTCAATTGCAATCAGTCATAATTAATGCATTCAGATAAGTACTTTTGTATAAGATATGAATAATTTACTGATAAATATACATAAACTTTTGTTTTTGTTAGATAAAAATTCCTCTATTTCAATTTAAATTATTGACTGCCTATGGCTTTTTGTACTTTTTCTGGTTTAGGATTGGTTGGTAACATCAAAATAATATCTGAGATAATATACTAAAATGTTGTTCGCATTGTTTAAAATTACCAATTTTTCCTCTTTTGATAAAAAATAATGCAATGTTATTTGTAACTAGTTATTTCGAAGTTCTCCAATCAGATTTTTTTTGTAAGAATTTTGATAATGTAAGGAGAATAATACTTAATCTTTTGTTTTGTGTCGAATACGAATGCAATTATTTCTTTATTTTGATAGGAATTATGAACCGTCATTTGATTTCGGTACATTATGTACATCAGGATGGGTTGTTTTTCATAAAATATGCTGAATTTCTGGGAAAATATACTAAATTTTTGTTCGCATTGCTTAAATATGCAAATATTTCTTCTTTTATATCAGAAATAATGCAACTTCAATTGCAATCAGTCATACATGTCATAGTTAATGCATTCAGATAAGTACTTTTGTATTAAATATGAATAATTTAAGGATAAATATACATACACTTTTGTTTTTATTAAATAAGAATTCAATAATTTCTCTTTTTAATGAAAATTATTGGAACGCCTATGGTTTTTTGTACTTTTTATTGTTCAGGATTGGTTGTTTTTTATAAAATCAAAATAATATCTGAGATAATATACTAAATTGTTGTTCGCATTGTTTAAAATTACCAATTTTTCTTCTTTTGATAAAAAAAAATGCAATGTTATTTGTAACTAGTTATTTCAAAGTTCTACAATCAGATTTTTTTTGTAAGAATTTTGATAATGTAAGGAGAATAATACTTAATCTTTTGTTTTGTGTCGAATACGAATGCAATAATTTCTTTATATTGATAGAAATTATGAACCGTCATTTGATTTCGGTACATTTTGTACATCAGGATGGGTTGTTTTTCATTAAATATGCTGACTTTCAGGGAAAAGAAACTAATTTTTTGTTCACATTGCTTTAATATGCAAATATTTCTTCTTTTATATCAGAAATAATGCAACTTCAGTTGCAATCAGTCAATATGAATGCCTTTAGATAAGTAATTTAGAATAAAATGTGAATCACTGAAGGATAAATATGCATAAATTTTTGTTTTTGTTAGATAAGAATGCAATAATTTCTTTATTTTGATAGAAATCATGAACCGTCATTTGATTTTGGTTCTTTTTGTACATCAGGATTGGTTGTTTTTCATACAACATGCTGAATTTCAGGGAAAAGATTCTTAATTTGTGTTTGCATTGCTTAAAAATGCAAATATTTCTTCTTTTATATCAGAATATAATTCAACGTCAATTGCGATCAGTCATAAGTAATGCATTCAGATAAGTACTTTTCTATAAGATATGAATAATTTAAGGATAAATATACATAAACTTTTGTTTTTTTTAAATAAGAATTCAATAATTTCTCTTTTTTAAAGGAAATTATTGAACACCTATGGCTTTTTGTACTTTTTATGGTCCAGGATTTGTTGTATTTCATAAAATATGTTGAATATAGGGAAAAGATTATAAATGTAATGTTCGCATTGCTTAAAAATACAAATATTTCTTCTTTTATATCAGAAATAATGCAACGTCAATTGCTATCAGTCATTATAAATGCCTTTATATAAGTATTTTTAAATAAAATGTGAATAAATGAAGGATAAATATGCATAAACTTTTGTTTTTGTTGAACAAGAATGCAATAATTTCTTTATTTGAATGGAAATTATTGACTGCCATTAGATGTTTGTACTTTTCATAGCTTAGGATTGATTATTTTTTCATAAAAGTAAATTAAGATCATAAAAAATATCCTTTAATGTTGTTCGCATTGTTTAAAATTACCAATTTCTCTTGTTTTGTTAAAAAATAATGCAATCTTATTTGTAACTAGTTATTTCAAAGGCTTCAAGATTATTTTTTTATCAGAATTTAAATACTGTAAGTAGAATAAGGCTTAAACTTTTGTTGGTGTTGAAAATGAATGCAATAATATCTTCATTTTGATAGAAATAATGAATCACCATTTGATTTCAGTACTTTTAGTACATCAGGATTGGTTGCATTTCATAAAATATGTTGAATTTAAGGAATCAGATACTAAATTTAATATTCGCATTGCATAAAAGTACAAATATTTCTTCTTTTATATCAGAAATAGTGCAATGCAATTGCTATCAGTCATTATAAATGCCTTTAGATAAGTAATTTTTAATAAAATGTGAATAAAGAAGGATAAATATGCATAAACTTTTGTTTTTGTTGAAATAGAATGCAATAATTCCTTTATTTGAATGGAAATTATTGACCGTTATTGGATTTTTGTACTTTTTATAGCTTAGGATTGATTATTTTTTATTAAGTTAAAAGACTATCAGAAAAAATATACTATAATGTTGTTCTCGTTGTTTAAAATTACCAATATTTTTTTTATTTTTAAGAGAATCTGCAGCATTTTGTTATTTTAATGGCTTCGAGATAAGTTTGTTTAAATAATTTTAAGATTATAAGGATAAGATACTTAAAAATATTTAAGAATAATACATCGAAATTTGCAATAAATGATCATTTCATTTTATTTTCAAGAGCATTTGCGGAAAATAATAAAATCACTGAAAATCGCGATAAACACCGTTTTTGAGATGTCCGGGTTTGAAAAAAAATTAAAACGAAAATGACCATTCTTTAATAGTAATATTTAAATTAAGTTTTATATGCATATATCTTTTCTTTTTATATTCTTAAAACTGTGCTAAATAATTAAAAATAAAAAAAGATGTTGATCATTTGTACTTGAATGTTTCGTATTTTCCATGTCGCCATTTTAATTAAATGAAACGAAACTAAGATTTCGTAATTTGTATTAGTTTATCATGTGATGTAGTAGAGTTCAATCCGTCAGAAAGGTCGATCGGTCCTATCCGTCCGATCCGTCCGATCAGGCAAATACTTTTACTATAAGTCTGACGGATTGGTGACGTGAGTTTGACGCGAACTTGACTGATCGGTGACTGATCGATGACCGCTAATTGATCGCTAAAACAGTAACGCCTAAGGTTGCAAGTACTGTATTAGGGGCTTTACGGGCTGAAAACTCGATCATATCGTACTTGGTCATGTACTTTTTCTTTGGTAAGTTTGGTCGTTTTCGGTATGTTTGCGCTCAGTAATCCTTAACCCGGATCAGTGAACTTT
Organism: Mytilus californianus; assembly: GCF_021869535.1. Taxonomy (NCBI): domain Eukaryota; kingdom Metazoa; phylum Mollusca; class Bivalvia; order Mytilida; family Mytilidae; genus Mytilus; species Mytilus californianus. The sequence goes on along the minus strand of NW_026262593.1, from coordinate 68,582,054 downwards.
TTTCAATACTTAACTTTTGTTGCCCAGTCCATTTGCTTTCTTATGATATATAGGATATACCTGTTACTAGGGGATTCAAGGGTTTAAAACTCGTTCATATCGTGCTTGGTCCTGTATTTTTTCTTTTGTAAGTTTGGCTGTTTTTGGTATGTTGGCGCTCAGTTATTCATAACCCGGATCAGTGCACTCTGTTCAATGCTTAACTTTTGTTGCCCAGTATATTAGCTTTCTTAGGATATATAGAGTACACCTGTTTTTAGAGGATTCAAGGGTTTAAAACTCGATTATATCTTGCTTGGTCATGTAATTTTTCATAGGTTAGTTTCGGCTGTTTTCGGTATGTTGTCAATCAATTATCCTTAACCCGGATCTGTGCACTTTATTCAGTACTTAACTTTTGTTGCCCAGTCCATTTGCTTTCTTATGATAAATAGGATTTACCTATCATTAAGGGATTCAGGGGATGAAAACTCGATCATATCGTACTTGGTCATGTATTTTTTCTTAGGTTACGTTCGGCCGTTTTCGGTATGTTGTCAATCAATTATCCTTAACCCGGATCTGTGCACTTTATTCAGTACTTAACTTTTGTTGCCCAGTTCATTTGCTTTCTTAGGATATATAGGATATACCTGTTTTAGGGGATTCAAGGGCTAAAAACTCAATCATATCGTGCTTGGTCATGTATTTTTTCTTTGGTAAGTTTGGCCGGTTTCGGTATGTTGGTGCCTAGTAATCCTTAACCCAGATCAGTGCACTCTGTTCAATACTTAACTTTTGTTGTCCAGTATATTAGCTTTCTTGGAATATATAGGGTTTACCTGTTTTTAGTATCAAGGGTTCAAAACTCAATCATATCGTGCTTGGTCATGTACTTTTTCTTTGGTTAGTTTGGCCGTTTTCGGTATGTTGGCGCTCAGTAATCCTTAACCCGGATCTGTGCACTCTGTTTAATACTTAACTTTACATGTCAAGTATAATACCTTTCTTAGGATATATAAGGTATACCTGTTTTCAGTATCAAGGGTTCAAAACTCGATCATATCGTGCTTTTTATGTATTTTTTCTTAAGTTAGGTTCGACCTTTTTCGGTATGTTGTCAATCAATAATTCTTAACCAGGATCTGTGCACTTTATTCAGTATTTAACTTTTGTTGTCCAGTCCATTTGCTTTCTTAGGATATATAGGATATACCTGTTATTAGTGGATTCAAGGGTTAAAAACTCAATCATATCGTGCTTGGTCATGTATTTTTTCTTTGGTAAGTTTGGCCGTTTTCGGTATGTTAACGCTCAGTAATCCTTTACCCGGATCAGTGCACTCTGTTCAATACCTAACTTTTGTTGTCCAGTATATAAGCTTTCTTTGGATATATATGATATACCTGTTTTTAGTATCAAGGGTTCAAAACTCGATCATATAGTGCTTGGTCATGTATTTTGCTTAAGTTAGGTTCGGGCGTTTTCGGTATGTTGTCAATCAATAATCCTTAACCCGGATCTGTGCACTTTATTCAGTACTTAACTTTTGTTGCGCAGTCCATTTGCTTTCTAGGAATATATAGGATATACCTATTATCAGGGGATTCAAGGGCTAAAAACTCAATCACATCGTGCTTGGTCATGTATTTTTTCTTTGGTAAGTTTGGCCGTTTTCGGTATGTTGGTGCTTAGTAATCCTTAACCCAGATCAGTGCACTCTGTTCAATACTTTACTTTTGTTGTCCAGTATATTAGCCTTCTTGGAATATATAGGGTTTACCTGTTTTTAGTATCAAGGGTTCAAAACTCAATCATATCGTGCTTGGTCATGTACTTTTTCTTTGGTTAGTTTGGCCGTTTTCAGTATGTTGGCGCTCAGTAATCCTTAACCCGGATCTGTGCACTCTGTTTAATACTTAACTTTACATATCAAGTATAATACCTTTCTTAGGATATATAAGGTATACCTGTTTTCAGTATCAAGGGTTCAAAACTCGATCATATCGTGCTTTTTATGTATTTTTTCTTAAGTTAGGTTCGACCTTTTTCGGTATGTTGTCAATCAATAATTCTTAACCAGGATCTGTGCACTTTATTCAGTATTTAACTTTTGTTGTCCAGTCCATTTGCTTTCTTAGGATATATAGGATATACCTGTTATTAGTGGATTCAAGGGTTAAAAACTCAATCATATCGTGCTTGGTCATGTATTTTTTCTTTGGTAAGTTTGGCCGTTTTCGGTATGTTAACGCTCAGTAATCCTTAACCCGGATCAGTGCACTCTGTTCAATACCTAACTTTTGTTGTCCAGTATATTAGCTTTCTTTGGATATATATGATATACCTGTTTTTAGTATCAAGGGTTCAAAACTCGATCATATAGTGCTTGGTCATGTTTTTTGCTTAGGTTAGGTTCGGGCGTTTTCGGTATGTTGTCAATCAATAATCCTTAACCCGGATCTGTGCACTTTATTGTTATATACTTGATTTGCATTTGGTTGTTGGAAACGTAGTTCAGTACATATCATTTCGGAATCACAGGGGTGCTCCGGGATGATGTTTGTGAATAGTATAATCATCTATATCCTATGTTTCATATTTCATTAGCATGCCTTCTCTCTCTCTCTTTCCCACTGCATGTTGAGGTAGTCACACACAAATATATTTAGAGCAGTAAAATTAGATTTTAGAAACGATTTCGTCCTTTATTAGTCCCCCAAGGACGTTGAATGGTGGAGGACCTCAAATACTTCCCGCTGACGTTATGAACATTTTATATTTTTTTTTGCATTCCGTCTTTTTAAACGAATTAATTGAAATGTTGATTGTTTGAATTTGACACAAATTGCTGAATCAGCGTAGTGTGTGTATCGTCTGCACGAATTCACCATGCAGACAAGGAATGTATTTTTAGACTGCAGTGACAAACCGTTGTATGATAATGAGCAATGCATAGTAAAGGGAAATACTTAAAATTACAGCGAAATTTACCAATAGAATCTAGCGTTCGCTTTTGGTACAAGAAGGGAGCAACAACACGAGACAGTTATAAATATTTAGAAGGACAGATTGAAGAGGCTGTACGACACTATAAAAACATTGTATTATATGTGTGGCTAGGAACTTGTGACCTTACTGATTTTAATCATAAAAAAAGACATATCAGTCTCCGATCACGTGACTCTTCCTCGGTCAATGATACAATTAATAACTTCAGGCGAATTTATGCACTTGTCGCTACGTATAAAACAGTTGCATTGGTGTTTTTAGAAATACCTGTTTATTCCATTGTATGTTGGAATAAATACCAAGGCCACAAATATTCGGAACGATTTCAGAATGATGATTTGAAACTTGAAGAACAAATCAATACCGTGAATAGTTTTATCCGTGAGACAAATTTGATTCTTCGAAAACATTCACCAAAATTTAGCTGTGATCAGAAAATCAGAAATAGCCGGTTTTCATACAAATTTAATGCTTTTTATTTAGATGGAATTCATCCTACATCATTGCTGTCCAAATTATGGATGTTGCGTATCGTCGCTTTGATTGTTGTTGATTGCGCATAATTATATGTTTTATTGTAAAAAAAAAAAAAATTGTTAGTGTTGAAGAATTTATGTGTTTTATGTGTATACAGATGAGGCTCTCGGTGAGAATTGTCTCGCCAGGCCGACCGAGTTTACGTTCATGATTGCTTTTAATATATATTAATCAAACAGTAATAAGAGTATGAGTAAGTCTGTAACTTTTGATGACGATAAAATAATCCCAAACATTTCTGAATCTACCATTGAACACATGTATAATGCACATTCTAGTGACCTCTCTGAATATTTATTAAGTGACAGTTTTATATCGAAGCAAGCTATTCAAGAAGACGAATTTAAATCTTTATCGACCCCGACACGTTCGTTTGACAACATATCCAACATTCCAAAATCTACTCCTCGAACGGACATTTCTCATTTACAATATACTAAAAGCACAACTTCATTAATGTCTTCACCATATTCACCCGCTACTATTCCAATGGACAAAATTGTAAAGTGTAGGGAATTTTCGGGTTATCCACAAGAAAATGCCGCTAAATTTCTCGCTGAATTCGAGTCTTACTCAACTCTGCAAGATCATAAACGAAAAATTGCAGCATTTCACCTGCATCTCAAAGGTCCAGCGCTGACATGGTTTAAAGATGTGAAAAGGGCTTCCAATTCTGATTGGACTGTATTATCAGCTTTGTTTAAAACACAATATATGGATTTTGCAGGTCAAAGTTCAACAATGCTGATGACAAATGAAATTTTTCAAAATATTCGGCTAAGTTCAGGTCAAGCTATTGAAGATTTTTACTGTAATTTAGTCGAAAAAGCACAAATTCTATCAAAACCAGAACATGAGGTTTTATCTAAATTTATTAATGGTCTTCCTGACAAGATGGCGTTTTTCGTGCGTGCCGGAAATCCAACTACACTACAGGCAGCATTGACTTCATCAAAAATGGCAGAGGCGTGTGGGTATCGAACAGAAGGGAATGTCACACAAGCCATTAAGACTGAGGTTAAGCCAAGACCTGATCCCACCACGAAAAGTGAAATGGACGATATTAAAGATCAAATAAAGACGCTTACATCTATGGTGGCCAATATCACGGTACAGAATAACAGCTCAAATCAATCGCCAAATTACCGACGCCAAGACTACCGCCAGTCACCAACCCACCCGCCTCGGCAACAAAATTCTCGTGAATGCTATGGTTGCCGGGGGCAAGGTCACATTCATCGAAACTGTAATTGGACAGGAACTGGACCTGTCAACACATCAGCCACATGTCAGTTATGTTCCCAACAAGGACATACTGCACAGTTTTGCAATACCCTTCAGCAATTCCAGTCGGGAAAAGGCTAAAACCCGAGGGAAAGGCACGGTCGTTCGGTCAAAATTTAGTTAGTGCCAGCATACATAAAAACAATGGAACTTCTTTTGTACATTTGCAAATTTCATTTGAAGATATAAACATTGCAGCATTGGTAGATACTGGTAGTTCAATAAATGTTATTTCACAAACTTTGTATAATACTCTTCCGTACAAATCTAAATTGAGTTTTGAACACTTTCCGTCTGAAGTGCGACTTGCCGATAATTCAAAGGTTAGAGTTTTTGGTTTAGCAAAAATCTTGGTTACGTGTAACAATGAACAACATGCAATTGAAGTTTATATTTTACCGTTAACGTCACATCCGCTAATTTCAAGTCAGTCAAAGTGCAAACAAACAAGAAACTTACAATTCCTCCTAATTCCGAATGTATTTTATGGGGACATGTTCCTACTTATGTTCTGTCAGGATTAAATGGTGTTTGTTCGAATCATAAGTTCATACTCGAAAAAGGTTTAATGGTAGCCAAATCTCTTGTCACAGTTTCTTATAATCACAAGGTTCCTGTGAAAGTTTTAAACGCAACAGCACTGAGCGTTGTTATTCCAAAAGACAGAGCTATAGCGGAGTTTTTATCGCTTAATTCTGATTACAGTTATGTACCTATTGACCAAAGTTGTCCAGTTGTACAGAATATTGATATTGTAAATAGTTGTGTTACACCTGATTTGAAAGACTGTAGTGATAGTTGTAGTAATGAACATTTAAAGCAGGTGAAGGATCAATTCACCTTGTGTGATCACCTTTCAGAAAGGCAACAAACTGACCTTGCATCACTTCTTTACAAAAACAAGACTTGTTTGTTACCGATGACAATCCTAACTTGGGATATACAAAACTTATCGAACACACGATTCATTTGAAGCCCGATGCTACTGGTAAACACCAGAAACCGTATTGATTACCACCATACAAACGTGAGATTTTGAGACATCACTTAGATAAACTTTTGAAACAAGGTATAATCTCACCAGTCAGTGAGACCGAAGATTTGCCAATAACAAGTCCAATTGTTTTAGTAACCAAACGTTCGACATCTTCCGACCAGCATGCTCCTCAGAACTTTCGTTTTTGTTGTGATTTTCGTTACTTGAAATCTCAAACACAGGAATTTAAGTATACAATACCAAACCTGCAGGAGCTTACTGAATCGTTTTCGGAAATGACGCCGAACTATATAACATCCATTGACTTGTCATCGGGATTTTTCCAAATGGGCATAACACCTGAATCTTCTCGTTATACCGCTTTTAATACATGTTTTTGAACTTATAAATTTTTGAGACTACCTATGGGTCTATAAACGTCACCCAATACATTTCAACTGTTGATGGACAGGGTGTTACATGGACTTAAATTCAAATCTTGTTTATGTTATTTAGATGATGTTTTAATATGTTCTGAGTCTTTTGATCAGCACATTTCTGATTTCAGTGAGGTACTTGGTCGTTTTAGGGATGCAGGCTTGAAGCTTGGACCGAAAAAGTGTTCTTTTGCGGCACAATCATGCGTTTTTTTGGGTCATCTTATTTCGAAAGATGGAATATTGCCACCTGCAGATCGTCTTCAAGCAATCCAAGAGTACCCTTCACCTCGAAATGTAAAAGAACTTAGAAGACTTATTGGACTTTTTAACTGGTTCAAGAAATTTACTGTGGATTCATTATTATTCGTTGGATACCAATTTTCGTGGATTTCGTGGGTACAGGGGAACCACGAATTTAAATGTTCAACGAAATACAAATTTTCTAAAGGATTGAATGCAGACTTTGCGAAAACCACGAATTCAAATATCCACGAATATGTAAGTTTTCCTCAATCCACGAAAATTGGTACCCACGAAAATAAATGAATCCACAGTATTCCGAACTTTAGCGCTACAATTAGCCCTCTTACTAGACTTTTGAAAAAGAATCAAACATTCAAATGGGGAAAGGAACAAGACATAGCATTTAATGATTTAAAAGATCGCCTTGTCAACTCTGAAATGTTGAGTTTTCCTCAATTTAATATGCAGTTTCGTTTGAGCGTCGATACATCTTCTCGTGGAATAGGGTATATGTTGTACCAACTTGATCCGGAGGACAAAACTTGTAAACCACGAATTATTCGTTTTGGGTCTAAAAACCTTAGTCGTTGGCAGCAATCGTATGGGCCAACTAAATTAGAACTCTTAGGGATGGTTGTGAGTATATTGGATTGTTCCGACTATCTTAGAGGAAACCAGTTTATTGTGGAATGCGACCACCAAGCGCTGAAGGCTTTATACCAAAAGCAATTTAAGGGTGCGATTTATGAACGTTGGCTTTCTATTCTTCAACAATTTAATTTCGAAATAGTATATAAGAAAGCAGAGCAAATGGAAGTTCCAGACGCTCTGTCGAGATGCGAAAATCTCCATGCAGAAATTGTCGAAAGTCCCGTGGAAGATGACCCGTACTTTCCTTTCGTTCCGGACAAAATTGAACATATAACATTACCAAACGGTCAAAACTTTGCAAATTTATTTCAAAACAATTTAGAGGCAGTTCAGGCTATACATGTGTTAACAGAAGAACAACAATCAGAACATTCTGATCCATATGATGCCGATACAGATGAACCGCAAGATGTAAATAAACAATTTAAGATAAAGCGTCAGCGCATATTACATGAATCGTCAAAATCAGATACGGACATTGATATTGATAAAATGGTTAATGACAAAATTTTAGCTAAAATTTCTATGCCTATCAATAACATTAAAGAGTTACAACGGCAAGATCCGTCATTGTCCCCCATTATAGACTATTTAGAAAACGATATACTTCCAGATTTACAAAAGGAAGCAAGATGTGTGCTATTGAAATCTAACGATTATGCGCTCATTGATGACATACTGTTCCATTCAAGAGTTGCAAAATCTAAACGCAACAAAATGATGTCACATTATCAAATTGTTATACCTCGAGCGCTGATACCTCCTGTATTAAAAGTGGTTCATGATTCCCCTCTCGGTGGCCATGCCGGAATGAACAATACACTTGACAGAGCCAAGGAACATTTCTTTTTTCCAAGGATGGGAAAAATTATAACGGATTATGTACAAACATGTCATTTTTGTCAAGTTCGGAAAGTTACAAATTTCAAAACCAAGCAAGCCATTGTGGCATTTCCAACTCCTTCTGAGCCATTCGAAGTGTTGCAAATCGATTTATGTGGTCCATTTCCAGTCAGTAAATGGAAATACCTATGTTTTCACTGCGGTCGACATGTTCAGCAAATTTATATTTGCACATCCTTTGAGAAATAATGATGCTCTGACAGTTTGTGAAGTAATTTATCGAATGTTTACTGAATTTGGTCTGTGTCGAACCTTAGTTTCAGATCGTGGCTCAGAATTTGTCAATCAATGCACCGCTGGACTTTGTAAACTTTTGGAAGTGACACAAGAGTTCACGCCTGCCTTTGCTCATCACTGTCTAGGAGCATGTGAAAGACAACATAGGACACTAAATGAACGCTTAACTGCGCATGTTTTGAAAGAAAAATCATGGGAAACGGAGATACATTCGGTTACTTTTTCAATGAATTCGTCAGTCAACAGTAGTATAGATTTTTCCCCGTTTGAAATTGTTTTCGGGAAACGTCCAAAATTCCCCGTGTTCGGTGCACATTTTAACCTGAATGATATTCATCCCAATATGCAAAATTATTTTTCGGATTTAAAGGATCGTCTTGAAATAATATGGGAAATGATTGTGCAAAATGCCAAAGCTTCAGGAGAAAAAATGGAAGAAAACGCAAACTTTAAACTACATGAACTAAAACTTTCGATTGGCGATTACGTATATTTACAAAGAACTCTAACAGGTCAGGGTAGAAAATTTCAGCCACTTTACGACGGACCACTTGTTGTTAACAGCATTCCTAGTCCTCACTTGATCAAATTACGAGATCCATCCGGAAAACGGAAATTAAAATCACCTGTTCATATTTACCGACTAAAACTTGCGCATATAAGAGCACCAGATCCCCAAAACTATTTAGTACAAGTTCCACGGCAAAATCCAGTTTCAACTAGTTCCGATTCTGATTCCGACAGTTCCCAACATGAAATAGATACTGAACAAGATATTCAATTACTAGTACAAAATGATAATCCTACTCCGTTAAGGCGAACATCTCGGGTTGTTAAGAAACCTATCAGATACCGTGATGAAAATTTTCTAAGTGAAATAAGTTCATGCGATGGAGCTCAGGAAAAGATGAAGCGAATCCTGGCAAAGAAACCACACGGAAGTTCGTTTCTCTATCTAGTGCAATTGATAGGCGAGCCTGCACAAAATGCAAAATGAAAACCGTTGTCGGAGCTACCACCGAAAGCTCAGGAACTAATAATTGCTAGGCCACCTCCGCTAGTGTAGTATCGTAATTTTTTCAATAACGTTCGATAGTAAGACTATCACGCATTCAGTGCACATTGATATACAGTAATAATTCGGTGATAATTGTATCGCCAATTAAGTGTAGTTTTTAACTGTTTACTTGTGTTTTTTGTAAATACCTAAGAAGATGTTCAAATGATCGGTGATGATTGCATCGCCACATACAGGTGATTTGGTGTTTGGTGATGATTGCATCGCCACACTTGTTGGACAATGATGATGATATAATCGGTGATGATTGCATCGCCCCACGTGTATTAAGAAGATGTTAAAAGAATCGGTGATGATTGCATCGCAAAACGTGCTGATTCCGATGTTGTTTTAATCAGTGATGATTGCATCGCTATTATATTCCTCCAGTACCAGGGACCAGTTATCGTTGATAACAGTTGACAATATTGAGACTTGTTTAACGTGAAAAGATTTGATTTGTTTCTTATTGTATATTGAGATTTATTAATTTTGAATGTACTGTGTGTGACTGCCACCCTTCTCTTATCATTGTATTATTATTACTAGTTTTTATTGGTCGTTTCATGAGTAGAGTTTGTGTCAAATGAGGTTGAATGACATGTTCTAGATATAAAACCTGTGTATGTTTCATATAATATTTTTGTATTTTTATGTAGGTGAGAGTGCTAGCGTTAACCAAATCTGTGTGTACAAGTTGATATTATTTATGAATGTATTATCTGAAATATTAGGAGTTTCAGGTCTCTGCTAGACTTATCAAATAGACTATGATTCCTCAATTGCATAGCTGAAATTATGAGTCATTTGAATGTTTCATGCGCAAGACCAGAACTGTGATGAGAAAATATTACATTGTAAGAGATTTGTGTGGTAGTCGGCGTCAGACATTTGATACCTTGAAGTTTAGTGAGAAACTTATATATATATTTTTTTAATTATAAATTTTGATTATGGTCGACTATAATGTTTGTTGTCTTATTTTAGTTTTATATTCTCTGACCTACGTTTACCAACAACCATCTCGAAATTTTATGAATTTCTTTTTCTTTCGGGGCGGGGATGTTATATACTTGATTTGTATATGGTTGTTGGAAACGTAGTTCAGTACATATCATACCGGAATCACAGGGGTGCTCCGGGATGATGTTTGTAAATAGTATAATCATCTATATCCTATGTATCATATTTCATTAGCATGCCTTCTCTCTCTCTCTTTCCCACTGCATGTTAAGGTAGTCACACACAAATATATTTAGAGCAGTAAAATTAGATTTTAGAAACGATTTCGTCCTTTATTAGTCCCCCAAGGACGTTGAATTATTCAGTACTTAACTTTTGTTGCGCAGTCCATTTGCTTTCTAGGAATTTATAGGATATACCTATTATCAGGGGATTCAAGGGCTAAAAACTCAATCATATCGTGCTTGGTCATGTATTTTTTCTTTGGTAAGTTTGGCCGTTTTCGGTATGTTGGCGCTTAGTAATCATTAACTCGGATCAGTGCACTCTATTCAATACTTAACTTTTGTTGTCCAGTATATTAGCTTTCTTGGGATATATATAAGGTTTACCTGTTTTTAGTATCAAGGGTTCAAAACTCGATCATATCGTGCTTGGTCATGTACTTTTTCTTTGGTTAGTTTGGCCGTTTTCGGTATGTTGGCGCTCAGTAATCCTTAACCCGGATCTGTGCAATCTGTTCAATACTTAACTTTTGTTGCGCAGTCCATTTGCCTCCTAGGAATATATAGGATATACCTATTATTAGGGGATTCAAGGGCTAAAAACTCAACCATATCGTGCTTGGTGATGTATTTTTTCTTTGGTAAGTTTGGCCGTTTTCGGTATGTTGGCGCTTAGTAACCCTTAACCAAGATCAGTGCACTCTATTCAATACTTAACTTTTGTTGTCCAGTATAATACCTTTCTTAGGATATATAAGGTATACCTGTTTTCAGTATCAAGGGTTCAAAACTCGATCATATCGTGCTTGGTGATGTATTTTTTCTTAAGTTAGGTTCGACCTTTTTCGGTATGTTGTCAATCAATAATTCTTAACCCGGATCTGTGCACTTTATTCAGTACTAAACTTTTGTTGTCCAGTCCATTTGCTTTCTTAGGATATATAGGATATACCTGTTATTCGGGAATTCAAAGGTAAAAACTCAATCATATCGTGCTTGGTCATGTATTTTTTCTTTGGTAAGTTTGGCCATTTTCGGTACGTTGGCGCTTAGTAATCCTCAACCCAGATCAGTGCACTCTGTTCAATACTTAACTTTTGTTTTCCAGTATATTAGCTTTCTTGGGATATATAAGGTTTACCTGTTTTCAGTATCAAGGGTACAAAACTCAATCATCGTCCTTGGTCATGTACTTTTTCTTTGGTAAGTTTGGTCATTTTCGGTATGTTGGCGCTCAGTAATCCGAAACTCGGATCTGTGCACTCTGTTCAATACTTAACTTTTGGTGTCCAGTATATTACCTTTCTTGGGATATATAATCTGTTGTCATTATCAAGGGTTCAAAACTCGATCATAATGTGCTTGGTCATGTATTTTTTCTTAGGTTAGGTTCGGCCGTTTTCGGTATGTTGTCAATCAATAATCTTCAACTTGGATCTGTGCACTTTATTCAGAACCTAACTTTTGTAGCCCAGTCCCTTTGCTTTTTAGGATATATATGATATACCTGTTATTATGTGATTCAAGGGCTAAAAACTCAATCATATCGTGCTTGGTCATGTACTTTTTATTTGGTAAGTTTATCCGTTTTCCGTATATTGGCGCTCACTAACCCGGATCAATGCACTCTGTTCAATACTTTACTTTTGTTTTCCAGTATATTAGCTTTCTTTGGATATATAGGGTTTACCTGTTTTTAGTATCAAAGGTACAAAACTCGATCATATCGTCCTTGGTCATGTACTTTTTCTTTGGTAAGTTTGGTCATTTTCGGTATGTTGGCGCTCAGTAATCCGAAACTCGGATCTGTGCACTCTGTTCAATACTTAACTTTTGGTGTCCAGTATATTAGCTTTCTTGGGATATATAAGGTATACCTGTTTTCATTATCAAGGGTTCAAAACTCGATTATAATGTGCTTGGTCATGTATTTTTTTCTTCGACCCGGATCTGTGCACTTTATTCAGTACTTAACTTTTGTTGCCCCAGTCCATTTGCTTTCTTGGGATATATATGATATACCTGTTATTAGGTGTTTCAAGGGCTAAAAACTCAATCATATCGTGATTGGTCATGTACTTTTTATTTGGTAAGTTTGGCCGTTTTCGGTATGTTGGCGCTCACTAACTCGGATCAGTGAACTCTGTTCAATACTAAACCTTTGTTTTGCAGTATATTAGCTTTTTTGGGATATAAAGGATATACCTGTTTTTAGTATCAAGGTTTCAAAACTCCATCATATCGTGCTTGGTCATGTAATTTTTCAAAGGTTAGGTTCGGCGGAATTCGATATGTTGTCAATCATTCATCTTTAACCCGGATCTGTGCACTTTATTCAGTACTTACCTTTTGCTGCCCAGTCCATTTGCTTTCTAAGGATATATTCAAGGGCTAAAAACTCAATCATATCGTGCTTGGTCATGTTCTTTTTCTTTGGTAAGTTTGGCCGTTTTCGGTATGTTTGCAGTCAGTTATCCTTAACCCGGATCAGTGCACTCTGTTCAATACTTAACTTTCGTTGTCCAGTGTATTACCTTTCTTGGGATATATAGTGTATACCTGTTTTTAGTATCAAGGGTTCAAAACTCAATCATATCGTGCTTGGTCATGTATTTTTTTTAGGTTAGGTTCGGCCGTTTTCGGTATGTTGTAAGTCAATCATCCTTAACCCGTATCTGTGCCCTTTATTCAGTACTTAACCTTTGTTGTGCAGTCAATTTGCTTTCTAGGGATATATAAGATATACCTGTTATTAGGGGATTCAAGGGCTAAAAACTCAATCATATCATGCTTGGTCATGTACTTTTTCTTTGGTAAGTTTGGCCGTTTTCGGTATGTAGGCGCTTAGTAATCTTTAACCCGGATCAGTGCACTATGTTCAATACTTAACTTTTGTTGTCCAGTATATTAGCTTTCTTGGGATATATAGGGTTTACCTGTTTTTAGTATCAATTGTTCAAAACTCGATCATATCGTGCTTGGTCATGTATTTTTTCTTAGGTTAGGTTCGGCCGTTTTCGGTATGTTGTCAATCAATAATAATTAACCCGGATCTGTGCAGTTTATTCAGTATTTAACTTTTGTTGCGCAGTCCATTTGCTTTCTAGGGATATATAGGATATACCTGTTATAAGGGGATTCAAGGGCTAAAAACTCGATCATATCGTGCTTGGTCTATACTTTTTTTTAGGTTAGGTTAGGCCGTTTTCGGTATGTTGTCAATCAATCATCCTTAACCCGGATCTGTGCACTTTTATCAGTACTTAACTTTTGCTGCCCAGTCCATTTGCTTTCTTAGGATATATAGGATATATTTGTCATTAGGTGATTAAAGGCCTAAAAACTCAATCATATCGTGCTTGGTCATGTACTTTTTTTTGGGGAAGTTTGGCCGTTTTCGGTGTGTTGGCGCTTAGTAATCCTTAACCCGGATCAGTGCACTCTGTTCAATACTTAACTTTATTTGTCCAGTATATAAGCTTTCTTGGGATATATAGGGTTTACCTGTTTTTAATATCAAGGGTTCAAAACTCGATCATATCGTGCTTGGTCATGTACTTTTTAATTGGTAAGTTTGGCCATTTTCGGTATGTAGGTGCTCAGTAATCCTTGACCTGGATCTGTGCACTCTGTTCAATACTTAACTTTTGGTGTCCAGTATATTACCTTTCTTGGGATATAAGGTATACCTGTTTTCATTATCAAGGGTTCAAAACTCGATCATATCTTGCTTGGTCATGTATTTTTTCTTAGGTTAGGTTCGGCCGTTTTCGGTATGTTGTCAATCATTAATCCTTAACCCGGATCTGTGCACTTTATTCAGTACTTAACTTTTGTTGCACAGTCCATTTGCTTTCTAGGGATATATAGGATATACCTGTTATTAGGGGATTCAAGGGCTAAAAACTCAATCATATCGTGCTATGTCATGTATTTTTTCTTTGGTAAGTTTGGCCGTTTTTGGTATGTTGGCGCTTAGTAATCCTTAACTCAGATCAGTGCACTCTGTTCAATACTTAACTTTTGTTGTCCTGTATATAAGCTTTCTTAGGATATATGGGGTTTAACTGTTTTTAATATCAAGTGTTTAAAACTCGATCATATCGTCCTTGGTCATGTACTTTTGCTTTGGTAAGTTTGGCCATTTTCGGTATGTAGGCGCTCAGCTATCCTTGACCCGGATCTGTGCACTCTGTTCAATACTTAACTTTTGGTGTCAAGTATATTACCTTTCTTGGGATATATAAGGTTTACCTGTTTGCAATATCAAGGGTTCAAAACTCAATCATATCGTGCTTGGTCATGAATTTTCTTAGGTTAGGTTCGGCCGTTTTCGGTATGTTGTCAATCAATAATCCTTAACCCGGATCTGTGCACTTTATTCAGTACTTAACTTTTGTTGCCCAGTTAATTTGTTTTTTATGATATATAGGATATACCTGTTATTAGGTGATTCAAGGGCTAAAAACTCAATCATATCGTGCATGGTCATGTACTTTTTCTTTGGTAAGTTTGGCCGTTTTCGGTATGTTGGCGCTCAGTAATCCTTAACCCGGATTAGTGCACTCTGTTCAATACTTAACTTTTGTTGTTAAGTATATTAGTTTTCTTTGGATATATAGGGTATACCCGTTTTTAGTATCAAAGGTTCAAAACTCGATCCTATCGTGCTTTTTCTTAGGTTAGGTTTGGCCGTTTTCGGTATGTTGTCAATCAATAATCCTTAACCCGGATCTGTGCACTTTATTCAGTACTTAACTTTTGTTGCCCAGTCAATTTGCTTTCTTATGAGATATAGGATATACCTGTTATTAGGTGATTCAACGGCTAAAAACTCAATCATATAGTGCTTGGTCATGTATTTTGTCTTTGGTAAGTTTGGCCGTATTCGGTATGTTGGCTCTCAATAATCCTTAATCCGGATCAGTGCACTCTGTTGAATACTTAACTTTTGTTTTCCAGCTATTATCTTTCTTGGGATATATATACAGTATACCTGTTTTTAGTATTAAGGTTTCAAAACTCGATCATATCGTGCTTGGTCATGTATTTTTTTTTTAAGTTAGGTTCGGCCGTTTTCGGTATGTTGTCAATCAATAATCCTTAACCCAGATCTGTGCACTTTATTTTGTACTTAATTTTTGTTGCCCAGTCCATTTGCTTTCTTATGATATATAGGATATATCTGTTATTAGGTGATTCAAGGGCTAAACTATCAATCATATCGTGCTTGGTCATGTACTTTTTCTTTGGTAAGGTTGGCCGTTTTCGCTATGCTGGCGCTCAGTAATCCTTAACCCGGATGAGTGCACTCTGTTCAATACTTAACTTTTGTTGTTTAGTGTATTACCTTTCTTGGGATATATAGGATATACCTATTTTTAGTATCAAGGGTTCAAAACTCGATCATATCGTGCTTGGTCATGTACTTTTTTTTGGGGAAGTTTGGCCGTTTTCGGTGTGTTGGCGCTTAGTAATCCTTAACCCGGATCAGTGCACTCTGTTCAATACTTAACTTTATTTGTCCAGTATATAAGCTTTCTTGGGATATATAGGGTTTACCTGTTTTTAATATCAAGGGTTCAAAACTCGATCATATCGTGCTTGGTCATGTACTTTTTAATTGGTAAGTTTGGCCATTTTCGGTATGTAGGTGCTCAGTAATCCTTGACCTGGATCTGTGCACTCTGTTCAATACTTAACTTTTGGTGTCCAGTATATTACCTTTCTTGGGATATATAAGGTATACCTGTTTTCATTATCAAGGGTTCAAAACTCGATCATATCTTGCTTGGTCATGTATTTTTTCTTAGGTTAGGTTCGGCCGTTTTCGGTATGTTGTCAATCATTAATCCTTAACCCGGATCTGTGCACTTTATTCAGTACTTAACTTTTGTTGCACAGTCCATTTGCTTTCTAGGGATATATAGGATATACCTGTTATTAGGGGATTCAAGGGCTAAAAACTCAATCATATCGTGCTATGTCATGTATTTTTTCTTTGGTAAGTTTGGCCGTTTTTGGTATGTTGGCGCTTAGTAATCCTTAACTCAGATCAGTGCACTCTGTTCAATACTTAACGTTTGTTGTCCTGTATATAAGCTTTCTTAGGATATATGGGGTTTAACTGTTTTTAATATCAAGTGTTTAAAACTCGATCATATCGTCCTTGGTCATGTACTTTTGCTTTGGTAAGTTTGGCCATTTTCGGTATGTAGGCGCTCAGCTATCCTTGACCCGGATCTGTGCACTCTGTTCAATACTTAACTTTTGGTGTCAAGTATATTACCTTTCTTGGGATATATAAGGTTTACCTGTTTTCAATATCAAGGGTTCAAAACTCAATCATATCGTGCTTGGTCATGAATTTTCTTAGGTTAGGTTCGGCCGTTTTCGGTATGTTGTCAATCAATAATCCTTAACCCGGATCTGTGCACTTTATTCAGTACTTAACTTTTGTTGCCCAGTTAATTTGTTTTTTATGATATATAGGATATACCTGTTATTAGGTGATTCAAGGGCTAAAAACTCAATCATATCGTGCATGGTCATGTACTTTTTCTTTGGTAAGTTTGGCCGTTTTCGGTATGTTGGCGCTCAGTAATCCTTAACCCGGATTAGTGCACTCTGTTCAATACTTAACTTTTGTTGTCCAGTATATTAGTTTTCTTTGGATATATAGGGTATACCCGTTTTTAGTATCAAAGGTTCAAAACTCGATCCTATCGTGCTTTTTCTTAGGTTAGGTTTGGCCGTTTTCGGTATGTTGTCAATCAATAATCCTTAACCCGGATCTGTGCACTTTATTCAGTACTTAACTTTTGTTGCCCAGTCAATTTGCTTTCTTATGATATATAGGATATACCTGTTATTAGGTGATTCAACGGCTAAAAACTCAATCATATAGTGCTTGGTCATGTATTTTGTCTTTGGTAAGTTTGGCCGTATTCGGTATGTTGGCTCTCAATAATCCTTAATCCGGATCAGTGCACTCTGTTGAATACTTAACTTTTGTTTTCCAGCTATTATCTTTCTTGGGATATATATACAGTATACCTGTTTTTAGTATTAAGGTTTCAAAACTCGATCATATCGTGCTTGGTCATGTATTTTTTTTTTAAGTTAGGTTCGGCCGTTTTCGGTATGTTGTCAATCAATAATCCTTAACCCAGATCTGTGCACTTTATTTTGTACTTAATTTTTGTTGCCCAGTCCATTTGTTTTCTTATGATATATAGGATATATCTGTTATTAGGTGATTCAAGGGCTAAACTATCAATCATATCGTGCTTGGTCATGTACTTTTTCTTTGGTAAGGTTGGCCGTTTTCGCTATGCTGGCGCTCAGTAATCCTTAACCCGGATGAGTGCACTCTGTTCAATACTTAACTTTTGTTGTTTAGTGTATTACCTTTCTTGGGATATATAAGGGTATACCTATTTTTAGTATCAAGGGTTCAAAACTCGATCATATCGTGCTTGGTCATGTATTTTTTCATAGGTTAGGTTCGGCCGTTTTCGGTATGTTTTCAATCAATAATCCTTAACCCGGATCTGTGCACTTTATTTTGTACTTAATTTTTGTTGCCCAATGCATTTGCTTTCTTAGGATATATAGCATATACCTGTTATTAGGTGATTCAAGGGCTAAAAACTCATTCATATCGTGCTTGGTCATGTACTTTTTCTTTGGTTAGTTTGGCCGTTTCCGGTATGTTGGTGCTCAATAATCCTTAACCCTGATCTGTGCACTCTGTTCATTACTTAACTTTTGGTGTCCAGTATATTACCTTTCTTGTGATATATAAGGTACACCTGTTTTCAGTATCAAGGGTTCAAAATTCAATCATATCGTGGTTGGTCATGTATTTTTTCTTAGGTTAGGTTCGGCCGTTTTCGGTATGTTGGCGCTCAGTAATCCTTAACCCGGATCAGTGCTCTCTGTTCAATACTTAAATATTGTTGTCCAGTGTATTAGATTTCTTGTGATATATAGGGTATACCTGTTTTTAGTATCAAGGGTTCAAAACTCGATCATATCGTGCTAGGTCATGTACTTTTTCTTTGGTAAGTTTGGCCGTTTTCGGTATGTTTGCGCTCAGTTATCCACAACACGGATCAGTGCACTCAGTTGAATACTTAACTTTAGTTGTAAAGTATATTACCTTTCTTTGGATATATAGGGTATACCTGTTTTTTTTTGTATCAAGGGTTCAAATCTTAATCATATCGTGCTTGGTCATGTATTTTTTCTTAGGTTAGGTTCGGCCGTTTTCGGTATGTTGGCGCTCAGTAATCCTTAACCCGGATCAGTGCTCTCTGTTCAATACTTAAATTTTGTTTTCCAGTATATTAAATTTCTTGTGATATATAGGGTATACCTGTTTTTAGTATCAAGGGTTCAAAACTCGATGATATCGTGCTAGGTCATGTACTTTTTCTTTGGTACGTTTGGCCGTTTTCGGTATGTTTGCGCTCAGTTATCCTTAACACGGATTAGTGCACTCTGTTCAATACTTAACGTTAGTTGTAAAGTATATTACATTTCTTTGGATATATAGGGTATACGTGTTTTTTTTTGTATCAAGGGTTGAAAACTCGATCATATCGTGCTTGGTCATGTATTTTTTCTTAGGTTAGGTTCGGTCGTTTTCGGTATGTTGTCAATCAATAATCCTTAACCCGGATTTGTGCACTTTATTCAGTACTTAACTTTTGTTGCACAGTCCATTTGCTTTCTTGGTATATATAGGATATACCTATTATTAGGTGATTCAAGGGCTAAAAACTCAATCATATCGTGCTTGGTCATGTACTTTTTCTTTGGTAAGTTTAGCCGTTTTCGGTATGTTGGCGCTCAATAATCCTTAACCCGGATCAGTGCACTCTGTTCAATACTTAACTTTTGTTGTCAATTATATTAGCTTTTTTGGTATATATAGGGTATACCTGTTTTTAGTATCAAGGGTTCAAAACTCGATCATATCGTGCTTGGTCATGTACTTTTTCTTTGGTAAGTTTGGCCGTTTTCGGTATGTTGTCAATCAATAATCCTTAACCCGGATCTGTGCACTTTATTCAGTACTTAACTTTTGTTGCGCAGTCCATTTGCTTTCTAGGGATATATAGGATATACCTGTTATTAGGTGATTCAATGGCTAAAATCTCAATCATCTCGTGATTGGTCATTTATTTTTTCTTTGGTAAGTTTGGCCGTTTTCAGTCTGTTGGCGCTTAGTAATCCTAAACCCAGATCAGTGCACTCTGTTCAATACTTAACGTCTGTTGTCCAGTATATTAGCTTTCTTGGGATATATAGGGTTTACCTGTTTTTAGTATCAAGGGTTCAAAACTCGATCATATCTTGCTTGGTCATGTATTTTTTCTTAGGTTAGGTTCGGCCGTTTTCGGTATGTTGTCAATCAATAATTCTTAACACGGATCTGTGCACATTACTCAGTACTTAGCTGTTGTTGCCAAGTCCATTTGCTTTCTTAGGATATAGAGGATATACCTGTTATTAGGTGATTCAAGGGCTAAAAACTCATCCATATCGTGCTTGGTCATGTACTTTTTCTTTGGTATGTACGACCGTTTTATGTATGCTGGCGCTCAATAATCCTTAACCCGGATCTGTGCACTCTGTTCATTACTTAACTTTTGGTGTCCAGTATATTACTTTTCTTGGGATATATAAGGTATACCTGTTTTCAGTATCAAGGGTTCAAAACTCAATCATATCGTGCTTAGTCATGTATTTTTTCTTAGGTTAGGTTCGGCCGTTTTCGGTATGTTGGCGCTCAATAATCCTTAACCCGGATCTGTGCACTCTGTTCAATACTTAACTTTTGGTGTCCAGTATATTACCTTTCTTGGGATATATAAGGTATACCTGTTTTCAGTATCAAAGGTTCAAAACTCAATCATATCGTGCTTGGTCATGTATTTTTTCTTAGGTTAGGTTCGGCCGTTTTCGGTATGTTGGCGCTCAGTAATCCTTAACCCGGATCAGTGCTCTCTGTTTAATACTTAAATTTTGTTGTCCAGTATATTAAATTTCTTGTGATATAAAGGGTATACCTGTTTTTAGTATCAAGGGTTCAAAACTCGATCATATCGTGCTAGGTCATGTACTTTTTCTTTGGTATGTTTGGCCGTTTTCGGTATGTTTGCGCTCAGTTATCCTTAGCACGGATCAGTGCACTCTGTTCAATACTTAACTCTAGTTGTAAAGTATATTACCTTTCTTTGGATATATAGGGTCTACCTGTTTTTTTGTATCAAGGGTTCAAAACTCGATCATATCGTGCTTGGTCATGTATTTTTTGTTAGGTTAGGTTCGGCCATTTTCGGTATGTTGTCAACCAGTAATCCTTAACCCGGATCTGTGCACTTTATTCAGTACTTAACTTTTGTTTTACAGTCCATTTGCTTTCTTAGGATATATAGGATATACCTATTATTAGGTGATTCAAGGGCTAAAAACTCAATCATATCGTGCTTGGTCATGTATTTTTTCTTTGGTAAGTTTGGCCGTTTTCGGTATGTTGGCGCTTAGTTATCCTTAACCCAGATCAGTGCACTCTGTTGAATACTTAACTTTTGTTGTCCAGTATATTAGCTTTTTTGGTATATATAGGGTATACCTGTTTTTAGTATCAAGGGTTCAAAACTCGATCATATCGTGCTTGGTCATGTATTATTCTTAGGTTAGGTTCGGCCGTTTTTGGTATGCTGTCAATCAATAATCCTTAACCCGGATCTGTGCACTTTAGTCAGTACTTAACTTTTGTTGCGCAGTTCATTTGCTTTTTAGGGATATATAGGATATACCTGTTATTAGGGGATTCAAGGGCTAAAAACTCAATCATATAGTGCTTGGTCATGTACTTTTTCTTTGGTAAGTATGGCCGTTTTCGGTATGTTGGCGCTCAGTTATCCTTAACCCAGATTAGTGCACTCTGTTTAATACTTAACTTTTGTTGTCAATTATATTAGCTTTCTTGGCCTATATATGGTATACCTGTTTTTAGTATCAAGGTTTCAAAACTCGATCATATCGTGCTAGGTCATGTACTTTTTCTTTGGTAAGTTTGGCCGTTTTCGGTATGTTGTCAATCAATAATCCTTAACCCGTATCTGTGCACTTTATTCAGTACTTAACTTTTGTTGCGCAGTCCATTTGCTTTCTAGGGATATATAGGATATACCTGTTATTAGGTGATGCAATGGCTAAAATCTCAATCATCTCGTGCTTGGTCATTTATTTTTTCTTTGGTAAGTTTGGCCGTTTTCAGTCTGTTGGCGCTTAGTAATCCTAAACCCAGATCAGTGCACTCTGTTCAATACTTAACGTCTGTTGTCCAGTATATTAGCTTTCTTGGGATATATAGGGTTTACCTGTCTTTAGTATCAAGGGTTCAAAACTCGATCATATCTTGCTTGGTCATGTATTTTTTCTTAGGTTAGGTTCGGCCGTTTTCGGTATGTTGTCAATCAATAATTCTTAACACGGATCTGTGCACATTACTCAGTACTAAGCTTTTGTTGCCAAGTCCATTTGCTTTCTTATGATATAGAGGATATACCTGTTATTAGGTGATTCAAGGGCTAAAAACTCATCCATATCGTGCTTGGTCATGTACTTTTTCTTTGGTATGTACGACCGTTTTATGTATGCTGGCGCTCAATAATCCTTAACCCGGATCTGTGCACTCTGTTCAATACTTAACTTTTGGTGTCCAGTATATTACCTTTCTTGGGATATATAAGGTATACCTGTTTTCAGTATCAAGGGTTCAAAACTCAATCATATCGTGCTTGGTCATGTATTTTTTCTTAGGTTAGGTTCGGCCGTTTTCGGTATGTTGGCGCTCAGTAATCCTTAACCCGGATCAGTGCTCTCTGTTCAATACTTAAATTTTGTTGTCCAGTATATTAAATTTCTTGTAATATAAAGGATATACCTGTTTTTAGTATCAAGGGTTCAAAACTCGATCATATCGTGCTAGGTCATGTACTTTTTCTTTGGTATGTTTGGCCGTTTTCGGTATGTTTGCGCTCAGTTATCCTTAGCACGGATCAGTGCACTCTGTTCAATACTTAACTTTAGTTGTAAAGTATATTACCTTTCTTTGGATATATAGGGTAAACCTGTTTTTTGGTATCAAGGGTTCAAAACTCGATTATATCGTGCTTGGTCATGTATTTTTTCTTAGGTTAGGTTCGGCCATTTTCGGTATGTTGTCAACCAGTTATCCTTAACCCGGATCTGTGCACTTTTTTCAGTACTTAACTTTTGTTTTACAGTCTATTTGCTTTCTTAGGATATATAGGATATACCTATTATTAGGTGATTCAAGGGCTAAAAACTCAATCATATCGTGCTTGGTCATGTATTTTTTCTTTGATAAGTTTGGCCGTTTTCGGTATGTTGGCGCTAAGTTATCCTTAACCCGGATCAGTGCACTCTATTCATTACTTAATTTTTGTTGTCCAGTATATTAGCTTTTTTGGTATATATAGGGTATACCTGTTTTTAGTATCAAGGGTTCAAAACTCGATCATATCGTGCTAGGTCATGTACTTTTTCTTTGGTAAGTTTGGCCGTTTTCGGTATGTTGTCAATCAATAATCCTTAACCCGGATCTGTGCACTTTATTCAGTACTTAACTTTTGTTGCGCAGTCCATTTGCTTTCTAGGGATATATAGGATATACCTGTTATTAGGTGATTCAATGGCTAAAATCTCAGTCATATCGTGCTTGGTCATTTATTTTTTCTTTGGTAAGTTTGGCCGTTTTCAGTCTGTTGGCGCTTAGTAATCCTAAACC
This sequence comes from Mytilus californianus, assembly GCF_021869535.1. Taxonomy (NCBI): domain Eukaryota; kingdom Metazoa; phylum Mollusca; class Bivalvia; order Mytilida; family Mytilidae; genus Mytilus; species Mytilus californianus. The sequence continues at coordinate 68,558,716 of NW_026262593.1, read as the reverse complement.
CAGATCTGTGCACTCTGTTCAATACTTAACGTCTGTTGTCCAGTATATAAGCTTTCTTGGGATATATAGGGTTTACCTGTTTTTAGTATCAAGGGTTCAAAACTCGATCATATCTTGCTTGGTGATGTATTTTTTCTTAGGTTAGCATCGGCCGTTTTCGGTATGTTGTCAAATAATTATTCTTAACACGGATCTGTGTACATTACTCAGTACTTAGCTTTTGTTGCCAAGTCCATTTGCTTTCGTAGGATATAGAGGATATACCTGTTATTAGGTGATTCAAGGGCTAAAAACTCAATCATATCGTGCTTGGTCATGTACTTTTTCTTTGGTATGTACGACCGTTTTATGTATGCTGGTGCTCAATAATCCTTAACCCTGATCTGTGCACTCTGTTCAATACTTAACTTTTGGTGTCCAGTATATTACCTTTCTTGGGATTTATAAGGTATACCTGTTTTCAGTATCAAGGGTTCAAAACTCAATCACATCGTGCTTGGTCATGTATTTTTTCTTAGGTTAGGTTCGGCCGTTTTCGGTATGTTGGCGCTCAGTAATCCTTAACCCGGATCAGTGCTCTCTGTTCAATACTTAAATTTTGTTGTCCAGTATATTAAATTTCTTGTGATATAAAGGGTATACCTGTTTTTAGTATCAAGGGTTCAAAACTCGATCATATCGTGCTAGGTCATGTACTTTTTCTTTGGTATGTTTGGCCGTTTTCGGTATGTTTGCGCTCAGTTATCCTTAGCACGGATCAGTGCACTCTGTTCAATACTTAACTTTAGTTGTAAAGTATATTACCTTTCTTTGGATATATAGGGTATACCTGTTTTTTTGTATCAAGGGTTCAAAACTCGATCATATCGTGCTTGGTCATGTATTTTTTCTTACGTTAGGTTCGGCCATTTTCGGTATGTTGTCAATCAGTAATCCTTAACCCGGATCTGTGCACTTTATTCAGTACTTAACTTTTGTTTTACAGTCCATTTGCTTTCTTATGATATATATGATATATCTGTTATTAGGTGATTCAAGGGCTAAAAACTAAATCATATCGTTCTTGGTCATGTACTTTTTCTTTGGTAAGTTTGGTCGTTTTCGGTATGTTGGCGCTGAGTTATCCTTAACCCGGATCAGTGCACTCTGTTCAATACTTAACTTTTGTTGTCCAGTATATAAGCTTTTTTGGGATATATATAGGGTAACCTGTTATTAGTATCAAGGGTTCAAAACTCGATCATATCGTGCTTGGTCATGTATTTTTTCTTGGGTTAGGTTCGGCCGTTTTCGGTATGCTGTCAATCAATAATCCCTAACCCGGATCTGTGCACTTTAGTCAGTACTTAACTTTTGTTGCCCAGTCCATTTGCTTTTTTGGGATATATGGGATATACCTATTATTAGGGGATTCAAGGGCTAAAAACTCAATCATATCGTGCTTGGTCATGTATTTTTTCTTTGGTAAGTTTGGCCGTTTTTGGTATGTTGGCGCTCAGTTATCCTTAACCCAGATCAGAGTACTTTGTATAAAACTTAACTTTTGTTGTCAATTATATTAGCTTTCTTGGGACATATAGGGTCTACCTTTTTTTAGTATCAAGGGTTCAAAACTCGATCATATCGTGTTAGGTCATGTAGTTTTTCTTTGGTTTGTTTGGCCGTTTTCGGTATGTTGTCAATCAATTATCCTTAAACCGGATCTGTGCACTTTATTCAGTACTCAACTTTTGTTGCGCAGTCCATTTGCTTTCTAGGGATATATAGGATATACCTGTTATTAGGTGATTCAAGGGCTAAAATCTCAATCATATCGTGTTTTGTGATTTATTTTTTCTTTGGTAAGTTTGGCCATTTTCAGTATGTTGGCGCTCAGTAATCCTTAACCCGGATCAGTGCACTCTGTTTAATACAAAACTTTTGTTGTCCAGTTTACTAGTTTTTTTGGGATGTATAAGGAATACCTGTTTTTAGTATCAAAGGTTCAAAACTCGATCATATCGTGCTTGGTCATGTATTTTTTCTTAGGTTAGGTTCGGCCGTTTTCGGTATGTTGTCAATCAATAATCCTTAACCCGGATCTGTGCACTTTATTTAGTACTTGACTTTTATTTTCCAGTCCATTTGCTTTATTAGGATATATAGGATATACCTATTATTAGGTGATTCAAGGGCTAAAAACTCAATCATATCGTGCTTGGTCATGTACTTTTTCTTTGGTAAGTTTGACCGTTTTCGGTTTGTTGGCGCTCAGTAATCCTTAACCCGGATCAGTGCACTTTATTTAGTACTTAACTTTTGTTGCGCAGTCCATTTTCTTTCTTAGGATATATAGGATATACCTGTTATTAGGTGATTCAAGGTCTAAAAATTATATCATATCGTGCTTGGTCATGTACTTTTTCTTTGGTAAGTTTGACCGTTTTCGGTTTGTTGGCGCTCAGTAATCCTTAACCCGGATCAGTGCACTCTGTTTATTACTAAACTTTTGTTGTCCAGTATATTAGCTTTCTTGGGCTATATATGGTATACCTGTTTTTAGTATCAAGGTTTCAAAACTCGATCATATCATGCATGGTCATGTATTTTTTCTTAGGTTAGGTTCGGCCGTTTTCGGTATGTTGTCAAGCAATAATCCTTAACCCGGATCTGTGCACTTTATTCAGTACTTAACTTTTGTTGCCCAGTCTATTTGCTTTCTAGTGATATATAGGATATATCTGTTATTAGGGGATTCAAGGGCTTAAAACTGAATCATATCGTGCTTGATCATGTATTTTCTCTTTGGTAAGTTTGGCCGTTTTCGGAATGTTGGCGCTTAATAATCCTTAACCCAGATCAGTGCACCCTGTTCAATACTTAACTTTTGTTGTGCAGTATATTAGCTTTCTTGCGATATATAGGGTTTACCTTTTTTTTAGTATCAAGGGTTCAAAACTCGATCATATCGTGCATGGTCATGTATTTTTTCTTAGGTTAGGTTCGGCAGTTTTCGGTATGTTGTCAATCAATTATCCTTAACCCGGATCTGTGCACTTTATTCAATACTTAACTTTTGTTGCGCAGTCCATTTTCTGTCTTAGGATATATAGGATATACCTGTTATTAGGTGATTCAAGGTCTAAAAATTATATCATATCGTGCTTGGTCATGTACTTTTTCTTTGGTTAGGTTCGGCCGTTTTCGGTATGTTGTCAAGCAATTATCCTTAACCCGGATTTGTGCACTTTATTCAGTACATAACTTTCGTTGTCCTGTTCATTTGCTTTCTGAGGAAATATAGGATATACCTGTTATTAGGTGATTCAAGGGCTAAAAACTCAACCCTATTGTGCTTGGTCATTTATTTTATCTTTGGTAAGTTTGGCCGATTTCGGTATGTTAACTCTCAGTAATTCTTAACCCGGATCAGTGCACTCTGTTCAATACTTAACTTTTGTTGTCCAGTATATTAGCTTTCATGGGATATGTAGGGTATACCTGTTTTTAGAATGAAGGGTTCAAAACTCGATCATATCTTGCTTTGTCATGTATTTTTTCTTAGGTAAGGTTCGGCCGTTTTCGGTATGTTGTCAATCAATAATCCTTAACCCGGATCTGTGCACTTAATTCAGTACTTAACTTTTGTTGCCCAGTCCATTTGCTTTCTTAGGTTATATAGGAAATACCTGTTTTTAGGGGATTCAAGGGCTAAAAACTCAATCATATCGTGCTTGGTCATGTATTTTTTCTTTGGTAAGTTTGGCTGTTTTCGGTATGTTGGCGCTCAGTAATCCTTAACCCGGATCAGTGCACTCTGTTCAATACATAACTTTTGTTGTTCAGTATATTATATTTCTTGGGATATATAAGGTATACCTGTTTTCAATATCAAGGGTTAAAAACTCGATGATATCGTGCTTGGTCATGTATTTTTTCTTAGGTCAGGTTCGGCCGTTTTCGGTATGTTGTCAATCAATAATGCTTAACCCGGATCTGTGCACTTTATTCAGTACTTAACTTTTGTTGCCCAGTCCATTTGCTTTCTAAGAATATATAGGATATACCTGTTATTAGGGGATTAAAGGGCTAAACACTCAATCATATCGTGCTTGGTCATGTATTTTTTTCTTTGGTAAGTTTAACCGTTTTGAGTATGTTGGCGCTGAGTAATCCTGAACCCGGATCAGTGCACTCTGTTCAATACTTAAGTTTTGTTGTCCAGTATATTAGCTTTTTTGGGATATGTAGGGTATACCTGTTATCAGGGGATTCAAGGGCTAAACACTCAATCATATCGTACTTGGTCATGTATTTTTTCTTTGGTAAGTTTGGCCGTTTTCGGTATGTTGGCGCTTAGTTTTCCTTAACCAAGATCAGTGCACTCTGTTCAATACTTAACTTTTGTTGTCCAGTATATTAGCTTTCTAGCGATATATATGGTTTACCTTTTTTTAGTATCAAGGGTTCAAAACTCGATCATATCGTGCTTGGTCATGTACTTTTTCTTTGGTAAGTTTGGTCGTTTTTGGTATGTCGGCGCTCAGTAATTCTTAATCCGGATATGTGCAATCTGTTCAATACTTAACTTTTGTTGTCCAGTATATTACCTTTCTTGGGATATATAAGGTATTCCTGTTTTCAGTATCAGGCGTTCCAAAACTCGATCATATCGTGCTTGGTCATGTATTTTTTCTTATGTTACGTTCGGCCGTTTTCGGTATGTTGTCAATCAATAATTCTTAACCCAGATCTGTGCACTTTATTCAGTACTTTACTTTCGTTGCCCAGTTCATTTGCTTTCTTAGGATCTTTAGGATATACCTGTTATTAGGTGATTCAAGGGCTAAAAACTCAATCATATCGTGCTTGGTCATGTATTTTTTCTGAAGTAAGTTTGGCCGTTTTCGTTATGTTGGCGTTCAGTAATCCTTAACCCGGATCAGTGCACTCTGTTCAATACTTAACTTTTGTTGTCCAGTATATTAGCTTTCTTGGGATATATAGGGGAATACCTGTTTTTAGTATCAAGGGTTCAAAACTCGATCATATCGTGATTGGTCATGTATTTTTTTCTTAGGTTAGATTCGGCCGTTTTCGGTATGTTGTCAATCAATAAACCTTAACCCGGATCAGTGCACTTTATTCAGTACTTAACTTTTGTTGCCAGGTCCATTTGCTTTCTTAGGATATATAGGATATACCTGTTATTAGGGAATTTAGGGGCTAAACACTCAATCATATCGTGCTTGGTCATGTATTTTTTCTTAGGTTAGGTTCGGTCGTTTTCGGTATGTTGTCAATCAATAATCCTTAACCCGGATCTCTGCACTTTATTCAGTACTTAACTTTTGTTTCCCAGTCGATTTGCTTTCTTAGGATATATAGGATATACCTGTTATTAGGGGATTCAAGGGCTAAACACTCAATCATATCGTGCTTGGTCATGTATTTTTCTTTGGTAAGTTTAACCGTTTTCAGTATGTTGGCGCTCAGTAATCCTTAACCCAGATTAGTGCACTCTGTTCAATACTTAACTTTTGTTGCCCAGTATATTGCCTTTCTTGGTGAAATATTAGGTATACCTGTTTTTAGTATCAAGGGTTCAAAACTCGATCATATCGTGCTTGGTCTTGTATTTTTTCTTAGGGTAGGTTCTGCCGTTTTCAGTATGTTTTCAATCAAGAATCCTTAACCCGGATCTGTGCACTTTATTCAGTATTTAACTTTTGTTGCCCAGTCCATTTGCTTTCTTAGGATATATAGGATATATCAGTTATTAGGGGATTCAAGGGCTAAACACTCAATCATATCGTGCTTGGTCATGAATTTTTTCTTTGGTAAGTTTAACCGTTTTCAGTATATTGGCGCTCAGTAATCCTTAACCCGGATCAGTGCACTCTGTTCAATACTTAACTTTTGTTGTCCAGTATATTAGCTTTCTTGGGATATGTAGGGTATACCTGTTATTAAGGGATTCAAGGGCTAAAAACTCAATCATATTGTGCTTGGTCATGTATTGTTTCTTAGGTTAGGTTCGGCCGTTTTCGGTATGTTGTCAATCAATAATCCTTAACCCGGATCTGTGCACTTTATTCAGTACTTAATTTTTGTTGCCTAGTCCATTTGCTTTATTAGGATATAGAGGATATACCTGTTATTAGGGGATTCAAGAGCTAAAAACTCAATCATATCGTGCTTGGTCATGTATTTTTTCTTGGTAAGTTTGGCCGTTTTCGGTATGTTGGCGCTCAGTAATTCTTAACCCGGATCAGTGCACTCTGTTCAGTACTTAACTTTTGTTTTCCAGTATATTACCTTTCTTGGTAAAATATAAGGTATACCTGTTTTTAGTATCAATGGTTCAAAACTCGATCATATCGTGCTTGGTCTTGTATTTTTTCTTAGGGTAGGTTCGGCCGTTTTCGGTATGTTGTCAATCAAGAAACCTTAATCCTGAACTGTGCACTTTATTCAGTACTTAACTTTTGTTGCCCAGTCTATTATCTTTCTTAGGATATATAGGATATACCTGTTATCAGGTGATTCAAGGGCTAAAAAGTCAATCATATCGTGCTTGGTCATGTACTTTTTCTCTGGTAAGTTTGGCCGTTTTCGGTATGCTGGCGTTCAGTAATCCTTAACCCGGATCAGTGCACTCTGTTCAATACTTAACTTTTGTTGTCAAGTATATAAACTTTCTTGGGATATATAGGGTATACCTGTCATTAGTATCAAAGGTTCAAAACTCGATCATATCGTGCTTGGTCATGTACTTTTCCTTTGGTAAGTTAAACCGTTTTCGGTATGCTAGCACTCAGTAATCCTAAACCCGGATCAGTGCACTTTATTCAATACTTAACTTTTGTTGTCCAGTATATTAGCTTTCTTGGGATTTATAGGTTTTACCAATGTTAGTATCAAGGGTTCAAAACTCAATCATATCGTGCTTGGTTATTTATATTTTCTAAAGTTAGGTACAGCCGTTTTCGGTATGTTGTCAATCAATAATCCTTAACCCGGATTTGTGCACTTTATTAAGTACTTAACTTTTGTTGCCCAGTCCATTTGCTTTCTTAGGATATATAGGATATACCTGTTATTAGTGGATTCAAAGGCTAAAAACTAAATCATATCGTTCTTGGTCATGTACTTTTTCTCTGGTAAGTTTGGCCGTTTTCGGTATGTTGGCGTTCAGTAATCCTTAACCCGGATCAGTGCACTCTGTTCAATACTTAACTTTTGTTGTCAAGTATATAAACTTTCTTGGGATATATAGGGTATACCTGTTTTTAGTATCAAAGGTTCAAAACTCGATCATATCGTGTTTGGTCATGTACTTTTCCTTTGGTAAGTTAAACCGTTTTCGGTATGCTAGCACTCAGTAATCCTAAACCCGGATCAGTGCACTTTATTCAAAACTCAACTTTTGTTGTCCAGTATATTAGCTTTCTTGGGATATATAGGTTTTACCAATGTTAGTATCAAGGGTTCAAAACTCAATCATATCGTGCTTGGTTATTTATATTTTCTAAAGTTAGGTACAGCCGTTTTCGGTATGTTGTCAATCAATAATCCTTAACCCGGATTTGTGCACTTTATTAAGTACTTAACTTTTGTTGCCCAGTCCATTTGCTTTCTTAGGATATATAGGATATACCTGTTATTAGTGGATTCAAAGGCTAAAAACTCAATCATATCGTGCTTGTTCATGTATCTTTTCTTTGGTAAGTTTAACCGTCTTTGGTATGTTGGCGCTCAGTAATCCTTAACCCGGATCAGTGCACTCTGTTCAATACTTAACTTTTGTTGTCCAGTATATTAGCTTTCTTTGGATATATCGGGTATTCCTGTTTTTCCAAAACTCGATCATATCGTGCTTGGTCATGTACTTTTTCTTTGGTAAGTTTGGCCGTTTTCGGTATGTTTGCGCTCAGTAATCCTTAACCTGGATCAGTGCACTCTGTTCAATACTTAACTTTTGTTGTCCAGTATATTAGCTTTCTTGGGATGTATAGGGTATACCTGTTTTTAGTATCAAGGGTTCAAAACTCGATCATATCGTGCTTGGTAATGTATTTTTTCTTAGGTTAGGTTCGGCCGTTTTCGGGATGTTGTCAATCAATAATCATTAACCCGGATCTGTGCATTCTATTTAGTACTTAACTTTTGTTGCCCAGTCCATTTGCTTTCTGAGGATATATAGGATATACCTGTTATTAGGGGATTCAAGGGCTAAAAACTCAATCGTATCGTGCTTGGTCATGTACTTTTTCTTTGGTAAGTTTTGCCGTTTTCGGTATGTTTGCGCTCAGTAACCCTTAACCCAGATCAGTGCACTCTGTTCAATACTTAACTTTTGTTGTCCAGTATATTAGCTTTCTTGGGATGTATAGGGTATAGCTGTTTTTAGTATCAAGGGTTCAAAACTCGATCATATCGTGCTTGGTCATGTATTTTTTCTTAGGTTAGGTTCGGCCGTTTTCGGTATGTTGTCAATCAATAAACATTAACCCGGATCAGTGCACTCTGTTCAATATTTGACTTTTGTTGTCTAGTATATTTGCTTTCTTGGGATATATAGGGTATAACTGTTTTTAGTATCAAGGTTTCAAAACTCGATCATATCTTGCTTGGTCATGTATTTTTTTTAAGGTTAGGTTCGGTTGTTTTCGGTATGTTGGCGCTCAGTCATCCTTAACCCGGATCAGTGCACTCTGTTCAATACGTAACTTTTGTTGTCCAGTATATTGGCTTTCTTGGGATATATAGGGTATACATGTTCTTAGTATCAAGGGTTCAAAACTCGATCATATCGTGCTTGCTCATGTTTTTTTTCTTAGGTTAGGTTCGGCCGTTTTCGGTATGTTGTCAATCAATTATCCTTAACCCTGATATGTGCACTTTATTCAGTGCTTAACTTTTGTTGCCCAGTTCATTTGCTTTCTTAGGATATATAGGATATACCTGTTATTAGGGGACTCAAGGGCTAAAACCTCAATCATATCGTGCTTTGTCATGTACCTTATATTTGGTAAGTTTGGCCGTTTTCTGTATATTGGCTTTCTTGGGATATATAGGGTATACCTGTTTTAAGTATCAAGGTTTGAAAAATCTATCATATCGTGCTTGGTCATGTATTTTTTCTTAGGTTAGGTTCGGCCGTTTTCGATATGTTGTCAATCAATTATCCTTAACCCGGATCTGTGCACTTTATTCAGTACTTAACTTTTGTTGCCCAGTCAATTTGCTTTCTTAGGATATATAGGTATACCTGTTATTAGGGGATTCAAGGGCTAAAAACTCAATCATATCGTGCTTGGTAATGTATTTTTTCTTTGGTAAGTTTGGCCGTTTTCGGTATGTTGGCGCTCAGTAATCCTTAACCCGGATCAGTGCACTCTGTCGAATACTTAATTTTTGTTGTCCAGTATATAAGCTTTCTTGGGCTATATAAGGTATACCTGTTTTTAGTATCAGAGTTCAAAACTCAATCATATCGTGCTTGGTCAAGTATTTTATCTAAGGTTAGGTTCGGCCGTTTTCGGTATGTTGTCAATGAATAATCCTTAACCCGGATCTGTGCACTTTATTCAGTACTTAACTTTTGTTGCCCAGTCCATTTGCTTTCTTAGAATGTATAGGATATACCTGTTATTAGGGAATTCAAGGGCTAAAAACTCAATCATATTGTGCTTGGTCATGTATTTTATCTTTGGTAAGTTTGGCCGTTTTCTGTTTGTTGGCGCTCAGTAATTCTTAACCCGGATCAGTGCACTCTGTTCAATACTTAACTTTTGTTGTCCAGTATATTAGCTTTCTTGGGATATATAGGGTATACCTGTTTTTATTATCAAGGGTTCAAAACTCGATCATATCGTATTTGGTCATGTATTTTTTCTTAGGTTAGGTTCGACCGTTTTCGGTATGTTGTCAATCAATAATCCTTAACCCGGACTTGTGCTCTTTTTTCAGTATTTAACTTTTGTTGCCCAGTCCATCTGCTTTCTTAGGATATAAAGGATATACCTGTTATAATGGGATTCAAGGGCTAAAAACTCGATCATATCGTGCTTGGTCACGTATTTTTTTTTCTTTGGTAAGTTCCACCGTTTTCGGTATGTTGGCGCTCAGTAATCCTTAACCCGGATCAGTGCACTGTATTCAATACTTAACTTTTGTTGCCCAGGATATTAGCTTTCTTGTGATATATAGGGTGTACCTACTTTTAGAGGATTCAAGGGTGCAAAACTCGATCATATCATGCTTGGTCATGTATTTTTTCTTTGGTAGGTTCGGTCGTTTTCGGTATGTTGTCAATCAATAATCCTTAACCCGGATTAGTGCACTCTGTTCAATACTTAACTTTTGTTGTCCAGTATTTTAGCTTTCTTGGGATATATAGGGTATACCTATTATTAGTATCAAGGGTTCAAAACTGGATCATGTCGTGCTTGGTCATGTATTTTTTCTTAGGTTAGGTTCGGTCGTTTTCGGTATGCGGGCGGTTCAATGGATAACACAGATCTCCTATTTGTTAGTGCTATTATTAGATTTTTATTACTTCTGTTCTTAGACTTTTTTTTTATATTTCTATGTTTTTTTTATGTCTCAATATTTAAGTTGAAAGTGCGATTTAGAAAAGAATTAATGTCACTTTGAAACATAATTATTCTTTTGCCCTCCCCTGACACAAGGTGTACCGTTTAGCCGTCGGAATTCATAAAGTGTAGACATCCCGATCGAGGAATTATAGCGGAAATGAATGCTCACTTTAATGATTTTATGAATAAAAGTTGGAGCCTCCTCCCCTTCATCAAATTGAAAAATATGTAAGAAATTAAGTTCGACAATTGGAACGTAAGCTTCAAGATATAAAATGTATTATGTATCATTGACCGAAGTGGATATTAGATGCGATTGATAATAATCAAGTGCAATTCTAATTAAAAGATAACTAATTTAAGATGAAAGGGGGAGGGCAAAAGCAAATATCCTGTTTCTTAATACCTTAATACTATGATACTAGGCCTCACGTTTTAGCTGTTAAAATTTGAATTGAATTAAAACAATTATTACACAAAATAGAACAAGTAGATATAAAAGTTATTCGATTTGAATAAACTTGAACAGTGAAAAAAAACACAGTTCACTATTCATGAATTTTGAATAGCGGTTCAAAAAATCGCAATAATAAATGCAAGCAATGATTTCTGAATTTACAGTAATCATATCTGAGAAACAGGCAATACATACCCTTAATTTTAGAATTCATTCATACATTTTTGTAATATTGAAAATTGTCAGTCAATGTGTATTTTACAAGGATCACCAGTCCGTCACCTTTCATTTGTTACCTTAATGACTAAATTATCTTCTTCATAGTTTGATATTTACACCTATGCGCAGGAACTATTTTGTTTTTAATATGTACTACTTTCCAGTATGTCCTTTTTTTACCGAGCCCGATTTGGTGGTGTTACATCTTACAAAGTCTATCCGAATCAATTCCGCTCAAACCGATGCTAGGGACCGTCCTAAAATTGCTGTGAAGCTAGATTTTTTGCTTCGTGTTGACGGAGACCTTGAGATGAAGAACAGCAAGAAAAACGCTGTTCCTTTGCTTTTTGTGTGTTTTTTGTTGTGCATGTAATGATTTTGTGTCATGGATGGATACCGCATATCATTTGTTTTTCTATTAAGACGAAAAATGCCGTATGAAATATCGAAAAAGATAGACTATATACCGGGTTTGTACTAACATGAGCAACACGACGGGTGCCACATGTGGAGCAGGATCTGCTTACCCTTCCGGAGCACATGAGATCACCCCAGTTTTTGGTGGGGTTCGTGTTGCTTATTCTTTAGTTTTCTATGTTGTGTTTTGTGTACTATTGTTTGTATGTTGGTCTTTTTCTTTTTAAGACATGGCGTTGTCAGTTTATTTTCGATTTATGAGTTTGAATATCCCTCTGGTATCTTTCGCCCCTCTTTTGTAGACAAATTGCATGCCTTTAATCTTCTTTTCGATTACCTTGACAGCTTTGCTGTTTCGACTCTCTACACCACTTTAAATAATCAAAATTTTCTAGGGGCCTCGGTGGCCGAGTGGTCTAAGTAGTTACTACTGTAATCACTAGCCAGTCAACACTGAGGTTGTGAGTTCGAACCCCGCTCGTGCGGGTGCACTCGACTCAAATCTTAACTGACTAGGATTGTCAGTTTTCCTACCGAAGGTCGCCGGTTTTCTCCAGGCACTCTGGCTTCCTCCACCAATAAAAACTGGCCGCCACGAAATAGCCCAAAAGCGGTGCTTAAAAGTGGCGTTAAAACGCCAAAAATCAAAATCAAATCAAATCAAAATTTTCTCATTCAACTGCAGAAATAAAGCCCAGGCAACTGACTTAAAATAAGACTAATACAATCAGGCATACTGGTCCTTTTCTTGATAAAAGATATTCAATTGAGGGAAACTGTCTACTAAAATTAAAAACAAAAGAGAAAAATGTTCAATTCTTATAGAATTTCCTTTCTTTGGACAGTGATGTTTCTTTAAACCCTTCTTACAAGTGTATATATTTGGCAACTATTTTGCAACACCCATGTCTATACTGATGTCATGGATTTCAATGAAGGTATTATTTGTACAATGCATAACTGGTATATTGTCTTGGGAATTTATTCACCACTCATTAACAAGAATGCACACCCTGAAATGTATCTGACATTGCACAAGGTCTCTTGACTGTTAAAGGCGTTTTTACACTAAATCCATTTTAGGTGCATGATTTTTTGTATAATTTCTATTGGCTTTGAATTAGCTGTCAGTAATTGCGAGTACTCTCAGATCTGTACGTATTGTCTTTTTTGTTGTGAGGGTGTATAAAAACCATGCTACGTCCGGTCTGTGTTTTTGTATCAAACCGATGAGTGAAGTCCTTTTCAGCTGATTTTTATAGTTTGCTTTAATGTTGTACTGTTACACAATTTCCGCAGTTAGTAGGGGTTTGGCGCCTTCAAACTGGTTTAACTCCGCCACATTCTGTATGTGCATGTCCCATGTCAGGAGCCTGTAATTCAGTGGTTGTCGTTTGTTGCTGTATATCATATTTGTTTTTGTTCATTATTTTGTACACAAATCATGCCGTTAGTTTTCTCGTTTGAATTGTTTTACATTTGTCATTTCGGGGCTTGTTATAGCTGACAATGCGGTATGAGTTTTGCTAATTGTTGGAGGCCGTACGGTGACCTATAGTTGTTAACTTCTAAGCCATTTGGTCTCTTGTGGAGAATTGTCTCCTTGGCAATCATTCCACGTCTTATTTCTATCCAAACTGTGAAAACTTAACATTGACTAATGAACCATGAAAATGAGGTCAACGTTAGATAATACATTACAGACAGACTTGTTAACCTTACGATCATGCCATACACCAAATATAGTTGACCTATTTCTTATAATATCTTAGAAATAGACTTAACCAGGAAAACTAAATATTGACCAATGAACCATGAAAATGAGGTCAAGGTCAAATGAACCCTGCCAGACAGACATGTATCCCTTACAATAATTGCATACACCAAATAAAATTGACCTTTTTCCTATAGTATTTGAAAAACAGATCAAAACATAAAAACTTATCATCGACCAATGAACCATGAAAATGAGGTCAAGGTCAGATAAAAACAGTCCAGACTGACATGTTCCCCTTACAATCATTCCATACACCAAATATAGTAATAATTTGATTTATTGCTTATAGTATTTGAAAAACAGAACAAAACACAAAAGCTTAACATTGACCAATGAACCATGAAAATGATGTCAAGGTCAGATGAAACCCGTCACACTGATATGTACCCCTTACACTCATTCCATACGTCACATATAGTTGACCTACTGCTTATAGTATCCAAGAAACTAACCTAATCACGTAACTTTAATCGTGATCACTGATCCATGAAATGAGGTCAGGTGAACACTGTCTGGCAGACATGAAGATATTGCAAGGAACCCACATACCAAATATAGTTATTCTATAACTCATAATAACTCACATGACCAAAAAAAGTATATTTTTGTTTTCCAAGCAGTCGCTGAACCATGAAAATGAGGTAAAGGACAATGGATATATGACAGACGGAAACCTATCTGCATTCAAGGTATGAAGCATCTAGGTTTCAACCTTCTGAAATATAAAGCTTTATACAAATAGTTCAAGCCACCGCCGCCGCCAGATAGTAAAACCTATGTCTCACTCTGTGACAAAAAAGCGAGACAAAAAGACACTCAATAAGGAAAATTAAATATTGACCAATGAACCATGAAAATTAGGTCAAGTTCGAATGAACCCTGCCAGACAGACATGTAAACCATATAATCATTACATACACCAGATATAGCCTTCCTATTACTTATAGTACCTGAGAAGAGGACCAACTACAGTAACTTGAAATTGACCAATGAACCATAAAAATGAGGTCAAGGACAAATGATACCTGCCAGACAGACATGAACACGTTACAATCATTCCATACACCAAATATAGTTAAACTTTTGCTTATAGCATTTGAACAACAGAACAAAACACAATACAATGTTCCGCTGGGCGCAGTTTGATATGAACGCAGAGGTCAAATCCAGAACAGTTGGGGCAAGTATGGACCGTACATTCAAGTTTGATACAGCTCTGGTCTTGGATTGTGATTAAATATTTGACATAGCATAGGGTTCTGACACAGAATGAATGTGGTTAAATAACTGGAAAAATTGAAATTGGTCTTTTACCTATTATGGCCCAATTTCCCTTTCAACAGAAATGGTGTTATTAATAAGTATATAAATCTATTTTAAACTATGACTCAAATATTAGTCAATAAATTTATAAATGTAGTGCTTAATTAACTATTTAATATCCTCCTATTGTGGTATGGAACCTTGTGATAAAATTTCTTACACATCCATACACTTATACTAAAGTTATTGTCTGTGAACCAATTTATTTTCCCATGAACCAGTGATGTAAACCACAAAAATAGTTCTCTCAAATTAGATATGATGTTATATGACCCAACTTCCAATTTCTGTTAATTGTCCAATAAAATCTCTGAATTTAGATTCTGAGCAAATATGTAATAATAGCATAGTTTCTGACACAGAATGAATGTGGTATAAGTTCTTAAATAATTTTAAAATTAGACATTTACTAATGTTCAATTTTGGACCCCAATTTGGACCATCTTGAATACTGTGGCCAAAATCAAATATCTAAATACCACTTAGATTCAGCATATCAAAGAACCCCAACCATTCTTTTTTTTAATCAAACAAAGTTTAATTTTGGACCCTTTGGACCTTAATGTGGGCCGACCATGCCCAAAAATAAAAAATCTAAATATATGCTTTGATTCGGAATATCAAATAACCCCAAGAATTAATTTTTTTTTTAAATAAAAAAAGTTGTATTTTGGACCCTTTGGACTTTAATGTGGACCAGGCCTCAAAATTAAAATAATCTAAATACACAATTAGATTCGGCATATCAAGGAACACCAATAATTTAATTTTTAAAGAAATCAAACAAAGTTTAATTTTGGACCCTTTGGACCTCGTTTCAAAAACAGATCCAAATATTAAATACCCAATCAGATTCAGCTTATTAAAGACTCCCAAGAATTCAAGACTTATGAATTAAACCCCATTGAAATTCTAAAATTGAAGAAAATCCTAGTTTTAAGCCCCTTTTCAGCCTCTAACTATTAAACAGTTTGGACCATAACTCCTAAAATCAATCCCAACTTTCCTTTTGAAGTATGGAACCTTGTAGTAAAATTTCATAGAAATCCATACTCTAATACACAAATTAGTGTCCTGAAACATGAAAAATGCTTGTTTTTGACCCCTAATTACTTAACAGCTACAACAATAACCCCAAAATAAATCCCAACCTTCCTATGGTGGTATGGAACCTTGTGCTAAATTTTAATAAAGATCCATACACTTATACTCGAGTTATTGTCTGTGAACCGTCAAAAAATGTTTTTGTTAGGCCCTTTTTGGCCCCTTATTCCTAAAAAGCTATGACAATAACCCCTAAAATTAACCCCAACCTTCCTGTTGTGGTGTGGAACCTTGTGCTAAAATTTTGACGAAAGAAATATCTCTTATACTCAAGTTATTGTCTTAAAACCAGACAAATAATTGATATTGACCCCTAATCACAAAACAGCTAAGACAATAACCCCCAAAATCAATCCCAACCCTCCTATTGTGGTATGGAACCTTGTACTAAAATGTCTAACACATTCATACACTTACACTAAAGATAGTCTACGAACCAATTTATTTTCCATGAACCATTAAAACTGACCTTTTTTGGCCCCTAATTACAAAACCGCAAGTACAATAGCCCCCAAAAACAAACCCAACAATCCTTTACTGGTATGGAACCTTTTGCTAAAAATTCATAAGGATCTGCTAACCAAATTGTCTTCAGACGCAAACGCAGACAACGCCGAAACATAATACGCAAATAATTTAATAATTTGCGATCGTATAAAAACTAAACATTGACCAATGAACCATGAAAATAAGGTCAAAGTCAGATGAATGCTGCCAAACTGACATGTTTTCCTTACACTCATTCCATATAGTTGACCTACTGTTTATAGTATCGTATATAACTATATCTGTTGGAGGTGTTCTGATCGATAGCATCATGTGGATAAAAATGGTTTAGTTAAAAGTTCAAACTGAGATTCAAAGTAGTTTTCAGTAACCGCTGGTGCTCTATGATTTGTATTTTCGTGTCTTTTGTCATTTTGTTGTGTGAAACATTTCCGCTGTGCTTAGAACAATTCTGATGAGTCAATACACTTTCAACTGATTCTTACAACTGTTCTTATGTTATATCACTTTCCAAACAGCACCCTCAGTTTAACACCTCCACATACTTTATGTCCCAAGCAAAGAGCCTGAAGACCAGTGACTGCTTCTTTTTACAGTGTAAACTGTCATGAGTATTTTAATAAAGTTCAAGTCTGCCATTGTTGTTTTTTTATTAATATTATTTTATCTGGCCATTAGTTTTCTCTTTTGAATTGATTCAGATTTTGTTATGCTGGGGTCTTTCAACTGTTACTATATGGGATGGGTTTTGTTCATTGTTATAGGCTGTACATTGAACTGTAGTTGCTAACATCATTGGCCTTTGGTGGATAGTTGTCTCATTAGCAATCATACAAAATCTCCTTATTTTCATACTGAAAAGGAGCCGGAACCTTAATTTTTATCTTTTCATATTATGTTGCATGCATTGTCGTGTTAAGCATACCTCCAATCATATTTCAAGTATCGGAATACAGGAAATAGGAGTCTGACAGATCAGAAATAAATGAAGATGTGTCCATGGTACACAGATGATGCCCAAACTTGCATATAACGTTATATTGGGACATAACTCAAGAAAGGTAAAAGTGACAACCACCAAAATTCGATCTCGATCTGTGTTGTGTAGTAATAAGCATTGTGTATAAGATTCATAACATTTGGTTGCGACAAACTTAAGTTAGAGAACGGAAATGAAAAATTCGGCAATTTTTCCATTTGTAAAGGGGCAGAACTCTCGAAAGGTAAAAGTGACGCCACCCTAATTCAAACTTGATTTGTGTTTTGTGGTAATAAGCTTTGTGTATAAGTTTAATAACATTTGGTTGAGGCAATCTTAAGTTAGAGAACGGAAACCAATTTAAGGACGTACGGACGTACAGACGGACAAGGGTAAAACGTTTCGCCGGGCGGGCCCCTCTGCTACGGCGATAGGCATACAAAGCTTACATTATACAGGTCAACAATGTCAAGCTGCAACAAAGATATGGAGTATATCTGTTAAAAAGAAGTTCTTGAGAAAAGTATGAGAAAAATTTTAAGTTAATTCAATTTATTGAAATAACATAACAGTACCAATTTCACTCCCCCACATGCGCATTTGGACAGTAAATATCTCTTCAGTGATGAAAAATATGAGCTTTATTTTAAACAAGGCAAACAGAAAGCAGGCGTCTGACTGATCCAAATAGGGCTAGCACCTTATATCTTATCACTCTATTACTGCTGACCAATTTTGAAAGTCATCCTGCAAAGAGTGTGACATAAACAAGAATGCATGCATTGTCCTACTAAGCACACCCCAGTCTTAATTCAGGGTATCAGAAGACAGACATAATGACAGACAGACAGACAAACAAGTTGAATGCATTATGGACCCAACTCCTGGATTTGAGGTACAATATTTATTGGACAGACAAAGTGATTCAGATTGTAATATAATCCCCAATCCTAAACTGAGGGTATATTATGAAACCAGCCAGATAACAGTCTGGAACTGTTCTAGAAAATGTCCAGAATAGTAATGGAACAAAGTGCCTAGAACTGTTCCAGAACCATCCTTAATATGTTCTAGAACATATCACGGACAGTTCTAGAATTTTAAATGAGACAAATTCCTGAAGGTCACCAGACAGTCACTGTTCCAGAACAATTCTGGAACAGTTGTTCTAAAAAAGTTCTGATAACAATTGTTCAAGAAAAAGTTCTGAACATTTTGTTCCAGAAAAATTCTAGAAAAAATAGTGGTTTTTAAAAGATGTGTTCAGGAATAATTCTGAAAGATATTATTTGAAAGTTCTAGAACAGTTCTGAAGGTGTTAAATGTTCATAATATGACCATTTAACATTTTTGTCAAATCAATCTTCAATTATCTTGAAAAAAGATCGTCTACTTCTCTTCCTTTCTGTATCAGGACTACCAACAAATGCAGAATTACAGATTTGCATGAAACTCTTTAAAGCTACCATGGCAGATATGTTCATCCATAAAATAAAAAGCAGTTTCCACCTGCAAGAACATAAAATTTTCCACAAAGAATCAATAGCTCCTGATATTTTGTAAATAAAACAGATTTTTAGGATCAATAATGTTTTTATCTTATTTTCAAATTTTCAATAAAAAACATAACATTATGAACACATTTTTGTTTTGACGAAATAATTGTAACACCCCCACCCCCCTTTTTACCTTTCAAACAAAAGAATGATTGATGTACATGTATTATTGATTATTTTAACATAGGAATTATAAATTGACAAACTTTTCATCTTGTACAATTTTATCAGTTATACCTGGAATTCAAAACAATTAATTTATCATAAATATAATGTTTATGGAGGGTGGTAAAGGGTTATTTTCGTGCAACGTGATCGCCGTTTTTTATTTCACGTTCAACGTGTTTTTACTTTTTTATTTGACGTTCAGTCGTGCAAGACAGGTGCCTCGTTCAACGTGTTATGCTTATCTAATTTTACGTGCATTGTGATTTTCAAATGCTTATTTTGCGTGCTCGGTATTTTCCAAATAAAATTCAAACACTTGGCAGGGATTGTCAAGAAAAAATGGATTCAATTTTGTTTTTTGATAAAGCGGAAAGGCCTTTGATGTTGTTCCTTATCGATTTTGGAGCTTTTAAGATATATGTACTGATTTGGCCTAACACATTGTTCATTAAGTATTAAGTAACTACATCACACTAACATGTTATTGTCTAAACAAATTTGTAACGGGCCATACACATTTATTTTTGTCGTATTCCTTCGATTTGATTCAGTTTGCGATAAGTTCAAAATCGTTGTACCATATTGCTACTATAGTCCTCTGGTATGAATATGTTGATGGATTGCTGTATTGCCATATATGTCTCTAGTTCATGATTGTAATGTTAGAAAACATAAAAAAATAAAAGGACTAATGAGACCTGCATGGTATGAATTACTAGGGAAAGCTGTAGGATTAGGGATCTATTACAATCAACTTGTGCTTCTGCTCGTCAATCCAACAAATATTTCCGTTAGATTTTTCTAAGAAACAAATTTACATAATGACTTCAAATTAAGTTCAAATCTGATATATTTTTAACTTGTGAACACTTTTCGGATCTCCTAGATACATGCTTCCTCATTGCCGATTCTTTGATTTTTTTGGTAAAATGAAAAGAATGACTTTAAATAGGATCAACATCTTGATGAGCTTTAACGTGTTTGTACTTTCCATCATCTGTCAGTTTAAACTTCCTATTTCTGATACTTTTAACCACGAGTCGTGGTAGCTGGTGGCACGGATAGCATGACCACGTGTGTATTCTTGTTAAAAAAGACAGTGAAATAGATCAAGAATACACTTTCGTCTCTGCGGGATATTTGCATTTTAAAAGTTAAGAAGATCGTTATATACTTTTTTTAAAAGCCGTAAACCATTTATATTATAAATGTGTATACTAAATCGGGAATATCAAGTAAAACAGAGAGTTAATATATACAAGAAGACAGTGACTCAGTCACAAAAGGTTTACATCAAAGTCATTATTTTTCGTGCAACGTTCATGACAGAAATAATTTCACGTTCAACGTGAAATTATGTCTTATTTCACGTTTTTTCCGTGCAAGTACACCCCTTTACCACCATCTTTATGTTGACATGGATCACTGACACTGACAGACAAATTTCAAGACCACTTTCTGATGAGTTCAATTAATGAAAGCCAAATCAAATACCGTAACAATTTGTATATCTTTTAAGCAAAATATCAAACATATTTCCTGTAAATAAACTTATCTGATAATAAATCTGCTGTACATGACAACTCTGGACATCAATCTCTTCAGTTGAACTTTGAGCGCGAAATAACATTTGGTCAGGTCACGTGACTTTTATTCCAAGTCATTTAAATGTTTCACTCTGAGTGAATCCTCAGCTAACGGTTGGTGATAATAATTGACATTGCATGCAAGAGGTCCGGAGAAAAAACAACAACACGATCATCATTAATCTGAAATGTTTTCAAGTTCTTAAAATATGCTGTAATATGAGACAGGCATTACCTGTGAAAGGGGACGAAGTCTATATAATTTTTTTTTTTTTAATTCAAACATATTTTAAGTTCTAAATCTGTTAAAAAAGAAACGGAAATACTGTAACGTTACCGATTTTGGTTCTGTTGTTAGGGATTTTAGTTGTGACGTTATTTTAGTTATGACGTCATATTCAATGTAAACAAAGAAACGCTATCATCAAGTAACGTTTTTTCAAAGAATAATTAGAAATGAAATTGTTATTGTGTTCCTTCCTATATTTTACTGGACTGATAAATATATATTTCACTCAAAGTCTCATGACAAACGAGACCGGAAGAAGGAAGTAGATTTCTGCGCAAATGCGGGAATTAAAAAAAGTTACAAAAAAAAAGTTAACGATTTTGAGTTCATTAGTACAATGAAAATTTCGGGAAATTTTCCTGATTTTTTTTTTTTTTTTTTTTTTTATTGATTTTTCTACTGTAATTGGGGACTTCGTCCCCTTATAATTATAAAGAAAGGTAGATTTAGGAACTTGGAGAGAGAGTCAGTAATTACTTCTATGGAAGAAACAAATAATAGTTTGACAGTGTACCACTGTAAAATACTAAAAACACGAGAATACAAATGACCCGTACTATGTATGTGCAGACTTCCAAACAAATATGGCCATTCTGTCTTCAAATGATTTCCAATTTGGTGAGATAATTATGTGTTCGTTATAATAATGCATGGCACATTTTCAGAACTTATACACCTTATCGCTATTCGCGGCTGACCCGAGAATCTGTCCTGCTTGAACTATTGACGTCATACAACAATCACTTTTCCATTGTGGCGTCAGATATTTTGTATTATGACGTCAGAATTTGACGGGAACCTGTGTGATGTCCAGTAATGGCGGACAAATAGCGATAAGGTGTATTGATTCTGACAGAGTTCTAAACAATACATTAGAAATACATGTATTACAAATTTTGTTTTTGTTGTAGAAATTTTTGCCCTTGAAAAGTTCTAAAATTGTTAGAACATTTGGAAGAATTTAGTTACTCAGGTAAATCTTTAAAAGAGTTTTAAATTAATGATCAAGAATCCTTGATTTCTGTCACATTTCAGAACATTTGAAGAATTTACTAGTTCTTAAAGAGTTCTAAATTTAGTTCCAGAACAGCCATCAATTCCATTTCAGAATGTTTGAAGAATTTACTAGTTCTTGAAGAGTTCTCAGTTTGTTCTAGAATTCCATTTCAGAACATTTGAAGAATTTACCAATTCTTGAAGAGTTCTAAATTTGTTCTAGAATTCCATTTCAGAACATTTTTAGAAATTTCTGTAACTACATTTTATCTTGTAATGTTCTAAAAATGTCCTAGAATATTTCCAGGATGCTTTCAGAACTGAGCAATGTTTTACAAATGTTCTGGATATATTCTAGAATAAAATGCTCCGCAGGGCGCAGCTTGATACGACCGCAGAGGTCGAACCCTGAACAGTTGGGGCAAGTATGGACACAACATTCAAGCTTGATACAGCTCTGAATTTTGATTGTGATTAAATATTTGACACAGCATAGCTTTCTGACACAGAATGAATGTGGTCTAAGAACTTAAAAATTTTAAATTGGACATTCACCTATTATGGTCCAATATCCAAAATCTAAATACATGGTTAGATTCAGCATATCAAAGAACCCCAAGAATTCAATTTTTGATGAAATCAAACAAAGTTTAATTTTGGACCCTTTTGACCTCAATGTGGACAAAGTTGATAATGGGGCCCAAAAATCAAAAATCTAAATACATGGTTAGATTTAGCATATCAAAGAACCCCATATATTCAATTTTTGTTGAAATCAAACAAAGTTTAATTTTGGACCCCGATTTGGACCAACTTGAAAACTGGGCCTATAATCAAAAATCTAAATACATGTTTAGATTCGGCATATCAAAGAACCCTAAGAATCTGTTAAAATCAAACAAAGTTTAATTTTGGACCCTTTTGACCTCAATGTGGACAAAGTTGATAATGGGGCCCAAAAATCAAAAATCTAAATACATGGTTAGATTTAGCATATCAAAGAACCCCATATATTCAATTTTTGTTGAAATCAAACAAAGTTTAATTTTGGACCCTGATTTGGACCAACTTGAAAACTGGGACCATAATCAAAAATCTAAATACATGTTTAGATTCAGCATTTCAAAGAACCCTAAGAATTCAATTTTTGTTAAAATCAAACTAAGTTTTATTTTGGACCCTTTGGACCTTAATGTAGACCAATTTGAAAACAGAACCAAAAATTAAGAATCTAAATACACGGTTAGATTCGGCATATCAAAGAACCCCAATAATTCAATTTTTGATGAAATCAAACAAAGTTTAATTTTGGACCCTTTGGACCTCAATGTGGACCAATTTAAAAACGGGGCCCAAAATCCAAAAACTTAATACACAGTTAGAATCAGCATATTAAAGAACCCCAAGAATTCAAGAATAAAACCCCATTGAAATTGGTCAAGAAATAAGCAATTTATACGAAGTATCTTCTTTTGCACAATACTGTGCAATTGAATATTTCTTGCTATTGCGCAATACTGTACAATTGACAATTTCTTGCTATTGCGCAATATTGTACTTTTGGATATTTCTTGCTATTGCACAATACTGTGCAATTGAAGATTTTTTGCTTTTACGCAGTACTGTGCAATTGAAGATTTCTTGCTATTGTGCAATACTGTGCAATTGAAAATTTCTTGCTATTGCACAATACTTATTATATAATAATTTACACATCCTGTTTGGTGTGTATCTCCTACCATATCATTATTATTTGCTTTTAAATATAAAACAGAAATAACCAACTTAAAATGGAAAATTTTAAAAGAGAAAAAAAAGGAAAAAAAGAAAAAAAAAGGAAAAAAAAAAAAATCCCCCCCCCCAAATTTTTTGAACCCCCTTATGATTCATCACCCCCAAACTCAATCCCAGCCTTCCCTTTGTGGTATGGTACCTTGCGGTACAATTTCAGAGAGATCCATACACTGGAACACAAGTTATTGTCTGGAAACTAGAAAAATGCTTATTTTTGGCCCCTTATTCCTAAACGTTTTGGGCAATTACCCCCAAACTCAATTCCAGCTTTCCCTTTGTGATATGGAACCTTGTAGTACAATTTCAGAAAGATCCATACACTTACACACAAGTTATTATCATGAAACTAGAAAAATGCTTGTTTTTTGCCCCTTTTTTGGCTCCTAATTCCTAATATTTTGAGGCAATTACCCCCAAAATCAATCCCAGCATTCCCTGTGTGATATGGAACCTAGTGGTACAATTTCAGAGAGATCCATACACTTGAACACAAGTTATTGTCTGGAAACTAGAAAAATGCTTATTTTTGGCCCCTTATTCCTAAACGTTTTGGGCAATTACCCCCAAACTCAATTCCAGCTTTCCCTTTGTGATATGGAACCTTGTAGTACAATTTCAGAAAGATCCATACACTTACACACAAGTTATTGGCATGAAACTAGAAAAATGCTTGTTTTTTGCCCCTTTTTTGGCCCCTAATTCCTAATATTTTGAGGCAATTACCCCCAAAATCAATCCCAGCATTCCCTGTGTGATATGGAACCTTGTGGTACAATGTCAGAGAGATCCATACACTAACACACAAGTTATGTCTGGAAGTTACAAAAATGCTTATTTTTGGCCCCTAATTCCTTAACTGTTTGTACCATAACCCCAAAATCAATCCCAACCTTCCTTTTGTGGTATTGAACCTTATGGTAAAATTTCATAGAGATCCATTCACTTAAACTAAAGTTAGAGTGCGAAAACCAATGTGTCTTCGGATGACGCCGGACGGCGACGACAACGACGACAACGTCATACCAATATACGACCGTAAAAATTTTTTGCAGTCGTATCAAAATGTTCCAGAACAGTTCTAGAACAAATATTCTAGAATATACATAAGGTGCAGTTCAAGAACAGTTCTTGATGTTCTAGTACTATTCCAGAACTGTACCCACTTCTAGAACAAAATTTCGCAGGGGTTTCTCACCAAAATTCTTAGTAAAATGCACATAACTCAATGAGGATTGTACAGGGTTTCCTTTGTACTTAGCTTGCATGTGATATGTTATCCGATTGTTATTAAAATTTCACATGCTCAACCAGAGAGGTTGTTACCATGTTTAATGCAAAAAAGTTTTACATGCATCATTCAAACAAAAAATCTATTTGACATACCAAATTATAAGCCTGGTATCTTACATAATAAAATTCCACTATTACTTTGCGCTCTCCTCGGCATATATCCCTCCTTTTTACCATGTCTTCAATGTTGCCTATACTAAATAAAAATAAACTGTTGACAGTAAATTCAGAAAAAGACAATCTGATAGATTGCTTATTGATTTAAAGTCGCTGGACCATGATCTTGACCAAGAAATGGTAGACAAACTGAGATGTACAGACAGTAATGTAACTTTATAGAAAATATCGTTATCTATTGTGAGTAGTTCCTATCAATCTAACTTAAGCAGAAGATATAACATTCAGAATTGCTTATTAATTCAAGTCACTGGACCATGTCCTAGGGGGCAGGGCCTCAAAATAGTCCTCAAACTGATATGTACTGATAGTAATGCAACTTTATACAAAATATCATTGATCTATCACAAGTAGTTCTTATCAAACTGACTTAAGCAAAAAACTGAACATTGAAAATTGCTAATTAATTCAAAGTCAAATAGAATGGATCATGACCTAGGGAGCAGGGCCTCAAAATAGTCGTCAAACTGACATGTATTGATAGTAATGCAATTTCATACAAAATATCATTGATCTATCAAGAGTAGATCATATCAAACTAATTAACTTAAGCAGAAAACTTAACATTGAAAATTTCTAATTTATTCAAAGTCACTAGACCTGTGGAATATGACCTAGGGGCAGCGTCTCGAAATAGTCGTTAAACTGATATGTACTGATAGTAATTCAATTTTATATTAAATATCAATGATCTATCACAAGTAATTCCTATCAAACTAACTTAAGCAGAAAACTTAACAATTGTTTATGCTGAAGCCATTGCTGGAAAAGCAATCCCTATATTTATATATATGTCTTGCTTTCCGTGACTTTCGTGGCAGGTGAGAACAAAATTGAATAAAACAATTCAAAAAACCATTACGCTGATCTTTTAATACCACTTTGGTTAAGGAGATACAGGTGAACATAAGATAATTGCAGTTATGTTTAGTTATTAAACAATCAACAGTTTAATTTTCTCATACGAATTAATTTTGGATTAATTCCAAGTTTAATTGATCTCATTGCCATAGCTCTGTTAAAATGTCGCTGAGTTTTCACTTCTGATGAATCATCAAAACTGGCTTCAATAGAAGTAATAACCCCGAATAATACCCCTAAAACCAGCAACAAAATAATAAACAATGTATATTGTGTAACAGAAGGACTAGGAGTTCCTTCCATTTCTCGTAAATTAGCAATAGCAGGCTGAAATCCTGGATTTAGGTCTATCGCATGCCTGAAATGCAAAGCTGCCTCCTGATTGTGTCCATAGGCTTTCAATATTTCGCCTAGTGTAAAATGTTGAAGCCATGAATTTTGATTGGTTGGCTGCATAACAAGAGAACGTCTAGTAAGAAATATAGCATCATCTAAATACTGTAGATTAAAAAGAACTCTGGCTAGATTTAACAGAACTTCTGCATTGTTTGGTAAAATGGATAAAGCTTTTCTGAAACATTCTATAGATTCCTGTGTGTTGCCTTTTATTCTCCAGAAGTTACCAATTTGGTTGTAAACCGACACTGAGTTTGGTTTCTGAAAAATATAAACAGAAATAAGGATTGTATATACTAGCTAGTAATTTAAAAAGTAGAGCAAAGTTTCAAAAAGTAAGGGAGCTACCATTTGATTTTTATGGGGGGGCTAGGATGAAATTTTAAAAAAATAGGCAGGACAGGATTTTTGAGTTAAAAAAAAGGCAGGATGAGATTATTTGCAAAAAAAAAAGGCAGGATGACAATTTATGTAAAAAAAAAAGTCAGGATAAACTAAAAAAAAAAGGCAGGACCGAATAGAGTGAAAAATAAAAAGGCAGGACCGAATAGAGGGGAAAATAAATAGGCAGGACAAAATTTTTCATCCTAGCCCCCCCATAAAAATCAAATGGTAGCTCCCTAAGGTCCAGGTCTGCTTTTTACAAAAAAGTATGCTGAATTTTTCATGACTTATGATTAATTTTAGTGGTAAGTTTTTTGTGAAAGGCAGGCAAGGATCTGTAGAACTGATGTTGGTTTTTTTTAGAATTCTGTAAATGTAATCTTATTTTCTTCCTTTCCATATAATCACAATATATCCTTTAAAATAAGGGAATTGTTCCCATCTTGTATCTAAAAACGTTGGTGACAAACTTTTTATATCATTATCTTTTGAACAGGATGACAACCAATACATTCTGAAAAATTTCGTCTTAGCACGTACCATCAGACATCTCAACTTAAAGAAAACATTGGAAATCTTTTTTCAAATTTTTCATTTTTACTCCATCATTTATAAAGTGGTGGGTCAAAATATGCATCCAGATTCAATCTACTGATTCCAGTGATCATCATTTAATTGTATATGTATCTATGTAAATCCCTCGATATGCGAAGCTACCTTCCAGAACTGCTAGGGTACAGTGGAATCCGTGTACACTCCCTTTAAGGATTAATGGAGATGTGTCACTAACTTATATACAACCCACCACCATGGACCATCCCCAACCCAACATCAAGGGAGTGTTAGGACACCGGGAAGACTGAAGCCGAGATACTCGGACAGAACCACCAGACTTCTCTGCAGAAACAGAGAGATATCTATAGATTGAACTCCAGGTCAAAGCTGGGGCCACTTTGACCAACCAAGGCCCCCATATGTACCCATTCTAGTTTAAACTCCGGTCTGGGTACCAGAGATGTGTGTGGGAGAGTGAAAATCACCCTACTAATATACTGAAATTTCCAGCGCCCCGAGTCAGGATCGAGCCCGGGACCTTCAGCACTGTATCCATCGGTCTTATGCCTAGGTCACACATTCACGGATTTGACACCGGATAAGCTACTGATACGATCCGGCATCATTCGTGGCAATCTGTATAAGTCCATAGATTTCCGTATTGTAGCCGAAATCATACGTTGTAGTACTTGTATATCCTTGACAATTTTTGAACATGCGCAAAATTTGACCAAGAATCAAACAACCGTAGTAATCCTTACTAAACCACATAAGAACGTTCTGATCTGTTTTAGTCCCTTTCAAAACTGTATTAATATGTACTTATTCGTAGGCCTGAAGGATTTCCACGGTTAGTTCAGGAGAACTACGCACTAGTACGGTTACACCACATATTTTTAATGATACAGTATGATTTGTTACAAATTTGTCTTGGAACGGCACAATTTCATTACGTTGCAATACGGATAGCTAGGGGTCAGCCAGGATTCTCAAAGTCTGTTACGGTATATTACGTTACAACAAGACAAAATATGGAATATTACGGTCCAGGACAAACTGACATAAGGCTTCTGTATAAATACTCCCTACTTATAGGGCCCAATGTATTCTGTGTCTTATCATAGAGGTATACATAACATTATCCAACATGAATAATTAACAACCGATGCCTTGCAATTAATTAGCTGGAATTGGATATTTTAAGGCACAAAATGCCAGGGTAGTGGTCGAGCTACTTGATGACAGAAGTAGAGGTGACCTGAGGCAGAGGAGATGGTGGATTAGGGACTGGCTTCTCTGAAGACCTATCCATAGCCAGTATCTCAGGCCCTCATGACTGATTTTTGTGCGGAAAATCCAGCTGCATTTAAGAACTTTGTAAGAATAGTCCCAAATATGTTTCAAGGACTGCTTCATGTTGTTGGTCCAAGGAATACGAAGAACACCACCTGATATAGACAGACAGATAAATAATTTATAAAACAAAACAAAAAAATCTACAATTCACTGCCAAAAAGAAATGATAAATCACAAGCTTAATTAGAAATGATTAACAGCTTTTAGCAAATGTGGCGGTTCATACTTTTCCATATCAGACCGTTCTCATTCATACTAACCCTTACTTTTATACCGTAGCAAACCACTGTTGATCCGCAGTACATACGCCCCAACACGTGTCGTTGCATACTAAACTGTGTCTTTTCCTTATTAAACCGTGTCTTACTGTAAGAACCGTATCATTCATGTCGCCAAATGACCCCTTTCCTACATTAATTGTGGTAGTCATACCTTTGTGCTTCCGTCTCGGGCTATGGAAACTGCATTTCCAGGATCATCCGTGAGATTTAATCTGTAGTGGAACTGGCGAGGTGATCCATGAATGTGTGACCTTAGATAAGGCACTAAACACTAGGCCATGAACCCACAAAACTTAAAAAAAAAGAAATAAAACCTACTTTTTCATTTGGTTAAATTTATAATGCATTAATTTTTTTTAGCAAGGCTTTATGGACAACTATTACAGGACCTACCTATTGTATCAACTGTTTATTTTTTCCTTGCCCTAAACATGCATGAAATATTTGCCACTGGACAAACAACAATCAATCAACAAATATTGTTCTGGTCATTTTCACTATTTAAATTTCTCTCTGTTTATAACAGATTTCAGGAATCAGAACTCTACTAAAATTTGAAATTTCAGGGAAACAACTCCAAATTGGGTTGTCAAATTATCCTTTCAGCGAGCAAAAAGTCCTTGCCCTACTGATCAATTTTACCCTGATGATAGTTTTACCCCTAGGTTCTATTTCATTCAACAGGGGCAATGTTTGTACATGGATCAAGTGCTATATTTAAACTAAATTTCCCATAGGAAAATTCAGGTTATGTCTGACATGTCTGATATAATTTGGCCCAGTTGTTCCAGAAGAGGAGAAGATTTGTTTTAAAGTTTAGAACAAAGGACGGACTGATGACTAGTGAAAGTAAAAGCTTACTAAATGGCCATATGAGCTTAGAATTTAACGCAATGTTCCATGCATAAATTAACTAAAAGCTCTGAAGAGACTGTGTCGCTCACCTTGATCTATGTGCATCTTCAACAATGGCCACTCTCCAACATTGTAGACTAGAATATAAGTCATGACAAAATCTTTTTGTTGACTTCGTACTGTTGATCATTGTTTCTCACTATTATATTTTTTGCCAAAAATACAAAAATGTGTAAAAATCATCAAGGATAGGTCAACTCCTATATGAAAGGGATTGACTATTTTTTCTTTGCTGACCTAGTTGTTGCATAAGGCGGATCCAGGGGGTCCCCCCTTTTGTAAGAAAAATTTTGTTGATTATATAGGGAATCACTGAAGCATGACTGTAGCGAGCCCCCTCTTATGGCAGTCAGTGGGCCCCCCTTATAAAAAGTTCTGGATCCGCCACCGTGTTGCTTTGTCTTATGAGTTTGCTGATCATCTTTTACAGTTTACAATTTCTCTTTATCTTCTATAGTTTTTCCCCAAAATAAAAATAAAATGCTTGCTGAGCGCAGCCTGATACGACCGCAGAGGTCGAACCCTGAACAGTTGGTACAAATTTGGACACAATATTCAAGATTGATACTGTCTGAATTTGGATTGTGATCAAATTTTTGACATAATATAGGTTTCTGACACAAAATAAATGTGGTCAAAGATCTTAAAAAGTTGAAATGGGACATTTATTTTACCTAGAATGGTCTGATATCCAAAATCTAACAACATGGTTAGATTCAGCATATAAAAAAATACCAATAATTTAATTCTAGTTGAAATCAAACAAAGTTTAATTTTAGACCCTTAAAACCTTAATATGGACGAATTTGAAAACAGGGCCCAAAATAAATAAAATGCTCCGCTGGGGCGCAGCTTGATACGACCGCAGAGGTCGAACCATGAACAGTTGGGGCAAGTATGGACACAACATTCAAGCTTGATACAGCACTGAATTTGGATTGTAATTAAATATTTGACACAGCATTGGTTTCTGACACAGAATGAAAGTGGTCTAAGATCTTAAAAATTTTAAATTTACCTATTCAAACCATATCATTATTATTTGCTTTTATATATAAATCAGAAATAATCAATTTAAAATGGAAAATTTTAAAGAAAAAAAGGAAAAAAAAATCCCCCCCCAAATCTTTTGAACCCCCTTATGATTCATCATCCCCAAACTCAATCCCAGCCTTCCCTTTGTGGTATGGTACCTTGCAGTACAATTTCAGAGAGATCCATACACTTGAACACAAGTTATTGTCCTGAAATTACAAAAATGCTTGTTTTTGGCCCCTAATTCTTAAACTGTTGGTACCATAACCCCAAAAATCAAATCAATCCCAACTGTCCTTTTGTGGTATTGAACCTTCTGGTAAAATTTCTTAATCCATTCACTTAAGCTAAAGTTATTGTCATGAAACCAAATGTGTCTTCGGACATCGCCTAAGCAGACGATGACACCATAGCTTATTAAGACGCAAAATTTTTTTTGCAGTCGTATAAAAAGGTAAATATCGACTTATTTGTAGATCTTGTTTATTCAGTTATATATTTGGAACAGACTATATTATTCTATGGTCAATAAGCCCATTGTCATTTT
Source organism: Mytilus californianus (assembly GCF_021869535.1). Lineage (NCBI taxonomy): Eukaryota > Metazoa > Mollusca > Bivalvia > Mytilida > Mytilidae > Mytilus > Mytilus californianus. Next base: position 68,527,164 of record NW_026262593.1, on the reverse strand, counting down.
TGTTTATATAACTGTTTGATAATTAGGGTAATTAAAAGTGGGAGAAACAGGACTAAACCTTTCTCTCTATCTATCATAGTTTGAAACATAATCGGCAAAATTGGTAAAAATTGTCAATTAAGAGCTGTAACTCCTCTTCGGACCTATCTAACAATTTTGACCTAGCTACATTATTTGTAGATATTGTCATGCTGATCATTTTTGAAATTTAAGATTCCCTCTGTCTTAAATGGGCAAAGAATGAAAACAAATGGTAAAATTTCTCATTTAAGGACAAGAACTCCTACAGGAACAGTTTTGATGTAAATGAACAGTAGTTAGATCTCATCATTCTGGACATTTTTGCCCTTAAAATTTCAGTAGCAGGTTTCAAGATAATAGACAAAACTTGCATTTTACCCATATATTCTATTTTTACTAAGTCTGACACATTTTATAAACTACATACCCAAATGATGGTTCTTGCCGAGTTCAGAGTTCCAATTGGCTCAGAAGTTTCAAAAGAGAAGATTTTTGTTAAAGTTAATAGAAGCCAGACACCACATAATGAGAATAGTTAACTTGACCTTTTTGGTCAGATGAGCTAATAAAATGCTCCGCTGGGCGCAGCTTGATACGACCGCAGAGGTCGAACCCTGAACAGTTGGGGCAAGTATGGACACAACATTCAAGCTTGATACAGCACTGAATTTGGATTGTGATTAAATATTTGACACAGCATAGGGTTTCTGACACAGAATGAATGTGGTCTAAGAACTTAAAATTTTTTAATTTACCTATTCAAACCATATCATTATTATTTACTTTTATATATAAATAAGAAATAACCAATTTAAAATGGAAAATTTTAAAGAAAAAAAAAGGAAAAAAAGGGGAAAAAATCCCCCCCCAAATTTTTCAACCCCCTTATGATTCATCACCCCCAAACTCAATCCCAGCCTTCCCTTTGTGGTATGGTACCTTACAGTACAAAATTGAAAGAGATCCATACACTTGAACACAAGTTATTGTCTGGAAACTAGAAAAATGCTTGTTTTTTGGCCCCTTTTTGGCCCCAAATTCCTAAACGTTTAGGGCAATTACCCCCAAACTCAAACCCAGCTTTCCCTTTGTGATATGGAACCTTGTAGTTCAATTTCATAAAGATCCATACATTTACACACAAGTTATTGTCCTGAAACTAGAAAAATGCTTGTTTTTTGCCCCTCATTCCTAAAATTTTGAGTCAATTACCCCCAAAATCAATCCCAGCCTTCCCTTTGTGGTATGGTACCTTGCAGTACAATTTCAGAGAGATCCATACACTTGAACACAAGTTACTGTCTGGAAACTAGAAAAATGCTTATTTTTGGCCCCTTATTCCTAAACGTTTTGGGCAATTACCCCCAAACTGAATTCCAGCTTTCCCTTTGTGATAGGGAACCTTGTAGTACAAGTTCAGAAAGATCTATACACTAACACACAAGTTATTGTCATGAAACTAGAAAAATGCTTGTTTTTTGCCCTTTTTTTGGCCCCTAATTCCAAAAAATTTGAGACAATTACCCCCAAAATCAATCCCAGCATTCCCTTTGTGATATGGAACCTTGTGGTACAATGTCAGACAGATCCATACACTAACACACAAGTAATGTCTGGAAGTTACAAAAACGCTTATTTTTGGCCCCTAATTCCTCAACTGTTGGTACCATTACCCCCAAAATCAATCCCAACCTTCTTTTTGTGGTATTGAACCTTATGGTAAAATTTCATAGAGATCCATTCACTTAAACTAAAGTTAGAAAGTGAAAACCAATGTGTCTTCGGACGACGATGACGACTCCAACGTCATACCAATATACGACTGCAAAATTTTTTTGCGGTCGTATAAAAAGTCAAATTCTTTCATGTAATTCAATTTTTGGCTAAAAAACTAAACAAGATAAATGGGGAATGTGTCTATGGGACACAGATGATGCCCCCGCTTGCATATCATATAAAGTTATAAAGGGACATAACTGACAAACCGTAAAAGTGACGCTACCCAAATTTGTCCTTGATCTGAGTTTTGTGGTAATAAGTATTGTGTATAAGTTTCATAACATTTGGTTGAGGCAAACTTAAGTTAGAGAATGGAAACAAAAAATTCAGCAACTTTTCCATTTGTAAAGGGGCATAACTCTAGAATGGTTAAAGTGACGCCACCAAAATTCAAACTTGATCTGTGTTTTGTGGTAATAAGCATTGTGTATAAGTTTCATAACATTTGTTTGAGGCAAACTAAAGTTACAGAACTGAAACAAAAAATTCAGCAATTTTTCCATTTGTAAAGGGGCATAACTCTAGAACGGTCAAAGTGACGCCAACAAAATTCAAACTTGATCTGTATTTTGTGGTAATAAGCATTCTATATAAGTTTCATAACATTTGGTTGAGGTATACTAAAGTTACGGAATGAAAACCAACTTTGGGACGTACGTAAGGGCGGACAAGGGTAAAACTTAATGCCCCCTCTGCTACAGCGGGTGCATAAAAATTCCTTCAATGGTTTACATGTTTCTTTTCCAAACTGACATTATTATGTCCACTGAATTTCTCCCTCAGAAATTTGGTAAATTTTTCCCCAATCAAGTCAGGGGTATGACTTTAACAAGTGATGTCTTTATTACTGAGACGGTCTCCTTGGAGATGTTTATGACCAAAATACAGTATTGAGCAAAATTTTGAAAATATTTATTTTCATTCTTTCATATTTTACTGATAAATAGACTTAGTATTTTTTACATTTATCATTCAGTTTCAATCTGAGGTTAAAGTTTTTCTATCATCAATAAATTTGTCAAACCCTCATGGAATTTTATGAAATTTGGACAGAAGCTTGATAACGTCCAAAATACAGAATCCAGATCAAAATTTTGAAATCATTTATTTTCATTTTTCCATATCCTAATAATAAATGAACTAAGTTTATTTCACAGTTAACAAGTAGATACAGTCTGGGGTTATAAAGTTTGTTACACATCAAATACTTTGTCAAACCTTCATAGAATTTTATGAAACTTTAGCAGAAGCTTTTTTATGATTAAGAGATAATGTACGATGAAAAGTTTTTAAAATATATTTTCATTTTCAGACTTTGCTGATAGATGGACTAATTAGTTTTATACAGTTAACATTTACAGACAGTCTGGAGATTAAAATTTTTTGACATAATAAGTCTGTAAACCTTCATGGATTGTTATAAAACATAGACATTATCTCCAAGACCAAGAATTAGCAACTAAAGAAAAAGTTTGATTTTTTTTTTAAATTCTATATTTTACTTATAAAATTGGACTCACTTTTTAAGTCAACATTACACTTGTACACTGACAGCAGCAATCGTAGGCAAGACACAGGGTATTGCGGAACCCCTTATGAATTTTATTTGGTGTTACACTTCACATAGCACAAAATTATCTAGCTTGGTACACTTATTTTATAATTTTAATGGTTTGTTCTTAACAAATTTAGTTGGAAACACTTCATGTACCACAAAATTATCCTGTTTTGTATACTTATCTAGTTATTGTTTTATTGTCTTTTACAGAAAATGACAACAGAATGTAATAGGTGAGCATTATTTCCCTTTTCAGTGCTAAATTATTTCAGGCTGTTAATTTATTTCTTTTCTATAAATTTGATTTATTCTATTTAGTATTTATATTGAGTAAGACCGACATTTGAGTTCCTTTATTTATTTGACGTTTGTGATAATTTTGCAGTGTTATTTATTTTTTCTTACCATTTTGAAGGAACTAATCTAAATGAAATAATATTTAAATATTATTTAATCACCTGATAACAGATTGCCTGTCTGAGTGCACTGTGATGCACATTATGATTAAAACTGGTGAAGTCCGGGTTGCCTGTCTGAATGTAACCTGTATATGTGTTAGCGGCAATAAGTGAAATTAGGCATTAAGCTAAAATCCTAGGCAATAAGCTAACGCCTAGGCAGTAAGTCTATTGCCTAAATAATGTTAGGCATTACTCTTAAATCCTAGGATTTAAACTTAAATCCTGAAGATTATGTCTAGGCATTAATGTTAATGCCTAAAATGAAAATGAGAATAAATAGAAAGAAATTTATTCAAAGTTAAAATACATTTTGTACTTAAAAAAATAATAAGAACTGAAATTTGAATGCCAATTGATAACATGAAATAAAATCATAAGTTAAATATTGATGTTAAAACTCATTGAATAAACCTCTTGAAACATATGTTAACTTGTTGGATAGTTGTCTCATTGGCAATCGTACTCACATCTCCTTATTTTTATATTGATAGAAAATTGTATTGAAGAAATTAATTTGTTACCAATTGGTGAGCATGCAGAGCTATGACACAGACTATTTCAGTTTTAATTTTTCTTTTCATTTGTAATTGGTGATCGTCCAATACCTTTGTGTAGAGCAGACTTCTTTTGTATATGGACGAATTTGATTCTAATTGACCATTGTTAATTCCTTTTTCCTCATCCAGGCTGTAAGCATGTCATGAATATTTCGGTTTGACCACTCAACACTATCCTGTGATTGTAGATGTATTGGCTTCCCGAGAACAATAACTAGTTCTGGCCACATTAGCATTAGTTGAGATATAACCCTAGCTGTTAATTCACGACCTTTGTCACTTTGCTGTTTATGTGGCACACCAAATATTGTGAAAACATAAACTAAATTAGGAGCCACCTTTGAAGCACTTTTTGACATAAGAACTCTAGAAATATATTTTTTTATGTGATCTTGGCATGCATGGTACACCATAACAAAATATAGTTTTCATCTTAATTTGATTGGAAATCGTTTAAATCAATCTGTCCTCTTCTGCAAAACTCTTTGAATAAAACAGGTTTTATAATACTACTCCATTCACTATACACTTTTTATCATGTTACAATTTTTACAAAATGGAAGAAATAGTACAATGAAATCATGCAAAATGTTTGCAAAGCCATTACTAGGTTGTTTTTCACAAAATACCATACAGTTCCTTTAGAAAAACATAATAAAATTGAGAATGGAAATGGGGAATGTGTCAAAGAGACAACAACCCGACCATAGAACAGACAACAGCAGATTGATTGATTGATTGTTGGTTGCTTAACGTCCAGTGGCAAATATTTCATGCATATTCAGGACGAGAACAAGTTCACAATAAATACAATAGGTAGGTTCTGTAATAGATTAAGGGATTATGGTCGGAGAAATTTAGACTGCCACGGGAAATGGGGGTATATTGGATAGGGACAGAAATTTAGCCTTGCAACAGGTCACCTACGGACCCCTCAAAGAGTTGTTGCAAGGGTTCTTAACGTGCAAAGAGCGTGGCACTCTCTTTACACGAGGCATCGGATTTAACGTCCCCATTCTGACCGGACGTGGCTGCAAATTTGTACATCCCGCACAGCCAAACGGACGCCCCACTTTAGCACGGGTTTTACTGCCGGTCGGAGGAAGACCAATGGTGACCATACTTCTATTCCCCAGTCACCCTTGGGGGCGACAACAGCAGAAGATCACCAACAGGTCTTCAATGCAGCGAGAAATTCCCGCACGCGGAGGCGTCCTTCAGCTGGCCCCTAAACAAATATATATACTAGTTCAGTGATAATGAACGCCATACTAAACTCCAAATTGTACACAAGAAACTAAAATTAAAAATAATACAAGACTAACAAAGGCTAGAGGCTCCTGACTTGGGACAGGCGCAAAAATGCGGCGGGGTTAAACATGTTTATGAGATCTCAACCCTCCCCCTATACCTCTAGCCAATGTAGAAAAGTAAACGCATAACAATACGCACATTAAAATTCAGTTCAAGAGAAGTCCGAGTCTGATGTCAGAAGATAAACTTTGAAATTTCCCTCATCATTCTCTTTCACTTTAGTTTCCAGTCTTTCAAACCTCCAATGATAAATTTGTCATACCACTTTAAATTGTAATAGTCTATAGCTGCCTTAATTTCTGATTTTGAAAGTTTAATCTTTGCCAAATGATCATTGTACTTTTGCCTTTGGTATATGATATTTGTTTTCCCTGATTCAAATTTATATTCCGCAAAGATTCAAGAAACTTTTTGTTTTTCAAAAATGCTAATAATCCAGATTAAGAAATGAAAAGACAAGATGGGTATTCAAAGAAAATTTACATATCCAATAAAACAGATGGAAAGATGATGTGACTGGCAAAATTTCATATCTTCAGTTGTCTATTTTTGACCAGCTCAAACCGGCTTGAACATTAATGAGCAATACCACAAAGAAATACAAGTAAGTTCTGTTTTGAAATATGAAAAAGTACTGAAAGATGTAGATCTTTAAATCAGTTTATATTAAACTTTGGAATATAATTTTAAAAATATTATACATCAAGAATATTTCACCGAATTAACATGTACATGTATTTGGAAATAAACAAAAATCCCAAAATTAACTTATTGCCTGAAATAATGTTTGGCAATAGGTTGAATAATCATCATCAGATTTCAGGAAATAAGCTTAATGCCTGGAAATTTCAGGCAATAACTTAATGCCTAGGCATTAGCTTATTGCCTAGGATTTAAGCTTAATGCCTGATTTCACTTATTGCCACTAACGTATGCATGTCTTGTTGTGTTACAATGGCTAAACTTACCTGGTTGGCTGGATACTATTTAAGGAAGGGACTTTCTACCTTGAAATACTTGAGCAGTGTTGATAAGTTTTTTGTGTGAATTCTGTATGAGTTTATTTTCTTTTCATTAAATTGTTATTTGTTTTACTGCTTTGAGTATTATTTGAAGTGCCTTGGAGTATGCCCTATACACTGTATCCAGAACCACTCCCCTCACAAGACACACAACTCATAAAATTTCTTGATATAAAATAAGGAGATGAGGTATGATTGCCAATGAGACAACTATCCACTAAAGTTCAAATAAAGTGAATGTAAGCAATAATAGGCAACCATACGACCTATTACAATGAAAAAACCCCATACCATATAGTCAGCTATAAAAGGCCCCGATAACAGCCTTATTTATAACAAAACAATTAACGAAAAACAAATGACACACATGAACCAATGACAAATCAGAACTACATGCTCCTGACTTAAAGGCACATAAAGAATGTGACAGAGTTAAACATGTTTGTGATAGACAGAACACATTAATTCAAATTATTCAGCTTAAATAAATTAATTCAAATTATTCAGCTTAAATATATTAATTCAAATTATTCAGCTTAGATATTTATAAAGTACAAACCTTAATAAAAAAATATCTCAAAACCATTTTAATAATATAAATGTTATCTTTTTCACAAATGTTACATAACCGTGAAATATTGACTAGGCCATTGAAACTGTTATTCATCGTAGTCCATTGCTATTTCAGTGAAATTCTAAGTTTGGAAACAAAATGCTAGCCATCATGTGCAATATTCACAATAATGTTACATTTATGCCTGACAGAGCGATTACAGGATTTCTCGTGATAATAATACTTAATATCTTTTTTAAAATTCAATATGAACAAGTGAATCTGTGAGCGCTCACTAATGATCCCCCACTCGCTAAAGTATAAGGTAAACAGGAAGTTATTGAGTGATGAATCTGAAAACACATCACACGGTATAGCGGACTTATATAAACCCTGAAAACAAATTTCAGAAATCCTTGTATTGTAGTTCCTAAGAAAAATGTGACAGATGGACGGACTAACAGATGGACTGAGGGATGGACAGACAGAGGTAAAACAGTATACCCCCACTTTTTTAAAGCGGGGGTATAAAAATATATATAATTCAAAATGATAAATATGTTCAATATCGATATAGTTATTAGGAATTATTATTATATTTACCTGTAAAATCAATGCGCCTGTTATTTTCTCTAAAGGGCAATCAAGAGATAAATGGATAACTATATTTGACAAGATAAGTAATAGTTATCCCATGAGGACGCGGTGTGTCAGTGTAAGATCACCCCAATGGCTGGAGGCCAGAGGGTGATATTACACTGACACACCAAGACCAAATGGGATAACTATTTTACATCCCAGCTGTTCTAGATTAGATAAAAACAAGAGTGACAGCAAACAGGATTTTCCAGCAGAGGTCGAACCCTGAACAGTTGAGCAAGTATGGGCACAACAATTAAGGTTAAAACAGCTCTGAATTTGGATTATGATTGAATATTTGACACAGCATAGATTTGTGACACAAAATGAATGTGGTCAGAGAACTGAAAAATTTGAAAATAGACATTTACCTATTATGGTCCAATATCCAAAATCTAAGTACATTGTTAGAATCAGCATATCAAAGAACCCCAAAATTCAATTTTTGATGAAATACTTACCAATACATTTCTGTTCAAAGAGAAATAACTAAAATTCATATAATAAAAATTAATTTTGCTACTGAAAGGTCTACAACTCAACAACAAGAACAGCTAAAATCGTGAAAATTGAACTTGACCTTCATTTAGTCACTGGAAACAACACATCTAATTTGAAAAGATTTCGTCAAAGCATTTTCATGTTAATGAATGGACACTGTTTGGCAGCCGCCCGCCCACCCGCAGTACATCCCCAAAGCAATAATTGATTTTTCTTTTGAAAATCTGGAAAACAATTAATGCTTCAATAAATCTAGTTTAGAACGCCACACAATCATTAAAATATACTTTATATATTACTATATAGTACATATACCCTTTAAGAGCCCTGGACACAATGTTTAAATATGTTAAATTAACCCAGTAGATCTGGTGTAGGGGTATAAATCGTGGGTCTATATGCTAAAGGTCTTGAGTTCGATTCCCAGCATAGACACTGGATTTTTGTATCCAGTCGATCTGGTGTAGGGGTATAAATCATGGGTCTATATGCTAAAGGTCTTGAGTTCGATTCCCAGCATAGACACTGGATTTTTTCTACCGGTACATAAATTTTGATAGTTAGTCTTTTCCGTATAAATATTTCTGAGTTTTATTGTGGATTTGATATTTCCGCCAAAATGATACAGAACAAAGGAAAGCATGCAGAACAAAGAAACTCAAGCTAGGGACTGGGTAATCTGGTAGGGGTGAATTGGCTCAGATCACCCCTAGTAGAGCAAAGGAGCTAGGATGTAATCTTGTAATACATGAAGTGTTACTAAATAAAATTGTAAAGAATCATTAGAATAGATTAAGTAAATCAGTAATAGTCAATTATTAGTTCAGTGGTTGTTTTTTGCAGACAAATTGGTAGATTACTACATGTAGTAGGACTTGCCATACTAACTCTAAAACAACTGTAAGTGGGTAAATATTTACTTCTTTCAGTGGTTTTGCAAAGTCTGTCTAATTTTGTTAAAAATCGTTTTTTCAATGTCACAATCACTTAAAAAGGTGATTCTGAAATCACTTGTATAAGTGGTACACAGACTGATCTGCAAACAGCTAATTTTTCATGAACTTTTAACTAATATTCAGTCAAGTCACTGTAAGTAAATATGTTGCAAACACTTAGGGAACGACCATTTAACTTCAAGGGGGGGTTATGGTTTTTTTCTATAAAAATATTCTGATCCCCAATTTGATGAAAAAAAAAATTCTGGTCAGGCAGATGACAAAAAAATATATTCTGTATCCAGATTTTCCCCATACCTTATAGTGTTTAATATTGAAAAAAATAATTTGATTGATAGCGTTGAAAAACTAAATAAAATTGATCACGCTTTGCGCGAAAAAATTTCCGACTTAGACAAAAAACCATAACCCCCCTTGAAGTTAAATGGTTGCTCCCTTACTAACCTCTTTTAAATTTTTCTTTAACTTTTCCTCCAAAGTATTCATATCTACTTCTGAATTTTTACTTCCCTTCTTTTTAAATATAAGGGCCACTTCTGGTTCTGGGATATGTCCATGATCATTCCGATTGGCTATACCACGTAAATGATCATACTGTGTGCTATTAACAGGTTTACCGCAGGTTATTGAAGGTTTCTGTTTCTCTTTTGGCTGTTGATTCCTGTAAGTATAACATTTTTCAAATAAAGCAGTGCTCTTCAAGGACAATTAATATATTGATGTCTTAATGGATTAATACAGGTGTGATATCAATAAATCTGTATGATATACATATAGATTCTACCACTGTATCGAGTGTGATAGGATATTTATCCACTTGAGACAGTTAAATTTTCAAATTTGAAATGCGAGGGGCGCAGAGCGTTTTAAATATTTAAAATTTAGCTGTTGAGAGTGGATAAATGTCGTATTGTACAAGATTTGGTGGTGGAATCTGTTTCTATAATGATTGTTAAGCGATATATGCATACAAATTCAATCTTTCCTTTCGAATGATCTGCAAAAAGATGTGTTCTTTCTATGTGACATTATCAGGCATGGTTGCCTTTTTTGATGACGTCACAAAAGAAAATTCAGAGGATTGCAAGAAAAATTGTCGTCATAAATCCAATTTTGACCAATGAAGAACTGAGATCAAACGAACCACACGTTGATTAAATAAAAATAATCAACGGGTCAGGAAAAGAATAAATCGTGTAAGAATTAGAGAAACTTAAATATAAAATACAGATTGAGAGTAGATAATGGCTTTGAAGCCATGACTGATATCAATTAGACATGACATCATAAGGGGTTTAATAAAGCCTTTACAACCATGACTGATATCAATATCATTATGAATGGTTGATACAGCAGGATTGCCATTGTACATATAGTACTACTGAGTATATACTAAATGATTATGCAGTATGCTATTTATAAATCATTGAAGGTTTCTGTTTCATTTTTGGTTGTTGTTTCAATTTCCCATAAACCAAAACATTTTTATCAGGTCACAAATGAAAATATTGTCTATTTCACTCAACCCAAGTCATGCTTTTAGAGTAGACAAATAATGGAAGGTGTATTTTTTAGGATAACAAATACTTCATATACTTCATTTATACAAGACTTCATAGTTTTAAGTTGCAGATACTGAAGATAACTCATGATAAAACTGTTTTCAATTTTAAGCATTTGAAAGTAAAACATGTCAAACATGATCGAAAATCTAAACTCCACATGTTTCTGATAATTATATAGTCTCTGAATTGGGGTGCTGATATGGAACAAGACACATTTTAATCTTTGATATTTATCTTTGAAGATCAGAAAAATAAGACCTTAAGATAATTGATAACTGTCGATTATTAGTTATATAGTGTGCTAGTGACCTCATACTATATATATGGGGTCAGTAAATTCCATATGGAGTGAGAGCGAATCCCCATAAAGAACAAATATAACAAATTTATCTTACCAAATAAAACATATGGTACATGTATTTAGAGTAGTGGCCTATCAAAGTGATCAAGTCTTCAAGAACCTTCTTCCATTGGTCTATACAAAAATCAAAGTACTTGTAAGCACTTAAGGGTAAAGATTGCATTAATTTTTCTTTTCAGTGGGAAGTAAAATTAAACATTGCATTGTATAAACATTGGTTGTAGTTGATTCAACAACAATTACATATGGACAAAGGAAGATAACTCCAATTTTACAGATTATTTTAACAATGACATCAATGATATTTTTAGAACAGATGTTTAGATTACTACACCTTGCACAAGTTATGTAATTTTCTTGACAAGTATAAAATCATTGTGGTAATGATCAATGCACTACATTTTGTGTATCTGAAAAGTAGTGATAAACCTTGGAAGATTAACAAAATCAAGTCAGTACCAAAGGGTTTTGATTGCATTCCATGCAATCTTCACCCAACAAATGCCAACAATAACAACTTGTTAGCTTTAGTGTGTTTAATGAATTTATTTCAATCTTTCAATTCATTATACATTTCTTCGTCTGTAAAAACCTGATCTTTTTCTAAACACCATGTTGATTTTACAAAGGGATGTAACACCATTACTAACTGTGCATTGAAATAAACCAGGCCTGCTAACCCCATATGAAATATACACTGTCTCCATGCGGTTGCTTTGAACCAATCATATTCCTAGAAATGTATAGGAGGCAAGATAATATTCATTATTCATGGTATACCAATTTTTTGTGGATCTAATGTGAAGGAGAACCACAAATATAGGCTTGTATGCAGATTCTGAAAAAGCCATTAAACTACAATTTTTCCTCAATCCATAAAAATTGGTACCCAAGAAAAAAGTTAATCCACAGTAACCAAAAATTGGTTATACTCACCAAATTTTTTGGAAATCAAAAACAATATATGTATAAATAGCCCCACTGAAAAAAGACAAACAAGGTTTCATAAGAGCCTGAATTGCTCATCTTACAAAAATAAACAAATTTGATGTTACTTTTACCATTTTGTTAATCAATTTCAAATATACAATTTTTTGAGTGCATTCAAGACCTGCACGAAAGAACTGTGTCTTCTTCAGTATAGGAAAAGTGGAAAGAACAAATATTCAATTATTAATAAAATGCTTCGCCGAGCGCAGCTTGATACGACCACAGAGGTCGAACCCTGAGCAGTTGGGGAAAGTTTGGACACAATAATCAAGCTTGATACTGTTTGAATTTGGATTGTGATCAAATTTTTGACATAATATAGGTTTCTGACACAAAATAAATGTGGTCAAAGATCTACAAAAGTTATAATCTCAATTCAAATTTCCAATGGACTTTGCAACCATAAAAGCCCATTTAAATACATCATAAAAGTATAAAAATAGAAAATGACATCATAGTCATGGCTAAAATTAGAAAACCTTGATCAGCAAAATTTAATAGTAATATCTAAAAATAAAATTCCTTTGTAAACATTTAATATAACTTCAAAAAATAAATGTACAGCTATTCACCTCAAGAGATTACAACATTTCTTTATAACAAAACCATTGTAAGGGAGGTAACTCTAATGCAAAAAATAAACCAAACCCATTTAAATACATCATTAAAGTATTAAATATAAAATTTAAATACATCATTTAAGTATTAAATAGAAAATGACATCATAGTCAAGGCTAAAAATAGAAAACCTTGATCAGCAAAGTTTAATAGTAATATTAATAAAATGCTCAGCTGGGCGCAGCTTGATACGACCGCAGAGGTCGAACCCTGAACGGTTGGGGCAAGTATGGACACAACATTCAAGCTTGTCATAAAGCATTGAATTTGGATTGTGATTAAATATTTGACACAGCATAGGTTTCTGACACAGAATGAATGTGGTTTTAGAAATTTAAAAAATTTTAATTTACCTATTCAAACCATATCATTATTATTTGCTTTTATATATAAATCAGAAATAACCAATTTAAAACAGAAAATTTTAAGGAAAAAATGAAAAAAAAATCCCCCCCAAATGTTTTGAACCCCCTTGTGATTCATCACCCCCAAACTCAATCCCAGCATTCCCTTTGTGGTATGGTACCTTGCAGTACAATTTCAGAGAGATCCATACACCTGAACACAAGTTTTTGTCTGGAAACTAGAAAAATGCTTGTTTTTTGCCCCTTTTTGGGCCCCTAATTCCTAAAATTTTGAGGCAATTACCCCCAAAATCAATCCCAGCATTCCCTTTGTGATATGGAACCTTCTGGTACAATGTCAGAGAGATCCATACACTAACACACAAGTTATGTCTGGAAGTTACAAAAATGCTTATTTTTGGCCCCTACTTCCTTAACTGTTAGTACCATAACCCCCAAAATCAATCCCAACCTTCCTTTTGCGGTAATGAACCTTATGGTAAAATTTCATAGAGATCCATATACTTAAACTAAAGTTAGAGTGTGTAAACCAATGTGTCTTCGGACGACAACACTGGACGACGACGACACCAACGTCATACCAATATACGACCGCAAAATTTTTTTGAGGTCGTATAAAAATAAATTCCTTCATCAGCATTTAATATAAGTTCTAAAAATAAATTGACAGCTTATCACCTCAAAAGAGTACAACATTTCTTTATAACAAAACCATTGAGAACTTAGAATTGGTTATAGGATTTGAAATTATACTCAATTTTTGCTTTTGTGCAATACACTATGCTGTTGCGAATTGCCCCCTCCCAAAAAAATTATCCCCCCCTTTTTTTTTGATTTTGTGCAATACACTATGCTGTTGCATATTGACCCCCCTCCAAAATAAAAAATAAAAAACAATTTTTTTTACTCCCCCCCCCCCCCCTCTTTGTGTTTTTGCAAAAAAAATAAAATGTGAAGAAATTTTCTTTTTACTTTCTGAAATCTGAAATCCCCCTCCCACAATTTCTTTTTTACCCACCCCCCCCCCCCCCTTTTAAAAAAAAATTATCCCCCTTTTTTTTGCAAAAAGTTGTCCCCCTCCCACAATTTCTTTTTTACCCCCCCCCCCCCCCCCCCCACACACACTTTTTTTTTCACCTCCCCCACACTTTTTCCAAACAAAAAATTCTTTCCCTCAAGATATGGTCATAATCTCAATTCAAATTTCCATTGGAGTTTGCAACCATAATTACCCATTTAATGTATAAATACATCATAAAAGTCTTAAAATAGAAAATGACATACACAACCAATAAAATCAATATTCCTTAATCATCATAAAATTAATAGTAACTTCTTAAAGTAAATTGACAGCTATTCACCTCAAAACAGTCCTTTATACATAATTTAAAACATTGTTTGTGTTTGGATTACCTCCCTTACACTGCTTTTGAATTGTCTTAATTGTTGATTAACCAGGAAACCCTTGGTTTTTCCCCCTTTTTTGCCCCTAATTCCTAAACAGTTTGAGCCATTATTAACCCCCCAAAGCCAATCCTAACCATCCCTTTGTGGTATAGAAACTTGTGTATAATTTCAGAAAGATACATACACTTAAACACAAGTTATTGTCTATAAACTAAATAGATGCATTTTTGGGCCTCTTTTTTGCCCCAGGGCGGGTAATTCCTAAACTGTTAGGACCATAACCCCCAAAATCAATCCCAACCTTCCTTTTGTCGTTATTAACCTTGTGTTTAAATTTCATAGATTTCTATTTACTTACACTAAAGTTATTGTCCGGAAACCAAGTGTCTTCGGACAACAACGAAGACGACGACGTGATACCAATATACGAATTTTTGCGGTCGTATAAAAAATTATTTGAAAGTTTAAAATGGATGTCTACGAAAAAATCATGCAAAATGCCAAAAAAAATTAAGAAAGGGGTGGTGGAGATTTCAGCTGATTTTAGGTTCCTGATAAAGTATTAAGTAGGTAAATCTAATTGCCCTATGGTTGAAAAATCTATAACAGCAAAATTTTAATTACTCAAAATTAAAATTGTCTTCTTTCTGACATTACTCTTGAAAAAAACATGTGTTCCTGTTAGTCTGACAGATCCTCATTTATAATGCATATTCTAAAGATGGAGACAATTTTTCATTTTTCAAAAAAAACACTTATATCATTATCAAAATTTGTTTTAAATTCTTAAAACATGTTCAACAATGATATATACACTGATCAAGTACTAAATTCTACATGTTCATGTATACATATATATATATGCATACTATATTTAAGATTTAATGTCTTGGTTAACCCTTTTCCTTCATATAAAAATAAAATGCTCCGCAGGGCGCAGCTTGATACGACCGCAGAGGTCGAACCCTGAACAGTTGGGGCAAGTATGGACACAACATTCAAGCTTGATACAGCTCTGAATTTGGATTGTGATTAAATATTTGACACAGCATAGGTTTCTGACACAGAATGAATGTGGTCTAAGAACTTAAAAATTTTAAAATTGGACATTCACCTATTATGGTCCAATATCCAAAATCTAAATACATGGTTAGATTCAGCATATCAAAGAACCCCAAGAATTCAATTTTTGATGAAATCAAACAAAGTTTATTTTTGGACACTTTTGACCTCAATGTGGACAAAGTTGATAATGGGGCCCAAAAATCAAAAATCTAAATACATGGTTAGATTCAGCATATCAAAGAACCCCATATATTCAATTTTTGTTGAAATCAAACAAAGTTTAATTTTGGACCCCGATTTGGACCAACTTGAAAACTGGGCCCATAATCAAAAATCTAAATACATGTTTAGATTCAGCATATCAAAGAACCCTAAGAATTCAATTTTTGTTAAAATCAAACTAAGTTTAATTTTGGACCCTTTGGACCTTAATGTAGACCAATTTGAAAACGGAACCAAAAATTAAGAATCTAAATACACGGTTAGATTCGGCATATCAAAGAACCCAAATAATTCAATTTTTGATGAAATCAAACAAAGTTTAATTTTGGACCCTTTGGACCTCAATGTGGACCAATTTAAAAACGGGGCCCAAAATCCAAAAACTTAATACACGGTTAGAATCAGCATATTAAAGAATCCCAAGAATTCAAGAATAAAACCCCATTGAAATTGGTCAAGAAAAAAGCAATTTATACGAAGTATCTTCTTTTGCACAATACTGTGCAATTGAATATTTCTTGCTATTGCCCAATACTGTACAATTGACAATTTCTTGCTATTGCGCAATATTGTGCTATTGGATATTTCTTGATATTGCACAATACTGTGCAATTGAAGATTTCTTGCTATTGCGCAATACTGTGCAATTGAAGATTTCTTGCTAATGTGCAATACTGTGCAATTGAAAATTTCTTGCTATTGCACAATACTTATCATATAATAATTTACACATCCTGTTTGGTGTGTATCTCCTCCCATATCATTATTATTTACTTTTAAATATAAAACAGAAATAACCAACTTAAAATGGAAAATTTTAAAAGAAAAAAAAAAGGAAAAAAAGAAAAAAAAGGAATAAAAAAAAATCCCCCCCCCCCCCAAATTTTTTGAACCCCCTTATGATTCATCACCCCCAAACTCAATCCCAGCCTTCCCTTTGTGGTATGGTACCTTGCAGTACAATTTCAGAGAGATCCATACACTTGAACACAAGTTATTGTGTGGAAACTAGAAAAATGCTTATTTTTGGCCCCTTTTTCCTAAACGTTTAGGGCAATTACCCCCAAACTCAAACCCAGCTTTCCCTTTATGATATGGAACCTTGTAGTACAATTTCAGAAAGATCCATACACTTACACATAAGTTATTATCATGAAACTAGAAAAATGCTTGTTTTTTGCCCCTTTTTTGGCACCTAATTCCTAAAATATTGAGGCAATTACCCCCATCATCAATCCCAGCCTTTCCTTTGTGGTTTGGTACCTTGCAGTACAATTTCAGAGAGATCCATACACTTGAACACAAGTAATTGTCTGGAAACTGGAAAAATGCTTATTTTTGGCCCCTTTTTGGCCCCCAATTCCTAAATGTTTCGGCAATTACCCCCAAACTCAATTCCAGCTTTCCCTTTGTGATATGGAACCTTGTAGTACAATTTCAGAAAGATCCATACACTTACACACAAGTTATTGTCATGAAACTAGAAAAATGCTTGTTTTTTGCCCCTTTTTTGGCCCCTAATTCCTAAAATTTTGAGGCAATTACCCCCAAAATCAATCCCAGCATTCCTTTTGTGATATGGAACCTTGTGGTACAATGTAAGAGAGATCCATACACTAACACACAAGTTATGTCTGGAAGTTACAAAAATGCTTATTTTTGGCCCCTTTTTGGCCCCTAATTCCTTTACTGTTGGTACCATAACCCCTAAAATCAATCCCAACCTTCCTTTTGTGGTATTGAACCTTGTGGTAAAATTTCATAGAGATCCATTCACTTAAACTAAAGTTAGAGTGCGAAAACCAATGTGTCTTCGGACGACGCCGAACGACACCAGACGACGACAACGACGACGCCGACGACGCCAACGTCATACCAATATACGACCACAAAAATTTTTTTGCGGTCGTATAAAAATAACTTGATATTAAGAAGAAAATAAAAATTTTGCAATTTTTCAATTTATAAAGGGACATAACTCTAGAACGGTTGAAGTGATGCCACCAAAATTCAAACTTGATCTGTGTTTTGTGGTAATAAGCATTGTGTATAAGTTTCATAACATTTGGTTGAGGCAAACTTAAATTAGAGAACAGAAACTAAAAATTTTGCAATTTTTCCTTTTATAAAGGGACATAACTCTAGAACGGTTAAAGTGCCGCCTCCAAAATTCAAACTTGATCTGTGTTTTGTGGTAATAAGCATTGTGTATAAGTTTCATAACATTTGGTTGAGGCAAACTTAAGTAAGAGAACATGCAGAAACTAAAAATTTTGCAATTTTTCCATTTATAAACACTACAAAAGTCAATAAAATGCTCCGCAGGGCGCAGCTTGATACAACTGCAGAGGTCGAACCCTGAACAGTTGGGGCAAGTATGGACACAACATTCAAGCCTGATACAGCTCTGAATTTGGATTGTGATTAAATATTTGACACGGCATAGGTTTCTGACACAGAATGAATGTGGTCTAAGAACTTAAAAATTTTAAATTGGACATTCACCTATTATGGTCCAATATCCAAAATCTAAATACATGGTTAGATTCAGCATATCAAAGAACCCCAAGAATTCAATTTTTGATGAAATCAAACAAAGTTTAATTTTGGATCCTTTTGACCTCAATGTGGACAAAGTTGATAATGGGGCCCAAAAATCAAAAATCTAGATACATGGTTAGATCAGCATATCAAAGAACCCCATATATTCAATTTTTGTTGAAATCAAACAAAGTTTAATTTTGGACCCGATTTGGACCAACTTGTAAACTGGGCCCAGTATCAAAAATCTAAATACATGTTTAGATTCAGCATATCAAAGAACCCTAAGAATTCAATTTTTGTTAAAATCAAACTAAGTTTAATTTTGGACCCTTTGGACCTTAATGTAGACCAATTTGAAAACGGAACCAAAAATTAAGAATCTAAATACACGGTTAGATTCGGCATATCAAAGAACCCAAATAATTCAATTTTTGATGAAATCAAAGAAAGTTTAATTTTGGACCCTTTGGACCTCAATGTGGACCAATTTAAAAATGGGGCCCAAAATCCAAAAACTTAATACACGGTTAGAATCAGCATATTAAAGAACCCCAAGTATTCAAGAATAAAACCCCATTGAAATTGGTCAAGAAATAAGCAATTTATACGAAGTATCTTCTTTTGCACAATACTGTGCAATTGAATATTTCTTGCTATTGTGCAATACTGTACAATTGACAATTTCTTGCTATTGCGCAATATTGTGCTATTTGATATTTCTTGCTATTGCACAATACTGTGCAATTGAAGATTTCTTGCTATTGCGCAATACTGTGCAATTGAAGATTTCTTGCTATTGTGCAATACTGTGCAATTGAAAATTTCTTGCTATTGCCCAATACTTATTATATAATAATTTACACATCCTGTTTGGTGTGTATCTCCTACAATATCATTATTATTTGCTTTCAAATATAAAACAGAAATAACCAACTTAAAATGGAAAATTATAAAAGAAAAAAAAAGGAAAAAAAAAAAAATCCCCCCCCAAATTTTTTGAACCCCCTTATGATTCATCACCCCCAAACTCAATCCCAGCCTTCCCTTTGTTGTATGGTACTTTGCAGTACAATTTCAGAGAGATCCATACACTTGAACACAAGTTATTGTCTGGAAACTAGAAAAATGCTTATTTTTGGCCCCTTTTTGGCCCTTTATTCCTAAACGTTTTGGGCAATTAGCCCCAAACTCAATTCCAGCTTTCCCTTTGTGATATGGAACCTTGTAGTACAATTTCAGAAAGATCCATACACTTACACACAAGTTATTGTCATGAAACTAGAAAAATGCTTGTTTTTTGCCCCTTTTTTGGCCCCTAATTCCACATATTTTGAGGCAATTACCCCCAAAATCAATCCCAGCATTCCCTGTGTGATATGGAACCTTATGGTACAATGTCAGAGAGATCCATACACTAACACACAAGTTATGTCTGGAAGTTACAAAAATGCTTATTTTTGGCCCCTTTTTGGCCCCTAATTCCTTAACTGTTGGTACCATAACCCCCAAAATCAATCCCAACCTTCCTTTTGTGGTATTGAACCTTACGGTAAAATTTCATAGAGATCCATTGCGAAAACCAATGTGTCTTCGGACGACGACATCATACCAATATACGTCTGTCTTAAATTTGTCTCGATCTGTCTTGACATATTTCTTGACATTCTTAATAATGTCTGAATATGTCTCGACATATTCTTGACATTCTAAATAATGTCTGAATATGTCTCGACACATTCTTGACAGTCTTAAATATGTCTTGACACTATCTCAACAGTATAAATTTCGCCTGAAATGTGAACAGACTTATTCTGCACTGTTTATAACATTCTATTGCTGTTGTATACTCCTTTTTATTATGGCTAAACTAAACTTTGAAGAATCAAGGATTAATTTGGTATAGTAAGATACCCTTTTGGTGCAACTAAGTTGGAATACCCTGAATAATCCCCCATGTAGTTTAATTTTGATTTATTTTTATTAAACATTTAAGTAATTGTTTTCACTTGGAATATAAGTCGAAGGTATTGACAAACAGCATTTAGATTTTTGCCGTTCGCAAAACTGCCAGTCAAATTTGCTTTACTAAAAATAGGTGTCTTGTATCTCTTTTGGACCCCACAATTCATCTTTTAGGTTTGTGTGGCTAAAAAAAGAGGGGGGCTTTCGTTTAGGTCAAAGAATTTGTTCCCATCTTGATTCAAAAACCTTATTCATTTTTTAGAACAACCCAAAAACATTTTTTATTCAAATTTGAGTGTTGAATTTTATAATTTTTTATCAAAAATAAATATTTGTGATAACTCCTTCCTGAAAAGAAAAAAATGTTTAGATCTATATTATGCCTGTCTGTTTGAGAACCATTTCATAAGACCGGTGATTTCTATAGAAATCATTGATGGGACCCATTATAAATACATTTTTTAAAATTATTCCTGGAGTAGATAATAATTTTCTTTTAATCTTTGGGAATTATTCAATTTGTTTTTATGTTAAAATAATTAACTTTATAATTTTGATGAAGAAAAATCCATTTCAATTCAAGTTTTTTTTCATCAAAATGATGATTTTCATTTTCATCTATCAACAAACTTTTTAAATTGTAGTGGCATGGTCCGTCAACTGATAAGTTGTATGGCTGATTACAGGTAAAGCAATAACTTCTATTTGACAGTAGCGTGTACTCTGGGGTGTGGAATACCTTAATTTTATGGGGAACATCCTGTCCATGTGTAATACTTAATATATTCCAACAGATGACATTACACAAATTTTTCTTCTGTTAAATGAATGATTTGTATATCATCATAATTTGCTATTTATATAAACCACATTTTGGTATAATAATTATTTACCATATCAACATTGAATATTATGAATGTAGAATGAAATATGTCTACAGTATGATTGGTTTGAATCATTTAATTTATAAGATTTAGGAATCAAAATTTGTAATTATTTAAAAACCCACATTGCAATTGTTTTATATCAACACACCCACATTTGAATTATTTTATACTTTAGATTTCATAGCCATATTTGCATTTGTAAAAATATTTATATACCCAAATTTTCAATTATTTTACATGCCCAACTTTTATCTTTGTTGTAAAGAAGTGTAACTTGAAACAACAGTATATCATATAAAGAGAAATAAAGATTAAAGTTATATCATGAATATTGGTCATGATTTGTAAAACTCAGAACTGTCAAGTAAATTTAAGACACGATTCAAAATGTTCAGAATATGTCAAGCCATACTGAGAAAAAATAAGAATGTCAAGAATATGTCGAGAAATTTAAAGATAGTATTCAAATGTCAAGAATTTGTCAAGAAATTTTAAGACCATATTCAGAATGTCAAGAATATGTCGAGTAAATTTCATACAAATTTAATATAAATGAGAATTTGTCAAGAAAAATTAAGACACAAGTCATACTTTTGGAGAATGTCGAGTAAAAGTTCATGCAAATTAAGACAAAAACTGGTCTTTTCAGACTTTTAGAATTTTGTAGTGAAAGGGGCATAACTCTAGAACGGCTAGAGTGACGCCACCAAAATTCAAACTTGATCTGTGTTTTGTGGTTATCAGCATTGGGTATAAGTTTTATAAAATTTGGTTGAGGCAAACTTAAGTTAGAGAAAGGAAACTAAAAATTTTGCAATTTTTCCATTTATAAAGGGGCATAACTCTAGAACGGTTAAAGTGACGCCACCAAAATTCAAACCTGATCTGTGTTTTGTGGTAATAAGCATTGTGTATGAGTTTCATAACATTTGTTTGAGGCAAACTCAAGTTAGAGAACAGAAAACAATTTCGGGACGTACGGACGGACGTACGTACGTACGTACGTACAGACGGACAAGGGTAAAATTTAAAGCCCCCACCGCTACGGCGGGGGCATAAAAATAATTAAAGTAAATTCAATTAACCTAGACTTATTTTTGCATCAATTAAATTTTATAATAAACAAGAAATAATTGTAACAGGATGCTATTACGAAGTCTTCCAAACAGAGCTCCCATACATCGTCATTCCCATGGTCGCCTGACATTGGGCAGAGTCCAGTACAAATAGGTTAGGTCTAGTAAAGTGATATGCATATGTGACACCTAGGAGATTGACCCTGTATGTCATACAAATCTTCTTGAAATGACTACCGGGAATAAATATGGTTTAGGGGTGGGTATCTCACCGTTTACAAGTTCTCAAAAAAAGGGGGGGGGGGGGGGGGGGGTGTGTGTGATCCACAGGGGACTCACCCTTTATTTCATTTGATTTAGTTTATAGTCCCATACAAGTATATATATGGTTTTGGGGTGGGAATCTCAACTGTTTACAAGTTTTCAAAAAAAAGGGGGTGGGGATGACCCCGTGGACTCCCCTATATTTGATTTGATTTGATTTATTGTCCCATACCAGAATATATGTGGTGTAGGGGTGGGGATCTCGACAATTTACAAGTTTTCACAAAGAAGGGGGTGGGGTGTCTCCAGGAACTCCCCTATATTTCATTTGATTTGTTATCTTGTCCCATACATGAAAATATGGTTGAGGGGTGGGGATCTCGACAGTTTACAAGTTTTTAAAAAGAAGGGGGTGGGGTGACTCCTGTGGACTCCCCTATATTTCATTTGATGTGTTTTATTGTCCCATACAAGAATATATATGGTGTATGGTTTGGGATATTGACCGTTTACAAGTTTTCGAAAAGAAGGGGGTGGGGTGACCACAGGGACTCCCCCTATATTTAATTTGATTTGTTATCTTGTCCCTACATGAATATATACGGTTTAGGAGTGGGGATCTCGACCGTTTACAAGTTTTCAAAAAGAAGGGGTGGGGTGACCCCTGTGGACTCCCCTATATTTCATTTGATTTGTTATCTTGTCCCATACATGAAAATATGGTTGAGGGGTGGGGATCTCGACAGTTTACAAGTTTTCAAAAAGAAGGGGGTGGGGTGACTCCTGTGGACTCCCCTATATTTCATTTGATGTGTTTTATTGTCCCATACAAGAATATATATGGTGTAGGGTTTGGGATATTGACCGTTTACAAGTTTTCGAAAAGAAGGGGTGGGGTGACCCCTGTGGACTCCCCTATATTTCATTTGATTTGTTTTATTGGCCAATACAACAAAATATATACAGTAGGGGTAAGAATCTAGGCTGTTTACAAGTTCTCAAACAGAAGGGGGTGGGGTGACGCTGGGGATTCACCCTATATTTCATTTGATTTGTTTGATTGTCCCATACAAGTATGTAAATGGTTTAGGGGTGGGGATCGCGACCGTTTACAAGATAAAAGCACATTTTCAAATTGAAGGGGGTGGGATGACCCCAGGGACTCACCCTATATTTCATTTGATTTATTCTATTGTCCTGTTATCATTACTGAAGACTGTGTGTGTGTCTATCACTTACTGTTTTCAAGTAATAGTCATTTGAAAATTGAAAAAAAAATAAAATCCCATAGGGTTCTATAGTAAACCCCTCCTTTATTAAGGCCCCTCAAAATACCCCTAAATAGACCCCAATGCACAAACGAAAGATTGATGGCTCCGCTAGACATGTTAGTCTTACATTTTTAGAAACCCTAAGTAAATCTGACAAGTGGTTCAAGTTGTCTTTTTAGAAGGTCCAAGTGGACTTGTCTCGGGAACGAGTTGTCCACATTTCGTAAAACATCCCATCAACGTCGATTTTCGGATCTGTTTCATTCATAACAACATCTTTGATAAACGAATAATAAAGAAAAGAATTTAAATGTGCATACAATAATCACAATCTTCTTAAAACATGTTAAACGAAAAGAACATCATGATTATAACAAAACTTACTTTATAACATCAGAATACTTACTAGCTTACGAACTTCGTGTAAGTTGAAATTACTGCCAACTGAGACTTCTATATATTTATAACTTTATTTCCTCTATCATAGAGATTTGGTGTACATGAACAATATTCCTGCGCCTTTTGCCATTTGGGAAATGTAAACGACTTGTAATTAGAGATTTTCGGCGATGAAATATTTCATACAATTGTTCTTTGACATCTTAGCCAAAAGCACATGGGATAATACACTACGTACGGATTTCTTTTGAGCACTACTTCCTATGTGGAACTTCAAAAATTTTGGGTAGTTCGACGATCATTTAAGGTTTTTCTGGTCATATTTTTTGTATTCCAGAATTGAAAGTATGAAAAAAGTGCCCAATTAGTTATAAATAACATATAAGCCAGCTAGATAAAAACAATAGCACTTTTTACACCATTCAGTGGGAAGAACACAAATCTAGGGTGGTAGCATAATGCAGCTTAACTGCATAAAAAACTAAGCGACATCTTTTGAAACAAAAATACAGCGCAAGACAAAAATATGGCAGAAGAAAAAAAAAATAAAAATAAAACCAATATACTTTCCACGGAAAAGTGGAAAGACCTAATAATCAGAAGAAAATCAATAGGTCTTTCCATGGAAAGGTGGAAAGACCTAATAATCAGAACTGAGCAAAAACAATAAGTCTTAATAAAAGCTTACAAACTGGAATAGTTCCCAGTTATTGGAAACTTACAAATGTGTCAGCTATCTACAATTCAAGGGTAAAGGAGATCAGGACAATGTTTCAAACTACAGGCATATCTCTGTTACTAGTTGTTTTAGCAAAATATTGGAGAAAATTATTTTAAGTATTTACATAACTACATGTATATACATGTACAAAATGTACATGATCATGCAATATTAACTGATCAACAGTCTGGGTTTCGAACTCTACTATAAACAAGTTACTTTTATTATATGATGAGATTGTAAAAAATCTTGATAAAGGGAAAGATGTCCGATTTATTTTTTGTGATGAGTCAAAAGCATTTGATCGCGTTTGGCACATGGGACTTTTGTATAAATTATGAAAATATGGGATGAAGGGTAATTTGCTTAACTGGTTCAAAAGTTATCTTTCTGATAGACAACAAAGGGATGGAGTGAATGGTTATTTTTCACATTGGAATACTGTCAAGGCAGGAGTCCCTTAAGGGTCCATTTTGGGACCTTTTCTGTTTTTGTTGTTTGTAAATGACATATAGTAGATGTAGTTACAAACAAAACAAAACTGTTTGCAGATGATACTTGTTTATATTGTGTTGTAGACGATGAGAAATCAGCAGCTGATTCCTTAAGGCAAGATCTAGTTTTGGGTGTAACTTTCAATGCAGACAAAACTAAATCTATGTACTTTACGAGAAAAAGTAATGTTGATGTCACATCATTATGCATGAATAATGCACCTCTAGAAAATATATCAGAACATAAACATCTTGGCATAACCCTATCATCTAATGCCAGATGGGCAAGTCACATACAGGATATTTATATAAAAGCTTGTAGACATCTCAATATTATGAGATATTTAAAGCATAAATTGATAGACAATCTCAAGAAAGACTTTATATTGCCTTTATTAGACCTATTTTGGAATATGGGAACATAATTTGGGATAACTGTACAAAAGAAGAATCAGATCTTATAGAGTCTGTACAACTAGCTGCTGCTAGAATTGTATCTGGGCTTCAAAAGGGAACACCTAGATGAAAACTATACAAGGAATTAGGTTGGGATTCCCTCCAGAATAGGCAACAGAAAAACAAATT
The DNA here is from genome assembly GCF_021869535.1 of Mytilus californianus. Taxonomy (NCBI): domain Eukaryota; kingdom Metazoa; phylum Mollusca; class Bivalvia; order Mytilida; family Mytilidae; genus Mytilus; species Mytilus californianus. The sequence goes on along the minus strand of NW_026262593.1, from coordinate 68,501,007 downwards.
ATTGTTTCTTCATAAAACCATTTCTGGAGATATTCCTAATTACATTGCTGCTGATGTCTTATTGTATCCAAAGACTAATGTCCAGTATGGTCTGAGAAATAAAAGGGAATTTACAACTCCTAAGTGTCAAACCACAGCCTATAAGCATGTTAAGAACAGTTTTATTCCACATTATAACTCTTGGAAAGTGGAATTCACTTGATGGACAAGTTAAAAATATTATAAGCTTTACAGGATTGAAAGAAACCTGAATGAGGATATAAGTCCCTGTCCAGTTTTCTTTTCCACTGGTTCATGAAAAGTTAATATAATTCACTGCCAATTAAGAAATGAGGCTAGTGACCTAAAACATCAGCTCTTCTGTGATCATTTGTCGGACAGCTCTGTGTGTGCCTCAGTGTGGAGACCCGATAGAAGATAATTTTCATTTCTTTTATGTTTGTCCATTTTACATTTATCAGAGATATGAGCTCTTTCGAAAACTGAGGATATTTAATAATGTCAATCTTGATGTCCTACTACAGGGTTGCTCAGATTTAAATATTGATGAAAACACAGAGATATATATGTCCAACAATATATTCATGAAACTGGAAGATTTTAAAAATATTTGATGTAATAGTATTACTGTTTAAAAAACAGTCTTTAACCACCATGACCACAGTGTACCACTCTTTAGTCTAATTAAAGACAAACCTAACATCTAACACAAAAAATAATCAATTGTATTAGCATCTTTTTGCAAATAAAATTGAGAATGGAAATGGGGAATGTGTCAAATTTATTAATATTTTATTTCATGTTTTCTATTAAAGGGGCACTAGCTACGAGATATATAAACTAGAGGCTCTAAAGAGCCTGTGTCGCTCACCTTTGTCTATGTGCATATTAAACAAAGGACACAGATGGATTGATGACAAAATTGTGTTTCGGTGATGGTGATGTGTTTGTAGATCTTACTTTACTGAACATTCTTGATGCTTACAATTATCTCTATCTATAATGAACTTGGCCCAGTAGTTTCAGTGGAAATTATTTTGTAAAAATTTACAAAATTTATGAAAATTGTTAAAAATTGATTATAAAGGGCAATAACTCCTTAAGGGGTCAATTGACCATTTTGGTCATGTTGACTTATTTGTAGGTCTTACTTTGCTGTACATTATTGCTGTTTACAGTTTATCTCTATCTATAATAATATTCAAGATAATAACCAAAAGCTGAAAACATTTCTAAAAATTACCAATTCAGGGGCAGCAACCCAACAACGGGTTGCCTGAATGGTCTGAAAATTTAAGGGCAGATAGATCTTGACCTAATGAACAATTTTGTTCTGAAAGATTTGCTCGAAATGCTTTGGGTTTAGATATATGAGCCAAAAACTGCATTTTACCCTATGTTCTATTATTAGCCATGTAGGCCATCTTGGTTCGCGGGCGGGGTCATCAGACACAATTTTTAAACTACATACCCTAATGAGGATTGTTTACAACTTTGGTTAAATTCATCTTAGTAGTTTCAGAGAAGATTTTTGTAAAAGATAACAAAAATTTACGAAAAATTGTTAAAAATTTACTATAAAAGGGCAATAACTCCTTAAGGGGTCAACTGACCATTTTGGTCATGTTGACTTATTTGTAGAACTTACTTTGCTGAACATTATTGCTGTTTACAGTTTATCTCTATCTATAATAATATTCAAGATAATAACCAAATACGGCAAAATTTCCTTAAAATTACTAATTCAGGGGCAGCAACCTAACAACGGGTTGTCCGATTCATCTGAAAATTTCAGGGCAGATAGATCTTGACCTGATAAACATTTTATTCCATGTCAGATTTGCTTCAATGCTTTGGTTTCAGCGATATAAGCCAAAATCTACATTTTACCCCCTATGTTCTATTTTTAGCCATGGCGGCCATCTTGGTTGGTTGGCCGGGTTACCGGACACATTTTTTAAACAAGATACCCTAATGATGATTGTGGCCATGTTTGGTTAAATTTGGCCCAGTAGTTTCAGAGGAGAGCTAAAAATCTAAAATATGATTTTTTTTGTTCAATCATTAATGAAAGTGAAATAGTGAAATAATAAATCGCTTTTAGCAGCTAGTCTGCTTCAATTTTGTCAAAATAAGCTAAGAAACATTGATGATGAATGTTTCACTTGCAAGTGAATAATTCGACCCCATTGAATCCCTTACTGTAATATATTCATGTGAACTTCAATTTAACCCCTTAGCTAGAAATGGATAAAGCATGAATCGTGCGTGTTAAGTTATTTAAAGGAAAAGAATGTAAACATTGAAAGTGAAACAAAGGTTAATCATTTGATTGACTGATTCTATCCACATAAAATAATTCGTATACAGGTAAAAACGATGATTTGTAATCTTTAAAATGAAATTAAACAGACATAGAAAAATCCAATTGCACGATTTCAATATCTATTTATATCTATATTTATGTTTATATCGCTTATATGGTCATCTGAGGTCGTCAGAGGTCAACCCGATAGTTAATTAGATGGCATCTAGACTAAAATACACACGAAACGATGCTACATATAATTGAGCCCATGTCCTGTAAATTGTTTATTTTAGACTTTTTATAATTTGGATAAATGTTTTACATTGTTATAAATCAAATATGAGAATTTGAGTCAAATCGGTGAACACGAATTTGACAGCTACATTTGTAAGTGCCCCTTTAATACTTATATTATATAAAAATCAAGAAATTAACAGTCTTTGTAATAAGATGGTATACTAATTAATATAAACTACAATGTACTTATGTATTGCAAAAAAAGGCCAATAATTCTTATTATTTATACAAATAAAACAACTTTGTTGCAGTGAGTTTGTGAATTTGAGCAAATATCACTTAAAAGATTCATTTGATCCGTTACCATTACTTATTAATCTGGTATAAAATTTGACATTATCTTCAGTAGTGAACTTGCAAGGGTTCACATAGTTATTATTAATGTATGCATACAATAAAATATTTCAAGAAATGGGGGGATTGCCTCCCTTGACTCACTGCAACAATGAATGTGATCTATGAATTATCTGAAATATGTCATTCTATCAGATTATTCAATCCATCTTTTAAAGGAAAGGATTCGTAAAGGCTTTGCCTTTTGTCAAATCCCTTTGTTTAAATGTATGTTTGATATTTGAACAATAAAATATTTTGAATTGAATTAAATATACTGATAACAAGACACTTTGGCACCTTCTTAAAAGACAATTCCGCATGTTTTAAACATTTAATATGACATTTTGGCATTAGGACTTTTCTATATAACTATCACTAAGCTATATAACTTAAAATGCTTGCAAGCCATATTGAGCAAAAGCCCAGAACATCCAATTGACATCATAAAATTGTCAACACTTTAGAATGTCTTATAATATTAAGTAGTAATACTAATGGTAATAATATTTTACCTTATGACAATTTCTTTTATACTTATAATAATCATGATAATGTAAATGTTCAACAGTCTGAGTGCTAAAAAAAAGGTAACAAGACATTTCGGCACCCAGACAAATCAGCACCCAAGTCCGAAGACATTTCGGCATCCATTTTGCAGTTCGGATCCGGACATTTCGGGACCAAGACAATTCGGCACCTCATTTTTTTAAATATATATATATTAGGAAAAATAAAAGAATTGTTACCGTAATATTATAATCCAATCCGTTGATAAAATATGCAATAACAAAATTTGAAATCATCATTTAATTAAATCCTAAATGATTGTGTATGAATAGTAAAACATCATTTAATTAAATCATAATTGATTGTTAGATATGACGGTGTTTGAATAAACATCATTTAATTAAATCATAATTAATTGTAGTTATGCATTAATCAGTATTTTATGTATAAATCTGATAATTTCTCAATAGAGACAAATGAGAGATCGAAAGTGTATAGCTTGTGTTTCAGCTTGTGTTCTCGTTTGATCCTTACATCTGTAAAGACAACACAATACCTGAAACTATATTTTATTGTTTTAATATTAAAACCCATAAACATAAAAGCGCGTGCAAGCCATAATGAGTAAAAACCCAGAAACATATGTAACACTCCCAAACGTGTCCATCCCCCCAAACGTGTCCGATTCCCCTAAACGTGTCTATTCTCCCCAAACGTGTCCATAATATTCAATATGACCCAAACGTGTCCGATTTCAAAACCCCCAAACGTGTCCGATAATTGTTATTCGCCAAAACGTGTCCACTGTTAAACGCCAGAACGTCTCACGTCTTTTAGCGCCAATACATGTATGTCCTAAATTAGACTGGTACCCGGCCGTTATTGAAATTCTTGACATTCCGAAGGCATACTGGATATTTTACGGAGGGAACCAACCTAGTCCTAAATAAAATCAATAACGTTTACGGCAATTCTATGATGGGGAAACAGTTGATGAGGTAGTAATTTATTAGCATTAGTTTGTTCAATGCCAGTTGTTAATGATTATCATAATTGCAAATTTAATATGGAACATATGAATTAACTTTTGACTGAATTAATCGTTTACTATGTAAATTATGTGTTGCTAATAAACTCCGATGATGCCTTTTATATTAATCCGAAGGCGGGCTTTCAGCAGAATTGACTTCCCTTTTTTTCAACAGTTCTGATATTTTAAAAGCTCTTCAAATCAAAAACTGGTTTTCCGGGTTTCTAATAAATTTTAGGTTTCGAGCATCACTAAAATATTTCATGCATTATTTGAACGAAATCATGTTAACAATAAATACTGTATATAGGTTCTATTATCATAACGGGAATTTAGGATTGGGCCTAAATTTTTATGGTTATTCGGGATTAACACTAGTTGGGATTATAATCTAAAAAAATAAGAGAACCACAGTGACTGTGCATGTATACTTTAACGACCAGGGTAGTTTTCTTACAAGTTTTTAAAAGAAGTAACCTCCCTTGTTAATGTGATGTTGTAATCAATCTATTTATTTGTACCATCTTTATATAGTATTATATTGTACAATTTAAATTTATGATTCGTTTAATATTTAAATATAATAATTCATTTTTTATTAAAGATATAAACAAGGTAATTTGAAAGGCTTTGATTAATTTATCACCGTAGCTCAATTCATAAGTCAGGCGGTCTATTTTGTCTACATTATGTTGAAAGAACACCAGGGTGTTTACATTGGCATTATTTACTATGAATGACTGTGAAACAAGAAAGGAAAACATTGTACATTATAAAACGAGAAATAATTAAAATTAAATACAAAATTCTTGTTTAGTGAAATCAAAAACGAAAAACGGAAACACTTTTGATTTTCATTTTTTTGTTTTAGAGAAATCAAAAACAAAAAATGAAAACACTTTCGTTTTCCGTTTTGGTTTTAGAGAAATGAAAAATGAAAAATGAAAACACTTTTGTTTTTCGTTTTGGTTTTTGAGAAATCAAAAACGAAAAAATGAAAACACTCTCGTTTTTGGTTTTTTGTTTTTGATATTTCAAAATGAATAAAATGCTTCGCTGGGGCGCAGCTTGATACGACTGCAGAGGTCGAACCCTGAACAGTTGGGGCAAGTATGGACACAACATTCAAGCTTGATACAGCTCTGAATTTGGATTGTTATTAAATATTTGACACAGCATAGGTTTCTGACACAGAAAGAATGTGGTCTAAGAACTTGAATTTTTTTAATTTACCTATTATGGTCCAATGTCCAAAATCAAAATACATGGTTAGATTCAGCATATCAAAGAACCCCATATATTCAATTTTTGTTAAAATCTAACAAAGTTTAATTTTGGACCCCAACTTGGACAAACTTGAAAACTGGGCCCATAATCAAAAATCTAAACACATGTTTAGATTCAGCATATCAAAGAACCCCAAGAATTCAATTTTTGCTAAAATCAAACTAAGTTTAATTTTGGACCCTTTGGACCTTAATGTAGACCAATTTAAAAAAACGGGACTTAAAATTAAAAATCTAAATATACGGTTAGATTTGGAATATCAAAGAACCCCAATAATTCAATTTTAGATGAAATTAAACAAAGTTTAATTTTGGACCCTTTTGACCTCAATATGAACCAATTTGATAGCGGGGTCCACAAATAAAAAATCTAAATTCATGGTTAGATTCAGCATATCAAAGAACCCCATATATTCAATTTTTGTTGAAATAAAAAAAAGTTTAATTTTGGACCCCAACTTGGACCAACTTGAAAACTGGGCCCATAATAAAAAATCTAAACACATGTTTATATTCAGAATATCAAAGAACCCCATATATTCAATTTTTGTTAAAATCAAACAAAGTTTAAATACTGGACCCTATCTTGGACCAACTTGAAAACTGGGCCCATAATAAAAAATCTAAACACATGTTTAGATTCAGCATATCAAAGAACCCCAAGAATTCAATTTTTGTTAAAATCAAACTAAGTTTAATTTTGGACCCTTTGGACCTTAATGTAGACCAATTTAAAAAACAGGACCCAAAATTAAAAATCTAAATACACGGTTAGATTTGGAATATGAAAGAACCCCAATAATTCAATTTTAGATGAAATCAAACAAAGTTTAATTTTGGACCCTTTTGACCTCAATATGAACCAATTTGATAACGGGGTCCACAAATAAAAGATATAAATAGATTCAGCATATCAAAGAACCCCATATATTCAATTTTTGTTGAAATCAAACAAAGTTTAATTTTGGACCCCAATTTGGACCAACTTGAAAACTGGGCCAAAAATCAAAAATCTAAATACATGTTTAGATTCAGCATATCAAAGAACCTCATATATTCAATTTTTGCTAAAATCAAAGAAAGTTTAATTTTGGACCCTTTGGACCTTAATGTAGACCAATTTGAAAACTGGACCCAAAATTAAAAATCTAGATACACTGTTAGATTCGGCATAAGAAATAAATAAATGTGATCAAAGATTTTACAAATCTAATGCGCCATACTGTGCAATTAAAGATTTCTTCTTGAAATTTTTCAATATTTGAAATTTGAAAAAAAAATAATATTTGAAGAATAATTCTTTTTAATTTCTGAAATCTGAAATGAGAAAAAATTGACCCCCCACAATTTCTTTTTATCCCCCCCCCCTTTTTTTCCCCCAAAAAATTCTTTCCCTCAAGATATGGTCATAATCTCAATTCAAATTTCCAAAGGAGTTGGCAACCATATATAATTACCCATTTAAATTTACCATAGTGCTAACTTAATCTATTTTATAATAGAATTAAAAATATAGTGTCAAATCTTTCATATGGATTTTTTTGTAAAAAAAAAAGATGCAACATTTGCAGATATTTTTACTGGTCTTCCTTTATAAATATGCATTTTTTAAACATAATTTAAAAGCAGTGTAAGGGAAGTAACCAAAACGTTGTATTTGGATTACCTCCCTTACACTGTTTTAAATTATCTTTATTGTTCATTAACCATTACTTTATACATAATTTAAAAGCAGTGTAAGGGAGATAATTTCAATGATGTATTTGATTTATCTCCCTTACACTGCTTTAAATTATGTTTTGTACTAAAGTATTTGTCCATTAACCGGGACAACCTTGTTTTTCCCCCTTTTTTGCCCCTAATTCCTAAACAGTTTGAGCCATAACCCCCCAAAGCAAATCCTAACCATCCCTTTGTGGTATGGAAACTTGTAGTATAATTTCAGAGAGATCCATACACCGTTCCACAGTTATTGTCTGGAAACTAGAAAATGCTTATTTTTGGCCCCTTTTTGGCCCCTAATTCCTTAACTGTTGGTACCATAACCCCCAAAATCAATCCCAACCTTCCTTTTGTGGTATTTAACCTTATGGTCAAATTTCAAAAAGATCCATTCACTTAAACTAAAGTTAGAGTGCGAAAACCAATGTGTCTTCGGACAACGACGCCGGACGATGACGACGACGCCAATGTCATACCAATATACGACCACAAAATTTTTTTGCGGTCGTATAAAAACGAATGGACGCAAATATACACGGACCCGTACGGTTGCCTATAATTGCTTACATCCACTTTATTTGAACTTTGGTGGATAGTTGTCTCATTGGCAATCATACCTCATCTCCTTATTTTTATAAGGATAAAAATGATAAGCATGTAAGATTTATCTGCCACGTAATTTTTCAAACCAATTGGACAACCATATTTGCAGTTATTGCATCTGGAATTATAAATTTTACGAAATATCTCTGTTTTTTTTTTTTATTATTATCTTAAATGCTGATAAAGAGAAAATTTGAACAGCAAAAATGGCCAGCAAGTTGAGATCTACAACTAAGTTAACTAAGTTAACTGACCGAAATTGTAAATTTATCCCTTATAGGAGTTATTGGCTTGAAACGCATTTTTTTTTAAATTAAATTTTCAAGTTTTTTTTAAGAAAGTATAATAGATGAAGGGAAACTTTAAGTGACAAAAATGTTCAACAAAATTAGATCTACGAATAAGTTGACAAGACAGCTATCCAAATGACTAAGCTGCAATACAGTCTTCACATATAAAAAAAAACAAAAAGAATAAGATACTTCTTCGAAGATACCATATACAATATTGACAATAATGTCATAAATAGTGCAGGAATTAAATTGGTAATTTGTAAAAACAGTCAAACATAATCGCTATATTAACACTAAACTTGTAAATTGTACCCACATACGAATTATAGTTATCTCGTACCATTGTAAACTCGTACCAATGTCAACTCGTACCACCAAAAACAAACTCGTACCAATACAAACTCGTACCACTGCTAACTCGTACCACGGTAAATTCATACCATTGTAAACTCGTACCAACTTATTTAAATGCATTCAAATGGTGTTTAATGATGAATATATATTTTAATTTCACTCAATACCTCTTAAGTCTGTAAAATTTATATAATTTGAAATCACAATGACCAATTTGTAGCTTATTTTCCTTGGCTAATTGGATAGAGAAAACTGTGGCAGATTGGCTTAGTTGTCTCCCTTGAACAGCCCCTTTATTTAACTTTTACTGACAATTTTTTGATTTAATTTTTAATCATTCCAAATTAGTAACATTGAATAGATTTGGGTAGTTTTCTATTGTTTCTAAAAGGAATTTTATTTAATGAAAGAATTTATTTATTGTGTTTTAAAAGGTTTAAAATGGTTTATGACCAACATTTAGAAAGTATGAAATTTGTATATATACAATATTCAGCTCTTTGTTCATCAAGATGACCATGGTTGTATGAAATCATTGAAATGAAATGTCATTACAATTCTTCCCCAGTCAGTCAGAGCTCTGACATAAACAAGTCAGAATAAAATGACTTCTTCAAGTCAGAAAGTGTTTTGAAATTCTGACCTGTACGCGTCAATTTTTGTTTTGCGTAGTTTTCACTCGAGTCCGTCAAACCAGAAGTTATTTTGAATTTGCCGCCGATCTACGACACATACGATCACGTGGTTTTTTGCAAGAGATCACGTGTTTGAGAGTCGTTGTTTTGGAAGTGTCTCGAACGAGAAGTCATTGAATATTATATTGATTATTTACGATTTTTAGTGAAAATCTAGGTCATTGTGGGCATTTTTAGAAAGGTTATTCATATTACCTCCGTATTTTCATGGGCATTTTTATATTTTTTGCCTATAAAGAAGTTCCTTGCAAGTGATTTTTTTGCTGTTTCATGAAGGCGCGCGACCTGTAAATACGGACGCGTGGTCTTTTAGATGACCTGGTGTTTGACAATTCTGACTTGTTCAGGTCAGAAAATGTTGTTATGATAATGAATTGTTATTTTCGGGAGATAACTCGTGTTGTCTTAAACAATATTAACATTATTAACCAGTCAGTGCAATTTAAAAAGTAAAATTATTGCTTCGAGCTGAACATCGTCACGTGATTTTTCTATTTTTAAACTCAATCACGAACTGATTTTTTAACCTTTCTGATTCGTTTCTCCCTATGAGAAAAACGATCATTGTGAATATTGATATGATGATAATGAAACAAAAATGGGAAAAATTTTAATAAAAGAAAAAGGAAGGGAGGGGTTTAACTAAAGAACCCAAGGTTTTTTTTTTATTTTTAAAGTTATAACTTGAGAACAATAAGTGATGCACACACCTGGTCTTCATTTAAGATCATGGGACATGATAAAACAAATCAAATGAAATGTAGGGCAAGTCTCCAGGGATCATCCCTATCCCTGTCATTCCTCTATTCCTCTTTATAATGTCAAATTGATTTGAATGAAATATACCGGGCTAGTCTCCAGGTTTACCCCCACCCCCTGTCATTTGCAAATGTTCTTATATTTTGTAAACGGTAGAGATCCCCACCCCTAAACCATATATATTCTTGTATGGGACAATTTAACAAATCAAATGATATGTTGGGGAGGTCCCTGGGGGTCACCCCTACCCCTCCTGTTTGAAAACTTGTAAACGGTCGAGATCCCCTACCCTAAACCATATATTTTCTTGAATAGGACAATAAAACAAATCAAATGAAGTATAGGGGAAGTCCCTTGGGGTCACCCCCACCCCCTCCTGTGTGAAAACTTGTAAACGGTCGGGATCCCCACCCCTTAACCATATATATTCTTGTAAGGGTCAATAAGACAAATCAAATGAAATAAAGGTGGAGTCCCTGAGGGTCACCCCACCCCCTCATGTTTGAAAACTTGTAAACGGTCGAGATCCCCACCCCTACACCATATACATTCTTGCACAGGACAATAAAACAAATCAAATGAAATATAGGGGAAGTCCATTGGGGTCATCCCCATCCTCCTTTTTGAAATGTTCTGGATCACCACCCCTAAAGGTAAACCATAATGATATTCCTGTTCCTCATTTCAAGAAGATTTGAATGACATGCAGGGTCAAACCCTAGGCGTCACTTATGCATATCACTTTACTAGACAAAACCAATTTGTACTGGAACTTGCCCAATGTCAGGCAACCATGGGAATGACGAATTATGGGAGCTTAAATTTGTTTGGGAGACTTCGTAACAGCATCCTGTTACAATTATTTCTTGTTTATTTTAATCTGCTGAGAGACCACCTTTACATATTATATTTATCAGTGTTTGTGCAAACAGAATTGTCTATTCAGTATTATTTTCCTCTCACATGCATCACATCTTGTTAATTACATGAATATAGGAAGATGTGGTATGAGTGCCAATGAGACAACTCTCCATCCAAGTTACAATTTATAAAAGTAAACCATTATAGGTCAAGGTACGGCCTTCAACACGGAGCATTGGCTCACACCGAACAGAAAGCTATAAAGGACTTCAAAAAATTACTAGTGTAAAACCATTCAAACGGAAAAACCAACGGTCTAGTCTATATGAAAAAAAAAAAATTTTTGGCATATTTGTTTTCCTCTGAAATTACACATCTATAATTCTTACCCCAGATGCTTAGCCACATGAAGCATTTACCTCTTATTTGAGACAGAGATAGTCTTTGTTTCTACAGAAGTGAGAAGAATATTGGAAGTCAGAATGTTCTGACTTATAAAAGTCTGAATGTTCTGACTTATAAAAGTCTGAATGTTCTGACTTGTAAAAGTCTGAATGTTCTGACTTAATAAGGTCAGAAAGACTCAGAATGATCTGAAAATACTGACTTTTTTTAATGTTTAGAGTATTTTAGAATATGAATGCACTTGTCATGCTAGTACCATAAGAAACCCTGACAAGATTTTGTTCCCAAACAACAATTTTTAAAGATATTAAGAATAACAAGTGTACAATGGAACATAAATTACAAAGTTATAAGTGTTGTGAAAAAAGCTATTTAAAAAAAATCAATAGATAGTTATCTTTCAACTTTTACATGTATTAAAAAAACAGTGAAAATATTATGGGTTATATGTACGGCTTCTTGAAGGACAACAAAGTCACCATATTTGGTCTGAATTTGTATGTTTTTTTCTCCTCAAATTTTTTTTAACATTATTAATGTCGGCTTTTTTCTTAACTAATTTTAAACATTCTTAATTATAATTAAATTTCCCCAACATTTTGCTTACAAACTCTTTAATTTCTAAAGTCAAATTGAAAGTTGTCTTCACAGATTCAATGTGTCTGAAAATGTTATATTGAAAAAACAATACTTTTATATCCTCAAATAAAATGGGTATACCATGAGTTTAATGGTCATGCAGATATGCAATCCAGGATGTTAACAATCAGAGTTTAGATTACAGTCATATAGTAATAGGCAGAGTTTTTCTTATATAATCAATAACCAGAGTAAAGATAATTGATTGATAGAGGTTTAGTTTAATATAAGTAATAAACAAAGCTAATTAATACACTTGCAATAACATACATGTAGTTAAATTAGTAAATACAGAATATTCATAATGACATTTGTGAGTCGGAATAACAAAATATAGACTCATTAATCTCTCCATCTTTTCAAAAATTATGAACCAGATTTTATGCATATCCATTTAGTTTTTGACGGACTCTTTTAAGTCAGAACATGATTTGACCTGTTTGAGTCAATTTGCAGAACAAAATTTCCAATCAAAGCTATGTGTTCTTCCTCTTAGCCCCCTTCTGAATCTGCCACTGTTGAGTTTATTAATTGATTTTTCCATACATTATCATTAATATCAAATGGCAATGCCTGACTTAATAATTTCAATAAATTTAGTTTTTGACTGATTTTTTAAAGTCAGAACATGACTTGACCTGTTTAAGTCAATTTGCAGAACAAAATTTCCAATCAAAGCTAGGTGTACTTCCTTTAAGCCCTGCAATGCCCGGCTTAAATATTTCAATAAATTTATTTTAGTTTTGGACTGACTCTTTTAAGTCAGAACATGATTTGACCTGTTGAAAACAAAATACATTTAATATTGAATATACCAAATAAACTTTTTTATTGTCCTCATTATTGTGACTTATGGGGACTTTATTCTCTCTGTCTTTTATCTGGCTCACCCATACATTTTTAAATCAATATGACAATACTATACTTAAAAGTTGTACATGTAATAAGTTTAGTTTTGTTTGACTCTTTGAAGTCAGAACATGATTTGACCTGTTAAAGTCAGTTTACAGAACAAAATTTCCAATCAAAGCTAGGTGTACTTCCTTTAAGCCCTGCTTCTGAATCTGCCATTTTCGAGTTTATTATTTGATAAGTTTTTAGAAACAATTAAGTCAAATGGTTATTTATTTTAGGGGATCTTACATATATTTCCTGTGTCTTTTATCTGACGTTCCCATACATTCATTAAATAACAACAGGCCCAGCTTATATATTTCAATAAATTTATTTTAGTTTTGGACTGACTCTTTTAAGTCAGAACATGATTTGACCTGTTTAAAACAAAATACATTTAATATTGAATATACCAAGTAAACTTTTTTATAGTCCTCATTATTGTGACTTATGGCTACCTTATTTCCTCTGTCTTTTATCTGGCTCACCTATATATTTTTAAATCAATATGACAATACTAGACTTAAAAGTTGTAATAAGTTAAGTTTTGTTTGACTCTTTGAAGTCAGAACATGATTTGACCTGTTAAAGTCAGCTTACAGAACAAAATTTCCAATCAAAACTGGTCTTTTCCTCTTAGCCCCCCCCCCCCCCCCCCCCCCTAATCTGAATCTGCTACTGTTGAGTTAATTAATTGATAAGTTTGTTTAGAAACAAATCAGTCAAATGGTCTTTAAAATAATATTTTTTACAACCAAACGTTCCATGTGTTAACTTAACAGAAAAGAAAAAGTCATGAAAATACAGAAATAGAATAAAATTTAAAGATAATTTGATGAAACTTGTAAACAAAATACATTTGAATATTACATATACCAAATAAACTTTTTTATAGTCCTCATTATTGTGACTTTATTATTGGGTGTCTTTTATCTGATTTTCCCATACATTCTTAAATGCATATGACAATTCCAGACTTAAAAGTTGCAATAATTAGTAAAAGTATAGTTTTTGACTGACTCTTTGAAGTCAGAACATAATGTGACTTGTTCAAGTCAGTTTGCACAACAGGATTTACCTCAATGAAATATTAAGATATCAAATATATACCAAATTAACTTTTATATAGTTCTAAAAAAGGTGACTTAATATTTGTGATCTTTTTTCCTACTTGTATCCATACATTCTAACAATAACATCACAATCATGACAATGCCCGACTGTTACAGTTGCAATCCATTTAGTGTTTGACAGACTCTTATAAGTCAGAACATGATTTGACCTGCTTGAGTCAGTTTACAGAACACAATTTCCAATCAAAGCTATGTGTTCTTCCTCTTAGTCCCCTTCTGAATCTGCCACTGTTGAGTTTATTAATTGATAAGTTTTAAGAAACAATTAAGTCAAATGGTTATTTATCTTAGAGGATCTTGCATGTATTTCGTGTGTATTTTATCTGACTTTTCCATACATATCATTAATATCATATGGCAATGCCTGACTGAAAAATTTCAATAAATTTAGTTTTTGACTGATATTTTTAAGTCAGAACATGATTTGACCTGTTTAAGTCAATTTGTCAGAACATAATTTGACCTGTTCAAGTCAGTTTGCAGAACAAAATTTCCAATTAAAGCTAGGTGTACTTCCTTTAAGCCCTTCTTCTGAATCTGCCATTTTTGAGTTTATTATTTGATAAATTTTTAGAAACAATTAACTCAAATGGTTATTTATTTTAGGGGATCTTACATATATTTCCTATGTCTTTTATCTGATGTTCTCATACATTCATTAATATCATATGGAAGTGTCCAACTTTAAAATTTCAATAAACTTAGTTTTGGACTGACTGTTTTAAGTCCGAACATGATTTGACCTGTTTAAAACAAAATACATTTAATATTGAATATACCAAATAAACTTTTTTATAGTCCTCATTATTGTGACTTTAGGGGACCTTATTTCCTCTGTCTTTTATCTGGCTTTCCCATACATTTTTAAATCAATACAACAATACTAGACTTAAAAGTTGTATTAATAAGTTTAGTTTTGACTGACTCTTTGAGGTCAGAACATGATTTGACCTGTTAAAGTCAGTTTACAGAACAAAATTTCCAATCAAAGCTAGGTGTTCTTCCTCTAAACCTCCCCCCCCCCCTTAATATGAATCTGCTACTGTTGAGTTAATTAATTGATAAGTTTTTTTAGAAACAATTCAGCCAAATGGTTATTAAAATTTTATTTTTTTTGGCAACCACAAGTTCTATGTGTAAACTTAACAGAAAAGAAAAGTCACGAAAATACAGAAATAAAATAAAATTTTAAGATAATTTGATGAAAATCTTTAAAAACAAAATGCATTTGATATTGAATATACCAAATTAACTTTTTTATAGTCCTCATTATTGTGACATAAGGGGACCTTATTTCCTCTGTCTTTTATCTGGCTTTCCCATACATTTTTAAATCAATACAACAATACTAGACTTAAAAGTTGTATTAAAAAGTTTAGTTTTGACTGACTCTTTGAGGTCAGAACATGATTTGACCTGTTAAAGTCAGTTTACAGAACAAAATTTCCAATCAAAGCTAGGTGTTCTTCCTCTAACCCCCCCTTAATATGAATCTGCTACTGTTGAGTTAATTAATTGATAAGTTTTTTTAGAAAAAATTCAGCCAAATGGTTATTAAAATTTTATTTTTTTTGGCAACCACAAGTTCTATGTGTAAACTTAACAGAAAAGAAAAGTCATGAAAATACAGAAATAAAATAAAATTTTAAGATAATTTGATGAAAATCTTTAAAAACAAAATGCATTTGATATTGAATATACCAAATAAACTTTTTTATAGTCCTCATTATTGTGACGTAAGGGGACCTTATTTCCTCTGTCTTTTATCTGGCTTTCCCATACATTTTTAAATCAATACAACAATACTAGACTTAAAAGTTGTATTAAAAAGTTTAGTTTTGACTGACTCTTTGAGGTCAGAATATGA
Source organism: Mytilus californianus (assembly GCF_021869535.1). NCBI lineage: Eukaryota > Metazoa > Mollusca > Bivalvia > Mytilida > Mytilidae > Mytilus > Mytilus californianus. The sequence goes on along the minus strand of NW_026262593.1, from coordinate 68,485,018 downwards.
TTTGACCTGTTAAAGTCAGTTTACAGAACAAAATTTCCAATCAAAGCTAGGTGTTCTTCCTCTAACCCCCCCTTAATATGAATCTGCTACTGTTGAGTTAATTAATTGATAAGTTTTTTTAGAAACAATTCAGCCAAATGGTTATTAAAATTTTATTTTTTTTGGCAACCACAAGTTCTATGTGTAAACTTAAGAAAAGTCATGAAAATACAGAAATAAAATAAAATTTTAAGATAATTTGATGAAAATCTTTAAAAACAAAATGCATTTGATATTGAATATATACCAAATAAACTTTTTTATAGTCCTCATTATTGTGACGTAAGGGGACCTTATTTCATCTGGCTTTTATCTGGCTTTCCCATACATTTTAAAATCAATATGAAAATCCTAGACTTAAAAGTTGAAATAAGTTTAGTTTTGTTTGACTCTTTGAAGTCAGAACATGATTTGACCTGTTAAAGTCAGTTTACAGAACAAAATTTCCAATCAAAACTAGGTCTTCTTCCTCTAAGCCTCCCCCCCCCCCCCTTTTTCCCTTTATCTGAATCTGCTACTGTTGAGTTAATTAATCATGTTAATTGATAAGTTTTTTTAGAAACAATTCAGTCAAATGGTCTTTAAAATAATATTTTTTACAACCAAACGTTCCATGTGTTAACTTAACAGAAAAGAAAAAGTCATGAAAATACAGAAATAGAATAAAATTTAAAGATAATTTGATGAAACTTGTAAACAAAATACATTTGAATATTACATATACCAAACAAACTTTTTTATAGTCCTCATTATTGTGACTTTATTATTGGGTGTCTTTTATCTGTTTTTCCCATACATTCTTAAATGCATATGACAATGCCAGACTTAGAAGTTGCAATAATTAGTTAAAGTATAGTTTTTGACTGACTCTTTGAAGTCAGAACATAATTTGACCTGTTTAAAACAAAATACATTTAAATATTGAATATACCAAATAAACTTTTTTATATAATCCTCATTATTGTGACTTTAGGGGACCTTATTTCCTCTGTTTTTTATCTGGCTCTCCCATACATTTTTAAATCAATATGACATACTAGACTTAAAAGTTGTAATAAGTTTAGTTTTGACTGACTCTTTGAGGTCAGAACATGATTTGACCTGTTAAAGTCCGTTTACAGAACAAAATTTCCAATCAAAGCTAGGTGTACTTCCTTTAATCCAAGAAAGTCCTTGCTTTCAGACTGCTTCTGAATCTGCCATTTTCGAGTTTATTATTTGATAAATTTTTAGAAACAATTAAGTCAAATGGTTATTTATTTTAGGGGATCTTAACATATATTTCCTGTGTCTTTTATCTGATGTTCCCATACATTCATTTAATATCATATGGCAATGCCCAGCTTAAATATTTCAATAAATTTATTTTAGTTTTGGACTGACTCTTTTAAGTCAGAACATGATTTGACCTGTTTAAAACAAAATACATTTAATATTGAATATACCAAATAAACTTTTTTATAGTCCTCATTATTGTGACTTATGGGGACCTAATTTCCTCAGTCTTTTATCTGGCTTACCTATACATTTTTAAATCAATATGACAATACTACACTTAAAAGTTGTAATACATTTAGTAAGTCAGAACATAATGTGACTTGTTTGAGTCAGTTTGCACAACAGTATTTACCTCAATGAAATATTAAAATAATAAATGTTTTGCTCTTAATACATTTAGCTTAAAGTGGATGAGAATATATCTTTTATTAACATAGTCTTATCATGAATAAGTGTCTTGTTTTTCCTTGGAAGATTTGAAGGATTGTCATGTAATGTATCCAATATTGTATTTTGTAAATCTTTTGATATTCAGAAAATTGTATGATCCATTTTTTCTCACCTGGTTTTTCTTTGTATTTTGAAATAATTGAAAGTGATGAGATAAATATGTTATGTTTAGATTCTGAAAGGAGAAGGTATGATGTCAGATGAGCCCCACTTTTTAAAACTCTTTAATTGGAAACTAGTAATCACCATATTTTTATGGAGATTGATAACAAAGTGGTAGTAATGACTGCTTCAAATCAGAACAAAAATGACCTCTCGAAGTCAAAATGCATTAAAAAGGGGCATAAATCTTATTAGAATATGAAGATATTAAGTCACAATATTTTGTGCAAAATCTGACCTGTGGAAGTCATTTAATGATAAATTAAAGTCTGACATAAACTGACCTGTACAAGTCATATTCTGTTGAGTGCAAGAAGGGAGACAACACTTACATCAAATTATATCTGACCTATGGAAGTCATTTTATTCTGACTTGTTTATGTCCGAGCTCTGACTGCCAGTGTCATAAATCACCTGTAGCTGTAGATTGGCATCGCGCCTTCAATAGATGTAAGTAATTATATATGATAATGATGTGTCTAATGCTATTGTGACTTGTAGGAATTTAATATATTAATTAACATGGTAATTAAGAAATTACATTCATAATTTTGTCTAAGTTTTCATTAAAATCTGGTATAAAATTCAAGAAATTCAACTTTTTTCATAAAGATTTTTAAAAAAATCATAAAACATTCGTATTTATATTGAATATATTTTTAATGGTACGAGTTTGCAGTGGTACGAGTTCTGAATGGTACGACTTCCCAGTGGTACGAGCTTACGCTGGTACGAGTTGACGTGGTACGAGTTTGCATTGGTACGAGTTAACTTGCTTCCCCCACATACATATATATATCAGTGCCAGGTAACTTAAATGTTTGGTTCACTATATTTTGATCAAGGATAAAATAATTGATTTTATCTTTATAAGGTGCCGATTTGTCTAGGTGCCGATTTGTCTGGGTGCCGAAGTGTCTTTCTCGGGTGCCTATTTGTCCGGATGCCGATTTGTCTGGGTACCGAACTGTCTAGAATTAAAAAAAAAATATGTTTGCATCTGCTGACCGTGGGAATAGTATACATTGTACTGTCAATATCTTATGGCCCAGACTAGTCAGGGGTTAGAAACCAAGGAAAGAGGGGGAGGGGAAGAAAAAGGGAGACGAGAGTAAAAAATAGAGATAAGCTGGAAAAGTTTCTTAGACCGATTAATGTCTCCGAAAATGATGGGCAAGCTGAGTTGAATCAGTTCACCCTTCACAAAAGATTCCTGATTTATGGAGAAAATCCCCAATGAGAGTTGTTGACCTGAATTTTGAATTTCTTTATTTTATAAAAACTGAACACCTCAAAACAGGCATTCAAATGAGTTAAAAGGGTATTAAAGCACATACATACTCATTGTCATTCAAACAATATAGTAGTAGATTTAAAACACTTATGACAATAAAAGAGGAGCATGCTTAAAATTTTCCATGGATTTTTTTCATTTGCTGTGAATCTTCCATATGCTGTTGCTGGAATTTCCAGGATTTTTTTTAAGGTTACAGTACCGAAAATTTCCATCGGCATGGAATATATTTTTAAGATAAAGTGTCTTCCATAAGGGGGGATCAACTATTTCTGGAATAGCCCATTCCTCTTGCTCTTAAAATTCTCCGAGGAGATTTAGAAAAGTTGGCAGGTATGTCGATGCAATCAAAAATCATAAAACAATGTCAAGTTGACCCAGAAACTTACTCCTTCTGGTCTTGTTTCTTCTTCTCGTCATTTTTATTTTGATCACATTTAGAGCACTTCTTTCGTTTGTCTACCTTCCACTCGCCATTTTCATATACTTTATCTGTGAGAATATTCATAAAATCATCCTGATTTTGAGAGTCCGACACTTCATCTGAAGCTTGCACAACCTTTCCTTCATCAACGTTTAGTTTCCAATGATTTGATCCGACCCTCGTGTTACTGTTAACTATGTGCAAAGAAATTATGTACAAAGCCATGTAGGAAATGCCTGGCAAATCTGCTGTCATTTTCACGATTATTTACAAACCAATTTAACTAGCTTTGACAAACATAAGTGACATTTCCCTCGTTTTATCGATCATAAATTTATGTTGACAATATGGCATGTATGGTGCTAAGACTTTTTATTTATCGTATGACGTACGGAAGAGCATAGAGATTTCCGATGTAGGGCGTGACTAATTGTGGAATCCACGTCGGAAAGTTTGGTACCCGCTAAATGCGAAATGCAGTCATATTCCGATTAACGTATTAATAAGATAAGTAGTTGAATCAATTCCAAATCAGTTTCAACTTCCTTCGAAATTCTTTTTTTATCCTGTAAACTTTTCTTTAAATGAAATTAACATTCCAATAGTATCCGCATGTGAATTACAGTAATATAATGATACTTACGCTGTCACGAAATAGAAGTTCCTTCATATAATACAAGTTCCAAATGGAAAAAATATTCTGGATTATTTCCACTGGAATAAATGTTACAGTATATGTTCCTAACGGAATAAATGGTATAGAATATTTGTTCCAACAGGAACAGATATTATGACTTTGTTTATAACAAGGTTTCCATTGGAACTTCTGTTAGGCGGAACAAATCATCAGTATACGTTGACAACTCTACATGTATAATTCCTAAGAAGCCGTGACGTTGATTGGCTAACAATTCAATCGCGAGATACTCCAATATCAAATTTTATTTCCGTATAAAATACAACAGCTATGACTGCACGTATAAAATGTTAAAACAATGCACAGAGAAAAAAAAAACAAACGAAAAGCTTGATATATATCAGTATATATAACTCGTAATCGTATGGTTGTCACCAAGAGGTTCCACGCTACATAGAAAATGTGCATTTACACCCCCAATAGAATTATAATGGATAAGTCGAGTCATCAACCAAGCAGGCAGTGAACTTCTCCAGAAAGACTTATCAGCATTGGAAGACTGGGAAAACAAATGGCAGATGAGTTTCAATACCCAAAATGCCTTGTCATAAGAATATTACCGAAAAATCGACAAGCGATACAAACAACATACAAACTACACGGTCATACTCTAGACACAGTTGAAGCTAGCAAATACCTAGGAGTAACAAGTAGCAACAACCTAACCTGGGATAAACACATAGATAACACAGTTGGCAAAGGTAATAGAACTTTAGGATTTATACGCAGAAATCTCAAAGGCTTCACAAAACCTGTAAAGACAGCTGCATATGTATCCCTGGTTAGACATGTATGAGATCCAACAACCCAAAATAAGATCAAGACAATAGAACATGTACAGAAAAGAGCAGCACGATTTGTAAATAACAACTACACAGACCGAACACCTGGCTGTGTCACAAATATGGTAAAAAACTCTAAAATGGGAAAGCCTCGAAGAACGAAGGAAAACAAACAGACTATGCATGCTATTCAAGATCCAGGCAGCATGATCTTATAGACAGAGACCGTCACCAATATTTGACCCCAAATGATAACCGGACCAGAGGTAAAAACAGCTTCTACAAAGAAAGAACATGTACAGATGCCTAGGGCCAATCTTCCTTCCCAAGAACCATCAGGGATTGGAACAACTTACCAACAACAGTTTCATCGGCCAACACATTTGAGGGATTGAGGCTAACACATTTGAGGGATTGAGGCTGCCCTAAAGGCATGCTCTGAAAGGAAGTAGGCAACAACAGTTATTGTAATGTGTTTTTACAACTTTTTACCGAACGAACTTTGTGATCAAATTTAACGAAAAAATGAGGCGAAAGACACCCAATTCTTATTTAATCATTTGGTAGATTAATGTGAATAGTTTCAGAAAAGATATCGATCATTCAAAGGGATTGAATTTCTAGTTTGAACCAAATTTTGGGGTAATATGTGACATATGTGAAACAATATTTTATGGTAAATAATTGCTAAATGTTGCCATGGATACACAAAAAAGGAATTATATTTCCCCATTTGAACTTTTGAAAATAAAATCTATGGAAGATACTGATCACATGCATATGCACACGCATGACACAAACAGTTGGCTTATAATGTACTATAAAACCAGGAGTATAGAAGATAACTAAACATTTTGTGGTTCAATTTTAATTTTATTTTCTAGTGGTTCAATTTTAGTTTTATTTTCTTACTGTGGAGTGCTTCTTTATATCTCGCCGAATGCGACTCCACACCGAAATTTTACTTCAACGCCTGATATGGTATACGAACGGTTTACACTTCCGGAAAACCTTATTTCATCATCGGTTGTTGGTTGGGTTCCTGTTGTGCAAGACTTAAATATGAAATCAGTCCGTTGTATTCGCTTCTTACGAACACGATACTAGTATATTTCCAAGATTTAAACGAATGTTTCCCCGAGAAAAACATCTAAAGCATTAATTTAGGTTTGCTGGTAGATAATGAAAAATCTCCATGTTATCTCTAAACCGGTATTCTTACAGACATGTGATCTATAAGTTTGAAGAAAGGTGCCTTTTATCGGAATAGACATCTTTTCTGTTTTATGGCACAGTAAGTCACGGTTCAGATGATGTAAAAATTCAGTGATGACGCATTTTTATTTAAGCAAACAAATGTTTTATAAATATTTTATTTGCCAATCACGGCGCCCAAAATGAGCAGAATAATTACAATATAATTTTCAAACATTATATAAAAGAAAATCAAAAATAGGTTAAACAAAAGTACATAACATATTTAAGAGTTAGGTACCGTTTTTTTTTAAACTTTATTTTATTGCTCATTTTTTGTTGATGAAACAATAGTATATATATATGTATTTAATTAGCCTGTTGAAGAATATTCTATAGGGCTTTATAATAAACTTATAAAACCAAACTTGGTGTGGCTGTGGTGATGAGGCATGGAAGTTACAAAATTGTTAAGCACAGAAAGTAATACGGCAAGACTCCTGGGAACGGTTCTGTTCTTAGAAATAGAAAAAGACGACAGTAAACTGGTTTTCGAGCCATGATATGCTAGATCTCCGCCGCCACGGAAGGGTGGCACTTGAGCCTTGATATGCTAGATCTCCGCCGCCGGGGAAGGGTGGTACTTGAGCCATGATATGCTAGATCTCCGCCGCCGGGGAAGGGTGGCACTTGAGCCATGATATGCTAGATGGAAGGGTGGCACTTGCTACATGTATATAATGTGTGGTAGGGATCGCTCGAGTAGGTCACTTTCTTCTGCATGCTATGGCCATAGATTATAGACTAAAAAGTGTTTGTGTGTAGTGGAGAGAGGGACATACTACAGAAAGTGAAAAAAAAAAACCCAAACGTTCTAAAATCAACTAGTTTGTAAGTTAGTCAGTTTTAGCAGACACTTTATTTCAATCCCTGATTTCAAGCTCTTTGTGTGCGTTGTATGCTTGCTGTGTTTTAAATATTTTGACAATGAGATGATACAAAAGTTCAACAGAGCTTATCTTATGATCTGTATACGAATATTCGTCTATAAAAAAAGCTTTTGAATTTGAACTTGAACCAAACAATATATCCGAGAGACTTCGAATTTAAATATTGCAAAAAGGTCAATAGATGTCTATGCATGTTAATCTTTTGTCAGGTTGCAGACCGCTTACTTCTACAACCTAACACAAAAGATAAACATCCTTATTCACATCTAAATATTAGTAAAATATAAGGTTTGGCTCCTTCCTCCTCCCCTTGTTAATATGACCGGACTATTTGGACTGTGCAGTGTGAAAATAGTTTTAAACAACATTTTATTTATTCAATTGTTTTAATGTATATTTAGGTTTTGCATTTATTTTATTATTCTGAACTTTGTCGTAAATTTAGGCATAAGTGTTTTACACGGATTATGTGTCATAATCTTGGACAAAGGACTTAAATTCATTTACTCTATTCATTTAATTATTTATTCTCTGTAACAGTTTAGACAATAATTTACTTATACGTGTCGGACATTAATTACTCTTCTAAACTATTGTTATTTCTATTTGGCATATGTTAATCATCTTAATCCTTTAATTGCTTGTGCTTATATATATTGTTATTGTTTTTATGTTACTTTACATTTGGTTTGGAGTTTGTTGTTCGGTCTTGCCGGACTGCTTAAATAAAAAGTTTAAGGAGCGAAATATTCCTTCTTGATTTCCATTTAGCCGGAACGCCATTTTACCCGGCTACATTAACATGTAATCACTCCCCTTTTTAATAGTTCCTTGATCCACTTCTGATTAAGCCAAGCGAACAAAAATAGCATTCTGGAATTTACCTCTTCCGTTTGAACATAAAGAAAAATAAAAAAAAACAATTGCTATATTATAAACATGGTATAAATTACGAATTTAATGTGTTAAGCATTGATGGGATCATGCCATGATTAAAACATGCAAAAGATGAGGTATATTTTAATCTAATCAAAGAACAAAAAAGGTCTATGCTGTGACGTTTTAAGGAAAAGGACAACAAAACACAAGAAAGGATAACGTGAGTATAGAATTATAGTCACTTAAAACTTCTCAAGTAGTGTCTATTTTATACATAATTACGCCTGATTTAAATGCGAACATTCATTTAATGCATTATCTAGTTTTCAGAAATTGCAAAACAAATTTAACTCCTTTTTCTGTTTTCCCTTTCGACCCTCTGTACCCACAGAACCCAGCCAATCAATTTATTAAATGTCAAATACTAGTATTTATCATATATTTAGTACTAAATACAGAACTTTTGTATATCTAATAAAGGTTCTTTACTCCAGTCTGTATCATCTACCCTGTATCGCATATCGCTTACCACGTCATGATCGCACCCCTTTTGGAACATCTCGATATTGTTTCCGGAACTCCTCAGTTGTTATTCGCTTGTAAAAGAGGGACGAAAGATATCAGAGGGACATTCAAACTCATAGATCGAAAACAAACTGACAACGCCATGGCCAAAATAAAAAGACAAACAGACAAACAATAGTACAGATGACACTACATAGAAAACTAAAGTCTAAGCAACACGAACCCCACCAAAAACTGGGGATGATCTCAGGTGCTCCGGAAGGGTAAGCAGATCCTGCTTCACATGTGGCACCCGTCGTGTTGCTTATGTTATTACAAATCCGGTAAATAGTCTAATTCGGTAGGTCACATTCGTGAAAAGGGAAGGGTATTGTAGTTACGACATAAGGAACATATCCGATATCTGTGAAACGGTTATTCCATAACGGTCAACCAACTCGTGATGGCGTCCGTAAAATTTACGAAGGGATGATTTCAACTTCACCATTTGGAACTCTTGGTTTAATAGCTTTCTTGTGACCAGCAATCCTCTATCAATTTATGCAATTACTTATTCATTACCGCATCTCTTTCATATACAAAAGACCAAAGACTATATAATTTAATATTTTTCCGAGGCTTCGCTAGGTCTCAAATGTTACGTCATCAAGGTGTGACGTCATATATTGAATATAACCTCAAATTTGGACATAATTATGACGTCCAGTTGTCGTATCTCCTCATGTCCTGGCATGATACGAAATGTAACCATATTAAATAAGCGCCAGCAAGAGGGCTTATTAAGCAGCATCTAGTTTTGAGGGGGCTGGGAGGGAGAGCTACCAAATTTGATGAGGTCAGAATATTTATATCAAACATTAAGGCGGCCAGATGATTTATGTTCACTCCGCCTGGGCCAGAATATTTATTTTCTGATCATCCCCAAATTGACTACAAATCTGCCCCTCTTCGCCACCCCTCAGCATCAACTCTCACCCCGTGAAGTAATTAATATTTTGTAATACAGATCACCTTTTTATAGGATACACATACAACTTCAATCAAATAGAGCAGTCAAAATGAAGTCTCGAATATATATATTCTATTAATATAATAAAATGCTTCGCTGGGCGCAGCTTGATACGACCGCAGAGGTCGAACCCTGAACAGTTGGGGCAAGTATGGACACAACATTCAAGCTTGATACAGCTCTGAATTTGGATTGTGATTAAATATTTGACACAGCATAGGTTTCTGACACAGAAAGAATGTGGTCTAAGAACTTCAATTTTTTTAATTTACCTATTATGGTCCAATGTCCAAAATCAAAATACATGGTTAGATTCAGCATATCAAAGAACCCCATATATTCAATTTTTGTTGAAATCAAACAAAGTTTAATTTTGGACCCCAACTTGGACAAACTTGAAAACGGGTCCCATAATCAAAAATCTAAACACATGTTTAGATTCAGCATATCAAAGTACCCCAAGAATTCAATTTTTGTTATAATCAAACTTAGTTTAATTTTGGACCCTTTGGACCTTAATGTAGACCAATTTAAAAATGGGACCCAAAATTAAAAATCTAAAAACAAGGTTAGATTTAGCATATCAAAGAACCCCATATATTCAATTTTTGATGAAATCAAACAAAGTTTAATTTTGGACCCTTTTGACCTCAATATGAACCAATTTGATAGCGGGCCCACAAATAAAAAATCTAAATACATGGTAAGATTCAGCATATCAAAGAACCCCATATATTCAATTTTTGTTGAAATCAAACAAAGTTTAATTTTGGACCCAAATTTGGACCAACTTGAGAACTGGGCCAAAAATCTAAAATCTAAATACATGTTTAGATTCAGCATATCAAAGAACCCCATATATTCAATTTTTGTTGAAATCAAACAAAGTTTAATTTTGGACCCCAACTTGGACCAACTTGAAAACTGGGCCCATTATCAAAAATCTAAACACATGTTTAGATTCAGCATATCAAAGAACCCCAAGAATTCAATTTTTGTTAAATTCAAACTAAGTTTAATTTTGGACCCTTTTGACCTCAATGTGGACAAAGTTGATAACGGGGCCCAAAAATCAAAAATCTAAATACATGGTTAGATTCAGCATATCAAAGAACCCCATATATTCAATTTTTGTTGAAATCAAACAAAGTTTAATTTTGGACCCCAATTTCGACCAACTTGAAAACTGGGCCAAAAATCAAAAATCTAAATACATGTTTAGATTCAGCATATCAAAGAACCTCATATATTCAATTTTTGTTAAAATCAAACAAAGTTTAATTTTGGACCCTTTGGACCTTAATGTAGACCAATTTGAAAACTGGACCCAAAATTAAAAATCTAAATACACGGTTAGATTCGGCATAAGAAATAAATAAATGTGGTCAAAGATTTTACAAATCTAATGCGCCATACTGTGCAATTAAAGATTACTTCTTGAAATTTTTCAATATTTGAAATTTGAAAAAAAAATAATATTTGAAGAATAATTCTTTTTAATTTCTGAAATCTGAAATGAGAAAAAATTGACCCCCACAATTTCTTTAAACCCCCCCCTCCCCCCTTTTTCCCCCAAAAAAATTCTTTCCCTCAAGATATGGTCATTATATCTCAATTCAAATTTCCAATGGAGTTTGCAACCATAATTACCCATTTAAATTTACCATAGTGCTAACTTAATCTATTTTATAATAGAATTTAAAATATAGTGTCAAATCTTTCATATGGATTTTGTTGTAAAAAAAAAAGATGCAACATTTGCAGATATTTTTACTGGTCTTCCTTTATAAATATGCATTTCTTTAAACATAATTTAAAAGCAGTGTAAGGGAAGTAACCAAAACGTTGTATTTGGATTACCTCCCTTACACTGTTTAAAATTATCTTAATTGTTCATTAACCATTACTTTATACATAATTTAAAAGCAGTGTAAGGGAGATAATTTCAATGATGTATTTGATTTATCTCCCTTACACTGCTTTAAATTATGTTTTGTACTAAAGTATTTGTCCATTAACCAGGACAACCTTGTTTTTCCCCCTTTTTTGCCCCTAATTCTTAAACGGTTTGAGCCATAACCCCCCAAAGCAAATCCTAACCATCCCTTTGTGGTATGGAAACTTGTAGTATAATTTCAGAGAGATCCATACACCGTTCCACAGTTATTGTCTGGAAACTAGAAAATGCTTATTTTTGGCCCCTTTTTGGCCCCTAATTCCTTAACTGTTGGTACCATAACCCCCAAAATCAATCCCCACCTTCCTTTTGTGGTATTGAACCTTATGGTAAAATTTCATAGAGATCCATTCACTTAAACTAAAGTTAGAGTGCGAAAACTAATGCGTCTTCGGACGACGACGCCAACGTCATACCAATATACGACCACAAAAATTTTTTTGCGGTCGTATAAAAAATTAATACCTTTACAATCGAGGAATCTCGTCTAAAATAGTAAAATTTCTGGCGAGCCTAGCGAGTCAATTTCTTTTTTGTCTTTTTTTTTTTAGATTTCATAAACGAAATTATATTTATTAAGGTGAAAGGGAGGGGGAACCTTCACTGCATATCCCTCAAAACAAAAACTGATAATAATTCTTTCCGGATTTTGTGTTAATATTGGATACCTTTGTAAATGATAGCAAAAATGTATTTGGGGCCAGAATATTTATTTTTCATGTGTGATAAGACAAGATTATTTATTTTCATCTAAATGGGGGCCAGAATATTTTATTTCTAAAATCTGCCATGCCATCCACAGAATCAAATGGTTGTCCCCTTACATATCATGAATCTGATTTTGTTAAAATATATGATAAACAGATCAATACATGGCAAAATCCGTATCGCATGCATGCTGTATCACCACTCGACCAATATCAGCCCTCGGGACTAATATTGGTTTCTTGTGGTGATACAGCATGCGATACGGATTTTGTCATGTATTATTCTATATGTGTAAGCAACTTCTAGTAGAGGATTTATTCGCCAGTCATCAGATATAGAGTTAAATTGAGTAAACAGTACGTCAGTTACGTGTTCAAATAGGTTCTGTTAACCTAAATGTCTTCGTACAATTATGTACTTGACACGAAATTTGGAAATAATTTTCCTGTTGATTACACCTGCAATGGAGTACTAGTTTTGACAAGTTTCTTGCACTTTACTGACACTTCGTACAGGAGTTCATTGTATATTAAAGCTACTACGTTTAATTATCTTTTAAACTAAATGATACTTACCCCGTGAACTAGTGGTAAAGGTATCAGACCACCGATTCAAATTCCTATCTATTCAACCATTTTTTTTATCAATTTTCACAGCTTTCTATATGTTTTATCTCAAGTTTAACTTCATAGAAAACAAGTATATAACCTTTCTACATTCCAATTTTCAACCAATGTTTAAAGTCTAGTGAAACACTACTGTTTGAAAGGCAACAAAAGAACAGAGTTCCAATGTCCCCCGCGTTGCACATATTTTATCTATCCAAAGCACAAGGGAAATAACTAAAAAATCTCTTTTTTTTATTCTTTTAAACTTTTTATTAATATTTGAAGAGAAATGAAAGCTTCAAAGCAAATGCAATGTGATTTCCATTATAATTCATATTTATTTCCATTATAATTCATATTTCCCAAGGGCATAAGTCGTTAAAAATATTTGATCAGACTTTATTTTCGAAACTGTGTCAAAGACATTGCTGATATAAACCTATGATGTAAGTTTCATAAAATTCTGGCAAGAATTGAAAACATGAGTGTGTGATAAAATTGCAATTTTCATATAGTTAATATTTTAAAGGGGCATAACTCTTTTAAAAATAATTGATCGGCACTGATTTTTTAACTCTTCAAGAAAATTGATGATATAAATCCTAAAATATAAATTTCGTAAAAATCTGGCAATAATTGAACACATTAAAGCACTCATCATGCAATTTTCCATATAATTAATATTTCCAAGGGGCACAACTCTTTTAAACATTACTGATGGGCACTGACTCAAGACATTGCTATTATTAACCTATTTAAGTTTCATAAAATTCTGGCAAGAATTGTACATATGAGAGCGCTAACAATGCAATTCTCAATACATGTATTATTTGTATTTCCAAGGGGCATAACTTTTTTTTAAATAATTGATCGGCACTAATCTTTGAACTCGTCTAAGACATTGCTGATATAAACCTATGATACAAGTTTCATAAAAATCTGACAATAATTGTACACGTGAGAGCGCTAACAAGACCGGACAGACGGACGCCCGGTATTTGCATGTCCCCCGCAACGCATTAAGCGGGGGACAACTACTACTAAAAATAAGTCCTGGTTTTCTGAAAATCTTAATAAGTATTCATTCTATGGCGCATTACGGTACCTAAATTTTTTATGCAAAATGACTAACAAGTAAATTTTGACTCAAAATGGTCTAAATATAATTCTCACTCACCAAAAGTTTCATTACTGCAAACTTGATGATTAGATTAAGTAAATAATGACATCAAAAGCATATTCAATTGTCAGGGAACGGCTACTTTTACATTTGTTCTTAATTGGAGTGAATGCATTCGTGGTCTGACACATAAAGAGAACAATATAGTGGTGATGGGAGTTTTTGTACTTGTACCAATCTATAATGATATCTACAATTTGGACCACTTTAACCTGGATAATCGGATCTGTGTGCATATACCTATGGATAAAATTTATTGATTTTCTCCAAGCTTACCACATTGTGATGTTGTCCTAATCCAAGTAACTCGCCCGTTTCAGAATCTAATGCTTCATGGGTGCTATATAGTACATTGACCGATTAATACATATGTTTCTTGACGTTTCCTCAAAGCAAAAATATCCAATAACGTTGAGACCTCATTTATGTCAGAACAACTGGTCTGTATTCCTGCACTATTTAAAGTATTGAAGGGAAAGGAAAATAACATTACAGGCAAGTGTAGAAATATGCCAAGACTATGGTATATACCTATATCGATAGATAATTAGAATGGTTCATCACATAAAAAAAAATCCAGTTTACTAGTCTAGTGAGTGTTTTTTACGACATTGGCTGGCTATTAAGCCATTGCATTGGTAAAATATCCAGTATGCCTTTGGAAAATAAAGTTAGAATTTCAAGACATTTCATTTTTTTCACACACTACTGAGGCCCCTTATGGGGTTGTCTAAGTTATCACAATTTTTTGCCAATATAATCACATAATCATTAACTATTTTCTTAAACAAGATAATAAAAAAATACAGTCCTAGATTATCAAATAAACATGAAAAAATCTTCAAAATCGATTATCTAAAAATACTACCATCGCTAACATTTTTAACAATAAAAATCGTGGTTACCCTTCTATCGATAAGTGTCATGCCAAAAAATGACTTACATGTCCCCGTCTTTCCACCAACAATACGGTAAGGTCCACGTTTAATGGTCGCACATTTTCTTTAAATTTTGAAACTGATATAACTTGAAAAACAAACAGTATAATTTATTTACTCACATGAAACAAACCGGGATGCGGTATTCAGTACGTAGGTGAAACTGGACGATATTTATCTAAACGCACTCAAGAACATCTGTATCGTTTTAAAAGACCCAATAAATTCAAAAGTATCATTTATCAACACCTTAAAAAGCACAATCATCCTATTAAATATTTAGCAGTTCAACCTTTAGAGGTAGTAAATAAGCAGCCTGGTGAATCTCATTCAAAGTTTGTACGATCGCGGAAAATAATTGAATTAAATTGGATTAAAAAATTACAAACAGTCTACCCTCTCGGTCTTAATGATAATATCATGGGAATTGGTAATATATCAAGAACCGATTCTGTTAACATTTTGGATATAGTTTCTAAAACTGTTCGTAAAAACCGTTCTCATGGTCGTAGAAAAAATCGCAATCAAAGAAAATTTCGGACCAATCATACCAATATTTCGGACCTAATTTCTATTTAAAAAAACAACGGCAGACATTATCTGTTAACAAAGCTCTGTTCATTACCGGTTAATAAGTTAAATAAAATTTTAGAGGATTGCAACACAATTTCATATAGCAGTCCTAAGTATGAAATCGTTCAAATTATAATGGCATATTGTTATTCTAAACTGTTTCCCAAAATTGATCGCCCTGAAGATCATAAAAAACAGTTTATTAAAATAAAGTATGTCAATAAAGGTTTTGATTTTGTAAATATTGCCGGTATTTTTAACGACCATTCTGTTAAAGAACAAATTCCGGGATATTTTGATAATACTGAGCTCCCTCTTATTTGTTATATTTACAAGAAATCTACCCGGAAATTTGTGTTTAATTATAGCCAATTGTGTAAAGATGTTAATATCAGTGAAAATACACCTACTTCATGTAATTGCAGTAATTCCGAATACATTTATGGACCCATTTCCCCATGTTATAACAGGAGATCTTAACATCGTTCAAGACCGAGAGTTAAAATCATTCCTCAGTAAAGGACCTAAATATCGTCCCCCGTCAATTATTAATTGGAATGAGTGTCGTAATATCATCCACGACTCACTCCATACTTACTGTTTGAAATGGATAAAACGGGAAAAAGCTGACAAAAAATCTTTGGACTCTTTTTTTAAATCAGTAATGAACATAGTTGATATACGTATTCAACATTTTAAAGAACATTTTACTTTTAACAATAACCACAATAAACCTATTTCTCGTATCAAACATAAACTAAAAGAACTAGCCAAGGAATTTGTTTTTGTCCCGGCCGATAAAGCTGCTAATAATATTATTATTGTTTGACGTAAATTTTACATTGAGGTTCTGAAAAAAGAAATCACCAATTCACCAACATTCCAACTGACTCCATTTTCAGAAAACGACATCTGTAACAAACATAAACTTTTAGCTACCGCTTTCCAAGCAGAACCAAATACAATGAAAGTCCCAACTATGTATTGGCTTCCGAAGCTACACAAAGCACCTTACAAATATAGATTCATTTCGTCTTCAAGCCATTTTTCCACTACTAAATTGTCTATTCTTCTTACCAGTACACTTGGTACAATCAAAAACCTGATAATAAATTGTTCAAATAAGGCCTTCGAAAATAGTGGAATTAATTACTTTTGGAGTGTCAAGAACTCGTTGGAAGTACTTGATAAATTGCATGCATATATTGGTGATTTTGAATCTGTTCAAAGTTTTGATTTTTCTACCCTATATACCACATTGCCTCACATTCTCATTAAGAAAAAATTCACACACCTAATTAAATGGGCATTTAAAAAGTCAGAATGTGAATATATATGTTCAAACTCTTTTAGGTCATTTTTTAGTAGCAATAAACAAAAAAACTATGTCAATTGGACATGCTTTGATACTATATATGCCCTTGAATTTTTACTAGATAACATTTTTGTTCGCTTTGGAGATTCCGTATATCGTCAGGTTATCGGAATTCCAATGGGGACTAACTGTGCACCACTTATTGTGGACCTTTTTTTGTATTGCTATGAGTTACAATTTATGACAAAAATCAGCAAAGACCCATCGAAACAACATCTGATACACAAATTTAATAATACTTTTAGATATTTGGATGATATTTTGGCTCTCAATAATGACGACTTCAGTATGTATACTAAAGAAATTTATCCTGTTGAACTTACTTTAAATAAAGCTAATACTAACAATGACCACTGCCCTTTCCTCGATCTTGATATCTATATCATTAACGGAAAGCTTAATACTAAAATATATGATAAAAGAGATGATTTTTCATTTCCTATCGTTAATTATCCATTTTTAGATGGTGACGTTCCCTTGTCACCATCTTACGGTGTTTATATATCTCAACTTGTACGATTCGCTCGTGTATGTAATAATGTTTTAGATTTTAACGAGAGAAATTTATGTATTACTGAAAAATTATTACACCAGGGTTTTCGATATCACAAACTGAGTCAAAACATTTACTAAATTTTATCATCGGTATAAGGACATCATTCGTAAATATAGCTCAACATGCAGACTTCTTATACGTTCAGGTATTTCACATCCAATTTTTTATGGAAATATTCTTTATAAAGCACAAAAATGTCAGTATTCACCTCTGAAGCTAACAAAACCTTTAAATAGACTTATTAAGAAGGGATGTAGTTACGATACTGTTATCAGGTCATTAAAGATTGCATATTTTGGCGTTAATATTGATTCACTAATAGGGTCTTTGCATCGGCACTAAACACATTTATTTAAAAACCAGTTGTTGGCATGACACGGGTTATGTTCTTCTCATATATGTTATGATGGTATGATACTAAACCCCTAACGGGAAGGATTGTGCCTGATATTCATATGATGAAGACATAATCTTTCAATCAGTTTAATTGAAGTCTGGAGCTGGCATGTCAGTTAACTGCTAGTAGTCTGTTGTTATTTATGTATTATTGTCATTTTGTTTATCTTCTTTGGTTACATCTTCTGACATCAGACTCGGACTTCTCTTGAACTGAATTTTAATGTGCGCATTGTTATGCGTTTACTTTTCTACATTGGCTAGAGGTATAGGGGGAGGGTTGAGATCTCATAAACATGTTTAACCCCGCCGCATTTTTGCGCCTGTCCCAAGTCAGGAGCCTCTAGCCTTTGTCAGTCTTGTTTTATTTTTAATTTTAGTTTCTTGTGTACAATTTGGAGTTTAGTATGGCGTTCATTATCACTGAACTAGTATATATATTTGTTTAGGGGCCAGCTGAAGGACGCCTCCGGGTGCGGGAATTTCTCGCTGCATTGAAGACCTGTTGGTGACCTTCTGCTGTTGTCTGTTCTATGGTCGGGTTGTTGTCTCTTTGACACATTCCCCATTTCCATTCTCAATTTTATGAAATATTTGGTCTGGTAATCAAATAATTACTATAAAATCGGCCATGAAATCACATAATCAATAAAATGCTCTGCTGGGCGCAGCTTGATACGACCGCAGAGGTCGAACCCTGAACAGTTGGGGCAAGTATGGACACAACATTCAAGCTTGATACAGCACTGAATTTGGATTGTGATTAAATATTTGACACAGCATAGGTTTCTGACACAGAATGAATGTGGTCTAAGAACTTAAAAAATTTTAATTTACCTATTCAAACCATATCATTATTATTTGCTTTTATATATAAATCAGAAATAACCAATTTAAAATGGAAAATTTTAAAGAAAACAAAATCACTCCCCTAAATTTTTTGAACCCCCTTATGATTCATCACCCCCAAACTCAATCCCAGCCTTCTCTTTGTGGTATGGTACCTTGCAGTACAATTTCAGAGAGATCCATACACTTGAACACAAGTTATTGTCTGGAAACTAGAAAAATGCCTGTTTTTAGGCCCCTTTTTGGCCCAAAATTCCCAAACGTTTAAGGCAATTACCCCCAAACTCAAACCCAGCTTTCCTTTTGTGATATGGAACCTTGTAGTACAATTTCATAAAGATCCATACACTTGAACACAAGTTATTGTCCTGAAACTAGAAAAATGCTTGTTTTTTGCCCCTTTTTGGCCCCTAATTCCTAAAATTTTGAGGCAATTACCCCCAAATCAATCCCAGCCTTCCCTTTGTGGTATGGTACCTTGCAGTACAATTTCAGAGAGATCCATACACTTGAACACAAGTTATTGTCTGGAAACTAGAAAAATGCTATTTTTGGCCCCTTTTTGGCCCCTTATTCCTAAACGTTTTGGGCAATTACCCCCAAACTCAATTCCAGCTTTCCCTTTGTGATATGGAACCTTAAAGTTCAATTTCAGAAAGATCCATACACTTACACACAAGTTATTATCATGAAACTAGAAAAATGCTTGTTTTTTGCCCCTTTTTTGGCCCCTAATTCCTAAAATTTTAAGGCAGTTACCCCCAAAATCAATCCCAGAATTTCCTTTGCGATATGGAACCTTGTGGTACAATGTCAGAGAGATCCATACACTAACACACAAGTTATGTCTGGAAGTTACAACAAGAGTGCACACGCTGAAATGTCTCGCCTACTATACTGACCATTGATTTTATGTTGATAGTCCTACATATAAAGTATCACATTAACATTTATGATCCAAGAAAATGAGGTCAAGGTCAGATAAACCAAGTCGGAAATATATGTACACCTTTAATACAATCACTCCATACACAGAATATAGATGACCTATTGCTTATAGTATAAAAGAAACAGACCAAACCATGGAAATTTTATATTGACCAATGAACCATGAAAATGAAGTCAAGGTCATTTGAACCCTGCCAGACAGACATGTACACATTAAAATCATTCCAAATATAGTTGACCTATTGCTTAAGGTATCTAAGAAAAAAAGTTAACCAGGAAAACTGAACATTGAGCAAAGAACCATGAAAATGAGGTCAAGGTCAAATAAAACTTGCCAGACTGACATGAACATCGTAAAATATTTCCATACACCAAATACAGTTGACCTATTGCATACAGTATTAGAAAAACAGACCAAAATACAAAAACTAAACTATGACCACTGAACCATGAAAATGAGGTCAAGGTCAGATGACACCTGCCAGTTGGACATGTACACCTTACTATCATTACATACACCAAATATAGTAGACCTATTGCTTACAGTATAAGAAAAACAGACCAAAACACAAAAAAATAACATTGAGCAATGAACCTTGAAAATGAGGTCAAGGTCAAATAAAACATGCCAGACTGACATGTACATCATAAAATATTTCCATACACCAAATATAGTTGACCTACTGCATACAGTATTAGGAAAACAGACCAAAACACAAAAACTTAACATTGAGCAATGAACCATGAAAATGAGGTCAAGGTCAAATAAAACTTGCCAGACTAACATGTACATCATAAAATATTTCCATACACCAAATATAGTTGACCTACTGCATACAGTATTAGGAAAACAGACCAAAACACAAAAACTTAACATTGAGCAATGAACCATGAAAATGAGGTCAAGGTCAAATAAAACTTGCCAGACTGACATGAACATCGTAAAATATTTCCATACACCAAATACAGTTGACCTATTGCATACAGTATAAGAAAAACAGACCAAAACACAAAAACTAAACTATGACCACTGAACCATGAAAATGAGGTCAAGGTCAGATGACACCTGCCAGTTGGACATGTACACCTTACTATCATTATATACACCAAATATTGTAGACCTATTGCTTATAGTATTCAGAAAACAGACCAAAACACAAAAAAATAACATTTAGCATGAACCTTGAAAATGAGGTAAAGGTCAAATAAAACATGCCAGACTGACATGTACATCATAAAATATTTCCATACACCAAATATAGTTGACCTACTGCATACAGTATTAGGAAAACAGACCAAAAACACAAAAACTTAACATTGATCAATGAACCATGAAAATGAGGTCAAGGTCAAATAAAACTTGCCAGACTGACATGAACATCGTAAAATATTTCCATACACCAAATACAGTTGACCTATTGCATACAGTATTAGAAAAACAGACCAAAACACAAAAACTAAACTATGACCACTGAACCATGAAAATGAGGTCAAGGTCAGATGACACCTGCCAGTTGGACATGTACACCTTACTATCATTACATACACCAAATATAGTAGACCTATTGCTTACAGTATAAGAAAAACAGACCAAAACACAAAAAAATAACATTGAGCAATGAACCTAGAAAATGAGGTCAAGGTCAAATAAAACATGCCAGACTGACATGTACATCATAAAATATTTCCATACACCAAATATAGTTGACCTACTGCATACAGTATTAGGAAAACAGACCAAAACACAAAAACTTAACATTGAGCAATGAACCATGAAAATGAGGTCAAGGTCAAATTAAACTTGCCAGACTAACATGTACATCATAAAATATTTCCATACACCAAATATAGTTGACCTACTGCATACAGTATTAGGAAAACAGACCAAAACACAAAAACTTAACATTGAGCAATGAACCATGAAAATGAGGTCAAGGTCAAATAAAACTTGCCAGACTGACATGAACATCGTAAAATATTTCCATACACCAAATACAGTTGACCTATTGCATACAGTATTAGAAAAACAGACCAAAACACAAAAACTATACTATGACCACTGAACCATGAAAATGAGGTCAAGGTCAGATGACACCTGCCAGTTGGACATGTACACCTTACTATCATTACATACACCAAATATAGTAGACTTATTGCTTATAGTATCTCAGATATGGACTTGACCACGAAAACTTAACCTTGTTCACTGATCCATGAAATGAGGTCGAGGTCAAGTGAAAACTGTCTGACGGGCATGAGGATCTTGCAAGGTACGCACATACCAAATATAGTTATCCTATTACTTATAATAAGAGAGAATTTAACATTCCAAAAATTCTGAACTTTTTTTTCAAGTAGTCACTGAACCATGAAAATGAGGTCAAGGACATTGGACATGTGACTGACGGAAACTTCGTAACATGAGGCATCTATATACAAAGTATGAAGCATCCAGGTCTTCCACCTTTTAAAATATAAAGCTTTTATGAAGCTAGCTAACGCCGCCGGATCACTATCCCTATGTTGAGCTTTGTTGACAAAAGTCGCAGGCTCGACAAAAATGCTTATTTTTGGCCCCTAATTCCTTAACTGTTGGTACCATAACCCCCAAAATCAATCCCAACCTTCCTTTTGTGGTATTGAACCTTATGGTTAAATTTCATGGAGATCCATTCACTTAAACTAAAGTTAGAGTGGGAAAACAAATGTGTCTTCGGACGACGACGAAGATGACGCCAACGTCATACCAATATACGACCAAAAATTTTTTAATTTTTGCGGTCGTATAAAAACCCCATGAGGAGGCTCATTACTTCCCTAAGGAAAACACATGTACTGAGTCAGTAATATGAGTCTTTTTCCATCTCTTCCATTAGCTGGTATTCCAATGCTTTTTTATTTTTATCATTCTTTTTGGGACTTTCCATATTTCAAACTCAATTAAAGTTTGTTATTTTCTATTCTACAACAAATAAAGAAGATGAACCATTTGCATACTATTTATTCTATATACACATCTATGAAGATCTAGATGCGAAACAAATTATCTAGAATGACAATAACTTACTTTTGACATTAATGTTTACATTAATAAAAGAAGTAAATATTAACTTAAAAATTAAAATTTCCAAAACAAAAGAAAAAGACTCCTTTCTGAAACATCTAGACTGGACATCTTTTTGGCTTTACTATACCCACACACCTTTCCACCATTACTTAAAATCACTACGTACGTCTGCACTGAAAACACACCGAACTTCATCGAAAATCACTATCTGTTATCCCCATAGCTGTTTGTTACATGGTATCACTTCTAACAAGAAATGATTGTAACAGGATGCTGTTACGAAGTCTCCTAAACGAAGCTCCCATAATTCGTAATTCCCAGGGTTGCCTGACATTGGACAAATTCCAGTGAAAATTGGTTTGGTCCAGTAAAGTTATATGCATTAGTGATGCCTGGGGACTAACCCTGTATATCATTCAAATCATCTTGGCATGACAAACCAGAATATATATGGTTTAGGGGTGGGGATCTCGACCATTTACAAGATACTAGAACATTAAGGGTGGGGGGGGGGGAACCCCTGGGGACTGACCCTAAACTTCATTCAAATGTTCGAGACATGACGAACAGGAATATATATGGTTTAGGGGTGGGGATCACGACCATTTACAAGATATTAGAATTTTCTCAAATGACAGGGGGTCGGGATGACCCCTGGGGACTAACCCTGTATATCATTCAAACCATCTTGGCATGACAAACCAGAATATATATGGTTTAGGGGTGGGGATCTTGACCACTTACAAGTTATTAGAACTTTCTTAAATGGCTGGGGGTGGGGGTGACCCCTGGGGACTTACCCTGTATTTCATTTAATGTGCTTTATCATTTAGAACATTTTCAATTAAAAAGATTGTGTCTATCACAAACGGTTTTCAATTTATAATCATTTGAAAATTTAAAAAAATAAAATCCCACAGGGTTCTATAGTAAAACCCTCCTTTCTTATTGCCCCTCAAAGTACCCCTTTATAAACCCCATTACACAAACAAAACCCTGATTGCACTACTAGACATGTTAGTCTAACATATTGTGAAACCCAAAGTTAATCTGACAAGCGGTTTTGGAGAACGGGTGCGGACAAGTTCAAATTTAAAAGTGGCGGAAGAGGAAGAAGAAGAAGAAGAAGAAGAAGAAGAATAATAATAATAATAAGAACTGAGCAAAACCAATAAGTCTTCCCAAACTTAACTTAACAAGACGTTCAGCATAATTCATTTGAAATGCATATTCAAATGATTGTTTCAAAATCCTTACATAAAACATAGCTGCTGAAAGGCAACCTTTAGATTTTGGGTAGGCAAACATTTGTATCCTGTGAAGGCTAACCTTGAGATGATGAGTAGACAAATCTTGTCTAGACTAATGTAATTTTAATGTCTAGATCATGTGTAGACTAACATTGGGTTCTTGAGTCGACAGACCTTGGGATCATGTGTAAACTTACATTGGGTTCATGGGTCGACTGACCTTGGTATCATGTGTAAGCTAATATTGAGTTCATGGGTCGGCAAACCTTGGGATCATGGGTAGACAAACATTTGGTTCATGGGTAGACAAACCTTGGGATAACGGGTAGGCAAACGTTTGGATAATGAGGAGAACAACCTTGAGGTCAAGGGTAGACAAACCTTGTGTTCACTGGTAGGCAGACCTTGGAATCATGGAAAGGCAAAATTTGGATCATGGTTAGACAAAATAGTGACTTCAGTGGGATCATGGGTAGGGAAAACTTGGGTATATGGGTAGGCAAACTTTGGGATCATGGGTAGGGAAACCTTTGGGATCATGGGTAGGGAAACCTTTGGGATCATGGGTAGGGAAACCTTGGGTATATGGGTAGGCAAACTTTGGGATCATAGGTAGGGAAACCTTTGGGATCATGGGTAGGGAAACCTTGGGTATATGGGTAGGCAAACTTTAGGATCATGGGTAGGGAAACCTTTGGTATATGGGTAGGCCAACCTTGGGATCATGGGTAGGAAAACCTTTGGTATATGTGGGTAGGCAAACTTTGGGATCATGGGTAGGGAAACCTTGGGTATATGGGTAGGCAAACTTTGGGATCATGGATAGCAGTCACCCAGATGAAAAGGAGAACCAAACTGACATCTAAATAATGATACCAAAAAGGTGAGGCACATTAATTACCATTATCACAAAGTTGTACATAATTGCTTTCATAAAAGTGTCAAAAGTGGTGAAGTATGGATTAGTATGCAGGTATGTCTTATTCAGAAATGGTCTTTGTTTTGGAGAGTGATTATAGCAGTTTAAAATGTCCTTCTTTCTGCACTTAAACTGTATTTTCTTAAAATTATCAGTCTATACACTGTTCTTTTCAAAGTGTTTTCCTTCATATAAACATGTTACTTATCTAAATGCAATAGAAGAACTAAAAATAATCCTGAATAATACCTTTTGCAAACAATACAAAAAATTGCTGTCCCGTAACAGTTAATCTTCTCTATTGAAAACAAATATATTTAAGTAATATGTGGGATAGAAAAAAAAGTTCCAATATTTGTTTTCGTAGGAGGTTAAATTTTAAATTTCCTTATGTTCCAAGTTGCCAAATTGGTAATTGAAACCTTTAACCAAAAAATAAATCCAGTTTTAGCAAGCATTGAATTAAGATAACAACACTAGACTAATGCCACAACAAATAGTTCAGCATTTATACATTTTGAGCAGAGCCTTTTACTTTAATATATATATATATATATATATTTACACCTATTACAATAAGTAATAATACTGGACTTTTAACAACATGAAAAGGTTATACTTTTAAGTAATCACTCAGCTCTATCCAAAATATATCATTTCTGAAAGCCTGAATTTGACTAAAATTAGTTTATGATATACATATGAGATATCTCCTTCCTTGAAAGCATTACAGCTTCCCTGCAATGAAGTGCAATGGTGAGAGGTGGACTTTCCACAAGACTTTCATGAAAACAGGTTCTTATAAACTTGATCTTTTTACTTTCAATCTACTTCCTATCAAACAATTATAAGGAATAGTATTAATATATGTATATATTGAAGTTTAAAATAATATCTGCTTCTTGCCATTGGTCTTCATTGCAGCATACAAATACTACTAGGAAAATAGATAACTCAGATCATATTACAAGTCAAATTACAGGTTTTTTTCAGATTGACTTCTGCAAAGGGCTATAGCAAATCTGTTCTGTTCCAAAGAGGAATTTGTAAAACATCTAAATAAACCCTTTGAGTAATTAAGTCACATATCTAACGAAGATTTCTATGCAAAAATGTAATCCAATCTTCCTAAGGTTTATAAAAATAAATGGGGAATGTGTCCATGGGACACAGATGATGCCCCGCTTGCACATCATATAAAGTTATAAAGGGACAAAACTGAAGAACATTAAAAGTGACGCTACCCAAAATTCAAAATTGATCTGTGTTTTGTGGTAATAAGCATTGTGTATAAGTTTCATAACATTTGGTTGAGGCAAACTTAAGTTAGAGAACGGAAACCAAAAATTCAGCAATTTTTCCATTTGTAAAGGGGCATAACTCTAGAATAGTTAAAGTGACACCACCAAAATTCAAACTTGATCTGTGGTAATAAGCATTGTGTATAAGTTTCATAACAGTTGGTCGAGGCAAACTAAAGTTAGAGAACGGAAACGAAAAATTCAGCAATTTTTCCAGTTGTAAAGGGGCATAACTCTAGAACGGTTAAAGTGACACCACCAAAATTCAAACTTGATCTGTGTTTTGTGGTAATAAGCATTTTGTATAAGTTTCATAACATTTGGTTGATGCAAACTAAAGTTAGAGAACGGAAACCAACTTTGGGACGTACGGACGAACAGATGTACGGGCGTACGTACAGACGGACAAGGGTAAAACTTAATGCCCTCTCTGCTACGGCGGGGGCATAAATATAGCAATTAATCAGTGGAAGTAATGAAATTCAAATTTACCATGAAAATGTATATTTCTTAGTTTGCCAAAAATTACATTTTGTACAATTCAATCAAGCTGTCATTTGTTCCAGCAAATTTTCTTCTTTTTACATGAAAGAAATATACACAGCTAATCTCACATATAATATTGCACATTTATACTTATATGTTTTTTAGTACATTTTTTATATAAATAAATATATGTACAGAACAAACCCAACCTGAATAGGGTCTAAGAAACTCCAACAGATTTAACAATCTGAAACGTCTTGCCTGCATAATTGCTTGTAACTTAATAATATCTTGAGCTACTTTGAAATAAGTCTTACTATACGTATAAAGAAAACTGAATGTTCGCTGATGAACCACGAAAATAAAATTACGGTCAGATTCTACAGACGAAACTTCAGTTCACCTTCCACTCGAAGTAACTGATATATTGATCATTAGCATGAAAACTTAACCTTGATTATTGAAACAAGGAATCATGTGATTCTTGTCAAACAGAAACATAACCCCCACATGATCCCTAAGACATATATAATGGAACTTATACTTACAGTAATTCACCTTATTGTGAAGCTTGGCCAATCAGTAATGAAATGAGGTCAAGGTCAGGTGAACCCTGTCTAAAACTTGAGACAGAAATAGGAGCCTTTAATGACACCTTCTTTTATCATCTAGTTTAAATTCAGAATTATTGCAAGGGTTTTATTAATGCGAATAATGCAACTGGACATGTATCGCAAAAATTAGAATATCCATTCTGATATCTGATTTTCATGAAATCGCAATAGTTAATTTCGCATTTTTGTCCATTCTTAAATAAACTGTTATCACAGAGATATGTCTCGCCTTTTTGTAATTTTGATGATGCAAATGTTGAAATTAAAATTGCAATACTTTAACATGTAAGTTATGCAAATATTCAAAGTCGATGAACCATGACTGAATGTACATGGCTAAACAATCTCCATGGAAATGAGATGTGCCAATGCTAATACAACTGCATACCAAATGCCATTGACTTATTATAAGTCGTTCTCATTAAACAAACCTAAACACAAACATTAACTTGTAAACTATGTAAAAGTTTCAAAGTCAATGAACCATGATCAGGGGTGGGGCTATATAATCTCCATGGAAACCATACTTGCAAATGCCAATAAATTTGCATACCAAATATCAATGACTTAACATTAGCAGTTCATCTTAAACTGATCTAATCACAAACTAATACATGTAAACTAAGCAAAAGTTTCAAAGTAAATAGACCATGACTGAGGGGGCGGGGCCAAATATTCTCCATGGAAATGAGATGTGCTAATGCTTATACAACTGAACACCAATTAACATTGGCCTACCACTAATGGTTCCCCTTGAACTGACCTAATCACAAACTAATACATGTAAACTTAGCAAAATTTTCAAAGTCTATAGACCATGACTAAGGGGGCGGAGCCAAATAATCTCCATGGAAATGAGATATGCCCATGCTTATACAACTGCATACCAAATATCATTGACCTACCACTAGAGGTTCCCCATAAGATGACCTTATCACAAACTAATACATGTTAACTATGAAAAGTTTCAAAGTCAATAGACCTTGACTGAGGGGGCGGGGCCAAATATCTCCATGGTAATGAGATGTGCCAATGCTAATACAACTGCATACCAAATATCATTGACCTACCACTAGTGGTTCACCATGAACTAGACCTAATCACAAACTAATACATTGTTGACGCCGCCGTCGTTGCCGGAAACAGCATATCTCTGTCTCGCTTTTTGACTCCGTCAAGGCGAGACAAAAATCGTAATAATAAATGCATGCCATAATTTCCGAATTTACAGTAATATAAATGTGTCTACTGAGGAAGATTTGTAATACATTTTATCATAACATTATTCCTGCAAGCTAAATTAACGTGTATTTACTGTTTCCCAGCAAATTCTTTTGTACAAGGTTAAGTTTGTGAGCACTTGAGTACTTGCTTTTGACAAAGTTGATATTTCTTAAGGCATTAGCGTCTCATCTCATCCCCTAAAGTAAAATTCTTACAATGTCAATGGTATATCTTAAATACTTCTCTAGACATTATTCTGAAATGGATTTTATCAGACAACCCTAACAATGTGTTGACAATTGTACTGTCTTACCAAAACCATTGCCTAAAAAGTGATACCTATGTCTTACTTTGTATTATTTGTTGCAAGCAAGACATAAATAAAGAAGAATGTAAATAGTTTTACGACATCACTTTCATGGTTTAAATTGAAAATACATTATCAATAGATCTAACCTAAATGCAATAAATAGTACCAAAGGGAGATAATTCATAAATAGTATCAATAGGGGAGATAACTCATGATTAACAACTCACCTGGATAATATTTTATTCATTGTCATAAAAAAACACTGATGTTGACCTTTTCTCTAATCAGAAAAAAAATAGTTTTATTGATAATGCATTCAAGGTACCTTCTGACAAGGTGTGTAAATGCCATGCATTTAATAAAAGGTTAAACTACTGTTAGATCAAACAAAAGTATTGCTAAGTTCTCAGTCCAAATAATCTGTAAAAAGATGTAGGCATCTTTTCATTTCTATTGTATTTGAAAGTAATGGAGTAAAGTTTTCTTTTTTTTGCTTTAGTTTGTTACAGCTGGATGGGGAGGGGAGTATACCACAATGTTGGTCTTTCTATCCTGGTTCTGCAATTACTGCAACTTTATATTCAGGGTTATATTTTTTAAGGTAAATTTTACCTAAACAAAATGTGCTGTGAGCTATTGCTCACTAATGATAACCTGCTATAAGTATTTGGTTACCAGAAAGTCAACTAGAGATGTACGATCACGTTGTTAAAACACAACACACAGTATATGCTCACATGAAGGTTGGGTATGGGTTTTTCTCATTGTTGAAGGCCATATGGTTGCCTATAGTTGCTCACATCCACTTCATTTGAACTTTGATGGATAGTTTTCTCATTGGCAATCATTCCACATCTCCTAATTTTTATATTGAAACCAAATTTCAGGAATCTCAGATTTGTAGTTTCTAGGAAAAATGCTGCGAAAATTTCATGAAACAGACAGAAGGACAGACAGAAGTTAACAAGTTTTACTCTTTCCTTTAGAGCAACAGTGAGATGAACATCTAATTATAACTGAGATCAACCAGATACTATTTTTGCAGAATCAGGATTGTTTGCTCGCTTCAAACTTGAGATCTTTGTAGCATTTAATTTAACCTGAGATTACTATGTTCTAGTAATCTCAGATTTAATCTCTATTGAAGACCTCATAGTTATGAAATCAAACTCAGGTAATTTTTTTCTGTTTGAAAGGCACCACTGTATAAATGACTTTTCATTACTCAATAAGAAAAATGTTGCATCCATAATCAATATGTGAGCGGATCTGAGAACCAAGAAATTCATTTACATCACTTAACTTGGTTTGTTTTATAGTTGAATAGTTCATTCAAAAAAATATTATTTGAGTTGAGAATAATATTTTTGGACAAATTTGCATGTTTTTTAGGATGTCACAACACTTTTTACAAAACAAAAATAATATATAGTATATCAACAGTAAACACTTATCTCTCAAATTGGAATGATTTCATTTAACATAATTTTGAACCTAAATTTTATTATTAATTATACATATAAAAATCCTATGGAATACTATCTCTAGATGAAAACACATCTGAGTGATAAAATATTGTCTCCCCTTACACATCTTCATAAAAAGTGTTTATCATTTCTTTCATTCATATTTTCTCATTTAGTTTTGGAAAAAGCTTGTATATTAATATATTATGTTTAAAAAGATTTCATGTATTTTTTTCTTTTAAACTTACTTAAATTGCAAAAGTTTTAATGACAGTCAGTCTATAGAAGTTTTCAATCAACTATGACAGACTTTAACAAGAGGCTGTCAGAGTGACAGCAAGCCTGATTTTCCTGCAGAGGTGGAACCCTGAACAGTTGAGCAAGTATGGACACTACATTTAAGCTTAAAACAGCTCTGAATTTGGATTGTGATTGAATATTTGACACAGCATAGGTTTGTGACACAAAATGAATGTGGTCAAAGAACTGAAATATTTAAATTTGGACATTTACCTATTATGGTCCAATATCCAAAATCTAAGTACATTGTTAGAATCAGCATATCAAAGAACCTCAAGAATTCAATTTTGGATGAAATCAAACAAAAGTTTAATTTAGGAACCTTTGGACCTCAATGTGGACCAATTTGATAAAGGAGCCCACAATCCAAAATCTCTCAATACATGGTTAGATTCAGCATTTCAAAGAACCCCATAAATTCAAATTTTGTTGAATCAAACAAAGTTTAATTTTGGACCCTGATTTGGACCAACTTGAAAACTGGGCCCAAAAATCTAATATTTAAATACAGGTTTAGATTCAGCATTTGAAAGAACCCTATATATATTTAATTTATGTTGAAATGAAACACAGTTTAATTTTATCCATATGATTTTCTGTTCAAAGGGAAATAACTCAAACTGAATAAATAGTTCTCTAAAATTAGATATTATGTTATATACATCCATTTTCAAATTATAATCAATAATATAATAACAACAACCAGTGATGACTAAATTCTCTAAAATTAGATATGATTTAATCACTAAAACATTGTTAGAATCAGCATATCAAAGAACCCCAAGAATTCAATTTTTGATGAAATTAATCAAAAGTTTAATTTAGGACCCTTTGGACCACAATGTGGTATTATATAATTAATAATGAAAATAAATACAGGTTTGGATTCAGCATTTCAAAGAACCCTATATATATTCAATTTATGTTGAAATCAAACACTGTTTAATTTTGGACCCCGATTTGGACCAACTTAAAAACTGGGCCCAAAATCAGAAATCTAAATATATGTTTATTAAAAGACAATATAAGCTTAGTTTTTAAAGGAGTTCATTTCATCAAAAAATAAAATGCTCCGATGGGCGCAGCTTGATATGACCGCAGAGGTCAAACCCTGAACAGTTGGGGCAAGTATGGACACAACATTCAAGCTTGATACACACTGAATTTGGATTGTGATTAAATATTTGACACAGCATAGGTTTCTGACACAGAATGAATGTGGTCTAAGAACTTATAAATTTTTAATTTACCTATTCCAACCATATCATTATTATTTGCTTTTATATATAAATCAGAAATAACCAATTTAAAATGGAAAATTTTAAAGAAAAAAAAAGGAAAAAATGGAAAAAAAAATCCCTCTCCCCAAATTTTTTGAACCCCCTTATGATTCATCACCCCCAAACTCAATCCCAGCCTTCCCTTTGTGGTATGGTACCTTGCAGTTCAATTTCAGAGAGATCCATACACTTGAACACAAGCTATTGTCTGGAAACTAGAAAAATGCTTGTTTTTTGGCCCCTAATTCCTAAATGTTTAGAACAATTACCCCCAAACTCAAACCCAGCTTTCCCTTTGTGATATGGAACCTTGTAGTACAATTTCATAAAGATCCATACACTTACACACAAGTTATTGTCATGAAACTAGAAAATGCTTGTTTTTTGCCCCTTTTTGGCCACTAATTCCTAAAATTTTGAGGCAATTACCCCCAAAATCAATCCCAGCCTTCCCTTTGTGGTATGGTACCTTGTGGTACATGTCAGAGAGATCCATACACTAACACACAAGTTTTGTCTGGAAGTTACAAAAATACTTATTTTTGGCCCCTAATTCCTTAACTGTTGGTACCATAACCCCCAAAATCAATCCCAACCTTCCTTTTGTGGTATTGAACCTTATGGTAAAATTTCATAGAGATCCATTCACTAAAACTAAAGTTAGAGTGCGAAAACCAATGTGTCTTCGGACGACGACGACGACGATAAAAATACATATAGCATTTAGAAAATTAGTTTTTACAGAATAACAAACAAACCTATCACAAAATTCTTCAAACAATTAACCAAAGAAAAGAAAAAAAAATCAAAATTTTTATCATTAATACAATGTCTTTTAAAAATCTATAAAACTATAAAACTTATCTGTAATTATCTTCAAAATGTCTAAAAATGAACAGTAAATTTCTTACTATATTTATACAGTCCTATATAGCTTATAATCATCAGCACTTATGAAACAGAAAATTTTCAAATGAATCTGTCACTCCAATTATAATTGTGTCATAAGACATTTACCATATGCTTTGTAATCTGATAATAGGCGAGTGACTTTAACCATAAAATTAAATTTTTAATGCACCCACCTAACATACGGCTAAATTATATATCATTTGAAAGCTACACATCTGTACTATCTGTTTTGCCCGGTCGTAAAAAAAACGTAACGGTGCAATTTCCGTCAAATCAAGATCAAAGGCCAAGGATGAATAAGTGCATATTTTCTAAGATTTCAGCTTGATTGCATAATATGACTTTTATATACTAAATTCACATATGCAAACCATTTAAACTTTTAGCAGAGAGATTAACGGTCATTAATCAAATGCATTTTAAAATATTTAAAACGTGTTTTTGATAGACAAGCACATGTTTCCTGAAATTTGAGTAAATGTTAACAAAATGTGTGAAAACCCAAATTTTTCTTTCTGATGCAACTGCTTATCACTTTAAACTAAGTAAAACCTTGTAATAACTATCAAAGAAGTTTTTGACACCATAAATTTCCTAAAATTATGCTTACTTCTAATCAAACAGCAAATCATAACAACTCATGCAGTTGCCCAAAATACCGCCATCTGCAAAAAAACAGCTTTTAAGCATTTCTTCCTATTTAAACATTGTATGTGGTCAATATAAGATTTAATAAACAAATTCTTAAGAATCTGAAAAATTTAAAGTGAAAAAATATGTGTGCGAATCATACTATTGCTTGAAATAAAGGAGGCGAAACTAAGAGATTGCAATCTGCATTGTAACTACCAGACTGAAATAAACATCTTTTGACTTTTCTAATTGTTTGATTTGCAGCTTCATTATAAACATTGATGTAGTGAAAAGACCTTTTATTTATTAAATGTGAACCATAAAAAATAAATTGAAAATTTAGACATAAATAAATAAAAAATAAATTGATGAAAATTGAAATTTAAAAGAATTTAAAAACCAGTAAACACATTATAAAACTTGACATCTTGATTGCTTAAATTGGTTGTTCATTGTTTAAATGCAGTAATTCATCACATAAGAATAATTTTGAAGAAAAAAATCCATTAATACGCAACGATTCTAGTTACAACTAGACTTTCTGAATAGCTTAAATGACTAGTTCATTTTTCATACGATGATGACTTCATGCAAGAGCTTCTGATGACGACTGAAAAGAAGCTACCATTTTCTTGAAACTTCACTTTCCACTATATAGATGATGTCATCTCGCTGTATAGTGCCAAATTTGTCACAATGTTTGACTCGTATTTTCCATTGAAATTAAAAAAAAAGACTCAACAAATATAGTTTACTCTACCACTTATCTTGAAATCGACGATGAGGGTTGGTTGAGAATAATTTTTACGACAAAAGAGATGAGCATAAATCAACCCATAAAAACACTCCTTACTAACCAATTATAAACTTTTCATTTCTATGTAGCAACATTATAGCAACACCTGCATATCTATACTATTAAAGGAGGAGACCGATTTCATTGAGCCTCAACTCCTCTGAAACAATGACAAGTCGGAATATTTATGATATGACGTATAAATGTAGGGTTTTGCATTTCCTAAATTTGTCTTTGAATGCTCAGTCGACGTACTGCCCGCAAAATTAAATAAAACTCTTTATTTAAACACTTGCCCAATTGTAACGTGATTTCGCGGCATCTTCTTGTGGAGTATATATCTCCAAGTTGATACAATATTCCAGAACTTGCATTTACTTTCACGATTGTCGTGATAGTGCGTAACTGCTCACAATGAAGATATTAAATAAAGGCAACTATAGTATACCGCTATTCAATAGTAATCAATCGATTTACTAGTAACTGAAACAAATCCGGGTCACAAACCAAAAACCGTGGAAAACGCATCAACTATAAGAGGAACACAACGGAATAACAGAAACACTGAACTGCTACAAAAACAAACATTAACATACAAAGAAACAGATTATTCGATACCAACTGCCATATGCCTGACTTGGTACAGGACATTTGAAGAAAAATGGTGGTTTGAACATGGTTTTAAACCAGAGTTCAAATGCAAAGTTGAAATCATCCCTTTGAAAATTTTATGGACGCCACTACGAGTTGGTTGACAATTATGAAATATCTGTTTTGCCAGATGACGACTGATAAGTTCCAATCGACGTAACCAAAATACCGTCATTTCTGCCTTGAATGTCACCTACCGAAAATAAGGCTTGGCACCGAGGTAGGAATTGCATGAGCCACAAGACGGGTGTCACATGTGGAACATGATCTGCTCACCCTTTTGGAGCCCCTGAGTTCACCCCAAATATTTTTGGGGGATTTGTGTTACTCAATCTGTACTTGTCTTGTTCGTTTTTTGCCCGGCTTTGTCAGTTGGTTTTCAATTATGAGTTTGATGTCCCTTTGATATAATTCGTCACTCTTCAAGTAGTAAAAGTTTTAAAAATTGTAGATCATTGTAGTTAAATGTATCATGATAACTATTTGGTTCTATATATATATATATATCACCGCGGATATTTGTCTTATTGCGTTAATCTTCTTCACTTTACTTTGAGGCGATTTTTTTGCCGATTTTCATTACTGAAAGATAATATCTTTAAAGTGAAATAATACCAAAGGGTCAATCAACATCTCAAACCATGAATCAAATAAACTTAATTAAAACCATGAACAAAATAAAATTAAAGTCCAAGAGACGAACAACAGTCCAAAAAACACAGCACAGCATGAAAACGATCACTGCCTAAAACAGCGAATGATCTTATGAGGTCAGGAAGGTATTAAACTTTTTCATTTTTTTATTTCACAACTGCTTATAGTGTTTTACATACACACTGACCTGCATTTGTATTTTAAAAGCTTATGTTGAAAATACTCAATCCTATCATTATACCTTTGAAATTTGGTTTGTGAGAATAAAGATATATAGAAGCATCTTTTATTCAAATAATTAAAGAGATTAAACTTCTAAACACATTTAATATGTCTAACACGATTTTAAACTAAATAAGAAGCAGAAGCATTATATGTAGTTCGTTTACATTCCGCTTTAGACAACC
Organism: Mytilus californianus; assembly: GCF_021869535.1. Taxonomy (NCBI): domain Eukaryota; kingdom Metazoa; phylum Mollusca; class Bivalvia; order Mytilida; family Mytilidae; genus Mytilus; species Mytilus californianus. Next base: position 68,448,977 of record NW_026262593.1, on the reverse strand, counting down.
AAGTGTTTCTAAACAAGGTTACTTATTTCAATGTTGCCTACGATTTAGTCGCAAAGTCATGTTTGCATTTAAACAGGATTAAAAAAAGTAAATAAGTTTGACTTCGTAAAAAACATATTTTTACCTCAATTAGCTCGTATATATTCTTTTCGAACTTTAAATACCCCTTCTTTTATTATGGAAAATCATTCTCCTCCCTGATATTGAAAATTGGCGATGTGCTATCTTAACATAGAATAACAAAATGATCGCTATTTGCAGATGGCAGATTTTTGGGCAACTGCAAACACTTCAATAGAAGGCTGTTCTATGAACAATAATTAATAATTGCATCTTAAAATTACAAAACAAATATTCCTTGACCTAAAACATATTATTAATCTATTTTTTTAGCATACAAATATCGATCCCCCAAGATATATTTTGCTTTTGGAACAATTTTTTCATTTTTTTAAGATTTGTGATGAATTTCAATTTTCGGGAAATATTGCGCATATAACCTCTTATTTTTTGTTTGATTTGGAAATAATGTATTATGTTATATAAAGTTTATATGATCTTCTGAAAAATTTTATGGTACAAGAATTAGGAAATAGCTTTTTGTTTAGTAATCGCAAAAATTCGTAAGGGTTCCGCGGAACCCAGTGTCTCGCCTACTTTTGCTGTTAATCACAGGCTCAACAAAAATTAGGAAAAAAATTAATAAAAATATTCCTCTCTATACTATCTTTTGATTGTAAGTAGCTTCTGTCCAAGTTTGGTAAAAATCCAGGATAGTTTATGAATCTAATAAATGTTATAAAAACTTAAACTGCAGACTGTATGTAATGTTAACTGGAAGAAAAACTAAGTCCATTTACAAGTAAAATACGGAAAAAATGGAACAATATTTAACAAAATTTCCTTCTAGAAACTAGCTTTTAATCATAAACAAGCTTCTGTCCAAGTTTGGTACAAATCCAGGATAGTTTAAGAAAGTTATTAAAATTTCAAAAACTTTAACCACAGAGTGAATGTAATGTTTCCTGGCAGAAAAACTAAGTCCATTTATAAGTAAAATATGGAAAAAATGGAATTTTTTTTTTACAAAATTTACATTTGAATATTATCTTATGATCATAAACAAGCTTCTGTCCAAGTTTGGTAGACATCAAGATTAGTTTAAGAAAGTTATTAAAATTTCAAAAAATTTAACCACAGAGTGAATATTTGTGGACGCCGCCGACGACAACGACGCCAACGGAATGTAGGATCGCTATGTCTCGCTTTTTCGACAAAAGTTGAAGGCTCGACAAAAATTGGAATGTTTTTTCATGACCTTTGACCTTGATTTAACAGAAAATGCACCGTGCGATTTTTTTACGACCGGACAAAACAGAAAGTACAGATTATTAGCTTTCGAATGATATATAATACAGCTGTGTGTTAGGTGGGTGCATTAAAGTCGTTAACTAAGCGTCTTTTTGAAATAAGTCACTCGCCTATAACAGGTGAAAATTACTTAAAAACACTTAGTGTAATCAAACTTTATATATATAATTAACAATTTCTGTTCAAAGGGAAATAACTCAATCACATTAGAAGTACCACTTTTGTATATTAAAAAGGGTGAACAAGGAGAAAAGCTAAAATCGTGAAAATTTAACTTGGCCTTCATTTAGTCACAGGAAACAACATATCTAAATCTGAAAAAATTTGGTCATAGCGTTTTCATGTTATTGAACAGACACTGTTTGGCAGCCGCCCGCCAACCCCCCGACAGACAGCCCGCTGTACATCCCCAAATCAAAAATCGATTTTTCCTTCGAAAATCAGGTTAATAAAATCATACCATCATATGAAAGGTAAATTGAATACAAATGTCACTGATGATCTTTTGTTGACATTTATCATAACATATCAAATAATCATTAAAATCCTAAAATTTGTAACAAAATAAAAATCTCTGTGCATTTGAATTTCTCAATGTAAATTAAAAATAAAATACATTAGAAAACTAATATGTCAGCAAAGGCTGACAAAGAGTCACAGGTAAACAAGCTGGAATAAATATAGATTTTCTTTAAAGTGCTGGCAAAAACATGTCTCTCAAAATATGTCTGGTTTTTTTTAACAAAAATTGAGTTTTTACCAAATTTTGAAATTGTGAATCAATTTGGAATTAACAAGTTCTAATGAATCAATTTTCATTGAAATCCTAGCACAAAAAGATGTTTTTCAGAATTTGTGAACTCTCAGGAAGAAACTAAAATTTTAAAGACAAATTTCACCCCTTTTGGATACAATGTATTGGGTATCAACTTTGAATACTGTGGATTTATAATTATTTGTTGAATACCAATTTTCGTGGATTTCGTGGGTACATGTGAACCACGAATTCAAATGTTCAACGAATTACAAATTTTCTTTAGGCTTTGTAGGCAGAGATTGGCAAAACCACAAAATCAAATATCCACGAAAATGCAAGTTTTCCTCAATCCACGAAAATTGATACCCACTAAAATATATGAATCCACAGTAGCATATTATGACCTTAAACATAGCTTTTTGTTGAAATTCTGGAATAAAATCATGTTTCTCAAAATGTGTGATTTTTTTAACAAAGTTTTTTAACCACATTTTTTGTCCACATATAAAATAAACTGCTTCGCCAAGCGCAACTGGATACGACCACAGATGTCCAACTCTGAACAGTTGGTGCAAAAATGGACACATTATTCAAGCTTGATACAGGTCTGAATTTGGATTGTTATTAAATATTTGACACATTATAGTTTTCTGACACAGAATAAATGTAGTCATAGAACTTGAAATTGGTTATATGATTGAATTTATATTCAATTGAAGATTTCTTGCTGTTGTGCAATACACTGTGCTGTTGCGCAATACTTAGTAAATCTGTTTTCAGACTTTATACAAAGAATTAGCAAAATAAATTGAGACCCCCCCCCCAATTCTTTTTTTGGAAAATTGATAATTTCTTAAATCTTGAGGAAAAAAAATTGACCCCCCCCCAAAAAAAAATTTTTGTTTTGCCCCCCTTTTTCCAAAAAAAAATATTTGAAGAAATTTTCTTTTTAATTTCTTAAATCTGGAGGGAAAAAAAACACTTAAACACAAGCTATTGTCTGACAACTAGAAAAATGCTTATTTTGGCCCCTAATTCCTGAACGGTTTGGGCAATTACCCCCAATATGAATCCCAACCTTCTACTTGTGGTATTGTGTATTGAACCTTGTGGTACAAAATACTTATACACAAGTAATGGTCCTGAAACTAGAAAAATGCTTGTTTTTGGCCCCTTTTTGGCCCCTTATTCCTAAATGGTTGGGACCATCACCCCAAAAACAATCCCAACCTTCCTTTTATGGTATGAACCTTTTGGTTAAAACTCATAGAGATCCATACAACTAAACTAAAGTTTTTGTCCGGAAACCAAATGTCTTTAGACGAAACCTACGACAACGAAGACGTGATAGCAATATACGAATGCAAATTTTTTGCGGTCGTATAAAAAAATTAAAAGGGCCTTTCTTTTAGAGGTTTTAACAGTTTACATACAAATTATGGATATTGATTGATGCAATCTTTAACTTATCACACAACAAAGAAGTGTCGATGGACAGACAGGAGTTATAACTAGTCAGTGGAGCCCTAATTGATTTGACGATTTATTTTCTGCAAAAAATTCAGAAAGATGAATATATTATTAATAAAAACTTTCATTCTTAATATTTCCTGACCAGTAATAATCTATAACAATAAGTACAGGAACAGGTATATTTAGTATAAATTAAAGTTGTGTTACTGTTAGTTGTAACATGTGTAATTCACAAATATAATAAATATGCATATTAAATTCTGTGAATTGATAGTTACCAAAGCTGAATCATTGATAAAGTATTTAACATGCTAAACATGCTAATTCATCATTTACAACCTTAGATTAAAGTTTATACAACTGATGTAAATCAATTTTCTGTTAAAATTCAGTAGGCAGAACAGATTTAAAATATAATGTTCAAATTTGGAACATACTTTCTTGAATTCCATGAAATTTAAAGTGGTCCATAAAATACAATAAGCAATATGTTTTTTATCATGTTTTAAAAAATCTACAACACACCTCATCAGAAGAAAGACAATAAGAGCCATTTGTGATAAAATAATGATGATTTTACACTAATTATAATGCCTTAACTATGAGACAATTCTGTTGATGGTCTAGTCCATATCACAATTCATCAAAACTGTACCCAATTCTCATCTGTAGTATTAGTTGAATTAGAACTAAAAATAGAAAAATTAAAGTAGATATACAAGTATAGAAAGAATGATTTAAAACTTATAAGTAAAAGCCATCATAAAAATTCTTATGAACTCAGCTTGATAAACTCAGTTTAATATCAACTCTTGCTGGATTATAAGGTTTTAGTGAGTGTTGAAATTGAATTCACCACAACTTAAAATCTTTACCAAAATAAAAACAGTACAGCAATTTGAATTTAAAATGAAAGACAATTGACAGCAATCTTTTAAATAATTTTTTTTCCATTTGGCATGTCTTTCATTTAATATATCATTTGTGTTTTAACAATCTTTCCCTCTTCAGTTACATGCTGTGTTTGTTTATTTCAGGATTCCAAAGTCTCTTCTGAATGATTAAATCTTTTGATTTTAGGAGCCAACAATAACAAATATAACCACCAAAAGAGCCTGTATCTGCCACATATCCCAATCTTAACAAGGAATGTAAAATTATTTTCTTTAGAGGCTTTAAGCTTTAAAATAGGATAGGAAATTGTAACCATACAAACATGTAATAATGGTTCAAAGGAGTAGGTCCGGTAAGACCCCATTTTGGCCCCAAAATACAGCGTTTTACAAAGTTGTTGAAAATGTAAACTTTTAGCTATTTATTGGAAAGAAGAATACTTTTGTTACATATATATGGGCTGTTTTTGACAGTACAATGGACATGCATCAGGTACTAGTATCATCATTTCATGCAAAAATACTGAAATCTTCACAATTTTAGCATTTGTGCTAATTTTAAGACGGTTTTTATCTAAAATGGAAGTGGCCGCATTTGTGTTCATTCTTAATATTTAAATGCTGAGACTGAACACGAATGCGGCCACTTCCATTTTAAACAAAAACCATCTCAAAAGTGACGTTTTATGGCATATTTGATAGATTTTTCATATTTAAGCTTGAATTTGAGCCTCTTTGATGACCAAATCAGTTAAAATATTTAACATAAACTAATTGGATCGACTGAAGCAGACACTTAATTGTATAATAAAATGCTCAGCTGGGGCGCAGCTTGATACAACCGCAGAGGTCGAACCCTGAACAGTTGGGGCAAGTATGGACACAACATTCAAGCTTGATACAGCACTGAATTTGGATTGTAATTAAATATTTAATACAGCATAGGTTTCTGACACAGAATGAATGTGGTCTAAGAACTTAAAAATTTTTAATTTACCTATTCAAACCATATCATTATTATTTGCTTTTATATATATAAATCAGAAATAACCAACTTCAAATGGAAAATTTTAAAGAAAAAAAAAGGAAAAAAAAATCCCCCCCAAATTTTTTGAACCCCCTTATGATTCATCACCCCCAAACTCAATCCCAGCCTTCCTTTTGTGGTATGGTACCTTGAAGTACAATTTCAGAGAGATCCATACACTTGAACACAAGTTATTGTCTGTAAACTAGAAAAATGCTTGTTTTTTGGCCCCTTTTTGGCCCCAAATTCCTAAGTGTTTAGGGCAATTACCCACAAACTCAAACCCAGCTTTCCCTTTGTGATATGGAACCTTGCAGTACAATTTCATAAAGGTCCATACACTTACACACAAGTTATTGTCCTGTAACTAGAAAAATGCTTGTTTTTTTGCCCCTTTATGGCCCCTAATTCCTAAAATTTTGAGGGAGTTACCCCCAAAATCAATTCCAGCTTTCCCTTTGTGATATGGAACCTTGTAGTACAATTTCATAAAGATCCATACACTTACACACAAGTTATTGAAATGAAACTAGAAAACTGCTTGTTTTTTGCCCCTTTTTTGCCCCTAATTCCTAAAATTTTGAGGTAATTACCCCCAAAATCAATCGCAGCGTTCCCTTGGTGATATGGAACCTTGTGGTACAATGTCAGAGAGATCCATACACTTACACACAAGTTATTGTCATGAAACTAGAAAAATGCTTGTTTATTGCCCCTTTTTGGCCCTTAATTCCTAAAATTTGGAGGCAATTACCCCCAAAGTCAATCCCAGCATTCCCTTTGTGATATGAAACCTTGTGGTACAATGTCAGAGAGATCCATACACTAACACACAAGTTATGTCTGGAAGTTACAAAAATGCTTATTTTTGGCCCCTTTTTGACCCCTAATTCCTTAACTGTTGGTACCATAACCCCCAAAATCCCCACCTTTCTTTTGTGGTATTGAACCTTATGGTAAAATTTCATAGAGATCCATTCACTTAAACTAAAGTTAGAGTGCGAAAACCAATGTGTCTTTGGATGACGACGACGGAGACAAAACGTCATACCAATATATGACCGCAAAAAAATGTATAAAAAATGACAAAAATCTTTCGTCAGATGTTCTTCTAATTTTAGGCCAAAATTAGCCCTTAACGGAAGTTCTCCTTTGTTTTGAATTAATCTAGTTGTTTCACAGGAGTGTCAAAGATCTTAAAAAAAAAATATTTGAAATTGGACATTTAATTTACCTAGAATGGTCTGATATCCAAAATCTAACAACATGGTTAGATTCAGCATATAATTTAATTTTAGTTGAAATCAAACAAAGTTTAATTTTGAACCCTTCAAACCTTAATATGAACTAATTTGAAAACAGGGCCCAAAATAAAAATCTAAATGCACAATAAGATTCAGCAAATCATACAGCTGCAATAATTCAGTTTTTGATGAAATCAAACAAAGTTTATTTTTGGACCACTTTGACCTCAATGTAGACCAATTTGAAAATGGGGCCCAATATCCAAAAAAAATCGTAAGGGTTCCGCGGAACCCAGTGTCTCGCCTACTTTTGCTGTTAGTCGCAGGCTCAACAAAAATGGGGAAAAAATTATTAAAAATTTTCCTCTAGATACTATCTTTTGATTGTAAGAAGCTTCTATCCAAGTTTGGTAAAAATCCAGGATGGTTTATGAATCTAATAAATGTTTTAAAAACTTTAACTGCAGATTGTATGTAATGTTAACTGGAAGAAAAACTAAGTCCATTTATAAGTAATATACGGAAAAACAGAAAATAAATTTTTACAAAATAGATACTAACTTTTGATCATAAACAGCTTCTGTCCAAGTTTGGTACAAATCCAGGATAGTTTAAGAAAGTTATTTTAAAAATTTTTAAAAACTTTAACCACAGAGTGAATGTAAAGTTAACTGGCAGAAAAACTAAGTCCATTTATAAGTAAAATACAGATAAGCAGGATTTTTTTTTTTTACAAAACTTACTCTGGATACTATCTTATGATCATAAACAAGCTTATGTCCAACTTTGGTAGAAATCCAGGATAGTTTAAGAAAGTTATTAAAATTTCAAAAACTTTAACCACAGAGTGAATATTTGTGGACACCCGACGGAATGTAGGATCGCTATGTCTCGCTTTTGCGTCAAAAGTCGCAGGCTCGACAAAAATTATACAAGGTTAAAACCCCCAAAAATTAAAGACTTAATTAATCCCATCGAAATTGGTTAAAACATTTGTATTTGTTTTCAACTGAAGATTTCTTGCTATTGCACAATACTGTGCAATTGAAGATTTCTTGCTATTGTGCAATACTGTGCTATTGCCCAATACTGTGCTATTGGCCAATACTGTGCTATTAAGCAATACTGTGCAATTGAAGATTTCTTGCTATTGCGCAATACTGTGATATTGCACAATACTGTGCTATTGCGCAATACTGTGCAATTGAAGATTTCTTGCTTTTGCCCAATACTGTGCTATTGTACAATACTGTGCTATTGCCTAATACTGTGCAATTGAAGATTTCTTGCTATTGCACAATACTGTGCAATTGGAGATTTCAAAAATTTGAAATTTCAAAAAAATTTTGAAGAAAAAAAAATGACCCCCCCCCCCCAAAAAAAAAAAAAATTGGAAAAAAAATCCCCCCAACTTTTTGAACCCCCCCCCCTTTTTGGAGTAATTACCACCAAACTCAATCCCAGCCTTCCCTTTATGGTATGGAACCTTGTAGTACAATTTTAGAGAGATCCATACACTTGAACACAAGTTATTGTCTGGAAACTAGAAAAATGCTTGTTTTGGCCCCTTATTTGCCCCTAATTCCTGAACATTTGGGGCAATTAACCCCAAACTCAATCCCAGCCTTCCCTTTGAGAAATGGAACCTTGTGGTACAATTTCAGAGAGATCCATACACTTACACACAAATTATTGTCCAGAAACTACAAAAATGCTTGTTTTTGGCCCCTAATTCCTAAACTGTGGGTACCATCACCCCAAAATCTATCCCAACCTTCCTTTTAAGGTATTGAACCTTCTGGTTAAAATTCATAGAGGTCCATTCACTTAAACTAAAGTTATTGTGCGGAAACCAAATGTGTCTTCAGACGACGACCACAACATCATAGCATTATACGACGCAAAAATTATTTTGCGGTCGTATAAAAAGCAAAGGAACAGCGCTTTTATAGCTGTTCTTCTTCGTAAAGTCACAGTGAGGCCTTCAACACCGAGCAAAAAACTGTCAACTCCCTATTTCTTATTTTAATTTCAACATCAAGCAGGAACACTTCTCATTACTTTGAAACTGGACATCCTAAGGATAATTGTTTAGTTTCATTTGGCCAGTAGTTAGAGTAGATGAATTAAAAAAAGGTTTAAGCCGAACAACAGACCCCAAGTGATCTGGTGTCAGATGATGTCCGATGGATAGGTAAGTGAAAAAGGAATATGTGCGGAATATATACTGTATTGTATAAGTCTGTGGAATGGAGAATGACATTAACCAAGGATATTAAGTTAGAATCTGTGCTCAGATTAAACATATAATGTGAATTGGTCTGCAATTGTAGGTTTTTGACAGAATGGATTTGTCAGTTCAAACATACATAATTTATTCAAAATGTTGAATATCAAGTCATTTTCCTCCACCTTTCCTGAAATTTGAATTGAGCATATTAAACAACCATGAATACTTCACATCTTTTCTAGTTAATAATTTAAGTTTATTACATGTATCTTAGCAATACTGAACAGTAAAAAATAATGTTTTAAAACCTATATTTTCCATCACAACTAAAGATTTTGTATGTTTTATAAAAAAAAATTATTATTAGTAGTACTTAAGCATATACTCTATAAACATTTTTTTCTAGGCCTGCTTATAAACAATCTCATCACAACAGAGAAAGTTACTGGAATTCTTAAGTTGCTTTGAAAAGGCTTCCAAGCAAATTAATGTTGCCCAAATTTTTTTGTAAAGTTCTCCTGTGTTGCCTTCCAATTTTGACAATTTCTTCATAAAAAGTCTATTTTGTTTTCACAAAGTGAGTACATAAACAATTTTTAACAAAACAACAAAGCATACCGTATATCGGGTTATTTTCCCGGGTGTAAAATTTCGCGATTTTCATTGAATAAGGTATACGAAATATTTTGGTGGTTATTATATTGGCGGATTCAAAACTTTTATCACTATGTTTGCATGTGCACATTTAAATTGGCGGAATTTATTTTGGCGATTTTGTTCTATCCACGAAAATAAGCGAAAATATACCCCCGCGAAAATAACCCGCTATACGGAAGGTTACTTAAATATACTATAATAATTGGAATCAGTATTCATACAAAGAGGACTCAGTTGATGGAAGAACAAAGAGTGAAAAATTGCAAAAAAAGAAAACATACAAGATCTTATAATATTTAAACATCTTGTTAGAATTAATTTGTTACAAGTGTGTATATTCATGGAAACACAGTGTTGCTTAATTTAATTAGTTTAACCTATCTAAAATTTGTGCAATAAATCAAAATTTAAGCTTCCTCAATATTTTTTTTTATAAAACTGCAATTTATTTATTTGTTTATTTTCTAATTTTAATTATTCAGTTTGAACTAAATATCTAAATAAAATGCTCTGCTGGGCACAGCTTGATACGACCGCAGAGGTCGAACCCTGAACAGTTGGGGCAAGTATGGACATAACATTCAAGCTTGATACAGCACTAAATTTGGATTGTGATTAAATATTTGACACAGCATAGGTTTCTGACACAGAATGAATGTGGTCTAAGAACTTTAAAAATTTGAATTTACCTATTCAAACCATATCATTATTATTTGCTTTTATATATAAATCAGAAATAACCAATTTAAAATGGAAAATTTTAAAGAAAAAAAAGGAACCCCCTTATGATTCATCACCCCCAAACTCAATCCCAGCCTTCCCTTTGTGGTATGGTACCTTGAAGTACAATTTCAGAGAGATCCATACGCTTGAACACAAGTCATAGTCTGTAAACTAGAAAAATGCTTGTTTTTTGGCCCCAAATTCCTAAACGTTTAGGGCAATTAACCCCAAACTCAAACCCAGCTTTCCCTTTGTGATATGGAACCCTGTAGTACAATTTCATAAAGGTCCATACACTTACACACAAGTTATTGTCCTGAAACTAGAAAAATGCTTGTTTTTTGCCCCTTTTTGGCCCCTAATTCCTAACATTTAAAGGCAATTACCCCAAAATCAATCCCAGCCTTCTCTTTGTGGTATGGTACCTTGCAGTACAATTTCAGAAAGATCCATACACTTCAACAAAAGTTATTGTCTGGAAACTAGAAAAATGCTTATTTTTGGCCCCTTTTTGGCCCCTAATTCCTAAACGTTATGGGCAATTACCCTCAAACTCAATTCCAGCTTTCCCTTTGTGATATTGAACCTTGTCGTACAATTTAATAAAGATCCATACACTTACACACAAGTTATTGTCATGAAACTAGAAAAATGCTTGTTTTTTGCCCCTTTTTTTGCCCCTAATTCTTAAAATTTTGAGGCAATTACCCCCAAAATCAATCCCAGCCTTCTCTTTGTAATATGGAACCTTGTGGTACAATGTCAGAGAGATCCATACACTAACACACAAGTTATGTCTGGAAGTTACAAAAATGCTTATTTTTGGCCCCTTTTTGGCCCCTAATTCCTTAACTGTTGGTACCATAACCCCCAAAATCCCAACCTTCCTTCTGTGATATTGAACCTTATGGTAAAATTTCATAGAGATCCATTTACTTAAACTAAAGTTAGAGTGCGAAAACTAATGTGTCTTCGGACGACGACGACGCCAACGTCATACCAATATACAACCACAAAAATTTTTTTGCGGTCGTATAAAAATTAATAGATATTGACACTTCTGAAAAATGTCTTTAAAGAACCCATTTTTCAATTTTTTGAACATAACATAAAAGAAGTTCTCCACTATACTCACTTAACTCCTGTAAAATCTCCCCAAGGATCTACAGTTTGTGTTGTTGTCTGAGGTTGTAACACAGGTTGTGATGATGACCCTGATGAACTCACTGATAATGAATCAAACAACAGATCTACATTTGATTGGCTATTACTAGAACTAATGTTTTGTGAATGAGAATTTGTTTTCGGTTCTGAAAACTGTGAAATTTGCTGGTGTTGTTTTTCTTGATTGGGTTCCAGTTGTGATATACCACCTGGTGGTGGTGGCAACTTCATTGCTCCAGGAGGAGGAGGCAACATTCCAAAACCACCTCCTGACCCTTGACCCTTTGGTCTGGATTTTGCTTGCTGATTAGGGTCTTTCTTGGTCTGAAAAAGCAACATCATTTACAAATAATTTTTAGTTAAAATTATGCTGTCATTTATTCTTATAACTTTTATATCTACTATTGAAGAGGCATATCTAGGCAATAAACTGTTATGTCTGGCCTTCTTACAGCAGATGGTTTGTATAGTAGGTGTTGGATTAATATTAATTATCAAGTACATAGTACTCACATGGTTCTACCTTCAAGTTGACAACTCTTAAGTACATAGTACTCACATGGTTCTGCCTTCAAGTTGACAACTCTTAAGTACATAGTACTCACATGGTTCTGCCTTCAAGTTGACAACTCTTAAGTACATAGTACTCACATGGTTCTACCTTCAAGTTGACAACTCTTAAGTTGAGTGATAATGAGTACAAATCCTATTGCTTTATAGTACATGTATATAGGAAATGAACAAAACCATGAAAAACTTATCATTGACAAAATTAACCATGAAGATAAGGTCAATTTCAGATAAACCCTGACAGACAGACATGTACACCTTACAATCATTCCATACACCAAATAGAGTTAACCTTTGCTTGTAGTATCAAGGAAACAAACTTATTTGCTATTTAAAATTTCTCCTTATCTAGTTTTCAAGACAATAACCAAATACAGACAAATTTCATAAAACTTATTATTTAGGCCACACCAATTTAATTCCTTGTTCAACGGACCCGCCCGCACATACTTTTTTCTAAACCCAAAATTTTGTTTTCCCGCTTCCCGCATCCGGAAAAGTAATTGTGTCTATTTCCCGCGCCAATTTTTGTAAACATTAAAAACAAAATAAAAAGCGACAGCAAGATCGTTTTAGTCAATGTCAAATCGCGACCCTTTTAACTGTTTCGAGCATTAACACAGATTTCAAAGTCAAGGACGATTATTCACAAAATCAAGCTGATTTTCGTTGTTAGAATAAAGGACGTGGGGGAGAAGTGTTGCTTTCAACTGCAATATAGTTTGCCGGCGGAATAAAACTATCCATAACCACTGCATTTTTATGCACCTGTCCTAAGTTAGGAGCCTGTTGTTCAGTAGTTGTCGTTTGTTGGTGTGGTTCATAGGTGTTTCTCGTTTTGAATTTATATTAGACTGTTGGTTTTCCTGTTTGAATTGTTTTACACTAAGTCATTATGGGGCCCTTTATAGCTTGCTGTTTGGTGTGAGCAGAAGCTCCGTGTTGAATGCCGTACTTTGACCTATATGGTTATAATTGTTAACTTTAAATACATTGTGAGTTGGATGGAGAGTTGTCTCATATGCACTCATACCACATCTTATTTATATACAAAGTGCCAAAAATACATAGAAAAAAAAGGAGAACACCAAAATGACAGAGACACAGACAACCAACATATAAGGGAGCTACCATTTGTTTTTTTATGGGGGGTTAGGGCTACAATGAAAAATTTTGTCCTGCATTTTTTTTTTTTAGATCTCGGTCCTGCCTTTTTATTTTTCACTCTATTCGGTCCTGCCTTTTTTTTTTATTAGTTTATCACAAATTTTTTTACATAAACTGTCATCCTGCCTTTTTTCGCCAAGTTGCTCATCCTGCCTTTTTTCGCCAAGTTGCTCATCCTGCCTTTTTTTCACTCAAACTCCTATCCTGCCATTTTTTTCAAATTTCATCCTGCAAGACACCTGCCGTGTTGCTAGTTATAAGTCATGTCCGGTGAAGGAGGAAAGACATCTATGACAATTTAATGGAGATCATTTAAATAATTATTCACTTCAAGACCTGATGTCCTCAGAAAGTAACAGTTGCAGTAAAACAAGAAGTCGTAAATATGCTGCAATTAAAAGTGGGCATTACATGTCTTGGTAAACAGGGGAAAAACACTTTAGCAGTTGATAAATTAAAGAAATGTCAAAGTACAAGAAGAAAATCAAGTTTCATACCATCTTGTTTTGATCAATATTGTCAGAACCTATGATTTTATGTTTACAAAAAAAAATTATAATCGCTCGTCTCAAAAATTTTCTAATTAACTTTTTTTTTATTAAAATTTTCAAATCACTCGCTCGCCCTAATTTCTGGAGTGGAAAATCCATAGAACAAGAAATTAAATTGGTGTGGCCTTATGGGGCAGTTACTCAAAATAGGGTTGTCTGATTAGTCTGAAAATTTTGTGGCAGATAAACCTTAACATGCTTATCATTCACTGGTATGCTGGACATTTGCAAAGGAAAGGTGCACTAAATTATTTGTATGCTGTACATTTGCAAATAATTGTGCATGAATATAACATTCGTTTCCTTTCCCTGTTCTGATAATTCAAGATATAATTTGGTTAAAATGCATCAAAAATTAACAATTAAGGGGCAATAACTCTGTTATTTGCTATCATTCTAACCAAAATTTATCTAGATATTTCTAGAATTACCAGACCAACAGAAACGAAAGACTTACCATTTTTAACTCAGGATGAGGGTACCTTTGAAAAAGGGTGGTTAGGTCCATGTTTTTTTTGGGCCATGTTTAGATTTTTTTCTAAATTGCCTGATTCTTACAGACTGACACTAAATTATTTATATGCTGAACATTCGCAAAAGAAAAGGTGCACTAGATTACTGGTTACTCAAAAGACATTCCTTCACCACTAAAACTTGTCACAATAAAATTTTATGAAAATGAAACTAGGGGCTCTAAAGAGCATGTGTCCCTAACCAAGTTCTATCTTCAACAATGGCTACTCTCCAACATTGCACAGTAGAATACAAATCACCACTTAAATACTTGTTTGTTCATTTTTCATTGCTGACCAAATTTTCTCTTTACAGTTTCTCTGTAGTTTTTGACCAAAAAGTTGAAAAGGCTTTAAATAAACTGTTATCAAAGAGATATGTCTCGCCTTTTTGTAATTTTGATAATGTAAATGTTGAAATTAAAATAGCAATACTTTAACATGTAAGTTATGCAAATATTCAAAGTCGAAGAACCATGACTGAAGGTACATGGCTAAACAATCTCCATGGAAATGAGATGTGCCAATGCTAATACAACTGCATACCAAATACCATTGACTTATTATAAGTCTTTCCCTTTAAACAAACCTAAACACAAACATTAACTTGTAAACTATGCAAAATCCACAAGAATGCACATATTGAAAGGTCTTGCCTGCTTTACTGACAGTAATAAAGATAAAGGTTTTACTAAAAGTATCACATAAACTAAACATTTTTAAGTTCTATGAGAATGAGGTCAAGATCATATAATACCTGACAGACAGGCATATACACCTTACAAGCATTCCATACACCAAACATAGTTGACCTATTGCTTATGGTACTTGAAAAACAGACCAAAACCCAAAATCTTAACTTAGACCAATGAACCATGAAAATGAGGTCAAGGTCAGATGAAACCTGCCAGACTAACATCTACCCGTTACAATCATTCCATACACCAAATACACTGCATACAAGATATGAAGCCTCCAGGTCTTCTACCTTCTGAAATATAAACCTTTATACAAATAGTTTATGACGCTGTCGCTGCCGCCGCCGGATAGGAATAATTATGCCTCATTGCAGACGAGACAAAAATGGGGTGGATGGGAGGATTTTATTTTTTATTTCCTCTGAAATCCGTTATGTGTTCTTCATATGCAAGGGTAAAAATCAATTATATCATGTATATGTAAAGAATTCGCCATAGTGACATACTTTTTCAAATTCTTAAACAAATGTTTCTGTTAGGCAACCACTGGTCTAATTGCATTAGAAACCTTTTTTTGGTAAATAGCAAAAATGTGGAGAAATTTTCCCTTTTACACTACCTACATTTTTGTACAACATATTTCTATTGCTTTCTAAGCTATGGTTTACAGTGCCCATAATATGAAGCATATGCAATTGTATGAAATGTGAGTATTAGGGTACAGGGTAATTGAATTTATGTTGAAAGTCTGTACAACAAGTACCACATAAACTTAACATTATCAATGTTCTATGATAATGAGGTCATAATCAGATGAACCAGGCAAGACAGACAAGACATGTACACCTTACAATCATTCAATACACCAAATATAATTGATCTGTTGCTTATAGTATCTGATAGACTGGCAAAATTAAGAAAATGTATCATGAACCATGAAAATGAGGTCAAGGTCAGATAATACCTGCCAGACAGACATGTACACATTACAATTGTTTCATTCACCAAATATAGCTGACCTATTACTTTGAGAATTTGAAAAACAGACGGAAACACAAAACTTAACATTGACCAATGAAATATGAAAATGAGGTCATGGTCAGATGATACTGGCTAGAACAAGGTGTATACCTTACAATCATTCCATACACTAAATACAGTTGACCTGTTGCTTATAGTATCTGATAGACTGGCAAAATTACGAAAATGTATCATTGACCAATGAACCATGAAAATGAGGTCAAGTTCAGATAATACCTGCCAGACAGACATGTACACCTTACAATTATTTCATTCACCAAATATAGCTGACCTATTACTTTGAGAATTTGAAAAACAGACGGAGACACAAACCTTAACATTGACCAATGAAATATGAAAATGAGGTCATGGTCAGATGATACTGGCTAGAACAAGGTGTATACCTTACAATCATTCCATACACTAAATACAGTTGACCTGTTGCTTATAGTATCTGATAGACTGGCAAAATTACGAAAATGTATCATTGACCAATGAACCATGAAAATGAGGTCAAGGTCAGATGAAACCTGCCAGACTGACATGTACCCATTACAGTCATTCTATACTCCACATAAAGTTATTCTACTGCTTGTAGTATTTGAGAAACAAACCTAATCACGAACTTTAACCTTGATCACTGATCCATTAAATGAGATCAAGGTGATAAATCCTGTCTGACAGACATGTAGAAGTTGCAAGGAACCCATATGCCAAATATAGGTAACCTATTTCTCATAATAAGTGAGAAATTCACATTACAAAAAAACTCAATTTTTTTTTAAGCAGTCACTGAACCATGAAAATGAGGTCAAGGACATATGACAGACGGAAACTTTGTAACATAAGGTATCTGCATACAAGATATGAAGCATCCAGGTCTTCTACCTTCTGAAATATAAAGCTTTATACAAATAGTTTACGCCGCCGCCGGATAGTAATACCTTTGTCTCGCATACTGCGACCCTAGACAAAAATACTAGGGTTGATGCTCTTAAGATTCTTGTGCAAGGTGCAAATATAAGTTTATTTACTACCGGTTGTTATAAACATGACAGTTATGGGATAAACCTTGGTAAAGGTTGTCTGACTTTTTGTACTGGTAATCAATAAAGTCCTACAGTAAACAGTGTAAATTATCATGGCATAAGTTCATGCTTGTGTCAATTTCTTTTTTCCAGTCATGTTTTTTATACCAATGTGTGCCACTTTTCTTGCGCTTTTGATATCATTCAGAGTCCAAATTTCCTGACATGAGGTCATTGTATAAATTTAAAAATCCTAACATTTTTCTAATCACTGAACTTTGTCACATACTGCGATTAAAATTCTTTGACACCAATTATTATTTGTAAATGAATATTTCATGCCCTTCCCATAATCAATCAATCTTCTTGGAAGATAATTATGTAGTCATCACTGAGCAGTAGAATAAATCGCAATATAATAATAGACAAAACTTGAATTTTACCCCTAAGTTCTATTTTTAGTCATTTAGGCTATTTTGGTTGGTAGGCAGGATCATGATATGTCACAATTTTAAAACAAGATCATCCAATGATGATTGTGGCCAAACTTGGTTTCAATTGGCAAAGTAGTTTCAGAGGAGACGATTGTCGTAAAATTTAATGGATGACAACCTATGACAATGAGGAAGGTGGTGAGAATGTCAGAATAGATATTCAATTATACAAACCTCCACTGATACAAAATGATAACTAAAACTTATATTGACCTTTGGTTTATGTGAAAACTATCTGATTTGATTACTGGTACATACCTGTATATTAATTTTTATGGTTTGACCTTCTTTGAATCCAAGGTCAAGTTTTGGTCCGCTGTTAAATTCTGCTTGTGTCTTTTTCGCTGCTTCTTCATTTTTCAACCATCTGGAAAAGACAATAACACATGCTTTCTTTAGTGTACATAACTTTAGTTTTACTGATGAAAATACGGATTTTACAAGACCTTTGCTTTACTGAATATTAAAAAAAAAATTCTTGACAGATTTAGAATAAAAGAAATAAATAGTTTGTTACAAGAATTTAGCATGTGATATTCTTTTTAAACTCTTCTGACTTTTATTGGACAAGTAATCCTTTTATTGAAATACTGGCCAAATCACACAAATGGGCAATAAACAATAACTATTTGAACAAACACATTTACATTAAATGAATAGGATAAGAAGTACACACACATAAACAAGAATGACAACAGGATAATTTTGTGAGAAATTAATAAATTTTCATTTGAAAACATTTCTACAAATACTTTCATACTGATTCACTTGAACAAGATTTTCTCAATACAAGACTAATGAAAGCAATGTGTGAATTTTCTATTCTATTTCTAACATGAAACTAGAGGCTCTCAAGAGCCTGTGTCGCTCACCTGTATTTACTGATGCTTTGAAATCATGTAAAATAAGGTTAAAATCATAATTAATAGTATTAGATATTAGATATTATAATGATATCTAAGATAATAACAAATAAAATGCTCCGCAGGGCACAGCTTGATACGACTGCAGAGGTCGAACCCTGAACAGTTGGGGCAAGTATGGACACAACATTCAAGCTTGATACAGCTTTGCATTTGGATTGTGATTAAATATTTGACACAGCATAGGTTTCTGACACAGAATGAATGTGGTCTAAGAACTTAAAAATTTTAAATTGGACATTCACCTATTATGGTCCAATATCCAAAATCTAAATACATGGTTAGATTCAGCATATCAAAGAAACCCAAGAATTCAATTTTTGATGAAATCAAACAAAGTTTAATTTTGGACCCTTTTGACCTCAATGTGGACAAAGTTGATAACGGGGCCCAAAAATCAAAAATCTAAATACATGGTTAGATTCAGCATATCAAAGAACCCAATATATTCAATTTTTGTTGAAATCAAACAAAGTTTAATTTTGGACCCCAATTTGGACCAACTTGAAAACTGGGCCCATAATCAAAAATCTAAATACATGTTTAGATTCAGCATATCAAAGAACCCTAAGAATTCAATTTTTGTTAAAATCAAACTAAGTTTAATTTTGGACCCTTTGGACCTTAATGTAGACCAATTTGAAAACGGAACCAAAATTTAAGAATCTAACTACACGGTTAGATTCGGCATATCAAAGAACCCCAATAATTCAATTTTTGATGAAATCAAAGAAAGTTTAATTTTGGACCCTTTGGACCTCAATGTGGACCAATTTAAAAACGGGGCCCAAAATCCAAAAACTAAATACACGGTTAGATTCAGCATATTAAAGAACCCCAAGAATTCAAGAATAAAACCCCATTGAAATTGGTCAAGAAATAAGCAATTTATACGAAGTATCTTCTTTTGCACAATACTGTGCAATTAAATATTTCTTGCTATTGCGCAATACTGTACAATTGACAATTTCTTGCTATTGCGCAATATTGTGCTATTGGATATTTCTTGCTATTGCGCAATACTGTGCAATTGAAGATTTCTTGCTATTGCGCAATACTGTGCAATTGAAGATTTCTTGCTATTGTGCAATACTGTGCAATTGAAAATTTCTTGCTATTGCACAATACTTATTATATAATAATTTACACATCCTGTTTGGTTTGTATCTCCTACCATATCATTATTATTTGCTTTTAAATATTAATCAGAAATAACCAACTTAAAATGGAAAAATTTAAAAGAAAAAAAAAAGGAAAAAAAGAAAAAAAAGTAAAAAAAAAAAAAAATCCCCCCCCCCAAATATTTTGAACCCCCTTATGATTCATCACCCCCAAACTCAATCCCTGCCTTCCCTTTGTGGTAAGGTACCTTGCAGTACAATTTCAGAGAGATCCATACACTTGAACACAAGTTATTGTCTGGAAACTAGAAAAATGTGTTTTTTGGCCCCTTTTTGGCCCCAAATTCCTAAACGTTTAGGACAATTACCCCCAAACTCAAACCCAGCTTTCCCTTTGTGATATGGAACATTGTAGTACAATTTCAGAAAGATCCATACACTTACACACAAGTTATTGTCCTGAAACTAGAAAAATGCTTGTTTTTTGCCCCTTTTTGGCCCCTAATTCCTAAAATATTGAGGCAATTACCCCCATCATCAATCCCAGCCTTCCCTTTGTGGTATGGTACCTTGCAGTACAATTTCAGAGAGATCCATACACTTGAACACAAGTTATTGTCTGGAAACTAGCAAAATGCTTATTTTTGGCCCCTTTTTGGCCCCCAATTCCTAAACGTTTCGGAAATTACCCCCAAACTCAATTCTAGCTTTCCCTTTGTGATATGGAACCTTGTAGTACAATTTCAGAAAGATCCATACACTTACACACAAGTTATTGTCATGAAACTAGAAAAATGCTTGTTTTTTTCCCCTTTTTTGGCCCCTAATTCCTTAAATTTTGAGGCAATTACCCCCAAAATTAATCCCAGCATTCCTTTTGTGATATGGAACCTTGTGGTACAATGTAAGAGAGATCCATACACTAACACACAAGTTATGTCTGGAAGTTACAAAAATGCTTATTTTTGGCCCCTTTTTGGCCCCTAATTCCTTTACTGTTGGTACCATAACCCCCAAAATCAATCCCAACCTTCCTTTTGTGGTATTGAACCTTGTGGTAAAATTTCATAGAGATCCATTCATTTAAACTAAAGTTAGAGTGCGAAAAACAACGACGACGACGACGCCAACGTCATACCAATATACGACCACAAAAATTTTTTGGCGGCCGTATAAAAACTGCAAAATTTTTGTCAAATTACTAACGCAGGGGCAGCAACCCAACAACGGGTTGTCGGATTCGTCTGAAAATTTCAGGGCAGATAAATCTAAATCTGATGAACATTTTTGCCACTTGTCAGATTTGCTCTAAATGCTTTAGTTTCAGTGATATAAAACTGCATTTTACACCTATGTTCTATTTTTAACCAAGTCCGCCATGATGGTTGGAAGGCGGGGTCATCGGACAAATTTTTTAAACTAGATACCCTAATAATTATGGCCAAGTATGGTTAAATTTGTCTCAGTAGTTTCAGAGAAGAAGATTTTCGTAAAAGATTACAAAAATTTACAAAAAATTGTTAAAAACTGACTATTAAGGGCAATAACTGCTAAAGGGGTCAACTGACAATTTTGGTCATGACAACTTATTTGTAGATCTTACTTTGCTGAACATTATTGCTGTTTACAGTTTATCTCTATCTATAATAATATTCAAGATAATAACCAAAAACTGCAAAATTTCCTTAAAATTACCAATTCAGGGGCAGCAACCAAACAACAGGTTGTCAGATTTGTCTGACAATTTCAGGGCAGATAGATCTTGACCTGATAATCAGTTTCACCCTATGTCAGATTTACTCTAAATGCTTTGGTTTCAGAGATATAAGCCAAAATCTACATTTTACCCCTATAGTTCTATTTTTAGCCATGGCGGCCATCTTGGTTAGTTGGCGGGGTCATCGGACATAATTTTTAAACTAGATACCCTAATGATGATTGTGGCCAAGTTTGGTTAAATTTGGCCCAGTGGTTTCAGAGGAGAAGATATTTGTAAAAAGCTAACGACGACAGACCACGACGAAGACGTCGTAGACTGACGACTGACGACAGACGCCAAGTGATGAGAAAAGCTCACTTGGCCCTTCAGGCCAGGTGAGCTAAAAAGAACTGAGATCTCATACACCCCAGAGAATTTAAATCATTTTTCAAAAAACCTTTAAAAAAAGTTAACTAGATATGGACAATGCCCCCTTTCTGCTCTGCCATCTGTAGGCATAAGCATAGTTCCAAATATTTTACATTTGACAAACAGTGATGTTGGCATACAACTTGAAATTGTGACGCTATCTGTAAGACACAAATGATGCCCCCACCTGACCAAAAAAATGACTAAGTCCAACTACCTGTCATTTTCAGAATATTTGAAAAAGAAATCAAAATCCTGTGGCCATGCACACCCCCATTATGTGTTTGAGCATACTACAAAATATTAAAGTTGTATCTCTAAAACTGTAGGAGGAGATAGCCGGACAAACCATGATCTCTTTATGCAGCTAGTACCAAAACTAGAGGCTCTAAAGAGCCTGTGTCGCTCACCTTGGTCTATGTGCATATTAAACAAAGGACACAGATGGATTCATGACAAAATTGTGTTTTGGTGATGGTGATGTGTTTTGGTGATGGTGATGTGTTTGTAGATCTTACTTTACTGAACATTCTTGCTCCTTACTATTATCTCTATCTATAATGAACTTGGCCCGGTAGATACAGTGGAAAATACTTTGTAAAAATTTACAAAAATTTACAAAATTTATGAAAATTGTAAAAAATTGACTATAAAGGGCAATAACTCCTTAAGGGGTCAATTGACCATTTTGGTCATGTTGCCTTATTTGTAGATCTAACTTTGCTGTACATTATTGCTGTTTACAGTTTATCTCTATCTATAATAATATTCAAGATAATAACCAAAAGCTGCAAAATTTTCTTAAAATTACCAATTCAGGGGCAGCAACCCAACAATGTGTTGCCTGATTGGTCTGAAAATTTCAGGGCAGATAGATCTTGACCTAATGAACAATTTTACCCCCATGTCAGATTTGCTCTAAATGCTTTGGTTTCAGAGATATGAGCCAAAAACTGCATTTTACCCTATGTACTAGTTTTTAGCCATGTCGGCCATCTTGGTTCACGGGCGGGGTCATCGGACAAATTTTTTAAAACAAGATACCCTAATGATGATTGTGGACAAGTTTGGTTAAATTTGTCTTAGTAGTTTCAGAGGAGAAGATTTTTGTAAAAGATTACAAAAATTTACGAAAAATGGTTAAAAATTGACTATAAAGGGCAATAACTCCTTAAGGGGTCAACTGACCATTTTGGTCAAGTTGACTTATTTGTAGATCTTACTTTGCTGAACATTATTGCTGTTTACAGTTTATCTCTATCTATAATAATATACAAGATGATAACCAAAAACGGCAAAATTTCCTTAAAATTACCAATTCAGGGGCAGCAACCCAACAACAGGTTGTCCGATTCATCTGAAAATTTCAGGGCAGATAGATCTTGACCTAATAAACAATTTTACCCCTTGTCAGATTTGCTCTAAATGCTTTGGTTTCAGAGATATAAGCCAAAATCTACATTTTACCCCTATGTTCTATTTTTAGCCATGGCGGCCATCTTGGTTGGTTGGCCGGGTCACTGGACACATTTTTTAAACTAGATACCCCAATGATGATTGTGGCCAAGTTTGGTCAAATTTGGCCCAGTAGTTTCAGAGGAGAAGATTTTTGTAAAAGTTTACGGACGACGGACGACGGACGCAGGACGACGGACGACGGACGCAAAGTGATGAGAAAAGCTCACTTGACCTTTCAGGTCAGGTGAGCTAAAAATGACTAAGACCAACTACCTGTCATTTTCAGAATATTTGAAAAAAATCAAATCCTGTGGCCATGCACACCTTCATTATGTGTATGAACATCCTACAAAATATAACAGTTGTACCTCCAAAACTGTAGGAGGAGATAGCTGAACAAACAATGTATCCTAATCCTGACGGACGGACAGACGAACGGATGCACAGACCGAAAAACATAATGCCCCTAGGTGGGGCATAATTACAAAAAGCAACATAACATTAACAAATGTCCAAATATTGAGTTTACTTCGATTTTACTTCAATAGGCAGTCATAAAGTATTATTTCAAATCATTACTACGAGAGGATTGCTTGGATTTGAAAAAGCATTTAATGATTACTAAAAGAAGGTGTAATTGTTCAAAATTTCAACTGGAATCTTTACAAGATGTAGTATGTTTCAATTGGTATTCAACTAGATATTTCTGAAGAGCCTGTGATGCTCACCTGCATCTTCAAACAATAGCCATTCTTTGGTAAAAATCAACATGAAAGGGCATTAACTCTATAAAGAGTTAACTGACAATTTCAGTCATGACGAAGTATTTGTAGATCTTGTCCTGCTGATCATTTTTGCTTTTTAAAGTTTTTATCTACATTTGTATCTATTACACTTTTCAAGATAATAAGCAATAAGAGGCTGTCAGAGTGACAGAAAACCGAATTTTTTAACATTTATTTGTGTCCTGGCCTTTTTCAATATCACAAGGACCATAACTCCTGAACAGTAAAAGTGACAATCATCAATATTGAACTTGACCTCCACTTTGTCATCAGTACCAACATATTAAAAATTTAAAAGCTTTGATTGAACGGTTCATGAGTGAAAGCATGGACACGACTGGAAACTCTATTTTTCAATCTTTCAAGAACCACAACTCCTGAACGGTGAAAGTGAAAATCGTCAATATCTTACTTGACCTCCATTTTGTCATCAGTACCAACATATTAAAATTTTAAAAGCTTTGGTTGAACGGTTCATGAGTTAAAGCATGGACAGGACTGGAAACACCATTTTTCAATCTTTCAAGAACCATAACTCCTGAATGGTGAAAGTGAAAATCGTCAATATCAAACTTGACCTCCATCTTGTTATCAGTAACAACATATTAAAATTTTTAAAGCTTTACTGCAGCTGGATAGTAGTTCCTATGTCTAGCATTTTGCGATTTTCAACAAAGGCATGACAAAAACTTAACATTGACCAATGAACCATGAAAATGAGGTCATGAGATGAACCCTGCTAGACAAACATATACACCTTACAATCATTCCATCTCACCAAATAATTGATCTATTGGTTA
Source organism: Mytilus californianus (assembly GCF_021869535.1). Lineage (NCBI taxonomy): Eukaryota > Metazoa > Mollusca > Bivalvia > Mytilida > Mytilidae > Mytilus > Mytilus californianus. Next base: position 68,424,183 of record NW_026262593.1, on the reverse strand, counting down.
GAGTATTTGAGAAACAAACCTTACCACAAAATCATAAAGTGACCAATGAACCATGAAATTGAGGTCAAGTTTAGAATAAACCTGCTACACAGTCATATGCACCTTAAAATCATCCATGCATCAAATATAGATGAATTATTGCTTATAGTATCTGAAAAATAGACCTAATTAAGAAAACTTAATATCATTGATGGATCAAGGATTTTGAAAAGGGAAAGGGGTTTGGAGGTCACCAGCAAGACAAAGTTAGGAGTGGGACTTTTTAAAAGTCTAGGCATTAACCATATATGTAACTCAATAAGGGGGGCTTGGCCCCCTGCCCGTTCTAAAATTCACGTTAGAAACAAATAAACAATGAAAATGAGGTCAAGGTCAAATGAACCCTGCAAGAAGGACATGTACACCTTAAAATCATTTCATACACCTTAGGTAGTTGACCTATTGCTTACAGTATATCAGAAAATACAGAAAATATCGCAGGTGAGACAACAATTATTCAAATTTTAGTAAATGTACACAGGTAACATAAATCCTATTGTTCAATGTGAAGTTAATATGTATTTTTATCTTTTATCTTTTAATAGAGCAATTTTTTTCTCAATTTTGATGATTAAAACTTATGAAATATTTGTTGAGCTAACTTTTCTTTTGAAAATAATGAATACACATTCTTCAATTTTTGTTTGCTTTCTGAATTGTACCTTACTTTACCTGTTGTCTAAGTAAACCTTACTTAAAATGGTCTTGCAGTGCCACATTGAGATCAAAGGAATCGCCTCGGTCATTGAATCCTATACCAATAAAAGCACTTCTCCCTGTATTGTAAACAGTAATCATACATATGAAATAACCATATATTTGTTCTTGAAAAAAACATGTTATGCACAGAAAGAGACAAGAAAGTCAATATATACTGGTTTTCTGTTGAGTACTAATATCAAAGATGCATTTCTGAGATAAGAGTATTGCTGAAAATTTTAACATAAAATAGACAATATAATTAGAAGTTGTTTTGTTCATGCCTTTTTTCTAATTTTAACCCTATGAGGAAAAGGTAGCAGCCTCCTGAAAAGTAGCCTCCCGATGTGAGGCTAATTCTATGACATTATTTTCCATGATAAATATATTACTGTGAAAGTACTTTTATTCATGGGTATCAATTTTTGTGCTTAGCACAAAAATTATGTGTTGTGTTCGTGGGTTCTTAAATTCTTGGATTTTAGTTTTCCACAAAAAAAACAATCAATGAATTATAATTGCTTTCTGAAATAAGCTGATTCATCTATGCTTACAAATTTTCTCGATTGACAGAAATTGCAAAGTAAACATTTTTTATTGTTGCACACGTGTAATCAGAAGTGATAAAATAACCCGAGATCAAATGATAAACAGATTAACAATCATCAAAGGTGTACATTGGGCATATCCTGGCATGTCACCACCGGAAGTCTGACTTTCATAACTCAAATAATTTTTCATGAGAATTAAAAGGTTAAAAGTCGTATAGTTAGGTTTTTTTAAAGATCAAATGTGTGAAATCCTGTTGTATATATAGTACATAGTGCGTTTGCTTACATTCGATGTATTCTCTAGATTATATGACCGTATCCATGTAGTCAAACCTACACAGGGATCTTTCCATGTCTAGATTTGGACAACAGTTGTTAAATTTTGTTGGACACTTAAATTTGTGGATAATTGATAAAATTGGTACCCCTCGAATAAAAGTAATTTCACAGTATGTAAAGCGTAATGTTTAATGAGGGTGGTAAAGGGTTATTTTCGTGCAATGTGATCGCCGTTTTTTATTTCACGTTCAACGTGTTTTTACTTTTTTATTTAACGTTCAGTCGTGCAAGACAGGTGCCTTGTTCAACGTGTTCTGCTTATTTAATTTTACGTGCATCGTGATTTTCAAATGCTTATTTTGCGTGCTCGGTATTTTTCAAATAAAATTCAAACACTTGGCAGGGATCGTCAAGAAATACTTTTTTAAAAGCCGTAAACCATTTACATCATAAATGTGTATACTAAATCGGGAATAACAAGTAAAACAGAGAGTTTATATGTACAAGAATTTAATTTTCGTGCAACGTTCATGACGTTCATGTCTTATTTCACGTTTTTTCTGTGCAAGCACCCCCCCTCCCCCCACCTTTACCACCCTCTTTAATCATTCTTGCTTAAACGGTTATTTTAAAATATATCTGACATACAAAATTATGTTCTGTATTGTTTTTTAAGTTCTCACATAAATACTTATAGATACAAAAATTTCCTGACTACTGTTAATTCAGAATTTATTGTGAGTTGTTATTAATGCGAATAATGCAACTGGGTGAAAATCGCAATAATTATATATATATTTATTATGGAAAATGATGTCATGGAATTAGCCTCACTTCTGTGAATCTGAGAGAGATAGCGAGAGAATTCTCTTCCAGTTTTTTTTTTTCGGGCTCTATCCTGTTAGCTGATTTCAAAATATGTTTCTACTGGCGGATCAGCAATGTGCTTGCAAGTGGGGTGATTTTTATAAGTGTCAAGCATTTCATCGACCATGAGCGTGATGATTCAAGACAGTTATTGATACGACAACAAAAATGTTGGATATCGTTGTCTATATATAGTGCTGTAGATGAGACAAAAAGGATCCATTTTTGATAATATCGTTTCGGCATGGCTCGGTACTTATGCATCCAGCCAATGTGTTGTTGTGCTGTGGTCATTTTTTGTATTCTTGCCTTTCATTTTTGCTTATGTGCTTTGTCTATATGCCATTTTGTTTTTCTTTGTTAACATATTTGTTTGTTTTAATAGTGATTAAGACACAATGTTGACTGCTGTACCCCTAATTTTGACATTTTTACTTATTTTGTCTGTTTGTTTTGTTCATACATTGTTGTCAATATAATGGAATTTTATGCAACTGGCATACAAGTGAGAGGTTTATAGCTAGCCAAAAAACTAGGTTAAATCCACCATTTTCTACATACATGACATACCGGTAAGGAAATGCCTGTACCAAGTCAGGAATACGACTGTTGTTTTTCATTTGTTTGATGTATTTGAGCTTTCGATTTTGCCATTTGATAAGTGACGTTCCAATTTGAATTTTATTAGAGTTCGGTATTTTTGTTATTTTACTTTTTATGAAAAGAACTGGTATTCTGCACACACAAAAAAACACAATGCAAGCTGGTCAAAAAGAAAAGTTAAACAAGAGTGCACACGCTGAAATGTCTCGCCTTCTTTACTAACCATTGATTTTATGTTGCTAATCCTAAATATAAAGCTTTACTACAACTATCACATAAACTTAACATGATCCATGAGGTCAAGGTCAGAGAAACCAAACTGGAAATACATATACACCTTACAATCATTCCATACACCAAATATGCTATTAATATAGTTGATCAATTGCACATTAAAGAAACAAACTTAACCAGGAAAACTTAACATCGATCAATGAACCATGAAAATGAGGCCAAGGTCAGATAAACCCCGCCAGACAGACATGTACACCTAACAATCATTACAGGCTTTAAATATAGTTGACCTATTACATATAGTATCTAAGAAACAAAATTACCAAGGAAAACTTCCGATTGACCAATAAACCATGAAAATGATGTCATGGTCAGATAATAATTACCAGACAGACCAGGACTTCAAAAATTGTTTTTAGCCAGCCGGACATTTTATATATTATCCTGATTTTAATCCCTTAAGACAAAATAAACAAAAGGCAATTATGGTAATCAGTTGCCGAGTTGGCCATCCCATTGATTGACATTAAAAAAATACGATATTAAACTTTCTTTGATTCAAATTCGAAGTTCTGACGTAAACTGTTAAATTGGCAGTGCATCTTTCGAAGTGTGCAACATCAGCGTACTTATATCTGCCTTAAACTCTTTATTTGTGCAAAATAACGTTGTCAAAAACTTTACTTTCCTTTTTAAATCTAATACCGGATGTTATCTTGACAATGGTAAAACATGGACCAGAGACGGATACATAAATTCTGTGTACGTTTGCAAAGCATGAATGAGTGTAAGTAGCTCTTTCTACGTTATTTCTTCAAGAAAATATTCGAAATAAACATGAGATAAAGGCATCAGTGACAATTTAAGCATTTTTTGAAGAAATTAGGATGCATAATTAAATTTCACACCTGCGCACATGCGCACACCTGAACTAGTTCAAACAGAGACATGTCTCTGGTTCAAACAACGTGGTTATGACGATTCTTCATTTTCACCTTTTTAATTTTTTCATCAAATCATATTTGTAAACGTATTTCTGATAATTTAAATCTTTTTGACTAAATTAATTAGATGCAAACCGCTAAAATGTAAGAAAATAACTTTGAATAGAACAATCAATGTCCGGTTCAAAATAGTTTACCTGTCACCTGAACAGGTAAATTTCAGCTAATTAGCCTTGATTAAAATGAGAAGGTATTAAAGTAGGGGTTGTTTTGATAGTACTTTATGATCATGTCATTTTTATGACCGGAAATGTGTGGCTATTAAAGGCAAAAGGTTGGTTCAAAAAGATCGCGAATTATGTTAAAATGTCTTTATCCAGAGAATAACTTGAACTTCATGGAACTTTTGTTGAAAATTTATGAAATTGATAAACAATTTATATAATCAAAGAAGTCTTTATTCGTTTATATAAGAGGATAACCATAATTACGATTTTTTGGGGTGTGTGACAGGAGGAGGAGGATCTTAAGGAAGCCTTTAAAACTAAAAAGTAGATGACCGTTTCATGCTTTGCCCAGCTGGACTTTTACCGGACATTATACAAATGTCCAGAATATATGACCGTTTTGGAAGCCTTGAGACAGACATATACACCTTACAATCATTCCATACAACAAATATAGTTGACCTATTGCTTATAGTTTCTAAGAAACAAACTTAACCAGGAAAATTTAGCATTGACCAATGAACTATGAAAATGAGGTCAAGGTCAGATGAACCATGCAAGACAGACATGTACACCTCTGGCCCTTGTTAGGGATCATAGATTTATTCTTATGAGGAAGCTCCGAGCATGCTCGGAGGATGCTCAGAGCTTTTTAAGTTGGCTCTAATTCAGCAGTTTATGTGACAATAATTATCATGATCCATTAAGATGTCAATCAAATCTATAGCACTTCTATAATAAGGAAAGTAGAGCATTATAGAGGAAGCTCAATTAACACCTGTGTAAACATCTGGTCTATTCAAATAAATCTTGCATTAATTTTAACAAAACTATAAAATAGATGAGAAATTTTTCAATATTACTGTACAATGCTTGGAAAGAAATCTCAAGCCTTCACAGCATAGAAAATGTATTTAAAACATTTTCTTAATAATTATCATCCTTTTTCAATACACATGATACAAAAAAAAAATACTCAAATTTTATATTTAAAATATAAATATATTTTAAATTTATACTATATAAACTGTTAACACAGAGATATGTCTCGCCTATTTGTTATTTTGATAATGCAAGTGTTGAAATTAAATTACAATACTTTAACATGTAAGTTATGCAAATATTCAAAGTCAATGAACCATGACTGAATGTACAGGGCTAAACAGTCTCCATGGAAATGAGATGTGCCAATGCTAATACAACTGCATACCAAATACCATTGACTTTTCATAAGTCGTTCCCTTAAAAAACCTAAACACAAACATTAACTTGTAAACTATGTAAAAGTTTCAAAGTCAATGAACCATAATTAGGGGGTGGGGTTATATAATCTCCATGGAAATGAAACTTGCAAATGCCAATACATTTGCATACCGAATATCATTGACTTAACATTAGTGGTTCATCTTAAACTGACCTAATCACAAACTAATACATGTAAACTAAGCAAAAGTTTCAAATTCAATAGACCATGACTGAGAAGTAAGGACCAAATATTCTCCATGGAAATAAGATGTGCTAATGCTTCTACAACTGCATACCAATTATCATTGACCTACCACTAACGGTTCCCCTTAAACTGACCTAATCACATCCTAATACATGTAAACTAAGCAAAAGTTTTAAAGTCAATAGACCATGACTGAGGGGGCTGGGCCAAATAATCTCCATGGAAATGAGATATGCCAATGCTTATACAACTGCATATCAAATATCATTGACCTACCACTAGTGGTTCCCCATAAACTGACCTAATTACAAACTAATACATGTAACCTAAGCAAAGTTTCAAAGTCAATAGACCTTGACTGAGGGGGTGGGGTCAAATAATCTCCATGGTAATGAGATTTGCCAATGCTAATACAACTGCATACCAAATATCATTGACCTACCACTAGTGGTTCACCATGAACTAAACCTAATCACAAACTAATACATTGTTGACGCCGCCGACACCGGAAACAGCATACCTATGTCTCGCTTTTTGACTCCGTCAAGGCGAGACAATAAAATGAAATATAAAAGTCATCAAAGACACAAACTATGGTTATTGATTTATAACCATACTATCAAAACATAGTACATTCAGTTTCATGCGAAAAAGGGTTGATTTTTTTTTATATTCCATTTAATTTGACAGTTGTTGGAAATTAACCCTCCATTTCATTGCAGAAAAGTTTTTTTGAGTCATAAAAATGTATTTCGGGTGTTTCAAGGCAATACAAAAATTCTATTTTGTAAACAGGGAAAAAAGGGGGAGATAATTTGATTGGTTAACTTCTGGTGATGTTTACTTTCTTATATGCACTGAAAAGTTAAGTTGTATTTTTACTGTAGTACATGACAGGATAAAACTTTACTCATGTCAAGTATTTCTTTTATTTAAAACATAGATAAATTCTGCACATTTTTTTGAAAAATACCAATTAAACAAAGACTTATAGAGGAAAAACAATTTTACTTTTAGAACTGGACAGGATAAACTTTACTCCTGCCAAATATTTCTTTATTTAAAACAAAGCTAAATCGGCACAATTTAAAAAAAAAGCAAATTAAAGAGAGAAGTACTAGAGGGAAAACAATGGTGATATTACCCCCTCAAACCAGGCTTCCAATAATGAAATACAACTTTTCATAAAGTAGCCATAATTTTCTATAAAAGAACTAAGTTTGTTATTTAATAAAAAAACATATTACCATTGTTTAGTTAGGGGCATTACTTAAACAAGTAATTTTCAAAATTACATATACAAGTTATGTTTCAAATATACTTCTATATTATGAATAAGTAACTTCTGTTAATATTATTTTTATAGGTGTCCATTCATACAGGTTTTACTAGCTTTAACAAATTTTCACAGACATCTGGTTATTTTCCCCATGAAATATAAAACTATTTAAATCCTCCTGAAGCACTAATTGCCTTTCTGATGCCACACTTCTTGGTCGAAGAGTGGCCTCTTGGGGCTATTAAAATATCATTTCACCTTAAAATCTTAGAGATAGACAGATATAAATAGATGGAACCTTGTGATTTAACTAAGACTTGAAGTTATTTAGAATTAGAATCTTAATCAAAAACAATTACATTGTTGTACATATGTTCCTTAAATAATTGTAAGTACTAAGTTTTTCGAAGATGTATAAAATAATTTATTGAAGTAATATTTTTGTCAATATTCTTTAAGTAACCTCTCTATACTCATCTCAAATTGGATAAATACTTAATTTTATTTAATTTTATTATATAATAAAATGCTCCGCTGGGGCGCAGCTTGATACGACTGCAGAGGTCGAACCCTGAACAGTTGGGGCAAGTATGGACACAACATTCAAGCTTGATACAGCACTGAATTTGGATTGTAATTAAATATTTGACACAGCATAGGTTTCTGACACAGAATGAAAGTGGTCTAAGAACTTAAAATTTTTAAATTTACCTATTCAAACCATATCATTATTATTTGCTTTTATATATAAATCAGAAATAACCAATTTAAAATGGAAAATTTTAAAGAAAAAAAATGAAAAAAAAAATCCCCCTCCCAAATTTTTTGAACCCCCTTATGATTCATCACTCCCAAACTCAATCCCAGCCTTCCCTTTGTGGTATGGTACCTTGCAGTACAATTTCAGAGAGATCCATACACTTGAACACAAGTTATTGTCTGGAAACTAGAAAACTGCGAGTTTTTTGGCCACTTTTTGGCCCCAAATTCCTAAATGTTTAGGGCAATTACCCCCAAACTCAAACCCAGCTTTCCCTTTGTGATATGGAACATTGCAGTACAATTTCATAAAGATCCATACACTTACACACAAGTTATTGTCATGAAACTAGAAAAATGCTTGTTTTTTGGCCCTTTTATGGCGCCTAATTCCTAAAATTTTGAGGGAATTACCCCCAAAATCAATCCCAGCCTTCCATTTGTGGTATGGTACCTTGCAGTACAATTTCAGAGAGATCCATACACTTGAACACAAGTTATTGTTTGGAAACTAGAAAAATGCTTATTTTTGGCCACTTTTTGGCCCCTTATTCCTAAACTTTTTGGGCAATTACCCCCAAACTCAATTCCAGCTTTCCCTTTGTGATATGGTACCTTGTAGTACAATTTCATAAAGATCCATACACTTACACACAAGTTATTGTCATGAAACTAGAAAAATGCTTGTTTTTTGCCCCTTTTTGGCCCCTAATTCCTAAAATTTGGAGGCAATTACCCCAAAATCAATCCCAGCATTCCCTTTGTGATATGGAACCTTGTTATACAATGTCAGAGAGATCCATACACTTACACACAAGTTATTGTCATGAAACTAGAAAAATGCTTGTTTTTTGCCCCTTTTTGGCCCCTAATTCCTAAAATTTGGAGGCAATTACCCCCAAAATCAATCCCAGCATTCCCTTTGTGATATGGAACCTTGTGGTACAATGTCAGAGAGATCCATACACTTTTTTATACACAATTTTTGGGGCCCTTTATAGCTTACTGTTCGGTGTGAGCCAAGGCTCCGTGTTGAAGACCGTACTGTGACCTATAATGGTTTACTTTTATAAATTTTGACTTGGATGGAGAGTTGTCTCATTGGCACTCATACCACATCTTCTTATATCTACTTACACACAAGTTATGTCTGGAAGTTACAAAAATGCTTATTTTTGGCCCCTTTTTGGCCCCTAATTCCTTAACTGTTGGTACCATAACCCCCATAATCAATCCCCACCTTCCTTTTGTGGTATTGAAACTTATGGTAAAATTTCATTGAGATCCATTCACTTAAACTAAATTTAGAGTCCGAAAACTATTGTGTCTTCGGACGACGACGACGATGACGACGGCGACGGCAACGTCATACCAATATACGACCACAAAATTTTTTTTGCGGTCGTATAAAAATTCTTAAAAACTACATTAAGTCCATATGCTTCTTTTAACAATTAAAATAACTATTGAGTTATAAAATAATTTTTAAAAACAAAAAATACCTATTAAAGTAACTACAAAAGATAACTTGTTTAGTATCGCCCCCTGACTGGTGTTTGTGTCTTGATAACTTTTATGTAGCATATTATATAATATAAACTTTATTAAAATCATATTTAAATCATATCATCTAATTATAAAATTTGAGAATTTTTTTATTATAAAAAAAGGAATGATTATTAAATATAATAAGAAAATATTTAAATGACTTTTACTTTTTGTGGAGACTTGAGATTTCTTTCCAAGCATTACACAGTACTGATGAAGAATTTCTAATCTATTTTATAGTTTTGTAAAATTTCAGGCAAAATGTATTTGAATAGACCAGATGTTTATACAGGTGTTAATTGAGCTTCCTCTATAATGCTTTACTTTCCTTATTATAGAATTGGATTAATGGATCATGATACATGTAATTATTGTCACATAAACTGCTGAGGAGAGCCTACTTAAAAAGCTCTGAGCATCCTCCAAGCAAGCTTGGAGCTTCCTCGGAGATTCCTCGTAAGAATAAATCTATGATCCCTTAGTCTGGTGTGTTTTTTAATTTTAGTTCATTTATATGTTTTGGAGTTTGGTGTGATGTCCATTTTCATTGAACTAGTACACATTTTGTTTGGGGGTCAACTGAGGCCTGCCTCCGGGTGCGGGATTTTCTTGCTGTGATGAAGACCCATTGGTGGCCTTCAGCTGTTTTCTGCTCTTTGCTCGGGTTGTTGTCTCTTTGACACATTCTACATTTCCATTCTCAATTCTACAATCAATCTATACATTAAATATAGTTGGCATATTAATTATAGTTTCTAGGAAACAAACTTAACCATGAAAATTTAAAATTGACCAATGAACCAAGAAAAATGAGGTCAAGGTCAGATGTTACCTGCCAGACAGACATATAAACCTTACAATCATTCTATTCACCAAATATAGTTGACCTATTGCATACAGTATTAGAAAAAAAGACAGAAAAACAAAAAAAATACTTTAACCATTGAACCATGAAAATGAGGTCAAGGTCAGATGACACCTGCCAGTTGGATATGTACTCGTTACAATCATTCCATACAGCAAATATAGATGACCTATTCCTTATAGTATCTGATATATGGACTTGACCACACAAACTTCATCTTGTTCACTAATCCATGAAATGAGGTCGAGGTCAGATGAAAACTGTCTGACAGGCATGAGGACCTTGCAAGGTACACACATACTAAATATAGTTATCCTATTACTCATAATAAGAGAGAAATCAACATTACAAAAAATCTTCACTTTTTAACCCTGAAAATGAGGACAAGGCCTATGGACATATGTATATGGGCATCTATATACAAAGTATGAATCCTCCAGGTCTTCCACCTTCCAAAATATAAAACTTTATAGTAGTTAGTTAACACCGCAGCGGCCACCGGATCACTATCCCTCTGTCGAGCTTTCTGCGACAGAAGTCGCAGGCTCGACAAAAAATCACTTGACCATCTAATGCAACAAGAAACACACTTACTGTTTTTTTCACCTCAGTACACAATAACCATCAGAAATAAGCTGTTCAAACTTGTTATTAACAACCACCATTCATGATCATATAAGATACTAACTTCAATTTTCTATAGAAAAATTTTATGTAATATGCTCTCATCTAGACTTATATCTAGCCTATATGATATGCTATTTCATAGCAAACTTTTTAGGCCACCTGAAATTAATGCCTGGCCACTAAACTTTGGAATTGGCCACTGAAATTCTGAAATTTTATATCTGGTGGCCAAATGGCAACTTCATTTTTAACCTACTTTAAGGGCTGCATTATACTTTAATCTTTGAGTGAGTCAAATTGCTGTTATTTTAGGAGTGCATTAGATAAAAGTTTATTAGTTATTGGTGGAATATTGCACTATCAAATCCTACCATTGACCGCTTGTTTAGGGAAAGGCAAAGAATGGGACGAGCTTAGACCAGTACATTTATTTCCATCTCAGAAGTTGTTATTTTATTGTTTTGCTCAGCCTCCTCGGGATAGTAAATTATGAATGAATAACATAACAATGACCATTAGATTTAAATGAAGGGGTTAGGTTTTCTTAATTTGAAATGTCTAAATTCTTTACTTGCACATTTATACATTGTACCTGTAGCTTAGTATAGCATAAAATACAAACTTATAAACACACAAATAAAATTTCACAAGATTTATACATACCACCATCATCTTTAATCCGTAAAACAAAATAACGACTGGAATCTATAACTGCTTCAACAGCTACACTTGGGTATGTTTCAACAGGACACTGGGCAAATAATTCACCTGTAATTCAATAGCATAGAAAATTGTTTTTGTGTTAAATTTTTGTTACCATAAAAAATAAGTACAATATAGCCAACATCCAAAGTTACAAATGGTCTTTACATTTCTTAATGTCCAGGGTCTGTTACGTTACTTTCTGTTTTTGATCCAAACTGTGTACCATTGACAATATATCTGATCAAAACCAACATCTACAAATGTTAATTAGGGTCTTTAACTTTCAAAATTTCAGATTCACAGTGTGTATAAGTGTACATATATGCAGTATCTGATCCACACTATGCACACATGTAAATGTATCTGATCCACACTATGCACAAGTATACATGTGTCTGATCCACACTTTGTATAAGTATACATGTGTCTGAATAAACTCATCATAGATACCAGGATTGAAATTTTGTATTTGCGCCAGACGCGCGTTTCGTCTACTAAAGACTCATCAGTAACGCGCTAATCAAAAAAAGTTAAAAAGGCCAAATAAAGTACGAAGTTGAAGAGCATTGAGGACCAAAAATTCCTAAAAGTTTTGCCAAATACAGCTAAGGTATCTATTCCTGAGGTAGAAAAGCCTTAGTATTTCAAAAATCCACACTATGCACACGTGTACATGCATCTGATCCACACTATGCACATGTATCTGTTCCACACTTTGTATAAGTATACATGTGTCTAATCCAATTTATGCACAAGTGTTCATGTATCTGAACCACACTATGCACATGTGTCTGATCCACACTATACATAAGTTTAAATGTATCTGATCCACAATATGCACATGTGTCTGATCCACACTATGCACAAGTGTTCATGTATCTGATCCACACAATGCAAAAGTGTTCATGTATCTTATCCACACTATGTAAAGTGTTCATGTATCTGATCCACACTATGCACAAGCGTACATGTATCTGATCCACAATATGCACATGCATCTGATCCACACTATGTACAAGTGCACATGTATCTGATCCACACTATACAAGAGTGTTCATGTATCTGATCCAAACTATGTACAAGTGTTCATGTATCTGATCCACACTATACACAAGTGTTCATGTATCTGATCCACTATAGGCACATGTATTTGATCCACATTATGTAAAAGTGTTCATGTATCTGTTCAGTACTATGCACATGTATCTGATTCACACTAAGTACAAGTGTGTGTGTATCTGATCCATACTATGTACAACTGTTCACGTATCTGATCCACACTATGCACAAGTGTTCATGTATCTGATTCACAATATGCACAAGTGTTCATGTATCTGATCCACACTATGCACAAGTGTTCATGTATCTGATCCACAGTATGCAAATGTATCTGATCCACACTAAGTTCAAGTGTTCATGTATCTGATTCACACTATGCACAAGTGTTCATGTATCTGATCCACACTATGCACAAGTGTTCATGTATCTGATCCACAATATGCAAATGTATCTGATCCACATTAAGTTAAAGTGTTCATGTATCTGATTCACACTATGCACAAGTGTTCATGTATCTGATCCATTATATGCACATGTATCTGATCCATTATATGCACATGTATCTGATCCACACTATGTACAAGTGTAAATGTATCTGATCCACACTATGTACAAGTGTTCATGTATCTGATTCACACTATGCACAAGTGTTCATGTATCTGATCCATTATATGCACATGTATCTGATCCATTATATGCACATGTATCTGATCCACACTATGTACAAGTGTAAATGTATCTGATCCACACTATGTACAAGTGTTCATGTATCTGATCCACACTATGTACAAGTGTTCATGTATCTGATCCACACTATGTACAAATGTTCATGTATCTGATCCACACTATGCACAAGTGTTCATGTATCTGATCCACACTATGCACAAGTGTTTGTGTATCTGATCCACACTATGTACAAGTGTTCATGTATCTGATCCACACTATCCACAAGTGTTCATGTATCTGATCCACAATATGCACAAAAGTTCATGTATCTGATCCACACTATGCACAAGTGTTCATGTATCTGATCCACAATATGCAAATGTATCTGATCCACACTAAGTTAAAGTGTTCATGTATCTGAATCACACTATGCACAAGTGTTCATGTATCTGATCCATTATATGCACATGTATCTGATCCACACTATGTACAAGTGTAAATGTATCTGATCCACACTATGTACAAGTGTTCATGTATCTGCAATGATCCACACTATGTACAAGTGTTCATGTATCTGATCCACAATGTGCAAATGTATCTGATCCACACTATTTACAAGTGTTCATGTATCTGATCCACACTATGTACAAATGTTCATGTATCTGATCCACACTAAGCACAAGTGTTCATGTATCTGATCCACACTATGCACAAGTGTTTGTGTATCTGATCCACACTATGTACAAGTGTTCATGTATCTGATCCACACTATCCACAAGTGTTCATGTATCTGATCCACAATATGCACAAAAGTTCATGTATCTGATCCACAATGTGCACATGTATCTGATCCACACTATTTACAAGTGTTCATGTATCTGATCCACACTATGTACAAGTGTTCATGTATCTGATCCACACTATGCACAAGTGTTCATGTATCTGATCCATACAATGCACAAGGAGGGTTTCTTATCGTCGAGTTGCGAGTTGAAAAAGCCGAGTTGCGAGTTACAAAAGTCGAGTTGCGAGTTACGAAGGTCGAGTTGTGAGTTACGATGGTCGAGTTGCGAGTTACGAATGTTGAGTTGCGAGTTATGATGGTCGAGTTGCAAGTTACAAAGGTGGAGTTGCAAGTCACGAAGGTTGAGTTGCGAGTTACGAAAGTCAAGTTGCGAGTTACGAAAGTCAAGTTGCGAGTTACGAAAGTCGAGTTGGGAGTTATGAAAGTTAAGTTGCGAGTTACAAAAGTTGAGTTGCGAGTTACGAAGTAACAAAAATATTATGTTTCTCTAATTACTTAAGAATTATATATTTATATAAACGGTCGTGTCGTCTGATTTTTGAAACAGAATTTTCAGGATTACTTTGCATTTAATAAACAAAGCATACATGAAACCGAACTTAGTTATACACTACATGAGGAAGGGTCCCTGTATTTTGATTGCAGGGTTTGAAAGAGTTATGTGATACTTATTTATAAGAGTCTATATGTTGCAAAGTCTTGCAGGGTTTGAAAGAGTTATGTGATACTTATTTATAAGAGTCTATATGTTGCAAAGTCACGCACACTTAAATTTCTTTCATGAGAGAGACATTGTTCATTTTCTAAAATAAAACAGGATATACTGTAGATATAAGACAAAATGTATACCGTCCTGAACAAATCAAGCATAAGAAAATAAATCATGTAGACAAATGAAATATACTTGCAAATTAGCGACATCTCACAGAATATGGCAGTGTGTTAGGCCTAAAGTAAATACTTATCAAAGGTACCAGGCTTATAATATTTTCTACGCCAGACATGCGTTTCGTCTTTACAAGACTCATCAGTGACATTTGAATAAAGGATATTCATTAGCATACCAAGTGCTAACTCTTCGTCTTTCGCAAAGGTTTAGGGTGATATAGGCACAATTGCACATTTAACTTAGGAAAATATCTCATGAATTAGTAAGAAATGTAATATGTTATGTGCTTTATGTGATAAATTAAATAATTTTGAACTTTGTTAACATTGTGATTCAACCCCAGGCGGAGAGTGCATATATATACCAAATAGTTAAGAATCGAGTTGTTCAATGTATGTATATCTGAATACTACAACGCAAAAATAAGCATGCTATAGATGTCTTTCTATGATATTATGGTAACTTCTTGGCATAATATGGATTTTTGTTTTAATTTGGAAAGATGTTATTCTACAATAAGCTATACCACAGTTTTAAAAAATAAAAGAACAGTTTTAAGGAAGCCACTGGGAATGTGTCAAAGAGACAACATTCCAACCAAAATATACAAGTCAACCCAAGGCCATCAATGGGTCTTCAACACAGCGAGAAATCCCACACCCAGAGGCAGCCCTGAGCAGGCCCCAAAACACAATGTACACTAGATCAAGAAAATGGACGCCATTCTAATCTCCAAAACATATAGATGAACCAAAATCAAAAAATATACAAGACCAACAAAGGCTAGAGGTTCCTGACTTAGGACAGACGCAAAAATGTGGCAGGGTTAAACAGATTTTATGAGCACTCAACCTTCCCCCTTCACCTCTTGCCAATGTAGACATATATAACTTAAATGTCCACAATTTTGAGTGTTACTGCCAAAGAAAAAATTTTGGGGTCCCTAACAAATATTGCCTCTGCAGCTGCCCCAAAGAGCCCACTCTTAACGAAATCTGCAGAAGGGGTCTTTTACATATATGTACTATGATAGTTTAGTTGCTATCTCCCTTTACGTTTAATATGACGGTGCTAGCTATGAAATTGGGAAATTTGTTCTCAAATTTTAATTTTATGATTGAATAATACTTACGTTATTCGAAAATACATTAGGATTATCTCCCCCTAATTAGTATTCACACCGCCGTTCGCGCTTTAAGATATTAAAAAAGCGCTCAGGTGTATCGACTCCCACCACTCATGCGTGATTCCCCAGTTTCTCTCGGCGAAAAGTGTTTGCCAAAAAAGATTCTAAAGGGGAGGTGGGTGGGATCCAATTACGTAAGTATTATTCTATCATAAAATTAAAATTTGAGAACAAATTTCCCAATTTTATATTAATTCATAATACTTACGTAATTTGAAATTACATTAGGAGATTTCTAAGCTATCCATAGCTGAAGAGTCTTTCTGTACTTTGTATACTGTATTTTCTTCACATCAGTTCAGATATAAATAACACAATACTATACAGTTAAAATTTTTTCTTCAATTTACTAAATTTTCTTCTTTTTTTTTCTTTATTTTTTTAGAATTTTCTTCCATATTTACAAAATTCTTATTTACACAGAATTTAAAACTTCTACGTCTATGTCTAAATAAAAACGAGTAAAGGTTGATTCCTTTGCCCAGTCAGCTGTGTCCATAATAGACTTCACAGATGCGCCGTTAAAAAGTGCCAAAGATGGGCCCAAGGCTCTTGTAGAATGAGCACGAAATTTCTTGTCCTTTTCATTGTAAGCACATTTAATTGAATTAACAATCCAAGACGAAATAGTCTGCGATATAACCGGTTTGTGTTAGAACTGAGGATAACATAGATCTATAAACTGCTTCGCTGAGCGCAGCTGGATACACCCGCAGAGGTCCAACCCTGAACAGTTGGGGCAAAAATGGACACAATATTCAAGCTTGATACAGGTCTGAATTTGGATTGTAATTAAATATTTGAAATATTACAGGTTTCTGAATAAATGTAGTCAAAGAACTTGAAATTGGTTATATGAATTGAATTTATATTCAATTAAAGATTTCTTGCTGTTGTGCAATACACTGTGCTGTTGCGCAATACTTAGTAAATCTGTTGTCAGACTATAAACAAGTAAAGTTCAATTAATTCTCAATGTCATATAAGAAATTTATGAAAATCAAAAGGGAGCTTACATCAATAGATATAAACAATTCACCAAAGTTTCATGAGAATTGCTGACAGCAATTTTGAGTTATTGTCCGAAAACTGGAAAATCCCCCCTTTTTTAATGAATAAAACCCCATAACTCAGAAATGTAAAATGTAAAATTTATAAAATTCTAAAGGGAGCTTACTTAAATAGATACATACAATTCACCATAGTTTCATAAGAACTGCTGAAAGCATTTTTGAGTTTTTGTCTGAAAACTGGAAAATCCCCCTTTTTTTAATGAATAAAACCCCATAACTCAGAAAAGTAAAATCTAAAATTTATAAAAAACGAAAGGGAGCTCAAGTCAATAGATATAAACAATTCACCAAAGTTTTATGAAAATTGGTTAAAGCATTTTTGAGTTAATGTCCGACATGTTGACGACGGACGGACAGACGGACAATGGTATACCATAATACATCCCGTAAATGGGCGTATAATAACCAGCTATGGTTCTATACTGAAGACCTGAGTATAAATATGTCAATAAGCTCAGCCGCCTCCGTCAGAGAGGCACTATAGGGATCAATTTCCCGTCTACTACACCAGCTATTGAATTTTCAAAATTTGACAGAGTAATCTTTTTGAGTCCCAGAGCACCATGAGGCTCTAAGTAATTTTCTAGTTTCTTTAGAAAAACCTTTCTCTTTAAACTGTTTGTCGATAAAAACCATGCAGTCAGATTGAATACTGCTGGATTTGGATAAAATATGATGTTTTTGGCTGGTGTAATAGATCCTCCCTGACTGGCAAGGTCCTTGGATAATCTATTATGTACTTCAGAAGATTTGTGTACCAATGTCTGCGTGGCCAATGTGGGGCTATTAGAATTAACTGACAATCGTACCTCATCATGTGTTGTAGTATTTTTGGTATTAGACAAATTGGAGGGTATGCATACGCATACATGTTGTTCCAAGAAATTGTTAGAGCATCTATTGCATAAGCCTGAAGGTCTGGGTTCCAGGAGCAAAGATCTGTGTTTGTTGATTTTTCGCAGAGGCGAAAAGATCTATGCGAGGTGTATCCCAAATCTGAAACATTGCATGTGTAACCTCTTTATTTAATGACAATTCTGTTGGTTGAAATTTTACCCTGCTTTAAAAATGGTCTGCTAGTATGTTCTTTTTTACTGCAATGTGTGCAGCTTTCAGAAAAATTTGGTTTTCTAGTGCTAATTGACAAAGTTTCCAAGTTCTCATACAAAGCTGGGGAGAACGAGTGCCTCCTTGTTTGTTTATGTAACAAACAACTGTTGTCTGAACGAATAAGAACATTTTTGCCTATCAATTTTGGTAGAAATGCTTTACAGTTAGAAAAACTGCCTCCATTTCTAAAGAATTTATGTGGAGAAGTTTTTCTTCTACTGACCTTGAACCCAGAACTATGAGACTGTTGTTGATGTGACCTCCATACCCTGATTTTGATGCGTCTGTTGTTACTGTTATTGACAGTTCCCAAGATGTTATTGATCTGCACATAACCAAATTTTCTATGTTTAACCACCATCTGAGGTGACCTTTTAGATGTTTTGAAAAAGGAATTTTTATTCCTAGATTTTGACATACTGGTATCCAATGATAAAGGCGGTGTAACTGAATTGGTCTCATAAAGAGTCTTGCATTTGGAATTAGTTCTATGCATGAAGCCATAATAACTAATAATTGTAGAAAATCTCTTGCTGTTGCTTGATTTTGCTTGTTTAAGATAAGTTCTACTGCAGAAAGGAGTTTTGACACCCTTTCTGATGTAGGACGAACTATTCCTTCGTTTAAAGAAAACACTGCCCCTATGTACATGATGTATGTTGTTGATTATGTTGGAATTAGGCTTGACTTTTCTAGATTTACTACAAACCCTAAATTTATTAGGTTGAGTGTTTTCTCTCGATCTGAAATCAGCATTTGTTTTGCCTGATTCATCAATAAAATGCTCCACTGGGCGCAGCTTGATACGACCGCAGAGGTCGAACCCTGAACAGTTGGGGCAAGTATGGACGCAACATTCAAGCTTGATACAGCACTGAATTTGGATTGTGATTAAATATTTGACACAGCATAGGTTTCTGACACAGAATGAATGTGGTCTAAGAACTTAAAAAATTTTAATTTACCTATTCAAACCATATCATTATTATTTGCTTTTATATATAAATCAGAAATAACCAATTCAAAATGGAAAATTTTAAAGAAAAAAAAGGAAAAAAAGGGAAAAAAATACCCCCCCCCCCCCCCAATTTTTTGAACCCCCTTATGATTCATCACCCCCAAACTCAATCCCAGCCTTCCCTTTGTGGGATGGTACCTTGCAGTACAATTTCAGAGAGATCCATACACTTGAACACAAGTTATTGTTGGGACTAGAAAAATGCTTGTTTTTTGGCCCCTTTTTGACCCCAAATTCCTAAACTTTTAGAGCAATTACCCCTAAACTCAAACTCAGATTTCCCTTTGTGATATGGAACCTTGTAGTACAAT
Source organism: Mytilus californianus (assembly GCF_021869535.1). Taxonomy (NCBI): domain Eukaryota; kingdom Metazoa; phylum Mollusca; class Bivalvia; order Mytilida; family Mytilidae; genus Mytilus; species Mytilus californianus. The sequence continues at coordinate 68,404,390 of NW_026262593.1, read as the reverse complement.
TTCATAAAGATCCATACACTTACACACACGTTATTGTCCTGAAACTAGAAAAATGCTTGTTTTTTGCCCCTTTTTGGCCTCTCATTCCTAAAATTTTGAGGCAATTACCCCCAAAATCAGTCCCAGCCTTCCCTTTGTGGTATGGTACCTTGCAGTACAATTTCAAAGAGATCCATACACTTGAACACAAGTTATTGTCTGGAAACTAGAAAAATGCTTATTTTTGGCCCCTTTTTCCTAAACGTTTATGACAATTACCCCAAACTCAACTCCAGCTTTCCCTTTGTGATATGGAACCTTGTAGTACAATTCAGAAAGATCCATACACTTACACACAAGTTATTGTCATGAAACTAGAAAAATGCTTGTTTTTTGCCCCTTTTTTTACCCCTAATTCCTAAAATTTGGAGGCAATTACCCCCAAAATCAATCCCAGCATTCCTTTTGTGATATGGAACCTTGTGGTACAATGTCAGAGAGATCCATACACTAACACACAAGTTATGTCTGGAAGTTACAATAATGCTTATTTTTGGCCCCTTTTTGGCCCCTTATCCCTTAACTGTTGGTACCATAACCCCCAAAATCAATCCCAACATTCCTTTTGTGGTATTGAACCTTATGGTAAAATTTCATAGAGATCCATTCACTTTAACTAAAGTTAGAGTGTGAAAACCAATGTGTCTTAAGACGACGAAGACGCCAATGTCATACCAATATACGACCGCAAAAATTTTTTGGGGTCGTATAAAAACCAATCGTCTAGATAAGCTGCTAGACGAATATTTTGGGCTCATAAATGAGCTGCCACCACTGAACACACTTTGGTGAAAATTCGAGGTTGTTGGTCCGAAGCACAGCACCTGCAGTTGGTAACACTGATTGTTGACACAAAATCTTAGATACTTTTTGTGTGTTTCATGAATTGGTATATATGGAAATGGAAATATGCATCTTTCAGGTCGAGAGAAATTGCCCAATCTCCTTTTTGTACTAAGTTTAAGACAATGTTAAGAGAATACATTTTGAAGTGTTTTTTTCTGGAGACACTTGTTCAGAGGTTTTAAATTTATTACAGGTCTCAAATCGCCAGTCTTTTTTGGTACTAGAAAAAACATACTGTAAAAACCAGTTTTTTTCTTTTACAGGTACATTTTCTATAGCGTTTTTTCCAAAAAGTTGATCTATTTCTGTTAACAGAATAGGTAAATCTTGCGCAGGAAAATTTGTTTTCTTTATTCCTGTTTGTGGGATTTTCCCCGAAAATTCCAATTTGTAACCCTCTTTTATTATTTTTAAAACCCAACTGTCGTTTGTTATTTTTGCCCAATTTTGCTAAAAAAAGTTTTTAACGACCTCCTACAGATATCTCCGGATTCTGACATAAAATATTTACCTGCTTTTTGTAGTCATTTTGATCTACCATTACCACAAAAAGAACCTTTCTTTTCACCATCAGCCTCTTGTCTACCAGAACCAAGACGTAAGAAATTAGGCTTAAATCCACCTTTATTTTCACTAGACTTAGCCTCCATCTTAGGAATGCAAAAATTTGAAAAGTCATTTTCAGCCACTTTTGGACCATTAGTGTCTTGACTAGTATGAATGACAGTACTCTTCCTTTTAAAACTAGAAGTTGAAGCAGTCGATTTACGATTTAATTCTTCCAGTAAATCTTTGATTTGTTTATTTGTCTCTGAACGATTTTTCAGTTTCTCTTCAAAATCTTTCCCAAGAACACCATCACTTGACAGTTTAAGTGATAAAAATTTGTCATTTAGTTCAGTTATGTCCTCTAGACCTGTATCTAACAAGGTAGCTTTCCTACGAATGATGAAACACACCTGTTCTAGCTGTTTGATCCATAGCTTCCACTGACATAGCAAAAATGTCTTTCACCATTTGAACAAATAAATCAATGTTTGGCTCGGAATCATTCAATTTTTCCATTAATGAACCCAAAGCTTGTTGCATATATGCAGTTATAACTAAACTCATTCTAGCTGCTGACTGACCTTTGAAAGCCATATTTTCAAAAGTTTTCTCAGGTTGAGAAAAAAGTTTATTATGAGCTTTACCAGCTTTAGGACCATGCCGTTTACAGAGTAAAGTTTGAGTAATGTCATCCAGTTTTGGTAAGTTTAGTATATCAGCAGATTTATCACTCACAGGAAAACTAGCCCTATATTCCTCTTTATACGTAGACAATAAAAGAGGATTATCACAGTGCCAAGATTGATGCAAAATATTAATCTGACTTTGATCTAGAACAATACCAACTTCAGTTTTGTCTGGTTTAGTTTTGGCATCTTCACCAAAAATATCACCAAGAATATCTCTACTGACATTTTCAGTTTTAATAGAGTCCTTATCAACTACCGAATATCTCTGAAAACAGTTATGTGTACTGTTTTTATTCACAGAAGATTGTTGGGATTCATTGTCAGAATCTATATCTAAATCAAGACCCCTTCTTTGGTTTTTATCCGGTTGAAGGGAAATTGCATTATCAATGTCATTGTCATGATTTGCAACATTAGTATGTCTGAGAAAATTCTGCCCAACTGACATGGCAATGTCTCTAGAATCCTGAGAAATATTCTGCCCACCTGAAGTGGCAATTTCTCTGTCCGTTTCTTGATGTCCACCTGAAGTGACAGTTTGAGAAACGAACTTTTCGAAAAGAGATAGAATAAAATGCTCAGCTGGGCGCAGCTTGATACGACCGTAGAGGTCGAACCCTGAACAGTTGGGGCAAGTATGGACACAACATTCAAGCTTGATACAGCACTGAATTTGGATTGTGATTTAATATTTGACACAGCATAGGTTTCTGACACAGAATGAATGTGGTCTAAGAACTTAAAAAATTTTAATTTACCTATTCAAACCATATCATCACTATTTGCTTTTATATATAAATCAGAAATAACCAATTTAAAATGGAAAATTTTAAAGAAAAAAAAGGAAAAAAAAATCCCCCCCCAAATTTTTTGAACCTCCTTATGATTCATCATCCCCAAAATCAATCCTAGCCTTCCCTTTGTGGTATGGTACCTTGCAGTACAATTTCAGAGAGATCCATACACTTGAACACAAGTTATTGTCTGGAAACTAGAAAAATGCTTATTTTGGCCCTTTTTTAGCCCCTTATTCCTAAACGTTTTGGGCAATTACACCCAAACTAAATTCCAGCTTTCCCTTTGTGATATGGAACCTTGTAGTACAATTTCAGAAAGATCCATACACTTACACACAAGTTATTGTCATGAAACTAGAAAAATGCTTGATTTTGCCCCTTTTTTGGCCCCTAATTCCTAAAATTTTGAGGCAATTACCCCCAAAATCAATCCCAGCATTCCCTTTGTGATATGGAACCTTGAGGTACAATGTCAGAGAGATCCATAAACTAACACACAAGTTATGTCTGGAAGTTACAAAAATGCTTATTTTTGGCCCCTAATTCCTTAATTGTTGGTACCATAACCCCCAAAATCAATCCTAACCTTCCTTTTGTGGTATTGAACCTTATGGTTAAATTTCATGGAGATCCATTCACTTAAACTAAAGTAAGAGTGCGAAAACCAATGTGTCTTCGGACGACGACGACTACGCCGGACGACGACGCCAAAGTCATACCAATATACGATAAAAATGTCCATACGAGAATTCACCGAATTCAGGTTCTCTATGACACTTGAAATTTCTGCTCTCAATTCATTTTCTACAGTTAATGACAAACCTGTTGTCAAAATTGTCTCAGCTTCATCTGATACTTCTTTAGGACACGTGCTGCTAGCAGTAGAAGATTTACGAGAAGATTTACTCGTCGACTTTTTGCAACTTCCGATCTGTTTGACTGACGATTTCTCGTTTTTATCAGAGCGAGACGAAGTAGCTTTAGGAGAATTTGCCTCTTCACTTGCTGAATGTATGGCCGTAATAAAAGCTTCTGCCATGTGGACAATGAAAAGCATCTATCTCAAAACTTATAAACTATGAAAATACATGAGAAATAATTCAAAAAAGTAACATTTTCCAAGAGGAAAATATAAAGGGTGTGAACACTTTCCCCCGAAGAAGAAGACTGGGGAATCACGCATGCGTGGTGGGAGTCGATACACCTGAGTGCTTTATTAATATTTCAAAGCGCGAACGGCGGTGTGAATACTAATTAGGGGGAGATTATCCTAATGTAATTTCCAATTACGTAAGTATAATGAATTAATATAAAATTTAATAATAATTAAACTACAAGCCATCCGCTGTATTTCAAAAGGCTATCTGTTTCTTCAGAAAATAACCATACTTTGCGTAGTGATTATGTAAGCAATCCATTCATTTTTTTACACAAGACTCAGATGAAGTCCAAACAACAAAAAGAATCAACAATACTGTATACAATTCTATAAGCAATCATCATTCAAAAATGTTAAAGAGGTACGCCAAAAAATTTAAATAGTTTTCCCCATTTTCACGCAAATCTAATTTTGTAACTTGCAACTTGATTTTCGTAACTCACAACTCGACTTTCGTAACTTTCAACTCGACTTTCGTAACTCGCAACTCGATACTCGACAACAAGTGAATCTCATGCACAAGTGCACATGTATCTGTTCCACACTTTGTACAAGTGTTCATGTTGGTTTAGACCTATAAAGAGGTTAAACTCCTAACTATCCTACTGTCTGTCGATACATTTATTTTTGGCATTGCACTAGTCATGTCTTCTTTGACTGTCCATGACGTTAAAATACTAAATCCCTGGGATGTGTTTTAGTTGATTTTAGTCTCTGATGCATGATTTTTTATTATTAATTGTTTTGGCTTTTAACTAGCTGTCAGTAACTGCGAGTACTCTCAAATCGTACTTTCTTGTTTATTTGACCTGTTGATACTTATTGTATTGCTTTTTTGTTATTTAATGTTATTCAGGGTTATATCTGGTCTATATACCAGCTTTGATAAGTGTTTGGTATAACTATAAATTTTTACTTCGTACTATGAACATCAAAATTATTTATTTTGTAAAAGTATTTCCTTTCTCTATTGGTACTGTACACTTATACCTAACAACAAAATTATTTTCATTTACCTGTGTTTAAAGTTATTGCAAATGGATGGTATTTTTGTTCGAGCATATTGTTTTTCTTTTATTGTTAAACATTTCTTACCTATATAACATGTTACTTTTATTATTCTTCCCTTAGTCTATTTATTTTGTATTCTAAATTATTTACTTTGTAAAAATATTTCCTCTCTCTATTGGTACTGTACACGTATACCTAACAACAAAATTATTTTCATTTACCTGTGTTTAAAGTTATTGCAAATGGATGGTATTTTTGTTCGAGCATATTGTTTTTCTTTAATTGTTTAACATTTCTTACCCATATAATATGTTACTTTTATTATTCTTCCCTTAGTTTATTTATTTTGTATTTACATTGTGTCATAGGTCAAATTTATTTGTTCAGTGTATGTTCAATGGTGTTAATATGTCCTTTGATTGAGTTAAGCTATTTCAGTTGATATTTTATAGTGTGTCTTTCTATGTTGTGATGTTACACTATTGTTTCAGAAAAAGGATGAAGGTTTGGTACCATTAAAACGTTTAAACCCGCTGCATTTGTTTGCACCTGTCCTAAGTCAGGAATCTGATGTTCAGTAGTTGTCGTTTGTTGATGTGGTTCATAAGTGTTTCTCGTTTCTCGTTTTTTATATAGATTAGACCATTGGTTTTCCTGTTTGAATGGTTTTACACTAGTAATTTTTTGGGGCCCTTTATAGCTTACTGTTCAGTGTGAGCCAAGGCTCTGTGTTGAAGACCGTACTGTGACCTATAATGGTTTACTTTTATAAATTTTGACTTGGATGGAGTTGTCTCATTGGCACTCATACCACATCTTCTTATATCTATGTATCTGATCCACACTTTGTACAAGTGTTCATGTATCTGATCCACACTATGCACAAGTGTTCATGTATCTGATCCACACTATGCACAAGTGTTAATGTATCTGATCCACACTATGTACAAGTGTTCATGTATTTGATCCACACTATGTACATGATGTACAAGTGTTCATGTATCTGATCCACACTATGTACAAGTGTTCATGTATCTGATCTACACTATGCACAAGTGTTCATGTATCTGATCCACACCATGAACAAGTGTTCATGTGTCTGATCCACACTATGCACAAGTGTACATGTACTGTAAAAATCGTTACCGGTATTTGAAACGGTTGTTTTATCCACAGTGTTGTTCCCTGCGCCTCATATAAGGGTGCACCTTGTGAATGTATTTTTTCTGATTTTTTAGGGCAAGGGTGAAAAAAACAGTATTTTGAGACCTGCTGGTGTTTAATATGTTATATTTTGTTATAAATATATCTACATTACCATTCTTCATTTATTTACTTATAAGTGTCATTGTTAAGTAATAACCAACATACTTATTTGTTTACATGTGTTCTGAATGTTTGAAAAATGAAGAGAGTATCGAATGATGTAGGTTATTGATATATATTGAGACATCTATTACCTGAATTTTTGTCTTCCAACTTTATAAACAAATCTTTGCCTAGAGCTACAATTCTCATTCGACCAGTCCAATCTGGTTCATCCAACTTCCAGTCAGCAGCTCTATAAATAAAGAAAATAAGTCAGAATAATTATAAATGCTTTTAAAACATTTAATTTGGTAGAATATTTTTTTCTTCATTGATGCTCATTTTGTGCTTTTGTTCAAATCAACTATTGAAATTGATAGTTTACTTGTATCACTGTTCAAATAGTATCTAAGAAGTCTCAAATCAACTTATCATAATAACTTGGAAATTTACTATCAAAACATTACACAATGATACTGTTGTTCACAATGCCAGTTCTACTAGAGAGAGAAAACCTATATCACAGTTAACAGTCCTGTACTAAACATATTAATAATAAACCTATTGTGTATAAATGTATTGTTTCCATGGGAGATTAGACACATTAAGAGTATCAGGAGTGAATAATTCCTGGGCTGGTTTGTGAGTAATGGTAACCTTGTTGACGGAGTAGCTGATGGAAAGGAAGGGTAACCTTGTTGAGGGAGTAGCTGATGGGATGGAAGGGTAACCTTGTTGAGGGAGTAGCTGATGGAAAGGAAGGGTAACCTTGTTGAGGGAGTAGCTGATGGAAAGGAAGGGTAACCTTGTTGAGGGAGTAGCTGATGGAAAGGAAGGGTAACCTTGTTGAGGGAGTAGCTGATGGGATGGAAGGCTAACCTTGTTGAGGGAGTAGCTAATGGGATGGAAGGGTAACCTTGTTGAGGGAGTAGCTGATGGGATGGAAGGGTAACCTTGTTGAGGGAGTAGCTGATGGGATGGAAAGATAACCTTGTTGAGGGAGTAGCTGATGGGACGGAAAGATAACCTTGTTGAGGGAGTAGCTGATGGGATGGAAGGGTAACCTTGTTTGTTAACTATTTAGTTTAGTAGTTTAGTTACTAAGTTTAGTCTTTAGTCTTTAGTTCTATTTGTATGTATTTTTGTATTTACAGTTTGTAACTTGGTGGGTTTAGATTAAAGTGTACAGAGAACATTTAAGTCATTTATAGTCATTTAACAGTGGTAGCAGAGCTCACAACATCTGGCGAGATGGCAACGGCTCTGATTTATAAGAACCAACCAAGCTTGACAATAGAGAAATCATATCAGCAATGGAAGAATGAAGTGAAGATGTGGCAACTGGTTACAGAATTGGACAAAAAGAAGAGAGGCTTAGCACTTGCGTTGTCGTTACAAGGAAAACAAAGAGAAGTAGCATTAGAAATAACACCAGAGGATTTGAATGTTGATGAAGGATTTGACAAATTAATAACAGAATTAGATAAATTGTTTGAAAAGGACAAGATAGATCAAGCTTGCAGCATATACAGCTTTTGATAAGTATCACAGGGAGTCTTCAATTAAAATGTGTGACTATATAATTGAGTTTGAACAGAAGTATAACAAATGCAAGAAATATGACATGGCACTTCCTGATGCAATTTTAGCATTTAAACTCTTAGATAATGCAGGACTTGGTCAAAGTGACAGACATTTAGCTCTAACTGCATGTTCTAATTTAAAATTTGATACCATGAAGGCAGCCCTTAATAGGATATTTGCATCAAAATCACAGAGTGATAATGATATAGTTACTGTTAAAGAAGAATCTGCATTTGTAGGAGAACATCGTTTTGATAGCCCCGGCGTAGTTCAAGGAGATTTGGTGCACGCAATCGCATAAATAGATCATTTGATCAAAGAAATGCTCAATCCAGACTAAATCCAACTATCAATGGCAGCATATCTCGTTGTAGATGTTGTGATTCAAAATATCACTGGTTCAGGGATTGTCCACATAAAATATATGATGTTAAACTGACAGAGGAACAAACAGACACATCTGAAACTGTAAACATAACTCTAATTACAACTTCTCAACAAAACATTACACCTCAAGAAATTTTTGTAGCCGAGGCATTTAATGCTGCAGTTGTAGATACAGCATGTACCAAAACAGTTTGCGGGTCTAAATGGTTACATCAGTTTTAGACACTTTCTACTCTGCTAATGAAGAAATAAAATGCAAGGAAAGTCATACACCTTTCAAATTTGGTGATGGTAAAACAGTGTATTCTTATCAGTGTGTAAAGTTACCTGCCACAATTGGGTCTTTAAATTGTTACATAGAAACAGAAGTAGTTGACTGCGAAATACCTCTATCATTGAGCAAAGATTCTTTGAAAAAGGCACAAACAGTTCTTGATCTCCATAATGATAAAGTGACAATGTTCGGAAAACCAGTCGATGTTCATTTCACCTCAAATGGTCATTATTGCATAAACATTAAAGACCGAAGAACTGGGCAGAACGATACTGTAGAGAGTGAGGAGGAAATCCTGAAGTCTCTAAGAAAAACTGCATAAACAATTTGGTCATGCCTCATCTGAAAAGTTGTTATCTCTATTGAACAGTGCAGGCTCAGTTGACTCAGATACAAAAAGGCAATAGTGAATGATGTTTGCTCAAAGTGCATTATCTGTTTCAAGTTTCAATGTCCAAAGCCAAAGCCAGTAGTGGGATTTTCCCATGCAAATGATTTTAACCAAATTGTTGCTATGGATTTACATGAAATTGATCACAATTTCTACTATTTGCACATAATTGACTTGTTTAGCCGTTTGAGTGCAGCAGCCATTATCAGGAGAAAAGACTCACAGTTAGTTGTTGGCAAATTCATGCAGATATTGGTTAGTGTATATGGTGCTCCTGAAGTTGGAGTATACACTGACAATGGACTGAATGGTGGGGAATTCAATTCTCAAATTTTTCGTGATATGGCTGAAAATCTAAACATGTCAGTTAAGACGGCAGCAGGATACAGTCCCTGGTCAAATGGAATTGTAGAACGACATAATGCAACTGTAACTGAAACAGTTAACAAAATCAGAGAAAGTTCAAATCTATCTTTGGAAACTGCAATTAGCTGGGCTGTGAATGCCAAAAATAGTCTTGTTAATGTGTATGGATAAAGTCCTTATCAGATTGTGTTTGGAAGAAATCCTAACCTGCCATCAACACTAGTCAATAAACCTCCAGCTCTTGAAGGAGAAACAATGAGTAAAACAATGGGAAAACACTTAGTTGGTCTTCACGAGGCAATGAAAGCATTTGTAGCATCAGAATCCTCTGAGAAAATTAGACATGCTCTTCGGAAGCAGGTTCATCCCTCAGGTGAGAAATTCAAAAATGGAGATAAAGTATACTTTCTTAGAGACAATCAATGAAAAGGACCTGGTACAGTTATTGGAGAGGACAATGTTGTTGTGTTTATAAGGTATGGAGGAACTTATGTAAGAGTACATGAATGTAGGATTTTAAGAGATTTTGATGAACAAAAAGCTAAGAAAAACAAACAACAGGAAAAGAGGGTAACATTGAAAGAAAGTCTCAAAACTCAAAACTTTGACAAGAATAAGGCTGAGCATGAAGTCCTTTATTATGATAGTGATGAAGAGGAAGACTCGCATGCCAACAATCAGTCAGACAATGAACATGGTGAAAGTGACGATGAAGTAGAAGGACATGAATCTGAATTAGGAAGTCAGGCAGGTGACTCTGAACTAGACAGTGATAATCCTGTGATTCAAGGACATGAATCTTATGAGGAAAGTTGATCAGGAGGTGACTCTGAACTTGAAAATGATAATCATGAAGATACTCCAGTGAGAGAACAGAGCAATGAACAAGCAACTTCTCTAGTGCACAGTAGAAGTGTTGATTCTAAGTGTAAAAAAAGCTATACTTTTAAAAAAGGACCAAAAAGTGAACTTTAAAATGCCAGGTGATGATACTCCACGAGAAGGAGTTGTTCTGAGTAGAGCTTGTAAAGCATCGTCAAATAAAAAGAATTGGTACAATGTAGAATATAGGAAACCTGAAGACCTTAGAGGTAACAAGCTGTCAATAGACTTAAGTACAGTTAATGAATTGGAAGTTGTAAAAGTCTGACACAGATCAGGATATAGAGGATTACGAAGAATCAGAAGAAGCATTCTTCAATGAGATTGACTTTTGTGATGCTCGTAAAGCTGAACTTGAAAATTGGAAGAGACATCATGTTTATCAAGAAGTTGAAGACTATGGTCAGTCATGTGTATCCACTAGATGGATATATACTATAAAAGAAGCTGATAATGAAATACACAGGAAAGCAAGACTCGTTGCAAAAGGTTTTGAAGAAGATTGTTTGGATGAAATACAGAAAAATTCTCCTACATGTGACAAACAATCTCTTAGACTCATTCTTTCAATAATAATGCAAAAGAAATGGTCCATCAATTCCATTGACATTAAAACTGCCTCTCTGCAAGGAGAGAAAATGCAAAGAAAAGTTCATCTTCGTCCACCTAAGGAAGCTAATGCTAATGGAAAAATCTGGCTTTTAAAGAAATGTGTGTATGGTCTTGCAGATGCTTCTTTGAAATGGTATGAAAAGGTTAAGAAAACCCTAAATGAATGTTGAGGTACTGAATCTAAAGTTGACCCAGCAGTATTTTACTGGCATAATTCCAATGGTCTGGCTGGTGTACTAGCAGTTCATGTTGATGATTTTTTGTGGGCAGGAACCAATTTGTTTGAAACTGAGGTTATATCAAAAATAAGAGAGAAATTCAGTTTCGGAAAAGAAGCTTCAGAATCTTTCAAATATTTAGGACTGGGTCTAAGTCATGCTGATGATAAAATTATACTGAGTCAGACAGATTATGTTGAAGTGTTAAAGACAGTCTCAATTGATAGGAAAAGGCCAAATGATTCTCAACTTTCATCAGTCAAAGAAACTGTTCTAAGATCAAAAGTAGGACAACTGTTGTGGCTTGCAAAACAAACGTCCCGACATTGCTTTTGACATCGCTTATGATTGCATCAAAGTTAAAGACAAGTACTATTGAAGACCTGAAAGGAGTGAACAAGCTTTTAAGGAAAGTTAGAAATGATCCAGTGTCCCTTCATTTCAAGGAACTTGGAGAACATGTAGAACTTTAATTATATACTGATGCTTCTTTTGGAAATCTTCCAGATGGGGGAAGTCAAGGAGGGTTTGTGATTATGGTACTTGGAGAAAATGGGAAAATCAATCCAGTTACATGGCAATCCAAGAAAATTAGAAGGGTTGTTAGAAGTACACTAGCTAGCGAGGCTTTAGCTTTAGTCGATGGTATTGACTGTGCTACATCACTAGCTACTTTGTATAATGAACTAATTTTCAATAAATGTACTTCAGAAAGAGGTATTCCAGTTCGATGTGTGATTGACAATAAGGACCTTTTTGAGGCCGTACATTCAAAGAATAAATGTGGATAGTGTCACTTTTCACCATTTCTGTTCAAAGGGAAATAACTTAAATTCATATAATAACAAGAAATGATTGTAACATGATGCTGTTACGAAGTCTTCCAAACGAAGCTCCCATAATTCGTCAGTCTCAGGGTCGCCTGACATGGGGCAAAACCCAGTACAAATTGGTTTGGTCCAGTAAAGTGATATGCATTAGTGACACCTAGGGTCTGACCCTGTATGTCATTCAAATCTTTGTGAAACGACGAACAGGAATATATATGGTTTAGGGGTGGGGATCTGGACTATTTACAAGATATTAGAACATTGGGGGTGGGGGGAACCCCTGGGGACTGATTCTATATATCATTCAAATCTTTGTGACATGACAATCAGGAATATATATGGTTTAGGGGTGGGGATCTTGACCATTCACAAGATATTAAAACATTGGCGGTGGGGGAACCCCTGGGGACCTCTCCTATATATCATTCAAATCTTCATGACATGACAAACAGGAATACATATGGTTTAAGGGTGGGGATCTCGACAATTAACAAGATATTTGAACATATTCAAATGACAGGGGGTGGGGATGACCCCTTGGGTCTTACCATGTATATCATTCAAATCATCTTGGCATGACAAACCAGAATATATATGGTCTAGGGGTGGGGATCTTGACCACTCACAAGATATTAGAACTTTCTCAAATAGCAGGGGGTCGGGATGACCCCTGGGGACTAACCCTGTATTTCATTTGATGTGCTTTATCATGACAAACCAGAATATATATGGTTTAGGGGTGGGGATCTTGACCACTTACAAGATATTAAAACTTTCTCAAATGGCAGGGAGTGGGGGTAACCCCTTGGGACTAACCTTTTATTTCATTTAAGGTGTTTCATTATTTAGAACATTTTCAATTATACAGATTGTGTCTATCACTAACTGTTTTCAAGTTATAATCATTTGAAAGTTAAAACTAGAGGCTCTAAAGAGCCTGTGTCGCTCACCTTGGTCTATGTGCATATTAAACAAAGGACACAGATGGATTCATGACAAAATTGTGTTTTGGTGATGATGATGTACATTGTTTGTAGATCTTACTTTACTGAACATTCTTGCTCCTTACTTTTATCTCTATCTATAGGTTGCACTTTGTAAATACAGCTGTTTCTCAAACCACGCCTCTTTTGGGGAGATATATAATATTCATAGATATGTTAATTTGTTAACGTACTGGTTCCCATTTATGATCTCTGTGTTTCATTTCATAGAGACATCACTTGGGAATGTATCCAGTATAGAAAAACATGGTAGCGCCTAAATTTTAATTCTTAGGAGGTCCAAAAATGGAGGTAAGGGTAGTATAGAATCTTAGTATAAGTTTAAACTCTTAGAAGTTCAGGGCATATAAATGTTGAAAATATGCCGCACAGCCCTATATTTTGACCTTTGAATAAAATAGTAGTGCATATAAACATTCCGTTCTAGGATATTATTTTTCACGAAACTTCATAGTAAAAGTGTCACAGTTTTAGCCGCAAAGGGAGTTCCTATGGGAAATTGCATTGTCTATATTTACAGAATTGCAACCTATAATGAACTTGGCCCAGTAGTTACAGTGGAAAATATTTTGTAAAAATTTACAAAAAATTTACAAAATTTATGAAAATTGTAAACTAGAGGCTGTGTCGCTCACCTTGGTCTATGTGCATATTAAACAAAGGACACAGATGGATTCATGACAAAATTGTGTTTTGGTGATGGTGATGTGTTTGTAGATCTTACTTTACCGAACATTCTTGCTCCTTACTATTATCTCTATCTATAATGAACTTGGCCCAGTAGTTACAGTGGAAAATATTTTGTAAAAATTTACAAAAATTTACAAAATTTATGAAAATTGTAAAAAATTGACTATAAAGGGCAATAACTCCTTAAGGGGTCAATTGACAATTTTGGTCATGTTGACTTATTTGTAGATCTTACTTTGCTGTAAATTATTGCTGTTTACAGTTTATCTCTATCTATAATAATATTCAAGATTATAACCAAAAGCTGCAAAATTTTCTTAAAATTACCAATTCAGGGGCAGCAACCCAACAACGTGTTGCCTGATTGGTCTGAAAATTTCAGGGCAGATAGATTTTGACTTAATGAACAATTTTTTTCTCGTCAGATTTGCTCTGAATGCTTTGGTTTCAGAGATATGAGCCAAAAACTGCATTTTACCCATGTACTATTTTTTAGCCATGTCTGCCATCTTGGTTGGCGGGCAGGGTCATCGGACACATTTTTAAACTAGATACCCTGATGATGATTGTGAACAAGTTTGGTTAAATTTGTCTGAGTAGTTTCAGAGGAGAAGATTTTTGTAAAAGATTACAAAAATTTACGAAAAATGGTTAAAAATTGACTATAAAGGGCAATAACTCCTTAAGGGGTCAACTGACCATTTTGGTCAAGTTGACTTATTTGTAGATCTTACTTTGCTGAACATTATTGCTGGTTACAGTTTATCTCTATCTATAATAATATTCAAGATAATAACCAAAAACGGCAAAATTTCCTTAAAATTACAAATTCAGGAGCAGCAACCCAAAAACGGGTTGTCCGATTCATCTGAAAATTTCAGGGCAGATAGATCTTGACCTGATAAACAATTTTACCCAGTCAGATTTGCTCTAAATGCTTTGGTTTCAGAGATATAAGCCAAAATCTACATTTTACACCTATGTTCTATTTTTAGCCATGGCGGCCATCTTGGTTGGTTGGCCGGGTCACCGGACACATTTTTTAAACTAGATACCCCAATGATGATTGTGGCCAAGTTTGGTTAAATTTGGCCAAGTAGTTTCAGAGGAGAAGATTTTTGTAAAAGTTAACGGACGACGGACGACCACGGACGCCAAGTGATGAGAAAAGCTCAAGTGGCCCTTTGGGCCAGGTGAGCTAAAAAAAAAATCCCATAGGGTTCTATAGTAAACCCCTCCTTCATTTTTGCCCCTCAAAGTATCCCGTTATAAACCCCATTGCACAAACAAAACCCTGATTGCACCACTAGACATGTAAGTCTAACATATTCTGAAACCCTAAGCTAATCTGACCAGCGGTTTTGGAAAACCTATGCGGACAAGTTCAAATTTAAAAGCGGCAGAAGAAGAAGAAGAAGAAGAAGAACTGAGCAAAACCAATATGTCTTCCCAAACTTCGTCTGGCAGACTTAATAAACAATAGTTCTCTAAAATTATATATAATTTAACCACTAAAAAATAGTTTTCTAAACTTAGATATGATGTTATATCTATTTTCAAACAGTGACAGCAAACCGGATTTTCCTGCAGAGGTTGAACCCTGAAAAGTTGAGCAAGTATGGACACAACATTTAAACTTAAAACAGCTCTGAATTTGGATTGTGATTGAATATTTATAATAGATTATTATCTAATTAGTAATGAAAATGATATTTGAAAATCTGAACCCCAAACAGGATCATATAAAAATTAAACATTACAAACAAAAATAAAATACCACATAACAACTGTGACATCTACCTTCATAACACGCATGACTTAAAAAAATAGTTATAAAGAAATTTTGATGTTATCATTACTGGTTCATGGAATAAGTTTGAGTTTTTTCCCTTTGAACAGAAATATGGTTTAACATAGTACTCTAACACTGCAACTTATCTATCAACTTTATCTACACAATGTAATGTAATGAAATATATCCTTTAATAAAAATAGATTATTATCTAATTAAAGGAGTTCACTTCATAAAAAGAAATTATATATATAGCATTCAGAAAATTAGTTTATACAGAATAACAAACAAACCTAACACAAAATTTTCAAACAATTTACCAAAGAAAAGAAAAAAATCAAAAATGTCATTTATCATTAATACAATGTCTTTTAAAAATCTTTTAAAAAATGAGTTATTTCCCTTTGTACAGAAATGGATTAATTCATCAAAAATTGAATTCTTGGGAAAGGGCTATAGACTGAAAAACGAGAAAAACTAAAATCGTGAAAATTCAACTTGACCTTCATTTAGTCACAGGAAACAACATATCTAAAGTTGAAAAAATTTACAAAGCGTTTTCATGTTAATGAACGGACACTGTTTAGCAGACGCCCGCCAGCACGCCATACATCCCCAAATCAATAACCGATTTTTCCTTCGAAAATCTGGTTAATAAAAATCACTTTCCACCATTTCTGTTCAAAGGGAAATAACTCAAATTCATATAATAATAAACAGTAAGAAAATTTCTCTAAAATTAGATATGATGTTATATCTATTTTCAAATTATAATAAAAAATCTAAATACCACTTAAGATTCAGCTTATCAAAGAACACCAAAAATTCAATTTTTTTTAAATAAAAAAAAGTTTTATTTTTGGACCCTTTGGACTTAAATGTGGACCAATTTGAAGACAGGCCTCAAAATTAAAAAAAAAAAAAATCTAACAAGAGACCAAATGACAAGGAAATTAATTATTATTTTCTGTTCAAAGGGAAATAACTCAAATTCATATAATAAAAATAAATTTTGCTACAGAAAGGTCTAAAACTCGACAACGAGAAATGGGCAAGGATCAGATAAAGTGTAACATTTGTGTGACATAAAGTCCGTCACATTAAACCCATATATATATATCAAGATTTTAAATATATCAGAGGAATCTTCAACTTTTCAGAGTTGACTTTTGTGATTATAGAGATAGTTCTTTGGTTCAATACTTGTCAACAGACATTCAAACAAAGGCACAACTTTTGTGATGCGCGTTACATTGACAAGTTTGACATGCTAACTTTAGATTAAAAAAAGTTTGAAATGTATTTCAAATTTATTAAATTATATGGTTTTCATTCTTGTTCTTAACTCCTGAAAATGCAAATCTTGGAAGTTTAAAGTTAAAAAGAATAGTGGCGTTAAAAAAAAGTAACGGACATCACAAAAATATGATGCATATTTGTTTAGTTTCCATTCCAACTAATCACTACTGGACACCAGGAGAGTCAAAATGGTTAAGATTATATAACTGGCAGTAGTCAAAACCCACAGAGCCAATGGGAAATGGATATTAATAATGGTTAATTTGTATAGCCTGATGGGAGTTTTGTTTGACAGTTTGACATTTTATAGGTCACATGTCACATCCCTGTAAGGGGGGTCACAAAAATTTGCTGTATATTTTTTTATTTTTTAACCTAATTTCTCACAACTGGACACCTGTAGAGTCAGAACTGGTAAAATACTTCAAAATATTTGTAGGGGAAACAAAAAAACATCAAAAGAAAATAGATAATAATAATAATTCATTTGTATGGTGTGACAGAAGTTTTGTTTGACAGTTTGACATTTTACAAGTTAAATTTTGCACTTATGCATGAGAACTTTAAAAGAAATGATGTACTCAAAACTTTGGTACTTAATCAAAGATGTAGAACCAGCATTTCTTGCATACTACTAAACAACATTGCGTATATCAACACAGTTCAACAGGAATTATAAACTAATTATTTTACGGAATATTGTCAAAAATAACACCTGTTTTATATGATTGTGCCATTTGGAACTGAATGAATCAACTTTGCTTTTCTATTGCACAATTTCAATGTTAGGGTAGAATAATAACAGTTCACTTGTATCATGATATTCTCTGTTCAAACCAATGAGATAGATACTTGCAAGTGTTCGCCCGTTACACCGGGAGGTCGTTTGTTGATTGTCAAATAGTAACTGGCAAAAAAAGTTTCCTTGTTTTCATTTAAATATTTCATTTTAACAAACAATTATTGTCAATAACTGTCACAATATCTATGTTAAATATAACCATAACATGATATTTAGTGGTTGTATCTCATATGAGACACCTTGTACAATCATTAAATATTAGAACGCCCGTTATTCTTGAAAAAATATTTGACCGACACTAAACTTACCCTTCTACAATTTACACAATCAATTTTTGACACATAGATAGATGACGTAGTAATCATGTGTACCCAACCAATTACAAAGCACATGATGTGATGATGAATACCACTCTTTCATGTAAATATAGACAGTTTGATCGCCCGTTACTTTTTGACTGACAAAACTTTTTGAAAATTTGAAATGATGTCTTTTGAAATAACTATGTCTGAATGCAATATTTCTTAGCAAGTTTTAAAAGATTATTATTTGAAGGTTCCTGAACATTTGTAGGGTTATATTAGACATTGCAGTTCAACAGTAAACAAAGTTAAAAGTTAGGTTATATTTTGACAGACAGCATAATGGGCAAACAGTGATTTTTGAAGAGTTTTTTTCTCAATAAATCTGCATAAATTATTCCTACTCATAGGTTTGAAGTGTTCCTAGACATGTTATTTCTCAATAATAATAAAGCTGGAGAACATGCAATTTGACAAAGTGATATTCTAATTCAATTTTCTCAAAGGCCTACCAAATGTCACAAAATGGCAGCCAAAAAACATTGACATTTCAGTATAAAACCCAATAAAAAAATCGAACCACAAATGGTTAATAAATGATTTTATTTATTATATATATACACAACAAACACCACATTGTATTGGTTTCTGACTCTTATTTACACACATAAGTAAAGAAAATTTTCACAAGAAATGTTCGGGCGTTACTTTTTACACTTTATCTGATCCTTGCTAAAATCGTGAAAATTGAACATGACCTTCATTTAGTCACAGGAAACAACATATCTAAAGTTGAAAAAATTTACAAAGCGTTTTCATGTAAATGAACGGACACTGTTTAGCAGACGCCTGCCAGCACGCCATACACCCCCAAATCATCAACCGATTTTTCTTTCAAAAATCCGGTTAAAAACCAGAAAATCCTTGTTTTTGTATCCCTTTTTGGCTCCTTATTCATAAACTGTTAGGGCCACAACCCCAAATTTAATCCAGACCTTCTTTTTTAGGTATGGAACATTGTGGTACTATTTCATAGAGATCGATATACTTATACACAAGTAATCATCCTAAAACAAGAAAAATGCTCATTTTTGGCCCCTTTTTTACCTCTAATTCCTCAACAGTTAGGACAATAACCCCCAAAATCAATCCAAATCTTTCTTTAGTGGTATGGAACCTTGTGGTACAATTTCATAGAGATCCATATACTTATATCCTAAATCGTCTACGGACGATGACGACAATGACCAAAAAGTCATATCATTATACAACCGCAAAAATTATGCTGTCATATAAAAACTAGATTTTGAATTCAAATGAACAAAGACTTCAATTCTCTTGCTTAAGAATGAGCTTATTTTAAAAATATATATGAAGAGTTAAACAATTTTCAACAGACCTGCTGTAATTAATTACAAATTTGAAAGTAATTCAATGTAATGTGTAATTCATCATATTTTCAATTACATGTAATTGAAAGTAATTAATTGCATTGCCTGTTTGCCATGTAATTATGAATTACATTTCAATTACTTTCAAATACATTTAGATATTTGCTGGTAAATTTTTAATCATTTTAGGCTTTTCTGATTCACTCAAACATCATGTCCTTGTAAATTGTGTATGTGTTACTACATTTAGCATATACATGTATATGTAATTGGTACTTTGTTTTTTTATACTCTATAAACATTTGAGTGTGTTGAAAAATATATAATTCCTGAATACTTTATTTATAATCATTATAACATGTTATATTTTTATTTGTATTTAATTCGTTTATATTAATTTTTCACATGCATAGATAAACAAAAATGTGTCCATAGTACACGGATGCCCCACTCACACTATCATTTTCTATGTTCAGTGGACCGTGAAATTGGGTTAAAAACTCCAATTAAAATTAGAAAGATCATATCATAGGGAACATGTGTACTAAGTTTCAAGTTGATTGGACTTCAACTTCATCAAAAACTAACCTTGACCAAAAACTTTAAACTGAAGCGGGACAAACTGACGGACGAATGAATGGACGCACAGACCAAAAAACATAATGCCCCTAGGTGGGGCATAAAAATCTAACAAGAGGCTGTCAGAGTGACAGTAAACTGGATTTTCCAGCAGAGGTCGAACCTTGAACAGTTGAGCAAGTATTGACACAACAATTACATTTAAGCTTAAAACAGCTCTGAATTTGGATTGTGATTGAATATTTGACACAGCATAGGTTTGAGACACAAAATGAATGTGGTCAAAAATTTGAAATCAGACATTTACCTTTTATGGTCCAATATCCAAAATCTAAGTACATTGTTAGAATCAGCATATCAAAAAACCCCAAGAATTCAATTTTTGATGAAATCAAACAAAAGTTTAATTTAGGACCATTTGGACATCAATGTGGTATTATCTAATCAATAATGAAAATAAATACAGCTTTAGATTCAGCATTTCATAGAACCTTATATATATTCAATTTATGTTAAAATCAAACAATTTAGTTTTGGACCCTGATTTGGACCAACTTGAAAACTGGACCCAAAATCAGAAATATAAATATATGTTTTTTAATAGGCAATATAAGATTAGTTTTTAAAGGAGTTCACTTCGTCAAAAAAAATATATATATATATATATAGCATTCAGAAAATTAGTTTATACAGAATAACAAACAAACCTACCACAAAATTCTTCAAACAATTTACCAAAAAAAAAGAAAAAAAAAAAATGTGGATAGTGTCCACATATGGACACAGATGATGCCCCCGCTTGCATATCATATAGTTATAAAGGAACATAACTGAAGAAGGGTAAAAGTGATGCTACCCAAATTTGAACTTGATCTGAGTTTTGTGGTAATAAGCATTGTGTGTAAGTCTCATAACATTTGGTTGAGGCTAACTTAAGTAGAGAACAGAAACTAAAAATTCAGCAATTTTTCTATTTGTAAACACGCATAACTCTAGAACAGTTGTGTATAAATAAGTTTTATAACATTTAATTTGGTTGAGACAAACTAATTTCAGCAATTTTTATGTTTATAAAAGGACATAACTCAAGAATGGTAAAAGTGTCGCCACCAAATTTCGTACTTAATCTGTATTATGTAGTAATAAGCATTGTGTATAAGTTTCATAACATTTGGTTGAGGCAAAATAAAGTTAGAAAACGGAAACAAAAAATTTGTACTTGATCTTAGTTTTGTGGTAATGAATATTATGTGTAGGTTTCATAATGTTTGGTTTGGGCAAACTTAAGTTACAGAATGGAAACTAAAAATTTTGCAATCTTTCGATTTATAAAGGGACATAACTCAATAATGGTTAAAGTGACACTACCCAAATTCAACTTGATCTGTGTTTTATCAGTGGAAGTCAAAATTAAACATTGCATTGTATAAAGCATTGATTATAGTTGATTCAACTATAATCATGGACAAAGGAAGATAACTCCAAAATAAAAATTACTTGATATTTAATTGATTGATTGATTGTTGGTTGCTTACTGTCCAGTGGCAAATATTTCATGCATATTCAGGACGAGAACAAATTAACAATAAATACAATAGGTAGGTTCTGTAATAGGGGCGTCCGGGATTAAAGTCTGAGAAATTTAGACTGCCACGGGAAATGAGGGTATATTGGATAGGGTCAGAAATTTAGCCTTGCAACAGGTCACCCACGGGCCCCTCAAAGAGTTGTTGCAAGGGGTCTTAACGTGCAAAGAGCGTGGCACTCTCTTTAAACGAGGCATCAGATTTAACGTCCCCATTCTGACTGGACGTGGCTGCAAATTTGTACATCCCGCACAGCCAAACGGACGCCCCACTTTAGCAAGGGTTTTACTGCCAGTCGGAGGAAGACCAATGGTGACCATACTTCTATTCCCCAGTCACCCTTGGGGAGTACTTGATAATTAGAAGAAAATCGAAATTTTGCAATTTTTCCATTTATAAAGGGGCATAACGCTAGAATGGTTAAAGTGACGCCACCAAAATTCAAACTTGATCTGTGTTTTGTGGTAATAAGCATTGTGTATAAGTTTCATAACATTTGGTTGAGGCAAACTTAAGTTACAGAACGGAAACTACAAATTTTGCAATTTTTCCATTTGTAAAGGGGCATAACTCTAGAACGGTTAAAGTGACGCCACCAAAATTCAAACTTGATCTGTGTTTTGTGGTAATAAGCATTGTGTATAAGTTTCATAACATTTGGTTGAGGCAAACTCAAGTTAGAGAACGGAAACCAATTTTGGGACGTACGTTCGTACGTACAGACATACGTACGTACACCTACGTACAGACGGACAAGGGTAAAACTTAATAACCCCAACGCTACGGCGGGGGCATAAAAATGTCATTTATCATTAATATAATGTCTTTTAAAAATCTATAAATTTATCTGTAATTATCATCAAAATGTCTAATAATGAACAGTAAATTTCAAACAATATTTATACTGTCCTACAGAGCTTTTCATTATCAAAACTTAGGAAACAGAAAATTTTCAAATAAATCTGTCACTCCAATTATAATTGTGTGATTGATATTTACCACATGCTTTGTTATCTGAAAACAGGTGAAAATTATTTAAAAACACTTAGTGTAATCAAACTTTATATATACATATAATCAAAAATTCCCAATATTTTTTCTTTCATTTGTCACAAACTAATATAGATCTGCAACTTATCTATCAATGTCAACAACTTTATCTACACAATGTAATGTAATGAAATATATCCTTTAATAAAAATAAATTATTATCTAATGAAAATGATATTTGCAAATCTGGACCCCAAAAAAGAATCAAGTAAAAATTAAACATCAACACACACAACAATAAACTGCTTCGCCGAGCGCAGCTGAATACGACCGCAGAGGTCCAACCCTGAACAGTTTGGGCAAAAATGGACACAATATTCAAGCTTGATACAGGTCTGAATTTGGATTGTAATTAAATATTTGACACATTATAGGTTTCTGACACAGAATAAATGTAGTCCAAGAACTTGAAATGGTTGTATGATTTGAATTTATATTCAATTGAAGATTTCTTCTGTTGTTCAATACACTGTGCTGTTGCGCAATACTTAGTAAATCTGTTTTCAGACTATATACAAAGAATTAGCAAAATAAATTGTGACCCCCAATTTTTTTCTTTGGAAAATTGACAATTTCTTAAATCTTAAGGAAAAAAAAATTGACCCCCCCCCCCCCCCTTTTCCAAAAAAATACTTGAAGAGAATTTTCTTTTGAGGAAAAAAAATTGCCCCACCCCACAAAACATTTTTTTTTACCCCCCCCCCCCCCCCCCCCCCTTCCTTTTTCCAAAAAAAATAATTTTGAAGATGTGGTACAAATTAAGACACATCCATACACTTAAACACAAGTTATTGTCTGAAAACTAGAATAAACTGCTTCGCTGAGCGCAGCTGGATACGCCCGCAGAGGTCCAACCCTGAACAGTTGGGGCAAAAATGAACACAATATTCAAGCTTGATACAGGTCTGAATTTGGATTGTATTAAATATTTGACATATTATAGGTTTCTGAATAAATGTATTCAAAGAACTTGAAATTGGTTATATGAATTGAATTTATATTCAATTAAAGATTTCTTGCTGTTGTGCAATACACTGTGCTGTTGTGCAATACTTAGTAAATCTGTTGTCAGACTATAAATAATTAAAGTTCAATAAATTCTCAATGTCATATTAGAAATTTATAATAAAATGCTTCGCTGGGCGCAGCTTGATACGACCGCAGAGGTCGAACCCTGAACAGTTGGGGCAAGTATGGACACAACATTCAAGCTTGATACAGCTCTGAATTTGGATTGTGATTAAATATTTGACACAGCATAGGTTTCTGACACAGAAAGAATGTGGTCTAAGAACTTGAATTTTTTTAATTTACCTATTATGGTCCAATGTCCAAAATCAAAATACATGGTTAGATTCAGCATATCAAAGAACCCTGATATATTCAATTTTTGTTGAAATCAAACAAAAGTTTAATTTTGGACCCCAACTTGGACCAACTTGAAAACTGGGCCCATAATAAAAAATCTAAACACATGTTTAGATTCAGCATATCAAAGTACCCCAAGAATTCAATTTTTGTTAAAATCAAACTAAGTTTAATTTTGGACCCTTTGGACCTTAATGTAGACCAGTTTAAAAAACGGGACCCAAAATTAAAAATCTAAATACACGGTTAGATTTGGAATGTCAAAGAACCCCAATAATTCAATTTTTGATGAAATCAAACAAAGTTTAATTTTGGACCCTTTTGACCTCAATATGAACCAATTTGATAGCGGGCCCCCAAATAAAAAATCTAAATACATGGTTAGATTCAGCATATCAAAGAACCCCATATATTCAATTTTTGTTAAAATCAAACAAAGTTTAATTTTGGACCCTTTGGACCTTAATGTAAACCAATTTGAAAACTGGACCCAAAATTAAAAATCTAAATACATGGTTAGATTCGGCATAACAAATAAATAAATGTGGTCAAAGATTTTACAAATCTAATGCGCCATACTGTGCAATTAAAGATTACTTCTTGAAATTTTTCAATATTTTAAATTTGAAAAAAAAATAATATTTGAAGAATAATTCTTTTTAATTTCTGAAATCTAAAATGAGAAAAAATCGACCCCCACAATTTCTTTTTACCCCCCCCCCCCTTTTTTCCACCAAAAAATTCTTTCCCTAAAGATATGGTCATAATCTCAATTCAAATTTCCAATGGAGTTTGAAACCATAATCACCCATTTAAATTTACCATAGTGCTAACTAAATTTATTTTATAATAGAATTTAAAATATAGTGTCAAATCTTTCATATGGATTTTCTTTGTAAAAAAAAAATGCAACATTTGCAGATATTTTTACTGGTCTTCCTTTATAAACATGCATTTCTTTAAACATAATTTAAAAGCAGTGTAAGGGAAGTAACCAAAACGTTGTATTTGGATTACCTCCCTTACACTGTTTTAAATTATCTTAATTGTTCATTAACCATTACTTTATACATAATTTAAAAGCAGTGTAAGGGAGATAATTTCAATGATGTTTTTGATTTATCTCCCTTACACTGCTTTAAATTATGTTTTGTACTAAAGTATTTGTCCATTAACCAGGACAACCTTGTTTTTCCCCCTTTTTTGCCCCTAATTCCTAAACGGTTTGAGCCACAACCCCCAAAGCAAATCCTAACCATCCCTTTGTGGTATGGAAACTTGTAGTATAATTTCAGAGAGATCCATACACCGTTCCACAGTTATTGTCTGGAAACTAGAAAATGCTTATTTTTGGCCCCTAATTCCTTAACTGTTGGTACCATAACCCCCAATAATTCCTTTTGTGGTATTGAACCTTATGGTAAAATTTCAAAGAGATCCATTCACTTAAACTAAAGTTAGAGTGCGAAAACCAATGTGTCTTCGGACGACAACAACGACGACGCCAACGTCATACCAATATACGACCGCAAAAATTTTTTGCGGTCGTATAAAAATGTAAAGGGAGCTTACATCAATAGATATAAACAATTCACCAAAGTTTCATGAGAATTGCTGACAGCATTTTTGAGTTATCGTCCGAAAACTGGAAAATCCCCCTTTTTAAATGAATAAAACCCCATAACTCAGAAATGTAAAATGTAAAATTTATAAAATTCTAAATGGAGCTTACATCAATAGATATAAACAATTCACCAAAGTTTCATAAGAACTGCTGAAAGCATTTTTGATTTTTTGTCTGAAAACTGGAAAATCCCCCTTTTTAAATGAATAAAACCCCATAACTTGGAAATGTAAAATCTAAAATTTATAAAAATCAAAAGGGAGCTCATGTCAATAGATATAAACAATTCACAACAATTTCTTGCAAGTTGGTGAAAGCATTCTTGAGTTATTGTCTGAAAACTGGAAAATCCCCCTTTTTAAATGAATAAAACCCCATAACTTGGAAACGTAAAATCTAAAATTTATAAAAAACGAAAGGGAGCTCACGTCAATAGATATTAACAATTCACCAAAGTTTTATGCAAATTGGTTTAAGCGTTTTTGAGTTAATGTCTGACATGTTGACGACGGACGGACAGACGGACAACGGTATACCATAATACGTCCCGTAAACGGGCGTATAAAAATGCTTGTTTTAGACCTTTTTTGACCCCTAATTCCTGAACGGTTTGGGCAATTACCCCCAAAATGAATCCCAACCTTCTTCTTTTGGTATTGAACCTTGTGGTACAATTTCAGAACAATCAAAATACTTATACACAAGTAACCATAAAAACCCATTTAAATACATCATAAAAGTATCAAAATAGAAAATGACATACATAATCATGGCTAAAATTATAAAACCTTCATCAGCATTTAATAGTAACTTCTAAAAATAATATACCTTCATCAGCATTTAATAGTAACTTCTAAAAATAATATACCTTCATCAGCATTTAATATTTACTTCTAAAAATAAATTGACAGCTAATCACCTCAAGACAATAAAACATTTCTTTATAACAAAACCGTTGTAAGGGAGGTAACTCTAATGCAAAAAAAAAACCAAACAAAAAATAACCAATTCTGAGTATAAAAATTTATTACCACTGAACCCTTTGATATACACTATTATAATATTATATATACTTCCATCACAGTATTTGATGTTTCTAGAAACAGCAGCGAGCTTAAAAATAAATAAATTGACAGCTAATCACCTCAAAACAATACAACATTTCTTTATTACAAAACCATTGTAAGGGAGGTAACTCTAATGCAAAAAAAAAACCAAAAAACAAAGAATAACCAATTCTGAGTATAAAAATTTATTACCACTGAACCCTTTGATATACACTATTATAATATTATATATACTTCCATCACAGTATTTGATGTTTCTAGAAACAGCTAAAAAATAATTCATACTAGAACTAGCAGACAAATAGTAAAAAGTCCCAACATAAAGAATCAAAGCTTTCTCAAAATCAATAAAGAGCAGTAATCCAAAAATATTGTTCTCTTCTATATACTGTAAAATATCATGAATCAATTGAATGCTATCCCTTATATAATGCTTAATGGTCAAATATCTATTCCATAAAGATCCAAAGACCAATACTTAAGTAATTGTCCATTAACTAGGAAACCCTTGTTTTCCCCCCTTTTTTGCCCCTAATTCCTAAATGGTTTGAGCCATAACCGTCCCCCCCCCCCCCAAAGCCAATCCTAACCATCCCTTTGTGGTGTGGAAACTTGTGGTACAATTTCAGAGAGATTCATACACTGTTCCACAAGTTATTGTCTTGAAACTAGAAAAAAGCTTATTTGGCCCCCTTTTTGACCCCTAATTCCTAAACCGTTGGGACCATAACCCCCAAAATCAATCCCAACCTTCCTTTTGTGGTTTCAAACCTTGTGTCTAAATTTCATAGATTTATATATTCTTATACTTAAGTTATTGTCCGGAAACCAAATGTCTACGGACAATGCTGACGCTGACGCCTACGTGACACCAATATACAACCGCGATCGTAAAAATAAAATACCACACAACAACTGTGACATCTACCTTCAAAACACACATGACTTAAAAAAAATAGTTAAAAAGAAATTTTTGACCTTTCCCGACTAAAATCAATTGAACAGATACAATCATTGATAGACTATCTATACATATACTTATTAATTACTTCATTTTCTGTTCAAAGGGAAATAACTCAAATTCATATAATAAAAATAAATTTTGCTACAGAAATGTCTAAAACTCAACAATGAGAACAGCTAAAATCGTGAAAATTGAACTTGACCTTCATCTAGTCACAGGAAACAACAAATCTAAATTTTAAAAAAAATTCGTCAAAGCATTTTCATGTTAATGAACAGACACTGTTTGGCAGCAACCCGCCCGCCAGCCTGCTGTACACTACCAAATCAATAACCGATTTTTCTTTCAAAAATCTGGTTAAAAATTAAATAAAATGCTCCGCAGGGCGCAGCTTGATACGACCGCAGAGGTCGAACCCTGAACAGTTGGGGCAAGTATGGACACAACATTCAAGCTTGATACAGCTTTGCATTTGGATTGTGATTAAATATTTGACACAGCATAGGTTTCTGACACAGAATGAATGTGGTCTAAGAACTTAAAAATTTTAAATTGGACATTCACCTATTATGGTCCAATATCCAAAATCTAAATACATGGTTAAATTCAGCATATCAAAGAACCCCAAGAATTCAATTTTTGATGAAATCAAACAAAGTTTAATATTGGACCCTTTTGACCTCAATGTGGACAAAGTTGATAACAGGGCCCAAAAATCAAAAATCTAAATACATGGTTATGTTCTGCATATCAAAGAACCCCATATATTCAATTTTTGTTGAAATCATACAAAGTTTAATTTTGGACCCTGATTTGGACCAACTTGAAAACTGGGCCCATTATCAGAAATCGAAATACATGTTTAGATTCAGCATATCAAAGAACCCTAAGAATTCAATTTTTGTTAAAATCAAACTAAGTTTATTTTTGGACCCTTTGGACCTTAATTTAGACCAATTTGAAAACGGAACCAAAAATTAAGAATCTAAATACATGGTTAGATTCGGCATATCAAAGAACCCCAAGAATTCAATTTTTGATGAAATCAAACAAAGTTTAATTTTGGACCCTTTGGACCTCAATGTGGACCAATTTAAAAACGGGGCCCAAAATCCAAAAACTAAATACACGGTTAGATTCAGCATATTAAAGAACCCCAAGAATTCAAGAATAAAACCCCATTGAAATTGGTCAAGAAATAAGCAATTTATACGAAGTATCTTCTTTTGCACAATACTGTGCAATTAAATATTTCTTGCTATTGCGCAATACTGTACAATTGACAATTTCTTGCTATTGTGCAATATTGTGCTATTGGATATTTCTTGCTATTGCGCAATACTGTGCAATTGAAGATTTCTTGCTATTGCGCAATACTGTGCAATTGAAGATTTCTTGCTATTGTGCAATACTGTGCAATTGAAAATTTCTTGCTATTGCACAATACTTATTATATAATAATTTACACATCCTGTTTGGTGTGTATCTCCTACCATATCATTATTATTTGCTTTTAAATATAAATCAGAAATCACCAACTTAAAATGGAAAATTTTAAAAGAAAAAAAAAAGGAAAAAAAGAAAAAAAGGAAAAAAAAAAAATCCCCCCCCCAAATTTTTTGAACCCCCTTATGATTCATCACCCCCAAACTCAATCCCAGCCTTCCCTTTGTGGTATGGTACCTTGCAGTACAATTTCAGAGAGATCCATACACTTGAACACAAGTTATTGTCTGGAAACTAGAAAAATGCTTATTTTTGGCCCCTTTTTGGCCCCCAATTCCTAAACGTTTCGGGCAATTACCCCCAAACTCAATTCCAGCTTTCCCTTTGTGATATGGAACCTTGTAGTACAATTTCAGAAAGATCCATACACTTACACACAAGTTATTGTCATGAAACTAGAAAAATGCTTGTTTTTTGCACCTTTTTTGGCCCCTAATTCCTAAAATTTGGAGGCAATTACCCCCAAAATCAATCCCAGCATTCCTTTTGTGATATGGAACCTTGTGGTACAATGTCAGAGAGATCCATACACTAACACACAAGTTATGTCTGGAAGTTACAAAAATGCTTATTTTTGTCCCCTTTTTGGCCCCTAATTCCTTAACTATTGGTACCATAAACCCCAAAATCAATCCCAACCTTCCTTTTGTGGTATTGAACCTTGTGGTAAAATTTCATAGAGATCCATTCACTTAAACTAAAGTTAGAGTGCGAAAACCAATGTGTCTTCGGACAACGCCGGACGACGGCAGACGACGACGACGACGCCAACATCATACCAATATACGACCACAAAAATTTTTTTGCGGTCGTATAAAAACAATACCAATTTATTGACATGATTGGCACATAATTTGTAAATATGTTGTTCTAACAAATAACAATAATCTTAGCCTCAGGATATTTCCCTTTACTTATTAACTAATTATGAGGTACAAATATTTCCTTTGTTTATAATGCCATGGGCAATTTTCATTTTAAACCATCATATTTCTATGTTAAAATCTGTTCAGATGGATATATTTAAACACTTTCTACACAATTTTGAATATAGCAGTCTGCACCGAATTCTTTTTCAACTGCTAGTCCGAAGACCAATATTCAGACATTTTTCTTATTAGTCTAAACCTAAACAAATTTTTGCAAAAACTTACTAGTGCAAACAAAATTTTACTAGTCTGGGGCATCAGACTAGTGGCTACATGTAACGGTGCAGACTGATATAGCAGTCATAACATACAAGAATCGAGTCCAGTATACTTGATAATTCTGACTTTCCAAAAGACAAGTTTGGAAATTAAGTAAAAGCAAGCTATCATTGTTCTTCTGTAATAAATGGAAGCTTAAATAGTTACTTTAAATTTTTTGGCTCACATGAGGTAAATAAGAAAACCTTTTAAAAAATCTAAATTAACTTTTTAAGTAAAAGCTTTGAATTTTTAAGAAAAAGTTTTTTAAGAATAAAAAATATTTCATTTGTATCTTAGTATCTCTATATATATATATATATATATATATATATATATATATATATATATATATATATATATATATATCTATCTTTATATTTACAAATTTGTTCTCCATAAAAATAAACAAAAGTGCACACACTGAAATGTCTCGCCTCCTTTACTGATCATTGATTTTATGTAGATAGTTCTAAATATAAAGCTTTATTACAACTATCACATTAACTTAACGTGATCCAAGAAAATGATATCAAGGTCAGATAAACCAAACTGGAAATACATGTACACTTTACAATAAATCCATACACCAGGAATAGTTGACCTATTGCACATAGTATCTAAGAAAAGAACTTAACCAGGAAAAATTAAAATTGATCAATGAACCATGAAAATGTTACCAAGGTCAGATGAACCCTGCCAGACAGACATGTACATGATGTACACCTTAAATTGTAAAATATTTTCATACACCAAATAAAGTTGACCTACATGTATTGCATACAGTCATGACAGTATAAGAACAAGAGCGCACATGCTGAAATGTCTCGCCTTCTTTACTAATCATTGATATTATGTTGATAGTCCTAAATATAAAGCTTTATTACAACTGTCACATAAACTTAACATTAACCAAGTAAACTAAACATTGACCAATGAACCATGAAAATGAGGTCAAGGTCAGATGAACCATGCTAGGCAGGCATGTACAGCTAACAATTCTTCCATACAACAAATATAGTTGACCTATTGCTTATAGTTTAAGAAAAACAGACCAAAACACAAAAACTTAACACTGAGCAATGAACCTTGAAAATGAGGTCAAGGTAAAAAAAAACCTGTGTGACTGACATATAGATCATAAAATATTTCCATACATAAATATATAGGTGAACTATTGCATATAGTATTAGAAAAAAAGACCAAAACTCAAAAACTTAACTTTGACCACTAAACCATCAAAATGAGGTCAAGGTCAGATGACACCTGCCAGCTAGACATGTACACTTTAGAATCATTCCATACACCAAATATAGTAGACCTATTGCATACAGTATAAGAAAAACAGACCAAAACACAAAAACTTAACTATAACCACTGAACCATGAAAATGAGGTCAAGGTCAGATGACACCTGCCAGTTGGACATGTACACCTTACAGTCCTTCCATACACCAAAATACTAGACCTATTGCTTATAGTATCTGAGATATGGACTTGACCACTAAAACTTAACCTTGTTCATTGATCCATGAAATGAGGTCGAGGTCAAGTGAAAACTGTCTGACGGGCATGAGGACCTTGCAAGGTATGCACATACCAAATATAGTTATCCTACTACTTATAATAAGAGAGAATTTAACATTACAAAAAATGTTAACTTTTTTTTCAAGTAGTCAATGAACCATGAAAATGAGGTCAAGGACATTGGACATGTGACTGACGGAAACTTCGTAACATAAGGCATCCATATACAAAGTATGAAGCATCCAGGTCTTCCACCTTCTAAAATATAAAGCTTTTAAGAAGTTAGCTAACGCCGCCGCCGGATCACTATCCCTATGTCGAGCTTTCTGAGACAAAAGTCGCAGGCTCGACAAAAACAGACCAAAACACAATAAAATGCTTCGCTGGGGCGCAGCTTGATACGACCGCAGAGGTCGAACCCTGAACAGTTGGGGCAAGTATGGACACAACATTCAAGCTTGATACAGCTCTGAATTTGGATTGTTATTAAATATTTGACACAGCATAGGTTTCTGACACAGAAAGAATGTGGTCTAAGAACTTGAATTTTTTAATTTACCTATTATGGTCCAATGTCCAAAATCAAAATACATGGTTAGATTCAGCATATCAAAGAACCCCATATATTCAATTTTTGTTAAAATCAAACAAAGTTTAATTTTGGACCCCAACTTGGACAAACTTGAAAACTGGGCCCATAATCAAAAATCTAAACACATGTTTAGATCAGCATATCAAAGAACCCCAAGAATTCAATTTTTGCTAAAATCAAACTAAGTTTAATTTTGGACCCTTTGGACCTTAATGTAGACCAATTTAAAAAATGGGACTTAAAATTAAAAATCTAAATACACGGTTAGATTTGGAATATCAAAGAACCCCAATAATTCAATTTTTGATGAAATCAAACAAAGTTTAATTTTGGACCCTTTTGACCTCAATATGAACCAATTTGATAGCGGGGCCCACAAATAAAAATTCTAAATTCATGGTTAGATTCAGCATATCAAAGAACCCCATATATTCAATTTTTGTTGAAATCAAAAAAAGTTTAATTTTGGACCCCAACTTGGACCAACTTGAAAACTGGGCCCATAATCAAAAATCTAAATACATGTTTAGATTCAGCATATCAAAGAACCCCATATATTCATTTTTTGTTGAAATCAAACAAAGTTTAAATACTGGACCCTATCTTGGACCAACTTGAAAACTGGGCCCATAATCAAAAATCTAAACACATGTTTAGATTCAGCAAATCAAAGAACCCCAAGAATTCAATTTTTGTTAAAATCAAACTAAGTTTAATTTTGGACCCTTTGGACCTCAATGTAGACCAATTTAAAAAACAGGACCCAAAATTAAAAACCTAAATACACGGTTAGATTTGGAATATCAAAGAACCCCAATAATTCAATTTTAGATGAAATCAAACAAAGTTTAATTTTGGACCCTTTTGACCTCAATATGAACCAATTAGATAACGGGGTCCACAAATAAAAAATCTAAATACATGATTAGATTCAGCATATCAAAGAACCCCATATATTCAATTTTTGTTGAAATCAAACAAAGTTTAATTTTGGACCCCAATTTGGACCAACTTGAAAACTGGGCCAAAAATCAAAAATCTAAATACATGTTTAGATTCAGCATATCAAAGAACCTCATATATTCAATTTTTGCTAAAATCAAACAAAGTTTAATTTTGGACCCTTTGGACATTAATGTAGACCAATTTGAAAACTGGACCCAAAATTAAAAATCTAAATACACTGTTAGATTCGGCATAACAAATAAATAAATGTGATCAAAGATTTTACAAATCTAATGCGCCATACTGTGCAATTAAAGATTACTTCTTGAAATTTTTCAATATTTGAAATTTGAAAAAAAAATAATATTTGAAGAATAATTCTTTTTAATTTCTGAAATCTGAAATGAGAAAAAATTGGCCCCCCACAATTTCTTTTTATCCCCTCCCCCCCCTTTTTTCCCCCCAAAAAATTCTTTCCCTCAAGATATGGTCATAATCTCAATTCAAATTTCCAATGGAGTTGGCAACCATAATTACCCATTTAAATTTACCATAGTGCTAACTTAATCTATTTTATAATAGAATTAATAAAAATATAGTGTCAAATCTTTCATATGGATTTTTTTGTAAAAAAAAAAGATGAAAACATTTGCAGATATTTTTACTGGTCTTCCTTCATAAATATGCATTTCTTTAAACATAATTTAAAAGCAGTGTAAGGGAGATAATTTCAATGATGTATTTGATTTATCTCCCTTACACTGCTTTAAATTATGTTTTGTACTAATGTATTTGTCCATTAACCAGGACAACCTTGTTTTTCCCCCTTTTTTGCCCCTAATTCCTAAACGGTTTGAGCTATAACCCCCCAAAGCAAATCCTAACCATCCCTTTGTGGTATGGAAACTTGTAGTATAATTTCAGAGAGATCCATACACCGTTCCACAGTTATTGTCTGGAAACTAGAAAATGCTCATTTTTGGCCCCTTTTTGGCCCCTAATTCCTTAACTGTTGGTACCATAACCCCCAAAATCAATCCCAACCTTCCTTTTGTGGTATTTAACCTTATGGTCAAATTTCAAAAAGATCCATTCACTTAAACTAAAGTTAGAGTGCGAAAACCAATATGTATTCGGACGACGACGCCGGACGACGACGACGCCGGACGACGACGACGACGACGACGACGCCAACGTCATACCAATATACGACCACAAAATTTTTTTGCGGTCGTATAAAAACTTAACTTTAACCACTGAACAATGAAAATACGGTCAAGGTCAGTAACACCTGCCAGTTAGACATGCACACGGTACAATCATTCCATACACCAAATATAGTAGACTTATCGTGTCTGAGATATGGACTTGACCAAAAAAATTAACCTTGTTCACTGATCCATGAAATGAGGTCGAAGTCAAGTGAAAACTGTCTGACAGGCATGAGGACCTTGCAAGGTATGCACATACCAAATATAGTTATCCTATTACTCATAATAAGAAGAGAAATTAAGAATACTAAAAATCTTAACTTTTTTTTCAAGTAGTCAATGAACCATGAAAATGAGTTCAAGGACAATGGACATATGACAGACGGAAATTTCATAACATAAGGCATCTATAGACAAAGTATGAAGCATCCAGGTCTTCTACCTTCTAAAATATTAAGCTTTTAAGAGGTTTGTTAACGCCGCCGCAGCCGGATCACTATCCCTATGTAGAGCTTTCTGCAACAGAAGTCACAGGCCGGACAAAAATGCAGTTAAATACACAGCATTGAAAATCTAATGTAATTAAATACATTTGAAAATCAATGTTATTGTGATGTAATTAATTACATTTAAAAATCAATGTAATTGAAATGTAGTTAATTACTTTGGTATGTAATTGACCCCTGGTCTGATTTTCAACAAACAAATTTTGAAAAAAAACAGAACAGACTACAGACTACAGACTTTATTTCAGACATTAATATAAACTTATCACATAAATTTATGAGAATGTAGAGATCGATAGTGAGTCAGAATATAATGACTCCATTAGTC
The DNA here is from genome assembly GCF_021869535.1 of Mytilus californianus. NCBI lineage: Eukaryota > Metazoa > Mollusca > Bivalvia > Mytilida > Mytilidae > Mytilus > Mytilus californianus. The sequence goes on along the minus strand of NW_026262593.1, from coordinate 68,369,129 downwards.
AGATTAAGTTTGTCCAGTTAGATATTCTTTTTCTTTTCTTTATAAAATGTCTTTTTCTCATACAAATTTTTTATAAAATTATAAAATTTCATAGAACTCATTGAGAGGACACTGACTGATAGAGGTTGCTAAATCATTTGAGTTGAACAAACTCAGAATTTATTCCATTAAGAAGAACTTTCAATTGATATAACAAAAATTTAAAGTTATCTCCCTTTGACCATCTACAAAACTGTATAATGCCCTCTCTCCGTACTTCCCCAAATCAATAACAGATTTTTACTTCGTAAATCTGGTTAAAAATCAAGACGACCTTATCTTAAAATTGTATAAAAAATAGTAAAAAGATACCTACTCTCTAACGTGTCTTAGAATATTTATCTTAAATTTTTTAACCTGCACAGACAGACTTTTATATTGTTATATTCATGAAAAGACGATATTTCTATATTGAATTTTCATGTGACAAGGGCAGACCGGTGTACTCGAAAACTTAGAATGTGAAAAATAAGTATATTTTGGGAAATTGTAACATGCTAAGGACTTTGTGGAACACTCCAAAAAATTTGTGACCCAAAAGATCTTTAGATTTTGTATGTACATGATTTTTTCCATTTTTTTTTATCAATATGCAGCAAAGATTGGCATTTTTTAAATTTCAGTTTCGCAAGCTTCTAATGCAATTATCTCGATAAATACTGAACATAAAACATCGTATATATTTGCATGTATTATTCTAATAACACAGTTTAACAAATAATTTCTTTAAAATGTACAATTATTATTTAGAAATAACTTTTGATCAGTATCATCACTGGCATTGTTTTATTATTGTCTTTCTCGCAGGGGTTCAAATTAACATTTGGTACTGGAAGGTCCAGGACCTTTGACACTCCAAACTGAAAGGTCCACAACCTAAATCCCAGGTCCTACATTTACATAAAGTATTTCATTAAGATACAAAATTAATGTGCTTTTGGTGTTACATGTAGGTTATCTTGTTTCATCATATTTGAACTGCATGTAATGTTTTGTTAAGTTTACAAATATATTGCCAGGCAACCGTATAGCACCAAACTGTCAGTATCACTGTGGTATAACATGTATATTAATAAATGTAACTGTATTGTATAAGACACTTAAATATGGTGCTCTCAAGATGTCAGCTATCATCTCATTTCTCATATAATTGGCTATCCAGCAAATAAACAGTTTACAACCTTCAATATTGAAGTACTGCTTACCAACATCAACACCATTTTTGCTCTGGATTTCAAGAATAAATTCATAAGTCACTGAAGAGTTTCCCTTTTTTTGCAACACTGCATGCAGTGTTGAAGAGAACCTTATATCTTTTTAACTGATCAGGATTACATTTTTGCTTGAGAATACATTGTCCAAGTTTAGTTTCTGACCATAAATCTTTAGACTTAAAATTTGGGTCACTTTCATGGACCCACTGATTTAAAAAAGATAAATGCTGGGGTGTCATTTTGGGTATTTTTATTGGGTCTATTTTAAGATTTTGTGTTTCCCTTAAAAGTGCACTTTCTTTTTCTGATTGTGTGGAGAACTTCTGGCAGTATGTATACTACATTAGACCAGTTGATTCATCAAAATATAGCCACGTTCAATAGATTTTCCAGTGGTGCTTAAATTTCTGTTCCTGTTTTTTCACGATCATATTTTTGGCCTTTAGTGAGATCTTCATTTGATTTCTTTTGTTTTGTTCCCAAGGAAGACGCTAAAGACCATTCATCCTCTTCAGGCTTTCTCTTGGAAGACATGACATCAAAGTGAAAGAGACTCATTCTGTTCGAAAATGTCTAAATGATTTGTCACGTGTTTTATCGCAACTATTTATAACCTAGTGTTTCCAAAAAAATACAAGGTTAAAAATAACTTTTATCACTGGTCGGCAAGGTCAGGGATAAAACATTTTATCATCTCAATTTCAAAAATTCGTAAGGGTTCCGCGGAACCCAGTGTCTCGCCTACTTCTGCTGTTAATCACAGGCTCAACAAAAATGAGGAAAAAAATTAATAAAAATATTCCTCTCTATACTATCTTTTGATTGTAAGTAGCTTCTGTCCAAGTTTGGTAAAAATCCAGGATAGTTTATGAATCTAATAAATGTTTTAAAATAAAAACTTAAACTGCAGACTGTTATGTAATGTTAACTGGAAGAAAAACTAAGTCCATTTATAAGTAAAATACGGAAAAAATGGAACAAAATTTTAACAAAATTTCCTTTTAGATACTAGCTTTTAATCATAAACAAGCTTCTGTCTAAGTTTGGTACAAATCCAGGATAGTTTAAGAAAGTTGTTAAAATTTAAAAAACTTTAACCACAGAGTGAATGTAATGTTAACTGGCAGAAAAACTAAGTCCATTTATAAGTAAAATATGAAAAAAATGGAATTCTTTTTTTACAAAATTTACTTCTGGATACTATCTTATGATCACAAACAAGCTTCTTTCCAAGTTTGGTACAAATCCAGGATAGTTTAAGAAAGTTATTAAAATTTCAAAAACTTTAACCACAGAGTGAATGTAATGTTTCCTGGCAGAAAAACTAAGTCCATTTATAAGTAAAATACGGAAAAAATGGAATTTTTTTTTTACAAAATTTACTTCTGGATACTATCTTATGATCACAAACAAGCTTCTTTCCAAGTTTGGTACAAATCCAGGATAGTTTAAGAAAGTTATTAAAATTTCAAAAACTTTAACCACAGAGTGAATATTTGTGGACGCCGCCGACGACGACACCGACGGAATGTAGGATCGCTATGTCTCGCTTTTTCGACAAAAGTCGAAGGCTCGACAATAATAATATGGCTTTGAAATGACAATAATGATGGTGAAAAAGGTCGGCAAAGTTAATTTTTGTTTTTCTTTCAAATCAAAGGTCCGTCGGGCGTAGCTAGTAACCAAAACGAAAGTCTGATTGCAACAGTGGAAGGTCACGGACCTTGGACCATTGCTAATTTGAACCCCTGTCTCCACTCTATCATAAGAAGAGTGAATTTTTTTCTTTTTTCGTTCACTGGATATCCCACTGCAATGTAAACATAAAAGTTTAAAACAATTTTCAAAATTTCTTATATGCAGCAACAATCTTTTCATTCAAGAGTCAAGGACCTTTTAAATTCACATGTTTTTATGCGAGATTGACTTGTAAACCGCTTTTTTCACAATTTGTGCTTGCTGCATTTATAAACTCATGACCTGGTTATTCACTGTCACAAATTGAACAAATATGATAGCTATGATAATAGTGAGCAAATTTACAAAACATAAACTTAGTTAATGAACTCCATTTTACAAACACCAGTGACATGTGCTCGTACTTAATCATGAAGAAAGGGATTATCATTCTCTTACATAAGAATAAGAAATACTAAAATACTACAATTTCATTGGTGGAAAGCACTTTGCTGTATTCTAAGTATAGGTTAGACAATACTTGGTCATTTTTTATGAAGATTTAAATCCCAAGGCATAGCCGAGGGTTTTAAATGTTCATAAAACATGACCAAGTATTGTCTGACCAATTTAGAACATATTCACACTTTCGAGTGACCTTACAAAATTATCCTTTCCCATTGTAATGTTCAAACCTAAATAAGAATTCACTTTTAATAATGAAGTGAATGTATAACATAGGTAATGATAATTTCAATGGATGGAATGAAATAGCACTGACATAGTTTGTGAGGACAAAAAGGATAACTTGTTCAAACATTTGAGTTTTTCTTCTGCTTCAGGTAAAATTTAATACTTATATACCTTAATTTTCTTGATTTTAAAAAGCGCATATTATATAAATCCGCTTTTTGAAATTAGTATATTTTTTTACTAATAAAACTCACTCTATAAATATTTGAATTACGACCATTAAACATCAAATGATTACTTTCTATTGATGAATGTACATGTATTGTGTTTTTTTTTCTTGAAAAAAATCCTTTGCTTTATATACATGTATCAGCAGTCTGATATTGTTTTCTTGAAGAAAAAAATAATAATTGACTTGAATGTCTGGTATAAAAATTGTATAAAAGATTATTTTGCCTACATCTTTGCTAAACATTTGCAAAGTTCAAAATGTTTTTTTTTAATTCTTTTCTCTTTCATCTTTAATCAGTATGCTATTTTCCCAAGGAAAATGCCTCAGGGGATTGTACACTTCGTTAGTGTAGTTATTAAGAGTTCACTTTCATAATTAATCTACAATGAAAATTCATTCATGTATAGCATTTTATAGTGCATGGAAAGCCATGTACTAGTATATGTTAGAATATAGCAAAGTACTCTCGACCAATGAAATTGTAGAATTGGATGCCTCTTAATTGTGAAGACTGAATGTAAATCATGTTCTTAGTAAGGGATTATCCTATTATTTAGGTCTATTTACTGTAACAGTTCAAAACAAAGAGTTTCTATAAATGAGTTACAACTGCCCCGAAGCACATTTATCAGATTGAAAGGATTTATCACACAGTAATTGAAACTGACTAAAAGTTGAATTGTGAAACAAACAAAAATCTCAAAATAAGTTGAAGTTTACTGGTGCGGTAAAATTGGTTCCGTGAATTTTATTATGAAAATATTAATAACTTCAAATTACTCTAAAATTAAACAATACCAAAGCAATGCAAAAAAATTTTTTTTTTTAAATCTTTCAGATAAAAAATAACCTAAATCTTTAGCTTTCCAAAACTTTGATTACTTGATCAGCGGTTGGGGAGAATAGTTATTTCCAATACATGTATTCCGATAAAAAAACAGGAATTTAATTTTGAACATATTAAAAACTTTTAAAGGCAATATTTTTGAACATTTCCCTGACATAATGAAACAGTATTAAAAACTTTTAAGGGCATTATTTTTGAACATTTCCCTGACAAAATGAAACAGTATTTGATGTAAAAAGCCGGACTAAATTATTGGCTGTGAAATAAAATTTAGTTGTAACTCAAATGTATTAACTGATTTAAACTGTAAATAAAAAAGGATAATTCCTCACTAAAATATTACATGATTTACATTCATACTCACAATCAGGAAACATACAATTCCTACCTTTTCTTTCTACTGTTGTGTCACCTAATATCTATAACGCATTTTTTATAAAAATATTTCCCAAATGATAAGAAAATCCTCACACCACTAAAACTTATCCATAAATGACATGCCGAAAAAGGAAGTCATGCATCAATTATAAACATTGCACTGACAATGAAACTAATTCTTGAATACTAGTAGATCATTTGAGCCTTGAGCACTTTACAATATTCTAAGTTTGTAAGAGAATGATAATCCCTTACTTCATGATAAGTACTCGCTAACGCTCGTACTTATTCATGAAGAAAGGGATTATCATTCTCTTACATATACTAAGAGAATGATAATCCCTTTCTTCATGATTAAGTACGAGCATTAGCAAGTACTTATCATGAAGTAAGGGATTATCATACTCTTACAAACTTAGAATATTGTAAAGTGCTCAAGGCTCAAATGATCTCTTGATGGGTTGTATTCAAGAATTAGTTTCATTGTCATTGCAATGTTTATAATTGATGCATGACTTCCTTTTTCGGCATTTCATTAATGGATTAGTTTTAGTGATGTAAGGACTTTCTTATTATTTGGGAAATATAAAAAAAATGAGTTATAGGCATTAGGTCACACAACAGTACAAAGAAAAAGTAGGAATTGTATATGTTTCCTGATTGTGAGTATGACTGTAAATCATGTAATGTTTTAGTGAGGAATTATCCTTTGTTTATTTTCAGTTTAAATCAATAAATACTTTTGAGTTACAACTAATTTTATTTCACAGGCAATATTTTGGTTCGGCTTTTTAAATCAAATACTATTTCATTCAGTCAGGGGAATGTTCAAATAAAATGCCTTTAAAAGTATTAAACATATTCAAAATTTAAATTAAATCCCTGTTTTTTTTTTGTTTTATTTTATCGGAATATTGGAAATAACTTTTCTTCACAACCGCTGGTCCAGTATTCAGAATTTGGGAAAACTAAAGATTTAGGTTATTTTTTATTTAAATTTTTTTTTCTTTTTGTTTTTGCATTGCTTTGATATTATTCAATTTTTTAGTAATTTGAAGTTATTAATATTTTCATAATGAAATTAAAGGTACCAATTTTACTGCACCAGTAAATTTCAACTTATTTTGATTCTTTTGTTTGTTTCACAAATCAACTTTTAGTCAGTTTCAATCACTGTGTGATAAATCCTTTCAATCTCAAAATGTGCTTCAGGGCAGTTGTAACTCATTTATAGAAACTCTTTGTTTTGAACTGTAAATAGACCTAAATAATAGGATAATCCCTTACTAAGAACAATGATTTACATTCATTCTTCACAATTAAGAAACATCAAGTCCTACAATTTCATTGGTCGAGAGCACTTTGCTATATTCTAATGAAAATTAGAAGGGAAAAAAACTGACTTTTCATTGGACGAGAAGGGGTGAGTATGTTCTGAGAAAAGGTTTAGAACATACACTTACTCAACCATTCTCGTCCAATGGAAAATCAGTACTTTCTATTCTATTTTTCATAGTTCATGGCTTTCCATGAACTATAAAATGCTATACATTTTCATTGTAGATTAATTATGAAAGTGAACTTTAAAAACTGCACTAAAGAAGTGTACATTCCCCTGAGGCAATTTCCAAAGGAAAAGAGCAAAAGAAAAAGAACATGAGTACTGTCATGACTGTTGTTCGTCTAATTATTATAAATGAAATAAGGAGATTAGAACTATAAAGCATTTTAAGTTGAGATTTTAACATTTACATTTAATAGTACAAATATAAACCCCCCCCCCAAAAAAAATAAGAATTGAAAAGGAGGCAAACATGGCAAAGGTGATGGTAAAATACATAAAAAAGCAAGCATCTGATGCTGAAACCATTGTTAATTAAAATTCATTGATGAAGTTTTTTCATTATCAAAAATTATACAATTTTAGAAAAAGCTGATTTATATAACATTGTGTTGCTTTTTAAAATGTAGGAATTCTATATAAGATTAAATTATACCAGAGGCAGAAGAAATCTAAATTTTGGAATAATTTATCCTTTTTTGTTATCACAAAACTATTACATTGCTCTTTCATTCCATAAGTGGAAATGACCAAATTATTTACACCTCTTTTACTAACCATGGTTACATTTAAAGTGAGCTTAAATATCAAAATTTGATTATTACAATGAGAGGCTAATTTTGTTATATCACTCGAAGGTGTGTCATATGTTCTAAATTTATCAGACAATACTTGGTCATTTTTTATGAACATCTAAAACCCTCAGCTATGCCTTGGGCTTTAAATATTTATAAAACATGACAAGTATTATCTAACCTATAATTAAATTGAGAGCCCCGAGCACTTAATTTCATTCATTCTTCACAATTAAGAAACACCAAATCCTACAATTTCATTGGTTGAGAGCTATATTCTACTACAGGTATAAGTAGAATGAGTGTAAATCATGTTCTTAGTAAAGGATTATCCTTTTGTCTCTATAAGTGTTAGTCCAAATAATTATCAGGTCAGGGAGGATCCTCATAGATGGGTACTATCCTCATTTATGGGTATATACCCAAAATCGGCCATAAATTTGTAATGATGAAAAAAAAAAATTTATATATTTCATCATGATAGCTGTCATGGCGCAAATATTTATATATATGGCAACATTTTCTCCTTTAAGACAATAGTTCCAATGCAGTGATCTGGAAGGATTTTTTCTCTATGGGCCCAGGACCCCCCAAAAATAAATTCAATGGGCCATTTTTAGAATTAATGGGCCATGTTGTCAAATGAGTGGGCCATTCGTTTACAATAAAAACAAAAAATAAAAAAAGGGTATATTTCACTGTACTTACAAGTATGATTCTAATTAATATCATGAATATTGTTCCTGTGATTTTGTAATTTCAATTTCAATGAAAATACAATAACTTCTTCCAAACCGGGCAATATTTACGATAACCTTTATTTACAATGTTAAAACTGGTACTGTTCCCTTGTTCATGTTCATGGTTTTTTTTTACATTAAATTTGGGTCTACGTCGATACCATACTTATTCCAGACGTTCCGTATTAGAGGAAGTTTCTGGCATTTCCTCTGCACTTGTATTATTATTACTTCATCACGATGACAAGAATAACAGTAGAGAGCAACGTTAATTGATAAGACACAACAACAATTCGCAGAAGGCATGTTTACAAAATGTCAAAACGAGCCAAAGACCAAAAAAAAAAGACAAGGATAGTTAAGCCCCTTTTATGGAGACAAATAATATGCTATTCATAAAAAGGCTTTTGGGTTTTTCAATCGAAATAATAGTAAGCTTATTTAAAAGATTATAATAAGAGAAGAATTCTCGCCTTTACTAGCCAATTTTCACAAATTTAAAGTTGTTTATAAAAAATTATATCATGAATGATGGTTAATTACGTTTTTGGGGTAATCAGTCATACCGCATGTTGCTATTATTACCATAGGAAAACACCCGAGACGTCCCAAAAATATATAGGTACTCCTATCATTGGAGTAAACACTACACAGTTGTGTACTCACACATGGCGGCACGAAATACTATCGGAAATCCATTTGACGATATCTCAACGTTTCAAAACGAAGTGAAAAATATCATGCGCCACGCGGGCGCTTACAATTGTCACTCTATGCGCCATTTCTGGTCGATAAGCGCAATTGGCGCAAGGCGCACGTCCTTCCCGATCACTGCAATGAGAACTGAACACAAAGATAATGGCCTCACTTTTATCTTGATGATATTTCAGTCATAGTGTCTTTAAGGCAAAATGTTGTCCTTTTATATGTTTTAATACCTGAACGTTTGCGCCATGACAGAAAACAACTGTAATCCAATGTTTATATTTTGTATCACTTAAAATTGATACCCGTTTTGGGGTATAATACACATTAATGAGGATAGTACCCATTTATGAGGATCCTCTCCAACCTGAATCTGATTATGAAATCTTGAAAGGCTATTTTAATTTTCCAAATAATTAAATTATGACGTCTTTAAAGACTATTTTATTTATTTTTTTCTGACGCCTTCCAGAAGTAGGAACCGTCACATAAATAATTAAAATAGCCTTTCAAGGTGTCATATTTATTTGGACTAGTTACCACTACCAGGTTTTAAGTGTCTAGTGATCCGCCCATCTATCATATTTTAGAACTTATCTAAAAAAAAATATGGAAGTGTAATGTAGATATTCTTCGTATTTGCAAATATCGAACCTGTAACCTCTGTTTGATTGCCTCGGAGGTATTTTAAACACCATAACTTCATTTTTAACACACAAGATACTTTCGTAGTCGGTCGACATTTTCGCCAGAAATTGGAACGAGGCAATTTGCGTATCAATTATCTCCCCTCATAGAAAATGTAGATAATTTTTTTGTTAGTTTAGTCTAGAATAAATGTAGCGTGATTCATAATGCACTGTATCGTTCTGGTTGATTTGAGATAGCTTTATTTTGCTAATGTATATTTTATTTCTACTTGTTTGAGATTATTTAATGGTAGGTTGCCCTTATCATGCAAAAATTCTCAACTTTTTAAGACAATTTATTCTATACATTAGTTGTCAATTATATTTTATGAAGGGGAAACAATCTATGAAGTTTCACTTTCACTTTGCAAGATTTGACAGCTGTTGCCTTAATCGACAAAAAATATCAGAGTAATTAAATTAATGTGGTATTTTTATTGACAGAGAAATGATAGATTTAACCAAAACTGCTCGTTATCTAACACATCATTTGAATGTAAGATAGTAAGGAAAAAAGATCAACTATGTTTTTGTAACAAAAAATATATTATGGAAAAAGTATCCTGATATATTATCAAGTCAGGAATAATCATTAATTGGTGGATTATACCTCAATTCAGGTATAATCCACCATTTGACATATAATGAGATACACCAATTGAGGTATACTGCAGTTTTCTCCAAAAAAAATTTTAAGAGACATTGGAGCAATTTTTTGCATTTAAAGTTGATAAAAACCAGTACATTGCAGCTGTATTAATGGATCTTTCTAAGGCTTTTGACTGCCTGCCTCACAATATCTTGCTTGATAAATTATCAGCATATGGTGTATCCCCCCATTCAGTTGCTCTTTTAAAGTCCTATTTATCAAATTGTACACAACAAATAAAAGTCAACAATGTTCTGAGTGGTTGGGCTGACATCCATAAAGGCGTACCACAGGGTTCTATACTAGGCCCATTGTTGTTTAATGTTTTTATAAATGATATTTTTCTTTTTGTTAAAAATGATAGTTTATATAACTATGCAGATGACAATACTCTGTCTTTCTGCACTCCAGATTTTGATTTATTAATAATACATTTCAACTTGGGAATCTGAGTCAAAAATACTTATTCAGTGGTTCCGGGTGAATAAAATGCAAGCAAATCCCGACAAGTTTCAAGTTTTGGCTGTTGGCAAAAAACCTTTGAAAAAAATTTGAACCTTACATGTTAAAAAAACAGTTAAATTATTAGGCATTGAAATTGACTATCAGTTAAATTTTAATGTTCATATCAGCTTGATCTGCAGGAGGGCCTCACAGTAACTAAATGTTTTAAAACGTTTGGGCTCTGTTTTGCACAGACTTAGTAAACTTACTATTTTTCATTACATTTATTCTTCGTAATTTAAATTTTGCCTTTTGGCATGGCACTTTTGCACAGAGAAAAAATCAAATAAGCTAGAAAAGGTGCAGGAAAGAGCACTCCGTTACTTTTGTATACAAGGATATTGGCAGCTCCTATGAGGACTTACTCCTTGCAGATCAGACGGATAAGAACAACGGCACTAGAAACTTTCAAGATTATAAACAATATAGCTCCTGTATGATTACAGAATTTGGTCAGTATTAAAAAATCTAAGTATTCTTTCAGATATGAAAATATTCTGGGAAAGTCAAAGTCAACCAGTTACGGTAAAAAATCTTTCAAATTTGCTGACGCAACTTTATGGAACAGCCTTCCAAACCATTTCATTTCATTTTAGTTTTTCACATTTTAAAAGTCTTGTTCAGTCCTGGAACGGTTTGGAATGTCACTGTTCTGCTCTTGAGCTGTTTATTATTTGTGTTGCTTTTAGTTGCTTTAACTTGTATTGATGTATTTCTTCACGTATTTTTATATATTTGAAATTTTTAGTTACTGACACATATTTCCAGAAATTGGGTAATCAATACATGTTAAAAAATATTTTGTTCTTTGAAATTTCTAGATGTTGAGGCATATATTATAGTTCCAAACTTTTTATTTGATTTTATAAAAGTAATCTATTTATTTGAATAGTTAACCATATTTTTAATCTAAATTTTAACTTTTGAATCTAGGTAAAACATACTTTAACTCATTCTAAATTTGCTGTTAAATTTTTTATTGCATACGATGTGTGAGTTTCAACTTTGTATTACATGCTTTTTTTTTTATATCTTAAACTGTTTTTATGTTATCTATATGTTTTTATATTTGGTCAAAAGCTCCTTAGAGCTTGTGTTGATATTTGACTTTTGCTGAATCAAAATAAATTTTTCTTATCTTATCTTATCTTATGAACCTCCTTTTCCTACTTATAAATTCTGAGTTTTCATATATTAAATCTTATTTTTGTTCTGTAGTCCCTGTCCATTTCGACTAACAAATCATATAGTTTGAAATGATGCAGACTTAAGGAAACCAGTTGTCAGTATCCATCAATTAGTGGATTATACCTCAATTGAGGTATAATCCACATTCATTTTCTTAAAATGCAGCACAGGAATTCAGTTCTAAGCAATTACGTGTCACCAATGAGAACTCATCAAAGCTCAAGATGGTATATGCAAAAAGATGCTCGAATATTTCTTTAAAAATTTCTGTGGTAAAAACTGCATTATACCTCAACTGGTGTATCTCATTATATGTCGGATTATACCTGAATTGAGGTATAATCCACCAATTAATGGTTATTCCTGACCTGATTATTCCTAGGACCAGAGACATATTTACCCAGATGTGTATCTATATGTCTCTGCTAGGACCAAGGATTTGTATAGTAGTCTTACTACACAAATCCTTGCTAGGTCTAATATATTACGTTAGTATAATAGTCCCAGATTATTTATAGTCTCAAGTGAATTGACCAAGGCTTAGAAACAGGAAAAATGAGCCTAAGGTTCATCTTTAACTTAAAGTGCGTATAGTGTATTCAGTATATATTAGTATCAGGTCCTTTTCATCCTGGGTCCATTCACTTCACACTTTTACATACTCAAATTTTATTATACAACAATCCTCAATCTTATGGTCTTATGGCATAACTGTTCTAATTAGTGCATCTTATACACTATGTGAATCTTCCTCCATGTAACAAAACAACAAGTAAAATAAGAATCAGGGAGAACGAACACATGGCGAATAGGTATTAAGATGAAGAGCTACTAAGGCGAACATGCAGACCCGTATTTGTTTATATTGATATATTACAAAAGGTTTCATGTCGTTTCAGTTCTGAGTTGATCACGCAACTACATGTCAGGTCACGCCCTATCAGATTACATGATCATTTTAATTTTATTTTTGTTTTCAAGATGTTTGTTTTTTATTATCAGAGGTTGAACTGATTTTGCCATTTCTTCATCAATTTTTAGTATGAGTGAACAACAGCATGATGATAACAAAAAGAAAAGGATATCTACCGATCAAAATATTTATAATAATTTAGACTGACTGGCTCATATCTGAAGTATAATTTACATTGTTGAAATAAGAAATTTGTTTGTGTAATTCTGCACTAATAGACATTAACAAAATCTGCATGGACATATTTTGATTTATTGATCCTAATCACAAAGTTCCAATCTATTGTAATCCTTATAATCCATGTAAAACCAATTTCACCTATCTTGCCTTTATGATACCCTGTTTTAAAAATAATTTTACAATGCATTGAAAGTTTTGTATTGCTAAAGATTATCACGAAGAAAGGAATTATCATTGTCTTACATGTCTTATATTAAACTTGTCTGTTGCAGTAATTAGTGTTTCCAAAAAATCTCTCTAAGCCTTGATTAATTATTTTAATTTTAATGAAATATGGAAATAATTATATTTAAATTTCATTATCTTGTGAAAATAGAAAAATGACAAGTTCCTCTAAAATGGTCAGATTATGTTTTGGTATAGATTTGGCAAAACTGGACATTCTGTTGAAAGGAATTATAAAAATTGCCACATTTAAGTTAATTGTAGGGCAAATAATTACTCATATGATATTAATGTATATTAATTATTTCTCCATTATCTTCTCATCAAGACGTACAAAATTTTCCTAAAAACTATAATATGTGAAGAGAAACTGTAAACGAAATGATGATCAGCAAAATAAAATTTATGTACACTAATAGGAGATATTCCCCCCATAAAGTCAACTTTTAATCAACTTTAACATTTCTTTGGCAATTATCTTGAAAATTTAACAGATGGAGAGAAAAACTATGCAGCAAGACAAGGTCTACAAGCATATCAAGAAAATAAATTGATGAAAGTTGTTAGTTTACTCCTTAATATCTTCAGTTATTGTTCTTAATTGACATGACCTTTATTTTTTTATAAATATTCTCTAATTGAATCTTGATTTATTCAAGGAAATTCTTACTTTATGTGAAAGATAGCTGCCACTGTTCTATGATTTTTTTGGTAAAGATGGCATGAAATTCGATCAAAACCCTATGGTACTGACTTGATATCTAAATCTTTCAAGGTATAGTGCATTGATCATAAAATTCTATACATCCTATCCATGAACATATCCAGAAATTTATCAATGAAAGATATGCTCAGATATTCAAGTTACAAGATGATGTTATACTTGTCAAGTTTGTTACATAACTTTTGCAAGGTGCAGGAATCTAGTATCTGTTCTAAAAATATCAATGATGTCATAGTTAAAGTCATCTTTAAAAATTGGAGTTATCTTCCTTTGTCTAGAACTTTAGTTGAACCAACTACAACCAATGCTTTGTACAATGTAATATTTAATTTTACTTCCCACTGATATATTAAAGCAATATTTACCCTTTAGTGCCTTACAAGCGCACTTGATTCAACAAGGATTCAGTCTAGTTTATGGTCATGTTTTGTTTTGTTTTTCTTCATAAAACTTTGAAGATTTTTTTTGTAGAATTACAATTTACCTCACCATTGGGACTCTATAAAGTAAGGAGATGTGGTATGATTGCCAATAAGACAACTATCCATCAGAGACCAAATGAAGTAGATGTGAGCAATTAACAACCTTGTTATAATATATAACTATAATTCTCAATATGTATGATTCAGAAATAATTTATGGTAGAATAGGGTTTATTATAGATTATATCGTGGGTACCGGTAGGCTTTATATTTTTTACTGGTGAGTGGAGTTAAATGGGCTGAAATAAACCAGGGAAAGTCGTAAACTACTAGGATATATGACAAACTTGAATTAACTTTACCTGAAAAGTGTGCAAACCAACTTTACCTGTGGTTAACATATGAAATGTTTGTGAAAAACCTATAGTGCCCTAAGCTTACGGGTTACCATAGTTTCTTTGTGAATTTTTAAAAAGTGAAAATATACCATCATATTAGAATGCTTATATTAATCTTTGATTATCATAAATATAGAGTTATCCATGTTTTATTTGTTTTTTCTCTTTGACAGATTAGTTTATCATGTAAACATTGAGATGTGTCTGTGAGTTCTTTACCTTCAGTTGGCAGCTTTTGTGTCCATAGCTTCATATTATCCAGGATGAGAAGTTCTTCTAGTTTGGAGAGAAAGCTCAATAAACATGCAACAACTATACTAATTGGAGGAATATTTTTTACATTTAGCATCCTTTTTTTCTTGTCATTTTGTCAAATGCCTTGTGAAGACCAAACATATGCGGCAATGCATAAGGACCTAACGGATGAGGGATACTGGAACTTGTCACCACGAAAATCCTTTTCTTGTTTTTTATTCATTAGTGTATTGTCATCGCCAAGAAATACTCATGAAAGAGATGTTATTAGAGAAACATGGGGAAAAGATTTACCAAAAGATATTGTTCTTCGATTTGTTGTTGGTATTGGGAATTTGAATAGAGAAGAGAAAGATTCGGTTAGTAGGGAACACATGCTGCATAAAGATTTACTGATGCTGAATTTCAATGAAAGTTTTAATGCTCTAACATTGAAAGTAAAAGAAACATTCCAATGGGTTGATAACAATGTTAATTTAAAGTTTCTTTTAAAAGTCGATGAGGACACTTTTGTTAGAACAGATGCCTTAATGAGAGAATTGAAACAAAAAACAGACAAAAGGCTTTATTGGGGATTTTTCGATGGAAGAGCTCTGGCTAAACAGAAGGGAAAGTGGGAAGAGAAAGAGTGGATTCTGTGTGACAGATATTTGCCATATGCTCTTGGTGGTGGATATGTTTTATCAAGTGACCTTGTACATTATGTGTCTTCAAATTCAAAACTTTTGAAACCTTTTAAGAATGAGGATGTATCCTTAGGTGCTTGGCTTGGACCATTAGATATAAATCGAGTACATGATCCCAGGTTTGATACTGAATATAAATCTAGAGGTTGTAAAAACTCATATTTAGTGACACATAAAATACCATCAATGCTAATGCGAGAATATAATAATAACTTGCAGAAATTAGGACATCTTTGTAGTCATGAATTCCAAGTTAGAAAATCGTACATATACAATTGGAGAAATCCACCTTCAAAGTGTTGTGAAAGGGTTGATTCATCTGTTCCATAACATAATTATAATAAAATCATGTTTAATAATGCCATTCAGTAGCACATTTAGTTTTAACTTATTTTTAGAACATGTTATCAATATGTCAAATATATTTATTATACTTCACGTCAAAATGCCATATTTTGATTGGCTAATACGAGGGTGTTAATTTACTCTATTACCCTTCATGGAGACGCTTGATCAAGTGTGCGCTTTATTAAATAGGACTCTATCCTATGGCAAATACTCTATTACTTTGAATTTGAAATTTAATGGACAGTTATAACAGAACATTCAGTATAATAAATTAAATAACACATATCTGAGAGGGTGAAAGAGCAGATTGTTACCTCTCAAAAAGACATTGTCAACCTTGGCTTCGCCTTAGTTGACAATGTTTTCTCGGGGTAACAATCTGCTCTATCACCCTCTCAGCTATGTGTTACTTATATAATGTTTATAATAAGATCTAAATAGCAGGTGAATTAGAAGTTGAAACAGATATTTTGTACTTGTGCTACCAAGGCTAGTTCTGAATTAGAAGATAGGACAGATACTTTGTACTTGTGCTACCAAGGCTAGTTCTGAATTAGTAGATGGGACAGATACTTTGTACTTGTGCTTTCAAGGCTAGTTCTAAATTAGTAGATGGGACAGATAGTTTGTACTTGTGCTTTCAATTCTAGTTCTAAATTAGTAGATGAGACAGATACTTTGTACTTGTGCTACCAAGGGTAGTTCTGAATTAGTAGATGAGACAGATACTTTGTACTTGTGCTTTCAAGGCTAGTTCTAAATTAGTAGATGGGGCAGATACTTTGTACTTGTGCTACCAAGGCTAGTTCTAAATTAGTAGATGGGACAGATACTTTGTACTTGTGCTACCAAGGCTAGTTCTGAATTAGTAGACGGGGCAGATACTTTGTACTTGTGCTACCAAGGCTAGTTCTGAATTAGTAGATGGAGCAGATACTTTGTACTTGTGCTACCAAGGCTAGTTCTGAATTAGTAGATGGGACAGATACTTTGTACTTGTGTTTTCAAGGCTAGTTCTAAATTAGTAGATGGGGCAGATAGTTTGTACTTGTGCTACCAAGGCTAGTTCTGAATTAGTAGATGGGACAGATACTTTGTACTTGTGCTTTCAAGGCTTGTTCTAAATTAGTAGATGGGACAGAAACTTTGTACTTGTGCTTTCAAGGCTAGTTCTAAATTAGTAGATGGGACAGATAGTTTGTACTTGTGCTACCAAGGCAAGTTCTGAATTAGAAGATGGGGCAGATACTTTGTACTTGTGCTACCAAGGCTAGTTCTAAATTAGTAGATGGGGCAGATACTTTGTACTTGTGCTACCAAGGCTAGTTTTGAATTAGTAGATGGGGCAGATACTTTGTACATGTGCTACCAAGGCTAGTTCTAAATTAGTAGATGGAACAGATACTTTGTACTTGTGCTACCAAGGCTAGTTCTGAATTAGTAGATGGGGCAGATACTTTGTACTTGTGCTATCAAGACTAGTTCTGAATTAGTAGATGGGGCAGATACTTTGTACTTGTGCTACCAAGGCTAGTTCTAAATTAGTAGATGGGACAGATACTTTGTACTTGTGCTACCAAGGCTAGTTCTGAATTAGTAGATGGGGCAGATACTTTGTACCTGTGCTATCAAGACTAGTTCTGAATTAGTAGATGGGGCAGATACTTTATACTTGTGCTACCAAGGCTAGTTCTAAATTAGTAGATGGGACAGATACTTTGTACTTGTGCTACCAAGGCTAGTTCTAAATTAGTAGATGGGGCAGATACTTTGTACTTGTGCTTTCAAGGCTAGTTCTGAATTAGTAGATGGGACAGATACTGTGTACTTGTGCTACCAAGGCTAGTTCAAATGCCATGTATTCTCATTTCAAATTTTTTTTAATTTTTATATATTGGTATAAATTAGTCTAGATAAGACCATGGATAAAATAGATATTGTTGAAGGTTACACAACAATTAATCAATTAGTAATGCTTTAATGACTTTTTCTTGTTTACATCTTATTGCAACCAAAGGTAAGCAGTTATATGAAGCCAGAGACAACACATTATATGTCGCTCATGAAGCCTTCAATATGAGGCACCATTCAGATCAGACTCATGACCAACATCAGATATATATTTTTGCAGTGTTGGAAAATGTTATTAGGGTTTTTTATTCATGTGAAATTGAAAAATCGTCTTAAAGAATAATCCACAATTCTTGTCAATATAAAAATGGTAGCATACATTATAAATTTATTACTTTGGGATGCCATACGGCATATGTTTTTAATATTGAACAAAAAGGTAAAACATGATACACAGAGAAACAAGTGATCAGTATGTTGGAGTTTCTCATTAACAACATATTTGTTGAATTTGGAGGTCGACTTTTTCAACAAATTGTCAGTAGTCCTATGGGAACGATCTGTGCGCCTCTCCTTGCCGACCTATTCTTATTTTTATATGAGTCGGGGTTTCTTCAGACACTTGTCAAAACCAAGAAGATAAAAAAAAGCCAGATCATTGAATTTCCCATTCAGATATATTGGTGATGTTCTTTACATTAACAATCCAAACTGTTTTGATTGGGTTCCATTAATATATCCTCCAGAACTAGAAATTAAAGAAAGAACAGACACGGCTTCCTCCGCCTCATTTTTAGACTTATACCACGAAATTTGACATAAGTGGTCATCTCAGTACCAGAATCTATGACAAACGAGACGACTTTAATTTTGAAATTATCAATTTCCCCCCTCCTTAGTAGCAATATACTAACTTCACCTGCATATGGGATATACGTTTCTCAACTCATTCGGTATTCAAGGTATCAGGTTCGTTAGCTCCAAAACACATTCGCATCCCACACGTTTGCCCCCTGTGTTCTTTCGCACCCTATTTTTTATTCCAATGCAGTTTGAATTATTAGATGTATTATCAGATGTATATATATATATATAAATATATAGATGTAGATATTTTCACGAATAAAAGCTCATGAATGTGTTTAATCAAATATTTTTTGGGGTGATTACATGATTAATTATTAATTGTTGATTATGTATGATTACTATTAATTAATAATTTACAAAGCTAATTGGGGGTATTTCTGTAATGTGTATGAAAATCCTGATTGCTGTTATAACTAGCTTTGGTATAAAGTGAAATCAAAGTAGCTAGTTTTGGTAGAAGTAAAATAAATGAAGATTTTAAATAGAAAAGACCAGAAAACACGAAAGACATTTTTTAACAGCTTGTGCACTTTGACCACGTGTATGTTTGGACAAGAATGATTTATAACAAGGTTATTAATGAAAGTGGGGATTGATGTTAGGAACTTCATTGTGATTTGTAGCCCTGTTTTTGTTTTATTCGTTGTTGTAGTAGCAATTTCATGGTGACTAGTTTGATATACTAGTATTTGGTTTAAAGTTTGATTTAGAAGAAACACCGACATAGCTAGATAATACAATTAATTATCTAATTACTACATGAATTTTATATTAATTAGTATTGTAATTTTCATTGTTATTAATAAACGTTATATGAGTATTACAAACCTAATCTTGAATTCTATCCTAATTCTATCCTATTTTGGGGAAATTTTTAGAAATTCAAATGTGACGTCACTTTGTGCATTGATCTCTTTGGCTAACTCGGCTGTGAATTTTTATGTGTTGGTTTATGTTGTTTTATGTATCCGTTTTTATTCTGTAGTTAGTCACCACTTCGGTGTTATCATGTATATCTATTATATAGTCATGTTTATAAATTTACTGTTTGCAAAAGTATGAATTATTCTAAATACTAAGGATTTTCTTATCCCAGACATATAACCTTAGCCGTATTTGGCACAACTTTTTGGAACTTTTGGTCCTCAATGCTCTTCAACTTTGTACTTGTTTTGGCTTTCGAACTTTTTTTATCTGAGCGTCACTGGTTAGTCTTGTGTGGACGAAACACGCGTCTTGCGTATTAAATTTTAACCTGGTACATGTACCTTTTGTTAGCTATTATTCGTATGTTTCTCTGTCCTATATGTTCTCCCATGTATTTGTATTGTAGTCCTGTCATGTAATGTTGTCATTTTAATGTTATATTTAACATTGCCATAAAAGCGGTAGGTTTGGCTAGCCACAAAACCAGGTTCAACCCACCATTTTTTTCTTAAAATGTCCTGTACCAAGTCAGGAAAATAGCGATTGTTATATTATAGTTCGTTTCTGTGTGTGTTACAT
Source organism: Mytilus californianus (assembly GCF_021869535.1). Classification (NCBI taxonomy): domain Eukaryota; kingdom Metazoa; phylum Mollusca; class Bivalvia; order Mytilida; family Mytilidae; genus Mytilus; species Mytilus californianus. Next base: position 68,349,003 of record NW_026262593.1, on the reverse strand, counting down.
TTTAATGTTGTGTTTCTGTTGTGTCGTAGTTCTCCTCTTATATTTGATGCGTTTCCCTCAGTTATAGTTTGTAACCCGGATTTGTTTTTTTCTCAATCGATTTATGAATTTCGAACAGCGGTATACTACTGTTGCCTTTATTTGATAGCCGTTTGGTATCCGCCTCTCTTTTACAGATCTTTACATGTCTTGGAGACAAATGACTAGGTCTTTGATCATCATGACCATATTTATTATTCAATTCGTCAAGATAATTTACAAAATCAAAACCGGTTTACGTTTATAGCATGTCACTTGATTTAAAAAAAAACAAAAAAAAACTTATTTTCTTTATTTTATAGCAATACACTAACTAAATAAACTCATCATAGATACCAGGATTGAAATTTTATATTTACGCCAGACGCGCGTTTCATCTACAAAAGACTCATCAGTGACGCTTGCATCAAAAAATGTTAAAAAGGCCAAATAAAGTACGAAGTTGAAGAGCATTGAGGACCAAAAATTCAAAAAGTTTTGCCAAATACAGCTAAGGTAATATGTTCCTGAGGTAGAAAAGCCTTAGTAATTCAAAATTTCACAGTTTTGTTAACAGTTAATTTATAATTATGAACATATCAATGATAACTCAAGTCAACACAGAAGTGCTGACTACTAGGCTGGTGATACCCTCGGGGAATTAAAACTCCACCAGCAGTGGCATCGACCCAGTGGTTGTAAATAAACTCATCATAGATACCAGGATTGAAATTTTATATTAACGCCAGTCGCGCGTTTCGTCTTCAAAAGACTCATCAGTGACGCTCGAATCAAAAAATGTTTAAAAGCCCAAATAAAGTACGAAGTTGAAGAGCATTGAGGACCAAAAATTCCTAAAAGTGACTAAAAAAATATTCAAAACATAACCTTTAAAACTGGTAACAGACCCAGGGTGAAAGGAGGCGAACGTGATTTTGGGCGAACGGACACGGATTCTTATTCAAGAGCTTGCAGCTGCTACTCAGACTTGATAAAACGTCACCAGTGTCTGGGCAGAAAGTCGATGAACCAGTGTTATTTCAAAGAACGTCTCGTCCTTTTTCTAAAAAAGTTCATCGAAAATACCAAGACCTTGTTGAAAATATTCCGTATCAACTTCACAAAAAATACATGATGGTCTTGAAGTATAGATTCTAGGTACTGACGTTGTTTATCATCTTAATAACGTGTTAATGTGTTCTTTTATTTGTCTTTGTAAATAACGAATCTGAACAGCGCACGCCGAACATATACTTGAATGAGGTTCATTTAAAGGTCCCGAGGGTATCCAACAACAAAAAAACAATGGGACTAACAAGTTTAGTGATTGTGACATTGGTTGGAAATAGTTTTTAAATCGTAATACAAAACATTATGATAGTAAATAGCCATGCATATATTTGAAATGTGTGACGTTTGTGCCCCGCCTTCATAATACAAAATAGCTACTTGTTGAAATACAGATCAAAATTTCTCAGATTTTAGAAAAGCAGAGACTCCATGCATATTGAACAGTATTGCAAAACAAAATATATTGCATTTTGTCGATATAACATTTGAGATTTCTCGTCTCGAAAATGTTTCGTCAGAAATTTGAAACTATCTTAAACTATATATCTGCATTTGTTGTAAAATTGACAATAAAGTTTACTACATTACATGCTGAATATATAAATGCATTTTTCAAAAATATTGACTGAGCTGAATTTGTCACGCTGATAAGACAATGACCGTACAACAATCTGCTAAACTATGCTGAAACAAACAAAAAAAAAAGGACACCAATAAAATGGTTCATTGTTCATACATGCCTTCATTCTAGAATGCAATGTGTGTTTGATATGCTTTTTTTCATAGTTCATACATGCTAAAGAATATTTCGACTGAAATTCAATACAAATACTTATTCAAACATAGATATCTAGGAGATTTGCATGCAAGTACTCCTATCGCTGTGTATATAATATGACTTCCATGCTATTCTAATTCTAATGTAGTATTATCGAATAGCTATTATTCAAGTACATACAATAATTCTTACGTTTCTAGAACATCCGATAATCCCTATTGCAGTTAACAATATATATTGCCTATATCAATAGTTCATACTACAATTCTCGTCTTCATAATATTTTGCTAGCAATTCGACCCTATCCTAATGAAGTACAAAAATAGCTTTTAACAGGTATAGGATTTTTTAACAGCCTTGCAGGATTGATTGATTGATTGTTGGTTGCTTAACGTCCAGTGGCCAGCCTTGCAGGACGAGCAGGCAATGTGTATATAATATTAGTTCTTCCGATATTTCAAACATGGATTTTCGTCTTATTCTTGAATGTAATGCCCGAAATTCAAGACTATCCCGATGTAGAACTATCTATTAAACAGCTAATATATTTTAATCAGGATTCATAATATAAAATAGCTTCTAGTTGTAGTACAGATCAAAATTTCTATGATTTGAGAACGGTATATATTTGTTATACAGTAATTTTGCTAGACAATGAACGCACAACACAGTCCGCTTAACTTAGACAATGGTGAAATAAAAAACAAAACCGAGGACACTATTAAAACAAAACATACTAAAACAAATAACTAGACCAAAGCAATACACATGCTCCAATTTTTTTTTTTCTGTCTTGGATTCTAGAACTACTGAGACTCGCATGGCTTGCAAATGTATGTATGATATGCTTTTTTTTTATATTTCATTTATGGATTTTCATCTAAATAATGTTTCACCAGAAATGCGATACAAATACTTATTCAAACATAGATCATAATCCCTAGGAGATTTGCATGCAAGTACTATTGCTATGTACATAATATGACTTCCATATATCATTTTAATGTAGTATTATCGAATAGCTATTTATTCAAGTACTTACAACAATTCTTCCGTTTCAAGAACATCAGAGTATCCCTATTGAAATTAACAATATTGCCTGTATCAATAATTCATACGTCAATTCTCGTCTTCATAAATATAACAATTCGACCCTATCCGAATGAAGTACAAAAATAGCGATCAACAGGTTTCTAAAAGGATTCTTTAAAAGCATCGAAAGACTCACAGGCATTTGTTAATAATATGACTTCTTTCGATATTCAAACATGGATTTCCGTCTTAAGAATGTAATGCCCGAAATTCAAGACTACCCACCCGGCACGCAACGTCATTTCAACGTTGAAATGTGGTTGATATTTCGTCATGACGTTGCTTCAACGTTGTTTCAACGTTGTAACAGCAACGTCGAAGTTATGTTGCAGAAAGTAAGTTGAATCAACGTACAATTTTAGTTGAATTTTCAATGTTGAAGTTAGGTTGAAATAGATATGTTGTTTCAACGTTAAATGTTGGTTGACATGTCGACGATGGAGGTTCGTCCAGAAAAATAATTGTATGCATCGGTGTAAAAAATTATCCACCATCAGCGTTAAAGGTGAATCATTATAAGTTGTACATCCTTTGTTAGTGTATCAACAAAAGTTCATAAATAAGGATTTTGCTATGAAAAATTGTAATCAATGTTTCCTCTCATTTTTTTTGGTACAATATCTAGTAAAATTAGGAATATTCCAAAACCGGGACGTTTATCAAAATCATAAAAGTTTACAAATTTAAATTATCATTCATCGAAATATGCTACTAACTAATTTGTTATTATCCGGAAATATTTTAATCAAAGATAAGACACAGCATGTGAAAGTGCGGCATCTACACAACTGATACACGAGCATTAGCACTCCCAATAATCTATTGATAAAATTATCACGTGACATGATGCTGATTAATGTATGACCACACGTGTGTGACCGCCTTTTTCAAACGCGGAAATTGTATTATTTTCCTGGACATTATTTAGGACCGTTTTCAGCAAAAAAGAATTCATAGAAATGTAAGTGTTTCTTTAAATTATTATCCGTTGCTGTATTAATTGTCTTTTAATGCTTGTGTGATGTTAACATTGGGAGATTATAAATGCACAAACGTACGTGTATATTTTGAAAATCTCGCCATAGTGTATGTTGTAAGGGGACGACCATTTGATATTCTGGGGGGGGGGGGGGGGGAGGGGGGGGGGGGGGGGGGGCAGGAGGATTTTGAAAATAAATAACTCAGCCTTGATAATCACAAAAATAAATGGTTTGTTCTGTGGTAGTTCGAAAATAAATAACCTGACTTACAATGTATTGAAAATGAATAACTCTGCAGGTCTTTCAGCCATTTTATAAATGCTATTCGAAAGTATGAGGTGGCACCAGATTCTTCATAAAATTCATCTTTTTTCAAAAAAAAATTCGGGAAACACTTCCCAAATCTTTTAATAATAAAGGTATAAATATTATTTAAATATACTTGAAATGTCTGAAAATGGGTTTCATTTAACTTGAGGTATATTGGCTCAGGAACACTTACCTCACTTTTATTACAGGGCTGTAACTACATTGAGGCAAATGCCTTTATGTAGGAAATTTTAAAACCAAAAGCTTGTCTTCATATCAAATTGTTTTCACAGCGAGTGTTTGCAAGAAGCAAGTTCTGTTCTCCCTTGGACGTAGCACCTGTTTTTTCAGGATCAATGTTTCTTTAAATTTGTCTTTTGTTCATTGATTGCCCTTCTGTATTCTCTGAGTGTTGCATTCCTTTTGTGATTTAGTCATTTGTTTTCAACTTGATCATGTGTTTTATTTTATTTAAGAGTTTTTTAGCTAATTTTACAACTTAACTACCTTAAATTGTATCCTAGTTAAGAGCTACATCAAGTTGTAATTGAAATGTGTTATTAAAAATTACTTGACATAGTTATATCACTGATAATCAGCCCCCTTTTAACTTAATTTGAATAAAACCCCATATAATTTACAGGTATAAAAGATTTAAATTCTGCATGCCGAAACAACAAAAAAAAAAAAAAAAAAAAAAAAAAACCAGCAGCCACATACTTTACTATGTGAATTACATTTTTACTTTATTCTTCATATTGGTCTTTTGATGTTGTCCATAAAAACTTAAGTCTTACGCTGAATCTATACATTTTGCTTTGAGACCAAAATATTGTCAAAAAATTATTAAAACAGAACTTGCATTTTCAGAATAAGAAAGGGTCTGGGAACGCCCAGAAAGCACGATTTTGCATCATTTGTTCTATAATTTCTTTGGGCTTTCAGCGGCTTCAAAACCCTTCAAAATTTTTTTGCCTCGCTCCGCTCGGCGTAAATATATTTGGCAATACTTTTAAAAGAGACTAGTCACAGCCCAACTCTAATACCATGGATGTATGCAATACATGTATATGCAGTTGGGAATTCAGAAGATTCATTTCCGCAGAGGATGATGATTAATTCTGATTAAATGGTACATTAATGGTACATGTATTATTTATAATAAAAAATGAGTTAAAAAATTGTATGTTTTCAAATATTATTAATATAGTTATGAAAATAAATAATCAGTCCCTTGTTTTAATGAAAATGAAAAATCTTGCTTCAACAGTGCAGAAAATAAATAATCTGTCCTCTTAGTTTACAAAAATAAATAACCGATCCAAAACAAATCCTCCTGGCCCCCCCCAGAATATCAAATGGTCGTCCCCTAAAGATAACATTACTAACTGCAGTGTGTACATCGTCTTTTTTGTTGTACGTTCAAATTTATGACTGCACTTCTATATAAATATGTACTACAATCTGGAAACACCATACTCAGCCTAAATACAGTTCATTTTAGTTATTTACTGCTGATTTGTTAAAGAAAAGGAACTTTTGCGAAGCAAGATTATCATCTACCCCTTTTTAATCTAAAATTTTAACCCGTCATCCATAATCACACTTTTTTAATTATTGTCAACTATGCTCTGAAATTTTTAATAATTTCTTTTTACTCTTCAATCGAATTTTACAAATTTAAAAAAATGGCAATGATGATCGATGTTATTCTTATTTTTTGCACAGGTATTAGAGACAGATCAGTAACTTAGGAAAGAAAGATTTAAGGATAAAAGTAATAGCTGTCAAGGTATGTATTTTTAAATTTTTTTTTAACATTTTTGATTATCAATAATCAGTATGTATGTTGGATTGCCTGTGTTGTTTGTGTGAACTTTGTGATTTGTATTGATTTATATGCTCTATATGGACCCTTTAATTAGGAATACTAGTAAAGCAGGCCTCTACAATAACTTTTTTTTCAACTTGCCCAATAGGACAAGTACACATCAAAACTTACTTGTCCGAATGAAATTGTAACTTGTCCAAAAAAAAAACCTTAATATTAACCTTTTTTGCATTTTAAGTTGATTCAATGAACATAAGAATAGAATTTGATTTATATCTCTTGATATCCTTTTCAAAAATATGAGTCGAGAACAACTGAATCAAGTCATGTCACAGGATTTAGGTTCTAGTTTTCATCAATGCCAAAGTCTCATCAGACTCTGCACATGAGGCACAGTCTGGTAGGCCTGTCAGTCTACACTCATTTGGTTTGTATCCTGGTCTTTCATGTTGGTAAAATATTGATTATTATGATTAATGCCTTACAACAAACAGCTTTGTTTTTAATATATTAAAATGTTTATTCAAACGCAATCAAGTATTGTTTTGTCTACATATGATCAAATATGATTCTGTGTATTTTATGGTCAATAATTTCTTCATTTTTTATTTAAAAAAATATTTTTGTTAAATAAAATTTATCATATTTATTATAAGCAACAGAAAAAGGTAGGGAAATGAGGTACTGGTTGGCTTGGTCCCGAAATGTCTCCATACTGTCTATTAAACATGGAAGGATTGGTTTCCGTGCTGGTGCCGAACTGTCTTGTTACCTTATCTACAAAGGCATTCTTGATTTCATCTAAGACTGGTTTCCGAGAATATTACGCGTTTTATCTGATATAAAGTATCTGTCAAAGAACCAGTTTTAAATTATCGATTGCAAGTAAACATGGTAAACATGTCAAATTAATATTTGTTTTTATCTTTTCTTGTTTTTTGTTTATTACTCAATACTTTGTTCATCAAAGTTGGATTTAATTGACTGTCTACAAAATGATTTTACTTGTCCCGTCGGACAACCTTGATCTAGCTTTAACTTGTCCGACCTTTTTTTCCTCTGGTACCGGACAATCGGACAAGCGTTATTGTCGAGCCCTGTAAAGACATTTGATTTGATTTGATTTTATTTGGATTAATATTTTTTTTAATGCATATCAAATTTAAAACATAACCTCTGCAATTAATAAGACAGGTGGTATTGTTACAATAGATCCCGGTGCTCGAGATGGGTGGCATTTGTACAATAGATCCTGGTGCTCGAGATAGGTGGCATTTTAACAATAGATCCTGGTGCTCGAGATGGGTGGCATTGTTACAATAGATCCTGGTGCTCGAGATGGGTGGCATTGTTACAATAGATCCTGATGCTTGAGATGGGTGGCATTGTTACAATAGATCGTGGTGGCCGAAATAGGTGGCATTTGAACAATAGATCGTGGTGCTCGAGATAGGCGGCATTGCTACATTGTACATGTACAGGAGCGAAAAAAATGGTAAAAACGGATCCACTATTATATAAACCAGTAAATTATTTTTAAAAAAAACCTGGCCTATATAACATTTTATTCCCTGCCTTTGACGTTCTACGTAATTGCTAAATCATGTATACAAAATATTATTTGTGTTTGTTTTTTCAGGAAGAGTAATGGAGGCCTACACAAAAATAACAGAAGCTGAATTAAAGAAGGATTGTGCACCAGAAATGGTTGGAGGAGCTTAGAGACTACAATTCATTTTCACGAAAATAATTAAAATTGATTAAGAGATTATTTGTATTCATTTACCAGATCATCTTTTGGCTATATTTAATTTAGCTTTTGTCATAACTTGACATCTGTTGTACTGTTTTTTTTTTAAATCTTGCTGATGTCCTCTGTAGAGTCATGTGGCTTCAATATCTTGTGTGGTTACTAACTATTATATATATAAGAAGATGTGGTATGATTTCCAATGAGACAAATATTCACCAGAGTCCAATTGACGTGGAGGTAACTAAACGGACTTCAACAATAAGCACACACCACACCGTATAGACCGCAATAGAAGACCCGGACACAATAAACCCTTCAATAATCAATTCAAACGAGAAAAACCAACCGCCTAAATTTTTAACGACAAACACATATGTGACAGATGAACCAACAACAAGCAACGCATTGCTTATTTCAACATGAAAGAATGTTGTTGCAATATTAGGGTGACGTTGTTTCAATGTTAAGTTTCAACCTATATTCAATCAAAAATCAACGTTGATACAATGTTGAAAATATAACGTTGTTTCAACGTCAGATATTCAACGTTGTGTCAACTTTCAAAACCAACCATTATTTCAACGTCTTTTCAACGTTACAGATCAACGTTGATTCAACGTTGTTTCAACGTTGAAATGCCTGCTGGGTATACAAATGTAGAACTATCTAAAAGCTGATATAGTTCTAAACAGCATTCATAATACAAAATAGCTTCTTGTTAAAGTACAGATCAAAATTTCTCAAATTTTAGAAAAAAACAGAAACTCCAGGCATATATGGAACAGTATTGCAAAATAATTCTTCCGTTTTTAGAACATCCGAGAATCCCTATTGCAGTTAACAATGTTGCCTGTATCAATAGATCCTACGTTAATTCTCGTCTTCATAATGAAGGAATTCCACTATATCATAATGAAGTACAAAAAAAAAACCCATCAACAAGTTTTTAGGATTCTTTAACAGAATCCCAAGAATCGCAGGCATTTGTATAATATGACTTCTTTCGATATTTCAAACATGGATTTTCGTATTAAGAATGTAATGCCCGAAATTCAAGACTATCCCAATGTAGAACTATCTAAAAGTTGATATAGTTCATACGTCAATTCTCGTCTTCATAAATATAGCAATTCGACCCTATCCGAATGAAGTACAGAAATAGCGATCAACAGGTTTCTAAAATGATTCTTTAAAAGCATCGAAAGACTCACAGGCATTTGTTAATAATCTGACTTCTTTGGATATTTCAAACATGGATTTTCGTGAACCAGTGTTATTTCAAAGAACGTCTCGTCCTTTTTCTAAAAAAGTTCATCGAAAATACCAAGACCTTGTTGAAAATATTCCGTATCAACTTCACAAAAAATACATTATGGTCTTGAAGTATAGATTCTAGGTACTGACGTTGTTTATCATCTTAATAACGTGTTAATGTGTTCTTTTATTTGTCTTTGTAAATAACGAATCTGAACAGCGCACGCCGAACATATACTTGAATGAGGTTCATTTAAAGGTCCCGAGGGTATCCAACAACAAAAAAACAATGGGACTAACAAGTTTAGTGATTGTGACATTGGTTGGAAATAGTTTTTAAATCGTAATACAAAACATTATGATAGTAAATAGCCATGCATATATTTGAAATATGTGACGTTTGTGCCCCGCCTTCATAACACAAAATAGCTACTTGTTGAAATACAGATCAAAATTTCTCAGATTTTAGAAAAGCAGAGACTCCATGCATATTGAACAGTATTGCAAAAAAAAAATATATTGCATTTTGTCGATATAACATTTGAGATTTCTCGTCTCGAAAATGTTTCGTCAGAAATTTGAAACTATCTTAAACTATATATCTGCATTTGTTGTAAAATTGACAATAAAGTTTACTACATTACATGCTGAATATATAAATGCATTTTTCAAAAATATTAAATTAAATATTATCCCGTAGATATTTTATAATATAAAAAAATAATATTTTCTTCAAGTGGTATTTTATATTTTAACAACATTTAAAGTAAATATTTTCCAAATATCCAAAAAACATTCTGCAAAAAAATGTTTTACAGAAAATGTAGTTTTGCTATTTGCATAAAATGTTTTATAACGTAAAATTAAAATGTTTTACATAAAACATCTGAAAAATATCAGCTAAATGTTTTCTATAAAATATTCTGACATACACATTACTTAATAGTCTTACTGATATTTTATTCAACATTTTACGGATATAAAAATAACATTTTATTTAAACTTTATTCAAAACCCCACAAACAACGTTTTGTGGAATTAGCTCGTTTTTGTTAGGATAAGATATAGTACTACATTTCATCAATATCATGACAAGCAAGATACAATGGTTGAAATCCTTAATTGATATCTTGAAGATCCTTGAAGTCAGATTTTATTCCTTCTTATATTAAAATTCAAAAGAGTCAACATTAAATTAAGCAATAATGTATTAATAAACAATCACCTTTCTTTAATGTTTATTCATTTCGTTCGTGTATATTTTAGAAATTAAGAAATGAAAACTGTAACTGTACTAAGTTCAATTTTCGTATCGTTTATATGACTTACGGAAAACCGACCATTTCCGGAATCGACTTTTGTTTTATCACCGGAAATGATTTTGAAATTTGAATTTCGAAACGAAGACAGGATATCAACAAAGAGAGCCAAGAAAATTGTTTGCTACGCGATATATACTCACTTGGTAAGAATGATTAATCTGTTAAGATGAAACTTGCGCATTCATTGTGTGTGTTCAATCATAATCGGAACCAAATTACATCTGTTTCTGGAGGTGCGGATCAAGGTTTTTAAAAAAGGGGGCCCCCTGCCCAAGGCAAGCAAACGTTTGGAGTGATACTTGTAAATAGTCTTATACATTTATCTTATAAGTAGCTCCATAAGGGGGTCGGGGCCCCTAAATCCGCCACTGTTCAAGCATCTACGTACACCAATTATGAATTTGTTCATTGATATAAAAAAATTATATATAAGGATATGTGGCTTGTGTGTTTGATTGCCAATACACCTTATCGCTATTTGTCCGCCATTACTGGCCATGGACATCACAAAAGTTCCCATAAAATATTGACGTCATATTAGAAAATATTTGACACCACAATTGAAGTAATACACCTTATCGCTATTTGTCCGCCATTATTGGACATCACACAACTGTCACAAGTTCCCTTAAAATTTTGACGTCATCATAAAAAATATCTGATGCCACAATGGAAAAGTGATTGTTGTTTGACGTCAAAAGTTAAAGCAGGATAGATTCTCGGGTCAAGCGGGAATAGCGATAAGGTGTATTATTGTATGACGTATGCTGACGTAAAAAGTTCAAACAGGACAGATTTCCAAATACTGAAATAGAGATAAGGTGTATGAGACAGCTATCCACCAGAATTTAAATGACTTGGATAAAAGAAATTATAGGTCACTGTACGGCTTTCAAAACTGGGAAAACCAATGCCATATAGTCCACTTTGAAGCCTTGAAAAACAAATGTTAAATTTTTCTCAACACAATTGAAACAAAACAACTAACTGCCTACATTAAATACACATTATGAAAAAGAAATTTGACAGACTTAAACCAACAACAACTATTGCAATAAGCATGACTCAATACCTTGTTTCCGAGGCACACAAACAAGTTACAATAACACTAATATAAGCACCATTTGAATATGGAGATTTTTTTTCTAGTAAAATCAGTGTATGTATGTATTTGCAAAACAGTAAATTAAATTTCCCTTAACAGCTTAATGAACATTACAAAGACTATGTAAGACTTCAGTACAAGCAAGATAATATAAACTGTTGCTTAAAATTATATTTATTGCTTCATACACACAATGTACATACAATGCATCTTTTATTTTTTAACAGGAGCTAAAAGAAAAGCCACAAAGGTCAAGTTCAATATGCAGGTTTACAATTTGGAAGTGGCGCAGGTTCTTTGGAATGTCTACAACCTTTCAGGAGAATTTTTTTTTGAAGTAAGATTTTCATACAGAATTACTGTTATTCCATATTTAATTCAAATATTTAGCCTAAACAATGCATTACATTCAAGATTTAGGGCATACAATACAGAAAAGATATCTGGATATTTGAATAAATTATTTTTTTTTGTGACAAAATAGAAACAAGTTGTTTATTTAAATCAATCTTTTAGTCCAACAGTGTGCTTTCATAAACAACATATTTGCTTTCCTTTGAAGTATTTCAAATACATATAAACAACTCATTTAATGACATCTGTGTGTTTCTCGGAAGTTAAGTTATATTATTATCATCATTGCGAAAACAATGCATAACACTTCGATAAGTTATTATGTGCCTATAGTATACTTCTAGGACTGTATCATATGCCCTTAGATACAAATGACAAGTTATAAACTATGTCACTCTACAGAGTTTAACACTTAAAAAGGACAATAAGATGTTTAATGACATTATGTAGCAGGGCTTTTAAAGGCCCCTACATGATACAATGCATTTATTGAAAACTAAAAAAAAACAAGAAAAACAACAGCCTGGTTTATACAAAACAATAAAAGAAAAAAAACATGATAGACAACAATCAACGAGTATAATAAAATAAGACTCTTGACTGGACACATATCTAGTCTTAAGTTCTTTATGTGTTTTTTTTTTAATAACTAAATGAAGTTCAGCGTGGCATATTGCTCTCTCTTAACACGGTCAGCCATTTATCGTCCCCTTCCGACAGACTATCATCGTTATTTGTTTCAAAACTTTAAAGGGGAGGGGATGTATATCCTTCAGGCAACGTGAATCGTTCTATAATAAAGGAATGTGCAAGAAGTTTATATATGAATGTAAGATAATTTTTTTTTTTCAGAAGCATGGCACAGAAGAAAAAGATATAAGACACTACAAGACATTCCAAGTGATTCTGAATAAGACAATTGATTGACTTTTTCAATGTATTCTTAAATAAATCAAATAGTTGATGTAAAATGGTGTTTTGTTCTCATCTCGTCAGCCAATTATCAATGATAATTGACTCAAGATGTAACCCTATTAGAAGTGTAGCGTTTTAGTTTAGAAAGAGAAGTTGTATTGAAAATTCCGAATTTGGGACACAAGTTTTAGTCAATGTAACTTGAACTTAAAAATGTGTATAATGTTTGCATAATGTCCAATGGCATATATGTCATGCATGTTCAGGTTGACATATGCATGATGTGTATAAGATAGGTTATAAAAGTTTAGAGTGAAAAACTAAACATTATACCATTGTGGTTGGAACTTGGACTTTCTTGCACTGTCTGTCGTCTGTCCACCTATATGTGTCGGATTTTGTCCAACAAATATTTTCATCACTGTTTTTCCCAAAACTGCTGATAAAGATGAGTTCATATTTAATGAGCTGATTGATAGTGATGAACTGTGATGTGTGAACATTTTTGTATCTGGCACCTGTTTCCTGTTTACATTGTATTTCAAAATGTTGAATGTTCTCAAATTTTTCATTACTTTAATTAGTAATGCTGATGAACAGAATGACTTCATATTTGGTAAGTGGCTTGACCATGATGAGTTGTGTCTGCCATTTTGGATGTGTCAAAATTTGTAGATACTTCTTGTTTTTAGAGACTTTGAATTGTGAATTTCATATGCTTAGCAAAACAACTGATTTATTCTTGTTTGTATATAGAATTAATCACTGTGTATAAATTAATTTAACTAATGATTTGTTATTTAAAGAAGCAGGAAACTCAATCAAAAGTACAGATATTTTTATATTGATATGATCAGATATCAACCAAAAACATCTTCTTAAAACATTTTTAGGCACAGTCTCACTTGCAAGAAAACATCCAAAAAACATTTTTATAACATTATTTGATGTTCATGATGTTTTTCAAACGTTCAGAAAATATTTCTAGAAAATATTTTTTAAAAGATTATCAAAATGTTTTATACGCCATTGTTTTTCACATTATCATGATATTTCTTTACAACATTTTAATTATATTATGCAAATATTTTAGAAATATATTAGAAAACGTTTTAGCGATATATATTCTACAATACATTTAATGTTTTTCTCACGTTTTCTTGTGATATTTTCATGACATTAGACACAACATTTTAAAAACATTTTAAAGATGTTTTTGTGTTTGCTGGGATTGTATTTTTAAGCAGCGTTCATAATACAAAATAGCTTCTTGTTGAAATACAGATCACAATTTCTCAAATTTTCAGAACCTCCAGGCATATGGAACTTTTTTTATTGCAAAGTTTACTACATTACATGCCGAATATAAAAATACGTTGTTTAAAAATTTTGACTGAGCTGAATTTGTCATACTAAGCGTTGAGTTACAGTACGGGTAGAGACCTATTATTATGGATGTCTTAATCCGTCTAGATGTCAGACTGGCCGGACAGTTGTCTCAGTGTAATTAACACCTGCTGTGATATTAACCTGTACAATATCCGAGTGGAAGGTCGTAAATCAATCTGTACCAGGTTGATTAGAATTAAATTTTACCTGTATAGATATTTTAGTATCTATGGAGGATAGATAATAAATGTAAAATATTGTTTTGTATTCAAAGAAAAAATTACAATATAAAATAAAAATAAAAATGTAATATCATGAATATGGGATCAACTTTTTTTTAAATTGAAAATGAAAGAAAGACGATTTTTAACAATGTACGTACTGTAAAAATGTGTTGCCAATTATAATAATTGTGTTTGTGCCAATAAACTATTTGTATTTGTATTTGTAAACCGTAAATATTTCATTTTATTCAAAATTATAACAACCAGGACTGTTTTCAATCGAAGTTTTAATCAAAATGTTGAGACATCAATCCCGTAAATTATACGAGTTTTCGTTGATGGTTCCCATATTTCCCCCTTTTAACGTCCTGTTCCTTAAAGTAATTAATAGAAACAAAATTTTAAGTATAAGGCCAACATATCGTATTTATAAAGTATATAAACAAATTGAATATAGGCATTGTGAATAAACTGTTCTTTTCCTTACGATACCACGTTCCCCGTCGGAGCCTCTACGTCTATTCATACCTGTCAATCATTTCTCGCAAGTAAAACAATTTGGTCAGCCAGATCATCCGTGCTTTCTATTTTGACATATATTTCCCGTTAATCTCTTTGAAACAATTGTTTTTTTACAATATTTATAACGCAGTGATCATCTTTCGATTCCTAGTTTTTATATAAAAAAACACTTTTCATATGCACGTCAATATTCTATGATCCAGCATTATTTTAAATTTTGTTTGTTAATAAATTTACATATAATGGAAATAACAGATTTGTTGACACTCGTTGTATTATAACAAAGATATTGCCTTTCTATTTCCATGTTTGAAATTTTAATGAAAATCGTGTTTTTTATAAACATATTTTACGAATTGTGTCAATCAATACACGAAGATCAAAGTTTTACACTATTCTCGATCAGCCGTCTTTACTTTTGCGTCGTATTTCTAGCCATTCTCTAAAGCTCTCGCAGTCAGTAAGATTTTGTAAATCGATGTCGGCAGTTTAAATTGTATAATTCCCGAACTTTAAAGGAGGTGTCCGAAAATTATTTAAATAGGAATCTGGGTGTTGACTAATAAATATAATAAATAAAATAGTTAAAGAAGACTAAAGCTTGTTTTGTTTATAATTACAAGGATTAAATTTTCTATTCTGGTAAATCAATTATTAATGGATCTCGATCATGAGCCTCAAAACTAACCCACAATACTGCCAATCGTTACGTATCAAATTAAATCATGAATGGATTTTCCCACGGTCGGTCAGTAAGGTCACCTGTGTTCACTGTTACGATATTTCCCGCCATATGAAGATCACGTGCATTTGACAAAATTAATCCCAGCTATTTTTAGCATTCAACATTGTATTGTGAGTGAAGTCAAGTTCAAAGTTCAACCACATGCTGTTGATCACTGATAAGTGTATCATGGAATTGTCTTTTCACGGCAAATATTTTTTTTAGATTGGTGTCAAAAATACAACATACAAGTTAACATGCATTGTGCGTAAATTAATATTATGCAATTAAGAGTCAATGCAGCACCATAAAATTATTTAAATAGGAGAAATTGCATTTCTTTAAAGACTACAAATCATAGTAAATATTTAATTAACTGGTCATCAAAAGATTGAATGCTTCTAGTTTTAATGTCCATTCATGTCAGTGGCAATTATTTCATGCATATTTAACAAACACAGAAATATCAAAATAAACCTAATCCCCGAGAAATATCGTTATCTTCTTCTAGTGTTATTATTTGCGTACTACTTTAGTTATATATCACCAACTTTCGGACAATATTTGTTTACAGTAAAAAGTAAATTCACAATTAAAAAGAATCACCTAACTACTAGTATACAAGTATTGCTCACTGTAATTATTTTTATTTCAGAACTGACCCAACGCAGACTGAAAATTAAATACAAATGTAGTGTTGTCAAACTAAAACGTATGCAGCAGCACTTTGCACATCATTCTGCTAATCAATGGGTTTACGTGGAAAATAAATCAGTAAAACAAAAATAACCTTCCAGAAATTAAAAAGAAAAAATTTTAAAAACTGTATGCCAACAAATACGAAAAAGATACATAACAAAAAAAAAAACAGGGAACATAGAAAATAATATTTTGAGGAATATAAACAGCATTTGAAATACAAAATGCCATAATTAAAAAAATAGGCTATTTTTATTAAAACAAAGTTGTTTCCAGTACTTCACCTGTAAAAATATTTTATGTCAAATACGATGTAGAACTAATCAATAAAGTGACTGAGAGGTTTAAATCACAGGTAACCTGATTTTGAAATCAGTGAAGCGTAATAATCTTGTAGCACGGATTGAGATGAAAGGACAATTATATTACGGTTCACACCTGGATCTGTTGATTAATGACCATACTACCTACCATAAAAAAGTCGGATTATTCATTTCCGACATGTCCCAGTCCGTTATTTATAGTAATAAGTCTCTACCCGTACTGTAGGTCGGTGTTAACGAAATCTATTTTTTTTTTATTTTGCCTGTGAGTACGTTATATTTGTTATACAGTATTTTGCTAGAAAAACAAAGCATTGACCACACACAACACAGTCCGATAAACTTAGAAAACAGGGGGGAAAAAACAAAAACGATGACACCATTAAAACGCACTAAAACCAACTAGATCAAATCAATCAAGGTTCCAATTTTTATTCATGTCTTCGATTCAAGAACTACTGGGACTCGCAAATGTATGTATGATATGCCGTTTTTTTTTTTTTATATTTCATACATGGATTTCATCTAAAGAACGTTTCGCCAGAAATTAGATACAAATATTTTATTCAAGCATAGATCATAATCCCTCGAATATTTGCATGCAAGCACTACTGCTATCCATAATAATAGGATCGAAAGGTACACAATATTCTATGCTATTCTAACGTAGTAATATTGAATAGCTATTTATTCAAGTACTTACAATAATTCTTCCGTTTCTAGAACATCCGAGAATCCCTTTTGCAGTTGACAATATTGCCTGTATCAATAGATCATACGACAATTCTCGTCTTCATAATGTTTTGCTAGCAATTCCACTATATCCTAACGAAGTACAAAAATAGCGATCAACAGGTTTCTTATAGGTCTGAAATTTTAGAAAAACAGAAAATCCAGGCATATGGAACAGTATTGCAGAGTTTACAACATTACATGCCAAATATAAAAATGCAATGTTCAAATATTGACTGAGGTGAATTTGTCATACTATGTTTCATATCTAAGCATTAAGTTAGTCAGTGTCAACGAACTCTCAGAATGTTTTTGATTTTGTCCTACAGTACGGTATATTTGTTATACAGTAATTATGCTAGACAAGAAAATGACCACACAACACAGTCCGCTAATTTTGGACAATGGTGAAATGAAAAACAAACGCGGACACGACACCATTAAAACGCACTTAAACCAACAACATGATCGATGGCTCCAATTTTTATTCATGTCTTAGATTCTAGAACAAGATCGAAGGCTCCAATTTTTATTCATGTCTTAGATTCTAGAACAAGATCGAAGGCTCCAATTTTTATTCATGTCTTACATTCTAGAACAAGATCGAAGGCTCCAATTTTTATTCATTTCTTAGATAGTAGAACTTCTGAGACTCGCAAGAATTGCAAATGTATATATGATATGATTTTATTTTTATATTTCTTACATGGATTTCGGTCTAAAGAATGGCCGCCAGAATTTCGATACAAATATTATTCAAGCATAGATCATAATCCCTAGGAGATTTGCATGGATGTTCTCCTACTGCTATGTACATAATATGACTTCCATGATATTCTAATGTAATTCCATGATAATCAAATAGCTATTTATTCAAGTACTTACAATAATTCTTCCGTTTCTAGAACATCCAAGAATCACTATTGCAGTTGACAATATTCCCTGTATCAATAGATCATACGACAATTCTGTCTTCATAATGTTTTGTCGAAACCCTAAAATAATGGAGTACAAAACTAGCGATCAACAGGTTTCTTTTGGATTCTTTAACAGAATCACAAGACTCGCAGGCATGTGTTTATAATCTGACTTCTTTCGATATTTCAAACATTGATTTTCGTATTAAGAATGTAATGTCCAAAATTCAAGACTATCTCAATGTAGAACTATCTAAAAGCTGATATAGTTCTAATCAGCATTCATAAATACAAAATAGCTTCTTGTTGAAGTACAGATCAAAATTTCTCAAATTTTAGAAAAACAGAAACTCCAGACATATATGGAATAGTATTGCAAAATAATTCTTCCGTTTCTAGAACATCCGAGAATCCCTTTTGCAGTTGACAATATTGCCTGTATCAATATTTTAGAAAACAGAAACTCCAGGTATATCGAAAAGTATTGCAAAGTTTACTGCATTTCATGCCGAATATAAAAATTCTTCGTTCAAATATTGAATGAGCTGAATTTGTCATACTATGTTTCATAAATAAGCGTTGAGTAAATCGGTGTTATAACTCTCACATTTTTTTTGATTTTGCCCTAGAGTACGGTATATTTGTTATACAGTAATTTTGCTAGACAAGAAAATGACCATATAATACAGTCTGCTAAATTTAGACAATGGTGAAATAAAAAACAAAAACGATGGACTGATTTTAAGACAATGACGAAATAAGGACACCATTTAAACGCACTTAAACCAACAACTAGATCAAAGCAATAAAAAAGCTCCAATTTTTATTCATGTCTTAGATTCTAGAACTACTGAGACTATGCTTTATTTATATTTCCTACATGTATTTTCGTCTAAAGAATGTTTCGCCAGATATTCGATTTAAATACTTATTTAAAAATGGATCATAATCCCTAGGAGATTTTCATGTACTCCTACTGCTATGTACTTAATATGACTTCCATGCTATTCTAAAGTAGTATTGTCGAATAGCTGTTTATTTAAGTATTTACAATAATTCTTTCGTTTTTAGAACATCCGAGAATCCATATTGGAGTTGATAATATTGTCTGTATCAATAGATCATATACGACAATTATAATATTTTGCTAGCAATTCGACCCCATTTTAATGAAGTACAAAAATAACGATCAACAGGTTATTATAGGATTCTTTAAAATCATCGCAAGCTTCGTAGGCATTTGTCTATAAGATGATTTCTTTTAATTTTTAAAACATGTATGTCTAAAGAATGTGAAGCCTTTCAAATTCAAAACTATCCAAATGTAGAATTATCTAAAAGCTATTGTATTTTTAATCATCATTCAAAATAGAAAATAGCTTCTTGTTGAAGTACAGATCAAAATTTCTCAGATTTCAGGCATATGGAATATTATTGCAGTTTACTGCATTAAATGCCTTATATAAAAAATCATTGTTCAGATATTTTGACTGAGCTGAATTTGTCATACTATGATTCATGTAAGCGTTGAGTTAGTCAAAGTTTACAAACTCTCTTAATATTTTGATTTTACCCTAGAGTACCATATATTTGTTTCACAGTAATTTTGCTAGACAAGAAAATGACCATACAACACAGTCCGCTTGACTCAGATAATAGTGAAATAAAAAGACAAAATCGAGGACACCAATAAAACGCACTTAAATCAATAACTAGATCAAAGCAATATAAAGGCTCCAATTTTTATTCATGTCTTTACGAATATTGTAGAATTACTGAGACTCGCATGGCTTGTTTGATATGCTTTATTTTTATATTTCTAATAAGATTTTCGTCTTAAGAATGTTTCGCCAGAATTCAGAAACAAATACAAATAAGCATAGATTATCATCCCTAGGAGATTTGCATGCGAGTACTATTGCTATGTACACAATATGTTATTTTAATGTAGTATAACCGAATAGCTATTTATTAGAGTATTTACGGTTTCAGAGTTCTTCTGTTTCTAGAACATCCGAGAATCCCTTTTACAGTAAACAATATTGCCTGTATCAATAGTTCATACGAAAATTCTCGTCTTCATAATGTTTTACAAGCAATTCGACCCTATCCTAAAGAAGTACGAAAATAGCGATCAAAAGGTTTCTAATAGGATTCTTTAAAAGGATCGCAAAGACTCGAAGGCATATGTTCATAGTATGACTTATTTCGATTTTTCAAACATGGATTTTCGTCGTAAGAATGTAATGCCCGAAATTCAAGACTATCAAAGAATAGTTTCTTTCTGATCATATACGACAATTATAATATTTTGCTAGCAATTCGACCACATTTTAATGAAGTACAAAAATAACGATCAACAGGTTATTATAGGATTCTTTAAAAGCATCGCAAGCCTCGTAGGCATTTGTCTATAAGATGATTTCTTTTAATATTTGAAACATGTATGTCTGAAGAATGTGAAGCCTTTCCAATTCAAAACTATCCAAATGTAGAATTATCTAAAAGCTATTGTATTTTTAATCATCATTCAAAATACAACATAGCTTCTTGTTGAAGTACAGATCAAAATTTCTCAGATTTCAGGCATATGGAATATTATTGCAGTCTACTGCATTAAATGACTGATATAAAAAATCATTGTTCAGAAATTTTGACTGAGCTGAATTTGTCATACTATGATTCATGTAAGCGTTGAGTTAGTCAAAGTTTACAAACTCTCTTAATATTTTGATTTTACCCTAGAGTACCATATATTTGTTTCACAGTAATTTTGCCAGACAAGAAAATTACCATACAACACAGTCCCACTTGACTTTGATAATAGTGAAATAAAAAGACAAAATCGAGGACACCAATAAAACGCACTTAAATCAACAACTAGATCAAAGCAATATAAAGGCTCCAATTTTTATTCATGTCTTTAAGAACATTCTAGAATTACTGAGACTCGCATGGCTTGTTTGATATGCTTTATTTTTATATTTCCTAATAAGATTTTCGTCTTAAGAATGTTTCGCCAGAATTCAGAAACAAATACAAATAAGCATAGATTATCATCCCTAGGAGATTTGCATGCGAGTACTATTGCTATGTACACAATATGTTATTTTAATGAAATATAACCGAACAGCTATTTATTAGAGTATTTAGAGTTTTCGAGTTCTTCCGTTTCTAGAACATCAGAGAATCCCTTTTACAGTAAACAATATTGCCTGTATCAATAGTTCATACGAAAATTCTCGTCTTCATAATGTTTTACTAGCAATGCAACCCTATCCTAAAGAAGTACAAAAATAGCGATCAACAGGTTTCTAATAGGATTCTTTAAAAGGATCGCAAGACTCGAAGGCATATGTTCATAGTATGACTTATTTCGATTTTTCAAATATGGATTTTCGTCGTAAGAATGTAATGCCCGAAATTCAAGACTATCAAAAAATAGTTTCTTGTTGATCATATACGACAATTATAATATTTTGCTAGCAATCCAAATGTAGAATTATCTAAAAGCTATTGTATTTTTAATCATCATTCAAAATACAAAATAGCTTCTTGTTGAAGTACAGATCAAAATTTCTCAGATTTCAGGCATATGGAATATTATTGCAGTCTACTGCATTAAATGACTGATATAAAAAATCATTGTTCAGAAATTTTGACTGAGCTGAATTTGTCATACTATGATTCATGTAAGCGTTGAGTTAGTCAAAGTTTACAAACTCTCTTAATATTTTGATTTTACCCTAGAGTACTATATATTTGTTTCACAGTAATTTTGCTAGACAAGAAAATGACCATACAACAAAGTCCCGCTTGACTTAGATAATAGTGAAATAAAAAGACAAAATCGAGGACACCACTAAAACTCACTTAAATCAACAACTAGATCAAAGCAATATAAAGGCTCCAATTTTTATTGATGTCTTTAAGAACATTGTAGAATTACTGAGACTCGCATGGCTTGTTTGATATGCTTTATTTTTATATTTCTAATAAGATTTTCGTCTTATGAATGTTTCGCCAGAATTCAGAAACAAATACAAATAAGCATAGATTATCATCCCTATGAGATTTGCATGCGAGTACTATTGCTATGTACACAATGTGTTATTTTAATGTAGTATAATCGAATAGCTATTTATTAGAGTATTTAGAGTTTTAGAGTTTCTTCCGTTTCTAGAACATCCGAGAATCCCTTTTACAGTAAACAATATTGCCTGTATCAATAGTTCATACGAAAATTCTCGTCTTCATAATGTTTTACAAGCAATTCGACCCTATCCTAAAGAAGTACGAAAATAGCGATCAAAAGGTTTCTAATAGGATTCTTTAAAAGGATCGCAAGACTCGAAGGCATATGTTCATAGTATGACTTATTTCGATTTTTCAAACATGGATTTTCGTCGTAAGAATGTAATGCCCGAAATTCAAGACTATCAAAAAACAGTTTCTTTCTGATCATATACGACAATTATAATATTTTGCTAGCAATTCGACCACATTTTAATGAAGTACAAAAATAACGATCAACAGGTTATTATAGGATTCTTTAAAAGCATCGAAAGCCTCGTAGGCATTTGTCTATAAGATGATTTCTTTTAATATTTGAAACATGTATGTCTGAAGAATGTGAAGCCTTTCAAATTCAAAACTATCCAAATGTAGAATTATCTAAAAGCTATTGTATTTTTAATCATCATTCAAAATACAAAATAGCTTCTTGTTGAAGTACAGATCAAAATTTCTCAGATTTCAGGCATATGGAATATTATTGCAGTTTACTGCATTAAATGCCTTATATAAAAAATCATTGTTCAGAAATTTTGACTGAGCTGAATTTGTCATACTATGATTCATGTAAGCGTTGAGTTAGTCAAAGTTTACAAACTCTCTTAATATTTTGATTTTACCCTAGATTACCATATATTTGTTTCACAGTAATTTTGCTAGACAAGAAAATGACCATACAACACAGTCCGCTTGACTCAGATAATAGTGAAATAAAAAGACAAAATCGAGGACACCAATAAAACGCACTTAAATCAACAACTAGATCAAAGCAATATAAAGGCTCCAATTTTTATTCATGTCTTTACGAACATTGTAGAATTACTGAGACTCGCATGGCTTATTTGATATGCTTTATTTTTATATTTCCTAATAAGATTTTCGTCTTCAGAATGTTTCGCCAGAATTCAGAAACAAATACAAATAAGCATAGATTATCATCCCTAGGAGATTTGCATGCGAGTACTACTGCTATGTACACAATATGTTATTTTAATGTAGTATAACCGAACAGCTATTTATTAGAGTATTTAGAGTTTTCGAGTTCTTCCGTTTCTAGAACATCCGAGAATCCCTTTTACAGTAAACAATATTGCCTGTATCAATAGTTCATACGAAAATTCTCGTCTTCATAATGTTTTACTAGCAATTCGACCCTATCCTACAGAAGTACAAAAATAGCGATCAACAGGTTTCTAATAGGATTCTTTAAAAGGATCGCAAGACTCGAAGGCATATGTTCATAGTATGACTTATTTCGATTTTTCAAATATGGATTTTCGTCGTAAGAATGTAATGCCCGAAATTCAAGACTATCAAAAAATAGTTTCTTGCTGATCATATACGACAATTATAATATTTTGCTAGCAATTCGACCCCATTTTAATGAAGTACAAAAATAACGATCAACAGGTTATTATAGGATTCTTTAAAATCATCGCAAGCTTCGTAGGCATTTGTCTATAAGATGATTTCTTTTAATATTTGAAACATGTATGTCTAAAGAATGTGAAGCCTTTCAAATTCAAAACTATCCAAATGTAGAATTATCTAAAAGCTATTGTATTTTTAATCATCATTCAAAATACAAAATAGCTTCTTGTTGAAGTACAGATCAAAATTTCTCAGATTTCAGGCATATGGAATATTATTGCAGTCTACTGCATTAAATGACTGATATAAAAAATCATTGTTCAGAAATTTTGACTGAGCTGAATTTGTCATACTATGATTCATGTAAGCGTTGAGTTAGTCAAAGTTTACAAACTCTCTTAACATTTTGATTTTACCCTAGAGTACCATATATTTGTTTCACAGTAATTTTGCTAGACAAGAAAATGACCATACAACACAGTCCCACTTGACTTAGATAATAGTGAAATAAAAAGACAAAATCGAGGACACCAATAAAACGCACTTAAATCAACAACTAGATCAAAGCAATATAAAGGCTCCGATTTTTATTCATGTCTTTAAGAACATTCTAGAATTACTGAGACTCGCATGGCTTGTTTGATATGCTTTATTTTTATATTTCCTAATAAGATTTTCGTCTTAAGAATGTTTCGCCAGAATTCAGAAACAAATACAAATAAGCATAGATTATCATCCCTAGGAGATTTGCATGCGAGTACTATTGCTATGTACACAATATGTTATTTTAATGTAGTATAACCGAATAGCTATTTATTAGAGTATTTAGAGTTTTAGAGTTCTTCCGTTTCTAGAACATCCGAGAATCCCTTTTACAGTAAACAATATCGCCTGTATCAATAGTTCATACGAAAATTCTCGTCTTCATAATGTTTTACTAGCAATTCGACCCTATCCTAAAGAAGTACGAAAATAGCGATCAACAGGTTTCTAATAGGATTCTTTAAAACGATCGCAAGATATATATGTTCATAGTATGGCTTATTTCGATTTTTCAAACATGGATTTTCGTCGTGAGAATGTAATGCCCGAAATTTAAGACTATCAAAAAATAGTTTCTTGCTGAATGAGATACAAATCAAATTTTCTCAAATTTTAGAAAAGTATAAACTTCATGCATATGGAACAGTATTGCAAAGTTTCCTACATTACATGCCGAAATAAAAATGCATTGTTTAAGAATTTTGATTGAGCTGAATTAGTCATAATATGTTTCATCTAAGCGTTGAGTTAGTCGTAAAAACGAACTCTCCCAATTGTTTTGATTTTTTTCGGTATATATTTGCATACAGTAATTTTGCTAGACAAGACAATGACCACACAACACAGTCCGCTTCACTTAGATAACGGTGAAATAAAAAAAAAAAAAAACACCATTAAAACGCACTTAAACCAACAACTAGATAAACAGGTTTATAATTCAGGAATCTGATGTTCAGTAGTTGTCGTTTGTTGATGTGGTTCATAAGTGTTTCTCGTTTCTCGTTTTTTATATAGATTAGACCGTTGGTTTTTCCGTTTGAATGGTTTTACACTAGTAATTTTTTGGGGCCCTTTATAGCTTACTGTTCGGTGTGAGCCAAGGCTCCGTGTTGAAGACCGTACTGTGACCTATAATGGTTTACTTTTATAAATTTTGACTTGGATGGAGAGTTGTCTCATTGGCACTCATACCACATCTTCTTATATCTGTATAAAAGCAATATAAAGGCTCCTATTTTCATTCATGTCTTGAATTCTTGAACTACTGAGACTGGCATGGATTGCAATTGTATGCATGATATCCCTTTATTTATATTTCCTACATGGATTTTCGTCTTATGTTTTGCCAGAAATTCGATATAAATACTTATTCTGACAGCATAGATCCTAATTCATCAGGATATTTGCATGCAAGTACTCATATCCCTATGCATATAATATAACTACCATGTTATTCTAATGTAGTATTATCGAATAGCTATTTCTTCAAGTACTTACAATAATTCTTCCGTTTCTATAACATCTAATAATCCCTATTTCAGTTAACAATATATATATATATATATATATATATATATATATATATATATATATATATATATACGATTGTCTGTATATATACGACAATTTTCGTCTTCATAATGTTTTGCTAGCAATTCGACCCTATCCTAATGGAGTAAAAATTTATCTAAAAGCTTTTGTATTTCTAATAAGCATTCATAATACAAAATAGCTTCATGTTGAAGTACAGATCAAAATTTCTCAGATTTCAGGCATATGGAATATTATTGCAGTTTACTGCATAAATTGCCTTATATAAAAAGTCACATTGTTCAGAAATTTTGACTGAGCTGAATTTGTCATACTATGTTTCATGTAAGCGTTGAGTTAGTCAAAGTTTACAAACTCTCTTAAAAACTAGCGATCAACAGGTTTCTTTTGGATTCTTTAACAGAATCACAAGACTCGCAGGCATGTGTTTTATAATCTGACTTCTTTCGATATTTCAAACATTGATTTTCGTATTAAGAATGTAATGCCCGAAATTCAAGACTATCTCAATGTAGAACTATCTAAAAGCTGATATAGTTCTAATCAGCATTCATAAATACAAAATAGCTTCTTGTTGAAGTACAGATCAAAATTTCTCAAATTTTAGAAAAACAGAAACTCCAGACATATATGGAACAGTATTGCAAAATAATTCTTCCGTTTCTAGAACATCCGAGAATCCCTTTTGCAGTTGACAATATTGCCTGTATCAATATTTTAGAAAACAGAAATTCCAGGTATATCGAACAGTATTGCAAAGTTTACTGCATTTCATGCCGAATATAAAAATTCTTCGTTCAAATATTGAATGAGCTGAATTTGTCATACTATGTTTGATAAATAAGCGATGAGTAAGTCGGTGTTATAACTCTCACATTTTTTTTTTGATTTTGCCCTAGAGTACGGTATATTTGTTATACAGTAATTTTGCTAGACAAGAAAATGACCACACAATACAGTCCGCTAAATTTAGACAATGGTGAAATAAAAAGCAAAAACGATGGACTGATTTTAAGACAATGATGAAATAAGGACACCATTTAAACGCACTTAAACCAACAACTAGATCAAAGCAATAAAAAGGCTCCAATTTTTATTCATGTCTTAGATTCTAGAACTACTGAGACTATGCTTTTTTATATTTCCTACATGTATTTTCGTCTAAAGAATGTTTCGCCAGAAATTCGATTCAAATACTTATTTAAAAATAGATCCTAATCCCTAGGAGATTTTCATGTACTCCTACTGCTATGTACTTAATATGACTTCCATGCTATTCTAAAGTAGTATTGTCGAATAGCTGTTTATTCAAGTATTTACAATAATTCTTTCGTTTTTAGAACATCCGAGAATCCATCTTGGAGTTGATAATATTGTCTGTATCAATAGATCATATACGACAATTATAATATTTTGCTAGCAATTCGACCCCATTTTAATGAAGTACAAAAATAACGATCAACAGGTTATTATAGGATTCTTTAAAAGCATCGCAAGCCTCGTAGGCATTTGTCTATAAGATGATTTCTTTTAATATTTGAAACATGTATGTCTGAAGAATGTGAAGCCTTTCAAATTCAAAACTATTCGATTTTGTCTTTTTATTTCACTATTATCTGAGTCAAGCGGACTGTGTTGTATGGTCATTTTCTTGTCTAGCAAAATTACTGTGAAAAAAATATATGGTACTCTAGGGTAAAATCAAAATATTAAGAGAGTTTGTAAACTTTGACTAACTCAACGCTTACATGAATCATAGTATGACAAATTCAGCTCAGTCAAAATATCTGAACAATGATTTTTTATATAAGGCATTTAATGCAGTAAACTGCAATAATATTCCATATGCCTGAAATCTGAGAAATTTTGATCTGTACTTCAACAAGAAGCTATTTTCTATTTTGAATGATGATTAAAAATACAATAGCTTTTCGATAATTCTACATTTGGATAGTTTTGAATTTGAAAGGCTTCACATTATTTAGACATACATGTTTTAAATATTAAAAGAAATCATCTTATAGACAAATGCCTACGAAGCTTGCGATGCTTATAAAGAATCCTATAATAACCTGTAGATCGTTATTTTTGTACTTCATTAAAATGGGGTCGAATTGCTAGCAAAATATTATAATTGTCGTATATGATCAGCAAGAAACTATTTTTTGATAGTCTTGAATTTCGGCCATTACATTCTAATGACGAAAATCCATATTTGAAAAATCGAAATAAGTCATACTATGAACATATGCCTTCGAGTCTTGCGATCCTTTTAAAGAATCCTATTAGAAACCTGTTGATCGCTATTTTTGTACTTCTTTAGGATAGGGTCGAATTGCTAGTAAAACATTATGAAGACGAGAATTTTCGTATGAACTATTAATACAGGCAATATTGTTTACTGTAAAAGGGATTCTCGGATGTTCTAGAAACGGAAGAACTCTGAAACTCTAAATACTCTAATAAATAGCTATTCGGTTATACTACATTAAAATAACATATTGTGTACATAGCAATAGTACTCGCATGCAAATCTCCTAGGGATGATAATCTATGCTTATTTGTATTTGTTTCTGAATTCTGGCGAAACATTCTTAAGACGAAAATCTTATTAGGAAATATAAAAATAAAGCATATCAAACAAGCCATGCGAATCTCAGTAATTCTAAAATGTTCTTAAAGACATGAATAAAAATTGGAGCCTTTATATTGCTTTGATGTAGTTGTTGATTTAAGTGCGTTTTATTGGTGTCCTCGATTTTGTCTTTTTATTTCACTATTATCTAAGTCAAGCGAGACTGTGTTGTATGGTCATTTTCTTGTCTAGCAAAATTACTGTGAAACAAATATATGGTACTCTAGGGTAAAATCAAAATATTAAGAGAGTTTGTAAACTTTGACTAACTCAACGCTTACATGAATCATAGTATGACAAATTCAGCTCAGTCAAAATTTCTGAACAATGATTTTTTATATAAGGCATTTAATGCAGTAAACTGCAATAATATTCCATATGCCTGAAATCTGAGAAATTTTGATCTGTACTTCAACAAGAAGCTATTTTGTATTTTGAATGATGATTAAAAATACAATAGCTTTTAGATAATTCTACATTTGGATAGTTTTGAATTTGAAAGGCTTCACATTCTTCAGACATACATGTTTCAAATATTAAAAGAAATCATCTTATAGACAAATGCCTACGAGGCTTGCGATGCTTTTAAAGAATCCTATAATAACCTGTTGATCGTTATTTTTGTACTTCATTAAAATGGGGTCGAATTGCTAGCAAAATATTATAATTTTCGTATATGATCTATTGATACAGACAATATTATCAACTCCAATATGGATTCACGGATGTCTAAAAACGAAAGAATTATTGTAAATACTTGAATAAACAGCTTTTCGACAATACTACTTTAGAATAGCATGGAAGTCATATTAAGTACATAGCAGTAGGAGTACATGAAAATCTCCTACGGATAATGATCTATGTTTAAATAAGTATTTGAATCGAATTTCTGGCGAAACATTCTTTAGACGAAAATTCATGTAGGAAATATAAAAAAGCATAGTCTCAGTAGTTCTAGAATCTAAGACATGAATAAAAATTGGAGCCTTTTTATTGCTTTGATCTAGTTGTTGGTTTAAGTGCGTTTAAATGGTGTCCTTATTTCATCATTGTCTTAAAATCAGTCCATCGTTTTTGCTTTTTATTTCACCATTGTCTAAATTTAGCGGACTGTATTGTGTGGTCATTTTCTTGTCTAGCAAAATTACTGTATAACAAATATACCCTACTCTAGGGCAAAATCAAAAAAAATGTGAGAGTTATAACACCGACTTACTCAACGCTTATTTATCAAACGTAGTATGACAAATTCAGCTCATTCAATATTTGAACGAAGAACTTTTATATTCGGCATGAAATGCAGTAAACTTTGCAATACTGTTCGATATACCTGGAGTTTCTGTTTTCTAAAATATTGATACAGGCAATATTGTCAACTGCAAAAGGGATTCTCGGATGTTCTAGAAACGGACGAATTATTTTGCAATACTGTTCCATATATGTCTGGAGTTTCTGTTTTTCTAAAATTTGAGAAATTTTGATCTGTACTTCAACAAGAAGCTTTTTTGTATTTATGAATGCTGATTAGAACTATATCAGCTTTTAGATAGTTCTACATTGAGATAGTCTTGAATTTCAGGCATTACATTCTTAATACGAAAATCAATGTTTGAAATATCGAAAGAAGTCAGATTATAAAACACATGCCTGCGAGTCTTGTAATTCTGTTAAAGAATCCAAAAGAAACCTGTTGATCGCTAGTTTTTAAGAGAGTTTGTAAACTTTGACTAACTCAACGCTTACATGAAACATAGTATGACAAATTCAGCTCAGTCAAAATTTCTGAACAATGTGACTTTTTATATAAGGCAATTGATGCAGTAAACTGCAATAATATTCCATATGCCTGAAATCTGAGAAATTTTGATCTGTACTTCAACAAGAAGCTATTTTGTATTTTGAATGATGATTAAAAATACAATAGCTTTTCGATAATTCTACATTTGGATAGTTTTGAATTTGAAAGGCTTCACATTATTTAGACATACATGTTTTAAATATTAAAAGAAATCATCTTATAGACAAATGCCTACGAAGCTTGCGATGCTTTTAAAGAATCCTATAATAACCTGTAGATCGTTATTTTTGTACTTCATTAAAATGGGGTCGAATTGCTAGCAAAATATTATAATTGTCGTATATGATCAGCAAGAAACTATTTTTTGATAGTCTTGAATTTCGGCCATTACATTCTTACGACGAAAATCCATATTTGAAAAATCGAAATAAGTCATACTATGAACATATGCCTTCGAGTCTTGCAATCCTTTTAAAGAATCCTATTAGAAACCTGTTGATCGCTATTTTTGTACTTCTTTGGGATAGGGTCGAATTGCTAGTAAAACATTATGAAGACGAGAATTTTCGTATGAACTATTGATACAGGCAATATTGTTTACTGTAAAAGGGATTCTCGGATGTTCTAGAAACAGAAGAACTCTGAAACTCTAAATACTCTAATAAATAGCTATTCGGTTATACTACATTAAAATAACATATTGTGAACATAGCAATAGTACTCGCATGCAAATCTCCTAGGGATGATAATCTATGCTTATTTGTATTTGTTTCTGAATTCTGGCGAAACATTCTTAAGACGAAAATCTTATTAGGAAATATAAAAATAAAGCATATCAAACAAGCCATGCGAGTCTCAGTAATTCTAGAATGTTCTTAAAGACATGAATAAAAATTGGAGCCTTTATATTGCTTTGATCTAGTTGTTGATTTAAGTGCGTTTTATTGGTGTCCTCGATTTTGTCTTTTTATTTCACTATTATCTAAGTCAAGCGAGACTGTGTTGTATGGTCATTTTCTTGTCTAGCAAAATTACTGTGAAACAAATATATAGTACTCTAGGGTAAAATCAAAATATTAAGAGATTTTGTAAACTTTGACTAACTCAACGCTTACATGAATCATAGTATGACAAATTCAGCTCAGTCAAAATTTCTCAACAATGTGACTTTTTATATAAGGCAATTGATGCAGTAAACTGCAATAATATTCCATATGCCTGAAATCTGAGAAATTTTGATCTGTACTTCAACAAGAAGCTATTTTGTATTTTGAATGATGATTAAAAATACAATAGCTTTTAGATAATTCTACATTTGGATAGTTTTGAATTTGAAAGGCTTCACATTCTTCAGACATACATGTTCCAAATATTAAAAGAAATCATCTTATAGACAAATGCCTACGAAGCTTGCGATGCTTTTAAAGAATCCTATAATAACCTGTTGATCGTTATTTTTGTACTTCATTAAAATGGGGTCGAATTGCTAGCAAAATATTATAATTGTCGTATATAATCTATTGATACAGACAATATTATCAACTCCAATATGGATTCTCGGATGTTCTAAAAACGAAAGAATTATTGTAAATACTTAAATAAACAGCTATTCGACAATACTACTTTAGAATAGCATGGAAGTCATATTAAGTACATAGCAGTAGGAGTACATGAAAATCTCCTAGGGATTATGATCCATTTTTAAATAAGTATTTAAATCGAATATCTGGCGAAACATTCTTTAGACGAAAATACATGTAGGAAATATAAATAAAGCATAGTCTCAGTAGTTCTAGAATCTAAGACATGAATACAAATTGGAGCCTTTTTATTTGTTGGTTTAAGTGCGTTTAAATGGTGTCCTTATTTCATCATTGTCTTAAAATCAGTCCATCGTTTTTGCTTTTTATTTCACCATTGTCTAAATTTAGCGGACTGTATTGTGTGGTCATTTTCTTGTCTAGCAAAATTACTGTATAACAAATATACCGTACTCTAGGGCAAAATCAAAAAAAATGTGAGAGTTATAACACCGACTTACTCAACGCTTATTTATGAAACATAGTATGACAAATTCAGCTCATTCAATATTTGAACGAAGAATTTTTATATTCGGCATGAAATGCAGTAAACTTTGCAATACTGTTCGATATACCTGGAGTTTCTGTTTTCTAAAATATTGATACAGGCAATATTGTCAACTGCAAAGGGATTCTCGGATGTTCTAGAAACGGAAGAATTATTTTGCAATACTGTTCCATATATGTCTGGAGTTTCTGTTTTTCTAAAATTTGAGAAATTTTGATCTGTACTTCAAAAAGAAACTATTTTGTATTTATGAATGCTGATTAGAACTATATCAGCTTTTAGATAGTTCTACATTGAGATAGTCTTGAATTTTGGGCATTACATTCTTAATACGAAAATCAATGTTTGAAATATCGAAAGAAGTCAGATTATAAAACACATGCCTGCGAGTCTTGTGATTCTGTTAAAGAATCCAAAAGAAACCTGTTGATCGCTAGTTTTTAAGAGAGTTTGTAAACTTTGACTAACTCAACGCTTACATGAAACATAGTATGACAAAATCAGCTCAGTCAAAATTTCTGAACAATGTGACTTTTTTATATAAGGCAATTAAGACAGTAAACTGCAATAATATTCCATATGCCTGAAATCTGAGAAATTTTGATCTGTACTTCAACATGAAGCTATTTTGTATTATGAATGCTTATTAGAAATACAAAAGCTTTTATATAAATTTTTTCTCCATTAGGATAGGGTCGAATTGCTAGCAAAACATTATGAAGACGAAAATTGTCGTATATATACAGACAATCGTATGTATATATATATATATATATATATATATATATTGTTAACTGAAATAGGGATTATTAGATGTTATAGAAACGGAAGAATTATTGTAAGTACTTGAAGAAATAGCTATTCGATAATACTACATTAGAATAACATGGTAGTCATATTATATGCATAGGGATATGAGTACTTGCATGAAATATCCTGATGAATTAGGATCTATGCTGTCAGAATAAGTATTTATATCGAATTTCTGGCAAAACATAAGACGAAAATCCATGTAGGAAATATAAATAAAGGATATCATGCATACAATTGCAATCCATGCCAGTCTCAGTAGTTCAAGAATTCAAGACATGAATGAAAATAGGAGCCTTTATATTGCTTTTATCTAGTTGTTGGTTTAAGTGCGTTTTAATGGTGTTTTTGGTTTTTTTTATTTCACCGTTATCTAAGTGAAGCGGACTGTGTTGTGTGGTCATTGTCTTGTCTAGCAAAATAACTGTATGTAAATATATACCGTAAAAAATCAAAACAATTGGGAGAGTTCGTTTTTACGACTAACTCAACGCTTAGATGAAACATATTATGACTAATTCAGCTCAATCAAAATTTTTGAACAATGCATTTTTATTTCGGCATGTAATGTAGGAAAGTTTGCAATACTGTTCCATATGCCTGTAGTTTATACTTTTCTAAAATTTGAGAAATTTTGATTTGTACTTCATTCAGCAAGAAACTATTTTTTGATAGTCTTTAATTTCGGGCATCACATTCTTACGACGAAAATCCATGTTTGAAAAATCGAAATAAGTCATACTGTGAACATATGCCTTCGAGTCTTGCGATCCTTTTAAAGAATCCTATTAGAAACCTGTTGATCGCTATTTTCTTGCTGATCATTTTTGCTATTAAAGTGGCTTTCTATCTATAATAGTTAAATGTAAAATATTATTATTGTTTTTCAGAAAGGAAAACAAATGATAAAAGTCATCATTAAACAGTCAATAACTCTAATAATGAGTAGTTTTTAATTTCGTTAAAGTTTGACTTGTTTGTAGATATTGTCTTCTTGATCATTTTTGCAATTTGAAGTTTCTTTAAGCTGTAATGTTTCCAGGGGCGGATCCAGCAATTACATAAGGGGGGAGGGGGGTTCCAACCGAGGATAAAAAGGGGGAGGGGGTTTCCAACCATATGTCCCCATTCATTTACATTAAATGTAAAAAAAAAAGGGGTGTCCAATACATAATTATTTTAAATTTTTTTGGCAATAACCGAGATATTCAAATATTGTTTGGCATAAATTCTTATAAAATGATTATTTAGACTTATCTGATTGAACCAATATTTTATAAATATGTGCTTTTGTGTTTCATAATAATCATTCATTTGAACCTTTTATTCTGAAATCATTCATTTTGACCATTCATACAAAATCATTAATGTAATACATTAATTCATATCAGTATATTAGAAGGCACGTGAGTTATTAATTATGGAACACTGACCTTATTTGAAAAAAAATCAAAGATGTCCACCATATTTGAATAAAATTATATAAGGAACAGCACAGCTCCAATCAGTTCAAAATATAAGTAAAGTCTGACTAAACAAAAGAATTTCCCTCCTAAATAGACACATGACTTAATGAACCAATTATCATAAAGGAGATAGAGTTTTCATAGCACAAACTAGTTAAACCTAGAGAGTAAACTAATACTCAATGGATCAAAATTCACTGAGCCATGAAGTAAGAAGTCTTACAATAAATAAAACCACTGATGCATGACTAGAAACTACTCATAAATTACTTAGAATGAAATTTACTAAAATCTGATGTAAAATATAAAAATATCAAAGTATGATACACAATACAACAGTATCCAAATTAACATACTACATGTAGTTACCATGGTTACTTGTTTGATTAACATTCAGTGGCAATAACATTTAAATGGAGTACTTCTGAGTTTTCCCCAAAAAAACCATACATTTTCTTTTGAATATTAAAAAAAATATCTGAAGATTTTGTTTTGGTGATTATTTTGTGAATCTTGTCCTCATGATCATTTCTGCTCTGAATTTTTTTATTGCCCCTGCCGCAGTTGAGGGGGCATTAAGTTCAACCCTTGTCTGTCTGTACGTACGTACGTCCCAAAATTGGTTTCGATTTTCTAACTTTAGTTTGCCTCAACCAAATGTTATGAAACGTTGAACACAATGCTTATTACCACAAAACACAAGACAAGTTTGAATTTTGGTGGCATCACTTTTACCATTCAAGAGTTATGCCCCTTTACAAATGAAAATAAAATGCTCCGCAGGGCGCAGCTTGATACGACCGCAGAGGTCGAACCCTGAACAGTTGGGGCAAGTATGGACACAACATTCAAGCTTGATACAGCTCTGCATTTGGATTGTGATTAAATATTTGACACAGCATAGGTTTCTGACACAGAATGAATGTGGTCTAAGAACTTAAAAATTTTAAATTGGACATTCACCTATTATGGTCCAATATCCAAAATCTAAATACATGGTTAGATTCAGCATATCAAAGAACCCCAAGAATTCAATTTTTGATGAAATCAAACAAAGTTTAATTTTGGACCCTTTTGATCTCAATGTGGACAAAGTTAATAACGGGGCCCAAAAATCAAAAATCTAAATACATGGTTAGATTCAGCATATCAAAGAACCCCATATATTAAATTTTTGTTGAAATCAAACAAAGTTTAATTTTGGACCCCGATTTGTACCAACTTGAAAACTGGGCCCATAATCAAAAATCTAAATACATGTTTAGATTCAGCATATAAAAATTCAATTTTTGTTAAAATCAAACTAAGTTTAATTTTGGACCCTTTGAAAGTTTATGTAGACCAATTTGAAAACGGAACCAAAAATTAAGAATCTAAATACACGGTTAATAATTCTTGCTATTGTGCAATACTGTGCAATTGAAGATTACTTGTCATTGTGCAATACTGTGCAATTGAAAATTTCTTGCTATTGTACAATACTTATTATATAATAATTAATACATCCTGTTTGGTGTGTTTCTCCTACCATATCATTATTATTTGCTTTTAAATATAAATAATCAGAAATAACCAACTTAAAATGGAAAATTTTAAAAGAAAAAAAAAGGAAAAAAAGAAAAAAAAAAGAAAAAAAAAAACAATCCCCCCCCCCCAAATTTTTTGAACCCTCTTATGATTCATCACCCCCAAACTCAATCCCAGCCATCCTTTGTGGTATGGTACCTTGCAGTACAATTTCAGAGAGATCCATACACTTGAACACAAGTTATTGTCTGGAAACTAGAAAAATGCTTATTTTTGGCCCCTTTTTGGCCCCCAATTCCTAAACGTTTCAGGCAATTACCCCCAAACTCAATTGCAGCTTTCCCTTTGTGATATGGAACCTTGTAGTACAATTTCAGAAAATATCCAAACACTTACACACAAGTTATTGTCATGAAACTAGAAAAATGCTTGTTTTTTGCCCCTTTTTTTGGCCCCTAATTCCTAAAATTTTGAGGCAATTACCCCCAAAATCAATTACAGCCTTCCTTTTGTGATATGGAACCTTGTGGTACAATGTCAGAGAGATCCATACACTTACACACAAGTTATTGTCTGGAAGTTACAAAAATGCTTATTTTTGGCCCCTTTTTGGCCCCTAATTCCTTAACTGTTGGTACTATAACCCCCAAAATCAATCCCAACCTTCCTTTCGTGGTATTGAACCTTATGGTAAAATTTCATGGAGATCTTAAAGTTAGAGTGCGAAAACCAATGTGTCTTCGGACGACGATGGACGACGACGACAACGACGACGACGACGATGCCAACGTCATACCAATATACGACCAAAAAATTTTCAATTTTTGCGGTCGTATAAAAAATGCAGAATTTTTTGTTACGTTCTCCCACTTCAGTTTGACTCAACCAAATGATATGAAACTTATACACAATGCTCATTACCACAAAACACAGATTGAGTTTGAGTTTTGGTGGCGTCACTTTTACCGTTCAAAAGTTATGTTTTTTTTACAAATAGAAAAGTTGCTGAATTTTTTGTTTCCAACTTCAGTTTGTCTCAACTAAATGTTATGAAATGTATATACAATGCTTATTACCACAAAACTCAGTTTAAGTTCAAATTTTGGTAGCGTCACTTATACAGTTAGTGAGTTATGTCCCTTTATAACGTTATATGCTAGCGGGGACATCATCTGAGTCCCTATGGACACATTCCCCATTTATTTTATCTTTTATAGTTTTTGAATTAAAAGGAAAAACACTAAAATTGGTAAAAATCATCAATTAGGGGCAATTACTCCTTTACAGAGTTAACCAACAGTTTTGTCCTTGTCATATTTCTTGTCTTGCTGTGGCCAGGGGAGCTAAAGTAAGGAGTTGTTGTATAATTGCAAATGAGACACTTATACACCAAATACCAAATGATGTAGATGCTAGCTACCTTTGGTCATCATACAATCTTCAACGATGATCCTTAAAGCCATAAAGCTCTATAGCAAGCTATTAAAGGCAGTCATGAACCAATTTAAAAAAATAAAATAAAATGAGAAAACCTATATCTGATTTAGGCTAAAACTATAATATTAGAATTACAGCCATTCAATCACAGGCTCCTGACTTTGGACAAGAACTTAAAGAATGTGTTGGGTGGGGGAGGAGGTTTCAAAGGACTTAATAATGTTCCCTATGAAATAATGTCTAACAAAAATTTTTTCATAATAAATATAAATACTGTCCATGGACAATATTTACTTATTTAAATGTGTCCAAGCCACAATTTTCCTATGAAAAATGGCCTTAAGTATGAAAAAGTGTCCATGAACATATATCACTGTATATAGCCATATTTAATCATGTTAATACTAAAATTTCTATGATTTTTTTTTCATACGATTAAAGTATAATATAATAGCCATGTTATTACTAAACATATTTTAACATATTATATATATATATTGCTTACTTTTAATACATTGTTTCTTTGACAGAGAGAAGTGTTGTCTCATTGGCTCTCATACCATCCTTATATTCTTGTTTACATTTTTATATGACCGCAAAAAATTTTTTGGGTTCGCATAATGCTATGATGTCGTCGTCTGCACCGTCAGCATCGTCTGCATCGTCATCCAAAGACATATTTGGTTTCCGGACAATAACTTGAATTTATGTGAATGGATCTCTATGAAATTTTTTAAGAAGGTTACTACAAAAGGATGGTTGGGATTTATTTTGGGGATGACGGTCCCAACCGCTTAGAAATTAGGGGCCCAAAAGGGGCCCAAAACAAGCATTTTTCTAGTTTCAGGATACTTACTTGTGTAAAAGTATTTCGATTGGTCTGAAATTATACCACAATGTTTAATGCCTCATTTTGGGGGTTATGGTGCCAACAGATTGGGAACTAAGGGCCAAAAAGGGTAAAAAAAAAAGCATTTTTGTAGTTTCCGGACAATAACTTGTGTGTAAGTGTATGGATCTCTCTGACATTGTACCACAAGGTTCCATATCAAGGGAAGGCTGAGATTGAGTTTGGGGGTAATTGCCACAAACATGCAGGAGTTTGGAGCAAACAAAGGACCAAAAACAAGCATTTTTCTAGTTCAATTCCACAAAGGGAAGGTTGGGATTGATTTTGGGGGTAATGGTACCAAAGGTTTAGAAATTAAGGGCCCCAAATAAAAGGGTAAAAAACAAGCAATTTTGTAGTTTCCGGACCATAACTTGTGTGTAAGTCTATGGATATCTCTGAAAATGTACCACAGGGTTCCATATCACAATGGGAATACTGTGATTGGTTTTGGGTTATGGTACCAACGGTTTTAAACAAGAGGCTCTCAAGAGCCTGAATCGCTCACCTGTATTTCAGAGGAGAAGATTTTTAAATGTCACATTTGCTCTAAAAGCTTTAGTTTTTGAGATATAAGCCAAAAACTGCATTTGACCCTTATGTTCTATTTTTAGCCATGGCGGCCATGTTTGTCGTTGATACAAACTTTGGATACAATCTATAAACAAGATACCCTAAGAAACATTTAGTTAAAGTTTGAAGGTAATTGGCCCAGTAGTTACAGAGGAGAAGATTTTTAAATGTTAGCAAACTTGATGAACAAATTGTGTAAAATTGTCTTTAAAGGGCAATAACTCCTTAAGAGGTCAATTGACAATTATGGTCATATTAACTTTTTTGTAGATCTTACTTTGCTGAACATTATTGCTGCTTACAGTTTATATATATCTATAATAATATTCAAAATAATAACAAAAAACTGCAAAATTTTGTTAAAACTACCAATTCGGTGGCAGCAACCCAACAATGGGTTGTTCGATTCGTCTGAAAATTTCAGAGCTGATAGATCTTGACCAATTGAACAATCTTACCCCATGTCAGATTTACTCTAAAAGCTTTAGTTTTTGAGATATAAGCCAAAATCTGCATTTGCGCCCTATTATATTTTTAGCCATGGCGGCCATGTTTGTCGATGGATCAAAACTTCGGATACAATTTATATACTAGATACCCTAAGGAACATTTATTTAAAGTTTGAAGGTATTTTGCCCAGTAGTTTCAGAGGAGAAGATTTTTGAAATAGTTTACGACGACAGACGACGACAGACGACGACGACGACGGACGACGACGGACGACGACGGACGCCAAGTGATGGCATAAGCTCACATGGGGCCCGAAGGGCCCCGGTGAGCTAAAAAATTGGGGACCAAAAAGGATAAAAAAACAAGCAATTTTGTAGTTTCCGGACCATAACTTGTGTGTAAGTGTATGGATCTCTCTGAAATTGTACAACAAGGTTCCATATCACAATGGGAAGACTGGGTATGAGTTTGGGGGTAATTGTCCAAAATGTTCAGGAATGAGGGACCAAAAAAGGGGCTAAAAACAAGCAATTTTGTAGTTTCTGGACAATACTTGTGTGTAAGTGTATGGATCTCTCTGAAATTGTACTACAAGGTTCCATATCTCAATGTGAAGACTGGGTAAGAGGTTGGGGGGTAATTGGCCCAAAAGTTCAGAGATAAGGGGCCAATAAAGGGGCAAAAAAATAGCATTTTTCTTGTTTCCAGATAATAACTTGTGTTTAAGTGTATGGATCTCTCTGAAATTGTACTGCATGGTACCATACCTCTAAGAGAAGGCTGGGATTGAGTTTGGGGGTAATTACTTCAAGGGGGGGCAAAATAATTGGGGGAGGGGGGGTCATAAATTTTATGTATTCTTTTTTTAATTTTCCATTTT
Source organism: Mytilus californianus (assembly GCF_021869535.1). Lineage (NCBI taxonomy): Eukaryota > Metazoa > Mollusca > Bivalvia > Mytilida > Mytilidae > Mytilus > Mytilus californianus. The sequence continues at coordinate 68,308,380 of NW_026262593.1, read as the reverse complement.
TCAATCAATTATATTAGATATATGTAAAAGCAAAAAATATTGATATGACAAGAGAAACACACAAGTTATCATATGAAGTATTGTGCAATAGCAAGAAATCTTCCAATTGCATAGAATTGCGCTATAGCACAGTATTGCACAATAGCAAGAAATCTACAATTGCACAGTATTGAGCAATAGCAAAAAATAGCCAATTGGAAAGTATTGCACAATAGCAAGAAATCATCAATTGCACAGTATTTCACAATAGCAAGGAATCTTCAATTGCACAATATTGCACAATAGCAAGAAATATCTTATTGCACAGTATTGCGCAATAGCAAGGAATCTTAAATTGCACAGTATTAAGCAATAGCACAGTATTGTGTGTAGTAAGATAGTAAGATGTCTCATTTCAGATTTCAGAAATTAAAAAGAAAATGTCTTCAAATATCCAATTCACAACAGCCATGACAGCATAGTGTATTGCACAAAAGCAAAACATTGAATATAAATTCAAATAATATAACCAATTCTAAGTTCTTTGACTACAGTTATTCTGTGTCGGAAACCTGGTATGTGTCAAATATTTAATTACAATCCAAATTCAGACCTGTATCAAGCGCGAATATTGTGTTCATTTTTGCCCCAACTTTTCAGTGTTGAACCTCTGCGGTCGTATCCAGCTGCGCTCAGCGAAGCAATTTATTATCCATTTTGGAATGGGGGTCAAAGGGGATATTTTTCCTTTTTTAAGACAAAATTTTTAAATTGTACATATGACTGTTTTTTTGAATATTTTTCAATTTTGTCTCAGTTAATTTTAAGCCCCCCCCCCCCCCCCCCCCAAGTCAAATCGGAGACTAAAAAACTGGTACTCCAAAAGGAAAAGATAGGTGACCCACTGCGGGCGTTTGTCTTGGTGAACTAGTGTAACAAAAAATTTGTTCCGGCTTGACATTTGTTCCACCGGAACAAATTTCATAGGAAATATGTTCCATCGGAATTTATATCACAGAAAATATGTTCCAGCACTGTAAAATTTGTTCCAGAACTAATTTTATGACCAAATGTGAAATAAGTTCCGGAACAAATATCATAGCTCCATGAATTTTGTTCCAATTAATATTACATGTTTTTAGAGTTATAAATAAGATAAATATTTAAGTTTCTGTGATATTAGTTTTAAACGAACATGTACATATTTCATAGAAATTAATAAGTTCCGCTCAAACATATTTTCACAGAAATTAGTACTTTTGCAACATATTGCACAGCGAAATATTTTCTTGTTACACTTAAATTATAATGCAAGCTAAATGCTGTACCGAGTGTGGTTTCATGGGATACATTTGCAATCAAGGGATGTCTGTAACCATAGGATGACGATACGAAATAAAGCCATTGAAAAGTATTATAATTTGTATTTATTTTTTATGTAGTATTCCTCCTTGGTTCCTTTTAACTGTCATGGCCCCTTGTTTTTGTCATACATGTACTTAGGTCATGACACAGTTTCAAAAGAGTATGTCTTTTGAAACTACATGTCTTTTGATACAATTGATCAGTTATTATGTCATTTTCAAATAAGTACATATGTTCATCCTTAACTATACTTTTTTTCTGAATGATTTTTCTTATTCTACTCTTTTCTGGCTCAAAAGTGTCATTTTGATATTTTTACAGAGTATATAACTAAACATGCTAAACATTTGCTATACTCCACAGGATCGAATTGGATGATTTATACTTTTTGCTTATATTATTAATATAATACTTATTTTTATAATGCATATGAATGATAACTTTAAACGCACTGATGACAAATGCTCAGTATATAAGATAACTTGTTTAACCATTGGAACATATTTTACAGACAAGGAACTTATTTCACCAGGTGAGGAACAAATCTCACAGACCTAGAACTTATTTCACCAGGTAAGGAACAAATCTCATAAATCTGGAACTTATTTCACTAGGTAGGGAACAAATTTCACCACCCCGGTACTTATTTCACCAGGTAAGGAACAAATCTTATAGAGATGGAACAAATTTTATAGAAATCATCTGTGAAAAAAGTTCTCCCAGAACATATTTCCTGTGATATTAGTTCCACTGGAACTTTTTTCACAGGAACAAATTTTGGCTCATACTAGCACCTTAAAGTCTAGCTAACCCACAGGACGGCTGGCTAGTACATTAACAGACAGGTATTTTTAATACCATTAGCATTTTTTAACTTTGGCATTTTTTCATTTGGCTTTTTGCTTTTACATGTTGTTTTACTATTCAAATTTTTATATCATTTGGCATTTTTTCATCAACACACCCAAAACACTTTAAAATTGAGAGTTAAATATACACTTTTGGCATTCATAATGTTTATCAATCAAAATAGCATTCTATTTTTAAATTTACATTACACAATTTGGCTTTCTGTAACTTTGGCTGTTAATATTTTGTTCGAATGCTATGATGACCATTATGTGTAGAAAATAAGACTACATTTCTAAAAGTGGCTCAGTATCATATGTTTATGTTTGGTATCAATTAGTTCTAAATTTCCTTCATATTTCTAAAATGTAAATTCTTCCATTTCTGGTACATCTTATAATATTGTATTCATCTACTAACCCAATCTTCTCATAGGGACTTAACACAAAGCAGAAGGGGTATAGGTGCTAGGTGGTTAAGGGTGTTACGAAAACGTGAAAGGGCAAGAAAGGGAGGGATACAAAATAAAATGATTGAGAGGGTGATGGTATATGATTGTAAGTGGAAATTAGAGAGGGAGTTAATCTGTGAGAGAATGTGATTTCATAGTAAGGGTAGGATGTACTGGTCTAATGGAATTGTAGTTTCTGTTTTGTCTCATGTAGTTTCTGTTTTCTTCATCAATCTGATGTTTAAATATTGAAATTGCTGCCGTCTACAGTTCACAGGTTAACAGCCTTTCTTGTTACTGTTTATGTGCTGCTTAATTTATATATAAACATTGTAGCTCTTCTCAGTAGCTAGATAGAGTTGTAGCTTTTCATCAAATTAAGCAGTAGCTTCTTTACAGTCTATTTTAGAATGATGCCAAGTGGTGATAGCCTTATTCTTCTGTGCTTTTCTTTGAAGTTTAGACATGTTCTTATCTTACTATAAACTGAACTAGTAATTACACATGATTAAAGGCTGTTAGTTTTCAAACTGGTTTATATTCAGATCATTGTGAACTCTCTCGTTTAGTCTTTTCAATCTTGATGTATCTTGGAATAATATACTAGTTAGCTGTTTATCTAATGTCATAAAAATTCATAATATCTAATAAGATTAGTAGGTTTTGCTAACAAAGTCCTTATATTTGAATAAAGTAACATTCATTTTAGTGGAAAATTGTTTTAATTGTTAATTAAGCTATAACAAGCATTCTGAGAGTATTGCATGGCAATACATAGTCCCCTACCGGTTAAAAATTCATTATACTGGAACAAAATGCTAACTTATTCTATAACTTGTCATGGTGTAAACAAATAGAAAATATCAAGTCAATATCTTCAAGCATGACTAAAAACAGTGTGGAAAACTGAATATATGAGAGAATTTTTTCAAGTCCAAGGACCATAACTCTGCACAAAATTATCAGACTGAAACAAAAATTTGAACTTGATCTGTAACTTGTCATGATAAAACTATATACCAATTATCAATCAATATCTTCAAGCATGATGAAAAAAAGTGTGGAAAACCTATAACACTCTAACATTAGATATGATGTAATACAATGTATATCTATTTTCGAATTACAATCAAATATAATTAATAGTTCCAAATATTTTTTTCTTTCATTTGTCACAAACTAATATAGATTTGTAACTTATCTATAAAATGTCAACAACTTTTATCTACACAATGTAATGTAATGAAATATATACTTTAATAAAAATAGATTATTATCCAATTAAAGGATTTCACTTAATAAAAAATATATATATATATATATATACATGTAGCAATCAGAAAATTAGTTTATACAAAATAACATATAAACCTGCCACAAAATTCCTCAAACAATTTACCAAAGAATGTCTTTTAAAAAATGAGTTATCTCCCTTTGTACAGATATATGGTTTGACATAGTACTCTTAACATTAGTTATGGATTTTTTTTACAAAAATGTTTTATGGACCATAATCTGGACTAAATCATCAGACCGGAACAAAATTCGAACTTGATCTATAACTTGTCATTATAAAACTATATACCAAATATCAAGTCAATATCTTCAAGAACGAAGAAAAAAAGTGTGGAAAGCTGAGTTGCCAGACTGACGGATGGATGGACAGACAGACGGACAGAGTGCAAACCTAAAGTTCCTTTCGACTTCGTCGGTAGGGGACTAATTAAAAATTGTTAGCTTACCCCTCTCTGTGATTAATGTTAGATAACTCTAATTTTCTCAACAATCTATCATTATGGGGAGATAATCAGGGCTTCCATAATTATTGTTAGCCAGCCGGACATTTTATATATTATCCCGATTTAAATCCCTTACATGCTTTAAGACTAAATAAACAAAAGGCAATTATGGTAATCAGTTGCCGAGTTGGCCATCCCAATGATTGACATTAAAATTTGAATTTTAAAATTTGAAGTTCTGAGATCTTCTGACGTAAACTGTTAAATTGGCAATGCATCATTCGAACTGTGCAACATCAGCGTACTTATAATATATCTGACTTAGACTCTATATTTGTGCAAAATAATGTTGTCAAAATCTTTACTTTCGTTAAATAAAGGCAACAGTAGTATACCGCTGTTCGAAACTCATAAATCGATAGAGATAAAAACAAATCCGGGTTACAAACTAAAACTGAGGGAAACGCATCAAACAACGACACAACAAAAACACAACATTAAAATGTAACACACACAGAAACGAACTATAATATAACAATGGCCATTTTCCTGACTTGGTACAGGACATTTTAAGAAAAAAAAATGGTGGGTTGAACTTGGTTTTGTGGCATGCCAAACCTCCCGCTTTTATGGCAACGTCAAACACAACACCAAAACGACAACATCACATGACAGGACCACAATACAATTAAATGGGAGAACATATAGGACAAAGAAACACACGAATAATAGCTAACAAAAGGTACTAGGCTTAAAATTCAATACGCCAGACGTGCGTCTCGTCCACACAAGACCAACCAGTGACGCCCAGATGAAAAAAGTCTGAAAGCCAAAACAAGTACAAAGCTGAAGAGCACCGAGGACCAAAACTTCCAAAAAGTTGCGCCTAACACGGCCATGGTTTTCTGCCTGGGACAAGAACATCCTTATTATTTAGAATAATTTATAATTTTGCAAACAGTAAATTTTATAAAATGACTATATAATAGATATACATGATAAAACCGAAGTGGGGACTAACTACAGAATAAAAACGGATACATTACATAAAACAACTTAATCCAACACATAAAAATACACAGCCGAGTTAGCCAAAGCCTCAACGCACAAAGTGACGTCACATTAATTTGAAATTCTAAAAAAACACACAAAGTGACGTCACATTTGAATTTGTAAAAATATTTCCCAAAAATAAGATAGGATTAGGATTGATTCAAGATAAGATTTGTAATACTGACATTACATTTATTAATAACAATGAAAATTACAATACTTATTAATATCAAATTGTGGTAGTAATTAGATAATTAATTGTAATATCTAGCTATGTCGGTGTTTCTTCTGAATCAAACTGTAAACCAAATATATTGTATAAATTACAGGGGAATATAGGTAGCGCGGTAGTATTTGCATTCCAGAATTCATGTTACTCTTTTGTTACTTAAGTCAATGTATCCGAACAGTGTGATTGACAAAAAATACAGTATCAACTGAACATACTTTCCCAAACTGAGGGATGAGTCAGGTGTAGAAAAATATGAAATAATTTTACATACAGATGAAAATGAATTTTTGAGAATTTTTGAGAATTTTGTATTCACTGCACGATAAAAGACCTAAATGCACTAGTGGCCTTAGGTTTTTAAAAATAGCAAAAAAAGTAAACGGTCATGATACACATTCAAATTCATTTCTGAATAGTAAAATGAAAGTACTTCAGTTAACTGTGAATGTAGAATTTTTGGCAGTGTTAGAAAGTGGTGAAAATTCTAAAAAGGCTATCATTATCCCTTATGGGCCAGGAAATACTACCGTGCCACCTATAAGTAAGTGAAGTGAAAGTGAAAAATGATTAAGGTAGATTCATGGTATACCGTCATCTTGGATTGTACAATCCCAGTACGAAATCGGTCTAGATATTTGCCCAAATCTGCAAATTTGGAGACAGATTTGCAATTTATTGGTTAGACTGTTTATTTATATAAAGAAAACTTGATGATTTATTGTATAACTCAAAATATTTAAACAAATATCAAATTTTGTGTTTTTAGAATCATTTTAAATAAGCCATTTAAGAGGAGATAACTCTTTTAGTAAAAATTATATACTGGACTGATAGGGACATTTTTTATTTTTACTTGTAGCAAGAAAACATGTTCGGCGACACCATTTTTTCTTTTTATTTTCTTAAAGCATATTATAAAACCTATCTTCTCACAATTTATTTCAAAATTCTATCTCATAGATTTTTTTTATGCACATAAATGTGTTTATTCATGTACAATCTAACCAAATTTAGGCAATTTTCAACGACTCATAGCTTGGAAAATAGCACGGTGACCCATACTTTATATTTTTGAAAAAAAGCATAGTAAAATCTTCATTTTGGCAAAGTATAAGAAAATTATATCTCAAGAAATATATACCTTTGATCTACCTTAAATGGCAAATAAATTCCACAACTTCCGGTTCAAAACGTGTGAAACAATTCCGGAAAATATTCCACTACAGCTGAGCGAGAGAGTGCGCGTTTTGCAGTTAAAAAAGCTGTTAAAATTACGGTGTTAATTAATTTCAAAATTCCCTTCACGTTTGTCACAAAAGATTTAATTTTATGTTTAGATAACTCCGATTTCGCCGGACATTTTGACCTCCTTGTAGATCTTGTCTTGCTGCGGGTAATTTTTGCTATTAAAAGTTACCTATCTACTTAATAATTCAATATAATAGGCAAACATTGAAAGTAGTAAAATTTGTCATATTAAGGCGATATCTCCTATACGAAATCATTTGACCGTTTTGACGCAGATTCACTTGTTGTCGAGTATCAAGTTGCGAGTTGTGAGAATCGAGTTGCAGGTTACGAAAGTCGAGTTGCGAGTTACGAAAGTCAAGTTGCGAGTTAAGAAAGTCGAGTTGCGAGTTAAGAAAGTCGAGTTGCGAGTTGAGAAATTCGAGTTGCGAGTTAAGAAAGTCGAGTTGCGAGTTACAAAAGTCGAATTGCGTAAAAATGTGGAAAAGGAACTATTTTAACTATTTGGTGTAACTGTTTAACATTTTAGAACGATGATTGCTTATAAAATTGTATACAGTATTGTTGATTATTTTTGTTGTTTGGACTTCATCTGATTCTCTTGTAAAAATAAAATGGATTGCTTTTAAAATCACTACGTATGGTATTTTCTGAAGAAGCAGATATCCTTTTGAAATACAGCGGATAGCTTGCAGTTTATTCATTATTAAATTTCATAGCTAGCACTGTCATATTAATCGTAAAGGGAGATAGCAACAAACTATAATAGTACATATATGTAAAAGGCCCCTTCTGCAGATTTCGTTTAGAGTGGGCTTTTTAGGGCAGCTGCAGAGCCGGGCAATATTCGTTAGGGACCGCAAAATTTATGACACTCAAAATTGTGGACGTTAAAATTATATATGTCGAGACCTACATTGGCTAGAGATGAAGGGGAAATGATGGGCGTGCATAAAACCAGTTTAAACCCGCCGCATTTTTGTGTCTGACCTAGGTCAGGAACCTTTAGCCTTTGTTGCTCTGTTATATTTTTTAATTTTGGTTCATCTTTATATTTAGGAGCATAGAATGGCGTCCATATTCTTGATCTAATGAACATTGTGTTTCGGGGACTGCTCGGGGTTCCCTCTAGGTGTGTGATTGCTCGCTGTGTTGAAGACTCAATGACCTTTGGTTGAAATGTATATTTTGGTTGGTTTGCTGTCTCTTTGACTCATTCCCCGTTTTTATTCTTTAGTCTATACATCTAGCTGTCAAAGATACTATTGTAAAAACTACATTTGCACCATTTTACAGGTAAGATTTAATTGGAAAGTTTAAAATGTTTATTGCTCCATCGTGAATAAGAATTTTTTTAAGTATTCCTCCTGGGTATTGGGTAACTTATAAAACTGAGTCACTTAGGTTTAAAATTATATAGTGTTCACATGTTTGAGATTGTCAATTAAGAGTTAGTAAAATGGTTTCCGTTAAGTTTCCAAGAATTTAATTTGGAATGTTTCACATTTTTCATGTTTGGGCCGTTTATAGCAGACTACAAAGTATGGATTTTGAAGGCCATACGGTTGTCTATGGTGGCTTTAATCCACTTCATTTGACCTTGATAGTGCCTCATTGCCAATCATACACATCTCCTTATTTTTATATAGTAGAAATGATTCTGTAGCTTTCTAGGACCACACATATATAGGCAGTTATCCAGTGGAAATTAGTACGTCTGACCTGTTGCTTTCAAGTCTTGTGTTAGAACAAACTTTTGGTTTAACTATTGTGTATAGTGCTTTCTTTTAGTTTTTATGATGTCGTTAACTTATAACAGAACTGAGCTTTAACATTATTAGTGGTTACGATGACCTATTCTGGAAATATGCTTTATTATGCAATGAAAACTATGCTTTAAAGTTATTATTAAAATTATCTTTTGAATAAAACTATTTTTATACTATTTACCTGTACTTATATGTTGTACCTGTATTATTGGCGTAAATGATTTTTTTTTTATTTAGGCGCAAATTGACTGAATACTTATAGTATCTGCGAAATACACTTGAAAAGTAAACACTGACCACTGAACCATGAAAATGAGGTCAAGGTCAGATGACAACTGCCAGTTGGGAGGTGTACACCTTACAATCATTCCATATATCAAACATAGAAGACCTATTACTTATAGTATCTGCGATATGGACTTGACCACAAAAACATAACTTTCTTCACTGATCCATGAAATGGTCAACGTCAATTAAAAACCGTGTGACAGGCATGGGGACGTTGCAGGATACGCACATACCAAATATAGTTATCATTTTACTTATAAGGGAGAAATTAATATAGCAGGTCCAAAAGGCTCAATAATTACAAATGGACTATCTATGGGTTCTTTATAGTGATTTTATTAACACTGACTGCATATTATCAAACCCTATAACATATATAACATTAATAAATACACATTACATAGACAACACATAACAACATAAAACATAAAACAGACTTATAGACAAAGGGCCTAACACGGCCATGGTTTTCTGCCTGGGACAAGAACATCCTTATTATTTAGAATAATTTATAATTTTGCAAACAGTAAATTTCATAAAATGACTATATAATAGATATACATGATAAAACCGAAGTGGGGACTAACTACAGAATAAAAACGGATACATTACATAAAACAACTTAATCCAACACATAAAAATACACAGCCGAGTTAGCCAAAGCCTCAACGCACAAAGTGACGTCACATTAATTTGAAATTCTAAAAAAACACACAAAGTGACGTCACATTTGAATTTGTAAAAATATTTCCCAAAAATAAGATAGGATTAGGATTGATTCAAGATTAGATTTGTAATACTGACATTACATTTATTAATAACAATGAAAATTACATTACTTATTTATATCAAATTGTGGTAGTGATTAGATAATTAATTGTAATATCTAGCTATGTCGGTGTTTCTTCTGAATCAAACTGTAAACCAAATATATTGTATAAATTACAGGGGAATATAGGTAGCGCGGTAGTATTTGCATTCCAGAATTCAGGTTGCTCTTTTGTTACTTAAGTCAATGTATCCGAACAGTGTGATTGACAAAAAATACAGTATCAACTGAACATACTTTCCCAAACTGAGGGATGAGTCAGGTGTAGAAAATTATGAAATAATTTTACATACAGATGAAAATGAATTTTTGAGAATTTTTGAGAATTTTGTATTCACTGCACGATAAAAGACCTAAATGCACTAGTGGCCTTAGGTTTTTAAGAATAGAAAAAAAAGTAAACGGTCATGATACACATTCAAATTCATTTCTGAATAGTAAAATGAAAGTACTTCAGTTAACTGTGAATGTAGAATTTTTGGCAGTGTTAGAAAGTGGTGAAAATTCTAAAAAGGCTATCATTATCCCTTATGGGCCAGGAAATACTACCGTGCCACCTATAAGTAAGTGAAGTGAAAGTGAAAAATGATTAAGGTAGATTCATGGTATACCGTCATCTTGGATTGTACAATCCCAGTACAAAATCGGTCTAGATATTTGCCCAAATCTGCAAATTTGGAGACAGATTTGCAATTTATTGGTTAGACTGTTTATTTATATAAAGAAAACTTGATGATTTATTGTATAACTCAAAATATTTAAACAAATATCAAATTTTGTGTTTTTAGAATCATTTTAAATAAGCCATTTAAGAGGAGATAACTCTTTTAGTAAAAATTATATACTGGACTGATAGGGACATTTTTTATTTTTACTTGTAGCAAGAAAACATGTTCGGCGACACCATTTTTTCTTTTTATTTTCTTAAAGCATATTATAAAACCTATCTTCTCACAATTTATTTCAAAATTCTATCTCATAGATTTTTTTTATGCACATAAATGTGTTTATTCATGTACAATCTAACCAAATTTAGGCAATTTTCAACGACTCATAGCTTGGAAAATAGCACGGTGACCCATACTTTATATTTTTGAAAAAAAGCATAGTAAAATCTTCATTTTGGCAAAGTATAAGAAAATTATATCTCAAGAAATATATACCTTTGATCTACCTTAAATGGCAAATAAATTCCACAACTTCCGGTTCAAAACGTGTGAAACAATTCCGGAAAATATTCCACTACAGCTGAGCGAGAGAGTGCGCGTTTTGCAGTTAAAAAAGCTGTTAAAATTACGGTGTTAATTAATTTCAAAATTCCCTTCACGTTTGTCACAAAAGATTTAATTTTATGTTTAGATAACTCCGATTTCGCCGGACATTTTGACCTCCTTGTAGATCTTGTCTTGCTGCGGGTACTTTTTGCTATTAAAAGTTACCTATCTACTTAATAATTCAATATAATAGGCAAACATTGAAAGTAGTAAAATTTGTCATATTAAGGCGATATCTCCTATACGAAATCATTTGACCGTTTTGACGCAGATTCACTTGTTGTCGAGTATCAAGTTGCGAGTTGTGAGAATCGAGTTGCAGGTTACGAAAGTCGAGTTGCGAGTTACGAAAGTCAAGTTGCGAGTTAAGAAAGTCGAGTTGCGAGTTAAGAAAGTCGAGTTGCGAGTTGAGAAATTCGAGTTGCGAGTTAAGAAAGTCGAGTTGCGAGTTACAAAAGTCGAATTGCGTAAAAATGTGGAAAAGGAACTATTTTAACTATTTGGTGTAACTGTTTAACATTTTAGAACGATGATTGCTTATAAAATTGTATACAGTATTGTTGATTATTTTTGTTGTTTGGACTTCATCTGATTCTCTTGTAAAAATAAAATGGATTGCTTTTAAAATCACTACGTATGGTATTTTCTGAAGAAGCAGATATCCTTTTGAAATACAGCGGATAGCTTGCAGTTTATTCATTATTAAATTTCATAGCTAGCACTGTCATATTAATCGTAAAGGGAGATAGCAACAAACTATAATAGTACATATATGTAAAAGGCCCCTTCTGCAGATTTCGTTTAGAGTGGGCTTTTTAGGGCAGCTGCAGAGCCGGGCAATATTCGTTAGGGACCGCAAAATTTATGACACTCAAAATTGTGGACGTTAAAATTATATATGTCGAGACCTACATTGGCTAGAGATGAAGGGGAAATGATGGGCGTGCATAAAACCAGTTTAAACCCGCCGCATTTTTGTGTCTGACCTAGGTCAGGAACCTTTAGCCTTTGTTGCTCTGTTATATTTTTTAATTTTGGTTCATCTTTATATTTAGGAGCATAGAATGGCGTCCATATTCTTGATCTAATGAACATTGTGTTTCGGGGACTGCTCGGGGTTCCCTCTAGGTGTGTGATTGCTCGCTGTGTTGAAGACTCAATGACCTTTGGTTGAAATGTATATTTTGGTTGGTTTGCTGTCTCTTTGACTCATTCCCCGTTTTTATTCTTTAGTCTATACATCTAGCTGTCAAAGATACTATTGTAAAAACTACATTTGCACCATTTTACAGGTAAGATTTAATTGGAAAGTTTAAAATGTTTATTGCTCCATCGTGAATAAGAATTTTTTTAAGTATTCCTCCTGGGTATTGGGTAACTTATAAAACTGAGTCACTTAGGTTTAAAATTATATAGTGTTCACATGTTTGAGATTGTCAATTAAGAGTTAGTAAAATGGTTTCCGTTAAGTTTCCAAGAATTTAATTTGGAATGTTTCACATTTTTCATGTTTGGGCCGTTTATAGCAGACTACAAAGTATGGATTTTGAAGGCCATACGGTTGTCTATGGTGGCTTTAATCCACTTCATTTGACCTTGATAGTGCCTCATTGCCAATCATACACATCTCCTTATTTTTATATAGTAGAAATGATTCTGTAGCTTTCTAGGACCACACATATATAGGCAGTTATCCAGTGGAAATTAGTACGTCTGACCTGTTGCTTTCAAGTCTTGTGTTAGAACAAACTTTTGGTTTAACTATTGTGTATAGTGCTTTCTTTTAGTTTTTATGATGTCGTTAACTTATAACAGAACTGAGCTTTAACATTATTAGTGGTTACGATGACCTATTCTGGAAATATGCTTTATTATGCAATGAAAACTATGCTTTAAAGTTATTATTAAAATTATCTTTTGAATAAAACTATTTTTATACTATTTACCTGTACTTATATGTTGTACCTGTATTATTGGCGTAAATGATTTTTTTTTTATTTAGGCGCAAATTGACTGAATACTTATAGTATCTGCGAAATACACTTGAAAAGTAAACACTGACCACTGAACCATGAAAATGAGGTCAAGGTCAGATGACAACTGCCAGTTGGGAGGTGTACACCTTACAATCATTCCATATATCAAACATAGAAGACCTATTACTTATAGTATCTGCGATATGGACTTGACCACAAAAACATAACTTTCTTCACTGATCCATGAAATGGTCAACGTCAATTAAAAACCGTGTGACAGGCATGGGGACGTTGCAGGATACGCACATACCAAATATAGTTATCATTTTACTTATAAGGGAGAAATTAATATAGCAGGTCCAAAAGGCTCAATAATTACAAATGGACTATCTATGGGTTCTTTATAGTGATTTTATTAACACTGACTGCATATTATCAAACCCTATAACATATATAACATTAATAAATACACATTACATAGACAACACATAACAACATAAAACATAAAACAGACTTATAGACAAAGGGCCTAACACGGCCATGGTTTTCTGCCTGGGACAAGAACATCCTTATTATTTAGAATAATTTATAATTTTGCAAACAGTAAATTTCATAAAATGACTATATAATAGATATACATGATAAAACCGAAGTGGGGACTAACTACAGAATAAAAACGGATACATTACATAAAACAACTTAATCCAACACATAAAAATACACAGCCGAGTTAGCCAAAGCCTCAACGCACAAAGTGACGTCACATTAATTTGAAATTCTAAAAAAACACACAAAGTGACGTCACATTTGAATTTGTAAAAATATTTCCCAAAAATAAGATAGGATTAGGATTGATTCAAGATTAGATTTGTAATACTGACATTACATTTATTAATAACAATGAAAATTACATTACTTATTTATATCAAATTGTGGTAGTGATTAGATAATTAATTGTAATATCTAGCTATGTCGGTGTTTCTTCTGAATCAAACTGTAAACCAAATATATTGTATAAATTACAGGGGAATATAGGTAGCGCGGTAGTATTTGCATTCCAGAATTCAGGTTGCTCTTTTGTTACTTAAGTCAATGTATCCGAACAGTGTGATTGACAAAAAATACAGTATCAACTGAACATACTTTCCCAAACTGAGGGATGAGTCAGGTGTAGAAAATTATGAAATAATTTTACATACAGATGAAAATGAATTTTTGAGAATTTTTGAGAATTTTGTATTCACTGCACGATAAAAGACCTAAATGCACTAGTGGCCTTAGGTTTTTAAGAATAGAAAAAAAAGTAAACGGTCATGATACACATTCAAATTCATTTCTGAATAGTAAAATGAAAGTACTTCAGTTAACTGTGAATGTAGAATTTTTGGCAGTGTTAGAAAGTGGTGAAAATTCTAAAAAGGCTATCATTATCCCTTATGGGCCAGGAAATACTACCGTGCCACCTATAAGTAAGTGAAGTGAAAGTGAAAAATGATTAAGGTAGATTCATGGTATACCGTCATCTTGGATTGTACAATCCCAGTACAAAATCGGTCTAGATATTTGCCCAAATCTGCAAATTTGGAGACAGATTTGCAATTTATTGGTTAGACTGTTTATTTATATAAAGAAAACTTGATGATTTATTGTATAACTCAAAATATTTAAACAAATATCAAATTTTGTGTTTTTAGAATCATTTTAAATAAGCCATTTAAGAGGAGATAACTCTTTTAGTAAAAATTATATACTGGACTGATAGGGACATTTTTAATTTTTACTTGTAGCAAGAAAACAAGTTCGGCGACACCATTTTTTCTTTTTATTTTCTTAAAACATATTATAAAACCTATCTTCTCACAATTTATTTCAAAATTCTATCTCATAGATTTTTTTTATGCACATAAATGTGTTTATTCATGTACAATCTAACCAAATTTAGGCAATTTTCAACGACTCATAGCTTGGAAAATAGCACGGTGACCCATACTTTATATTTTTGAAAAAAAGCATAGTAAAATCTTCATTTTGGCAAAGTATAAGAAAATTATATCTCAAGAAATATATACCTTTGATCTACCTTAAATGGCAAATAAATTCCACAACTTCCGGTTCAAAACGTGTGAAACAATTCCGGAAAATATTCCACTACAGCTGAGCGAGAGAGTGCGCGTTTTGCAGTTAAAAAAGCTGTTAAAATTACGGTGTTAATTAATTTCAAAATTCCCTTCACGTTTGTCACAAAAGATTTAATTTTATGTTTAGATAACTCCAATTACAAACTAACGATTTCGCCGGACATTTTGACCTCCTTGTAGATCTTGTCTTGCTGCGGGTAATTTTTGCTATTAAAAGTTACCTATCTACTTAATAATTCAATATAATAGGCAAACATTGAAAGTAGTAAAATTTGTCATATTAAGGCGATATCTCCTATACGAAATCATTTGACCGTTTTGACGGAGATTCACTTGTTGTCGAGTATCAAGTTGCGAGTTGTGAGAATCGAGTTGCAGGTTACGAAAGTCGAGTTGCGAGTTACGAAAGTCAAGTTGCGAGTTAAGAAAGTCGAGTTGCGAGTTAAGAAATCGAGTTGCGAGTTAAGAAATTCGAGTTGCGAGTTAAGAAAGTCGAGTTGCGAGTTAAGAAAGTCGAGTTGCGAGTTAAGAAATTCGAGTTGCGAGTTAAGAAAGTCGAGTTGCGAGTTACAAAAGTCGAATTGCGTAAAAATGTGGAAAAGAAACTATTTTAACTATTTGGTGTAACTGTTTAACATTTTAGATCGATGATTGCTTATAAAATTGTATACAGTATTGTTGATTATTTTTGTTGTTTGGACTTCATCTGAGTCTCTTGTAAAAATAAAATGGATTGCTTTTAAAATCACTACGTATGGTATTTTCTGAAGAAGCAGATATCCTTTTGAAATACAGCGGATAGCTTGCAGTTTATTCATTATTAAATTTCATAGCTAGCACTGTCATATTAATCGTAAAGGGAGATAGCAACAAACTATAATAGTACATATATGTAAAAGGCCCCTTCTGCAGATTTCGTTTAGAGTGGGCTTTTTGGGGCAGCTGCAGAGCCGGGCAATATTCGTTAGGGACCGCAAAATTTATGACACTCAAAATTGTGGACGTTAAAATTATATATGTCGAGACCTACATTGGCTAGAGATGAAGGGGAAATGGTGGGCGTGCATAAAACCAGTTTAAACCCGCCGCATTTTTGTGTCTGACCTAGGTCAGGAACCTTTAGCCTTTGTTGCTCTGTTATATTTTTCAATATTGATTCATCTTTATATTTAGGAGCATAGAATGGCATCCATATACTTGATCTAATGAACATTGTGTTTCGGGGACTGCTCGGGGTTCCCTCTAGGTGTGTGATTTCTCGCTGTGTTGAAGACTCAATGACCTTTGGTTGAAATGTATATTTTGGTTGGGTTGCTGTCTCTTTGACTCATTCCCCGTTTTTATTCTTTAGTCTATACATCTAGCTGTCAAAGATACTATTGTAAAAACTACATTTGCACCATTTTACAGGTAAGATTTAATTGGAAAGTTTAAAATGTTTATTGCTCCATCGTGAATAAGAATTTTTTTAAGTATTCCTCCTGAGTATTGGGTAACTTATAAAACTGAGTCACTTAGGTTTAAAATTATATAGTGTTCACATGTTTGAGATTGTCAATTAAGAGTTAGTAAAATGGTTTCCGTTAAGTTTCCAAGAATTTAATTTGGAATGTTTCACATTTTTCATGTTTGGGCCGTTTATAGCAGACTACAAAGCATGGATTTTGAAGGCCATACGGTTGTCTATGGTGGCTTTAATCCACTTCATTTGACCTTGATAGTGCCTCATTGCCAATCATACACATCTCCTTATTTTTATATAGTAGAAATGATTCTGTAGCTTTCTAGGACCACACATATATAGGCAGTTATCCAGTGTAAATTAGTACGTCTGACCTGTTGCTTTCAAGTCTTGTGTTAGAACAAACTTTTGGTTTAACTATTGCGTATAGTGCTTTCTTTTAGTTTTTATGATGTCGTTAACTTATAACAGAACTGAGCTTTAACATTATTAGAGGTTACGATGACCTATTCTGGAAATATGCTTTATTTTGCAATAAAAACTATGCTTTAAAGTTATTATTAAAATTATCTTTTGAATAAAACTATTTTTATACTATTTACCTGTACTTATATGTTGTACCTGTATTATTGGCGTAAATGATTTTTTTTTTATTTAGGCGCAAATTGACTGAATACTTATAGTATCTGCGAAATACACTTGAAAAGTAAACACTGACCACTGAACCATGAAAATGAGGTCAAGGTCAGATGACAACTGCCAGTTGGGAGGTGTACACCTTACAATCATTCCATATATCAAACATAGAAGACCTATTACTTATAGTATCTGCGATATGGACTTGACCACAAAAACATAACTTTCTTCACTGATCCATGAAATGGTCAACGTCAATTAAAAACGTGTGACAGGCATGGGGACGTTGCAGGATACGCACATACCAAATATAGTTATCATTTTACTTATAAGGGAGAAATTAATATAGCAGGTCCAAAAGGCTCAATAATTACAAATGGACTATCTATGGGTTCTTTATAGTGATTTTATTAACACTGACTGCATATTATCAAACCCTATAACATATATAACATTAATAAATACACATTACATAGACAACACATAACAACATAAAACAGACTTATAGACAAAGGGGAATAAGTCAAATATATTCCAATGCTATTACTTCTCTTATATTAAAATGAAATGCACAAATAACGTCTCATAATCATGTGCTCTAAAGTATTATAAATAAGCATAAGCACTAGCAATCTCAATGTTAATGTTCTGACAAATAACATATAAACAATATAACACTATACAGTTAAAAAATAGATAAGACAATCACAAACTAAAACATGTAACACATTCCTTACCATATACTAAATACTAAAGAGTGAAAATCATAGCTGTATCAAATATAATAAGCAAAGAACTAAATATATGACTAAGACTATATTAACTAATACTAATCATATTTGATTACCAATCAATCAAATATGACTCTGGCACATTAACATAACAAAAAATCATAACTTTTTTTTTCAAGTAGCCATTTAACCATGGAAAGAGGCCAAGGCCATTGGACATATGACTGACGGAAAGTTCGTAAGATACTTAAGGCCTCTATCTACAAAGTATGAAGCACCCAGGTCTTCTACCTTCCGAAATACTAAGCTTTTATATAAAGTCAAGAGCTAACGTCGCCGCCGCCTACGGATCACTAACCCTAAATTTTCTGCGACAGAAGACGCAGGTGAGACAACTAGACTTATCAACATTTTACAAACCAAAAATCGAGGTAAAATCAAGGTGCCCCCGAAAGGCAAAACATAAAGTACTCCACACGGGACACCTACCGTTTGGCTTATGAAAGAATGTATTCCGTGATGAGTTATCCGATGGTATCACATTGGGACACTGAGGTTTACTAGGCAATTTAGTATTTGGAGACAGTTTTTCCTACGTATTATCTTAAATTATGCCACTGGAAACCCTTTATAGTTCAAAACCTTTCATGTAGACAGCAACCCTTAATCCGGAGTTATGTATTTTACCATAAAAGAAAGGCGGAACATACCTAAAAGAGGATTAAAAACTGTCTGATCAAAGACAAATTTACAAACCCATGTCCAAATTAAACCACGAAAAAATACAAGACAAACCACCGTTCACATATGCAACATCACAAACCCATCATTCAATGTCTGATTTAATTGCTTTGGAAGGATAAGTATATTTGGTTCACCATGTGGAAAGAATCGTGTTGCTCATGATTTACAAATTGATAATGCATCTTTTATTGTTCCATATTCGGGAAAAAGGATGATACTATGGTAATAACACCGTGTTATTCAAGCTTTTGGCTATTCATTCGAATTTCAAGATATCTCAAATCTCGGTTTTTATCCAACGCTATCATAGGTTTGAACGTTGTTTTCAATTTAGACTTGTTTATATTTTTTCGTTTGGGCTTGTATTATATTTTCCTTCGGGTTTATATGATCCGTTCATCCTATTTTGACTCCTCAAAATTCAAGAGTCTATCCTAAATTGAGATAAATTGTATGGCTTTCCAAATACCGTTTCGATTCCTAACATCACTGAAGAGACATAAATTGTCGAAATCCGGATATGGTGTACAAAAACCTTTGCACCTTTTGGTTGCGGTATATCATCTTTTCCGCAAGTTAATGTTTTCTGTTTATATTTTTTGTTGTTCAACCTGTTAGTCAAATGCGTTTTGTTAAAATATACTTTTTCACTTTTTTGGTCTTTTGGAAAATGTTTGTGCTGTATTTAGACCCCTCTAACAAGAAATTTGTTTTGCATGCACACGTATAAAAATTGCGGTTTTTATCCAACGCAATCATAGGTTTGAACGTTGTTTTCAATTTAGACTTATATATATATATATAGAATAAGAATATTTATTATTCCAATCAAGGGCCCTTGATGGGAAGCATTACATGTACACATAAAACAATACATCATGTTTTGTAACAGAAAAACATTTATTTTATACGTTGAAACGAAATATTATTCTAAATAAGTATAATACATTTAATTCAGACAAGACAGGACCTGAACTATAAAATCATTACAATTATCATTGTTATTACATATATTCATTTACATTTCGTCTAACATCTAGACATGTAATAATATAGTTCCCTAAATATTTAAGTACAGACAAATTTTCATTAGTAAATAACCAAACAAATTTTGTCTCATTTGAGAGATATGAAAAATTAGTACAAATACTGTAAAATATCTCCTTGAAAAATATCTCCCTACAGATCATCTTTGTACATCATCCAGTGCTGGACAACTTGTAATGAAATGTTGTTCATCTTCCACTAGATTTAGATACATTTCTTTAGAAAAACAAGTTTTTAATTTGAAATAAGTATCTAATTTACTACTCTTTGTATCTATTCTTTTTGTGTTCCAAAATTTTACCAAACTATAACAAAGATTTTGCCTAACTGACTTGATAAAAAAGTAAAGCTTTACTTCCAAATTATGAATATTCAGCCTATCATAAATTTAATGTATGGATGAATACAAGCATTCAATATTATTAGTGAACATGATTTTGTTAAACATATAGGTATCATATAGTAAACCATCTTTCATATTTTTTTTATTCTAAACCGATATTTCATAACTGATTATACAACTGAAAAATATAAAGGGAATCTACCAAGCTCTCCTAGCACAGCTGTAAAGTTAGAAGACTTTTTGTTTAACCAAAAATATACTTCATATATTTTAAATTGGATTCATCTAAAAAATCGTTCATAAAAAGGTGCTGTAATAAATATTTACTTTCTTTCTGGCATGCTGCAGAGCTAGTTTTGAGCATTCCTGAAATTTCACTGCCATACATTAAAATGGGTTTTATTGTATGGTCATATATATGTAATAGAGTGAAATACTTGGATTGAAAGATGACGAAGTTCGCAATTTGAATACAGCTTTTAGTGATTTTTTGTATAATTCTTCCTTTCCTTGCTTAAAAAGTCCACTAGATATAAATTTTAAACCAAGATACTTATAATTGTTAATACCGCAGTCCCACTAGGCCACGATCGCACTACGATCTGTGAAAAAAATGAACATTTTGACGATCGTAGGTCGTAGTAGAAGCGTAGTGAGAGCGCAGTTAGGTCGTGGTGATCGCAAAGGTCTCTGTACCATCGTAGCGACAGCGAAGCGAAAGCGCGATTCTAGTCGGGAAGACTGCGCTACGATCTCACAGCGACTTTACTATGACTTCACTGCGACCATCACTTTCTTACTGCGACCCAAACACGCTTCCACTACGACTATACCACGTTTATACCACGCTTATACTACGCTGTTCGAGACCATAGTACGATTTTAGCACGCCCATGCCGTCCTTATCACGCTGTTCTTACGACCCGACTACATTCATACTACGATCATCATGCTCATTGTAATATAAAATTTATAAAAGCTCTCCAGCTTTTGTTTGTCTGTATGTTATTTGGACCTCTTGTCCTTTATCTCCAACGGCTCATATGGACTGCAGTATCTAGGAAACAGAACGTCACAATTTAACTTTTAATTGTTGCGTCGTTAGCAACTATTGTTTCTAAAAATGGCGACGTCCATATCTCTTCAAAATGAACAAACATTAATTGCAAATGAAGCTATTGCAAAAGATTATTCATTAAATAAACAAAGATCTCTTAAAAAAAAATATGATGCAACCCAAAATGAGCATTTTCGATACAATCTAACAGGCGGTGGACTTAGAATTTGGTTAAGCGCTAGCTGCTATGAATCATTCAGATGGGCACTAAATACTTTTTATGATAACAAAAGGATGGAAAATGAAGGAAACATCATATATAAAAAGGTATTTGACAAATCCGAAACAGTCAATGTTGAAGATCAATATAAAATAAAATGTGAAGGATTTGATACACGAGGCCGAAATATAAAACTTAGTTGTTTTTCTATTAATATGTACCATACAACTTCGTCCTTACTAGTAAATGGAAAAAAGTTACTTGTGTTCATCAATGATCATCTTCCAGAAGTACTAAACTGTATGAAAAACTATCAAATTAATGGAAAACCATTTGATCTGAATATGCTAAATAAATGCATTTATGACATGATTTCTGTAAACTTTCCGGAACAGAAAAATCATTCAAATTCAACCACGACAAATGAAAAATCATGTGAAAAAATTGAACTTTCGCAAGCTAAATCTATTACTTCTATTACATCTAATACATGTACAAATACTGAAAATAATAATATCCATGAAGATAATTCTGAGATTTCAACCGAAAATAATAGTAACATGAAAAACAAAGAAGATATACAAGAAATTCATTCCGATACAGGTACCGTAAGCCAACCATTACAGAATATTAATGAATTATTACAAGCACGTGAAAATATCACACAAGATGAAAATTCTGTAGAATCACTTTTACATCAATTATTAGATAAAACCGACAGTTAATTTGAACTCGTTAAATCAATAGATGAACAACGCATCGAAGATAAACAAGATTTTCAAAATAAAATCAGACAAGTTAACGATAGGATAACTGCTTTTTCTAAACAAATGTGTACAAATGACGAACACCAGACAGAACATTTGCGCGAAATTGAAAACAGTGTCAAGCTTGTAAAAATTGAGCAAGACAAAAATTTTAGTCAAGTTCACAATAAAATACAAAGCCTCTCTGATAGAGTAAAAGATATACCAAGCCGTAGTCAGTGCATCGCCAAACACGTAACTCTTGAGATGGAAAAATCAAATGAAAATATAGAATATCGTAATGTTAATATTATTAACAACAGCAACACAGCCAGTATATCAAAGGCATTAGATCAATCTCAAACAAAAAGAAAAACCTTTCGAACATTCCCATACGATCGGAAAGATAAAACTTTAATAATAGGAAGTTCAATTATTAAAGGAATTGATGCCAGCAAAATTGGAAAAGATGTTGACATACGAACAAATAGAGGAGCAACAGTCCCAATTTTAACAGAAAAAATTAGAAAGTCTAATATTCAACATTATACAAGTATAATTTTAGTTGTTGGTGGAAATGATGCCTCGTCCAGAACACAACCAGAAGCCTTCAAAGAGAACTACGAGTTTATGATAAAAACTGTCAGATCTATAAACCCAAACATTGATATTGTCATATCAGAAATTTTTCCAAGACGGAACGTAAATACAGATGTTTATAATACTATCTTACATGGGATTTCAACAGAACTTAACTTTAAAATCATCAAACAAACGGATGCATTTATTTCCAGAGGCGGCGATCTTGTGTCTACTTACTATCACCGTGATGGCATACACCTTACTAATCAGGGTACATTTCAGCTACTTAGAAACATTAACAGGGTTGTAAACATCTTCATCCGCACAAATAGTTCTCAGTCCAATAATGAAAATAATGAACAGCATGGTAAAAGACAAAGCATTGTAAATACATTCAGTGGTATCTGCTTTAATTGTGGCTTTTATGGTCATCATTATAAAGACTGTCACACATTTTAGGATTAAACTGATGTATTTCAATTTGTAGACAAATTCTCAAATCATAGTAAATCATTACTTCTTCATAACAATTTTGATATACTTCTCTATTTATGTCCAAATTGCAATACATCACAATGTATATGTACTCAAAACTCTATGTCTGAAGCTGAGATTTTTAAAAACAAAAATTCCAGGGAAAATTGTCATACATCAGAAAACGGTATTTGCACTAATAGCTTTAGCTCAAAACCTAAAAGTGATAGAAACAAACATTATAAAAAAACCTGTCTTAATCTAAAATGTAAAGGTTTCAATGCTGTATGCCTTAATGTTAGACATATTTTATCTAAATTTGACGAGTTAAAGAATATAATTACTATAAAGAACAAATATTTAGATTTATTTGGATTAGTTGAAACATTCTTAAAACCTGATATTAACAATGAACAATGTAAAGTGCCAGGATACAAAATATTCAGAAAAGATCGCCAGAGTAAGGATGGTGGTGGTCTATTGGTTTATGTCAAAGATTCTATTGCAGTTAAAAATAGATCTGATTTATCAATAAACACATTAGAAACTTTATGGTTAGAGGTAGAATTTCCAAAATCTAAACCTTTCTTCATTTGTACTGTTTATAGACCACCAAAGTCCCTTCAGTCCTGGATAGATCTTTTTGAGGAGGAATTTAACGCAGCTCTTTCAGAAAACAAAGAGATCATTTTAATGGGGGACTTTAATATTGACTTGATAAAAATTGAAAATAAAAAATGGATGAATTTCATAAACCATTTTAATCCTCAACAACAAATTTGCACTGCAACACGTATTTGTGACAAATCAGAAACTCTTATTGATCATATTTACACTATACTAATCCTGAAAATATTGCTCATTATCATGTTCCTTCATATGCTTTAAGTGACCACTACCCTGTATGCTTAAATAGAAAAATCAATATAAAGGTAAAGAAAGAAAATCATATCGAAATAAAGTATAGGTGTTTCAAAAACTTTAATGAGGATGCCTTTTGTGCAAACTTACATCAAACCCCCTTTCATATTGTTGAAATGGAAGAAGATATTGATATTTCTGTCGACAAATGGTATGAACTTTTTATTCAAGTTATTAACAAGCACGCACCAATGAAAACTAAAAGAGTAAAAACATTTAAACAAGCCGAATGGTTCAATGAAGAAATTAAAAATTCCATTCAATACAGAAATATGTATCATTCAAAAAAAGATTGGGTAAACTTTAAAAAGTGGCGTAATAAAACAACGTTGTTAATATTTAATGCAAAAAAGGAATATTATCAAAACGCTATATCTAGTTCCAAAAATAGTAAAGAACTTTGGAATCACATTACAGAGTTAAATCCAAAAATGGATAATATTTTTCCACCTAAAATGCAGTATGAAAATCAAACTGTTTATAACCCCAAAGATATTGTTAGTACACTAAATGTTCATTTTTCTTCCGTAGCTGAAAAACTTATTGGAAATAATACTTCAGATATGGATTTTTCTAAGCTACAAACTTTTACTAGTACAAAATTAAAGGAAACTGAAATTTTTAAATTAAAACTCATTTCTGTTGGAGAGGTGTGTTCACAACTAAAACACCTTAATATTAATAAATCCGCAGGTTTAGATGGAATTGGTCCAAAACTTTTAAAGCTAAGTGCAGAGATAATATCGCCATCACTAACTTTTCTAATAAACAAAAGTATAACGTCGAATCGTTTTCCGCAAAAATTTAAACTTGCAAGAGTAACTGCTATACATAAAGGAGGACCAACAAATATTCCCTCCAATTATCGTCCAATTTCTATTTTAAATACCATCATATCTAAAGTTTTTGAGAGACATGTATGTACACAGTTATATGCACTCTTAAATAATAAAAAAATGTTACATATCGCTCAGTCAGGTTTCAGGCAAGGTCATTCATGTCAAACAGCGCTGACTAAACTAATTGATGAATGGTTAAAATATTTAGACAATGGAGAAATAGTTGGTACTGTGTTTTTAGATTTCAGTAAGGCTTTTGACCTTATTAACCATGCCATACTTTTAGAAAAGTTAAAATTTTATCATATCGGAGAACATTCGATAGATTGGATAAAATCATATTTGTCTGAGAGACAACAAGAAGTTCAATACGCTAACATTAAATCTGATAAATCGTTTGTAAAATATGGAGTGCCTCAAGGTTCTATTTTAGGTCCTCTGCTATTTTTAATTTATATAAATAATTTACCACTTCATGTTAAACAATCCGACATGGATTTATATGCTGATGATTCAACATTGCATTTTCATAATAAAAACATTGAAAAAATAAACAGCATATTGCAAAATGATTTAAATGCTATACAATCTTGGTGTAACAATAACAGTATGAAAATTAATGCACAAAAAACAAAGTGTATGAAATTGGGTTCAAAACAAAAACTTACACAACTGTCAGAATTATGTATTACCGTCAATGAAACATGTATTGAAAATGTCCATTCTTTCAAATTACTTGGAATTGACATTGATGAAAATTTAAGCTGGGAGGATCATGTTGATCGTATATGCAAGATTATCTCATCTAAAATATCACTTTTGTTTAAAATTAAAGTATATTTGCCTATACACACAAGACAACTATTTTATAATGCATATATTCTACCATATATAGACTATTGTAGTTCAGTTTTGGGAAATTTATTACAAAAAGATTCAGATAGAATCATAAAACTTCAAAAAAGAGTAGCAAGAATTATACTTGAATGCGATATTTCTGTTCCATCTAATTTTATGTTTTCATCTTTAAAATGGCTATCTTTTACAAAAAGAATAAAATACCAACAATCAATTCTAATGTATAAAATTGTAAATGGACTAACACCTGATTACTTAACAATGCTAAATATTAATGATGTGCAACACCACAACTTACGATCTGTCTCTAATAATGATCTATTTGTTCCAAGACCAAACATAAATTTTTATAAAAAATCTTTTCATTATTCTGCAACAAAGGTATGGAATAATTTACCACTCAAAATAAAAAATTGTCGAAATGTGGAATTATTTAAGAAACATTGTTATAATCATTTTCTTGAAAATTCTATGCAAGTCGAATAATTTGTTTTCTTTCTTTTATTGTAAGAATAAGAAAATTTAATCAAAACTTTACCAATTATTGCCATTTATTGCCATTTGTATGTTTGAATGATTGAATTGTGTATATACTAGTAATATATATTGTATTTTAATGTATGAATCGAATGTATGAATGTTAATTGTATACATGTATTTTGTTTGAGGGCCTCAATGAAAATTAGACTACTTCTAATTGAGTTACCCTCTTTAAATAAAGAATTTATTATTATTATTATTATTATTATTATTATTATTATTATTATTATAACCATTCGTGACACATCTCTGTCATCCCTACTATCGTTCACTAAAGCATCGTCATTTGATCTTGATAGACCAGCAATAAGTTGTGATTCAGTTTGGATTGGTCGGTCCGACATCTCTACTGGATCAGGGTTCGTTACTATCAGATCTCCTTCTGCCTCTACCTTAACCCTTACCCTTACGTAGATTTTGGTTGCATGACTGCGTTGTTTCCGAGAAACTCTACGTATCAACGAGAAATAAAAGGAATGATACAGTATTTATATGGAACACGATGTTGACGTTATTGCTGGGAGCGTAGTAAGATCGTGATATGAACGTGGTATGATCGTAGTATGGTCGTGGTAAGAGCGTGCTATAATCGCAGTAGAAGCGTGGTTAGATCGTGTTGCAATCGGATAAATCGTGGTATTGTCGTAGTGAGGACGTGATGAGCGTAGAAAGATCGTGATAATCGTAGTGAGGTCGCAGAATAAGCGTGATAAGAACGTTGATATATTATCGTAGCGGGATCGTTGAAGAAGCGTAATGAGGACGTAGTAGCAACGTGATTGAAACGAAAATTTTCATTTTCATGCCGCTCATACTGCGAGCTCACCACGATCTGAAATTATTTTAGATCGCGGTGAGCGTGGTGCGATCGTGGTCTAGTGGGACTGTGGCTTAAGACATTCTATTATATCTTTTTCGAAATAAAAATATTCTTTTAAAAGTTTTCCAGGTTTGTAAAAAATAATAACTTTGGTTTATGATAGATTGACCTCTAAACACCATTTTACAGTACAAAATTTGGATAAACCATCAAGTCGTTTTTGAAGACCTGCCTTTGAACTAGACAAAAAATAACAAGATCATCTGCATACATGAGGCAGTCAATTCAGCGGCCATTTATATCAACAGCATCTGGGGTTTCATGGGTTTCATTAAATGCATCCGGTATATCATTTATAAAAATCTTGAAAAGGTTTGGATTCAAAATATCCCCTTGCTTTACTCCAATTTGGGAACAAAAATTAGGAATAATCACATTGTCTATTTTAACACATAATTCACTTTTATTGTACATATCTCTCAGGATTGCATGGAAATTACCACCTATATTATGTTTAATAGATAACTGATACTTTAAACCAGAATGAATTACTTTGGCTAACGCTTTTTTTTAAATCAACAAAGAAAGCATACAGTGTCACACCTTTCATACTTGTGTACTTATCCATTTATAGTTTTTAATACAAACATGTGATCCGATGTCCTACTTTTACTTGAAAAACCAATCTGACATGGATTTATTATATTATTTGTTTTTTAAATACTTATCTAGCCTTTTGGTTAGTAATGAATTGAACAGTTTTCCTATACACATATCAATTGCAATACCTACGTAGTTTTCCGGTTTAGATGGACCCTCATGCTTTAAAAATTGGAAACATATATGCTGATGACAATTTTTTTTTTATATATTCCTGTAGAAAATACTTGATTAAAAAGTTTTTGAAATAATGGAGCCAAAATACTAGCACCACTCTTCAATACTTCATTTGGGATGACATCTAAACCGACTGCCTTGTGATGTGATGTATGAACCAAAAAAATGATTAATAAATCCATACGAAATTCCAATGAGCAAACAATTTTTTCCATGATTTTGTAGTATAACGAAATCCGAGTTCTATATTTTAATTAGATTGAATTAATTATCGACACTTGAAAATGATATTTATTCAAAATGTGATTAAATCTTGATATGTTACAAATTCTTAGGGGAATTAGACAGTTCTGTGCGCTTTCCATTGGTCAACGCATTGATCATGGAAAAGTCGTCCGCTTGGTCAGGTAGTTTCCCCATAAAATTCAATTTTCATATTTTTAGCTCACCTGGCCCGAAGGGCCAAGTGAGCTTTTCTCATGACTTGGCGTCCGTCGTCCGTCGTCCGTCGTCGTCCGTCGTTGTCCGGCGTCGTCCGTCGTCGTCCGTCGTTGGCGTTAACTTTTTACATTTTGAACTTCTTCTAGAGAACCACTGAATGGAATGAAACCAAACATGGCATGACTGTTCCTTATGAGGTGCTGACCAAGTGTTGTTACTTTGTAGCGGATCCATCATCCAAGATGGCCGCCAGCGGGGGACTTAGTTTAACATAGGACCCTATGGGAAATACATACAAATGTCTTCTTTTAGAGAACCACTGAATGGAATGAAACCAAACATGGCATGAATGTTTCTTATGAGGTGCTGACCGAGTGTTGTTACTTTGAAGCCGATCCATAATCCAAGATGGCCGCCAGCGGGGGACTTAGTTTAACATTGGACCCTATGGGAAATACATACAAATGTCTTCTGTTAGAGAACCACTGAATGGAATGAAACCAAACATGGTATGAATGTTCCTTATGAGGTGCTGACCGAGTGTTGTTACTTTGAAGCCGATCCATAATCCAAGATGGCCGCCAGCGGGGGACTTAGTTTAACATGGGACCCTATGGGAAATACATACGAATGTCTTCTTTTAGAGAACCACTAAATGGAATGAAACCAAACATGGCATGAATGTTCCTTATGAGGTGCTGACCAAGTGTTGTTACTATGAAGCTGATCCATAATCCAAGATGGCCGCCAGCAGGGGACTTAGTTTAACATTAGACCCTATGGGAAATACATACAAATGTCTTCTTTTAGAGAACCACTGAATGGAATGAAACCAAACATGGCATGAATGTTTCTTATGAGGTGCTGACCGAGTGTTGTTACTTTGAAGCCGATCCATCATCCAAGATGGCCGCCTGCAGGGGACTTAGTTTAACATGGGACCCTATGAGAAATACATACAAATGTCTTCTTTTAGAGAACCACTGAATGGAAAGAAACCAAACATGGCATGAATGTTCCTTATGAGGTGCTGACCGAGTGTTGTTACTTTGAAGCCGATCCATAATCCAAGATGGCCGCCAGCGGGGGACTTAGTTAAACATAGGACCCTATGGGAAATACATACAAACGTCTTCTTTTAGAGAACCACTGAATGGAAAGAAACCAAACATGGCAAGAATGTTCCTTATAAGGTGCTGACCAAGTGTTGTTACTTTGAAGCTGATCCATCATCCAAGATGGCAGCCAGCAGGGGACTTAGTTTAACATAGGACCCTATGGGAAATACATACAAATGTCTTCTTTTAGAGAACCACTGAATGCAATGAAACCAAACATGGCATGAATGTTCCTTATGAGGTGCTGACCAAGTGTTGTTACTATGAAGCCGATCCATAATCTAAGATGGCCGCCAGCGGAGGACTTAGTTTAACATAGGACCCTAAGAGAAATACGTACAAATGTTTTCTTTTATAGAACCATTGAATGGAATGAAACCAAACATGGCATGCATGTTCCTTTTGAGGTGCTGACCAAGTGTTGTTACTTTGAAGCTGATCCTTTATCCATGATGGCTGCCAGATTGGGACAATGTTTAACAAAGGACCCTATGGACAATACATACAAATTCTTCTTTTAGAGAACCACATACTGAATGGATTGAAACCAAACATGGCATGAATGTTCCTTATAAGGTGCTGACTAAGTTTTGTTACTTTGAAGCTGATCTTTCATCCATGATGGCCGCCAATGGGGGGACTTCCTTTAACATAAGACCCTATGGAAAATACATACAAATGCTTCTTCTAGAGGTGAACTGAATGGAATGAAACCAAAACATGGCATAAATGTTTCTTATGAGGTGCTGATTAAGTGTTGCTACTTTGTTGCCGATTTACTGTTCAAGATGGCCACCAGGATTGTTTATTAAATTACAGGACCAATATTAAACCAAATTTGGCCTCACTCATTATTAGGGTATCTGTTATGATTTTAATCTATTTTTACATGATTTCCAAAACCAAAGTAGAATCAGGTGAGCGACACAGGCTCTTGAGAGCCTCTAGTTCTCTCTCTCTCTCTATCAAGTACATGTATTAATAGAAAAACACAGGATATTGGGTATCCATCCATGACGCAAAATCAATACATGTACTTCACAAAAAAAAACACACACACAAAAAGCAAAGGAACAGCGCTTGTATTGCTGTTCTTCATCTCAAAGTCAAGTAGTATCATGGCTGTCATGATGGCATTAAAAAAAGGTTATTCATTTAGATATGTCCTAATCCTAACATCTGATAATTATCAAGGAATATATATCTTCCTACTTTGATATAGTTGTATTGCCATTCGATTTTATTATTCATAGTAGGCCCCAAGTTAAAATCGGCTCTACACGTTTGGATGTACGCTGGATTACTATATATAACAATCGATTTTGCATGCGCCTGCGCAATGCGAATATTGAAAGTACAATACAATAAAAGTTGCAGGAGTTTTGTCACAGCAAGTGTCCTTTAAGGGTATAAAACTGTATAGAAAATTAATTAACTCTATTTCTTGAATAACACACAGCATTACACTGGAACTATTTGAATATTAAATATTGGTATTGGTGTTCTAGATGGATGTGTCCGGTGCCTACACATGCCAATACGAATTTACAGTATAATTTGTGTTCCAGAAAATTGTATTTAATTAAAATTTACATTTGTGGCATTTTACATTAGAACACCGTCATTTGTATTAAATTAAGCCTTTAAACTGAATTAGTATATTCAATATTTATAATTTATCCGGTTGTGTCCGTGTGTCCGGCTACAAAATGCATGTCAACTATTTTTTGCACCGGAACCTTGCCACTAATGAAATCAAGTTTGTAAGTTGACATCTGATAATGGGCATGTTAATGTCTTACTGCGGCGATCATTTTAGGGCTGGTCATTTGTAACATGAAAAAGTGGAGGAGGTTAGAGTAAAATAAGGGGGGGCTTAAAAAATTTAGGGGGGGGGGGGGGGGCATCGAATAATTTTGGCCACCCAGACATCTCTGCCCCATACAATAAAAAAATTAAATTTTTTGGCATGATTTAAGACATCAATTTTTTTTGTCGCTCCGCTGGGCTCAAATATTCAGATTCAAGATTCAAATCCTTAATTAACATATAATTTCAACATCTTCTTCCAGGAATGTATTTTTATCTGAAGTTAATTAACAACTTCTTTAATACAGGATATATATGAACAGTTTGGAAATTGAATGAAGGTGACGTGGTATTAATTTCAAAGGGACCATAAATAATAACAGGCATATTCCTTTGGCACGTGACGTAGTCGGTGTGATAATATATTAATTTCACAACTTAAGTGCTAGCTATGCTCGTGTCTGGAGTTGGTTTTAGATTTCCATTTATAACACAATTTATGTATGACTGATAAATTAAAATGCAGGGATTTCCTAATACCACAAATTGATTAATACTTTTACAAAACTCTTTCAGGTATTATAGGGATATCTCTATCAGGCAAGAGTGGGAGGTACCACATGCGGATCACGATCTGCTTACCCTTCCTGAGCACCTGAGATCACCCCCAGGTTTTGGTTGGTTTCGTGTTGCTCTGTCTTTAGTTTTCTATGTTGTGTTTTATGTACATTTGTTTGTCTGTTGGTCTTTATCTTTTTATGCCATGGCATTTTCATTTTCGACTTATGAGTTTGAATGTTCCTTTGGTACCTTTCGCCTCTCTTTCATAGATATAAAGATTTGGTTAGAAAGTTTGGCTATACCTGAAGAATTTTTTTAACAAAAAGGATATCCCATCAAAATAACACTGCTGTCCCAGGTTAAGGGAGGGTTGAGCACACACAAATGTGTTAAACCCTGCCACTTTCTTTATGTGCCTGTCCCAAGTCAGGAGCCTGTAGTACTGTTGTCGTTGGTGCAGGTCTGTCATACATGTATTTGTTTTTTGTAAATTGTTTTGTTATAAATTATTAACCGTTAGTTTTCTCGTTTGAATTGTTTAACATTTTTCATATCAGCTCTTTTATAGCCGACTATACAGTATGAGTTTTTCTCATTGTTGAAGGCCTATAATTGCTTACTATGTAAAGCAAAATAAGATAAATTTAGTTTCATTTTGAAAAGTAATGATAGACATTTGTACTGTATGTGTAGCTGGAATAAGAGATATGTATGATTCGAACATTCATTTGAAGCAAACATAATGTTGTTAAGAACTGTTGTAGTATTAAAGCTTATTGTAATAGCTTGAAGTGATACTGTTGTAGTATTAAAGCTTATTGTAATAGCTTGAAGTGATACTGTTGTAGTATTAAAGCTTATTGTGATAGCTTGAAGTGATACTGTTGTAGTATTAAAGCTTATTGTAATAGCTTGAAGTGATAATATAGTATGAATAACACCTCCGTGCAATGCAGATATAAAATATGTGTCTCTTATCATGCTTATCATTGAGAAAATATATCTTTGTATATTTGTTTTTTGTTTATTTTTGTCTGTTTTTGTATTTGTATTTTGTAACTGTCAGCTGGTATCATTCCTGCATTGGAATTTACACCAATAAAGTTATTTGATTGATTTGATTTGATTATTTATATATATATATCCAAATAAAGTTCCCTGAAGTCATAAACAACTTCTCCCACTTTAAGCTAAAGAGTAACTACTGATGCAATATTTCATTGAATGATAATAAATAGAAATAGAAATTGTATTTATACAGTCAAGGGTATAACTTAAATAGTAATGAGTTGTCTACTCTTTGTTTCTAAAATTTTCTTAATCTGTAGCAACATATGTTCAAATCAAATCAAATCAAATAATTTTATTGGTGTAAATTCCAATACAGGAATGATACCAGCTGACGTTTACAAAATACAAATACAAAAACAGACAAAAATAAACAAAAAACAAATATACAGAGATATGTTTTCCCAATGATAAGAGACACATAATGTTTGTTATCTGTTAAATATATATCATAAATAGTTTTAATTTTAGTTGGCACTAGGGAACTCTTGAAACTTTGTGCAGTAACTTAATACGTTGTACATAGCCTTGATAACTAATTTTCCAATTCAATTAATACATTTTTTATCAACCATGGTAAATCAATGAGACAAGGCTTTTAAGCTTAGCTGTAATAACAAGGCTTAGTTATTACAGGTATGTAACTTGTTATATGAGACACTTGGGGATTACTTGGAAGCATGCGCAGAACCTCATTACATGCTCTGATCATTATTTCTTACAATAAATTAAAATACATTGTGATTAAGCATGATATATGTCTGAGCAAAGGCTTTGAATTGATGTAGAGAAGCTGTAATAACACCCTTTAGTTATTACAGGCATATTTTTTCTGTAATAACATAGGTGTACTATGCATGATTGACAAACTATGAACTGTTATAGCTTTCTTAAGTTTAGTATACATAAAGACAATAATAATATCAATAGAACTTGTATACAATTTAACAAAACAAGGATGTAAATTGCCCCTTTGAAACATGTAATATGTAACATACATATGTTATCACAGTTTTTTTATTTTTTAGTCCACAATAACAAAATGTATGTTATTTTTCTCTAATAACTTATTCAAGTTATACCCTTGACTGTTATATGTATCTAAATAAAGCTCCCTGAAGTCACAAACAACTTCCCCCACTTTAAGCTATAGATTAATAACTGATGCAATATTTCATTGAATGATAATAATATAGATAGAAATTGTATGCATGTATTTTTGTAATAAAGAATAAAAGTATTAAAAAAAAAAAAAAAATTTGCTGGGGGGGGGGGGGGGGGGGGGGGGGAGGAATTTTCGTGTCTTTGGAAGTAAGAGTTTTTGTATTTATTTTCCTTTCTAAAGGTGGGTACTTGGACAAAAATAAGAGAAATTCCAATTTTTCCTCCTATCCCCCCCAATGAAAGAAAATGACCAGTCCCTTAGTTGAAACCTTCTTTTGCCGCCTCCTAATTGATCTTTGCAATGAACATACATTTTCATACTATGAGCTGTGCTTTTATAGTAATGATAACTTATTTTGCCATTCTGGTTAACAATGATATTTTTAACGTGAGGGTACCCAAATGCACCTATTTTGACAGTTTTTTCACCTACGTTTATTTATGATCCAGACAAATGTTTCCATTCTGTATATATGAAAATAAGAAGATATGGTATAATTGCCAACGAGATAACTGTCCACAAGAGACCAAATGACACAGAAATTAACAACTATAGGTCACTGTACGGACTTCAACAATAAGCAAAACCCATACTGCATAGTCGGCTATAATAGGCCCCGAAATGTCAAATGTAAACAAAACAATTCAAACGAGAAAACTAACGGCCTAATTGTGTTTATTCTGTGGATGTATCCATATTTGCTATAAATTTTCACCAATTTAATTTTGATTCCATACTGAATCATAGAAAAATAGGTTTGAACCAGCCTCCAAACAATCCATGATTCTGTAATGAGGAGTACCCAAATTGCATCCATGCTTAAATTCACATCCGTAAAAATCAAATGACTGTTGACTTGTTTTATTTCTCTAAATATTTTGAACAATTTGACAGTAGTCCATTCTTACTTTTAATTTTTTTAAGAAATGGATGCAGTGTAACATATTTTAATTGCTCATTTTTAAAAGTTGACTTTTTCTTGACATCACATGGCGACGTTTCGGCCGTTTCTTTTTCCAGCGAATATTTCATCTGTTGATATATACTGTGAGCGTTTTGTATATACATATTTAAATTTCTCTAATTCTGTGGCATTTATCCCTTTCCGGACCCATTGTATAAAAAAATGTAATCAACGTGTGGTTGTGGATGATCTAAGCAGATGATTGGATGCGTTTTAGGGTCATAACCTTTATCAGCTCACAGGATGAATCAAAATATATGCTGACATGTGTTAATGCAATTGACAACTTTGTGGATTGTGGAAGGCACTCAAAGGGGATTTTCGTTTATCAAAAATGAAAATTTAGTTGATAATCATTAGAGAAACAGATTCTTACATAATTACTCGTGGGTTATCGGATTTATCCAATCTCGATAGTTAAATCATCAATTTTTAAGTCCTCGCCCAGACTCGGACTTTACAATTTGATAATTTAACTATCTCGATTGGATAAATCAGGCCGATAATCCACTGGTACCAATGTAAGAATCTATATATATCTAGCTATGTTGAAAGATGTGCATAATGTCAAATCATAAAAATTTTGCTAGGTGCAATTTGGGTACTGTGATGTTGAATTGTATCAATTAAATGGATTCACATTAAATGTTAAAATAGCTACTATTATATATATATTGGTCATCTATGTAGGATTAAACTTAATTCTTTTGATTTCAATTTACCTCGTTAAGACAATTTTTAAAGATGTTAACAGATTTTGCACTAACAGTTCATGTTTTCAGACTTTTCCATTGATCTGTGATTCTTTGTGAAGACGTATTGCAAATAAAAAATGTGTACATGCTTTTTCAATTAGAGTATTAAAGTGGATCAGTGGAATTATAATTTAACACTGAAGCAAGGTCTTTGAATGCTTTTAAGTCAGCTTTAAATAACAGGAACTGGAACTGTATAAGTTTATGTTGATTGTGCACATCTAGATAAAACATATATAAGTTTTATTTTTGAAAAAGTATTTATACTAGAAATATTACACGAGGAGAAATTCTAATTAGCACATTTCCAAGATGAGGGGTCTGTAGAAGCCTATGGCTTATTCTTTACCCGAAGACAAATATACAAGGTACAAAGGTACGATCAATGGACACTATACTATGCAAATAAAGACTCTTTAATGACAAAACATAATAATGTATCTACAATTAGTTACAAGCCAGGAGGATTATACAAAACATCAAGACATGGCGGCTAAATAGGAGCTAGGGTTGATTATCAAATGATATCTCATGACCTTCCATCCAGGCAACTGCACATTTCTTACCATCACACAGGAAGTAACCAACCAAACTTGATTACATCCTGCATAGCCATATTTTAGAAATTGTAACACCAGCAAAATATCTTGGTGTATTAGTCATTACAGTCAAACTTAAAATGGATCAGACGAAGTTTTTCACAGACTAATTACAGT
This sequence comes from Mytilus californianus, assembly GCF_021869535.1. Taxonomy (NCBI): domain Eukaryota; kingdom Metazoa; phylum Mollusca; class Bivalvia; order Mytilida; family Mytilidae; genus Mytilus; species Mytilus californianus. Next base: position 68,271,736 of record NW_026262593.1, on the reverse strand, counting down.
TTCATCACTAGCGCTAATTCTAATAGACAGTCAAACAAGAAAATCACATAAACAAACATTTCACCAAAAATCTTACAAAAGAAAGTAACTGTTATAAATGGTAATTTTTTCCCTCATACAATAGTACAGTGGAACATGATACCACAAGTTGATGTAGCTTGTCCAACAATTGAAAACTTTAGTGATGACACCAACTGTTCTTTACAACACAGTGACAATCTAATTAACTGTATATATATACATGGTCTAGCGCGCCGGGCATAGTCCAAGGCGATTTGGTGCCACGATATCTCAGGAGCATGAGTTCGAATCCCGGCCAGGGAAAAACAAAAATTTTCTTCCGCAAATTTACAGATCTAACATTGTTGGGCTGTTATTTAGACGAATTATATATACAGAATGTGTTTTCAGCCTTGTATCACCATCACTGGTGATCCGATGGATAAAATCTGTCGTAGAGTTGTCACTGGTTCAGACGTACTTATAATATAATTATTTCTGTGACTGTATCCTACATTAATTTGTAAGATCCTCTATGATAGATAATTTAGCTGATCTGTAATATTCCATCTTCATGCCTTATATATCATGTACTGTGTTACGACGCTAGATAAAAACTGACGAGGAAAGGTAACACCCGGCCACCGAAAGCTCGATTTTTATCGAGCCTAGGTGGTCGAGTGGTCTAGTGCGCCGGGCATAGTGCAAGGCGATTTGGTGCCACGATATCTCAGTAGCATGAGTTCGAATCCCGGCCAGGGAAGAACAAAAATTTGATTCCGCAAATTTACAGATCTAACATTGTTGGGCTGTTATTTAGACGAATTATATATACAGAATTTGTTTTCAGCCTTGTATCACCATCACTGGTGATTCGATGGATAAAATCTGTCGTAGAGTTGTCACTGGTTCAGACGTGCTTATATATAAATACAAATACAAATATTTTATTGGCACAAACTCAATTACAATAATTGGCAACGGCCCATACAACTAGTATACACGTGGTTATGATGCAGCAATTAAACAATACTACATAACATATTTAATAATAGACACATTTCGAACAATGAAATTTGCAGTTATATATATATTAATATACATAGGTGAATGTAGAATAGGCTAATGACATACATACATTGTATGTTATAGCTTCATAATGTTCATATTACTCATTTGTCAAGACATTTTTCCTTAACTCAAATGATTGATTAATAAAAGATGATATTAATCTAAGTGTTTTTCTACACTTGCTATTAAATAGTAGTTTGATATATTCATCCTCAGTTTTGGATTGTTTGTCATAATTTTTAGAATTGGACAATTTTGATATAAGTACATTTCTTTGTGGTTCATATTTTGTACAGTGCAAGATAAAATGTTTTTCGTCTTCTATATTATTATTATGACATAATTTGCACAACCTTTCTTCTCTGTTAACTCGCAAGTACCTGCCTCTTTCAATTTCAAGATTGTGTGCACTTAGCCTAAGTTTTGCCAAAGGTGCCCTATCTTTCAGCATACTCAAATGATCAACATAGTGTGCACGTTTATTTGAAAAACAATAATGTCGAAAAAATGATAATTTCGATGATTCAGTAATATATGAATTCTGTTCCTGTAAAATTTGGTCATGAAGTCGTTGTTTTATCTGAGCAAGCATAGATTTAATAGGTACATGAAAAGATGTTAAATACGAGAAGCCAAGATTTTGGATACATTTCTTCATATTACTTGTCCATAGGTTGTTTTCTCTTGTTTTAATAAAAATGTCATGAGCTAAGATCTTGTCAGATGAGATTAAATGATCTAAGAATTTCCTGAAAGACAACATAATTTTAGCTTTTAAGGGGAGTCTACCAAGCTCACTGCGATATACATTGTTGGAAGTTTTACAGTGAACCCCAAGAATTTCTTTCATAAATTTTATATGAAACTTTTCATATGGTTCATTCTCAGTATTTTTTAGAATTGATTCAATACCCCAAACTTCACTTCCATATAATAAAATTGGAAGTATCATTGTATCAAAATGTTTTTCTAAAAGTCTACATGAATTGTTCAGACTAAGAGATTTTTTTATTCTGAATAGAGCTTTTCTAGCCTTTTCTATCAATAAACTGGAGGCAAGGTTAAATTTACCATTGCATTTTAAAGTTATCCCAAGGTAACAATACTTATAAACTGTCTCAACATAAGATTTGTTGATAGTAAAAAAGTTTTGAAATGATTTGCCGTTAGAATTAAATATTAGGACTTTTGATTTTGTAGAATTTACTTCCAGTTTCCAATCTGTGCAGAACTGAGCTAGAGTGTCAAGACTACATTGTAGTCCTTCTGGGCTACTTGATAATAGTACCAAGTCATCGGCATATAACAAACAATGAATCTTATCATCACCAACTAGCACAGAGTCCGTGCTATTGTTTTTTAAATTTTCAACAATATTATTAATAAAAATATTAAATAGCAAAGGGATTAGAACATCGCCTTGTTTGACATCTCTTTCGGATATAAAAGATGTACTTAAACCATCACTAAATTTTATTCTATTCTTAGTTTTGGTATACATTGAAAGAACTATGTTAAAAATTTTCTTTGGAATACCATGTGTTAATAGTACATGTATATGAAATAATCCAATTCTCCATACCGTATCAAAGGCTTTTTTTAAATCAATAAATGCAGCATAAACTTTCCTATGTTTAGTCTTGTATTGTTCAATAATTGATTTCAATGAAAAAATATCATCAGCTGTTCGATTATGTTCCATAAAACCAATTTGGTTTTTGCTTATCAAATTGTTGCATTGGGTAAATTTTAACAATCTGGCATGCATAATCTTGTTAAACACTTTTCCTAGGTTTGAACTGATAGAAATCCCTCGATAATTTCCAGGGTCAGCCTTACTACCCTTTTTGTGAAGTGGAACAAGAAGACTCTCATTCCATATTTTTGGAAAGATACCTTCATTAAAGACAAACTTGAATAATTTAACAAGAGATTCCATGGTAGAATTTGTACCATTTTTTATCATCTCATTAGAAATAAAATCAATGGATGAACTTTTACCATTTTTTAATGGTTTGATGGCCTTTAGGACTTCACATGGTGTGATTACACCATTAAGCTCATTTATATCATTATTAAAAGGTAGTCTAGCCTTTAGACTTTCAAAGTTCTTTATGACATTTTCTTGAAAACTATTCATTTCGGGGTGTTCAAGAGTTAGTTTTTCAAAGTATTCCTTAAAAGAATTATAAGGTAATGATTCATTTATTTTACAAGTTGATGACTGATCAAGTTTGTTAATCAATTTCCAGAAAACTTTAGGGTTGGATTCCACACAATTATCCAACTCATTACAAATCTTTTCTTTGTACTGTTTCTCTTCATATTTACATCTACGTCTGAAGCGAGAGCGAAAAGTATAAACAGATTTTCTATATTCAGCATTGAAGGGAAATTTGTTTACCAATTTTTCGTAGTTTTTAACAGAGATCCTTAGATCTTCACACGATTCTGAAAACTATGGTTTTTTCCGTGTTTTATTAGATTTGTCTCTTTTTGGTTTACTCCTTTTAATGAATTTTGTGGACATATTAGCTGTTTCTATTAAAATTGAATTGAATTCGCCAACCATTTTGTTGACTTCACCAAAATCTTTTTGAATGAAGTTGTTAAATTTGTCTTTAATATTTTTACTTTGGATATTTGTTTTGTAGAGCTCTATAGCTTCATCTGACCAAATGTATTTGCCAGGTAAATCGTCAAGCTTTGAAGAAAAAATACAGTTGTTGACAATGTTAGACAAAATACCACATACAATAGGACAATGGTTTGATAAAGCAGTAAATTCATGTACTTTGAAAAAAACCACAGAACTTAAAAGTTCATTTGATACAACTGAGTGGTCTACAAGGCTACATCCATTATAAGTAATACAGGTTGGTCTGCCAAATAAATCACAGGTGGTTCGACCATTCAGGATCCTAAGTCCTGATTCTTTACACATATTAAATAAATGTTTACCACTATTGTTTACTCTTTTACTGTCAAGATTATTTCTTGGCAAACTATTATCAAACTTATAAAAAACATCATCATTACTTGAATGACTTTTTTCATCATTTACAATAAAATCAGGCATAGTGTTGGTGTAAGCATTAAAGTCACCTTGAATAAGGATATCACCAAGTTTACTATATTTTACAATTCCTTCTAATAATTGAGTATACATAGATTGAATATCATCTGCACTATGGGCAGCACTTTCAGGAGATATATAAACAAAAGCCATGTAAATGTCTTTAGGGAGGTTGAAAAATTTGTGTTTTAATTTTGTTCAAACTATATCTGAATGTTTGCTATATATATATAGACAGCAAACCAACCATGAAGATTTAACAATCATCAGGGCTAACGACCATTTCCATCATTGTTCTAATGGACGATTTAAAATATTTCCGTTGTATATGGTCAATCGTCAAAATGATTTTCTCCGGAAGAAGAAAGAAGAATTATTCATAAACATTCTCAACCCGGGATTTTAAATGATAAATAATATTTTAATTTTTACGAAACATTTTAAAGACTTTACTCCAATTTTAAAATGACATTAGTAGTCTCCCTTGTATTTGTTAACGTCATACTATTGTTAACGTCAATCAATTGTTTTATAACATTTATGTATACAAGTCACATTACCCGAAGATCTGTGAAAGCAGTGAACGCGCTAGTAAAAGTGATGAATTGAAACCGTTATTATCTTTTATTTATTTTCTTATATGTTACCAGCATACGGATTCTATTTGACTTTTCTTTATATATATATATATATATATATATATCAATATTGATCACGTGCATGCAATGTACATAGTTTTTTTTATTTGTTTTTGTTGTTTTTTTTAACACTTATATTCTTGATCACATATATAGCAAAAACACAAGTAAATTCTCAATATTAAAATGATTGTTTTGCACATATATTTTTATTTACAATGATCCCCTTGCATGCATACAGTATGTAATCTTCAATGCATGAAGTTGTAACTGTATATCAGAAGAAGACAATGTTTGTTTGTTTTTTTTTTAAATTAAAATGTTTGATTTTACATTTCTTTTGAAAAAAAAAATACATGTCGAAAGTGATCTGAATAAAGTAATTTTCTCCCATTAGAAAATATATGGCAGAATGTGAGACATTCAAATTCCTGATGCTAATCCTGACCTTGTCCAACACCTGCTTATAGTATTATGATGTCTGGCATACGGGGAAAAGTGGGAACTTGATTTGTGTAATCTTTTCCTCCGACAGTTTTCAAATTAGATCCATGAAACTTCACAGGAAGATTGCACACATGTTGGAGATGTGCACCTGCTATTATGGAATTGTTTGAGGAATTTTTACCCTTTTTCCAGACTTTTAAAATAGGTCATTTTTTTCAGGAAAATTTATGAAAGATGGTACCACACTGTTACTACAGTTATCTACTCAGATCTTCTAAACTTCACAAAAATATTTGCATATGTATTGCAAATTTGCACTTGCTTTTATGAAAATGTTTGAGGAATTTTTTATCCATTTTAAGCTCACCTAGCCATAACGGCCATGTGAGCTTTTGCCATCATATGGGGACTGTCTTAATCTTCCGTCACCAGTCCATTGTCTTAAACTTAAAAAAAAATCTTCTCCTGTGAAACTACATGGCCAAATTTTACCAAACGTAACCGCCTGAATGTTCCTTAGGGTATTTAGTTTAAAATGTTATCAGGAGTTTTTATCCATCAACAACCATGTAAGATGATGCTAAAAATAAAACATACTTGTAGATTGCAGTTGTTGGCTTATATCTCAGAAACTAAAGCAGTTAGAGCAAATCTGAAATGGTTTAAATGATGAACAGGGCATATCTTATAGAAAAATTGGACATCTTACTTGGAGTTATTGCCCCTGAAATAACAGAGTATACTTTTTTGCAAATTTCACAGTTTTTGGTTATTATCTTGAAAACTTTAACAGATGAAGACAATTTTTTACAGAGCAATATCTATAAATAAATCAACATGGACAAATTTTAAGTTGACCCCTTATTGCCCTTGAAAGACTAATTTTACCTTTTTAAATTTTTTTTACAGAAGCTATAATAGAAAGAGAGAAATAGTGAAGGCAAAAGTGTTCAGCAAAATAAGATCTGAGTCAACTTGGGCCAAAATTGTCAATTAGCTACTTGTATGAGTGCCTTTGAAATATTGTACTCCTTTATTTTATTTCATTTTTTGTTAAAACCATTACAGATAGATAGAAATTGTATATAACAAAGATGTTAATCACAATACGATCTACACAAATAAGCTAACATCATTGAAATCATCAACTGACCCCTGAGAGGAGATATTGCCCTAGAAAATCTTTTGTTTTCCATTTTTGCTGTTTTTGCAAGATCTATTATGGAGAGAAAAGTCAAAATTTTTTAATTCAATAAGATCTACAAATCATTCTAATGCAATTTTTATGTAACAATTTTTTTCACTTGCTAAAAGTTACCATCAAATCCACAGTTGACATGTCGTAACTAAGGAGGGACCCGCCATTTTAAATTGCTTGAATCAACAACTATCGATAACTACAATATTGTCGAAAATAAAACAAAATCATTCATGAAGTTTCGCGGAATTTTATTTTATTTCAAATTTATACATTTTTTCAAGCTCTAACGTATTATTTCTTTTTGTAATGCATTACAATCGGAATAACATTACTGTAGTTGAAGAGTTGCCACCGTGAATTTTGATTTGATGGTCGCAAATTTCCATGTTACTGTCTCCGGTACGCTTCGCTAGTAAAACTGCATTTGCGACCATCACATCGCCAATTGACGGTGGCAACTTTTCAACTTTTTCAACAGTACTGTTATTCCTTAATTCATCATGGCTGAAATTGACAACCTACTCCGTAAAGAAGTTGTTTCCCCTGAATGATGATTTTTATCAAAAACTGTAGAAGTTAGAGAGACACTTTATAAAGCTAAAAAGATCTGCAAAATAGGATCTTCAAGTAAGTTAACATGGCTAAATTGTCACACTAGTTATAGGATTTATTGCCATCAAATGATGTTTTTAGACATCTCAAAAACTTTAATAGATAAACAGAAAAAATAATCATCAATGCAAGAGGTCTTGCACAGGCCCAGTTCTATTATTGAGTTGCTTTTTCCAATTTTTGTGTAATCGACTCCCACAGATTTCAATCCAGACCTTTGAGACTGCGCCGAAAGTTTGCACACATGTTGAAGTTGTGCACTTGCTTATTATATAGTTGTGTCTGGCAAGTTTTCCTACTTTTCTGAACTGGGAACAAAGTCATTTTTGTCAAAATTTACATAAGACAGTACCAGTTTTGTGTAATTAACTTCTCATAAATGTTTCAATCCAGATCTTTGAAAACTTCACATAATGATTGCACATATATTGAAGATGTGTGCATGCTACCATGGGTATGTAAGTTTGAATTATTTTTTCCAATTTTTTTGAGACATGGAAAATTAGTCAGTTTTAGCAAACACTACCAAAAGATTGTTACAATTTTGGTTTTAAATCCGTATCTTTGGAAATTTACAAAACGTATGGAGTTTCGTTTAAAGATGTTTTCCCAGTTAAACCATTTTGTTATATTTCCATATATTTAAATGTTTAAGAAACAATCTGCAAAAACCAGCCATTTAAGGTTTTGATCCATTTTGTCAGATAATTTGAGTTATAGGACAACTATATTTGTATATAGAATCATTGGTTCGCTTGACCTTGACATCATTTCATAAAACAGTAATCTACGATAAGTTTTCATGATTAGGTCCCTTTCTCAGATACTTTCAGATGTACATGTCCATCAGGCATGGTTCATTCTACTTCAACTTCATTTTTAAAAGTTTAGTTTTAGTGATTAGGTAAGTATACCTTATTAGTCACATGGTTTTTAATAAGTTGAGAGGACACTACTCATCTCACAATAAATCTTAACTGTGAAAATACTTGTAAGCCAATTCATGCAATTAGCATTTTAGTATTGCTAACAGATGATTATAATTGTATATTTTACTGATAGATGGACTTTGTTTTTTGCAATTATGGCGAAAGCAATGAAACCTTTCCCCAGAATTAGTTCCGCTTTTGTCAGGCTATTTAATTTTTTGCAAGTTCACCTGTCCCATTTTATAAATACAATAGCTATTGTTCTCTGTGAAGTATATTCAATGGGACCCTTAAATTCTTTTTGAAAATCAAATCATAATTTGACTAATTTCCCTTGACCAAATATTTAACTATTAGTAATGAAAATGCATTTATCAATGCTAGATAGTGATACATATTGTCAGAACAAGAGTATATGTCAATACACTACTGAATAACATATTTCCATTTTTTTTGGTCAGTACATGCATTATGAATTTAGGTATATGATTTTCGTGAGCATATTTATTCTTTACTTATTAGTGCCATACCTTCATTCTATGTAATTCCTGTCATGTAAATCTGTCTACAGTTTTATTATATCAGGGATAATTTCAATAAATTTATTACATTACAAGGATACAGAAAATTTTATGATCTCTTAAACATGGAATTAAAGATTACCCTTTATCAACTTATATACTACCATATCAATGCAGTTGCTTATACGCTTTATTTCCATATATGTATATATGTCTAATGTTTATTGTGATATTTTGGATTAGAAACCAATACAATATTCTTTTAGTTGATTGATGTTCTATGGACTAAATTTAAGACAGGCTTAATGGCTTATAATTGGCACTTAGATATTAACATTGTCATCTTTATGTTTTGATTGGTTGAACACAAATTAAAAAAATTGGAAGTCACAAATTTCCATAGGAACATAGCAAAATTTTATTGAACAAATTGGAGAAAACAAATATTTGTAAAAAAATATCAGAAAGTAAGTGGTGCATACTATGGTTTTAAAACTTGAGGCGGATATACTAAATTGCCAATGCAGTTATCAATTCCCTTATTTAACCCCACTAAACAACAAGTTACAATAATTACAGTATAAATGAATTAGTTGATATTGAATAAATACAGTTTTGTGTGTCCTTTTTTGTCGAGCCTGCGACTTCTAGGGATAGTGATCCGGCGGCGGCGGCATTAACAAACTTTTTAAAAGCTTAATATTTCAGAAGGTAGAAGACCTGGATCCTTCATACTTTGTATATAGATGCCTTATGTTATGAAGTTTCCGTCTGACATATTTCCATTGTCCTTGACCTCATTTTCATGGTGCAGTGACTACTTGAAAAAAAGTAATCTTAATTTCTCTCTTATTATGAGTAATAGGATAACTATATTTGGTATGTGCGTACCTTGCAAGGTCCTCATGCATGTCAGATAGTTTTCTTCGTGGTCAAGTCCATATCTCAGATAATGTAAGCAATAGGTCTTCTATATTTGGTGTATGGATTAATTGTAAGGTGTACATGTCCAACTGGCAGGTGTTATTGGACCTTGACCTCATTTTCATGGTTCAGTGGTTAAAGTTAAGTTTTTGTGTTTTGGTCTGTTTTTTTGGAACTTTTGGTCCTCAGTGCTCTTCCACTTTGTACTTGTTTTGGCTTTCGTACGTTTTGATCTGAGCGTCACTGGTTGGTCTTGTGTGGACGAAACGCGCGTCTTGCGTATTATATTTTAAACCTGGTACCTTTTGTTAGCTTTTATTCGTATATTTCTCTGTCCTATATGTTCTCCCATTTATTTGTATTGTAGTCCTGTCATGTAATGTTGTCATTTTAATGTTATATTTAACATTGCCATAAAAGCGGGAGGTTTGGCTAGCCACAAAACCAGGTTCAACCCACCATTTTTTTCTTAAAATGTCCTGTACCATGTCAGGAAAATGAACATTGTTATATTATAGTTCGTTTCTGTGTGTGTTACATTTTAATGTCGTGTTTCTGTTGTGTCGTAGTTCTCCTCTTATATTTGATGTGTTTCCCTCAGTTTTAGTTTGTAACCCGGATTTGTCTTTTTCTCAATCGATTTATGAATTTCGAACAGCGGTATACTACTGTTGCCTTTATTTTTCTAATACTGAATGCAATAGGTGAACTATATTTGGTGTATGAAAATATTTTACGATGTACATGTCAGTCTGGCATGTTTTATTTGACCTTGACCTCATTTTTACGGTTCATTGCTCAATGTTAAGTTTTTGTTTTTGGTCTGTTTTTCTAATACTATAAGCAATAGGTCAACCATATTTGGTGTATGGAATGATTGTAAGGTGTATATGTCTGTCTGGCAATTATCATCAGACCTTGACCTCATTTTCATGGTTAATTGGTCAATCTTAAGTTTTCCTGGTTAAGTTTGTTTCTTAGATACTATATGCAATAGATCAACTATATTTAAAGCATGTAATGATTGTAAGGTGTACATGTCTGTCTGGCAGGGTTCATCTGACCTTGACCACATTTTCATGGTTCATTGATCAATGTTAAGTTTTCCTGGTTAAGTTTGTTTCTTAGATACTATGTGCAATAGGTCAACTATATTTAAAGCATATTTGGTGTATGGAATGATTGTAAGGTGTACATGTATTTCCAGTTTGGTTTATCTGACCTTGACCTCATTTTGTTGGATCATGTTAAGTTTATGTGATAGTTGTAGTAGGACTATCAACATAAATTCAATGGTCAGTAAAGAAGGCGAGACATTTCAGCGTGTGCACTCTTTGTTATTATTTTTACATGTATTTTCATTACTGGGAGTTAAGTTTTTGTTCAGCTAAATTAATAAATGAATGATTGGCTTATCAAGAATAAATTTAAAGGTACCATAGAATAAACTACAGAGAACAATAACTATCGTATTTATACAATGGGACAGACAAAGTGGAACTCATTGTGGAGAAAAGTTTCATTTCTTTCGCAATAATATTTACAGACAGTCTGGGATTAAATATTTTTACATGATACATATGTAAACCTTCATGGATTGTTATGAAACTTGTACAGAAGCTAATCTTCAACATCAAGAAATTGCATCTGAAGAAAAAAATCTGTTTAAAAAAAGTTCTTTATTTTACTGATGAATGGACTTACTTTTTACAGTCAACATTACACTTTTATAATGACAGCGGACTAGACACCAACTGTTAACAAATTTCTAATGCAGATATAGCATGAGACATAATTCGGTCTGATTAAATCTACGACTCTTGTTCCCTTGGACCCTCCACTGAACTGTTTACTTTTATATGTTCCAAAAAGGTATAACAAAAGTTTATATGAAACTCTTGATGCATTCTTCTGATGGTTTTGTTTGAAACGTCAATTTATTTTATTATTTCAAGACAGTTATAAGAAGGAAGAAAAAGAAACAAATGGAGATAATTCATATAAAGTTACTGAAGAGGTAAAATTACAAATGTTATTTTATTCCTGCTATCAAATGCATGTGCCTATGAACATTTTATATTTGTTTATATTAATAAACATTTACCATTGGTCCAAATTTGACCTTTAAGTTTGACCTTTAACTTATGTCAAAAAATGGGTTTAAATTTGCTTGCGTTGCTTAAATTTCAAAATTGGGAAAAGATTTCCTTTTCATCAAACACTCTTAATTTATATAATATATATGTATAAGTGTGGATGCAGTATTATTCGAGGGATACCAATTTTCGTGGATTTCGAGGGTAAAGGTGAACCACGAATTTAGATTTTCAACGAAGTACAAATTTTTCTGTAGGCTTGAATGGAGACTCTC